>NC_057836.1:27800000-29050000 GCF_910594005.1 Cervus elaphus | reverse complement strand
CTGGAGTAGCTGGACACTGTTTTCAACCAGTTGAAAGGGTTCCTTTGGATTTCATGCTCCCCCCATTACAGCTCACAATAGCAGAAACAACACTATTTTTACTCTTTTGAAATTTTGAAGGAATGTGACAGGACATGTCACTAGTGAGATGTCTTCAAACGGTGCCATTAAACTCGGGGTATGATGACACTGGAAAACACAATGTCAGCCAAATATAATGATGATTTAGGCTTCCTCCAGAGTCCATTTATCAACTCCTTTAAAAAAGTGAACCCTCTCCAATAAGGAAGGTGAGTATTATTCATGAAATTGTCAGTAATTTAATGTTGATGCATACATTTCCCCACATGGCTCTTTCAGACCTTGGGATCAGTTTAACCGAAGGGATTAAGATTGAGATTGCAAAATGACATGTTTACATTAAAAAAAAAAAAAAGACCACCATTTACATTTACTGATTAGTGTGCACCAGTATTTTTTTCCATATGGTATTACCAAAAAAAGAGAGAAGTGAATTGGCTACTAGTGTTAATACAACCCTGCAAATGTCATCTGTCACTCTTATTACTGTTGAATTGATCCCCCCATATGATAGGCTGAAATCCTAAACCCCAGTTCCTGTTAATGTGGCCTCATTTGAATATTAAAAAAAAAATAGGGTCTTTGCAAATATAATTAAGGTGAGATCAGGTTCAGTTGGAATGGGCCCTCAACCCAATGTGGGCTCCCTGTTGGCTCAGATGGTAAAGAATTTGCCTGCAGTGCAGGGGACTCAGGTTGGATCCCTGGGTCAGGAAGATCCCCTGGAGAAGGGATTGACTACCCTTTGCAGTATTCTTGCCTAGAGAATTCCATGGACAGAGGAGCCTGGCGGGCTACAGTCTATGGGGCTGCAGAGAGTCGGACATGACTTAGTGACTAACACTTTCACTCAACCCAATAACTGATGTTCTTAGAAAACAGACACACAAAAAGAGTTCTCCATGTAAAGATACAGAGACACAAACACAGAGGAAGGACAGCCATGGGAACACGAGCAGAAATTGGAATTATGTTGCTGGGAGCTGAGGAATGCCTGGGGTGGACGGAAGTTGAAAGAGGCAAGGAAGCATCCTTCCCCAGACTTTGCTAGGAGCATGGCCCTGACCACACCTTGATTTTGGACTTCAGCCTCCAGAACTGCGAGGTAATAAAATTTCCGTTGTTTAAAACTGTAAGTTTGGGACTTTCCTGGTGGTTCAGTAGTAAAGAATCCAGCTTACAATGCAGGGGACATAGGTTTGATCCCTGGTCAGGGAACTAAGATCCCACATTCCTCAGAGCAAGTAAGACCCCTGCCACAACTAATAAGCCCACGTTTCTAGAGTTTGTGTGCCACAAGGAAGATTCCGCAAGTTGCAACTAAGACCAGATGCAGCCAAATAAATAAATATTTTTAAAAAAATATACCAGCAGTTTGTGGTAATTTGTTACAGCAGCCTTAGGAAATTAATATGACTCCCATTTCAACTGTTTATAAAGGCTCACACAGCCTGTTTTCATGGCTTAACTCTCTAATGAAGATTAACTTAGAATTCATGTATTATCTTTTATCTAAATGATGTACCAGGGTTTATGTAAGTTTACAATTTGATAAGAGGACACTGCAGTGGAAAGAACAACAAAATTAAATCAAGTTTAAACTGATTTAAGGGGGCTAAGTTTTAACCATATCATCATACTGATCAGTTCACCACAGGGTAAAGAGAAAGGAAAAGATCTGCCCAGGAAGACAAAACAAATTTGCAGTAGGTATTGAGGTCAGCTTTTACATCTCTTGATTTCTAATCCAGAGTTTCTCCCCTGCCCTTCTGCAATGAGGCTTCACTCCCCAGGGCAGGAAGCCAAGAGTGGTTTGGGAAAGCATAGGAATATTTAAATAGCATGGTTCCCACAAAATGCTCTCAAGAGATTGCCTTTCATATCTCAACAAGTGTACATTCTTTACTCTAGACCCATCTGAGATTTGTCATAAATTTTAAAAATAATTCTCACGTATTTGGGTAGAGAGCTAAATTCTGATTTTTATGACAACAAAAGCAAACTAAAAACAAACAAAAAATGCATCTATTGAGAGTGGGAAAAAACAGCGAGGGGACTTATGATGGCTACCACTTCCAATATGAAGGAAAGAATTATCTTTTTTCACCCTAGGATATTACTGATTAAAAGGAAAAAAAGTAGTAATATCCTCATGTATTTTATTACATTTGTGTCACTGAGAGACATAGCTTTTAGGGGTTATTTGGGTCCTTACTTGGGATGATAGAAGCCCTGATTCTGTGTTTTGGACGCTGTTCAGAAGTTTGATCTGGTTAAATTTCTTGGCTGAGGTCTTGTCTTTGTTGAATTCTTGCCAAAGGCTGAGGTCATAGGGCCCTCACTAACAGCACACAGCCATCTCTCCAAACAGAGGAAAGACTCAAATTGGGAAAAGAATGCAGAGGCAGCGATGCCTATTTGATTTCTACATATCATCAGTGATACAGAGGGTCAAGCAAGCAGGGCAGAGCTGGAAGCAGTGCGTTTCCGTTCTAAAGAGGAATGTTAACAGCATGGGAAAAACTCGCAAATATGAAGGTCGGTGGACTTCTACTGAGACTCGGGGATTGAAGGCGGAAAGCTCCCAGCAACATCAAGATACTGATACCCTAAGCAAAACGCAACTTGTAAACGGGGCTGCTGCTTCAGGAAAATGTGAAAGAAAGTGAAAGTGTTAGCCACTCAGTCATGTCTAACTCTTTGCGATCCTCTGGACTGCAGCCCACCAGGCTCCTCTGTCCATGGCATTCTCCAGGCAAGAATACTGGAGTGGGCGCCATTTCCTTCTCTAGGGGGATCTTTCCCACCCAGCGATCAAACCTGGGTCTCCTGCATTGCAGGCAGGTTCTTTATCACTGAGCCACCAGGGAAGCAAGGTATGGAGGAAAACGTATGGTGCCCAATGTGATAAAGGAAAAATAGTTCAGTCCTTGGTTAGAGGGAAAACAACAAAATCCCCCAAACCTGAAAAGGAGCTCGTTTCCCTCGTTGTTGAACTGCCGACACTCACAGTTCTGAACTTGAATGTGACCCTGAGAGGCTGGTGGGTTACCCCCACTCCGGAAGTCCTGACGTCTCGTTTTTTGAATCGCGCTGTGTCTTAGAGCACATCTAGATCTGGCTGTCGATCTAAACATCGTCACTGCGACCTGGAAACTGTCCCACCTGGAAACTGGAAAAGTTGCCGAGAGAGGCAGGCTTTGCACACTGGGGCTGCCGGCGCTGAGCCTGAGTGTTCAGGCAGGCTTCACACACTCCGAATGAAAGGCTGAGGGGGACGGCCACGAATCCAAGCTATTTCATCCTGCGCTTCCTCTGTGCCTCAGTGGTAAAGAGCTCGCCTGCCAAGGCAGGAGACACGGGTTCAATCCCTGATCCAGGACGATCCCACCTGCCTTGGAGCAGCTAAGCCCGTGGGTCACAACCTCTGAGCCTGTCCTCTGGAGCCGGGGAGCCACGACTACTGAAGCCCACGTGCTCTAGAGCCTGTGCTCGGCAACAAGAGAAGCCACCACAATGAGAAGCCACAACTAGAGAGGAGCCCTTGCTCATCGCAACCAGAGTAAAAGCCTGCACAGCAACGAAGGCCCAGCACAGCCAAAAATAAAAAACTTTTTTTTTTAACACAAAAGATTATTTCATCCTTCTTCCAAGCTTTCAGAAAAAGCTTGTCACCAGATTTGTTGAAAGAGATTCCATCTCACGTGAGGGATTTCTTGGCATGAAGAGCCTTTTCTTTCATGTTCTATTAAGAGTGTGTGTGCCACATTTCTTCAAAGGACAAGTTTTTCCTCTCAAATAGAAAGCAAGCTCACAGAACATATAATGATCCTAAGCAAAGCTACATATGGGCATCCCAATCCCCTAGCTTTAGAAAAACCTGAATTATTAATACATTTACCTCAAACATCAGGGCTTCAGCTGAATATGTCCATATTTTGTAATTTTTTTTTTTTTTTTTGACTAATAAGGAAAGTCTTTGCTTTTTTCTTTTTCAGTCTTTGCTTCTTTTCACCTGAAGTCATCACTGGGCTTCTGAGGTCAAACCAAAGATGTGAGGTAAAAAAACAGACACACAGCTCCTGGGAAATTTTTCAGACTTGTGTTTTGAAGTTAATTTTACTCCTCTACAAAAAGACTGTAAGGAAAATGGGAATATCATTCTACTATAACTGGTGCAGACAGAGAAGCCTAACATTTTATTTAGCAATTCCATTATCTAGGACTAGACCAGTTCTTTTGATACTCACATAACACCAAAATATATTCTACCCAAATAAAAACTAAACACCAATTGGACACAACCGGTTTTTCCCACCACAGCAGCTAATACTGGATTCCTAATAGTACTGTCATCCTGGCTCAAGTGACCCAGCAAAGTGAAAAAGTGTTAAGTGTTAGTTGCTTAGTCATGTCCGACTCTCTTGTGACCCCATGGGGATTTTCCTGGCAAGAATACTGGAGTGGGTAACCACTTCCCTTCTCCAGGGAATCTTCCCAACCCAGGGACTGAACAGGGTTCTCTTGCATTGCAGGCGGATTCTTTACTGTCTGAGCCACGAGGGAAGCCCAGAGATCAAGGGGTTCAACACCAAATACCTCAGCAAGGAACTCATCACATGCCACGAGCTCAGAATCAAACTGCGGCCCACGCTTTCCCTGATGAGCTGCGCCACACGTCTCTCCAGCTTTGTCTTGGGAGTCAGGAAATATCCACCATTATTCATGGCAACTAGAAACTGAATTTTGAATGTCTCCAATAACAAAAGCCAAGAATACATGTACCACAACAAAGGAAACTATAAGCAAGGTGAAAAGACAGCCCTCAGAATGGGGAGAAAATAATAGCAAATGAAGCAACAGGCAAATAATTAATCTCAAAAATATACAAGCAACTCCTGCAGCTCAATTCCAGAAAAATAAAAGACCCAATCAAAAAGTGGGCCAAAGAACTAAACAGACATTTCTCCAAAGAAGATATACAAATGGCTAACAAACACATGAAAAGATGCTCAACATCACTCATTATCAGAGAAATGCAAATCAAAACCACAATAAGGTACCATTACACGCCAGTCAGAATGGCTGCTATCCAAAAGTCTACAAGCAATAAATGCTGGAGAGGGTGTGGAGAAAAGGGAACCCTCTTACACTGTTGGTGGGAATGCGAACTAGTACAGCCACGATGGAGAACAGTGTGGAGATTCCTTAAAAAACTGGAAATAGAACTGCCATATGACCCAGCAATCCTGCTGCTGGGCATACACACCGAGGAAACCAGAATTGAAAGAGACACGTGCACCCCAATGTTCATTGCAGCACTGTTTATAATAGCCAGGACATGGAAGCAACCTAGATGTCCACCAGCAGACGAATGGATGAGAAAGCTGTGGTACATATACACAATGGAATATTACTCAGCTATTAAAAAGAATGCATTTGAATCAGTGCTAATGAGGTGGATGAAACTGGAGCCTATTATACAGAGGGAAGTAAGCCTGAAAGCAAAATACCAATACAGTATACTAATGCATACATATGGAATTTAGAAAGATGGTAACGATAACCCTGTACGCGAGACAGCAAGAGAGACACAGATGTAGAGAACAGTCTTTTGGACTCTGTGGGAGAGGGCGAGGGTGGGATGATATGGGAGAATGGCATTGAAACATGTAAATTATCATATGTGAAATGAATTGCCAGTCCAGGTTCGATGCATGAAACAGGATGCTCAGGCTGGTGCACTGGGATGACCCAGAGGGATGGGGTAGGGAGGGAGGTGGGAGGGGCGTTCAGGATGGGGAACACACGTACACCCATGGCGGATTCAAGTCAATGTATGGCAAAACCAATACAATGTTGTAAAGTAAAATAAATAAATTAATTAATTAAAAAAAAAGAATACACGTGCCAATAACATTTTTTGCAACTCCAGTTTGTTGTGCGCCCTTTAGGTGCCAGACGACATAAACACCAGAAGGGGAGTGGGGAGGACAAGAGAAATAAAGCTCTTGGCTCCATGGGACTTCTAGTCCAGCGAAGAAGACTGGAGCACTGATACAATGGTGGACACAAATATGACTGGTATTTTGGCGCTGATCCCAACACAAGGCAGTCTCACCGAGAGAAGGGTACCCACCAAAGAAGGCTGTGCTGAGGAAGTGGTGCTCAAGCCAAGATGAGAAGGATGGATGTATAATCAAGGCCAGGTAACCAGGAGGACATGTATAGAGAATGTTCCAGGAAGAAGGAACAGCATGTTTACAGACACAGAAGCAGAAGATGGCAGGGAGTGCTGGAAGAACAGGAGTAAGTCCAACAGGGCTTCTCTCCATGAGCCAGATACACACCTACAAAGGACTAGAGAGCAGAGAGGCGAGAATCCCCAAGTAATCCATATGCCAAGATTCAAGGTATTTATTGAGCTTTATAAAGTGCTTAACTAGCTTTAGTCTCCCAGGGCCAGACATTCTGGAGTGCGAAGTCAAGTGGGCCTCAAGAAGCACTGCAGTTAATAAAGCTAGAGGATGCAATGAAATTCCAGCAGAACTATTCGAATCCTTTAGGGATGACACCATCAAGGTTTTGCATTCACTATGCCAGCAAATCTGGAAGACCCAGCAGTGGCCACAGGACTGGAAAAGGTCAATCCTCATCCCAATTCCCAAGAAGGGTAGTACCAAAGAGTGTGCTAACCATCAGGCAGTTGTACTCATCTCCCATAATAGTAAGGTCAGGCTTAAAATCTTGCATGCTAGGGTTCAGCATTATGCAAACCAAGAACTTCCAGATGTCTAAGCTAGGTTAAGAAAAAGGAAGAGGAACTAGAGATCAAATTGCCAACATTCGCTGGATTTTAGAGAAAGCAAGGGGATTTCAGAAAAACATCTCTATTTCATCGACTATGCTAAAATCTTGACTGTATGTATCATGACAAACTGGAAAACTCTTAGAGAGAAGGGAATACCAGACCATCTTACCCGATCAGACCATATCAGACAGATATCAGACCTAATATCTTACCTAATATCAGACCATCTGTCTCCTGAGAAACCTGTGAGTCAAGAAGCAACAGATAGAGCTCTGTATGGAATAACTGATTGGTTCAAGATCGAGAAAGGAGTACGACAGGGCTGTCTGCTGTCACCCTGTTTATTTAACCTATACACTGATCACATCATGAGAAATGCTGGGCTGGACGAGTTACAAGCTGGAATCAAGACAGGCAGGAGAAACATCAACAACCTCAGTTATTTGGATGATACCACTCTAATGGCAGAAAGCAAAGAGGAAGAACTACAGAGCCTCTTGATGAGGGTGAAGGAGGAGAATGAAAGAGCTGGCTTAAGAGTAAATATTTAAAAAAAAACTAAGATCAAAGCATCTGCCCCTATTACATCATGGCAAATGAAAGGGCAGAAGGTGGAAGTAGTGACAGATTTCCTTTTCTTGGGCTCAAAAATCACGGCGGATGGTGACTGCAGCCATGAAATCAGAAGACGATAGTTTCTTGGCAGGAAAGCTATGATAAACCTAGACTGTGTGTTCCCTATCAACAAAGGTCCCTATAGGCAAGGCCATGGTCTTCCCAGTTGTCACATACAGTTGTGACGGCTGGATCTTAAAGGCAGAACGCCTTTAAACTGTGGTGCTAGAGGAGACTCCTCAAAGTTCCTTGGACAGCAAGGGGTACCTTCGAACTGTGGTGATAGAGAAGACTCCTCAAAGTCCCATTGGACAGCATGGAGATCAAACCAGTCAATCTTAAGGGAGATCAACCCTGAATACTCACTGGAAGGACTGATGCTGAAGCTGAAGCTCCAGTATTTTGGTCATCTGATGAGAAAAGCTGACACATTGGAAAAGTCCCTGATGCTGGGAAAGATCGAGGGCAGAAGAGGGTGTCAGAGGATGAGATGGCTGGATGGCACCACTGATGCAATGACCATGAACGTGGGCAAACTTCAGGACAGGGAGGCCTGGCATACTGCAGTCTACGGGGTCACAACAGTCCGACACGACTGGGAGTCTGAACAACAACTGCTTTACAGGTTTCCCAGGTGGCACAGTGGTAAAGAATTCGCTTGCCAATGCAGGAGACTTAAGAGACACGGGTTCGATCTCTGAGTTGGGAAGATCTACTGGAGAAGGACATGGCAACCCGCTCCAGTAGTCTTGCTTGGAGAATCCCCTGGACAGAGGAGACTGGCAGGCTACAGTCCACGGGGTCGCGAAGAGTCAGACATGATTGAGAGACTCAGCACACACACATACACGACTAGCTTTACGTAGCACATAGTAAGTGCTATGAACGTAAGTGCTATGAAAGTACAAATAAGTAAATAAATACCTAAATCCACAAATGCATTTATGGAATGAGGTCAGCACCTCAATGTAGAGACTATTCCTTCACAGATGACTTTTTAGGAACTGCTTAAAGAAAAGAAAAAATACCCTTTTCTGACACTATGACATCCTTGCGAAAGTAAAAATCAAACTGCAAACCTCACTGGAAATAGATTCATTTTCCTGCTTCCTTCTGACCTAATTAAGCTTTTAAATAACTATCTCATCATAAATATACTTTAGCTACTGAGACACACTGGTTGTTCAATACTACACATTTCAGAATCCTTGTTAACAGAAAGACTTTATACCCTTTAAAATTATTTACATACAAAAACTAGTAACTGTCTCAAACCTTAAGCAAAATATGCAGAAGTATAACCACTACTCATGCTGTATTGGCATAAAGGGTGAAAACTGCTTCTTAAAAATTGTTAATTTTAGGAAGTCTTTTATCTTCATTCATTAACAATTTATTAAAGACATTGTAACATGTAAAACATTATGGTAGAGACTGAGAAATAGAGACATGAGATAAAAAGTCAGTTCTAATCAATGAAAAGTATTTTGACTTTAGATTTTGGTGACAAATGTGTGATTGTATCACTGACAAACACTCTGGATCAATGAATTCATTAACTGATGCTTGAAGGAAATAATGCTCAGACATCACTGCATTAAAAGGGAAATTCCATTCTTTACCTTTCCAGCCCTTTCTTGCTTCTTCCAACAACTATAATTGAGGTTTTCATGTTTATAAAAATGCTTCTACGAGAGTAGATGTTAGCAGTTGTAACAGAGACCATGATGTCCTCAACATTAAAAAAAAATACTATTTTTATATAAAAGAAGCTGGCCGATCCTTGTCCTTCATGATGTACCTAGTCTCCCCTCACTTGCTGTGTTACATTGGTACAAACAGAAAGGAACAGATTTCTAAGAGGTTAACTGACTGGCCAGAAGCCACAGAGCTGATTAAAATCAGCAATTAACAACCACCTTCCGGCTCACTCGTCATCATTCGCGTTCACTGAAGAGTCTCACTGGCTTCCAAGCTTACTGCCTCGGTCTCCCTGACGACTCTGATGATCATTCTGACTCCAAAACGCACGTGATAATGGCTCACTCCAGCCTCTCAGTCACTGGACTTCCTGGCACCCAATCGTCACATCCTCATTCGTATCCATCACTTCCTCTCATGGCCGTGTGCTGGATCTCTGTGGTAGCAATTAATGAATCAACAGCAAAATCTGACCAAACACCTGCTTTTCTATTTCACTTCCTCCAGGAATGAGTCCAACAATTCCTCAACTCCACCAGGACCTATGACCTATTCATTTTTCACTCCCCACCCCAACTGGAGTCCACAGACCACGTACTTTCCTAGGACTCACTCCCTTCATTCTACCTGCTTAACAAAATCCAAGTTCGAGTTCAACCCAACCCTCCAGTAACTCCACACCCACACCCACACAGCTCATCATGGCTGGGGGAGGAAGTACATGGTAATGGCATCTACTCTCGCTACAAATGTACGAGGACAGACCTTGTGCTATTTCAGGGCTGTCTAGTATTTCTCTTACATTTCCTTATTCCATTCACTCTCCCAGATGATTTGCTCACCTTCTCCTCTCCCTGGAAGAGATATGAGTGGAATACATCCAACTGCCTGTTCAATTCTGGGGCCTGGATGTCTAACAGGCATCTCAAACTTAACCACACTTGGTTTCTCCACAAAAATCCCATCCTGGTGACGTCTTCATGAACCTATCTTTTCATTAAGTTGCTCAAATAGTCTTAGCGTCAGTCATCCTTGGCAGCCTCTACGCACACACACACTCACTCAACCTCACTCACTCTTCATCTAACACCCCTTCCGGACAATGCCACAGATGCCACTGCCTCAGTTCAAGCCACCATCTCCTCAGCTCACACAAAACCCCCAGTCGCTTTCCCTGCTTCATTCTTGGTTGGAGAAAATGTCTGTTCCCCGTGAAGCAACCAGTAATCCTTTTAAAATTAATCCTCTCACTTCACTGACCTGCTCCTAACCCTCCAGTGTCTATGATTATATTTAGACTAAAACCCAAAGTGCCTTCCAATGGCTGATGAGACCCTATGGTGAAAGTTAGCAAATTACAGCCAACCTGCAAAATCCGGTCCAGTGCCTGCTCCTATAAAAAAAGTCTTCCTGGAACACAGCTGCGCATTGGTCTATATAATACCTATGGATTCTTTCCTGCTCCAACGGCAGGGACCTTAAAGCCCCCATAATTAAAAAAAAATTTTTTTTTTATTGTTTCTACAGTTTGCTGATTCCTATCCTTCATGAGATGCCAGGCGTCACCCACTGGGTTCCAGCTACACCAACTGGCTTTCTATTCATAATTGGGCCAAGCCTCCTGCCCCCTCAGGCCTCCGCATGGAACCTTCTGCCCAGAACACCTCTTCCCACACACCCGCATGCCTTGACCCCTGTCAGAAAGCTCTCTGCTCAAAGGTTACCGCCACAAAGGGGCACCGCCCAGGCTGTGCTGACTTGAGCTGCACCCTCCCTTCCTCATGGCCTCATCACTAACTCCATGTGTCTGTTTAACATCTCCACCCTTTCCTCCCCATCAGCTTGTGGGTTCCAGGAACACATGTTCAATCCCGTTATCTCTGGAATACTGCGCATAGTAGGAAATTGGTAAGCACTGAATTGATGAATTTTTTCGATCCTCATTTGATCCCTCCTTTCCCTTCAGGTTCTTCCATTTTGGAGTGCAGTAGAGGGAAAAACGTAAAAATCATGAAAAGAAAATAATGTGATTTTGTCTGGGGATGCTTAATGTAAGATGATATAATATAACATACAGTCTGAAAACACAATCCTCATCCTTACACAGGAGTAACTCTCATAGTAATGAAGCCAAAGCAATGGATGAATCATTAGCAAGATCAAACCAGTCGATCCTAAAGGAAACCAATCCTGAATATTCATTGGAAGGACTGATGCTGAAGCTCCAATACTTTGCCCACCTAATGTGATGAGCTGACTCACTGGAAAAGACCCTGATGCTGGGAAAGACTGAGGACAAAAGGAGAAGGGGGCAGAAGAGGATGAAATGGTTGGATGGCATCACTGACTCGATGGAAATGTTGAGCAAACAAACTCCAGGAGATGGTGGAGGACAGAGGAGCCTGGCGGGCTACAGTCCATGGGGTTGCAAAGAGTCAGACTCGACTTACGAGACTGAGTAACGATGACAAATTCATTTCTAGTGAATTATACTTCTCATTTCTGGTCTGGCATGTAAGGAAGTTGGAAGTTGTCATCCAGTCCTAACAAGTAAAAATCTGGATTGTCAAACAACTCTTCTTAGATCCATCAGAGAACTGTGGTCACAGGACGAACCACTGCCCCTGAAACTGGAGGGACAGGCAGATACAGAATATCACATCTCAATTGAAGCAGAAGCCTCCACAGACCAATACTGGGGTAGGAAAACCCAGACTGTAATTAGCAAACTGCCGGATGCTCAGTGTGGACAAGTTTGAGAGCTATAAACTCCAATGAGACCGTTTCAGGGGGCCTCTGTCACATTTTTGTTGTGTTTAACCTTCAGGAGTTCTACTAGATTCTCATATTGAAGACAGAGAAAAGCCCTCTCCTGCCTTTCACAGGAGAGAAAAGTAGTCGTTTTAAATACAGTTGTCCCAGGATCCTGCACATACCAAACTCATATAAATTTGCATGTAAGTACACATATCCTCCTCTGTATGTTAAATCATCTTTAGATTACTTATAACACCTAATACAATGTAAAGGCTGCATGCATGTGTGCTAAGTCATATCTGGCTCTTTTGCAACCCTGTGGACTCCTACCAGGCTCCTCTTTTCATGGGATTCTCCAGGCAAGAACACTGGAGTGGGTTGCCATTTCCTTCTCCAGGGGATCTTCGCCAACCAGGGATCGAACCTGTGTCTCCTGCATTAGCAGGTGTATCCTTTACCACTGAGCCTCCAGGGAAGGCTGCATAGATAGTTGCAAATGCAAGGCACATGCTGTGTAAATAGTTGTCCCGAGTATGGGAAGTTCACATCTTGTTTTTGGAACTTGCTGTAATTTTTTTTCTTCCAAAATATTTTGGACCCATGGTTGGTGGAATCCGAGGATGTGAAACAGATACAGAGGGCCAAACTATACACCCAAAGCATGCTGCGATTCTTAACAAGGCCAGCCCTTGAGAGAAGAAACCACTTCACCAGAGCTTAACCCTCCTGGAGTTTCTGTTTTCAAATATTTATTATTTTTATTTTGGAGGCCATGCCATATGCGGCATCTTAGTTCCCCAACCAAGGAGTGAACCTGAGCTCCCTGCAGTGGAAATCCAGAGTCTTAACCAAGGGACCATCAGAGAAGTCCCCCTCCTGGAGTTTTATCAGAGCCTAACTGACCTGGGTGGAGAAGGCAATGGCAACCCACTCCAGTACTCTTGCCTGGAAAATCCCATGGATGGAGGAGACTGGTAGGCTGAAGTCTATGGGGTCACTAGGAGTCGGACACGATCGAGCGACTTCACTTTGCCTTTTCACTTTCATGCATTGGAGAAGGAAATGGCAACCCACTCCAGTGTTTCTTGCCTGGAGAATCCCAGGGACGGGGGAGCCTGGTGGGCTGCCGTCTACAGGGTCGCACAGGGTCGGACACGTCTGAGGCAACTTAGCAGCAGCAGCAACTGACGTGGGAGAATCTTCTGGGTGGGAGAGGGAAATTCCCAGCTCCAGTTTCCTCCAGGCACCCTGCCCCATTTAGGAAGAGAAAGAAACCCAGAAGCACTCCCGAAGGTCACAGCCTAGCGGCACAGGTTCACCCACTCAGAGGGCAGGATCTAGGTATTCTGTCACAAGAAGTTTGATGCAAGCGGTTTCACCAGACAACTGGCCAAAAGGCGATTTTGCAGTAAGAGACAGAATAATTGGCTGACAGTTTGGTTTGACAATTTGGTTTCGATGGTTTGATTTAACAGTTTGGTTTCAGCTCGTTAGCACTTTGGTTTTGTTTCTCCATTGAGGCAGTACTCCCATCTTTATATTACAGCAATCTTGGGCCTCAATGGTCTATACAGTGATGAGTAGATGTGGAAGTCTTGAGATGTGGAAGGTAACAGTCTACCAACTTGACAGAAAACTTACTGATGGTGTGAGATAAGACAATGCAAAGGCAGACTGCACACTTCAGTACAAAAGAACAAACTGGGTTTGCAGATGCTTTTGGTGAGCACCTCCACTCTCCCACTTGTCAAAACCAAAAGCTTACCAAGCTCAGGCTTAATAATTCACAAGTCTTCAAGCACATTCATTCTTGACTTTTTAGTTAATTGAGATCCAAGAGTTTGTTCTCTAACACCATCTTTACCAGATTTTTCATGTAACATTAGATGTTGGAGGCAAAAGAGGAAATCAAGTTCCCCCGATTCCCCTGCAAAAGAAACGATTACGTGATTCCTGATAAGTGTAAGATTCTTCAAAATAGTTGAAGTCTTTCGCTATTTGATAGCGAAAAACATGACGTGGATGGAATTTTGGTATTTGGCACAGAATCTGGCTTAAATGACTCAGTGAAGTATAAGGACTGAGCATGTGACAGAACTTTTAAAGGCAGTCCAGACAGGTAATACCACTTACTCATGCTGTGCATGCTCAACCACTCAGCCGTGTCCAACTCTTTTCAACCCCAAGGACTGTAGCCTGCCAGGCTCCTCCATCCATGGGATTGTTTAAGGCAAGAATACTCGAGTGGGTTGCCATTTCCTCCTCCAGGGGATCTTCTTGACCCAGGGATCAAACCCACATCTCCTGCCTTGACAGGCGGATTCTTTACCACAGAGCCACCTGGGAAGCCCCTGCATACATTACACGTATGAATAAGAAACAGCAGCATCCCTGTTTACTTCCAAGGAAATGTAAATCGACTCAAAAGTAGATTTCCTTACATCATAAAGAATTTATGTCTACAGTAAGATTCTGAATCTTTATGATTGACTTTAAGAAAGACAGTATAAGAAATTCCCTGGTGGTCCAGTGGTTAGGACTCCACACTTCCACTGCAGGGGGCCTGGGGTCGATCCCTGGCCATGGAACTAGGATCCCACAAGTCAGGCAGCATAGCCCAAAAAAAAGATAGAATAATTTCTTTCCGAAAGATATACCCACATACAACCATAAGCATGAATCTGTGCACATTTTAAATGTATTCAAATATTTTGTTGTTTTTCACAATATTTTAAAATTTGCTGTTGATTCTTTCATGTTTCATTATGTCCTTTTTAATGTGTCTCTTTTATTTTCAATTATTTTATCTTGCAGAGCATAATTGCCTTATGGCCAATGAGTGACACGGTGAAGCCACTTGCAGTTAAAGATGTTTACAGTGAAAATACTGAACATGCATAGAGGACTAAAGAACACTTCACATTGCTAAAAGCCACAGTTCTTTATACCAGGTACATCCTGTCCAGCTTTCAACAAACAATAACATGGATACTAAAACGCAAAAAAAAAAAAAAAAAAAAAAAAAATCCCACATTTTTAAAGAGACGGAGCAAGCATTTTGTAATTATCAGACTAGGAATTTAAAATAATTAAAGTTAATATGCAAGAGAATAAGTATTCATATGCTATGAAGAAAGCAGACAATATTCAAGAGTAGATGAGTAATGTAAGCAGAGATGGAAACTAAAAGAATCAAAAAGAAATGCTAGAAATGAAAAAAGACTGATGGGCTCAGGAAAGCACCTGTGAGCTAGGGGACATATCAATAGAAACCTCTAGAGCTGAAAAGCAAAGAGAAGAAAAAGGAAAAGAAAGGGAGCAAGGAAGGAAGGAACAGAATATCCAAAAGCTATGGGACAACTACAAACATATAACGTAACTGTAATGAGAATACCTCTAGGAGAGAAAGGGCCAGAAGAAATATTTGAAGTGATCAAAATGGAGAACTTTCCAAAATTAATGTCAGACATAGGTACAGGAAACTCATGAAAACAATCAACAGGATAAATACCAAAAAAAATCTGCCATAGGATATCATATTCAAACTGCAGAAAATCAAAGAAAAAATCTTGGATCCTTGGATCCTTAAAAAATCCTTTTAAGGATCAAAGATAAGAGTAACATCAGATATCTCCTCAGAAATCATGCAATCAATGAAAGTGGAATGCAATATTTAAAAGTGTTGAGACCGAAAAAAAAAACAAAACACCCCAACCAACTAAGAATTCTGTATCCTGTGAAATTATTCAAAAGTGAAGGAGAAAGTTTTTCAGACAAACAGAAGTTGGGTAAACTCTTTGCCAGTAGACCTGCCTTGCAAAAAATAGTAAGAGTTCTTCAGAGAGAAGGAAATGAATGATACAGGTCACAAACTCAGATCTGCATAAGTAAAGAACATTAAGGAAAAAATAAATGAAAATAAAATACTTCCAATGGTTTTATACAATACTTATCCTTGCTGTTTGTCATAAATTAAAAGTAATTTCAATCCTTAGGCAGAGTTGCATTAATAAGTGGAAATCGTTTGCAAGAAGACAAGGAGAAAGATGAGCAAGACTTGGTTGAGATCTCCTTGACAGTAACTAAGATGTTTTCTTTCAGAGATACTTAATTCTTTTAACAAAGCCTTGCAAAATACGTTCAGGTATCAGTAATAAACCACTTATCCAAAAGGCATAGATGTGAAACCTTTAGGTTTAGAATCAGAAAAAAGTTGTTCAAACTCCAGGCTCAGCAACTTGCTGGCTATATGTATAGTTTTGGGTAAGTTGCCTGAGTAACTCATCCGTAAAACAAAAATAATGAAACCCACATTTCATATACTAGTGTAAGGATTAAATGTAAAGGATATGCAAATTCACCTGGCCCTCTGAACAGCTAATTCTAAATGCTAAATGCCTGAGTTGTAAGCAGTATGAACCTTGAGACTTTCTCCTTACACTAGTTTCACAATGAGCCAACAAGTTTGTGACCAACCTCTAACAAATGTGCAAAATTTCAGAGCATGCATTTTGGGGACATCACTCGACCTGTACTTTGAAATTTTTCCTATGTGCTATGTTTTTTATTAATAGTTTTTAAAGACATTATCTTGCTTCAGAACAGTATGAAATCTTTTGAAATAAGAGAAATAAAAAGATAAAAGACCAAGTCAACAGTTTCACATTTTCTCCAAGGAATGGAGGAAATAATCCTCAGAAGTATCTTCTAGAAGCACCTCAACCAACCTTCATAATATGGCATCCAAGGCAGGCCTGCTGACCATGTTCCCAACCACAGGAGATGCCTACCACACACATATATATTGGTCACTATGATTAACGTCTGTATTTTGCTCCCCTCCCCCCTTTTTTCCCTCTGGGAAGGATTAAACTTCAATTATTTGATGTTGACCAAATTGGCTTTGAATATCTGCTTCATGTTCAAATTTCCTTATAAACATCAACAAACCTCTCTATACAATAAATACCATTCCTTATTTTAGGAAACATTCCCTAAATTGCTAAGCTCCTAAGTGATTTGCACAATGTCACAAAAATTCAAGAAGAGAGGAAAAAAAAACAAAAAAAACCAAGTTAATTCTTGGCTCAGTCCAATGTTAATGAGACTATGCTTCCCCCTATTTGTAAATATATCTAGGTAGGACTTGTCTGCCAGTTTGAATATGATTTTCTATAAAGGCCAAGGCCACCTTCTAAGTGCTTTAAGGACATTTTTGATGTCTTACCTCTCACAAAGATAAAATGGGCAATGTTCCGTACTCTGTACTTTACATCCCACTTTAAAAGAAAACATGTAATGGTATAATCAGAGCAACATATAGAGTTAAAAAGGTCACTTAGTTTAGTCCCCACCTTACTCAAGACAAGTCTGAATTTCATAGGTAAAACTGTTAGATTAAGGACTGTAAGAACAGAACATATGTTAACCACCCCAGTAATGAACTACTTTCAAATCTTGAAAAGGTACTTTTCAGGTATTTTCAATATACACAAAGGTGCTTTGAACACACACATTCCTTTGAATATTATGATGCTCTTATTTCTCCCTTTGTGGAGAGTAAGGCACAACAGCAGCGTTTGGACTAGTCCCCCCACCAACCCACCAGGCCCAGCTTCTCATGTACTACTAGGCACAGGGACCAAAAAAAAAAAAATCTGACCATTAACTTCCTTCCAGAAACCTTGAAGTTTCTCACGTCTTCCACAGGAAACCCAAACCATGACGACGCATGGCAACAAGTCCATTATCACCTCCACAACTCCCTACCTCCCACTTCACCGCACTCAGGCTGTTCCAGGCATTGGGCACGCGGAGCTTCCTCCATCCTAAACCACTCCATCTCGCCCTCCACTCAACAGAGTCCCAAGTAATCTTTACAAGGTAATTGGGAGTTCTCTTCTGAGGGGAGCCTGCCCTGATGCTCCAGGCTGACCACCTGCTCTTGGTACTTCCACGATCATCCAGGCGAGCCTCCAGCACGGCCCTCCACACTGCACAGTGGTTATGTTAATGCCACTGTCCTCTTCTTCCTCAAGTCTGCAAAGTATGAACAGAACCCCTTATTCATTTTTATTCAAAGTACCAACGACGTGCCTGGCACTAAATAGTTACACCATGGTTCAAAAATTTTTGGTGTTTTTTGCACATGGCCAAAGTGACCTCTGGCAAAGGTCACTGTTCGAAAATCACTTCCTCTGGAATATTATTCACAAATTCCCCAACAGATTTTTCCAAATGCTCACTATGTGATCTTGGAAACATCACTTAACCTCTCTGCACCTGCTTTCTCCACCATACAATGTATGATCCCAGCTTCATAGAGTTACTTTGAGGATTAAACTGATAGTGCACCTAAGAACTCAGAACAGAACCCAGCAACTGGTGTCTCAAAAGATGTTCACTATTCCTATTAGTCCAAGTGATAATGCCCACTTAGCCCACATTTTGCCAAAAAGATTTAAGACAATTCATTTAAATCTGTGGAGGATATAGTTCAGTTCAGTTCAGTCGCTCAGTCATGTCTCTTTGTGACCCCATGGACTGCAGCATGCCAGGCGTCCTTGTCCATCACCAACTCCCAGAGTTTACTCAAACTCATGTCCATTGAGTTGGTGATGCCATCCAACCATCTCATCCTGTCATCCCCTTCTCCTCCTGCCTTCAATCTTTCCCAGCATCAAGGTCTTTTCAAATGAGTCAGCTCTTCGCATCAGGTGGCCAAAGTATTGGAGTTTCAGCTTCAACATCAGTCCTTCCGATGAACATTCAGGATTTCCTTTAGGATGGACTGGTTAGGTCTCCTTGCAGTCCAAGGGACTCTCAAAAGTCTCCAACACCACAGTTCAAAACCCTCAACTCTTTGGCGCTCAGCTTTCTTTATAGTCCAATTCTCACATCCATATATGACTCCTGGAAAAACCATAGCCTTGACTAGACAGACCTTTGTTGGTAAAGTAATGTCTCTGCTTTTTAATATGCTCTCTAGGTTGGTCATAACTTTTCTTCCAAGGAGTAAGCGTCTTTTTATTTCATGGCTGCAGTCACCATCTGCAGTGATTTTGGAGCCCAGAAAAATAAAGTCTACCACTGCTTCCACTGTTTCTCCATCTATTTGCCATGAAGTGATGTGACTGCATTCCATGATCTTAAGTTTTCTGAATGCTGAGCTTTAAGCCAACTTTTTCTCTCTCCTCTTTCACTTTCATCAAGAGGCTCCTTAGTTCCTCTTCACTTTCTGCCGTAAGGGTGGTGTCATCTGCATATCTGAGATTATTGACATTTCTCCTGGCAATCTTGATTCCAGCTTGTGTTTCTTCCAGCCTAGTGTTTCTCATGATGTACTCTGCATATAAGTTAAATAAGCAGGGTGACAACATATAGCCTTGACACACTCCTTTTCCTATTTGGAACCAGTCTGTTGTGTGTGTTGTTCCATGTCCAGTTCTAACTGTTGCCTCGTGACCTGCATACAGATTTCTCAAGAGGCAGGTCAGGTGGTCTGGTATTCCCATCTCTTTCAGAATTTTCCAGAGTTTATTGTGATCCACACAGTCAAAGGCTTTGGCATAGTCAATAAAGCAGAAATAGATGTTTTTCTGGAACTCTCTTGCTTTTTCGATATAAAGGGTATGCAATTGTCTTTCTGTGCCTAGATATTTTTTTTTAATCACAAAGCAACTCTTGACTCATTCTTTATCAACATTTGGCAGTGATAAACTGATCAAACATTATTTCTTCTCGGTCTTAGACTGAATTTCTGCTGCCTGTTGCTTATTTAGAAATGGCCCAGGGTTCTGCTTCTTGCTCAAGCCCAGACTCCAAAGGGCTTCCCTGGTGGCTCAGCTGTAAAGAAACTGCCTGCAACACAGGAGATGAGGCCTCAATCCCTGGGTGGGTAAGATCGCCTGGAGTAGAAAATAGCTATCCAATCCAGTATTCTTACCTCAGAAACCCCATGGACAGAAGAGCCTGGCGGGCTACAGTCCATAGGGTCACAAGTATCAGACACAACCTAGCAACTAAACAAGAAGACTCAAAAGGAAGCTTATGAACTCTTCACTGGAACTGAAATGATAAACTCACCCTGGTGAATGTTTGACTTAACCTAGATGTCAATGGAAGTGTGCAAACTGCATTCATAGTCTTCGATTTTAAACCATTTCCACTGTATGTTCCTTTCTGACTCACACACTACTACTTGGATGTCTAATAAGCAATACAAGTGTAAACCACTCAAAGCTTAATTCACCCTTCAAACGTGGAGTCATTCTGGAGTCACTCACACCCCTCATCCAAACTCTCAGCAAATCTACCTGCCAATTAATACCTAACTTTTTACCACCATTCACTCTGGTTCCAGCGGCCGCTTATTTCAATAGTCTTTTAACTGCTCTTCTCGCCTCCTCAAACATGAAGTCCTTTTTCATGTTTTTTTTTTTAACTTCTCTTCTCACCTCCTCAAACATGAAGTCCTTTTTCATTTCAGCCCAACAATACACTAAGCTTTATTAAACACAGGCTCCAAGAAGCTGAAATTATTCTTTCAATGCTTTGTTCAAGGCAGCATCACCAATGCTTGGGATTATGCTGGGATGGGGTCAAGTACTTGATATATATATTTGAAATAACTGCTCTTGCCTCAAGGGTTTTCAGACTTGCTATTCTCTGCTAGAAACATTCTTCCCTGAGATACCTTAATCTATATTAAGGCTCTGAACTATGTGCCTTCAGGGATTTGCTCTCAAGTCACCTTATCAATAAGGTTTTATCAACTACCCCACTTCCACTGCATCACAAATCCTCTTCCATCCTCATTTTGTTTTTCTTCACAGCATTTACACCACATAACCCACTGTATATTTCATTCGTTTGTATACTGCCTTTCATCTGCCATCCACACAGTTTTCAGTCCCATGAGATCAAGAATAGTGGCAAGCCCTTACCCTTTACACAGGCGCTTAAGATTTTACTTTCTACTAACATTTTACTGATTTTGTATGTAAACTTCAGGACATTCTAAGTGTGACAGCCCTATTTCTTTGCTAGAAATACTTATTCTCACATCTCCAATGTAAAGAAAACAGCTAAGGACTTCCATCCTAAGTCACACAACTACTTTACACAAGTGTTAGTCGCTCAGCTGTGCCCGACTTTGTGACCCCATGGACTGCAGCCCACCGGGCTCCTCTGTCCATGAGATTTTCCAAGCAAGGATACTGGAGTGGGTTGCCATTTCCTTCTCCAGGGGATCTTCCCAACCCAGCGACTGAACCGGGGTCTCCCGCACTGCAGGCAAATTCTTTACCGACTAAGCTACAAGGGAAGCCCCAACTATCTTAAAAACAGATATAAATTATGAAATTATGATTAAACCATGTTTTAATTAAAAAACTGCCTTAACGTGTTTAATGCTACCCAATTATATCTAAGAATAAGCATATTGCATTTATTCACTATTAATAAATCTTAATAATCTGAAGTCAGAAGCACTGAATTTTTAATGTTTCCAATGCCTACTTGGAATACAAAGACAAAAAAAATACAAAAGTGTTTAATGTCTCTAGATAAACAGAAAATGTGAATACTTAACAGTATTTGCTGATCCATTTCAAAATCATTATGCTGAACACCAGACACGAAGGAGTACGTGTGTGTGTATGTGTGATTCCATTTATATAGAATCTTAGAAAACGCAAACCAATCTATATTAAACAGAGAATACAGATCAGCAGTTCCCAGAGGCTGGAGTAAGGGGGCAGAATGAACTGCACAGGAGGAAACCTATAGAAGTTAACTGACGCGTTCTGTATCTTGATTGTGTTGGTGATTTCATAATTATGAGTGTCTGTCAAAACGCACCTAAGAGAACAGTAAAAATTGACTAAGATAAATACTTCATGAAATCATTAAATGGCTAAAATGACTTTCTATGACTACATGAAATTGGCGGAGCTTTTTTTACCTAAGCATAATCAGAGAAACTAAGGAAACTACATGAGATTTCTTCCAGTGACAACAAAAGACTGCATCCAGAGTGGGCTTGAAGGGATCTTAAGAAGATATAAAATCCCATGGACAGAGGGGCCTGATGGACTACAGTCCATGGGGTTGCAGAAGAGTTAGACACGACTTAGCAACTAAACAATAAACTGGAAAACAAAGACCTCTAATTACTCACCTATTGTCAGAATCAAGTAAATAAAGCTTTACCTGAAGGACATTATTCACTACTTCAAATGCACCAGAAAAGGAACTCAAGCACCACGAGAAACACAGTAACATGGGATCAGAAGAAGAAAACAACAATTCTCCAAATCCCGAACCTGAAGTCACAGAACATTGCAATCTTGAGAGATTCAGAAGGGCTGTCATGAAGAAACACAATGAGCTACAAGAAAATTCAGAAAAAGTATTTTAAAAATTAATGAACAGAAAGAACACTTTAATAAACAGACTGAGACTGTAAAAGAGAACCAAACAAATTCTGGAATTAAAGCACTCAATAACTGAGATGAAGAACACATTAGAAAGCGCTGGATATAAAGCAGATGGTAGGGAAGAGAGAACTGCTCTTCAGGTGAGTCTGAAAATAGAAATCTAGAAATGATGCAGGTAGAAAAGGAAAGAATAAGATCTAAAAGGAGAAGAAACTCTGCGAGAGCTATCAAGTAATAGGAAAAATGGGTGTACCAGAAGAGAGGGAAAAGAGAATTTATTTAAAGAAGTAATTGCTGAGAAGTTTCCAAACCTGGAGAAGGAACTGGATGCACAAGTCTAAGAAACTAAGAGAACACCTAATTCCCTCAATGCAAAAAGACCTCTTCCCATATACATCATGTTAAAACTGTCAAAAGCCAGTGACAAAGAGTTTTAAAGACAGTCAAGGTAAAAAAAACCAAAGAGTAACCTACGAAGAAACTCCCATTAGACTACCAGCAGCAGTGTCAGTACCAGCCTTCCCCAGCGGCTCAGTGGTAAAGAATCTGCCTGCAATAAGGCAGGAGACCCAGGCTCAATCCCTAAGTCGAGAAGATCTCTTTGAGAAGGAAATGGCAACCCACTCCAGGATTCTTGCCTGGGAAATCCCATGGACAGAGGAGCCTGGTAGGTTACAGTCTATAGTGTTGCAAATCAGTTGGGACATGGCTGAGCTACTAAACAACAAGCTTTCTCAGTAGAAACACTACAGGATAGGAGTGAGTGGAATGACATACTCAAAATACTGAAAGATAAAAACTGTGAGCCAAGAATACCCTATCCAGCAAAGTTACTCTCTAGATATGAAGGAGAAGTATAGGATTTCCCAAACAAAAGCTGAGGAGGTTCATGACCACAAGGCAGGTGGCACAAGATGAGGGTTGGATCCTTGGGTGGGGGAAGATCCCCTGGGGCAGGAAATGGCAACCCATCCCAGTATTCTTGTCTGGAAAACTCCATGGACAGAGGGGCCTGGCGGGCTCCAGTCCATGGGGTCACGAAAAGTCAGACTATGACTGAGCACACAAAGACACAGGGCTGCCTTACAAAAAATGTTGAAAGATCTTCCTTCTGAAATGAAACGACACAAAACTTTGAGTAAGGTAATAGAATTTCTAATTCTAATAGAATCAGAAAACGGTAATTCTGTACTAGAATGAAAGTAATTAATTAATTAATTAAACACTGTTAAACATTTAATTACAACGTAAAGGGGAAAAAGAAGTAAAAATAACTATAGTGATGTTAATTTGGTAAATAGAAAGGAATAATTTGGGACCACAAAAATACTGTGGAAAATTCATATAGGCAAATGAAGATAAGATGCTATCAGCAGGAAAAGAACTATTTTATCTATGAGAAATTTATATACATCCCATGGTAACCATGCAATAATTCTAGGTAAGACACAAAACACAACAGAAGAGGAACTAAGAAAAACATTACAGAAAACCAAGCTAAAATGGCAGACAGAAATAGACACAAAAGAAACAACAAAGATACAGAATAACCAGAAAATAAAAGATAAAATTAATAAGTCCTTGTTCACCCATTGTTAATACCACCCTAAATGTAAACGGAGTGAATTTATCAATCAAAAAGGTACAGGGTGTGGGAATTCCCTGGCAGTCCAGTGCTCAGGACTTGGGTGCTTTCACTGCGTGGCCCTGGTTCAACCCCTGGTCAGGGAACTAAGATCCCACAAACCACATGCTTCAGACCAAAAAAAGAAAGATACATACATACATGCTGGTTGAAAAGATTAAACTAACAAGACCCAACTATATGTTGCCTCCAGAAGACTCAGCTCTTAAGACAAACACAGGCAAAAAGTGAAAGAAGATGACATTCCAAGCAAACAGCAGACAAAACAGACCCCAAAAGGGTAATGAGAGACAAAGATGGACAGTATATGATGATAAAGGGGACGATTCATCAAGAAGGTATAACAGTTAATAAGATATATACCTATTACATAAGGGCACCAAAATACACAAGGCAATTATTAACAGACCTATAGAAAGAAACTGACAGCAAGAGAGTTAAGAGTAGGGGACCTTAACACCCCACTTACATCAATGGACAGATCATCCAGATAGGATGCCAACAAGGAGACAGCAGTCTTAAGTAAAACAACACATCAGATGGACTTAATAAGTATCTGTGTCAGACATTTCATCCAAATGTAGCAGAACACACATTCTTCTCAAGATCACATAGAACATCCTCAAGAACAGACCATATTCTGGAATGTAATACCAAGTCTCAATAAATTAATTAAGACCCAGATCAAACATCTTTTGCAACCCACAGAAATGAACTATAAGAAAAAACTGGAAAATTTCCAACTATGTGGAGACTTAACAACATGTTAGTGAACAACCACTGGGTCAACCAAAGAAGAAATGTTTTTATACCTGAAGATGAATCAAAACGTAAATACACCATTACCAAATCTATGGGATGCAGCCAAAGTGGTATTAAGAGGGAAATTCACAGCGATACAGGCCTACCTCAAGAAACAAGAAAAATTTCAAATAAAAATTCAAACCTTACACCTAAAGGAATCAGAAAAAGAGCAAAGTCCAAAGTCAGTAGAAAGAAGGACGTGAAGATCAGAGGAGAAATAAATGAATTAGAGGGTAAAAAACAATAGATTTTTTTAAAAAAGAAAATTGACAAACCTTTAGCTAAACTACGAAAAAAGTATCTGATAAATAAAATCTGAAAACAAAAATGAGAAACTACAACAGATACCACAGAAATACAACAGATTATAAGAGAATACTATGAAAAGTATATGCCAACAAACTGGACAACATAAGAGAAATGGATAAATAGTTAGAATCATGTAACCTTCTAAGACTGAATCATGAAAAAACAGAAAACCTGAATGGGCCAATCATTAGACCAATCACTAGCAGAGAAATTGAAATACTAATAAAAAACCTCCCCAAAAACAAAAGTCTAGGACCAGATGGCTTCACATGTGAATTCTACCAAACAATCAAAGAAAAGCTAGAGTCAGACTCTTTCAAAAAACTGAAAAGAGAAAATGCTTCTAAACTCATTTTACAAGGCTAGCACAAGGACAATACAAAAAAAAAAAAAAATTACAGGCAATGTCACTGATGAACACAGAGGCAAAAGTACTCAACAAATACTAGTAAATCAAATACATGTGTGGAAGAACAAAACAGGTAAAGCAGGTCAACTGGTAATCAGACTGAAACTCAACTTTTGATGATGAGCAAACTGCAGTGTATACAGAAGTCAAAATGTAATGTCATGGCAAATCTTCTGACCTACTCTTCTGCAATGCTCAATGATGTTAACACAAAACTACTTGCACTGGGCCCAGCAACCAAGAGTAAATGTGCACCATGCTCACATCTACTATTCTTAGCTATACACTAACTAAATTTGTGTAACTTAGCTACACAAATTTGCTTTTCTAAAAGGAAAAAATCCCTCAAACATGTAATAACCTTCTATGAGTCTTATTAGGCATCCCAATATAAATGAATTCCTGAAATGGCTTTAACAGGAACATAAAAACCCTTAGCAATTTCATAATAAATCTGTAAGACTTAAAAAATGTAGCTCTCCCACTAGCAGGGTCTTTTAAGTACTGAAAAGGAAAAAAGGTCCTTACAATGCTGTAAGATAAAAACATTAAGATAAATTAATCAAATACTAGGTAACTCCTTTAAAATAGTGTTATTACTTCAAAACATGTTACTCATACCATAAATATAACTGAAGTCTTATTATTTTAAAAAGGGCTTCTACAAGTATGTGTGTGTATATATGAATCACTTTATAGTACACCAAAAACTAACAAAACATTATAAATCAACTGTGCTTCAATAAGGGGAGGGGCACTCTACAAAAACAAGATTGAGAACATTTTTCCCAAAAGTAAACAAACTAAAAATACTCCTATTACAACTGA
Organism: Cervus elaphus; assembly: GCF_910594005.1. Classification (NCBI taxonomy): domain Eukaryota; kingdom Metazoa; phylum Chordata; class Mammalia; order Artiodactyla; family Cervidae; genus Cervus; species Cervus elaphus. The sequence goes on along the minus strand of NC_057836.1, from coordinate 29,023,601 downwards.
GTATGTAAAAATATAACATCAATAATTCTTTTCATTGAGAATGTTTAGGCAAACTGTAGTTCCCTTTATAGGGTTCACATATAAAGAATATTACCACAGTATGATTTAAGCCAGTGTGCTTCAGCCATACTCTCCAAAATACCTTTCTATAACAAGTAACTCACCTATAACACTCATTCAATAAATATTTTAGAGACTAATTTTGTACCATGTATCATGTTAGGGACTAGCTATGGCTGAAACACTCAAAACGACTTTGTAGTGGTATTACAACACATATTTATTTTCTCTTCCACACTGTGAAAAGCCATTTGGTATAGCACAAAGACTACTGACCTAGAAAAAAATATGGGTTGCAATTCCTGCTCTGTTTACAAGTCCTTTTTAATTTTCACAGTAATATAGAACCATGTGTTATATACCATGCAAATCTGATTCAGAGAATGAAGTGGACTATGTAAATTTTTTTTAAATTTTTTTAATTTAAAGTAATTCAGAACTTGTTACATTCTCAAGGCTACTGAAGCTCATAACCATTAGAAATAACAAAATACTCTAAACCCTTAAAAATCAAAAAAACTCCTCAGACTTTATTTGTATTAAAGCTAGTGTTCGAACTGCAAAACGTCCTCCACTAGGTCAGATTCTTTTAAGACTTAAAAAAGAAAAATATATAAGACATTTTCTCTTAAAATCTTACCTTTTAAGAAACACTTCTTACATTTTAAAAGTAGAAAAATACTATTCATTAAAACAAAAAAAAAATAACACTTCTCTCAACAAACAAACAAAAAACCCCCAAGACATTCAAATGACATATATGATTGTACTCTTTTTAATAAAGGCTTTATATATAAGCATTTCCTTGTAGGTGTACAACCCCCGGCCTTGCTATACATATAAATGGATCAGTTTTTCCAATAGAGAATCTACCTAAATAAGAATTTCTCTTTGTCTTTTAGAGAACATATGAAAAGGTATTAGACTTTAAAAAGAAAAGAAAAAAAGCTGTAATCATATAGGAAGCCCCCCATCAACTATTTTAAAGACTTCAACCATATTTACCCATTTTTATACCTTATTCAAATATCTAACACTTTTGCTAATCATATGATTTTTTAAAAGAATTCAAACAGCAAACAATAAAAGATGTATTAAATAAGTATGGCAAATTCTATCCTTTTAAGAGTACTTGCATATTTAAAACATTTTATTAAGATGTGAAAGGGAGGGGAAGTTTCACAAAGATTTACTGATATGATTATCAATGCTTTCAATGAGAATAAAACAGATCTTGAAATACGAATTGAGAGTCAACTACTGTCCACCTTAATTTTCCTTCATCTGAAGTTCAGAGGTAATATGTGTCCACTTTAGGGAAGATTTATATTTGAAAAAGTTTATTAGAAAAATAAACAATTTTAAATTTTACAATATTTTCCACTTCCAAGAGTCTTTCAGATAGAGAAGATGAGCCTTATGATTTAAACATGATCCAATTTACAAAATCTCATTTAGTCCTATTGAGTAAAACAAAATACAGTAACAAATAGGGAAATGTTAGTAACTATTAAGAACTCCAGTGTAAAAGTTAAAAAAGTTAAAAAAAAAACAAAACACCATTTGTTGCATGTATCTAGACTGGCCATATTTATACTCTCATGTATATTAAAAAGCTTCACTGAAATTTAATGTGCTGCTTTATTACCAAGATAATACTATCATATTAAAATATAATTTGTGCAATCTAGGTTTATTTTATAGAAAAAATTATCAACTATAACCAGGGATTGACAAATTTTTCCTTAAAAGGTCAGATAGTAAACATTTTGTGCTTTCAGGTAATAAAGTGTCACTACTTAACTCTGTCACACAGGAAGAAAGCAGCCACAAGTAAATGAATGGGTATGCCTGTGAGCTGTGGTTTTGCCTGCTGCTAAAAAGACAATGCATATTATATATATATGTATATATATATATATGGGGTGAGGGGAAGAGACGCAGAGGGCAGGTAATACAGGGATAGGAATAATAATATAGATGGATAGCTATTACTAAATAAACATTATAAAATAAAAATTTCCACACTTATTTCCCAATCATAATTGCATGTGTGTATATATGTATACATACAAGTTATAAAACTATTTCATTTGAATTTCATATTCTTTTTGGTGTGTGTAAATAGTATCAGAACAAAGTCAGATAAGCAGCAGAGTATCATGAGTGACTGAATACTCAGAGGGTAATCAATAACCATGAAATTTGGTTTTGACCATCTTAGTATTTCTACACAATGGGAAAACTAATTTATTTGCTGTGCCCCTGAAGAAAACATTAGATGTATAATTCAGATGTCGTTTTAAAACTTAATTGAATTGTTACAATTCTGAAACTAAATGTGATTTGCTTTGTTTTATTAGAAAAAATACTCAGGCAAGGTCTACAATCATCGGTCAATTAAGAATGACTTACAAGAACATGAGGCAATAAAATAAAAATACAGGTACAAACTATATATCTGAAACACTATTTGGCAATTTTATAACAAATCAAAATTTAAAAAGAACAAAGGAGATTGCAGATTACTTCGTAGATACAGAATAAAGCAATTGATGAAGTGCTTAAGCAAAAGAAAACAAAAAATAGTAAGAAAACACACTGCTTTTCTTTTCAAAAATAAAATCACATTTGCTACAGATCGCATGAATAATACCCTTATTAAACAACCATTCCAGAACGTCTTACAGAAGCAGTGCTTTTATTTGCACTTCATTTAATTTTATATGACTTACTTCATGTATATAGCTCTTTAACCCCACTGTTAACCAATAAAGCCTCCCATAATTTTTATCATTTTTAAAAATTTTTTTAAAGTAAATGAGAAATGATTTATGTATCATGGAACCTTTCCCATTTTGGAACCAAAAGGCTTATTAATTCTATATTTTTGTCTATTCTTTCTTTAAAAAATTTTAGTGTAAAAACTGCTGGTTTTTTTAATATCACTGTAGTAAAGTGAAAACTCCTCAATCAGGAGTAGTTTCTGCAGTTTGACTGCATATAACCACATACTTTACAATATGTCCTTCCAACAGTAAGGAAATAATTGATTTCACGGTCACTGTCAGAAATGAGTGCCATAATTCTATTATGGGTAATAGGTCCTCCCTCAAAGACTTTCTGGAAGGATGTTCAATGTGTTTTGCTCTTATAGATATTAACAGTAGTACATAGTCCCTTAAGTCTGCAAAAGACATTTATTGTTAAAGAAGGTGCTTTATTAACAATTCCTCTGGCAGCACTAGTGAATTACAATATCCTTCAATATTATTTCTACCCATAATATATACATTTAACTTTTCATGCCTCTAGAAAAACATCTACAGTACATTTCATAATATAAAAATATATTACAAATCTGAATTATTTACAAGCAATGTTCTATTAACTCTATGCAACATTTGTTTGATACAATACTAACAAGTTACACATACTTCCATTTCTGTAAGTTAAAAAAAAAAAAAATCCATATGGCTTCTTGCTTACCAAGCAAGAAAGTGATTTTATTTTCCTTTTCAAAACCAACTTTGGTGCATAAAGGATTCAGTTTGAAGATACTTGTAAAAAAAATACGATTTTTCTTATGTTAAGAAAAAAACAGCTCACAAACCAAATGCTTTCCTCAAAAAGAAAAAAAAATAGAGGCTTATTATATAGGTTAAAATGAAAATATGAGGATTATTCAAATAATTTGAAATAGAGGTTTTTCAAAAACCGTTAACAGATTAGTTATATAGGTAAATATTAACATACTGTACTCCATGAGAAAACCCTACTCCTGAAAGGGGAGCCACCAGACATTCTGCAACACTCTTTAACAGAAATTCTCAGCCCTAATTCGATAGACGAATTTTTAGTTGATTGCAAATGTCGTTCACTGTTTGCTTAAATACAAATTGAACACTTTTCTTATCAGAGTTCTGCAAAAGAACACAAATGGCAACCAATCACATCTATTTATCATAATTGAAAGGTAAATTATCTCTCGATAATTTTCATTGTCTAATATTTCCTAGTAAGACTTCAAATCAATAGACACTGTCAAGATAAATATCCTTACAGTGCTTTTAGTATTTGTAAGGGCACATGTTGTAATTGGTTTTCTTTCCAATATCAACTACTGTAATCACTAAAGGGTTTAAAAAAAAAAGCAGCTTAAAGCAGCAAGCATGCAAAGCCTTTAAGAAGCTGATCCGCTAAGTTGCCAGAAGAGTGTTTGCTCAGTCTCCCACAGTACCACTCCATGAAGATGTGGATATACAGTAATATATTAATATATTCCACAGAAGAGCCTACTTCATTCACAGAATGTTTACACTAAGCATAAATATTCTAAATATTGGATTTAAGGAAAAAAAGGAAGGGGGTTGATTCTAATGTGCAACTTTTACTAAAACCCATTGTCAGTGACTAAGACTGCAGGTGTCCCCGCTTGTTTGCTTTTTATGTATTTATTTATTTTTTACCTCTTCAACCTCTTCTGCGGCATTGTTCTAGAAAAAGAGAAAAAGGGATAATTTTTTATTCAACTGAATGAAAAACACATATGAAGTGCTTCAAAAATACAAATATGTATAAGAAATAGGAAATGTGACAATCACTGATCACCATGAAAATTTATTTCCTAAGCATTCACACGATGGATAAAAATTTAGTTACATAATATACAACTTTTTAACAAATCCTTTTCATGTAACCTATTAATGTGTTTCTAAAAAAGAATCTCATGTTTAAATTTATATGAAACAAATTAGTGTTTAGTGTTTAAATTTCATATAAGTGTCCTTTTTACTGCTATTTTTGAAGCTAATATATTTTTTGAATGTTTGTCATGCTTTCATTTTGAGATGTGCATAAGCTGCAAACTTTTTCTCCTAAAACAAATTAGAATAATTCTTTCTTCCCCTCTTAATTGCACATGCTTTCCCACTCCAAGTCCAAGCACTGCTAAGCTGCTACAGCATGGCAAATGTAGGGGGTTCTAGAAGTCCGCACCACTTTAGGGTAGATTTGATTCTAATTTCCAGAATCATAGAAGCATGAAAGTTTATAGACTCAAGATTAAATGGTAAGATGGGTGGAAGATGGTTTACAACTAAAGAAAATTAACTCCACAGAAGTACCAAATACATCTTAAGAATGTATATCTTCATTACCCCAGAAATTAATAACAACTGCAGAATTATACCCTGAGAACAGGCGATGCAAGTCCTATGCACTTCTGGACATCGGTTCTGAGCTTGAACAATTTTTTTGTCACTTTTCACCAAAATATCTAAACTGCTTCCTATATAGCGTAAGAACAGCAAAAATAAGCTGATTTTGTGAAAAAGGAACACTCTCATAGAGAGTGGGAAGTAGAATGCAGGGCAGAAACACAAAAGTTAGTCTCAACCTTTTATTTAAAATTCATGCCCCTTTATCAATTCACTGCTTACGGCATGTTTAGGACCATTCTTGGTTCTCCCAAAATACCACTATTTTAGGATGCTAGTTTTAATCACTCCCTTCAAAGAATAAGCAGAAATAAGCCCTAAATTAGGTGCCAGTAAATAAAGAATATCCAATTATTTTTCTTTAAAAAGAGAAAGGTAAAATCATTTAAGGTTATTTCACTGTTCTCTCTGCTAGCTAGTTTCTTGATAACCTAGCTCATTCCACAAAAAAAAAAACAACAACGGACTTATCACACTTAGCACCTTCCCCAAAAGATGCTTTAAAAATCTGGAAGCATCTCAATGTCTCCTTGCAGCAAGGGCCATTATGCGAGAATCTCACTCTCAAAAGATGTCTCACATTCCAAAAAGTTGAGTCGTAGAATGAACAAAACCTTCCAATCAAAATCTTTGTTTCAAATTTTGGCACAAGACATAGTACCTTTAGGACAGCTGAAATTCACATTTGGGATTATCAATCATCATGTCACCTTATTCTTATCCAAACTACTACTGTATAAAGTATATATTAAACTAGAATTCCTTTTTAAAATACAGAAAGTTCACCCATTAAGAGTGTCTTTTAAGCATTTTCAACCACTTGTTTAATCACCATAGTATATGTCATTTGCACACAGGCAGAATGAAGCTCAGTCACATCCTGGTTGTGTCATTTTGGGCAAGCTATGTACCTCTTGCCTCAGATTTCTAATCTGTAAAACAAGACATAAGAACACCTACTTCACAGGCCTGCTGTGAGGAGGAAGTGTTACGTAAAGCACCTAGCACAGTGACTCAGCAAATGGCCAGAAATGGTGGTCTCTTCTCCTTCCCCTACACTAAACACATTCCATATGCACGACACACAAAAACAAAGCTAAGATCAAAAAACTTGGAAATGTGAACACTCCAAGCTACCTCTTAAAAACAAGCACAGTAATATTTGATCTGCTCTTTTGAAAAGTCTAGGAAGAGTCTAAGTTTAAGAACTTCAACCATAAATGGTATTTAGTGAACACATGATGTATGTCCAGGTCTACCTGTCTGATATTATTAAAAAATAACTACATACTTAAACAAAAGGCACTAATTTTCAAAACACTCTACATCACAGTCTAAGCTATTCAAGATAAATCTGGAATTAACGGGACATATAAACTTGACCAAAATATTGCCCTTCTAGAGTCTACAATTTATGTATCACTGTGATGTAATTTCCATACACAAAGTCCCAGAAAGCAAGATATGCTTGATACTGAAACTCAGTACTTAAAATAATTCCCGACCTTATATCCAAAATTTAAGATTTACGATTATAATCCAAAGTGAAACATCAAAGCAAGAATTAAATTACCTGTATATGTTTGGGTCCAAAAGCAAGGCAGTATCTTTGGGTAGCTTTGATAAATGAACTACTTTAGTTTTTAATTGATGTCGTTCACTTTCATTCACCCACACATCAGGCAGACTGTGAATTAAAAAAACAAGTCATATATAAAGTAACATTAAGTTTAAAGTTATCCTTCACATACCTTCACATTACTCACATTACCCAGCTTTTTCTGACTTGTCTGACTGGGTCACCTAGGTTAACAAGCTTATCAGACACCAAGGAAACTCAGTAGTCTAAGTAATGGGATGTAGAGACCCAGTCAGAAAAAGGTATGGCAAAATTTTAGACATAAATCTGGAAATGATTTTTGATGGCAAAGTCATCCCACAACTTGGAAACACATATTAACACACTGCCTGTCTCTTAACTGGCTAAGTGAAATTAGAGGATGATGTGATAAAAAGCTGAAATCTAGTTTCTTTACAAAGAAATAAGAAGTAAAAACCCCACCAGGTTAATTTCCACTTTGAAAAAAAAGAATTTCAGAATAAAAGCATTTTGATATTTGGACTGATCAATTTCTAAAATATTAAGAATACAGACATCTGAATATAATTTTTTTTAAAGGAACTGTTATAAACCTTACTATAAAAAGAGCTCTTACAAATCAGTATGAAAAAAGTGAACTTTCATTAGGGGAAAAAGAATAGGGGAGACAAAGGACATAAACCATTAATTCACCAAAGATGCAGTTTCTCATAATCAAAGAAATGCAAAATTTAAGAACTCCAATAGCCAGTGTTGAAATAAGTCAGAAATAAGCTCTCTAATGTCATAGATGAGGCTAGAAGCTGACACAAGCTTTCAGGAAGGCAATGCCTATCTCCATAACATTTTCCATAGCTTGTAAATAAAAACAAATTTTAACATTTTTTTAACAGTGGAGAAAAATGGGTAACTTTAAATGTTCAGTAAAAAGTTCATTAAATAAATTTTACACAGACGTTTCAAAATATTTTAGAATAACATTTTTTTTAAAACCTGGACGGGAGGGGGTAAAAGGAAGTGGAAAGTATGTCCTACACTCACAGACATTTGATAATCACAGGATTTTTAAAAAGTTAAACAGATTTCTTTACTTCAATATGCTAATGTGCACTGTAAACTCCCAAATCTATTTTTTAAATTTATTTTTATTTGGAGGATAACTGCTTTACAATGTTGTGCCAGTTTCGGCCATACAACAACGTGAACCAGCATGTACATGTGTCCCCTTCCTCTTAAACCTCCCCCCACTCCTCACCGCATCCCAAATCTATTTTTAAAGCTCTTAATTCATATTATGTTCATTAACATCTCTTTGGACTGGAGTTTGGGGAATGATATTGTAGAAAAATATATAATAACAAGAATTAGTATGGACTATCTCTTATTAATTTTTAATGAGATTCCATTCATTTCAATTTATTCTATTACTGGTGCTTTTCTATGATATACCTTCATTTACCTTCTGCAACAACTAAAAAATTTTTTAAGAATAAAAGGAATATTGAACATGAACTATCCAAATTAAGGAGCACATGGGTCAGAACCACTCTAATAAAAGAGTACTAAAACTCAAAGAAAAATATAACACTCCTAGAACACTCTCCAATTGCTTTTTTCAATAAAATATCATTAATAGTGTCCTGAAAAATGTTTAGAAATTGTTAAAATAATTGACTCAAAGGCTTAACTAAGGTTGCTTACGCCCCATCCTACTTGAAGGTTATTAAAAGTTCTAAAAATAATCACATCCTAAAAATGATTAAAAATTGCTATGACAACTTACATTAAAAAAACTATTTTAAAAGTTAATTTTAAAGCTTATACCTTGAGCCAGGTACTCTTAAGAGCCTTTACAGATTATCTTTTTCATGCTGACAACCTCAAAATGTTCTGTGATTTCATTCCTGTAAGTCTCCTATATTTGAACCCAATAGCTTAAGTAATTTTTGAGTAAAAGATTTTAATAAGAGTAAGAAATCAGTCTATTAGTTATATATGCAGTATTCCAAATACTTACATGTCTTCAGGCATCCAATGAAGCAAAAGTTTTATCTTTCCAGAATCCTCTTTTCTCTTAGCTATTACCTAGCAATGATATAAAATAAATTACAGTAACTATTTATAAAACATCATTCTAATAGGCTTTAAAAAAGCTTTCGGTCCTAACCAAGAACTGAAGTGTTTGTGTCTGGGACCAGGTGTTACCACCACATCTTGTCCTACCCTAGTTCGTAGCAATTCCACCCTTGATCATCTATTTTCACAAAAGAGAAAAAGTGAAGTAGCTTTATACAGCCAAAGACAAAAACCGTATTATCTCCTAAAATGCTGTTTATTTTACTATCTACTAAATCTTTAGCTGAGCCAGAATACCAACCAAGAATCCACATTGGCTAAATGGGTTGGTTTTTTTTTTTTTTTGGGGGGGGGGAAGGGGGGAGCCGTGAAATGTGTTTGAAGAACAAATGAATAGTGAAGGAAAAAAGAACATTGGGAAGGGACAAGTCTCCTTTTTATGATTAAGGTATTTGTCATTTGTGTGGAGGCTTTTTGTTTGTGGGTTGATTCGTGTTATTTTAAATGAAACATTAACCAATCAGTGTTAAGGTTTGATTTTAAGGAATTTGGTTTGATTTTAAGGTGTGATTTGATTAAGGAATCTAAGTTAAAGTGTGGATCAACTAGAGCTATAAGGACCTATGTAAGTGTAGGAAAAACAAAATGCTTGTCTTTCATTACCAGATGCTAAAAACTAAAGTAATGATTCTTAAAAATCAATCAAAATGGCATTTTATAACTCTGAGAACTTCCATATTAATGAAATTAGAACGCTAGTGTTTTAATAATCTACATGTCAATATTTTTTACCAAGTTTTTAAGTTTCAAATAGCCTCACAAATTAATGTTATGTGTCATCCTCAAAACATATTAGCAGTAAAAGCAGTACTTCACACAAATACAAAACACTTTCTAGCCTCATTATTTAAAACCCTATAGTTAAGTACTCTAAATCTAGACTCAGTAATAGGATTAATTTAAAAGCCCAAAGACAGATCTGAAGATGCTAAAACAGACTATCTCTACATACAAAGAAATAAGATATAAAAATAATGCAATGCAACCAAGTATAGCAAATCAACTGACTGGTAACTGGGATTCTGCTGACCTCTTCTGGAGAAGGCTCAAAGAAAATGTCTCAATTAAGGAAGACAAGTCAGGCAAACTGAACAGCATAGCACACCACGTAAATATCCTTATGTAAAACGTTTCACTACCAGTATGCCTATCAAATTAACCATAAAAGCTAACTTGACACCAGAAAACTCCTATTTACAGTTAGTACTGAGCACTGACTATGAACAGAAATGATTCTGTTTAATACAAACCGCCTTCATCCACCTTCCTCAGTCACAGTCACAGAACCTTCAAGGATTTCCTCACCTAGCTCCTTTCCTGTCTGTTGTGTCCAAGGAAGACCATTACCCATTATGGATGTTTCTTCCTTCCAATTCCCCCAGGAAAAAGCATTCTTCAGATTATATTACACCTTTTGTTACTTCTCCTCAGTCAAGGTACCTCTGCCACCACAATGTCGCTTGGGGTGCAAAACCACTGTTATTCCTAGGTTTTTAAAAATTTATTGATAACAAACAGCTATCAATCATGTTCTTAAACCCTCACAGATGTTTTCTACAAATGCAAAACTTTTCATTTTCATAGACTATGTTAACAGAGTAAATTTAAAGTTTTCTTCCAGAAAACTAATATCACATTTTTAGTTCCTCCATTTTTTGATCATTTTTACTTCTCCTGTGGTCAGCTTAAGGATTTCATCTCAAGGATCGGCTCTAGTGAAATCATGTGAAAACTGATGCTACACTTTTTAAAAGAGAACCTTACCTATCATCATCGCCTCTATTCCCTAACAGGTAGAGGTCCCTGTTAAATACTAGACCATTATTTCATCAGATTTATTACCCTTTTAAATCATTAAATGTTGACAGGTCCCAAACCTCATTCCTTCAATTTCTTCTCTTTTCTATTTAATACGTCCTAGGTGATCTTATCCAGTCTGGTATCTTTAAACACCCTAATAGACGAGAAACTTCCATTCTTATCTGTAGCCGCTTCTCTCCCCTAAGCTCAGATTCATATCCATCTGCCTACATGACAAAACCATTAGATGATCCACAGAATGTGTTGAAATTACGGCCCTTGATATTCCCCTCTCCTTCAACCTGGGCTTCCGTCGTGGCTCAGTGGTAAAGAATCCAGCAGCCAAGCAGAAGACACAGGTTTGATCCCTGGGTCAGGTGGATCCCCTGGAGAAGGGAATGGCAACCCACTTGAGTATTCTTGCCTGAAAATTCCCATGGCCAGAGGAGCCTGGCAGGCTACAGTTGATAGGGTTGCAGAAGAGTCAGACATGATTTAGCAACTAAATAATGACTCCCTCAATCTGCTCACCTCACAGACTCTATTAAAAGGCAACTCCATCCTTTTGGCCAGCTGTCCAGGCGAAAAACATTGGCGTCATCTTATCCTCTTGTTACCATACCTGATCCATCCGTAATTCTCATCAATACTACTTTCAAATGACATCCAGAGCCTAACAATTTTTAGTATCTCCACTACAACCATTCTGGTCTTTTCTCACTTGAGATACTGAAAAGACTGACCCTTTCTCTCCCCAACACTGACCTACAATATGCTCTCAATACAGGAACTGAAGTGAGCACATTAAAACCTACATGAGAGGCAAGAGACTAGTGAGTTCTCTAAGGCAGAGGGCAGAGACAAAGATGAACACGCAAAGCTACACCAGGCAAGTTTCCAGTAATGGGAATGTTCCAATGTATTTTTTAACTATGGTGGTGGTGGTGGTGGTTTCACTGGTAAGTAAAACTGTCAAAATTCAGAGAACTGTATACTTTTTTTTTCCCCCTGGCCACAGAGCTTGCAGGATCTTAGTTCCCAGACCAGGAACTGAACTCAGGTCCCAGCACTGAAAGCATGAAGTCCTAACCACGGGCCCACAAGGAATTCCCTTGTATACTTAAAAGGGGGAGTTTGTATTTACTACATCTCAATAGAACGTTTATTTAAAAACTCACATCAGAGCATGGCTACTCAAACTCCTCCAATGGCTTCCCAACACACACGGAATAAAAAGCCAAGGTGTCAGTCCAGCCAGATTCTCCCCATTACCTCTCTGACACGTCTACTCTCTCTGCCTCAATCATTTGCTCCAGCTACACTAGCCTTTACACTGTTTCAAACATACTTGGCATAGTCCTACTTCAGGATTCTACACTTGCCTCTGGCTATGATGCCCCTTCCCCCAATAACTGAATGGTTCATATCCTCACTTTCAAGTTTTTAATTTTATTAATTTACCCTGTTTATCATGTATCCCCCATTAGACTGTAGGCATGGTTTTTTGTTTTTCATCCACTTTGTTCATTTCTGTATCATTAGTACCTGGCACGTGTAGCTGCTTAATATTTAAGTAAATGAACACATTAGCCCTAATGCCACACTCCTTTTGAGTCTGGGACCACATCTTACCAACCGCTAAAAAAAATCATAATAAAAAACTTAGAAGGTAGAAAGGGGGAATTAGAAGTATGGGATTAACAGATACAAGCTACTATACATAAAATAGATTAGAAACTAGAATTTATTGTACAGTATGATAAATAATCTGCCTGCAATGCAGGAAACTGGGGTTTGATCCCTGGGTCAGGAAGGGAGTGGCACCCCACTCCAGCATTCTTGCCTGGAGAATTCCATGGCAGAGGAGCCCTGACAGGCCCATGGGATCACCAGAGAGTCAGCACATGACTAAGCGACTATCGCTTTCACAGGTAATTATATTCAATATTTTATCATAATCTATAAAGGAATATAACCAGAAAAATTACATAAATATAACTGAATCACCTTGCTGTATACCTGAAACTAACAAAATATTGTAAATCAACTGTATTTCAATAAAAGAAAAAGATCACATGGATAAAATTTAAGTAACTTATTTTCTAGTTCACATGCTTTTTATTCAGCAAAACCCTTAAAAGTCTACTCTATCAAATCATCATGAAATATTTTTTATGATCAGTCAATCTTCAGGCTTCTTTTTTTTTACCTTTTTTTTTGATGTGAACCTTTTTAAAGTCTGTATTGAATTGATTACACTGTTGCTTCTATTTCATGTCTTCTGGCTCTCTGGCCCTAAGGCATGTGCAATCTTAGCTTCCCAACCAGGGGTCAAACCCACATCCCCCTGGCACTGGAAGGCCAAGTCTTAACCCACAAGATAGTCAGCAAAGTCCCAATCCTCAGTTTATTTCAACTTGTAAAATGATTAATACTTTGTATCTCCTATGTGTTAATACATAAATGTAAACTTGGATAATAAACATTAATTTCATAGAATAATTATAGACCTACCAAATCATAAGCCTATGTGATCAAATTCCAAAGGAGGACTTTAACCATCACTGCTGAGCAAGCTCCTAATCTTGCTGAATCCCAACAAAATTCCCAGCACAGCCATTTTAACTTTGTCTTCAAAGCCTCTAGTTTTCCTTCTGAACCTTTCTTATTTAATAAATGTATTTCCAACATTCTTTAAAAGCACATACGTATGGCAAACCTTTCCTTAAACCCAACTCACACCTATTATGTACTCCAAGCTCAGAAAAGATTCCCTTTCCTTGTGTCTAATCGTCTACCTTCTTGTCTTTGAGAATCAAAATCAGGGACTGTGAACTGAAAGTAGTCATAGAAGAAAAAGTGAAAGTACAAGAAAACCTCATTAGTAGAGGAGTTGGGAAGAATAAAAGATTCAAACCAGCAGAAATATCCATACTGATCTTTCATATTCAAATTCTCATGCATTTTGATTAGAATATATAAAACCTAAATTCTATTTCAATTGCCAAAATTAAAGAAACTCTCTTTCCAGGGATTCAAATCACTGAATCTGGTCTAAGGTTTATCTCTACTAACTCACCTACATCAAACTACAGCAATGTAAAGATGACTGGATAATAAAATGGCAAGGTGCATAAGAGGAAAACAACTCTCTATTAACTTCTAGTTAACCAAAGACAAACTAGTTGTTTTTTTTAAATTTGATATTTTGCTTTTTCCAACACAGTTATCCAACAAATATACACACAATTCTACACGCTTCAGAAACATCCACAGGAAAAAAAAAGATAAAAATTCCTTCTTTCATGAAGCTTTCACTTGATGACCATTATTGTATTTTCTGTTTAACACAAACTGTAGATGTGCATTTTAGGGGACACAGACAGCATGCAGAAACAAAGACAGGGATGTACATTAAAGGAAATCTAATATTCTAACTTTACATATAAGGAAACCAGAGGTCAGAAAACACACCTAGTTTACTTAGTCAGAAATGGATCTTCAAATGCTTAGCAGCCCAAATGTCATCCCAATTTCCTAAATAGCTCAAATTAAAGGCTAAAAAACTTCATGTGATCTTTAAACATGGAACTGTGGGAAGTATGTGAAAAAGAAAAAACAAAACGCCAGATACTTACAGTACTGTGGAAAACAACGCTGTGCCCCTTCCCTAAGCTCTCTATGTGAGCCGAGAGGTTAAAGCATATGGCTCGATGCCTTATCGCATCCAGTGTCTGTGCATCGAAGAAATCATGCGGTCGTGCTAAAAGGCAACGCAAAAGCGGTCAAGAATATTTAGAAAAACGTAACTGTCTCAGAACAGCCATAATTAGTGACCCATTTTTCACAAAAATATGCACTAGGTAGAAAAGACTGAAACAATCTATCTAGTATTTAAATGTCAAGACTTTCTTTGCTTTCAAAGCACAGAACCAAGCTTACAAGGGTAAGGGTGTAAGACGTAGAACTCAGCCAGTGTGGTTTAATTCTGCTCCTTGGTGCGTGAGATTTTAACCTTCGACCTCACGGCTGTACACTTTAGCTACTCTCTTTTTCATATAGTTTTGTATTTTACTCCAGGATCTCTCCTGAGCACCAGTCCTGCATTTCCAACAATATGACCAATGTCTTCATCTGTGCACTACAACAAGATCTCATTCATCTCGGCCAAACATATTAAATACATTTCATGAACAGTTTACATTAATATGTAATCAAAATGTGCTTCAGATTTGACAAAGTAGTAATTTTAAAATTTTAAAATTTTGGAATTTTTGACAAACATTTTCTTGATTACGAGTGACTCTTGTAATGATAATCTAAGAAAATTATAAATACATTTAAATGCCAATGAGTACTTCAAAATTCTTTCAAACTCCCAATCCCATCAGTTATTAGCTATGTGACTTTGCACAAACTGCCTGATCTTTCTTAGTCTGTTTCCTAATTTGAGAAATGGAAATGCAATAGCTATAGATGATGAGTAAAATAAATGCATAGGAAAAATGCCTTAAGCCATAATGCAATTTATACTGATACGCTTATATCATTTTTTAAAAAAATAAATGGACAAACCTAGAGTAAGCAATCTTTTAGTATGATCACAACAAAGTTATACACTAAAGATTTGATAAGATCATTTTTTAAACTTCTATTTTCATCCCATTAATAACTATAAATTGTGTTGTTTCTACTCCTAATAACACTGTTCAAAGTAAGGAAAGTGCATTTATTATTTTACAATTGTGGAGCTTTCTAATACATGTAAAATATCTCAATATCATCTTAATAAAAAATTAAATTTTACCGACAATAAAAGAAACAGCCTAATTTCCTGGTACATCATATTCTAAATTACATATATGCTGATTTACCACTGTTCTGACTTAACACATGGGTAGACTGAAATTGTCTCCACTACTCATGGAGTTCTCAGTACACCTACACACATGTACCAGGTGGTATACTCAATAAAGCAACCGGAATAGCTCTTTTCTCATTGGATTTTTGCTCAAAAGGAGATAAACAGAAAACCAGCTGGTAATAAACTAACAGAACCCACAAGATTAACAATGCAATGACAATGGGAAATCAGTTTTTTAAAACTCACATTTATTTATGAGAGGAAAAAAGTCATGATTTTACCGAATGCTAAGAAACAAATCCCCTTCCTACTTCACCTGCTGCTACTGGTGGAAAAAATATGTACTTTCTCCATCTCTCCAAATAAGCTTATCCTTCTCAAGAGAAAGCATATTAACAATGACTCACCCCTCTAAATCACTCAAATCTATCACTCCTCACTCAAGTTTCAACAAACACAGAGGTCATCACCTGAATTAAATTTGGAATAATAAAAAGAGCCCTCAAATTTCATATTCTATGCATCAGACCTTAACCATTTTGTGCCCACTACTAAAGAATCAAGAATACTAAACTAGAAGAATATCTCCAAAGCAGGTGTGTGTCATGACCCACTAGCATGAGGAAGAAAATAATACGACTTCTTTTTTCCCCCATTTCTGTTTTTCAGTATTCCTTCTTGTCAGTGTACACTAGCAGTGTTCTCTCCATACACTGTAAGTACACCAAGTTAAGACTGAATGCCATTTTTCTTTATAAGTTATATAATAAAAAACTTTTTGTTTGAAGACCACAAAAATAAAGACTGTTTTCCTGTGGCTCAAAAGTATACAAACATCTAATTATGTCCTGTCCTAAATATGGAGGCTACATCTCCTAATCTTGTAATTAAGCACATAAACACTACACATATGCATCACAGCAGACTGTTAAGCACCAAGACACAGACTACACTGAGTTTCCTTATTCACACACACTACTTTGGAACTAGATAGGTTACTTTATTTTTACCTGATGTTTAAATCTTTAACACGTTCAAATTTTCTAAAATATTGTTATTAACACCAACATTGTCATAATTTAAATTGTCTTAATTCAGAACTACAATAGCCCTCAAAATCTACTTCTATAAAGTTTGTACTATAAGTCCACATGTACTTCTGCTCCCTCAGCTACTAGAGGTAAAACATACATCTGAATTCTCACAGGATCAGACCAAGATCCTATCTGTTCATCACTATTAACAAAAATAGATAAGCAGAGTTGAAGAATGGCAGAAACTGAACTTGCATTAGAGCCTAAGATAAAACTAAACCATCTGATACACTGTCTTAATACACTGTGTGTATTAAATACTTACGTAACGAGCGTCGTCTTTTGTTTTTTAATTTCCTCCTTTTGTTCATTCCAGCTTTAGAAGGAGATTCTTCTTTGGCCTTTGGCTGGCTAGAGACTTTTGAGGAGTTCTGCTGACTGAAGTGTGTGGGTACATGGCGAGCTAGCCCTCCCTGAGAAGCAAAGCTGGCATTGCAGCCGCCGACGACACACTAAATAAAAAAACAAGGATGTCAGGGGTGCTGTATATGATGCAAGCAAAATAGAAACGAGTGGATACTTTGTATTTTCAGAATTAAATCAGTAACACTACAGAACTAATTCCAGAAAGGATCTATGATCCATGGACAGAGAAACTTGGTGGGCTACAGTCCATGGGGTCGCAAAAGAGTCAAACATGACTTAGCAACTGAATCACCACCACCACAGTCTTCTTGCAAAACTGAGAAAACAAGGTCCACTTAACTACCCAAGTCTCCTGGCAACTGCTATTCCAACAATGGATGCAGAATGTTTGGAAATCACTAAAATTACAATTTTACTAAGACTTCTAGTTAGATCTTAAAAAATAATATTTTCAGGTCTTCTAAGAAATGAATGTTACTAATTAAAACATTTTCCAAAAGTGATCCTAAAAACAGCAAAATCCACACTGGATTGCTGGGGGGTTTCCATCAGGGATTTATTCCAGTTGTTTAGTTTCTGACTTGACAACCAAACAAGCAGCAGGCAAATCTGCCATGTATGCCACTAAACGTATCGAACACATTATTCCCAGGTGGTTCAACTTACATTTTTCTAGATTAATACCACAAGACTCCACTGTTCCCACAATACTGCCCTCTACTGTGTGTCTGTGTGTGTATTCTTTCAGATGAGATACCGCTACCATTTCAAACCTCTAAAAGCACAATACAGCCCTCTAGAGAGAGAGAGTGTGTTTGTGTGCGTGCGCACGCACACGCAGAAGCGACTGAGTCTTTGTAACCCCATGGACTGTAGCCCTCCAGGCTTCTCGGTCCATGCGGCTTTCCAGGCAAGAATACTGGAGTAGGTTGCCATTTCCTCCTCCAGGGGATCTTCCAGACAACAGCCCTCTATTAGTAAAGATCCTAACTTTATTCACAAAATCTCTTTAAATCTGACCACATGAAAAGAGTTCACCCTCCTGTGAGGAACATCCTCACACTTTCAGATCATGATTAGATCATCTATCCCAACCCATCTTTTCCACGCATTTTGAGGACAAGAATATACTTTTACGAATATATACATTGCCAGAAGCACCCTGCAAATCATAGCTATTTCTAAGTACACTGGCTTACAGATTCTGATAAAAATCAGTGCTGGCTGAAACACTTCACAGCAAAACCCTTGCATAGTGCCATTAAGAATCATTCTACTCATTTCACTATATGAGACATGTTAAGAGCTCCAACGGTACTCAGTATTGCTAACAGAAATCTTTGACCATTCTAAAGTGCACAGTAGGTTAAGAGAGAGAAGATGACTTAAGATTTTAGTTCAAATACTTATCTATTCCATATTCAGTACTATTAACATTAGATGCTAGAAGTGTAAGGATGGATGAGAGATACTTTTCGCACTGAAAGTGCTTAAATGTGATCAGCAAGACATATATAGATAAAAGCGACAACTTCAAAGGACTATCATCAAGGCTAAGGGACAAAGAGTTATGGAATCTTGAAAAGAAACAATCAGCCATATTCAGGGCTTCACAATTCATTTAATTCTTACAACTCTTATCAATAATGTGGTCCTCGGATTGCCTACATCACAGAAGGCTCAGCTACAGATTCTGACCTTGAGAAAGAAGCTGGGCATCTGACGGTTGCTAAATTCTTACAACCTAAAATCCTACTACACATATTTTGAGCACCAAAAAAGAATAATGCTTTTTAAAGTTTCCATCTTCTGCAGATCATCACACTGCCAGAAAACACCACTAGCTACGACAGGAGCCACCAGTCAGACGCTGCTACTTACACTATAAATAACGCTACCAGAAGAAACTGAATCTTTGTTTTTATTTAATTTTATTAATTTTTTGAGGTGAATTTCATATAACATACCATTTTAAAGTATATAATTCAGTGGTATTTCGTGTATTCACAACCTACAAACAAATACAAGGTTTATAAGGACAGCTCCACATCCTTGCCCAGACTTGTCATTTTTCCTTTATTTTATTAAAACTATCCTAGTGAGTATAAAGTAGTATCTCACTGTGGTTTTCACTTGTATTTTCTTAATAACCATTTTAATTTAAAATCTGATAATTCCTTCTAAATACCAAAAAAAAATTTAAATATGGTTGGAAAACATGAGTGTGTGAATCTACTTTTCCACTTGCAAATTTTGTGAAATTTAAACACAGATGAAGATAGGGAGGGGGTAAATTAGTAGAAGACTGGGATTAACATACACACACTACTATGTATAAAACAGATTAACAACAAAGACCTACTGTTTATATTCAATGTCTTGTGATAACCTTTAATGGAAAAGAATCTGAAAAAGAATATATATATATATGTATTTATAACTGAATCTGTTTGCTGTATACCTACACCAAACAGTGCAAATTAACAATACTTCAATTAAAAAAAGGTTAAAAAATAAAATAAATATAGATCCAAGTGTTCAGAGCCTGAATTAAGAGTGCTGAAGGAGAATCACCCTGAAGAGTTAATTTCACACTCAATACATGCTAGTCATTAGACACAAAGAGCTACAGAGTCCTTAAAATGCAGCTAGTTCAAAATTTTTAAAAAGTGTTGCAAGTATAAACTGCACACCAAATTTGGAAGATTTAGTACCAGAAAATGCAAAACATCTTAATAACTATGTATATTGACAAGAGGCTGAAATGATCAAATAGGTTAAGTCAAAGATGTTATTTAAATTATTTTCATTTTCACTTGTTTTAACTATTTTAACACAGCATTGAAAAATTTTAAATATTAAATAACATTCAGTTCACACGTTATTTCTATTAAACTGTACAATACTGCCATAGACTAAGACATGCAGTACTTATTTTTCTTGCTTTTCCATTTTAAAAGATATCACCCCCTGTATTTTCTAACACCTATTCTAAAAACATACTTTATTATTTACTTGGCTGTTACTGAGTCTTAGTTGCTGCAGATGGGATCTAGTTCCCTGACCAGGGATTGAACCCAGGTCCCCTGCATTAGGAGCTCAGAGTCTCAGCAACTGGACCAACAGTGAAGTCCAAAAAAACATACTTTGTGTCAGTTACATATTTTGTGTCCCATGTGACAGATACTTCAAGGAATGCAATAAATAAAACAGCTTTACCCTTAGATTCTTGGTTGAGTACTGGTTATTCAAACAAATTTATGGACAAAATCCACATTCCAAATTTTAGAATTGCTACTTGACTACAGTTAAGGCAGCAGTGACAGTAACTGTTCAGAGTCAAGTCCCCAGGTTTAAATTTCAAGGGATTTGTCATACGGATCCACCCAGGATTATCCTTAATTACAAGGATTCAAATAGGCTGACAGATTCATTCTGTCCCAGGTTCCTTCAAAACTGCAAAAAATAAGCCCTGGTACTACCTAGAACTAAGAGAGTAAATATCTCAAGTTTATTTCAATCAGCAATGATTCAATGCTCAGAAAATGAATTCTAACAGAAACTTGTTTTTTCTTTGGTTTTGATTATTCATCCATCAATCAAGAATTAAAACCAAAAACTAAACAAAGAATCAAAAACAAATGTTAAAAAGAAAACAAAGTAAATGAGAATTTAGAATGAGAGAAAAGAGCACTTTCAATGAAGACAAATACAATACAATCACACACCTTTCACTAGAATACAAATTCATTTACCCTAACAGAAAAATTTTAAATGTCACTAATCAATATTCCACTCATTTAGTGTTTATCACAGAGAACAAGCTGAGAGACAAATCTGTCACCTCAAATGGTCTTATAGCATTCACTCGTCTTAACACAAGTATTTCATGGTGCTGAGTCATCTTCCTGTTCAGTCAGTCAGTGTTTCACCCACACACACAACAATGACCAGTGAACACAAGCTGCCACACACGGTGCTGTTCAAACAAACCTATTCGAACAATCGGGAAAAACTGGCCACTAGACAACGAGCGTTTTAAATGTTCTATCTTCCAAATCCACTGAAACATCTGTTAGCTGCTATTGTGGGCATGTAGCTGTTATAAAGTTTGAAACATGGAATGACAGTTTTTCCAAACAGACTTGTTTGAATGAAGCAGCACCAAGACTGTCAATCATATTCACACTCCCGTAAGTGCTATAAAAATCTACAAGGGGCGACTGAAACAGAGCAGAGAACAGAAGATACAGGAGTATTTATTAGCAAGTGATGTAAAAGAAAACAAAAACTCCAGGTACAAATGATGGTTTCTTAGTTTTGACACGTGTACCACAGTATGTGAGATGATAACATCAGGGGAAACAAATGGGGTAAAGGTACATGAGTACTCTCTGTACTATCTTCCCACATTTTCTGTAAAATAAAAATTTTCCAAAACAAAGTTTTTAACATCCTCAGGTAGAAAGCACAGCCTATACAAAACCACAAGGAGGGCAAAAGGAGATCCATTTGAGATGTACAAGTAGTTCAGTATTTGGCTGGAACACAACTCCTATGAAGGTCTAGTAAAGGAATGAGTAAGACAGAAGCAGATAGGTATCAGATACGATATTGTACATCATGCTAAGAAATATCAGAGAAGGCGATGGCAACCCACTCCAGTACTCTTGCCTGGAAAATCCCATGGACAGAGGAGCCTGGTAGGCTGCAGACCATGGGGTCGCCAAGAGTCAGACACGACTGAGGTGACTTGGCGGCGGCAGCAGCAGTGAAGATGGATGTTCATTTACAGAGACGGAGGAGTTACCAACGATTTCAAAGAGCAATAACTAAGGGAACCTTAGAAGATGAACTGGGAGGTGAATAATAAAAGAGCAGAATGTTAAGTAACAGTATTCAGAATACACTGAGAGGCAAGTAAATTGGTAGAATTTGGGAGTGCATGTGGGGGCACTATACAAGAAGTTGAGAGAAGAATCAAGAACAATGCAGGACTCTTAAAGTCAGGGTAACTGGATGGAAGACCTTACTATTTACTGAGTCTAAAACAGAACCATGGTTGAAATGGAAAACCAACCTTCTGTACATATTAAGTTCGAAATGCTCCATTAAGACATCCAAGCTGAATATTCTATTCTGGAATCCAAGAGGGAAAATTAGGGCTAGATGTAAACATCTGGGAGTAATCAGAATATACTGAGCATTTAAAACCTAAGAACTTGGTAAGATAAAAACACTTAGGTGAGAGTTTTGACAGCAGTCTCCAACACCCGGAAGCGAGGCAGAACAGCAAAGCAGACTGCAAAGGGACAGCCGCTGAGTGTCGGCAGGGATGAAGAACACGCAAGTGTGGGATCGAGGGGTCCCAGAGAGTGAAGAGTAAGTTAATAAAAGCCGAGACCCCATATGCAACATGCACAAAGTAAACAGAGCATCCATCTTTCTTCCCCGTGCCTTTTCCCCTCCTTTCAAAGAGCTTTGAATTGGAATCCTCATTTACTAGAGAAATGTTGTTTAATTATCAGTTTTTGTAACTAATCACGTTCACCCAGTGTTGTAGTAAGTGGAACTTCTCTTACAGGGTCCCCTCATAAGAGGAAAACTTTGTAAACAGAAGTTCTTGGATTTCCCTGGTGGTACAGTGGATAACAATCTGCCTGCCAATGCAGGGGACATGGGTTCGATCCCTGGTCCAACAACATTCCACATGCTGTGAAGCAACTAAGCCTATGAACCACAACTACTGAGCCTGCACGCCTAGAGCCTGTGTCCTGTAGCAAGAGAAGTCACCCTAATGAGAAACCCATGCACTGCAACGAGAGTAGCCCCCGCTCGCCCCAACTAGAGAAAGCCCGCATGCAGCACAAAGATCTATCACAGCTACATAAAGAATTCTTAAGTACGGGTGCACATCCAAATCACCAGAAAGATTTTTTAAAATAAAGCAGCGACTAGCAGCACATCAACAAGATTCTAATTTAATTGGTCATGGGCACAACTCAGGCCCCAGAATTTGAATACCCAGTGGCACAGCTCATATAGTCAAGAAAGAATGACCTCAAGACTCTTAGATTTCCAAATAACCAGATCCCTACCATTCTCCACCAGTGACCAATTAGTTTCATGGGTGGGTGGGTGGGTAGGGGTGTGTGTGTTAAGGAATCATGTTTTGTTTGTCAGTATCATCATGTTCATTACACTTATTTTCCTTATTTATACCCAAACTGTACCATGTTCGGTCAGTGGAAACTTCCTAAAATCTGGCTGCCAAGCCTAGGGAAAATGAGTCTTCAAACACAGAGACACAAAAAGGCAAAGGAGAATTAAAGACAGAACAGGGTGCTTAAAGTCTTGTATTATTACAGAGAATGTTGAAAAGTAAAATATGCTCACCCCCCCCAAAAACAAACACACATATATAATTTAATATATATATTAAAATTTTAAATATGTATTATTTATAAATATGCAAGGTGATGGATGTGTTAATTAACTAAATGGACAGAATCCTTTCACAATTGTAATGCATATCCAATCATCACAATGTGCACTTTAAATATCTTAGAATTTCATTTGTCAATTATATCTCAATAAAACTGGAGAGAAAAAGCAAAAGATTTTTTAAATTATCAGTATCAACTACCATTATCACACACGTTACAAAGGAACTGAAGAAGGAACTTTTTCATCACCCATCACAGTGACTGATGTAATAAGACTGGCATCACTGTGTCCTGTAACAATTACCACAATCTGCTTGTATGCACAACTGTAAGACATGCACAGTTAATGAGGATATAATAGCAATTTCTTTATCACAATTTAGGCTAGGTTCTTGACTCCAAAACACCTAAAAGGACTGGCTATTTCATATATCAGGTCTGAAAGAAAGTCTTAAGTTTTTCAAGCAATACTCTATCACAATGAGATGTCATTCAGATCTCACTATTACGAAAGAACACAATCATATTGAGCTGCGGGAGACTAACTGCTGAGGAAAAGTTATAATAAATACTATAATAAATGTATTAGCCCATGACAACTAAGTGACTACAAGTACTGTGTTCAAAGTAAACAGAAATACTAGAGTAGAAGAGAAATGTGTAGGAAGAAAAAGAAAACTATGGAGCCTACCTAAAAAAGTACAACTATGTAATTTCCACCACACTATACAAATTTGTCCAGACAATAACTGTCACACTGGCAAAATGGAAATCAAAACCATCATCAAACATGCTGTGTATGACTAATTTTTATTTTCTTCGGTTAAGTAAAATACTACTGAGCTCGGTAAGTTGAGGTCAATTAGCCATGATAAAGCTTAATACCAAATGATCAAGGAGAATGAAAATCACCATTAAAAATAAAGACCAGAGAAGAGCTAAAAGAACTTCAAAATCCTAGTACTATTAACACATTGTAATGTTTTTCAACATTTTTCAACAAATTTGGAAAACTCAGCAGTGGTCATAGGACTGGAAAAGGTCAGTTTTCATTACAATCCCACAGAAAGGCAATGCCAAAGAATGCTCAAACTACCACACAATTGCACTCATCTCACACTCTAGTAAAGTAATGCTCAAAATTCTCCAATCCAGGCTTCAGCAATACGTGAACTGTGAAATTCCAGATATTCAAGCTGGTTTTAGAAAAGGCAGAGGGACCAGAGATCAAACTGCCAACATCCGCTGGACCATCGAAAAAGCAAGGGAGTTCCAGATAAACATCTATTTCTGCTTTATTGACTATGCCAAAGCCTTTGACTGTGTGGATCACAATAAACTGTGGAAAATTCTGAAAGACGGGAATACCAGACCACCTGACCTGCCTCTTGAGAAATCTGTATGCAGGTCACGAAGCAACAGTTAGAACTGGACATGGAACAACAAACTGGTTCCAAATAGGAAAAGGAGTGTGTCAATGCTGTATATTGTCACCCTGCTTATTTAACTTATATGCAGAGTACATCATGAGAAACGCTGGACTGGAAGAAGCAAAGCTGGAATCAAGATTGCCAGGAGAAATATCAATAACCTCAGATATGCAGATGATGACACCCTTATGGCAGAAAGTGAAGAAGAACTAAAGAGCCTCTTGATAAAAGTGAAAGAGGAAAATGAAAAAGTTGGCTTAAAGCTCAACATTCAGAAAACTAAGATCATGGCATCTGGTCCCATCACTTCATGGCAAACAGATGGGTAAACAGTGTAAACAATGGCTGACTTTATTTTTGGGGGCTCCCAAATCACTGCATATGGTGACTGCAGCCATGAAATAAAAAGACGCTTACTCCTTGGAAGGAAAGTTACGACCAACCTAGACACCATATTAAAAAGCAGACATTACTTTGCCAACAGAGGTCCATCTAGTCAAAGCTATGGTTTTTTCAGTAGCCATGTATGGATGTGAGAGTTGAACTATAAAGAAAGCTAAGCGCAGAAGAACTGATGCTTTTGAACTGTGGTGTTGGAGAAGACTCTTGAGAGTCCCTTGGATTACAAGGAGATCCAACCAGTCCATCCTAAAGGAGATCAGTCCTGGGTGTTCACTGTAAGGACCGATGTTGAAGCTGAAACTCCAATACTTTGGCCACCTGATGCGAAGAGCTGACTCATTTGAAAAGACCCTGATGCTTGGAAAGACTGAGGGCAGGAGGAGAAGGGGACAACAGAGGATGAGATGGTTGGATGGAATCACCGACTCAATGGACATGGGTTTGGGTGGACTCCGGGAGTTGGTGATGGACAGCGAGCCCTGGCGTGCTGTGGTTCACGGGGTCACAACTGAGTGACTGAACTGAACTGAATGTTTTTCAAACCTTAATAATAAAAGGTTTCACGACATTTAATGAAATGGCAGCAGCAACTCCCCTCACACAAACTGTAACAGCACATACAAAGCAGGGGTATACATACAAGACAAAGTGAATGTCGGGGGGAGGGGTTTGCTTATCAAGGAATAATTTTTGCATTTTCATTACACAAGACAAACATTATTAAAAGAAAAAAACTATTTCAGGAGTATGATTTTATAAAACTAGAAAATGATAATGAGCTAAGAAGATTATTTTCATATGATATTAACTTTTTTATCATCAAGTGCAAAACAAGTATAGGAAACATAAAATTCAGTTTAAACCTAACCGACACGTCCATGACTTTCACTGATTTCCCATATCAACTCAATTAGGTCTTTTTGGACCTTTCGTTTCTAACCTTTGCCATTACCAAAACTCCAAGGGACTCTTATCATCTGAATCTTTAATTTTCAGACAGTTGCCCCAGAAGACACATGAGCAAAAACTGATAAAATTCAATATATAAAAATCGGTATTAGATGAGCATCAAAATGATAGCCATGTATTATAAGCTTAAGAATAACGTAACACATGAGCCCATTCTCTAGCTAGATGATAGAACAGTGGGTAGAAAGCTCTGAAAATAAGAGCATCAACTAATAAATTCAGACGGGAATAAAGTTAGAAACATACTCATTTTGTAATAACCCTCATAGTAATAAATGATTCAGGCAAGAAATATCAATGGATACTAAACTAGTTCTAATGGGGAACAATATTACTTATATAGGTTCAAAGTATCTCTCTAATAATTGATTAATTGTAAAGGTACAAATAAAAAGTTTGTGGTAGCGAACCTGGAAATTCCACCTTAACCAAGTGATGCTAGGTAACTTCATCTATGGTGGAACAAACTCTCATCAAGTATCCCCTGAAGTGATAATAGTGAGACTTTTTATTTTCTCCAAAAATACACAAACTGAGTCTGATCACATCAAATAACTCCCAAATAGTGAATACACTACAAAATAAAACATTTATACTCCTCAAAAATATTACTGCCATAAAACACAAAGAAAGGCTCAGGAAAGTAAGTTTCAAAAAGCTGTGAAAACTAAATGGAATGCATGATACTCAACTGAATTCCAAACAAAGAGAAAAAAATGGCTATGAGGGACATTACTGGGACAGTCAGTGAAATCTGAATAGCTAACAGCATCAATGTTAAATTTCTGGATCTTGGTAACTGTACTAAGGTTATATAAAATGAGTGTTCTTAGGAAATACACACCCTGAAGAATTTAGGGATACTGCTCCTCTTAAACGGCTCCTCAAAAACAGTGTAGTGTGTGAAATGTGTGCGTGCAAGAAACTAGGGAGGAAAGCAGAGAGAGAGATGGGAGGGAGGAAGACAGATGGAGAGATGGATAGAGAGAAAGCAAATGTGGCAAAATGGTACCGGTGAATCTGGCTGAAGGGTATATGGGAGTTCTTTACACATACATGTGAGACAGAGAAATATATGGGAGTTCTCCCATCTTTTTTGCAAGCTGAAATTTTTCAAAATTATAAGTTTAAAAAATTTGCATTTTAGAAAAAGGTCAAAATGGGGATAATATTTAACTCCTATCACAGGAGGGAAATATTTTTCCTACTTTATAAAAAACAATAATGAGTAAGCTCAAAAAGTTTTCCATCCTAAAACTAACAAACTACAAAACTAACTAACATAGGGGAAAAAACAATGTGAATATATAGAAAAGTATTTGTACTGTATTTACATTATATGTATCTGCACAGTATGTAAGTAGAAAGGTATTACCATACACTGGCAGACTGGCAAAATAAAAGGGAATAAATAACAAGCCTCAAGAAGGCTGCTGGGAAACAGGCACTACTATATTCTAACACTGCTGGTGAGAGTATAAACTGGTATGTATTTCTGCAGAAGGAATTTAACAATATCTTTCAAAAGCAAGCCTAGACATATACTCTTTGACTTAGCCAAACAGCTTCTAGGAATTTATATTAGCTCACAAAAGTAGTGTATAAAAATGACCTCATAGGTTATATTGTGAAAAACTGGACCAAAAAAGCCCATCAAGGAATAATTAAATAAAATATTGGGAAACTATTACACAGAAATATTACACAATCTGAAATGATGTTCAATACAAAACTAAAAAGGCAGGTTAGGGAATTCCCTGGGGACAGTCCAGTGGTTAGAGGACACAATGGTTCCACTACCAAGGGTATGGGCTCAATCTTTGGTGAAGGAACTAAGATTCCCCCCCCGCAAGCCATGTGGCAGAGCCAAAAAAAAAAAAAAGAAGATTAACTACATATAGGCGCAAAATGATCCCACTTATTTCTTTACTTTGTACATATATGCTAAGAAGTCAAATATAATAGATGTTAGATTATATTTACACTATTTAAACTTCTCAAAATCAAATTTCTTAAAATGAAGCAAGCACGACTTTTTTAAGACACTTATTTCCATCTGACAGAGCGCAGGAGAAGAGCAAGAGACACCTAGGAAATAAGAAAAAGCTTTGCTGGCTGTGTATGGCCACGTCTGTTGTAGCCAGCAATGCTGTACTAGCCCTTTCTTTTCCTATCTTCCATGCCTTCTCTCTATCCAGGCTTCACTCTAAAGAACTACCCAGAACTGAAAGAGACACGTGCACCCCAATGTTCATCGCAGCACTGTTTACAACAGTCAGGACATGGAAGCAACCTAGAAGTCCATCAGCAGATGAATGGTAAGAAAGCTGTGGTGAAAGAAAGTGAAAGTGAAGTCGCTTAGTCGTGTCTGACTCTTTGCGACCCCATGGACTGTAGCCTACCAGGCTCCTCCATCCATGGGATTTTCCAGGCAAGAGTACTGGAGTGGTTGCCATTTCCTTCTCCAGGGGATCTTCCTGACTCAGGGATTGAACCCAGGTCTCCCGCATTGCAGGCATATACACAATGGAACATTACTCAGCTATTAAAAAGAATGCATTTGACTCAGTTCTAATGAGGTAGATGAAACTAGAGCCTATTATACAGAGTGAAGTAAGTCAGAAAGAAAAACACCAATACAGTATAACAACACACATATATGGAATTTAGGAAAATCGTAACAATGACCCTATATGCGAGACAGCAAAAGAGACACAGATGTAAAGAACAGACTTTTGGACTCTGGGAGAAGGCGAGAGTGTGATGATGTGAGAGAATAGCACTGAAACATGTATATTACCATATGTGAAATAGATCACCAGTCCAGGTGTGATGCATGAGACAGGGTGCTCAGGGCTGGTGTACTGGGACAACCCTGAGGGATGGGATGGGGAGGGAGGTGGGAGAGGGGGTCAGGATGGGGGACACATGTACACCCATGGCTGATTCATGTCAATGTATGGCAAAAACCACTACAATACTGTAAAATAATCAGCCTCCAATTAAATAAATACATTTAAAAAAAAAAGAATTAACAACTTAAAATGTTTTCAGTAAAGACAGTGTCCATTTCTAAAAATCCCTCATCAAGATGAATCTATCAATTATCCCACACACAAACCACCAAACCAGAGCAGCCAACATCAATGCTGCTTAAGACAGGAATGCAACTGAACTCCTTGGCAAATGCTTGAAGCATATGGTAAATATAAAAGATAAAATAAATAATCTAACTCCTTATAGTAACTGAATTCCAGACTAAAAGATAGTAAGATAATAACAGTATGGAACGACAACATGTTACAACCAATTGCTTTTATACTTAATTTCTAGACAGTCCAAGCTTACAAGTCAGAATTTTTTTAACGATTTCAAATTGCCACCATAAAGTATCACTGAATATATGAAACTGCATGTTCTTCCCTAAATAATCCACTTCCTCTTTTGTGCTTGTCTTTTTTTCAAAATCATGTATTTCTGTAAGTAGCAGTGATAGTTGCCGAAACCTATGAATACAGTAAAAACTACTTAGTTATATACTTGGTAAGTATTAAGATAAGCAAATTATAAACCTAGACAGCATACTAAAAAGCAGGGACATTATTTTGTCAACAAAGGTCCATCTAGTCAAAGGGACGGTGTTTCCAATAGTCATGTATGGATGTGAGAGCTGGGACTATAAAGAAAGCTGAGCACTGAAGAATTGATACTTTAGAACTGCGGTGTTGGGAGAAGACTGTTGAGAGTCCCTTGGACTGTAAGGAGATCCAACCGGTCCATCCTAAAGGAAATCAATCCTGAATATCCATTGGAAGGACTGATGCTGAAGCTGAAACTCCAATACTTTGGCCACCTGATGCAAAGAACTTACTCACTGGAAAAGACCCTGACACTGGGAAAGATTGAAGGCGGGAGGAGAAGGTGGTAACAGAGGATGAGATGGTTGGATGGCATCACCGACTCAATGGACATGAGTTTGAGTAAACTCCAGGAGTTGGTGATGGACAGGGAGGCCTGGTGTGCTGCAGTTCATGGGGTCGCAAAGAGTCAGACACGACTGAGTGACTGAACTGAAGTGATATATACACACACACCTCTTGAAATGATCTCCTCTATCACTATAAGACAGAACTCTTCTCTAAGATCCTCCTCATCTTCACATACCGAGGATTGGCAAAGATTTTTTAAACAGAATACAAGAAACACTAACCATAAAAAAAATGATAGATTAGACTTCACTAAAACTAAAAACTATTCTTCAAAAAATCCTGTTAGGAAAAGGTAAAAAGGATAACCAAAGACAGACTGGTGTTCACAATACATATATTGGTCCAAGTACTTATATCCAAAATATATATAAAATTTTATATATAATAATAAAGACAAATCATTAGGTAAAATAAAAAAGGGTTTGAATAGGCACTTCACCCAAAAAAGGAAATTCATATAGCCAAAGCCTTTGAAAATGTGTTCAACCTATCATTACTCATCAGGGAAGTAAAAATTAAAGTCACAACGGGATACCACTAAATAGACACCAGAGTGGCTAAAATTAACAAGATGGCAAATATCAAGATCTAGAGCAACTAAATTAACTCTCATTCACTGCTGGTGGGAACATAAAATGTATGACCAATTTGGAAAAGAGTCTGTAGTTTCTAGAGCTAAATATACACTTATCTGTGACTCAGTAATTCCACTCCTAACTATACAACCAGAGAAATAAGTACATCTGCCATCAGAAGACATGTGGAAGAGTATGTTAAGACAGCTTGGTTAATAGCAGCCAAAGACCAGAAACATCCAACTTGCCCATCAGCAGGAGAAAGAATAAACTATGGTTTACTGTACACCAAAATACTACACAGCAACTATTTTTTAAATGACTGGTACACAGAGAACTTACCCAGTGGTTCAGCGGTAAAGAATCTGCCTGAAACGCAGAAGACATGGGCTCAATCCCTGGGTCAGGAAGATTCCCTGGAAAAGGAAATGGCAACCCACTGCACTATTCTTGCCTGGAGAATCCCATGGACAGAGAGGGGCTGGCAGGCTACAGTCTATGGGGTTACAAAGGAGTCAGACACAACGTAACCACTAAATAAGAGTAACAACCTACAACAGGACAAATCTCACTGCTATTTTGTTGAGTGAAAACAGCCAGACACAAAAGCTCATACAACTAAGTCAAGATGATAGAAATCATAATCTGGTCTAGGGGAAGGAGTAGAGGATAGAGGGGGGCATTAAGAAGCTTTGTTTTACTGAAAACATTCCTCATCAGAATGGTAGTTACACAGGTACATACAAACGTATGAAACACTTAAGTGGACTTTAAACACTTTAATGTACATAGTGGTATGTTACAACTAAAAAAATATTTTCCAAAGGGAGTTTGGAGTTGTCTCCAAAGAGATAGGATGATTCTCAACAATCATCACATGATCCCCTCTCCGTAGTCAACTCCCACTCAACCTCTACTACTCTTTCCCAGTCCCATTAATTGGTCACTAACCCATGTTTCCAGGGAACTTTTGACGTACATTTACTGGCACTTAGCATTTTATCAGACAGTGGAGGACACAGGAGCCTGGCATGCTGCAGTCACGGGGCTGCAGAGTCAGAGACGACTTAGCAACTGAATGACAGCAAATCAATGATTTTGTCTTTTTATGTTCTTGGGCTCCAAAATCTCTACAGGTGGTTGACAGCAGCCTCGAAATTAAAAGACACTTGCTCCTTGCAAGAAAAGCTATGACAAACCTAGACAGCACATTAAAAAGCAGAGACATTACTTTGCCAACAAAGGTCTGTCTACTCAAAGCTATGGTTTTTCCAGTACTCATGTATGGATGTGAGAGTTGGACTATAAAGAAAGTCGAGTGCTGAAGAGTTGATGCTTTTGAACTGTGGTGTTGGAGAAGACTCTTGAGAGTCCCCTGAACTGCAAGAAGATCCGACCAATCAATCCTAAAAGAAATCAGTCCGGAATATTCATTGGAAGGACTGATGCTGAAGCTCAAACTCCAATACTCTGGCCACCTGGTGTGAAGAACTGATTCATTGGAAAAGACTCTTGACGCTGGGAAAGACTGAAGGCAGAAGGGGAAGGCAGAGGATGATGTGGTTGGATGGCATCACGGACTCGATGGACATGAGCTTGAGCAAGCTGCGCGAGTCGGTGATGGACAGGGAGGCCTGGCGTGCTGCAGTCCATGGGGTCGCAGAGAGTCGGACACGACTGAGCGACTGTGCTGAACTGAAGACATTTTATTACTAAAACCTACTTAGATCTGTAAAAACCTAAAGAAAACAAGTTCTCTAAAGGACAGAGGTTTCCATTCTTATTCACCCTGCTTTCCAAATGCCTAGCACAATGCTATGTAATGCAAACATAAATAAATGCTTTTTTTGATTCAAATGATTCCTACGATTTACAGAACAATGCCTCACTAAATCACACCCTTTAAAAAGACAGTTTCTTTCCCCCTCTTCAATGAGACTCTTATACAGCTTCTTAAAAAGAGATGTGGTGGGGGGAAATCCATTTCTATGGACTGTGAAATTAACTTGAACATCATACCCAACCAGCAAAAGAATGGCTGCCTTAAGAAAAATATATGGAAAGGAACACAGTGGGAAAGTAAATGATTCTCTTACTTTAACAGTAAGCTCTTACATTTACTACATACTGTACAGTTCTATGAGGTAACCACTATTACCAGCTACAAGTTAGACAGGAAGTTAAAAAAACTGTCCCAGGTCACATGAGGGCCAGAACCTGCAATATGAGAAGAGGGAAGACTAGGAGGTCAATGTTACAGGACACACATGCCAACAGAAAGCTCAAAAAGACTATTTTTAAGAGAATAAAGAAAAAGAAATTCAAATGGTCAAACATATGAAAAGATGGCCTACTTCACTGATAATAAAGGAAAATCAAATTAAAACTACATCAAGGGAGGGAATTAATTCCCTGGCAGTGCAGTGGTTAGAACTTGGCGCTTTTACTTGGCGGCGGCGGGGAGGTTCAATCTTTGGTCAGGGAACTTAAGATCCCACAAGCTGGGAACTTCCCTGGTGGTCTAGTGACTAAGAATCCGCCTGCCAATTGCAGGGGACAAAGGTTCTATTCCCGGGCCGGGAAGATCCCACAAGCGGTGGAACAACTAAGCCTGTGCTCTAGAGCCCCAGCTCCAAGAGAGAAGCCACATGAGAAGCTCAAACACCGCAACAATGTGTAGCCCCGCCCCCGCACCTTCCCCGCAAGGAGAAAAAGCCCCTGCACAGCAAGAAGACCCAGAGCAGTCAAAAAAAGATAAATCAATCTTGTGCTGTGCTGTGTTATGCTTAGTCACTGAGTCGAGGCTGACTCTTTGCCACCTCATGGACTGCAGCCCGCCAGGCTCCTCTGTCCTTGGGGATTCTCCAGGCAAGACCCCTGGAGTGTGTTGCCACGCCCTCCTCCAGGGGATCTTCCCAACCCAGGGATCAAACCCAGGTCTCCTGCATTGCAGATGGATTCTTTACCAACTGAGCCACCAGGGAAGATCAAAATAAATCTTAAGGGGGGGGCGGGGGGGGGGGGGGTGCAGCATAGTTGATGGGACAACCACTACATCAGGATGCAATTTCTCATCTATTAGATTGGCAAAAATATAAGTTTGGCAAAACCCTCTTATCAAAGCTGTGAAGAAGGCAGACACTCTAACATAGCTGATAAAGGCACAGCCCCTCGCAAGGCAGTTTGGCAGTATTTATTAAAATTACTAATGGTTATATAGCTTTTGATCCAGCCACTCTCATCATTTTGGGAACTTCTCCTACATTTATAATTACACATGTACAAAATGATATATGTTCAAAGATCCGCCACTGCAGCACTACTTGCAACAACACAGGACTGAAATCAACCCAAGCAGCTATACAAGTTTGGTTAAATGAACTGCCACAGCCACACGATGGAATACTATGAAGCTGTTAAAAAGAGAATGTTCTTTATGAACAGATATGAAAAGATCTCTACTACAAAGCATGTTACACAAGCGAGGTACACACACACACAACAGAATTCTTGATAATGGGAGAAACTTGGTATAGGACATAAAGGAACTCTCATCTTTGTAATGATTCTGTAAAACTAAAACTGCTCTAGCTCTAAAATATAAAGTTTATATAAAAAATAAGATACAGAGAATATATGGTTTATTAGATGCTATATAAGCAGAAGGATAACAACACTACATATGAATCTACTTGTAGTTCCATAAAGAATTCACCAGTAATTAAGAACAACAGTTATACATTTGGGGGAGAGAAAATAAGAAATAAGAAAGGTAGAAAGATTTCTGAATATAAATTTTTTTCTTTAAAATTTCTTAAAATTGTTAATGATTGTCTTTTCCAATAAAATTAAGTAATTAAAAAACACCTGCACATGAATTACCTCCTTCTCTAATGAAACCCAAAAAGTGAGTTTCTGGCACAGCAGTGTTTATTAATATATACCAGTAGACACTGTGTTTAACAACTACCAAACTTCTTTAAAGACTAACTTTTCAGCTCTATGGTATATGCTTTCCATAGTTAGAAAGCAAAATATTTTAACTTTTTATGAGGATAAAACGAAAAACGGTTTTTACATGACATTGCTCAGAATTCCCCAAATACATTTATTTGACACAGTAATTTATGACTAAGCTTAGTAACACGATCTCAAAGTGAGAGAAAGAAATCAAATCCTTTAATGCTCCACAATTTCAAAATTTTTCCATGTAATAATCAGAACTGTTCGCTAATTAAAAGGCTGAAACCCATGACACTGAGAGAACACAATCAGACACAAGGCACTAAGGACAGCCCAGCAATTTCAGACACCCATTCAAGGTGCTACTCCGCCCACTAGCTGTTTTCAAGACCCTACCTTCACACTGACGTTTTTCTGGTCTTCAAATTATAAAAGTCAGATTAAATTATCTTTACCTTCATCTACTTTATAAAATCGCATACATCTACAGGAATATTAAAACAAATGGTTCTTTGAAAAAATTTTTAGGAGCACGAAAGTATGCCTATTAAGAAACATGTCAGCTTGAAGTTAAGAAAAAAACTCATATACACTTACTTACCTTAAAAGGTTTGTCTCCGCTGTGTGTCAGCATGTGCCTCTGTAACCAACTCTGGCTGGTTGATGGAGTGTTATATACTTTACAGCCTTTCCATAAGCAAACAAACACCTGTTAACAGAAGAGCCATAATTATTTTCATCACCTTTTTCAACAGGGACTTCTATTCCCTGTAAATTCAAGTAAACATGCTGCAAGTCTTCAATCAACAAAGAGACATTGAATGTACCAGTCAATCAAAACGCTTACTGTAGGTACTTTCTGAACCTCCCACATGAGGCAGTTTTAACCGTTCCCCTTTAAGGCTGCTGTCCACTCCCTCAATAAGGAACTGATATACCAATCCCAATGAGCCATTCAGAAGGAAATATACAAAATATTAACAATATAGTGCTAAGAATTAGAACGATGGACCATAATTTACATTATGTATTAATGAAGAAACAAGCATGTACTAACTGTAAATATTAGGAATATATAAAGGTATAAAGAAACAATAGCAATAAATCAAAACAGTCAACTGGTAGATACTGATAGTTTCACCTTCAAAAAATGAGTGAACAAATTTTCCAATTATAATTTTGCTGCTGTTGATTTCCTATTCTCATATGCATACCAATATGTTTATATTATATTTACATTGTTTTATTTAAAATGATTTCCAATTGTCTTGATTACGAAGCAAAATGTAATACAGATGCTAAAATTAATACAGTTGCAAAAGCTAGGACAGCAGTTATTCTGTAATAATATACCCACATTCTTGGGTTCGGGCAACTGAGTATGACTGGGTTAACAACCAACATGATTTTTACCATCTTCCTACCACTGAGATACCAATTTTTTTTGACTGATTCTATTTTTATCAAACTGAACACTGAAAACTGCTCCCCATCATCAGTAAAAGAAGTATGAACCTGCAATAACCATTACATTCAAAGAACCATTTATAGGCTCTGTTCTTTTCTAAGGTTACAACAATTATAAACAGAGCCACACTTTGAAGATTGTAACGTACTGCATATAGAACAAAACAAAGATACAACACAGGACTGAGGAAACAATCACTAAACAGTAAGTTTAAAAGAAAATTTTTAGAAGTCTAAAAAAACAGTCTAAAATAACTGAGATCAATTTTTACTCAAAACCATTTCACAACGAGACAACACTGTTATTGCTGTTGATGTGCTTAAAGCATTTGCTAGTTTCTTAACGCAGATATGATGTCACAACATTGCCTCCTTGGTATTTAAAATTCCTTAAAAAAAAAAAAAAAGAAAAAAAATCCTGACCCTAGTACATGCTTATAAAATGATTCCTCAAGTTCCCAAAATTAAAAGCCACTTTTTAATGAATGTAGACAAGTCTTTAAAGGCACACCAATATGCTGTCAAGACTAATTCAGTGTTTAATAATCATATGTGGCTATCAATCCTATCAATTTCCTAACTCAAGACTACGAAGACTCAGTCTTAAATTTTCAATCCAAGTAATAAACAGACTGGTTTAAAATGCTTTCACAAGTCATACATAAACAGGTATGTCCTAAAGCAAGTATTTGGGAACAAAATTAATCTCAGTTATGCAAAAAAAATTTTAACAGAAAAGAATTGTTATAACTCTTAAGAAACACCTGTGCTGAGTTACTTTCAAAGAAACAACAAGACAAATACTCACTTTCTGTCCCTACCCAACAGCTACAGCTGGGAGAAACAACCATGCCTGATTTCTAATTCTTTTTCCTCTGAACAAACACTGCTGCTGCTAAGTCACTTCAGTCATGTCTGACTCTATGCGACCCCTTGGACGGCAGCCCACCATGCTCCCCCATTCCTGGGATTCTCTAGGCAAGAACACTGGAGTGGGTAGCCATTTCCTTCTCCAATGCATGAAAGTGAAAAGTGACAGTGAAGTCGCTCAGGCCTGTCTGACTCTTAGCGACCCCATGGACCACAGCCTACCAGGCTCCTCCGTCCACGGGATTTTCCAGGCAGAGCACTGGAGTCGGGTGCCGTTGCCTTCTCCAGAACAAACACTAATAGGAGGCAATTACAGGCTATGTGATTCCATCAGATAATAGCCTCAAGTGTGAACAGGTATGGTCTCTCCTTCTAGATCGAATAATGTCTAGTAACACTATTAGGGCAGCAACACCTTCAGGTTCAAAGAAAAACCGTAACCTTCAACCTAGTGAATTTTATAGGAAATGAGATAGGTGTAAAGAGATCAAAGCAAACTATGTTTAGCTACATTCGGGTAGAATATTAATACCTGAAAACTACTCTGAGGGGAGAAGTAAACTTGCATAAGGATAATCTTGATACACAAAATGGGCACTAAAAATCCATTATCAAGTATTCCCAAAAACCACAAATCTTTAAAAAGCTCAATTTCCTTAAGTCCAGTCCAAAATCTGACAAAGGGGTATTTGACCTGAGACTTTCTGTATAAATAACATATGAAAAACATTTTTATACTCCATTTTTAGAAACTTTCTCATTGTAAAAACTAACACTGAAAACCAAACATTACAGGAGTTCAATATGAATGGAATTATTCAAGAACAAAATCTGACATGGTTCCTCTAAACTATCTTAAAATGAATTAAGATCTAACTATGTTAATTAGAACACTGAGGTGCATAGTCCAGTCTTTCATGATAAACTGGCTTAGTTAAAACAGGCTGTATTAGAGATAACAAACAGAACAAAAGTAAACAACCTAAAATCTATCCAGCCCTTTCATATTTTGCAGCTACACAATCTTCAAAGAACCACTAATTTAAGTCTCTATTTGTCACCAAATAGATGCTATGAGTACACACTTGTTGTAAGTCCAGAACACAACAAAAATGCAAGATAATATTTTCTCTCAGGACTAGTTAACAGAAAACTTGGGTTTATATTAGACACTGGAGGTCCCTTCTCAAAATAACTGCTGCAAATCTTCTTCTGCCAGACTGTCCTAGGAAAAAAACAGCACACGGCCATTCAAAGAATATTTTTCTACTACCAACTTCAGATTTATAATGACCTCACTTGTAAGATGTAGAGGTCTAAAATTTCAGTGTTAGAGGGAGGTCCAGGCTTTCTGCTAAGAACGCCTCTAGAAAACCTTGCTCATTACTGTCAGAACAGGTCAGCTTTACCATCAGGGGTCTCCTCCAAAAGGCCTAAAATGAAGAAGTTTGTACAAACCAAGGATAGTCCTAGTCTCCTTACTTTGGTCAATTTTCCTGAACTAGCGTATTTATCTGAATGTATGCATGGGCTTCCCTGGTAGCTAAGATGGTAAAGAATCTCCTGCAATGCAGGAGACCTGAGTTCAATCCCTGGGGTCAGGATGATCCCCTGCAGAAGCAAATGGCAACCCACTCCAGTATTCTTGCCTGGGAAATGCCACGGACAGAGGAGCCTGGCGGGCTACAGTCTATGGGGTCACAAAAGAGTCAGACACAACTGAGAGACTAAACCATAATACCACCACAAGCTTTACACCTATGATGGACTGTGTGACAGTAAAGATAAATGCACTTACACCTGGTTACCAACATATCATACATGAAGTGCATAAATGAATCCATCAAAAAATTAAGTAAATTTTAAGACTCACTGCAAAATAATAGAACACAACCTAACAAAGTCTAATAAGCACGTATAAGGAAAATTCTGTTACTACTGGTAAAGTAAAATCAGCCTAATACTCTAAATAGAGCCAGTAAGCAATATAATTTACATCCTCAAAGGGAGTGAAAAAAAGCCTACTTTTACTAAATAATTAGATTCCTTCTGTAGTAAAATGACACAAAAAGATTTTATATTAAATAAGAGATAGACAATCTAAAATAAAGTCAGGAAGGGGTTGAATGGATGATCTCAGGGTTCCTTTAAGCTCTTAGAAAAAAATTAGCTCAGTTTCTCACAAAATGTGAACATATAAAAGAGAAGTAAATGTTTTTTACATCTAATTATTTTGTCTCTAATCAGTCTACTCTTTCAAGATGAAGGCTATAATTTTGTATTCTGTAATTTTTAGCCACATTAAATGTGTTAACATTTTCAATTTCCTCTGTTAAAAGATATTTAATAAACAGAGGACAACTATTCAGTAAGCTCTCACAATACAAGGGAAAAACATCTCTCATTTATTGCAAAAGATATGCCCAATTTCATGTTGTGTTCAGAATCTAGTAATATCAGACTGGCAATCAAAACTCAAACTGACCTCCTAAGATTGACCCCATTTCCTAGCAGCATTCAATGTAACCATGAGAGTCTACAAGCCTAATTTTATGTTAACATCAAGGTAACTCATTCAACTCTCCAAAGAGTAATACCCTGTCATCACCTCCCCCAAAATATCCCTCTGGCCCTCTTGCCTCAAGCACACCAAAGAACATATACAAAAGTAAACTCAATAAAAATAACACGTGTAAGAGCACCCCTGATAAACAGATTTCTTTCTGGCAACTGTTTTTAAAGTGAGAAATAGTTAAGACAAGGGAAAAAAACAAAAACAGTACACTAACGGATCTTACTGAACCACTGAAATCCTACAAGATGAAGTTCCTGTCCTACCAAGACTTACATGTGTAATAAGAGGACACAGGTCTTCCAAATTTGACTAGCAAAATAGCTCGGTCTAGTTTCTAAAATCCAGTCATGCATGGAAGTATGAACCCAAGAACACAATTCGGTTTTACTGAACAAAAAAGATTAAGTTTTTCTTGCTTGTCTTTATTTTTTAGAGAAGAAAGTACTTTTCTGACTTTTTAAAAAAGGTATATTCAAAAAAAAAGGTGCTTAAATGATAAGTTTAACTTTTACTATAGGATTAAGTATCCACCCACTTTGAAAAGGTCAGGAAACCTTAAAATTCCACTTGCCTTCAGCCTCCAAATACAATTAAAGTCCACATGACATGGCAACATAAACAGCTTAAGGCAGGTAAAGAAGTTACTAAGCTGTTTTAGTTTTCCCAGGGTGAACAGCAGAGTTGGATGAGAAAAAGAACAGGAATTAATACAGGATGTAGACCTTACTAACTTACTGCTCCAGAAGAACTGTCATCTTGCAGTAATTAGAAACATAAAATCCTCTAGAGCTGCCAATAATTTTCCTCATTTGTTTCTGTTCCACTGTGACAGTTTCACATTTGGGGTAGAAAGAAGAGAATTAAGAACTCTTTTAAAATGTCATCAAAATCAGCTGTTTTCCACTATACAGGAGATAGCAAGAATAGTCAAATTTAAAGACACAAAGTAGGACCATGGTTACTAGGGGTTAGCAGAAGGGAGGATTGGGGGGTATTATTTAATATGTACAGATTTCAGTTTGGGACGATGAAAGAGTTATGGAGAGGGATAGAGTCATTGCAGAGCAATGTGACTGTACTTAATAATGCCACTGAAGTGCACACTTAAAAATAATGAAAATGATTTTTTTTTAATTTCCCTTCAAAGAGGTCATTTAAAAAAAACCAACAACTACTCAATTGTAGTTGAAATCAGGCGTGTTCAGGGTGGTATGGCCGTAACATAACTACTCTATTTTAAAGCACAAACCAGATTGAGATTTCCTAAATTATCTAGTAGTAATCAAGTTTTGGGCTTCTCTGGTGGCTCAGTGGTCAAGAATCTGCTTGCAAAGCAGGAGACAGAGATGTAGGTTCAATCCCCGGGTCAGGAAGATCCCCTAGAGGGCATGGCAACCCACTCCAGTAGCCTTGCCTGGAGAACCCCATGGACAGAGGAGCCTGGCTACACCCCGTGGGGCTGCAGAGAGTCGGACACGACTGAAGCGACTGAGCACACAACTCATCAAGTTTTCAAATTCTCATCCAAACTTTCACTCTGAAAGCTTAAGTCTATACATCAAAGACTGCTATGCAGAAATAATGGGGATGTAATGAAATGTATTTTCTTCATTTAGCTGAGCCTTTAAGTCTGTAGTTTAGCAACTAATGTCCTTCAAAGATCAGAACTCCTTTCTTAAGTCAAAATAGAATTACTCTTAAAATTAGCCAGAGAATCTTATTATTTGTAATAAAGTAATTTTATGAATAAGCATTCAAGAAATGACATGGGGGGGGTTTCCGTTTCAACAAGTTTAAGGTAGAAATACCAAAACTTCACGCCTGGCTCTGTAATATCAGTAAGACACATGCAGGTGCAGTGATTACATTACACATTTAGTCCGTAACTCCATTTTTTCTACAAATCTGTCAAAGGCTGAAAACATTCTCATAAAGGCTGTGTGCCAACTCAACTTGCAGGATCAAGACTTAGAAATGTGAAAGTCTCCTATTACTACTAAGAGATCATGCCTGCAGAGCCTGGGATCCTGCATGTAGTTGCCAAGTCAAGTGACTATAAAGCATCATGCCATGGTTCACAAGACTGCCTTGGTGGTACATAACAAGTGACTCCAATCACTGGTTCACAAAAGGCAACTCTGTAATGACCAAGAAAGCAAGGGATATACACAAGGGGGAAATAAAGACTGTTACCAAAGCAGCTTAACCACTGAGTGGGTTATGCAGTGAAAATACC
Source organism: Cervus elaphus (assembly GCF_910594005.1). Lineage (NCBI taxonomy): Eukaryota > Metazoa > Chordata > Mammalia > Artiodactyla > Cervidae > Cervus > Cervus elaphus. The sequence continues at coordinate 28,981,540 of NC_057836.1, read as the reverse complement.
ATATAATGGGCACAGTTCATTAGCAACTTATTGACCAGAGATGTCTTTTGTTACCCGAATGTTATTGACCAGAATGTTTCAATATTCACTTACATAATAACCCATTGCCAACCATACACGATAGTTTCTGCAAAAATCCCCCAGTCAATAATGTGTTAATACACCCTCTGATATCTACACAGACCCCATATGTATTAAATCTAATAATGAGACAAATGTTCACTTATAGAAGTTTAAGTAACTGAAAGACTGCTGAAACATTATAACGTATTGTGATAACAGTAAATATTTTTTAAAAGAAATTTCAAATGCAATACCATTGGTAAAAATGTTAGGAGTCCCTATTATGGCTGCACACTTTTTAAAAAAAGATCAGTAATACAATCTAAATATTAATACTACCTTGGAAACAGTTACCCACTTACTTAAGATTTTAATCATCTTAGTATCAGTGTATCTCAATAGTGATACCACACTGATAGGCAGTGTGTGGCCTAATAAATTATCTGTACTTAAAAATGTGACATTAATTTCTAGAAAACATACTAAGAATAGTTAACTATTCAAGACAAAAATCTAGATAAAGTTGAAAAGTATGTATTATGCTATCAATTTTACAAATATTTTGGTCCATTATGCTGTGACTCACCTAATTTGCTTTAGCTCTTTACTTACTATTCAATAAAAATTATATGAACTGACACAATTAAGTGGATTCCTAAAAGTTTACAGATCAATACCATGTGAGCTCTGACAAGACCCGGGAAAGATGATCAATAATCACAAATAATGAGTACAGATAGCCATTTAACAGGACTGTATATACTAATCCTGATACCAATAGTTTCTCCAGTTAATTTCAGCATCAGGGACAATTTAAGACCACTCTAACAACAGAAATCCCTAAGAGTGCCAATTCCTAAAAGTCTTCAACTCGAAACATCAGAACCTTGAAACACACAGTATTCATTTACAATAATCCCACCATATTTTAAAAAGTCTAATTTCTTCAAAGTAACACACCTAAGAGCAAATTAAAATCCATCGCATAATATGTTCTATTTGATTCAATCAAATATGTAGAAAGTAAATAAAAGGGAAAAAACATTTGAAAAAATAAAACATTTGAAAAATAAAAATTCTTCAAAATTACTTAAAAAAAAAAAAAAAAAAAAGCCTAACTAGCAAATACAAATTAATAAAACTAATGAAAACAGGGAGTGAAAAAAAGAAATGACAAAACCAACCCCTCCTCGCTGACCATCTACATGTATGGAACGGATGTGATCTGCCAGATCTGGACTAGAGGTGAAGCAAGCCTGGCACTGGTCCCAACAACAATTATAGGCAATATTTTTGCTTGAAGAAGTAGTGCTTCCTTGTCCATTCATCATTGCTGGAGTTGAACGCCCACTGGAAATTGTGCTGTCTACATCCATTATAGTACTGCTTATGCTACAAAAGAAGAAAAAAGGCTGTGTTATTCCTAGAAGTTCACTAACACGAATATGATCTTATAAATAATTAAGATTACCACTTGACATTCTGCCCCATAAAGCATATGAACCATATTTTCCACCAGAAAACAACATGCTTTAAAATTAGTTTCAAATAATTATTCTCTAAAACTAAATTTCAAATAAATGTTATTTGCAATAAATTGCAAATCAAGGCAAAGAAAAACTAGTACTTCAAACCAGCCATGGAATAATTTAAGCAACTTTTGGCAGACATAAAGTCCCCACACCATACCCCACAGAAAACAAACCAAACCACACACAAACACACACACAGCTCACCACATTCCACCCCTTCTAGAGTTCTAAGAAACATGATAAAATAATAAAGTTTCCAGCTGCAAATAATTTAGAATCAAAAGATTATCTTTACAGTGTTGCAAATCACTTATTGATCTTTTCTTCCATTCACTAATCTGAGAACACAACTGCTATCACATCCTACCTCTTTCCATCTCAAAGCAGTTGGGAAATTTTGCTGTATTTTCCCTCTTAATAAAAAAGCGAGAGAGAGAACTAAGTGCAAGAAAAGTTCCTCTGATTTTACCAAAGTCCAAAAAGCACTTTGCTGGCTCTCAATTTTTTTCAAAGTCCTATGCACCTCAAACCCTTTTATACTTTTTATTTAATAAACAAAGTATTATGTATTGGTAATCTTTTTATTTACTAAAAAATATTAGTAATAAGTCATTAATAAAAGTAATTTTTAATGTTAAAAAATTCACGTCATAAAAATTTTAACACATTTTGCCTTCATCTTACAAGCAATTCACTTTATTTCCTTTCTTCATATCGTCTCAATAGAGAAATTATATGGAAGTAGCATCAATCACAGAAGGACCAACAGTAAGAATGCTTCAGACTTTAAAACCTATTAAAAGCTATAACTGCTTGTACTTAAGTACAAGTAAATTATACAATTCACATTAAGTTTTAAGGGGCATGCTTCCCCATTCCACTAAGTTTTTATTATAGAAAATTTCAAAAACACAAAAAAGTATATCTAAACCTGAACTCAGATACAGACTATAAACTCATGGTTACCAGTAGGGAGCAGGTAGTGGGGAAGTAAAGACAAGGGGGAGGGATTAAAAGATACAAGCTACTGTGTATAAAACAAACAGGCTAGGAGAAACAAGCGTATACTATACAACACAGGGAATATTTTATAACTAATAAACGGAATATAACTGTAATCAAAAGTGGGGCCCAGTTGCTCTGCTTGCTGCTCAAAAGCAATCGTTAAAGAGGCCAGGCTGGTGGAAAGTCAAGTTTGCTTTCTTTTGGATGGGGGTGGGGTGGGGTGGGGCGGGGCGGGGCGGGAGTGAGAGGGAACCTGTCCAAAAGGTCGACACCTTCCAATGACCATCAGTGGGCAAGAGCTTTGATAGGCTGAGGGCGGGGGTTACATGTAGAACCAGTACAGTCAGCTCTGACAGTCATACAAATTGGTCATCTGTGGTCTGATCAGAGTCATCGTGACTGTTTTAAGTATAGTTCAGTTCAGTCCCAGGGTCCGTTTGTTTCCATCTCCTGAGGCCAGTTGTCAGAACTGTGGCAGCTTATGTCAGGGCTACAGTCAGGTCACCACGTAAGTTAACTTCTCTACCTGGTGGGGGTTTCAGTACCTGTAAGACTGCTCACAGGATATGGCTCAGGGGACGACCTACAGCCCGTGAAAAGGAACTAAAGGTCCTTGACTATGCATACAAACTACATTATCTGGTGTTCTCTGTTTTCCGTTGTTTCTGCATTTTCACATTTCTGCTTAAACTTTTTCTTTGGATAAAGTTTTTTCTACAAACAAAAGGCAGGCAGAGGATATCTTCATAACCTTTAAAAATTATGAATCACTATGTTGCACACCTGAAATATATAATATTGTACCATCAACTATACCTCAATAAAAATAATTAAATCTGAACTCAATAATTAACACTGTCCTGTTTGCTATATATGATTTGTCTTTCTCAATCATCCACAGGTTGCAAACATGATACTTCAACCACAATTATTTCAGCACATCCCTTCTAAAACTAAGGATATTCACCTTTAACCACTGCAACCTTATTTGTTCACGCCTAAGACTTAAACTGAATTTTAACTTCTTAAATAAGCTTAATAATGTCTCAGACTTCTCTTTAAAGGATATTCACATACTTAAGTCCTTCTGCTCCTTGGAAGAAAAGTTATGACCAACCTAGACAGAATATTAAAAGGCAGAGACATTACTTTGCCAACAAAGGTCCATCTAGTCAAGACTATGGTTTTTCCAGTAGTCATGTATGGATGTGAGAGTTAGACTATAAAGAAAGTTGAGTGTCGAAGAATTGATGCTTTTGAACAGTGGTGCTGGAGAAGACTCTTGAGAGTTCCTTGGACTGCAAGGAGTTCCAACCAGTCCATCCTGAAGGAGATCAGTCCTGGGTGTTCATTGGAAGGACTGATGTTGAAGCTGAAACTCCAATACTTTGGCCACCTGATTCGAAAAGCTGACTCACTGGAAAAGACCCTGATGCTGGGAAAGACTTGGGACAGGAGGAGAAGGGGACAACAGAGGATGAGATGGTTGGATGGCATCACCGACTCAATGGACATGAGTCTGAGTAAACTCCGGGAGTTGGTGATGGACAGGGAGGCCTGGAGTGCTGCAGTCCATGGGGGTCACAAAGAGTTGGACACGACTGAGCTACTGAACTGAACTGACTTGAAGTCCTTCTGGCTATTTTCCAGTCAACCTACAGGTTCTAAATTTCAGCTCTAACACTCCATTCTAAAACTCCATAATCTCTAGAAAACTCTCAAATGTGAATCAATTCTTGAACATCTGAAATTTTACTTATATACTGTCTAAAATCCACCCCATTCCAGTACTCTTGCCTGGAAAATCCCATGGACAGAGGAGCCTGGTAGGCTACAGTCCATGGGGTCACTAAGAGTCAGACACAACTGAGCGACTTCACTTTCACTTTTCACTTTCACGCACTGGAGAAGGAAATGGTTACCCACTCCAGTGTTCTTGCCTGGAGAATCCCAGGGACAGGGGAGCCTGGTGGGCTGTCTATGGGGCCGCACAGAGTCGGACATGACTGAAGCGACTTAGCAGCAGCAGCAGCAGCAGCACTGTCTAAAATCAAATGCATTCAGTTTTCAAAGATAACAAAAATGTTTTTAGGATGCTTCAGATATGAAAAATAGGAACTTCTCTAGTGGTCCAGTGGTTAAGAGTCCACACTCCCAATGTGTGAACTAGATCCCCTAATGCCGCAACTAAGACATGGCACAGCCAAATAAATAAAGATTTTTTAAAAGACAGGAAAAATGACACAAGATTTCTCTTTAAGGGATATTCACGTATTTAAGTTCATCTGGCTAAATATCTCCCAGTCTCTCTACAGATTCTAAATTTCAGCTCTAACACTTCATTCTAAAACTCCATAATCTCTAGAAAACTCTCAAATGTGAATCAACTCTTGAATATATGAAATTTTATTTATATATTGTTTCTGCAGGAATAAACCGTAAGTATGGTTTATACTGAAATACAAATTTTTACTTGAGCCCCAGAAATTCCAAGTTTCATGAGGCCCTTAACAGCAATGGTTACCGATTTTCCTTGCCACTTACTTCATATATTTTAAAACATTTTCCCTGTAAAGTTCATACTTTCATAAACCATACTGATTAACTACAAAGGCAAATAAATAATAGTTTTAAATGAGCAATCCATCACACTCAATTTATAAACCACCTCAGAAAAGAGATAAATCTCCATGGCCTACTATGGTACAACCTCCAAGTTAAAAAAAAAAAGAGCCACAAAAGCGCAGGGTAGTACAGTTCCACTTTGCCTACCTAAGTGGAGGGAGACACAGAGATACAGCCACCCCCCAAAGGCAAACCTCTTTTCAAGGATACACAAAGTGCTGTCTGTGTTGCGGCGGGTGGCAGAAGCAAGACAGACTTTAACTGTAAATACACTTCTGTACTATTTTAACCACGTATCTCCACTGCTTTTACTTGAAAGTCCAAAAAATTAGCTGAAAACGAAACCAAGTTAATTTTCTTTCAATTGAACAAAGTAGAGCAAGATCAAGAGACCCACACCCTTGCGATGAATCCAACTAGCAGTAGAGTCCATCTACGCGGTGCGTAACATGTTTTGCTTATGAACTTCACCCCAGAAGGAGAGCCTTCTGAGTCCAAATAGCCATGAACACTAAGCAACAGTTAAATATTGTTCACATGCAGTATTACTCACTTGAAAACCAGTACTTCATGTGGATACAGAGCCTCATGAAAGGAGAGCATATTGCAGGTATTAAAGCACATGAACTCTGTCTACCATTGGCAACAAGCTGCAAATGCAATGGTGCAGGAGGCAAGGGGCACGTCCTCTGCCCTGAAAGATTGAGAGACACTCTGCATTTGGGCAGCATCCCCACAAAGGCTCCCGTAGCCCAACAGGACAAAGTAGAGTCCTGCCACATGACCCCTGCTTGGCACCTCCAACTGCTAGAAAGAGCCCAATCCTAAATCTCCAGGCTCTCTTCTGGTCCCAGATTCCCGCCAGAATCAGCGGTTCCCTCCAGTCTCAAGACTGACAAAGACAACAGTTTTTATTCAGGAGAACAAAGGAGACAAATCCGAAGTAATTTATAATCTTGACAGGATAGATACAGATTTCATAGAGAGCAGTGTCCTTCTTCCTGTAGTATAACAATATGATCAGAACTAAAGACTGACTTTCTACTTCCACCTAATCTTATGTCTAAGTTCAAGCATATATTAAAATCTCTCTTTCAGTCAGTTCTCCTTCCCAATGAACACTTACTGATTCTATAAGATGTGAACAAAAGCAGCCTGGGATATGGAAGAAAACCTGAGCCAGAAAAAGCACCCACTCTATTCAGATAGTTTCAGTAACTTAAAGCAGCGCTTTTCAAACTAATATGTATATGAACATCTGTGATCTTATTAACTGCAGATTCTGATTCAGCGGGTTTGGGGTAAGGCCTGACACACTGTGTTTCTAACAAGAGCCTACTTGTCAATGATGCTGCTACAACATTTTAGGTAGCAAGACTCTAAAAGATCTCTTTCATTATTATTACCCAACTGAGACTGACCTAACTAAGGAACTGCCTCATACTGTAGAATAGTAAGCTAAAGCAAGCACACATACACCATGACAAGCAAAATCCTTAAGTTAAAACACACACATTACTCAAGATTCCTAGGCAATATTTAGGGGCAGGCATAAGCCATTTTGGGGCTTCCCTGGTGGCTCAGATGGTAAAGAATCTGCCTGCAATGCAGGAGACCTGGGTTCAATCCCTGGGTTGGGAAGATAAGCTGGAGGAGGGCATGGCAACCTACCCCAATATTCTTGCCTGAAGAATCCCCATGGAAAGAGGAGCCTGGTGAGCTACAGTTCAGGGCTGCAAAGAGTCGGGACACGACTGAGCAACTTTCACTTCACTTCACTTCTACAAAGCTATTTTTAACATAACAACATTCCCTTTTTTCTTTTTTTCCCATGGGCCCTGTTAAGAAACTATCTGGCAGATCAGACTCTAACACAACTACATGGATTTTATGAAAATGGTTTCCTTTGGAAATTCAAGGGCCAACTCACACATATATATAAGAATAGCCTCTTCTTTGATAACTTAAACTACTTCCAAGCAAAATATGTTTGGTAGACATGACCACTGCCAATAGGGCTGTCAATACTGAGAAGATCAGCTTGCTAAATGACAAGATACAGGAGCAGAGGAAGTAATACATGGATGCTACCTTATCATTATGGAGAAGGATGAGACAGTGGTCTTAAAGTAACAGAGTAAGAGAAGTTCGTTGACATGGTTTCAGATTCTACACTGCAAATAGTCTCTTAAAAAACAAACGAACTGTCACTTGTTAAGTTCTGGCAAATTATCAAATAGCCACACAATTAACTTAAAAAGTCTATTAAAATACTCCTTTTTCCAACTAAATATCTGCATGAAGCCAGATTTACTTCATATGGCTCAACCAAATCACTTCACTGCATCAGGCTGAATGCAGAAGCAGACATGAGAAATAGTTTTCAGCCAGATGTTAGGCATAAAACAACGTCACTCTTCTTTTTTTTAACTGGAAAGAAGACTTTTATTTAAAAAAAAACCTTACTTTTAATTGGCTTATTTTAAAATTAACAAATGTTTTTAATGTTCTCAGTTTTGATTTTTGATCCTGTGATAGTGGTAACTGTAATCGACATAAACAAGCTCTTTGGTTTCTTCAATAACTTTTTTAACAGCTTTACTGAGATATAATTTGTATTTCTCCATACTTAAGAAAGCAAAAAGGTCCTTAAGAGCAAAATGTTTCAGAACCACTGATCCAGACTGTATTTAAAGCAAAGTTTAAAGGTCTCTCTGAAATAGACTGGAAAGAGTATGTTTCTGACCTGGAATATCCTGATTTTATTCTAGGGTTAACTGCTGAATCTGAAATTCAGTTTGAGGTCACATGGATGGGGGCAGTCTTACCTGCAGTTTTCTTTCCTGTTATCTGTGAGGAAATTCATCTGGGGTATGAATTTTCCTTATTAAATCTGAGTCTTTCTCCTCTTTCTCGGCTCCTGAAGTGTGTAACTTTACAAAAGGATGAGGTGTCATTATGATTTTATACACACACACACACACTTCATACATATATCAAATGTATAACACGATATGTAAGTGTATAACATGAAATCAAATGTATTTTATTCTTGTTATAAAAAAACTAAAATATAGGAATTTCAGAATTTCCTATAACATTGATTAGCAAAGCTGCAGCTCTGCACTGGTGCTTCTCCAACCCTAACTTAGGCCTCCACTTGTCCACTCTGATAAAAGTTAGGTCTGTGAATCACACACTTTATGCTTTACCCAATTAAATGTCTCCCCAAGACTCAATTAACTTGCTAAATGCTCTCTTCTGCTAGAGGACTAGCCAGGTGGCTGGTAACAAACCAAAGAGCTGTCATGAAACAATATTTTTTATTGTTTAAATTTAAGATTCTGATCACTGTTGTATTTGTGATATGAAGTAAAGACTATTAAGACCAACCACTAACTAATAGCGTCTTCCAAACAAGATTTCCCTACTGGCAATTCCCTTTCACAGCTCTCTGCCAGGAGAATTAAAGTGTAAATGGAGGCTAAAGACAAAGTGCCCTTGTCCATAAGTCACATTTTCACAGCTATGCAGCCAAAACAGAGTAAGAAAAAAACTGGATGCTAAAAACTGACATAAACTTGTATCACCCACAAACCTCACATGAAATTTAAGCTCATCTAAAAAGCTTTCCTGTTTTAACTGACTTGACAAATTGTTAAATTTGTGAACTACAAAAAATAGTTACAGAACACCATTTTAATATATCTTATGCATTGGGGTTCCAAATAAAAAAATCTGTAACAACAGACCTCAAAACTGTCAAACTACTAACTTTTAAAATATTAAAAGGTTAAAAAACACTGAGCTCTATTATATACAGGTCGAGTGTCATAAACTTAAAAAAATGGAGGAGGAAAACAGAATGATCAAGACATCCAGCCACTTTCTTCAAGATTTGGAAGTTACTCATGTAAGTTCCACAAAAGAACCCCCTTAATCTCTAAGGATCAAGGTTGTTTTATTTTTGTTCTATAAGTGAAAATACATAATCTTTAGGATGTCTTTACCTCACTGACTGCATCTGAATTATTACAAAAGAAATATTCTGTAATTTTAACTTTTATTCTATAAATGTAATTTTTAAAGAATGAAATATTGTTCCCTATATGGACTGAAGAAAGTGACGAGTTAGACAAAAATTCTATTACTCTAAGGAACACTTAAACAGGGACAAAAATTATAAACTTTGTTTAATTTTGTTATTGGTAATAAACTTTGGATAGAAATTAGCTTTCTAAGTAATTATCAAATTGTAGGTAAACGTAACTACACACAGGGAATTCTTTATCTAATCATACAACAAGGTAAGCTATTATTTCGTTAAATGATGCTCCTTTCATCCATAATAAAACTGCCACTCACTACTACAAAGATTACTCTGTCTACCCCATACCTGTAATCAAAGTATTAGAAATTAAAATTCAAAACAGTACAAAATATTTAAGATAATCTTTCATTTTTAATTCATTTTTAATTTTATTTTTAATTCAAATAAATTGATTTATTTAATTTTTCACAGAACTAAAACAAATAACTTCACAATTTGTATGGAAATACAAAAAACCTCGAATAGCCAAAGTAATCTTGAGAAAGAAGAACGGAACTGGAGGAATCAACCTGCCTGACTTCAGACTCTACTACAAAGCCACAGTCATCAAGACAGTGTGGTACTGGCACAAAGACAGAAATATAGATCAATGGAACAGAATTGAAAGCCCAGAGATAAATCCACGTACCTATGGACACCTTATCTTCGACAAAGGAGGCAAGTATATAAATGGAAAAAAGACAACCTCTTTAACAAGTGGTGCTGGGAAAACTGGTCAACCACTTGTAAAAGAATAAACTAGAACACCTTCTAACACCATACACAAAAATAAACTCAAAATGGATTAAAGATCTAAATGTAAGACCAGAAACTATAAAACTCCTAGAGGAGAACATAGGCAAAACACTCTCCGACATAAATCACAGCAGGATCCTCTATGACCCACCTCCCAGAATATTGGAAATAAAAGCAAAAATAAACAAATGGGACCTAATTAAACTTAAAAGCTTTTGCACAACAAAGGAAACTATAAGCAAGGTGAAAAGACAGCCCTCAGAATGGGAGAAAATAATAGCAAACGAAGCAACCAACAAAGGATTAATCTCAAAAATATACAAGCAGCTCCTGCAGCTCAATTCCAGAAAAATAAAAGACCCAATCAAATGGGCCAAAGACTTAACAGACATTTCTCCAAAGAAGACATACAGATGGCTAACAAACACATGAAAAGATGCTCAACATCACTCATTATCAGAGAAATGCAAATCAAAACCACAATGAGGTACCATTACACGCCAGTCAGGATGGCTGCTATCCAAAAGTCTACAAGCAATAAATGCTGGAGAGGGTGTGGAGAAAAGGGAACCCTCTTACACTGTTGGTGGGAATGCAAACTAGTACAGCCACTATGGAGAACAGTGTGGAGATTCCTTAAAAAAATGGAAATAGAACTGCCATATGACCCAGCAATCCCACTCCTGAGCATACACACTGAGGAAACCAGAACTGAAAGAGACACGTGCACCCCAATGTTCATCGCAGCACTGTTTATAATAGCCAGGACATGGAAGCAACCTAGATGCCCATCAGCAGACGAATGGATAAGGAAGCTGTGGTACATATACATAATGGAATATTACTCAGCCATTAAAAAGAATTCATTTGAATCAGTTCTAATGAGATGGATGAACCATTATACAGAGTGAAGTAAGCCAGAAAGATAAAGACCAATACAGTATACTAACGCATATATATGGAATTTAAAAAGATGGTAACAATAACCCAATATGCAAAACAGAAAAAGAGACACAGATGTACAGAACAGACTTTTGGACTCTGTGGGAGAAGGCGAGGGTGGGATGTTCTGAGAGAATAGCATTGAAACAAGTATATTATCAAGGGTGAAACAGACCACCAGCCCAGACTGGATGCATGAGACAAGTGCTCAGGGCTGGTGCACTGGGAAGACCCAGAGAAATGGGATGGGGAGGGAGGCGGGAGGGGGGATCGGGATGGGGAACACATGTAAATCCATGGCTGATTCATGTCAATGTATGGCAAAAACCACTACAATATTGTAAAGTAATTAGCCTCCAACTAATAAAAATAAATGGAAAAAAAACATACAAAATATTTAAGATAATCTTTTATTTTTAATTCAAATAAGTTGATTTTAATTAATTTACTTAATTAAAACAAAGACCATATTTTCGATTTTAGGCAAACTAAGGCATATATGGAGGAGATGGTAGTCCTTACTGATGTCTAACTCTTCCAGTTGCTGGTCAATCAATGACAATCCTGTATTTTTGAAAAGTATGAAGTTGTATGCCTGATGTTACACAACTTTAAGATATGACACATCTTTACTTCAGTTATTAACACCACTCCTCACTGCCTTTCATTGGAAGAGACTCATTTTGTGCCCTGCTCTTTATTCCAGGAATTGACAGAATTAAAAGCTAAAACTGAACCAGTTAAAAGTAATAGGTACTTCAAGCAAACTATGAACTGCCTGCCTATTACATTTTATGACTTTATCCTAAAGAAAAAGGAGACTATGAAACTTACTGTATCAAAATGTGTCTCACAAAAGTAAGGCTCTACTACGTTTAGATGACTTCCCGCTCCTTATCACCAGTGACCAAGTACTACTACATGCCCTGCGCTGCTTGCTGCATGCCCTGCGTTGTTCTGCTCACTTGTGTCAGACTGTATTTTTCCAAAGATGTCCACCCCATGCTCACACCTTCCCACATCCTCTTCTTACAGCATGGCATCAAGAAATGGGGGATTGAGCGGTGGGGTGTCTAGCCTATCTCCTCTGAATCTCAGCAAGCCTAACACTCTTGTAGAAGTGACAGTGCAGAACGTCCTAGGCTGGGTCATCAAAGGCAATCTAGCTCTTGGGACACAGCGTGGGAGCCCTGAACCACACTCACTTACCCAGTAGAGAAATCTGGCTCTCCTGAAGCCACGATGCTAAAGAGATCCCAGGAATAAAGTACACAGGGCTAGAGACGCCAGAGCCCCAGCTGTTCCAGCTCCAGCTCTTTTGAGTCTTCTCGGTCCAGGCCCCACACACACGGGACAGGTTTGTGAGCGAGCTTTCTGGGGACTAGTGTCCCCAGACTCTATGCTGCTCCAAGCTGACACCAAGCAGAGCAGGAATGATCTAATCATGTCAAGCTCTGCTCAGACAGGAGATTTGTAAGCAAAATAGTGTTTTAAAACCACTAAATGCTGGAGTTGCTTGTCATGCAGCCCTAGTAACTGGAACAATGCCTGATGTGTATTAACTCACGTAATGCTTACAACAACCACATGAGGTAATCACTATTTACTAATATTCAAGTATGAGTAGCCTCATCTTACAGATAAAAGAGGCTGAGCAAAAAGACTGAGCAGATAGAGACACAAAAATTATGTGACTTGTCCAAAGCACTAATGCCAAACAATGTTACATTTATATGAAGGAAAAATGTGTCAATTACTGATTTCAGAAATATTGAAATGTTGCCTATATTACACATCAAGATAAGGTGACAGTTTCAGCTGGTGTGTACCCACAGGAAACTATTTCTTTGCTTTTGTATCTCCAGTGCATACAAACACAAATATTTAGCATCTACATGTAATTTGCCTCATTTGAACAGATGGTTTTACTAACAAGATGATGTATTAAATTTGATTTCTACAAGTCAATTAGCTTCATAAAAAAATTAACTCAAGGGGGTACTCTTTTGCCCCCTTCTGATGCCTATGTCAGAAGCTTTCTCTATCTCCTTTATAATTTAATAAAACTTTATTACACAAAAGCTCTGAGCGATCCAGCCTCGTCTCTGGTCCCGGATTGAATTCATCTCCTCCAGAGGCCAAGAATCCTGCGTCTCATCGTTCAGCAACAACCTTTCATCTTGGGGGCTGGTCCGGGATCCTTCAGGACAAGATGGGCCTGATAATCTATGTGAGCCTACTTCTGCTGACTCCAGAAATCCCGAGTCTGCCGTTTGATCCTCAAGACAATGCCTTCCTGTCCTGGGCTCACTCCTATGCTGCATTCCACAATCGGTCTAACTGCTGGGTCTGCGGAGCACTCCCCTCTTCATCCGTGAAAGGCGTCCCATGGTGGACATCTGCACTTCAAGGAAAGGACTTTCTCCAAGTCTGCAAATACCTTCAACAATCGCATGTGAAGCCTCTTCTTAAACTGATGACATCTAACAACCTTAAGATGGACTGTAACTATGGACATAATGTGACTTTTCATTTTGATTTTAACTTGGTTTAATAACTATTTTGCCTTACATCTGTAACTGTATAATGGGGTTTTCTAACCATCTAAAAGCTTTTAATTTACAAATAGTTGTCCGAGCTCCTATGAGTCCACAGCCTCCTCCAACTATTACTTGGGGCCCCTGGATCAGACATCCTCACTATGAGGATTAGGAGAATATGTTGCCTCACCAATTTAGGGACAACGCCCCTTGTCAGCTCGGAAGCAGTTGTGGAATGAAAATGACGCCCCTTTTCCCTAGGCAACATAATTCTCCTAAAAGAAAAGGGGGGAATGAGAGAGTCATTTCCTAGGCAGGTTGCTAAGAAGTCTAGGGGTCCCCAAGGAGAGAGAGGTCTGGGATATTCAAGGAGGAAAAAAGGACAAACTTTTACTTTTTTTCCTCTACCTTCCTTAGGATTATAAAACAATAATGTATCCTGCCTGAGGACAGTCTTTGGATTAAACCCTCTGGCTAATTCTGTTATTTTAAAACATAAATTATGGGAGTAGGTCTGGTCTTTACAAGGATGTATCTTGCCTGAGGACAATCTTTGGATTAAACCTTCTGGCCAACTCTGTTATCTTAAAATGTAAATTATGGGAGTGGGTCTGGTGAGGTCTTTGCAGCCTCCAGACATTCTTTGGATTCATTGGAGAGTATATAACTCCATTGCTAACACTAGCAAACGGGTACTCTTTTGCCCCCTTCTGATGCCTATGTCAGAAGCTTTCTCTATCTCCTTTATACTTCAATAAAACTTTATTACACACACACAAAAAAAAATTAACTCAAGGTCAGTCATAGAAAGCAACACTATTCTCACATAGACCGTGTCCCAAACTTAGATCGTAGCCCACAGAACCAGATCATGAACCTAACAACATCAGTGTAAAATTCAACTCCAAAATACTTGCTCCAGGTACAAAGAAGTGGTCACTTTAGTTTTCACATATAAAAAACAAACAGTAGGTTATGAGATCAGTCTTAACCAGAATTAAGGAATATAGACCACATCTAATTTCTCTAAGACTGCTTGGTTTTGCCTTTCAAATTGCCATGGTCCTGTAGGCTTTCACAGCTTTAAACTCAGAAGCAATTTAGGGGGGAAAAAGTAAAGGTAAGTGCCTCGTTTATTTTACATGCTATACATGCTCAGGTCAAACTTCCCTAAGGTCTCTCCTCCTCACCTAAGGTGGAAGATCTGGTTGATCTGTATACGATGAGTCAGTCACCTATAAACCTCTTCTTCAGCTTGAACTACTAAACCTAGCTGGTGCCTTGCACACGGGAAATGCTCACATTTTAGTCACAAATTTAAGTAGGCGTTTTAAGGCAAGTAAAATATATGGCTTTGTCACACTGAGATAATCATAAAAATTAATTAGAGGCACACAAAATCATTGGCCAACACCAAGATATTATTATTACTATTATTACTGTAATTACAAGCTATTATCACTGTAATTTAAAAAGCTAAATGGATTTTTCTAATCAAGAAAAAGACTACTCTCTATCCCCACAATTATTTCTCTGAATAAAGACAAAAGATTTTTCCCCAAGATCCAGCAGTATTCACCAAATTGGCCAAAAGGGACTTTATGCAACGATGATGAAATATAGTTCATGGAAAACAAGACATTACATCTTGTATCACCACCATGCACTCTGCACATTATTTTCAATTGTTTCTCATCTCTAGTCTATTGCCCTTTAAGATTACTCCACCCACATTTTTCATCCAGCTTAAGACATCAGCAAGCAATTATCTTCAGAAAAACTGTAATACTAGAAACACTTTTAGTTCAATAAAATTATACTAACAGTTATCTTTTACCTTCTTAAAAAGGTTTCCAAAAAAATGTCTACACACAATGATATATTAAAAAATCTGCTATGAAAAACAACACTCATTTTAGACTAAAGCAATCACATATTCATTTTGTGTTTAGTGTTAAATCATGAAAATGATTTTATCAGATGATTTCAGCCTAAGAACGACTACAGTAGAGTTCAACACCTCAAAAGACATGTTTGAATGACTGCTAACAGCAAGTTAAATCACTAAAAAGTCTACTGCTCATTCATCCCACCCTCAGTACTTTAACAAGTATTTATAAAAAGTAATGACAAACATTTTAGAACTTAGAAATGAACTAGTTAGTGGGCTTCCCTGGTGGCTGAGTAATAAACAATCTACTGGCATGGGTGTGATGCCTGGTCTGGGAAGCAGGAGGCATGGGTGTGATGCCTGGTCTGGGAAGCAGGAGGCATGGGTGTGATGCCTGGTCTGGGAAGATCCCACACGCCGAGGAGCAGCGAAGCCCCTGCACCACACAGCCGAGCCTGTGCCCTAAAGCCGACACGCTGCACCCACCGACCCCGGTGCCACAGCTCCTGAAGCCACCGCAGTGAGGGGCCGTGCACCCCAACTGCAGAGCAGCTGCTGCCGCCTCAGCTACAGAGAAGCCAGCACCGCAATGAAAGCCCAGCACAGGCATAAACAAATAAAGCAGGACATAAAAGGGAAATGTTAAAAAAATGAAAAGAAAGAAATGAACTAGGAAGTGTATTTACTAAGAAATACTAATACCCATCTAAAATCTTTGTTTTCTCTAATTGGTTTAATACTTTATCTTTCTAGAAACTTGAAATATAAACCAAAACCAGAAAACAAGTCAAGGACTTTGCAAAGTGTTACAATTAAAGAAAAAATGTCAATAAAGACTCTATTCCCCTAAAAACCGAGTAACAACAACATTTCAAAAAAAATCAACTCGTGAAAAAAAATTAACTCCTGTATTTCATAGTCTTATAAGGAATCTAGGTTACAAAATCTAACTATACAATTACAAAGAGAGACTAAAGCCCAGAAATGTAAATGAGCTCAAGCACAGAAGACACTCTGCAAAAAAGACAGGATGAATATTAAAAGAGCCACCAACTTTTAGTTAAGCTTCCCTGGTCAAAGCTGTTAAAACAAGTCCTACAGGCAGTGTAACAGCTAAGACCCCACCCAGAGCCAGGACCGCCGGCCTGCTCCAGGGGCTGTGTGACTCTGGGCAGGATATAGCCTGTGTGTACTTTCTCACCTCACTGGTTATGTGGATGCAGTTATGAAAGAAACAACGTGAAGTTGCTCAGTCGTGTCAGACTCTTTGCGATCCCATGGACTGTAGCCTACCAGGCTCCTTGATCCATGGGATTTTCCAGGCAAGAGTACTGGAGTGGGTTGCCATTTCCTTCTCCAGGGGATCTTCCCGACCCAGGGACTGAACCCAGGTCTCCTGCATTGCAGGCAGACGCTTTACCATCTGAGCCACCAGGGAAGCTATGAACTTAATCACGGCTTCAGGGAACTATGTGGATGCAGTGAACTTCATCAAATCCTTTCAATAAGCTCAAGCCTCAGATTCTTAAGCAAACTAGACAATCAATAGTGGTTTTATTCTAAAACAGTGTGTCGATCTATTTTTTTTCTCCTGAGAAACAAAATATAAGTTTGGGAATCCTGCTTTTTTAGAACTATTCAAATAATCACAACTTTTTTCAAATACTGTTTTCGCTTATGCTATTAAAAGGAACTGAATATTCATTGGAAGGACCGATGCTGAAGCTCCAATACTTTGGCCACCTGATGCAAAGAGCCAACTCTTTGGAAAAGAACCTGATGCTGGGAAAGACTGAAGACAGGAGGAGAAGAGGACAAGAGGATGAGATGGTTGGATGGCATCACTGACTCGATGGACATGAGTCTGAGCAAGCTCTAGGAGTTGGTGATGGACAGGAAATCTGGCCTGAGTGCTGCAGTCCATGCAGTCGCAAAGAGTCAAACATGACTGAGTGACTGAACTGACTTGATTAAAAGGAACTGGGGGAAGACATAAGGTACAGAATGGTTCTTCTCCTTGTTTCCTGCAGCCACACTAATGACAGCAACAAAGAAGAAATATGTACACCCACAGCTGGGCTTCCCTGCTGGCTCAGCAGTAAAGAATCCACCTGCAGAGACGCAGGTTCGATCCCTTGGTGGGGAAGATCCCTTTAGGAAGGAAATGGCAACCCACTCCCATATTCTTGCCTGGGACACCCTGTGGACAAAGGAACCTGGCACACTATAGTCCATGGGGTCACAGAGTCACAAACGACTTAGCGACTAAACATCACCCACAATCAGCTGAATTCAACCAATTAATGAGTGACTTTACACAAAGAGTGTGACATGTGAGTATAGCATAGCTAAGTTCTGGAAGTATAAAGATAAATAGGACCTGATTTTAAAATATTATAGCCTAGAGAAGAAAACACAACTGGATACTTCAAAACAACACCATAAATATGAATTAGAATTATGGTGACTTTTGAACCCAGAAGAACCTAGAGTATCTTTGAGATCTTGGATACAGCAAAGACACACCTACAATATTCTGGGTTTGTCTAAAGGATAGGAAATACAGACACATAGAGGATATATTAACAGTTTCCTATTCTCAGGGAGCACACATTCTAGCAAGAGATGAACAGTAAATAATACTCCATTGTGATACGGCTAATGCAGAATTTGAAATGGACCATGAGTCTAACCAAGTATTGGGGATAGTTTGCCTGAGAAATTGTTCAAGGTAAGACCTAATCAAGACAAGAGTTATTATATTCATCTCCTGACTTCCATTTAGAGCACTTGCCAAACCATATCTGAGTTCCAAACCACTTTTTATTGTTTAGTCCAAAACCCTCGCTTCCAAGGAAAAGAGTCAAACTGAAGTTCAGAGAAATGAAATCAACTGCCAGATTTCCTGCAGGCAGTCTCTAGTAACGCCAGAGCTACAACACTGATTATTCTCACTGGAGTATTCTTTCCACATTTTACACAGGAGAAATGGGAGGATAAATGACAATATGAATTAATCACAGCCCTAGGCCCTTTACATATTCCATCTCACTTAATCATAACACTAAGATATGTCTCCTATTTGGAAAGGTAAGGAAACAACTTCTGAGAAGATAAATTATTAAGACCAAGGCTTTCTGACTTACGGATTCATGCTCTTTCACTACCCAATGTTCCTTTCATTGTTTCAGTGATAGATGTGTCTAGAAAAGTACAGTTAAGGTATTGTTCCAATAAAATCCTCAAGGAAAAAAACTTTTTACTCAGAAATAGTAACACTATTTCTCTTATTCATCACTCAAGAGATTAGGTTTTCTTTCCTTTAATTCAGTTTCCCAAGTGTGACTTTTTCCCCAACTTGACCCCCGCTCAAATTCTCTTCACTTCACACCTGTACTATTCCTTCTACCTCCTAATTGGTCTCCCAGCTCCCAAGCTTTCTTTCTCTATCTTTGCCACGTGTGATTAATTTTCCTGTAACACAAAGTTTCATCATTAGTCCAAAATACATTTTAAAATACCTACAATAAGTGTTAGGCACTGTGCAGGTAATGCAGCTAGAGCAGTGATCAGAACAGACGCGGTTCCCTTCTCAAGGAGCGCACACTCTCACAAGAGCGATGGGCAGTAAACCATCGCTCAGGCTGTGAGAAGGGCAATGCAGAACTTGGAGAGCTAGCACTATGAATCTAACAAAGAATCAGGGAGAGGGAGAAGTAAAAACCTGGTCACTGCTAGGAGTTACAAAAACAGAAGTCGGGGAGAGCCAAAGAAACCAATTCACCAACCTACAGTGGGAAAGCTGGGCACACCTGTGTTGGCACAAAAGGCCACACTTGTCCCGTTGACTACTTCCCAGTTTTCAATGTGGAACCTCTTGTCTCGGCAGGAAGTTTCCTGAATATGCTAGGCCTTTCCTTCCTATGTTTCATTTCAGCTTTCTAGAAATTTCCTTTTCATCACTCAACTAACCCTAAAATCCAGTCCCTTTCTCCCATCAAAACTTTAGTTATCGACTATCATACTCTACAGTTCTGGCTTTTTTCTTTTAAATATCACCATTTTATTTATTTATTTTTGGTTGCCCTGGGTCTCTGTTGCTGCGCAAGGGCTTTCTCTAGTCCCAGCGAGCGGAAGCTACTCTTCCTTGTGGTGAATGGGCTTAGTTGCTCTGCAGCATGTGGTATCTTCCCAGACCAGGTATCAAACCTGTGTCCCCTGCACTGGCAGGCACATTCTTCACCACTGTACCACCAGGGAAGCCCTCTACAGCTTTAACTTTGTATACTGTGTCACAAACAATTTCGTCTTTTTAGTCTCTTTAAAAACTAACCAAATGGGAAGACAACACATGTATATTTCTTATCACTAAACAGGGTTCAATGCCAACCATCAGTCAACGCTCCACAAAGATTTTTTAAGCATCCAAACATCCACCTGATCTCCTATCCAGGCCCAAAACTGTTCAGTTAGTTCTAAGGTCAATGTCATTATTATTTCCACAAGTGTATACTATCAGTCACAAAAATGAACTCAACCTGTGGTAAAATTAACTGCAAACCCATTACCATTACTAGAAAACATATCTGAAAACCTTTTAGTAATAGATCAACAGTGTTACATATTAAAAAACTATTAAAAATGGAAGGCATTAAGAAGCCTTTTAGGTCAACCATATATATTGTCATGGTCAATAATTTAGGTCAACCAATCATAAATGATTAAGATGCAGATTTTGTAATAAAATCTTTTGATATGGCATATCCTTTTGCAAGTTTCTGAAGCGTTCATTTACAGATAACATGCCACACATTTAACAGCTTGTTTAGTACTTTTGGGGGCTTCCCACGTGGCTCAATGATAGAATGCACCTGCCAATACAAGAGAAGACACAAGTTCCATCCCTGGGTCGGGAAGATCTCCTGGAGGAGGAAATGGCAACCCACTCCAGTATTCTTGCCTGAAATATTCCAAGGACAGAGGAGCCATAGGGCTGCAAAAAGTCTGACATGACTGAGCACTGCGCATAATTAGGTATGGCTTCCTAGGCGGCTCAGTGGTTAAAAAAAAAAAAAAAAATCCACCTTAGATGCGGGTTTGATCCCTGGCTGGGAAAGATCCCCAGGAGAAGGAAATGGCAACACACTCCAGTCTTCTTGCCTGGAAAATCCCATGGAGAGAGGAGCCTGGCAAGCTACAGTCCATGGGGTTGCAAAGAGTCGGACACGACTGATCAACTAAACAACAGCATGGTACTTTTTGGCATTTCAGATCTTAAACTGCTTCAACAAGAGACCAATGTTAGCTTAGCTAAAATTGGCTCAAACGCACAGTCCGTCCCCCGCCCATGAGGTCAAGTGCTTTGTTTCAGTCACTGCCGTGTGTACCCAACACCTAGAATAGTACCCACATAATGGGGCTTCTGCCTACATCTGTGGACTAAATACCTACCTATCACGTAATAAATGCTTAGTAAAGTGTGTGCCAAATACAGTACATGTAATCCCCACAACCACCTGACAGGAAAGGAACTATTAATATCCCTCTTCTGCAGATAAGAAACCTGAATAACCTAAATGACTGTCCCACGGTCACCCCGCTTCAGTGACAGCCAGAATTCAAATCCAAGCGTTCTGACTCATGGTGTACTCTTAACCACATCTCTCGCTATCCTTCTCTCATTAACTTCAAATTTTCCATTTGTCCATTTGCCTGTGATAAAACGTTGGGCATTTTTCTACTATAAATGCTTCTAAACAGTGGTTAAAATAAAAACAAAAAAGCCCAAATGCCTATCCATTTTGGATTTTCCTATCAACTTATATTGTAAATATGCTCTTTACAGAAATTTACAGAGTTTCCAATCATTTAAAAAGTATTTATTAGGCACCTCTGGATTGCCTCTATCTAAACTGACAGTTCTTAGCTTAGACCAGACACTTCTGAGACTGATAAAAACTAGTGACATCTTCTCAGAGAAACATCCACATAAAATTTTCCATTCAATCTCACTGACCTTACTAGAGTATGCCCCCAGAGAAAAGCTGGCCTTAAATCACTATACCAAACACAATAATCCAACCAAAGGCATCAATTCCTGGCCCTCACTTTATAGTCTTTCTTATACAAATTCTACTGCTGGTATTTCAGTTTAATTCTAATAACTGAGTACGCACTGTAAGCACGTACTGTTAGATACTACAAAGATGGAAATGAGCTAAACTGTCCCTGCTCTCAAAACTACCATGTTACAACAAAAAGGATGAAGCAAAGCATCCAAATAAGAGGTCTTCTTCACAACAGTCGACAGGGCTCCTTAATAGAAACTCATGTAAACCTTAAGGAATTAAGGGTCAAAGATGTTAGCAAGACTAAGATTTGAATCTTATCCTTTGCCTCTTGATTACAGGCTCTTCAGGTTGCAATATTCTACATCCTCCCATCTATATAGAACAGAGCCACAAACTGGGAGGAAAAAGCAGAGAAGAAATACAAATATGGTACTAAAAGCAATACCATATATCCTTTTAATTAAAAGACCACATTTACTTTTAATTAAAAGGAAGACCATATTTCCTTTTAATTAAAAGGAAGAAGGAATTAGTATCAAGTTTAAAAGGACCTGGAAAGAATTTGTCATGGTATTTTGATGGGTTTTGAAAGGCTGTCTCCATCAACAAAAATTTGAAGCAATTATTTTGTATCATAGTATGAATAAAAAGAAAAGTGGGGGAAATGTTATCTGCTAAGTAAAGATGTATGAAGAAAATATGAGCAGGTACATTTAGGTCATAAAATCCTTGGCTCTCTTTCTCTCAGAAGACTTGCTCTGAGGAAGCTAGTTGCTAGGTCCTAAGAACACACAAGTAGCCTTATAGAGATACTGACTTGGTGAGTAACAGAGGCCTCCTGCCAAAAGCTATGTAAGTGAGACGGTTTCCAGCCCCAGTCAAGCCTTCAGATGACTGCAGTGCTGGCCAACACTTTCGCTACAATAGGAGACTGAGCCAGAAACACCCAGCTAAGTAGCTCCATTCTTGACTTTTATAAACCACAAGTGATAATAAATGTTTGTTTCTTTAAGTTGCTAAATTTGGAGCATATTTGTTAGACAGCAATAAATAGCTAACACAATAGTCAAGGTGTGAAATCGCTAACTTTGTTTGGCATCAAAGTTTGTGCTAATTAAAAGTTTCAGAGCAATATGCAAGATGGTTGAGAGGGAAGCATTTTGTCTATCTCTCACCATATCCAATGGAGTCCTTCCTGCACATGGTAAATACCTAAGCTTGCTAACAAACTAGCATACACACAAGATTTCCTAACTGACCCAATGAAATAGCCTCAAAGTTTCTTAAAAGTAAAATGGTTCCCTTGAATCTTTTCATATAAGTTCAATCCTGAAAGCTGTAGCTCTATTGTTGTTTACTTTTTAAGCACAGAGTCATACCTTCCTTAACTGAGAATTACAATACATAATCAATGAAAACTGAGACTTGTTAGCAGCTCTTCTCTGAATTTAGTCAAAACTAAAAGGTAGCTTAAAAGTGGTTCCGGACAGACTATGAGCAGCTGCTTCAGAGTTGAAAGTGAGCAAAATACTTTTCTCAGTATTTGACTGCCTCATCCATACAGAGCCTTAATAATCTTGATGATAACCTCAGCATGAAGCCTTCTAGTATTAATCCAATTTAAAAGTTTAGCCTCCATACTAGAAAAAAATCTTCCCAATACTGGGAACGTGGACAACATAACCCTGTTTTCCCAGTGTCAAAACGATCTTAATTATACCTCAAAATCTGCAACCCATAAGGCTGGGAATCCAAATGTTAATTCTCAAAACAGTAAGGGCCTGTAGTCTATGCTGATCATTAAGCTTCACACTAAATGCAGTTCCCTATCACTCTATCCTTACAAATGCACCCATCCCTTGACATCTGACTTTACCTAGAAAGGCTGATAAAAGCGGCTTTTTCAAAATAAGTCATACCTTATATTCTAGCTGGGGAGGAAAAACCATAATACAGAAGAGAGAAAAATAACCACAAAATACAGGCTGTTATTATCAATTCACTTATACAGACAAGCAACTAAAAATATTTTCATGTATAATCTGATTCAATAGCTAAAACTAACTTTTACACTAAAAAAAATTTCACAGGCATTTTAAGTTCTAAAATTCTACTTAAAAGTCAACTTAGGCTCTGAAATTAACTTAAAAGGTGGTAACTTTTTAAAAAGTACTTAAGCTTAGATTCAAAGTAAAATAAAAGCTAGTTTTTAGTGGCCTCACACAGCTAAATATTCTCCCCAAAGAAAATTCCATTATCTTTATAACCGAGTTAAGAGTAAACTATCTATCAACTTTAAGGTTTCCTAATCTTACCAAAATAAACATCAGTACACTTAACGCTGGTTCTGAATAACTTTCTCCTGGGGAAAACAATGTTTTTTGTACCGTGTGACTTAATCACTTTATAAATTAATCATTTTCACAACACTTCAAATATGTGTTGTAAACTGACTCCTTGGATCACAAGCTTTATATCCAGATCTTTATAGTTAGTTCTTTCTTCAAAAGAAGCACTTAAAAGTTAAAAATATTTAAGATATTTCAACAAGTTCTAAAGAATGTTACATAAACTCAAAAGTATAATCTTATTTCAAAGTGAAAGCTCAACAGACATTCTAACAAAAATGAGTAAATTCTAATAATAATAAAATCTTTGCAACAGGAATGCCTCATGTTTTTAAAAAGCACTTTAAAACCACGATATCCTTCCATCAGTTACAAATATAAAGACTTCCTACCATGAAATCAATCTATAAAATCCACAGATTGATGTAATCTGCATGGCAGTTTATAAGAATTATAAATCCTTTGCAAACTTAAAATAACTCTCAAAAAAAAGAAACTGAAAGGCAAAGGAGGGGGCATTTCACAGTTAATATTATGAAGATCACAACCAGTTTCACTAATAATATAAGGTTTTTTCACACAAGTGATAAATTCATTACCCTCTAATGGTAAAAAGATTCCAGCATCTTGTAGTCTCTAATATTTAAGCATCCAGAAAAGCAAGTATGCCTTTTTATCAAATTTTAACCTTATTTGGACTTGTGGCACCAGTATCTTATTCCTTACTCTGAAATGAGGTAAGAATTACACATTCAAGTGAGTATCTAATAAAAATTACGTCAAAACTCCACTTGCTGAAGTATTACTGGACCAACTATTCATAGTCTCCTAAAATGACACAGTAGATAGACATTACATTTAAAAAACGAAAAAACCAAAAACCTGGCACGTACTGCTCGTAGCTTATTTAAAGAGAATAATTCTAACTCTGGTGAAGTGGAACTAGCAAGGGACTTGAGAACCTTTGTTCAGATCCAGCTCCACCACTTCCATTCCATAGTTACTGTTTTGAGTAAGACACTTAACTTGCTTCTTCTCTGTTTAAGTCCTGCACCAGAGTTGTGAAAACGAAATGATTGGCACATTTAAATCCTGCAGTACTACTAGGCAAGTATGTGTGTTTACGTGTATATGCTAGGTAAACGGAACAACTGTGGAAGACGCTGAATTGTATGAACTAACGTCAACTTTTAAATATCTACTGGTACCAATGAAGGCGTATACAGTAAAACGACAAATAACACATGCTTCGTTAGGCAGTTCACATCAATTATTAATTTTCTTAAAGACATTCTCCTTCCTATCCTGCCTACATAGTTCAGGACAATTTTTTTTAAAGGTTTGCAGTCTTATTTTACCCCATTCAAGGTTATTTCCTTAGATATTAAAATAAATGTCATATAGAATTTGATGCTGTATTTTCAAAATATTTAGGGCTGTGAATTCCTCATAATACTAAATATAAGCCAATGTGTTCATTTTTATCAGTTAACAATCGAATTCCTAGAATTTCAGAATACTTAAACTTTCAAATCCAAGCCAACATCGATTGTTAAAATTCTACTGCTCATCCAAACATTAGCAGACGGTCAAAATAATTGCTATTACACTTTAGATGCAATACAATACGCATGACGTGGTTCTGTTCTATCAAAATAAAATACATTAACAACCAATCAGTTAAAATATGAAATCTTCCGGAGATGAAAAGTAATGACAATAACATCTGAAACATAACAATGAATATTTTAAAGCCCCAGAAAATGAAGCGCATTATTGTTAGTCTCCACATTCTTTCTAAAAAGCTTTAGAAAACTACTACTAATCCCTTCAGAAATCTCGCCAAAACATGACTTTAAATATTATCATCTAAAATCACGACTCACGTTGAACCATTAGTGTACACAGATTTTAAAACGCATACTAACATGTTGTACCTTAAGACTGCATTTGGTTACCATTCCAACTCTCTTCGGCTCGGTAAAGTTACCTTAAACGACACCAACTCATTATTCTCTTACACAACGATGTGTACAGTTTGAGAACTTTCTCCCCAGTTTGACCACCAACCAAATAAAGAGAAGTTATTAAAATCATTTTGGAGACCAGGTTAATGACCACACATGAGGAATTCTGGAAGCGCTAGTCAAATAGCAAAGAACAGTCTTTTTTCTTTTTGAAGTAAAAGAAAGTGATGGTTGGGGTCCCCCTCCCTGAACAAGGAAGTTCTCTTACATCCAGGCGAGACCAGCCATGTTGGAAAACACTTGTCAGTTACAGTTGTGACAAGTCTTAGCCAACACCGCCCGGGGAAGCTAACCTTGTGTACCGAGGTGTGTACATCAAGGCCCTCTTCGGCTCCGCCGGAGGTTCTGGGCCTACTTTGGGGATGGTTTCCGAGTTGGAGCCGTCCTTCGGTCCGAACGGAGTGCAGAGCCGAGGGGGAAAGAGGGCGGGGAAAGGAGAGTTGGGGGGAAAAGGGTTTTGAAGAGTTGGAAGCCGCTATCCGCAGCGAGAGGGGCGCGGCGGCCGGGAGAGGTTTCCGAGTTGAGAGCCGGGGGGGTGGGGGGGAGGGGCCGAGGATTCGGGGAACAGGGGGGGACTCTCGGCAGAAAAGTCCCCCTCGGAGGGGCCCAGGAGCGCCAGAGGAGGAAGGGAAGCGGGGGAACGCTTCGGGGCACTGACCTGTCCTCCGAGTCCATGCGGCTCAGGGGTTCCCCATCCGACGACATCTCCAAGCTGCCTCGCCGGCCCCCGGAGGTCGCGCTGCTTCCGCCTCCCCCGGTCCCGTAGCCCTCGTCGCCGCCGCTGGAGACGACGCTGCTGCTGCTGCTGCCGCCCCCGCCGCCGCCCTGGCTGCCCCGCGGTCCCTTGGGCTCCTCCAGGCCCTCCTTGCCGTCCCCATCCCCGCTGCTGCTGCTGGCGGCGCCGGGGCTCAGCGAGCGCGTCTCGTCGCTGCTGCTCCCGCCGCTGCTGCTGCCCACCAGGCTCTCGGCGCTGCTCTCCTCCTCGCCCCCGCCGCTGCTGCTCTCGTCCTCCTCCTCCTCCTCGTCGTCGTCCTCCTCCTCGTCCTCGTCCTCCCCGGCCTGGCTGGCGCTCTCGGGGCTCGGCTCCGACATCGTCTCCGCCTCGCCGCCCCCCACTCCGCCGCCGCCCCCACCGCCGTTCAGCAGCAGCGCCGCCACCGCCTCGGCCTCCGCCTCCTCCTCCTCTTCTTCCTCCTCCTCCTCCTCGGGGGGCTCAGCCCGGCCCCGCGCCGCCGACCCGGGGCTGCCGGGGGGCAGAGGGCTCAGGCGGGAGAGCTCCTCCAGGTCGGCCATGTCGGTGAGAGCGGCGGCCATGGCGGCGCCTGCTCCTCCTCCTCCTCCGGCTCCTCCGCCTCCCCGCCGCCGCCGCCGCCTCCCTCTCTGGACTCTCGCTCCTTCGCCCCCCTCCCAAACGCCCCAAACTCGGCCGACGCCGCGGCAGAGCGGGAGGAGGGCCCGCGAGCTGCGTCAGCCTGCACACGCGCTACGGAACCCGCGCGGGGACAGGCGCGCCACTGCGCGCACTCACGCGGAGACGGCTGCGCGCCTGCGCGGCGGCACGCGGTGGCACCTCCCCTCGGCCGCGGGCTCCGCGCCCGCGCCCCCGGCCGCGCCCCCTCTGGGCCCCCGCCCCGACCCGCCGGGACTCAGAGTTTCCGCGGGGCCTGCCCACGCCTTCCCCAGCCGCGCGGCGGGCGGAACACGCGGAACGAAAAGCTGAGCGCCGGACGGCGATTCTAACAGCCCCCGCCCCGAGGGCTCACGATCGAGTCATTCATTCCGGGGGTGTTTGGGGAGCGTTCCCGGCGCACGGGCGCTGAGCCAAGAATCGAACAAGTCCCTGGGCTCTAGAGAGCTGACAGTCTAAGAGCAGAGGGGAGGAAAAAGTAAAAATAAATAATACAGTGCTAGGTACTGAATCCATACGCGCGACGCAGAGCCACAGGTTTTTATCTAACCTACGTTCGAATACCCCGAAGACGGGTTAAATCACAGTCTGAGAGCAAACATCTGTGTGCAAGATCTTCAAACTTTTTAGCTCTTGAGCTCTCTGAAACGATTTTGTGCATCTTCGTACATCCACATGTTTAAAGTGACATCCACATTTTTTCCCAGCCTCATATTTTATGACTGTCACACTTTTTTAAATATAGTCAACCAATGAATCCTAAATTCCATACGGATTTAATACCCACCAATATCTTTTAAAATACAGTCTCGTTTATACTTGGGCAATTTCCATTCTTTATCCTCTGGAGCTCATTTACATTTTACATTTCCTCCAGAATTTTATCCTCATATTTTATATTTGAACTGTTTTATTGATCATCATATATTTCCCGTACACATCTTACATACACAAAAAATGTGTATCGAAATTGAAATTCAAGGATTGTTTCTAAATCTCCTGAGAGATTTCCCCACGGGGAAGGCATGGGCAGGCCCCACGTAAACACTCTTAAGACTTATTTCAACTGATCAAAACAAATATATTTCAAATATTTACAAATAGATATTAAACCCAAAAGTTGGAATTTTGTTGGCAATGCATCTTACAGAGATGGAATTAAATACTTTTTTCAAAGCTAGATTATTTATCAGTGGACGAGTATTTCTAGAATGAAAATGAGATGCTTCCATTCAGTTACAAGCTTTTAATTCCTTGGATGTAAGCGCTGAAAAAACTTGTTCACATAAATAAGTACATGAGAATGAATGAAGTTTTGTCAGAGCAATGCAATTCGATTCTTTGAACTCTTTCCAAATTATATGTCCCCCGAAAAAACACATAAAGATCTAACAAGGAAAAAATACTTTTAATGATCTACCCGTTGACAACTCTGACTAAGTTCTTTCAACCTTGTTGAAAGCAAGTAACTGAACACCACCTGACTTGTAAAAAGATGTGTTACTCATTCTCATTCACCACTCAATTGTTCCTTTTTCTGGTGTCCTGGAGGATTTTGCATACCCTGCTAGGTAGGTTAGGAAGACGGGTGAGGCAGAGTTATGCCTTTCTTTTGTAAAGTAGGGAAGGGTCACTTAGGATAAGGGACGCTGGAAAGGAGTCCACCTTACACCTAATCCCAAGGCACATTTTCAGGCAGGTCAATTCTAGGTGTAAGAGAAGGGAGAATCGGGGAACTGATTGTCTTAAAACAGGCTCTGCGCTCAAACACATCTTAGAAAGTCTTCATACATCATGAATACCCCAGCATTGTGTCTACAGTCTTAGGCCTTTGGATAGCTTTATGTGTTCCATATGTTGCCTCAAAAGAAAGTAAAAATAAAAATAATAAATAATAGCATGGGGCATTATGGCTCACAGATACCTTCAAAACACTCATACAAGGCTAACCACAAACATTTCAACCTCAAAGCCACTCTTTGAGATTGACTGGGAAAGTATTTTCATCCTCCTGTGTTGTCAATTAAAAACTCTCACAGTTTAACTGAAAAGTGTGTATTAAGTGTATGTGCCAAGCACTGTATTAAGCCCTAGAGATTTTGGCTGAGTTTGGCCAACTTATTGAAGGAAAACATCATGAAGAATGTAGGATCTGAACAGTTGTGTACGTAACATACACTACATTTACGATGGAGCCAGATCTTAAAGGTTGAATAGACTAGAAATCTGTGTGAGGGGGAATTCTAGGACTGAGACATTGGAAAAGCATAAAAATGTAATTTGTGACTGTTAACCATGAGAAAATGAAGCTACAAAAGTGAAAAAGACTTCAAGATGAGATCACAGAAAACCTTGAATAAAAAGGTTGACTTTGAAAGATGACAGTGTGTATGTATATATATATATGTGTGTCTATTTAGAAAAATTTTTAAAGGTGTGATATGATTAAAGTTATGTTGTAAGGTTATCTAATGTTACAGGTGATATGGAGAAAAACGTGAAAGGAAGGAGAGGTGCTTGGCAATTAGATATGTGGAAATGGCAGGTATCAAATCCACAAGTGAATGCTCTGACTGCAGTATTTATACTTGAAGACAAAAACAAGCTATCTTAGAACTGGCTTTCTGGAAAAAAGAAAACAAGTCTGTTTCCGATCACTGGAGTGTTTTTTTTAAATTGCAAATTTTTTGAAAAATTGAAAGAATTGGATAATAATAAACACTTGTACACCTGCTTGCCTCTGTGTGTGTGTGTGTGTGTGCGCGCGCGTGTGTTACTTGCTCAGTTGTGTCCAGCTCTTAGCCCACCAGGCCCTGTCCATGGGATTCTCCAGGCAAGAATACTGGAGTGGGTAGCCATTCCCTTCTCCAGGGGTCTTCCTGACCCAGGGATCAAACCTTGGTCTCCTGCATTGCAGGCAGATTCTTTACCATCTGAGCCAGCAGGGAGGCCCATGAACCTGCCAACATTCATCAATCAATAATATTTTGCCACCTTTGTGCAGTCTGTGTCCCTCTGTCTCTGTTTCTTTCTCTCTTTTGGTTTAACTGCAGATTAATTACTCTGCAAGCATCTCCTTAGAACGGGGTCACAATGTCACTGAGGCATTCATGAAGTGTTTGGCCAGAGGCAGTCCTCTGGGTAATAGAATTTTTTCAGTTGGCTTCAGGTGAGAGGCTGGAGGAAATGAAAACACCATGGTCTGTAGACCAGTGCCCGTCCACTCCCTGGTCCTTACCAGCCTGCAGCTAGCTACAGGAAATTAGCTTCAGGAAACTTTTTCTGAATATTTATTTGTGTTTATTTATTTATTTGGCTGCATTGGGTCTTAGCTGGGACACATGGGCTCTTTAGTTGTAGCATATGGGATCTAGTTCCCTCACCAGGGACTGAACATCAGGAGTGCCGAGTCTTAGCCACTGAACCACCAGGGAAGTCCCAGGGAACTTCTGTAACAACTTGGCAGAGTAACTTTATATCTGCCAAACCTAATCATCAAAAAGAGGCTTTTATTTTTTATTATGTCATCAGTTTATTTTTATCTTCTTAATCTGGTAATTTTTCAAGAGCATCAGTCCCCTGGAAAGTAAAACACTGCCCTTCATAGACTGAGACTCACTGCTGTGTATTTCCCACCTTCCTGCCTGGAGACTGTGATTCTACCTGTAATTATGTTACCCAATAACACACCATTGCGTAAGAGCTATTTGATTAGGAATAGTATTCAAACTCATCAACCACAGTACTAATGGGGTCAAATTAACGACGATAACTTGAATTTCACTGGCACTCCCACCTACCAAGCGTACTAACATAGGCAGCTCACCCCCAGTTTTCTGGGAGCCCCTGGGGTGGGGGAATCTCTCCTCTGCTCACACCCTGCTAGCCCAACGGCTCCCTCCCCAGTTCTGCTCCTTCAGGAACTGCAGATTCCTATTGAAACAAGAGGGAACGGGAGCAAGGCACAACTTTTGAAAGAATGACATAGCCCGAGGGCACAACATAAACTGATTAGAACCAAACGGGTTCAAGATGGCAGACAAGTCAACTTGGACTAGACCTTGATCTTCAATCAGCAAGCTAAATGACATACCAAGAGGTGCCAGGGCAGTTCCAAGGCACTGTCAAAAAACCAAAAAGTGGGCAGCGGCCCAATTCCTGGAAATCTCCACCCCTTCCCCCAAATAGTTCAAATAATCCTCCTACTCATTAGCCTATGAAATTCACCCAGCCCGCAAAAACTAACCACTTCCCCACACCACACTCACCCTCTGAGATGGCCCATACTCTATCTGCAGAGTGTGTTTCTCTCTGAATAAATCCAGTTCTTACCCAACACTTTGTCTCTCACTGAATTCTTTCTGCGATGAGACATCAAGAACCTAAGCTTCATTAGGTCCTAAAACCAGATCTATGATCTCAGTTGGAAGACCATGAGTCTTGGCTGGGTTTGAGTCCCAGCCACATGGGTTTAAGTCACAGGCAGGGTTTTGACTGGGTTCGAGTCCTGGCCACGTGGATTTGAGTCTCCAGCTAGGCTTTTGGCCGGGTTTGAGTCCCAGCACATGGGTTCAAGTCCCAGTCTGAGGTAAACGGTTTTATTACCTGGACCTATAATACAAGCAAAACAGCCAAAGCCACGGTGTAGCCTGAAGAAATGGAGATCACTGTGTTGACCTCTTTTAGGGGAACCCTGGAGCAGACTGCTTGGCCCACACAGTTTTCAATGAAACAGTTCTTTATGTTTTTACTCAGAGATCTGTCTCTCTTAGGAACCCAGACATGCTTTCATGAACCTAGGTTGGTGAGAGTTGAGTAACAGCTACCCCAAGCTGTTATTTATTACTCCCCATTCAATGACTAAGTCTTTCTTCTAGGGCTTCTCTATCTAATTCTCTTCCATGAACATGAGTCCTGTTCAAGGAAGCAGTGTCAGCCCCCAGGTCAGCAGGCTTCTTTCAGCCCTACCTGACCAGTTCCCAGACATGCCCAGACAAGCTTGCATCTCAGCAACACACCCAGCTTACAGTCAGGCTGAGATTCCTACTATATCACACATAATGTATTTCTGAAAAATTCTCTATAATACGCAGCCAGAGCAGGTTTTGCGTCTTTATTCAAGGTTCCTCATTCTTGTTAACAATGTCATGGTGAGCAGAATCAGTAAGTGTAATGACTTCACTCTCTGATTGACTTGACATCTAAAGAAAGCATGTGTGAAAAGAGACAATATCTTATTGGAAGATGGAATGATTAGATCTTCCCTGGTGGCTCAGACGTAAAGAATCTGCCTGCCAATGCAGGAGACGTGGGTTTGATCGCTGGGTCAGGAAGATCCCCTGGAGAAGGGAATGGCTGCCCACTCCAGTATTCTTGCCTGGAGAATCCCATGCAAAGAGGAGCCCGACAGGCTACATCAGACAACTCTGAATGACTAACACGCTAAAGCTGAAAAGAACTCAAAATCTGATGAAAGCTTCTCCAATTTGTAGATCATCATCCACCAAAATACAACCAAATAATGATTATAGTTTTTCCTTTTATAGAAGTATCTTACATTTACTGTAGCACTTTCTAGTTTCTAAAGCTTTGTAGCATCCCTTAACTCATGAAACTGGAGAAGCTGTGTGGCGTGGTGCTAAAAGCATGAGCTTTGCGACCAAATTGCCGGGGTTCAAATTGTGTTTCTTCCAGTTATTACTTGCGACCTTGGGCAACTTACTTGTTTTCTGACCTGTAAAATGAGGTTTATAACAGTATTTCCCTGAGGGTTGTTGTGAAGATCAAAAGTTGAGTATCCATGAGGGACTCAAAAAGAGTACATGTTAGTTACTATCATTATCATCATCTTCTTGAGGATTATAGGGTGTTTTTTTTTTTAAAAATGATTTTATTTATTTACCTATGGTTGTGCGGCATGTTCTTGCTGCACAGGCTTTTTTCCATTTGCAGTGCTCGGGTTTCTCATTGTATGGCTTCTCCTGTTGCAGCACGTGGGCTCCAGAGCACAGGCTCAATAGTTACCGCTCATGGGCTTAGTTGCTCCCAGGCATATGGAATCTTCCCATACCAGGGATATGTATCTCCTGCATTGCAGATAGGGAAAGTGACTCAAAGTCACTCAGTCGTGTCTGACTCTTTGCGACCCCATGGACTATATAGTCCATGGAATTCTCCAGGCCAGAATACTGGAGGAGGTAGCCTTTCCCTTCTCCAGGGAATCTTCTCAACCCAGGGATCAAACCCAGGTCTCCCGCATTGCAGGCAGATTCTTTACCTGCTGAGCTACCGGGGAAGCCCACAATTAAACTTTTTGAGTTAAAGGTTCTGTCATCAGTAGGACCATTTAAAGATGTAACTGCTTTTTGGGTGTTAATTTTCCACCATAAGGAGATCATATACATGTCTGCTATTTTTGAATAGTTTCTCATTGTTAATTTAGTAAAATGCTTTTTCTGTAAACTAGCAATGAAAGGATAGGCAAAATATGAAAAGTAAATAACATAAACACCATGGTTTTGACCTTTCATGTAATTTATATCTAACTTGCTAACCAAATAACTTTTTAAAAACTTATTTATTGAAGTATTATCAATTTACAATGTTCCAAATAACTTTTTTTTCAACATCCAAAAGTCTCTCAGTTATTGAAACTGAATTTGATAGATTAGTTATTGTAACATACAAGTAACAATACTAGTTAGCACTTTATCCATCAAATCTCTAAGAAGGCAGGGAAGAATCTAAACATCATATTTAATATATGACATATATATTTTAAAAAGTTGGAAATTCCCTGGCAATCCAGTGGTTAGGACTCTTCACTTTCACTGCCACCCCAGGTTTGGATTCAATGCCTGGTTGGGGAACAAGGACCCTACAAGCCAAGGGGCATGCCCCCCCCCCCCCAAAAAAAAGACAGCCTTGAGCTTCTTTTAAAAAAACAGCATATCAGCAGTTTGGATAAACTGCCTCAAGCTTGAAGTCAAAATAAAAACAAACAAGCCAAAAAAAGGCAACCCACCTCCTCCTTTCCTGTTTTGACTACTAATCTTACTCACCCTCTTTTTCTCCTTCCTCTTCCTTTTCTCCCTTATTTCATTGCCTGCTCTTATCTACTTTACAGTCCTTATATATCTTGGTAAATTATTTTTCCAAGTGAATTTGAATGAGTTATTTTGGTTCTGTTTTTGAAGAACCTATTAAGCCTCCTCCCTCCTCACTCCCACAATGTGGATCTGCTGGACATATAACCTCCCAGCATCACAGACAACTCGGCTTGGCTGTGTGACTAAGTTCTGACCAACAAGCTGTAAGCAGAAGGGATCACAAACGCCCAAGGAAGCTGCTTGCCCTCCCTTATTTCATTCTTTGCTCCTTAGAAGAAAAGCTCTGACAAACAAACACAGTGTAGTAAAAAGCAGAGACATCACTTTGCCAACAAAGATCCATATAGTCAAAGCTATGGTTTTTCCAGCAGTCATATACAGATGTGAGAGTTGGACCACAAAAAAGGTAGACTGCCAAAGAATTAATGCTTTCAAATTGTGGTGCTGCAGAAGACTCAAGGAGATCAAACCAGTCAATCCTAAAGGATATCAATTCTGAATATTCATTGCAAGAACTGATGCTGAAGCTGAAGTTCCAATATTTTGTCCACCAGAGGCCAAGAGTTGACTCACGGAAACAAGACCCTGATGCTGGGAAAGACTGAAGGCAAGAGGAGAAGCGGGCAACAGAGGATGAGATGGTTGGATGGCATCACTGACTCAATGGACATGAGTTTGAGCAAACTCAGGGAGATGGTAAAGGACAGGCAAGTTGGGTGTGCTGCAGTTCATGGGACTGGACACAACTTAACGACTGAACAACAACAACATTTCACTCTTCCTGTGCCCCATCCTTAGGTTAGAACACAGACATGGTGGCGGGGGTGAGCCAGCCTCCACCATGCCTCCCAGGACCACACCCTAGGATGACAGGGCCCCAGCCTGCAGATGACTTCATGGCATGACTTCAATGCCACTCACCCCCATGGATTAACAACTCAGACTTCCTTGTAAAAGAGAAAGAAATCTTTTATCTAGTTTTTCATTTCTAAACTGGCCAAATCAGTATCTTAATTAACGCAGGTAAAATAAACAGACAAACATACTTTGCTGTTTTCCAGCAATTTGAGGCTCTGGTGAGTAAAATCCTTCAATTTCCTGCCTCTCCATCTATAAACTCATCTATATGCTCACTCATTTTTCTGTCCCTATCCTAGTCAAGGTTTAATACTATTGCAGAGTCTTCAGTTCAGTTCAGCTCAGTCGCTCAGTCGTGTCCAACTCTTGCGACCCCATGAATCGCAGCATGCCAGGCCTCCCTGAGAATCTTAGGCATCTTTAAAAAACAAAAAAGACCACAAGTGTATATATGGATTTTTTTCTTCCACTTCTTGGGCACATGGCAGCTCAGGTGGAGATCATGCTTCTCCAGCATCCTTTATGCTCCCTTACACCCAGTTCATAAACCTAAGCATATCTAGTCAATCCAAGCAGTGGATTCTTTGGGGGTGGAGAGGAGCAGCTACCAAAGAAATGTGAATATAACCAGTTCTATAACCTGGGGTGAAAATCTAGCTCCCTTTGTACTTTTAGGACAAAAGTTACATGCCAAATGAACATTGACTTTAGATACAGAAACATTTAAGGAGCAGGATTCTATGCCCTGGAGCTATTATGATGAAATCAGAAATCCTGGCTCAACAGAGAATAGCTTAGGAGGCATTGCTAAGGGCATCAGACAACAAAGTTACTGTTCATGCAAGCATAAGGTAAGTTTCCTAACCATTACAGATAATCCTCATACCTTGAGTAACTTTAATTTCACTCTAACATTCACATTCTATTTAACAAATCACCAGCTTCACCAATACCAAACCCATTTTTATAGTCAGTATGCCAATTAGCAAGGCTTATGGAGGTATTCATCATAGAAGAATATGTTATCAGCAAGCTCTGGAGTGTGTCCCTTTCTGATCTAATGCTAGCAGAAGACTACTGAATTGAGTGGTTTTTTTAAGCATTATTTCACCCTTTATAGAATTAAAGCTTACACTGTCAGCAGATATATATATATATATACATATATATATATATATAACATCACACTAACTATACTGAAATACAGTATTTTTAAGTGAATTACAGAAATGTTATCAGTGACTGGTAGTTCCATGACTAAATCCTCACCAGGAAAATATGAGCAGAGGTGATGAGTACAACCTCCACCTGAAGCGCCCTTGACTTTCTTTCCCATGTGCTTCAACAAGGCTGCGCCATCGACTCAACTTCAACATGTAATTATGGCGAAGCAACTAGATGAAAGGAATATGAACCCCTGACTGATTTCATGGTGCAAAGCTTCATGCCTGTCGAGACTTACCAGACTGTTATATGTTGTCAAAGAAATAAGCTTCTATTTAAGCTACTATATTTTAGGGTGACTTTTTTTTTTTTTTTTTTTTTGCTGCACTGGGTCTTCGTTGCTACACAAGGACTTTCTCTAGTTGCAGCGAGCAGGGTTCCTCTCTCTAGTCGCAATCTGCAGGCTTCTCATTGTGGTGCCTTCTCTTACTGTGGAGCACAGGGTGTAGGATGCATGGGCTTCAGTAGTTGCAGCACATGGGCGCATTTGCCCCATGGCATTTGTGATCTCCTTTGTTCCTTTTCGACAAGTGGCAGTGTAGCCCTTGCATATTTCCCTATGATAAGATAGATGTCTGTGTATGAGAGATGATTTTACAAATAAAATATGCCGTGTCTTTGTAGCTATTAAAAAAAAAAGTCCCTTGTATTGGCAGGCAGATTCTTAACCACCGGACTACCAGGGAAGTCCCTGGGGTGACTTTTTTTAAAATGGCAACTTAGCCTTCACTGAAATTAAAAACATTTACAACTTAACCCACCAGCTTCCATTCCCTCTTCTGAGTCTTCAATCCCATCCTCCTTTTTGTTCTTTCTTTCAGTTCATAAACATGATCAGGTACTTTTGTGGTTATAAAGTAAGTACTGATTCCATTTTCATCTAAACATCCAAAATGTAAACTGCACTTGCTTATTTCACTCTCTCACCTCCCATATACTGTCTCCCTACTGTACAATAATGGGCTTCCCTGGTAACTCGGATGGTGAAGAGTCTGCCTGCAATGTAGGGAGACCTGGGTCTGATCCCTGGGTTGGGAAGATACTCTGGAGGAGGGCATGGCAACCCACTCCAGTATTCTTGCCTGGGAATTCCCATGGACTGTAGCCTGCCAGGATCCTCTGTCCATGGGATCGCAAGAGTTGGACACAACTCAGCGACAAAACCACCACTGCAAAATGATATCTGATCCCACTACATGTTCATAAACTACACTCAGTAGAATCACTAATTGCCAAATCAGTTCTGACCTTACAAATTTGCTATCACACTATGATGAGAATAAGTCTCAGATCAAATTCTGCATTGCGCATGCACTTTGTGGCATATCTTCCTTTTCTCTCTTGATTTCTATGATGCTACAAAGGAGTTCGTCAAGGCTGTATATTGTCACCCTGCTTATTTAACTTATAAGCAGAGTACATCATGAGAAACTGGGCTGGAGGAAGCACAAGCTGGAATCAAGATTGCTGGGAGAAATATCAATAACCTCCGATATGCAGATAACACCACCCTTATGGCAGAAAGTGAAGAACTAAAGGGCCTCTTGATGAAAGTGAAAGAGGAGAGTGAAAAAGTTGGCTTAAAGCTCAACATTCAGAAAACTAAGATCATGGCATCTGGTCCCATCACTTCATGGCAAATAGATGGGGAGACAGTGAAAACAGTGGCAGACTTTATTTTTGGGGGCTCCAAAAATGGTGAGTGCAGCCATGAAATTAAAAGACACTTACTCCTTGGAAGGAAAGTTAGGGCCAACCTAGACAGCGTATTAAAAAGCAGAGACATTACTTTGCCAACAAAGGTCCATCTAGTCAAGGCTATGGTTTTTCCAGTAGTCATGTATGTATGTTAGAGTTGGACTATAAAGAAAGCTGAGCACCAAAGAATTGATGCTTTTGAACTATGGTGTTGAAGAAGACTCTTGAGAGTCCCTTGGCCTGCAAGGAGAGCCAACCAGTCCATCCTAAAGGAGACCAGTCCTGGGTGTTCATTGGAAGGACTGATGTTGAAGCTGAAACTCCAATACTTTGGCCACCTGATGCGAAGAGCTGACTCATTGGAAAAGACTGATGCTGGGAAAGATTGAGGGCAGGAGGCGAAGGGGACGACAGAGGATAAGATGGTTGGATGGCATCACTGACTCAATGGACATGGGATTGGGTGGACTCTGGGAGTTGGTGATGGACAGGAAGGCCTGGTGTGCTGCAGTCCATAGGGTTGCAAAGAGTCGGACATGACTAAGCAACTGAACTGACACTCATCTAGATTGCCAATACCCTTCATCATTTCTTTTTGCTCTCCTGTTCTTTAAATGTTGGTTCCCAAGTCTACATCCTTAGCCAAGTCTCTTCTTATTTTACAGTTTTCCTGGTAAATAACATCCAGTGTCCTTATTCTGATGCCTTGGTGATGAATCTCAAGAGGATCCCAGATTCATTTTCTACATGTCCTCCCTAACATAGAGGATCCTTCACTTATACGGCACCAGTAGAAAAAATTGTATCTGTGTCTGTCCCACAGTTTCCCCATGTATTATGAATTGACTTCAGCTTTTTTGTGTCCTTCAAGAACTGTCAGGCTCTTCGAGTGAACATCAATAGAAGCCACTAATTGAATCAGGAGGAAGCTATTGCAAGCCCCTTCCCCCACCCAACATTCACATCAGATGGTAGATTACAAAGCAAAAAAGCCTTAGTCCAAATTCTTCGAAATGTATAAATTTTTATTTGCAAGTGGACAAAAAAAAAGTCATACTGCACCCAGTTAAGGTTAAGGAAATCCTCACTCTCTATCCTAAGGCATGCCTAAAGCATCTTGTATGGAGAGGCTCACTCCGAGGTGGGTGGAGCAATGCCCAAACAGCAGAATCAGCCAACTTTCTACTCTGTCTGTCAGTAGACACCTCCAAGAACTCAATAGAAGGTGCACCTAGAGATTATCATACTAAGTGAAGCAAGCCAGACAAACATCACATGATATCGCTTATATGTGTAATCTTAACAAAATGATACAAATGAACTTATTTATAAAACAGAAACAGGCTCACAGACATAAAAAATGAATTTATGGGTACCAAAGGGGAAGTGAGGAAGGGATAAATTAGGAGTTTGGGATTAGCAGAAACAACTACTATATATACAGTAGATAAACAACAAGGACCTACTATATAGCACAGGGAACTATGTTCAATATCTTGTTATAAAGTATAATGGAAAAGAATCTGAAAAAGAATATGTATATGTGTGTGTGTAGGCTTCTCAGGGAGCTCAATGATAAAAAATCTACTTGCCAATACAAGACATGTGGGTTCGATCCCTTGTTGGGAAAGATCACCTGGAGGAGGAGGTAGCAACCCACTCCAGTATTTTTGCCTGGGAAATCCCAAGGACAGAGGAGCCTGGCAGGCTACAGTCTATGTGGTCGAAAAGTTGAACACAACTGAGTAACTCAATACACACACACACACACACACACATATATGTAACTGAATCACTTTGCTCTATATCAGAAACTATTAATAATACAACAGTATAAATCAACTTCAATTAAATTTTAAAAAATAAATTTAAAAGAGTGACTTCCCTGGCGGTCCAGTGGTTAAGACCGTGCTTCCACTGCAGGGGGCACAGGTTCGATCCCTGGTCAGGGAGCTAGGATCCCACATGTCATGCAGTGTAGCCAAAATAAATAAATAAATAAATAAATAAAAGAATAAAGAAAACAAAAGACTATTTTTTAAAAAACTGAATGGAAGGCATTGAGGAGAGGGAGACAGCACAGAATCATATAGAATTTAGATTGAGAAGGCAGTAGGTTGCTGAGCTTTCTAGCACTTATTCACCATATATTGGATCTATGAGTGCATCTTATGTCAGGCACAGTTCTCAGCATTGATATAGAGTTATGGGGAGGTAAATCCAAGAAAAATTCCTGCTTTCACGGAACTTAACTCTCTGATCAGGTGTTCTTGTACCTTATTCTCACAAGTATGACAGGGCTCTGATGTCTTTCTGGCCAGCCATATATCAGGAACACCATTCATTTCACCAATGAAAATGTATTTCTAAGATCCCTTATGCTAATTAATGAACCTTCTGATATAAACTTCAATAAAGATTCTTGAAAGGCTTAAGTAGCCACCTGGGGAGTATGGATTCCTGATTAGGGCACTTCAGATGATAACTAACCACCTCTGGAGTGTGAATTCCTAATAGGGTAACTCTAATGATAACTAACCTCCCCTAGAGTGTAGATTAAAGTTAATTTACACACAAGTACATTACACTGTTTAGAAGGAAGTATTTTAAAGTAAATTATTACAGAGGCAATGCGACAACGTGGCAGGAAGCATGGTTGCTCAGAACTCCCAAGTTTCACACAGAGATTTTAAAATTCGGAAGCATGTTACCTCCCTAGGGCTCCCAGATCCTCCTCACGATCCAGCAACTACGGGATCAACAAAAGGCATCAGGAGTCTCCAGGTCTCTCGTACTCTCATGCGGTTTGTATCCATCCTGAATGGCCAGCACCCATACAATTCAAATCACTGAATAATTTTTTCTTTTTTGTCTAAGAAATATATATATTTTTAACACCAAAAACATTTTGCATCGGGGTATAGCTGATTGACATTGTTGTGGTAGTTTCAAGTGAAAAGCAAAGGGACACAGTCATACGTATGGGTGTATCCATTCTCTCCCAAACTCGCCTCCCATTCAGGCTGGCCCACAACACTGAGCACACTTCCATGTGCTATACAATAGGTCTTTGATGACTATCCATTTTAAATATAGTAGTGTGTACAGAATGATCTCTGTTCATTTCCAGGGCAAACTATTCAATATCACGGTAATCCAAGTCTTTGCCCTGACCAGTAAGACTGAAGAAGCTGAAGTTGAATGGTTCTATGAAGACCTACAAGACCTTTTAGAACTAACACCCAAAAAAGATGTCCTTTTCATTATACGGGACTGGAATGCAACAGTAGGAAGTCAAGAAACATCTAGAGTAACAGGCAAATTTGGCCTTGGAGTACAGTATAAAGCAGGGCAAAGGCTAACAGTTCTGCCAAGAGAATGCACTGGTCATAGCAAACACCCTCTTCCAACAACACAAGAGAAGACTACACATGGACATCCCCAGATGGCCAACACTGAAATCAGATTGATTATATTCTTTGCAGCCAAAGATGGAGAAGCTCTATACAGCAAAAACAAGACCAGAAGCTGACTGTGGCTCAGATCATGAACTCCTTATTGCCAAATTCAGACTGAATCTGAAGAAAGTAGGGAAAACCACTATACCATTCAGGTATGACCCAAATCAAATCCCTTATGATTATACAATAGAAGTGAGAAATAGATTTAAGGGATCAGATCTGATAGAGTACCTGAAGAACTATGGACAGAGGTTCATGACACTGTACAGGAGACAGGGATCAAGACCATCCCCAAGAAAAAGAAATGCAAAAAAGTAAAATGGCTGTCTGAGGAAGCCTTACAAAGAGCTATGAAAAGAAGGGAAGCGAAAAGCAAAGGAGAAAAGGAAAGATATACCCATTTGAATGCAGAGTTCCAAAGAATAGCAAGGAGAGATAAGAAAGCCTTCCTCATTGATCAATGCAAAGAAATAGAGGGAAACAATAGAATGGGAAACACTAGAGATCTCTTCAAGAAAATTAGAAATACCAAGGGAACATTTCATGCAAAGATGGGCTCGATAAAGGACAGAAATGGTATGGACCTAACAGAAGCAGAAGATATTAAGAAGAGGTGGCAAGAATACACAGAAGAACTGTACAAAAAAGATCTTCACGACCCAGTTAAACACGATGGTGTGATCACTCACCTACAGCCAGACACCCTGGAATGTGAAGTCAAGTGGGCCTTAGGAAGCATCACTACGAACAAAACTAGTGGAGGTGATGGAATCCCAGTTGACCTATTTCAAATCCTAAAAGATGATGCTGTGAAAGTGCTGCACTCAGTATACCAGCAAATTTGGAAAACTCAGCAGTGGCCACAGGACTGGAAAAGGTCAGTTTTCACTCTAATACCAAAGAAAGGCAATGCCAAAGAATACTCAAACTACCACACAATTGCACTCATCTCACACGCTAGTAAAGTAATGCTCAAAATTCTCCAAGCCAGGCTTCAGCTATACATGAACTGTGAACTTCCAATGTTCAAGCTGGTTTTAGAAAAGGCAGAGGAACCAGAGATCAAATTGCCAACATCTGCTGGATCATCAAAAAAGCAAGAGAGTTCCAGAAAAACATCTATTTCTGCTTTATTGACTATGCCAAAGCCTTTGACTGTGTGGATCACAATAAACTGTGGAAAATTCTGAAAGAGATGGGAATTCCAGACCACCTGACCTGCCTCTTGAGAAACCTGTATGCAGGTCAGGAAGCAACAGTTAGAACTGGACATGGAACAACAGACCGGTTCCAAATAGGAAAAGGAGTACGTCAAGGCTGTATATTGTCACCCTGCTTATTTAACTTATATGAAGAGTACATCATGAGAAACACTGGGCTGGAAGAAGAACAAGCTGGAATCAAGATTGCCGGGAGAAATATCAATAACCTCAGATATGCAGATGACACCACCCTTATGGCAGAAAGTGAGGAAGAACTAAAGAGCCTCTTGATGAAAGTGAAAAAGGAGAGTGAAAAAGTTGGCTTAAAGCTCAACATTCAGAAAACTAAGATCATGGCATCTGGTCCCATCACTTCATGGCAAATAGATGGGGAAACAGTGGCTGACTCTATTTTTCTGGGCTCCAAAATCACTGCAGATGGTGACTGCAGCCATGAAATTAAAAGACGCTTACTCCTTGCAAGGAAAGTTATAACCAATCTAGACAGCATATTAAAAAGCAGAGACATTATTTTGCCAACAAAGGTCCATCTAGTCAAGGCTGTGGTTTTTCCACTAGTCATGTATGGATGTGAGAGTTGGACTATAAGGAAAGTTGAGCGCCGAAGAATTGATGCTTTTGAACTGTGGTGTTGAAGAAGACTCTTTAGAGTCCCTTGGACTGCAAGGAGATTCAACCAGTTCATCCTAAAGGAGATCAGTCCTGAGTGTTCATTGGAAGGACTGATGTTGAAGCTGAAACTCCAATACTTTGGCCACCAAATACGAAGAGCTGACTCATTGGAAAAGACCCGGATGCTGGGAAAGATTGAGGGCAGGAGGAGAAGGGGACAACAGAGGATGAGATGGCATCACGGATTCAACGGACATGAGTTTGGGTAAACTCTGGGAGTTGGTGATGGACAGGGCAGCCTGACGTGCTGCAGTCCATGGGGTCACAAAGAGTCGGAGATGACTGAGCCACTGAACTGAACTGAATTGAAGTGTGTACAGTGAAAGTGAAACTCACTCAGTCGTGTTGACTCTTTGCGATCCCATGGGCTATATATATAATCCATGGAATTCTCCAGGCCAGAATGCTGGAGTGGGTAGCCGTTCCCTTCGCCAGGAGCTCTTTCCCACCCAGGGATTGAACCCAGGTCCCCTGTACTGCAGGCCGATTCTCTACCAGCTCAGCCACCAGGGAACCATGTACAGTGTGCACACGACCTTCCCAAAGTCCCTAACTTTCTCCTCCCCCAGGCAACCATGAGTTTGCTTTCTAAGTCTTTGAGTATCTTTTGGTTTTGTAAGTCATTGCAGCACTGTTTACAATAGCCAAGACATGGAAGCAAGCTAAATGTCCATCAAGAGAGGGATGGGTAAAAAGATGTGGTACATATATACAATGGAGTATCACTCGGCCATTAAAAATATGAAATAACGCCATCTGCAGCAACATGGATGGACCTACAGAGAGTCCTATTAAGTGAAGTAAGTCAGACAGAGAAAGAGAGATATTGTATGACATCCTTATATGTGGAATATAAAAAGAAATGATACAAACAAATTCACTGAATATTTTATCTAGCAGTCATGCTCAAATCTTTAGCCATGAAGAATCTAACAAGACTCTCTGAATCTCTTCCCAAATACCTTAGGGAAGGAGTTATAATCTTCCCAGTTTGGTCCTGGGATCCATGCCCAAGTTGATTGGCACTGGCCAGGTCACAGGAC
Source organism: Cervus elaphus (assembly GCF_910594005.1). Taxonomy (NCBI): domain Eukaryota; kingdom Metazoa; phylum Chordata; class Mammalia; order Artiodactyla; family Cervidae; genus Cervus; species Cervus elaphus. Next base: position 28,936,954 of record NC_057836.1, on the reverse strand, counting down.
ATTTATACTCTCCTTAGGGAGGATGATGGGGATGCTTGCAGACCTTGTGTAGGAGTCCAAGACAGGTACACTGGATTGCCCCAGGGTCAGTGCTCTGCTAGGAGGACAAGTCAAAAGGGCAAAAGCCCAGAAGTGTTTAAGACGTAAGCAGGACAATGGATAACGGAATGTAAGTGGGTAGAAAAGGAAATAAAAGCAGGACTTTATTAAACTGGTTACAGTATTTTAATTTTATATCAAAAAAGTATTGAGGGATTTCCCTGGTGGTCCAGTGGTTAAGATTCTGCCTTCCAACGCAGGGGACTTGGGGTCAATCCCTGGTCAGGGAACTAAACCCCACATGCCGAGGGGCAACTGAGCCAGCGTACTACAACTAACACTCGACACAGCCAAAACAAATGAATAAATACAGAAATATTTTAAAAAAATTTTTTTAATTTAAATAAAATATTGAATTTTATTTATATCAAAAGAGATAACAACGTATACTTGAAACGCTACAGGTTCTGGGCTATACATATTAATACATATATGTAGTTCCACAGATGACCTGAGAGTGTAAGCAGTGTCTTATTGTGATATTGTGACATAATAAGAACATATATTTTGGTGCTTGTGCCTGACTACTGGCCAAAGCTCCTACAACTATTACAATTTTTTAAGCAGTAAAGAGTCTTGAGAATACATTGGACAGCAAGGAGTTCAAACCAGTAAATCCTAAAGGAAATCAACTCTGAATATTCATTGGAAGGACTGATCTTGAAACTGAAGCTCCAATACTTTGGCCACCAGATGCAAAGAGCTGACTCACTGGAAAAGACCTTGATGCTAGGAACGATTGAAGACAGAAGGAGAAGAGCGTGACACAGGATAAGATGACTGGATGGCATCACTGATTCAATGGACATGAACTTGGGCAAATTCCGGGAGATAGTGAGGGACAGGAAGGCCTGATATGCTACAGTCCATGGGGTCACAACGAGTCAGACATGATTTAGCAACTAAATAGCAACAACAAGCAATAAAGCTGTTAGAAGCATATTTTGTTTTAATATTAAAAAGTTCTGCTCCTGACTCAGAGTTATAAATCATGTGGAATATTCTGGATGATAGAAACATCTTTTGTTCTAACAAGGCAACTCTTGGAGAGCTTCTTGAATAAATTCAGGATGGCCTGTCAGCAAAAAACCAAGTCCTGATTAGAAGTTTGGAATTTTTGTCCCATTCCCCTCTTCCAGGGGAGGGAGAGGGGAGAGAGCTTGAGTTAATAATTTATCACGTGTATGTGATTAAACCTCCATAAAAATTGTTGAGATATGGGGTTCAGAAGCTTCCAGGTTCATGAACACATAGATGAGTCAAAAAGGTGGTGCTTCCCAGCTCCTAGGGGAGAGGAGACCCTTCTGGTTTACACTGTATGTATCTTCATCAGGGTGTTCATCTGTGTTTGTTATTATATCCTTTATTAATAAACTGCTAAATGCAAATGTTTTGATTTCTGTGAGCTATTCTAGCAAATTATTAAGCCTGAGGAGGGGGTCATGGGAGCCCTGATTGATAGCCAGTGGCTCAAAAGTACAGGTGACAATTTGGGATTTTCAGTTGGAGTCTGAAGTGGGTCAATCTCATGGGATTGAGACTTTACCTTGTGAGCTAACTCTAGGCGATTGTGTCAGAATTAAACTCAATTGTAGGACACCCTACAGGTGGTTAGTCAGAAGTATCCTGAGCGTGAGAGTAAAGAAAAACACAGTGTGATTTTCTTAGACACTTAACAATAACAGGGTAAGTAAAATGCATCTTTGACCTCAATTTCTGAAGACTATGGAGAGACTGGATTTTCCAGGGCAAACTTGTTGTTCATTGGTGTTTACATTATGTCCACTTCATTTCAATGGAAGGAAAGCTTCACTGAAAAGATCTAGCTAGCAGTTGAATCATCAGCTTAGGTGGAGTGCATAGTAAGTGAAACAGAGCTTAGAACATAGATGTTTTGTAAAGATAGCTAAGAAGACAGCATGTACCCCAGATTATTTATAGGAACAGAAGTTCAAAACTGGGATGTGGAAGCAATGAGCAAACATTGAAAATCTACTATGTGCAAGTCCTATTCTTAAAAACGAACCTGAGTCAATTTGAACATGTACAACTTCTAAGTTCTTTGTAGTCGGTACAATCAGTCAAAAAAATTTCTCTTTCAATAAAAGCCAAGATTCCAAAGGGATAATTCAATCAGGTACCCAGAATCTTCCCGTGTTCTTGGTGTGAGACCTCTTGAAGGATTTAGCCTAGGGCATCATTGCTAAGGGGGCTTCCCTGGTGGCTCAGATGGTAAAGAATCTGCCTGCAATGAAGAAGACGATTCTACAGTTCCGATCCCTGGGTAAGAAAGAGTTCCCTGGAGAAGGGGATGGCAACCCACTCCAACCCATTCTTGCCTGGAGAATCCCATGGACAGAGAAGCCCAGCGGGCTATACCCCATGGGGTCACAAAGAGTTGTAGAAGGCTGAGTGGCTGACACACACGCACACACATCATTGCTAAGGGTAGAGACTACAAGCCTCTTGGGATTTGTACCTCCTGCTTAGACAATGGGAGGGAATATTTTTAGAAAAAAGTCAGGTATCAGGGACTTCCCTTGTAGTCCAGTGGTAAGACTCCATGCTTCCAATGCAGGGGACACAGGTTTGATCCCTGGTGGGGGAACTAAGATCCAGCAGTCTGCACAGCATGGCCACAAAAGAAAAGAAAAATCATTCAAGATATCTTGAATATCTTTATACTGTTCCATAGGCCATTGATTTTACCAGTAAACCCATTTCTCATGTTTAGTTGACAAATCACACATTTTTTTTCTTGGCTGAACCACGCAGTATGAGGAATCTTAGTTCCCCAATCAGGGATCAAACCTGCACCCCCTGCACAGGAAGTGCGGATTCTTAACCACTGGACCACCAGGGAAGTCCCAGCAAGTGATAAAGTGTCACGGCTTAGTCAAGATAATGGTAACAGAAGTGTTTGCAAAAGCTTCCTCTAAAAGCCAGAAAACTACCACTCTGGACTATGCTATTATTATTATTATTATTTTTTAGCTTTTCATTAGAAACAATTTTTATACATACAGAAAAAAAGAGAGAATAGTATAATGAACACCCACATACACATCACCTAGACAATAATTCTTATCATCTTTCATAATAATTTTTAACATCTTATCATAATTACTCAAGTATTATATAGTTGATTATAGGCCTCATGATATTTTTACCCTTAAATTCTTAATGATCCATTTCTAACAACCTAATACATTTCCCCATGATCACAATACCACATCACACTGAATAAAACTAACAGTAATCCATGATAGTCTCTCATGCTCAATCTGTACTCAGATTTCCACATTTGTCCCCACAATGTCTTTTACATTTGATTTTTAAAAATCAGACCCAATGAGGATCTTGCCTTGCATTTGGCTGTTACTGGCTTGTACCTTCTAGATTACAAAGCTGGTAGCATCTAAATCACTGCTTAATCTAAATGGTGCACACATAACAACAGAATCTATATGTTAAAATATGTTAAAGAAAATTACAGACCTCATAATGACGTTACTAGATATTTTACCAACATCATCTCATTTATCCCTTCCCCCCAAAGAAGAAGGTTTCCAAAAGACTGAGCCAGGCTAACATGCATTATCTGCAGAAAAGAGGAATCTGCCTTTCCAATTCAATCTGAGAACTCTGAAGTTAAGAGAACAGATGATTCCAACACCAGACATGGAGAAACACTGGCCGATGGTGTAACATGCAAACACTCAGTTATGGTTCTTGAAGGCTAAGATTTGGCCTCTAACCACTTTTCCATTGCCTTTTGTCCACACACAGGTACCCAGATCTAGTCAATGTTTGTTGACAGCCAGGGACAAGGGCAGAGAGAGATTTCCTAGTACAGAAAATGACTAGGACAGGAGAATACCATGCCTGTGCTTGCACGAGCTCAGTCGCTCAGTCGTGTCCGACTCTTTGCTATCCCACATGGACTGTAGCCCACCAGGCTCCTCTGTCCATGGGATTTCCCAGACAAGAACACTAGAGTGGGTTGCCATTTCCTCTTCCAGGAGATCTTCCCAACCCAGGGATTGAACCTGCATCTCCTGAGTCTCCTGCATTGGAAGGCAGATTCTTTACTACTGAGCCACTTGGGAAGCCCATGTTTGCATGCTGCTGCTGCTGCTAAGTCGCTTCAGTCGTGTCCGATTCTGTGCGACCCCATAGACGGCAGCCCACCAGGTTCCCCCGTCCCTGGGATACATGAAGCCTCCTTAAATTTTGTGTCCTGGGTACCTCCCTCACCTCACCTAGGGTACCTAGGCCCTACCCTGATACCTCAGGCACCTCACCTGTACAAACAATGTCAACGCATCCTGAAAACGCACTGAGTCTGACATTCCCTCTTATAAAGACTTTGGAAATCAAAGCAGGCATTCTTGGTAACTGTAGGTTACTTGAATTTCGGCATCTTAAGATTTGAGACTCCCAGGGCCTCTGAGAGTCCAGAGAAAGCCTATGTGTGACTTCAGAAAGGTGCTTTGTCAGGACAAGACTCTGCAGAGGGTACCCACTGGACAGGCAGTGGCCTGGGGGGAGCGCAGAAACTGCTCCTCCCAAATGGCAGGGATCTATGATCTGTACCTCGGACGTGGGTGATGAGAAATGGGTACTGGAGAGACCTTTCCTAATCCACCCAAGACATTTGCTAGGAAACTTTGGGCTTCACCTGACTCGGTCATGCCGGTTTCCTCATCTCTAAAATGTGAGTAATCATCATTATTTTTTTAGCGTTTTTGTTAAGGAGTAAAAGAGTCATCTGTAAAGCACTTTGTGTCTGTAACATAGTTGTGTGTGCGGGCATGTGCGTGCCGTCATGTCCAACTCCTTGGAACCCCATGGACTGTAGCCCACCAGGCTCCTCTGTCCGCGGGATTTCCCAGGCAAGAATACTGGAGCGGGGTGCCATTTCCCCCTCCAGGGGATCTTCCAGACCCAGGAAATAGAACCTGCATCTCTTTCATCTCCAGCATTGGCAGGCGGATTCTTTACCATAGGTGGTGCTCATTAAATGCTAATTTCTCTAGAAGAGCTCAATAGAAAGTTAATACATCCGGTTCCTTCAGGAGACATTCCAGCAGTAGTGCAGGTCTGAGACCTGCCAGGATCTGAGATGATGATGAAAATAGAAATAATACTAAGGAGGAAGGGGAAGGGAAGAGGAAGGGCTGGTAAGCGGGGCAAAGGCGAAGAGGAGGGAAATGGTGAGGGAGAGGAAGGAGAATTTAGTGTCTTTGGTTCTGCCAGATACTGTTCTAGGAAATACACACGGATTCATTTATTTAATCCATGTATATAAGAGGGGCTTCCCTGATAGCTCAGTTAGTAAAGAATCCGCCTGCAATGCAGGAGACCCCCATTTGATTCCTGGGTCAGGAATATCCTCTGGAGAAGGGATAGGCTACCCACTTCAGTATTGTTGGGGTTCCCTTGTGGCTCAGCTGGTAAAGAACCCACCTGCAATGTGAGAGACCTGGGTTAGACCCCTGAGTTGGGAAGATCCCCTGGATTAGGGAAAGGCTACCCACTCCAGTATTCTAGCCTGGAGAATTCCATGGACTATATAGTCCATGGGGTCACAAAGAGTTGGACACAACTAAGCAAATTTCACTCACTCACTAACTCATTTAATCCTCCCAACCATATGAGGTAGTAATTCGTAAAATCCTGGTGTAGAGATGCAAAAGGATCCTCTCCAGAGTCCTGAGACTCCTCTGGCACAGTAAGAGCTAAAAACTAAAGGCAGAAGAGGAAATTGTCTTTGTTTTTTCTCTCCAGTCCATGTCGATATCTGTCCAAGCTGGGTCTCCTAACCTGGCCTGTGGCAGAGAGGTCAGGGTATACACACTGCCTGCCCAGAGGGGTATCATGCTTGGACTTCCAGCATGAACATCCTCTCCTTCAACCAGCTTCTAATATTGTGAATTATCAAACAAGTTGTGCTGTTCTTATAACACTGGAGCTAATGATGAACATTAGATGCTCAGATGATTGCCTTTGTGCTTTATAAAATAGAAACGCTTGCTTGTTCACTGGAGTTTCAGAAAATCCACTCCCAATTTGTAGTCCAAGTTCCCACATGCTGACTTTCAATCATTTGCCAAAAGCCTTGCCAGTTCTTTATCCGTCAGCAAAATGGGTGTGTTTCATAAATGGGTGTGTGTTCACCATCCCTGAGAACTTTCAGTGAACCTCATCATTTCTGTCATCAACTTCTTCGCACCACTGATACGGAAATGCACTGTAAGGAACAAAAGTCAGTTTACCCAAAACAAATGATGGTGTAAAGCGTGTCCTGACTTCTCTCCACTTCCTCCCATGCAGCTTTTTACATTGTTAACATAATCACTGATGGATCTCTTCAAGTGCAAAGCAATGAAAGGTCTTTTAAAATGCGTCCAGCCCCAGAATTCTCCGCTATCAAGATTCACGTTGACAGAAAGAGTTTTGATCATTTCCAGCCTTCCGACAAACAGGTCACATATATATCATAAACCAGTATTTTTACTTATTCAGCAAATATTGACCGAACACCAACAATGTGCCAGGATTTGTCGAGTCTGGCAGAGAATTCAGAAATCGTCTTGGGGTGGAATAGGGGATGGAGAAAGCCTAGAAACAGCAGAGAAGCAATTCCTAGAGGCACAGGGAAGCTGGGGAAAGAGCAGGGCACTCGCAGGGGCTCCCTCGGCTAGAGAAAATGTCTGTGAAAGCACCAGACACAATGCAGGTTCTGTCTCAAATATTTGAATCTATTCCATCAACACCATTTGGCTGGCAGGAAGTCCCTGCTCTCTGTGGATTTGCTAACAGGAGACACAAACCTCTGACATAATGAAGTGGCAGGAGGCATGCTTTTACTCCAGTTTCCCTTCAAGGGAGAGAAGAGTGGCTCAAGTCGCTTCCGTTAATCCCAGGGCACACATTTTCGTGTGGGTGTGCTCACTGGTGTGCAATCGTCTCTTAAATCCAATTCACTTCAGCCAACTAACTGATATTTTCAAACAATAAGAAAAAGGAGGCTCACAGCGAAGTGTGAACACTGGGCTCTTTCTTAGAATGAGACGAAGCCTCATCTCCTGGAGAAGATGGTTTGCTGTTTTCTCTCTCTGCTCTGCTCCGTTCTTGTACATTTTTGACACTGTACACAAACAAGCTACAGGCTGAAATCAGTCCTCTTGACCGTATTTAGCTACCAGGGAATCTGGGAGAAACTCTAGATTTTAGAAGAGTAATAATTCAGAAAGTTTGCTTTTAAGGAGAGGCAATGTAATTATTGCACAGAAGAAAATTTTCATGCAGCCCGAAGATAATTATCTACAAAACCTAAATGAGCTGCAGTACTTGCTAAATCGACTTTCTGTAACTTAGAAAACAGTATTCTTCAGCAGAGCCCACAACATTGTAATGAAAAAAGCCATCTACTAAGCCTGGCCTGATTGACTTGGTCAAATGGTATATAAATTAAATCCTTCTGAAGAATGTGATCTCCAAATGGGATTTTCAATTCCATAAGACTGCAGTTTAAAAATGTATGTGAAGTAAGAAAGAGTAAAACCATTCCCCCTCCCCCCTCTTCCCCAAGACTGGCGAACTTGGCAGTCCACATGGAAAATGAGCCAGTTCTTCCCCTGCTGAAAAAATCCATTCAAAATGATTTCATAGTTTTCCTTCCTTATCCTTTGGAATGTGGAAGCCATTTTCCAGTGGATTTTAAGGAAAAAATTCTGAATTTAACCCTTTGAGAGAAGATTTTTTTTCTTCTCTTTTTTCATTTCTCTAAGGGTATGTAGAATAATGCAATGGAGTTTTTTGGATTTTTCTTTTTTTAAGCACAAATGTTGTAGGCAGAAATTTGATTTAACCTTATTTAATGAGGACCCAAGGGAAACAGTTGTGCCTAATACAATGCAAAGTTCTATAATTGAACTAATGTGATTCTGCAGCCACCTGCCAGGGAACTATCAATGCAGGTAGACTAAATGATATAGAAAAAAAAAAATTTTTTTTTGCTTTTGTATTGCAGAATTAAATAAACTAATTCAAAATCACCAGTTGATGCAGCCACTATGGAAAACAGTATGCAGTTTCCGCAAAGAAAACTAAAAATAGAGTTGCCATATTATCCAGCAACCCCACTCCTGGGCATATGCCCAGACAAAACTATACTTTGAAAAAATACATGCAACCCTATGTTCACAGCAGCACTGTTTATAACAGCCAAGACATGGAAGCAACTTAAATGTCCACAGACAGATGAATGGATATAAAAGATGTGGTACAAAGAAACAGTGGAATATTACTCAGTCATTTAAAAGAATGAGGTAATGTCACGTGCAGCAACATGGATGGACCTAGAAATTATCCTACTGAGCGAAGTAAGTCAGAAAGAGAAAGACAAGTGCCGTATCATATCACTTATACGTGGAATATAAAATATGACCCAAATGAACGTATCTATGAAACAGAAACAGACTCACAGATACAGAGAACAGACTTGCGGGTGCCAAAGAGGAAGGGGGGTGGGAAAAGGATGGAGTGGGAATCTGGGATTAGCAGATGCAAAGTATTATATATAGATTGGATACAACTTCCCTGGCATTGCAGTGCTTAAGATTCCACACTTCCACTGCATGGTGTGCAGGTTTGATCTCTAGTAGAACTAAGAGCCTGCCTGCCGTGCAGTGCAGCAAAAAAAAAAAACAAAGGTAAACAACAAAGTCCTATTGTGTAACACAGGGAACTCTGTTCAGTATCTTGTGATGTCATAATGGAAAAGGATACGAAAAAGAATATGTGTATAACTGAGTTACTTTGCTCTACCGCAGAAACTAAACACAAATTGTAAATAAACTATACCTCATGAAGCTTTCCTTAAAAAACATCACCAGTTGAAGACTGCTAGCTTTTGTAGGCAGGTTGGATTCTTTCTGGAATGCCTTTCTTCCCTTGTCTATTGCCTATCCTAAGCCAAACTCTATTCCAGGTAGATAAATACATACTCGCTTATATATACACAAAATGTATCTTCCAGAAGAGAAACAAACAAACAACAACAACAAGAAACTTTTGCTTTTTTTTTTTTTGGCTGCGCTGTGCAGCTTACAGGATCCTAGTTCCCTGACCAGCGATTGAACCTGTGCCACAGCAGTGGGAGCACTAAGTCTTCATCACCTGACCACAAGGGAATTTTCCCAACCTTTATGTTTCTATGGGCTTCCCTGGTGGCTCAGATTGTAAAGAATCTGTCTGCAATGCAGGAGACTCGGGTTCGATCCCTGGGTTGGGAAGATCCCCTAGAGAAGGAGATGACAACCCACTTCAGTATTCTTGCCTGGAGAATGGACAGAGGAGCCGGGCGCGCTACAGTCCATGGGGTCGCAAAGCGTTGGACACGACTTGAGTGACTAACACTTTCACATACTTGTGTTTATACAAAGGGTAGTACAGCAAAATATTAAATCTGTGCCTTTTTTTTTTAACTCAAGATATACATTTGACAAAGGCACTACGTCTGCAACAACTGGATATTTACATTCAAATAACATGAATCAAGACACAGACTTTCCATCTGTCACAAAAGTTAACTCAAAATGGATCACCTAAATGTAAAATCAGTTCAGTTCAGTTGCTCAGTCGTGCCTGACTCTTCGCGACCACATGGACCATAGCCCGCCAGGCCTCCCTGTCCATCACCAACTCCCAGAGTTTACTCAAACTCATCTCCATTAAGTCAGTGATGCCATCCAACCATCTTATCCTCTATCATCCCCTTCTCCTCCTGCCTTCAATCTTTCCCAGCATTAGGGTCTTTTCAAATGAGTCAGGTCTTTGCAACAGTGTAAAAATTCTAGAAGATAACTTAGGAGAAAACCCAAATAACCATGAGTATGGTGAGTGCCTTTTTATTTATTTATTTGGCAGTGCCTCAAAGCTTGAGGGATCTTTGTTCCCTGACCGGGGATCAAACCCATGTCCCTGCTGTGAAATCAGGGAGTCTTAACCACCAGATTGCCAATGGATGCCTTTTTCAATACAACACCGAAAACAGGATCCATAAAAGAAAAAACTGATGAGCTATTTTTCATTAAAATAAAAAACTTCTGCTCAATGAAACACATTGCCAAAAGAATGAAAAAACAAGCCACAGATTGGGAGAAAATATTTGCAAAAGATGATATCTGTTGATGGACTGTTATCCAAAAAAATATGAAGAACTCTTAACAATTAAGTGGGTATCATGAAAATATATTTGATCTTTGCCCCCAGTTCCCGACATAGAACTCCTAAAACTCTAGGGATTTTCTCAGTAATAGGAGTATCTTTTTATCTATAATGAGCACCTTTCACTACAATGAGTTTATGCTAATGAGGGGCTCATACAGGGGCCCTTAGATAACCTAGACCTAATGATTAGAGGGTCATAGCTTTCAGCCCTACCCACCAACCTCGGGAAGGGAAGGGAGGAAAAAGATTGAGCTATAGGAGAGTTGATGAAACTATTAAAGTGCTAGGAGGGGGACTTCCTTGGAGGTCCAGTGGCTAAGACTCCCTGATTCCAATGTAGGGAGACCAGGGTTTGATCCCTGGTCAGGGAACTAGATGCCATGGGCCACCAAATAAGAGTTCATATGCTGCAATTGAAAGATTCCTCGCGTGGATCCTGTATGCCACCACTAAGACCCAGAGCAGCCAAGTAAATAATAAAAATAAAATAAATACGTATCTTTTTTTTTAAAACAGTGCTAGGAGGTGCTGCATACAGAGTGGGTGTGGAAGCTTTGTGACTCTTCCTACCCCTACTCTTTACCCTATGAATCCCTCCCTCTGATTGTTCATGAATTGTATCTTTTCTAATAATAGGTGAACATAATTAAGCATTTTCCCGAGTTTCTTCAGCCATTATAGCAAATTACTGAACACCAGAGTGCTTCGTGAGAAGCCCTGGATTTGTCATTCATCAGGTAAAAGTGTAGGTAGCCTGGATACTTCATTTGCAGTTGGCATCTGAAGAGGGGCAGTCTTTTGAGCCTGAGCCCTTCAACTTGTGGGATCTGATGCTAACTCCAGGTAGACAGCGTCAGGATGAATGGAATAGTTGGGCACCCCACTGGTGTCAGAAAACTGATAGTGCTGGAAAAGATACCACATATTTGATGAAAAGACACCATGTATTTCAAGTCTTGAGGGGAAAATTCTCACAATTAAAAAAAAAGAAGAAGAACAAACAACCTGATTAAAAATGCACTGGATGGGAATTTTCTGGTTGTCCAGTGGTTAAGACTCAGTGCTTTCACTACCAGAGCCTTGGGGTTCAATCTCTGGTCAGGGAGCCAAGATCCTGCAAGCCATGTGGCATGGCCAATGAAAAAAGAAAAATGGACTGGACTTGAACAGAGAAGATATACAGATGGCAAGGAAGCTGGCTTCAGAGACCTTCTTTTTCTTTTCTTTTCTTTTTTGCCATGCCACGTGGCATGTTTCCTGTTGTTGTTCAGTGGCTAAGTTGTGTCTGACTCTTTGTGACCCTATGACTGCAGCAAGCCAGGCTTCCCTGTTCTTCACTAGCCCCCAAAGTGCTCAGACTCATGTCCATTGAGTCAGTGATGCCATCCAACCATCTCATCCTCTGTCGTCCCCTTCTCCTCTTGCCCTCAATCTTTTCCCAGTATCAGGGTCTTCTCCAATGAGTTGGCTCTTTGCATCAGGTGGCCAAAGTACTGGAGCTTCAGCTTCAGCATCAGTCCTTCCAATGAATATTCAGGGTTGATTTCATTTAGGATTGACTGGTTTGACCTCTTTGGGACAATTGCTGTCAGCAATTCCCTGACCAGGTATCAAATCCGAGCCCCCTTCAGTGAAAATGTGGAGTCTTAACCGCCTGACTGCCAGGGAAGTCTCCTCAGAGACCTTCCTCTTAACCATAAGGCCATGAAAGTGAAAGTTAAGTCTCTTAGTCGTGTCTGACTCTTTGCGACCCCATGGACTGGAGCTTCCTAGGCTCCTCCGTCCATGGAATTTTGCAGGCAAGAGTACTGGAGTGGGTTGCCATTTTCTTCTCCAGGGGATCTTCCCGACCTAGGGATTGAACCCGGGTCTTCCGCATTGCAGGCAGACACTTTAACATCTGAGCCACCTGGGAAGCCCCATGAGGCCATATTCACTACTAGTTGCCAAAGACTATATTTTAAATGGTCGATTTCATTATTAATCTTTACAGCCCAATCTGATTTAAAACTATTAAACCTCTTTTACACATGGGGAAACACAGACTAGAAAAAAAATCAAGTCACACACCCAAGGTCACCTACCACCTACCAGGCTTGGTGCATGCATGCTAAGTCACTCAGTCACGTCCAACTCTTTGCGACCCCATGGACTGTACCCCTGCCAGGCTTCTCTGTCTATGGGATTTCACAGGCAACAGGACTGGAGTGAGTTGCCATGCTCTTCTCCAGGAGATCTTCCCAACCCAGGGATCAAACCCACATTTCTTATGTCTCCTGCATTGGCAGGTGGGTTCTTTACCACTAGCACCAATAATAATAACCAATCTGCTTATTACTGGTATTTCAAGCTAACCAACTTTCTATTACTCTTTTGCCACACCTCATATCATCTATAAAACTGCATTACTTATGTATCCATTTATCTGATTTTTAGTTGAAGGTAAATAAATCTTGTAATCAGAGCTTCTGGTGAGGGTGATGCATCAGAAATACCATATTGACACATCTCCTTTTGCTCAAAGCAAATACCTTGACATTACAGTTAACCCATGAAGTTGTTTTGCAGAGAAATTTATTTTCCTTGGACTTTTAGAAAATGGCACAGTGGCCTCTTCTCATTCCAGCATCGTAAAATGCTCTCCTCTCATGAAAAGTGCTTAGCAGCACTTTCTCCTCACTCTACCACAAACCACCATTCTTTTTTTTCTTTTTTAAAAAATGAATTAATTTTGACTGCACCAGGTCGCAGTTGCAGCACCTGGAATCTTTTAGTTGTGTCATGCAGGATCTAGTTCCATGACCAGGGATTGAACCTGGGCCCCCTGTCTTGGGAGCACAGAGTCTTTAGCCACCGAACCACCAGGGAAGTCCCTATAAACCACTATTACTTTAATATTTACTGCCATTTGTTACAGAACAGACATTATCCTAAGAGCTAAGTTACAATGATGAACAAAACAGCTATGGTCTCTACACTTATGGGAGATTTGATTCTATGTGGGAGACAGACATAAATAGTCATCCAAATTTATGTTGGGGCTTCCCACGTGGCACAGTGGTAAAGAATCCGCCTGCCAATTCAGGAAATGCAAGAGATACAGATTTGATCCTTGTGTCGGGAAGATCCCCTGGAGGAGGAAATGGCAACCTGCTCTGGTATTCTTGCCTGGAGAATTCCATGGACAGAGGAGCCTGGCAGGCTACAGTCCATGAGGTTGCACAGAGTTGGACACAGCTGAGCACACCACAGCCTAAATTTATATTGATGAACTGTGATAATTGTTCTGATGGGAAAGTACGTTGCTCTGAGAGCCTGTAACAGGGCAGTGGGTTTAGTTCTCTGATGTGTGTTGAGGGGAGGGTATTGAAAACAAAAATCCCTCAGGAAGTAATATCTGCAGCAAGAGCTGCAGAAAGCGGGGGACGGAGGAGGCGCACTCAAGGGCTCAAGAAGACTCTGGGGTGCCTGGAGTGCTGGTGACTGAGGAGAACAGGTGATAACTGGGCTGGAGAGGGAGTAGCTATCAGCCAGAGAGCACTCAACACTTTGTGGGACATCAAAGGATTTTGGTTTTGGGTCCAAAAACAATGGAAACTCTTAGAAGGATTTTGAGCATTTTTTCACTTCACCATTTCTTCTTCTTTTTTTTTTTTAATTAAAAAAATTTATTTATTTTTGGCTGTGCTGGGTCTTCATTGCTTTGCATGGGCTTTCTCTATTTGCAGTGAGCAGGGGCTACTCTCTGTTGCAGTGCTCGGGCTTCTCACTGCAGTGGTTCCTCTTGTTGTATCAGTTCCTCATGAATATTCAGGGTTCATTTCCTTTAGGATGGACTGGTTTGATCTCTGTGCAGTCCAAGGGACCCTCAAGAGTCTTCTCCAACACCTCAGTTCAAAAGCATCAATTATTCTGTACTCAGCCTTCTTTATGGTCCAACTCTCACAGCCATACATGACTACTGGAAAAACCACAGCTTTGACTAGACAGACCTTTGTCGCAAAGTAATGTCTCTGTTTTTTAATATGCTGTCTAGGTTGGTCATAGCTTTTCTTCCAAGGAGCAAGTGTCTTAATTTCATGGCTGCAGTCACCAACCATCTGCAGTGATTTTGGAGCCCAAAAAAATAAATGAAGTCTCTATTTCCCCATCTATTTGCCATGAAGTGATGCGACCAGATGCCAAGATCTTAGCTTTTTGATTGTTGAGTTTCAAGCCAGCTTTTTCACTCTCCTCTTTCATCTTCATCAAGAGGCTCTTTAGTTCCTCTTTGCTTTCTGCCATAAGGGTGGTGTCATCTGCATATTTGAGGTTATTCACATTTCTCCTGGCAATCTTGATTCCAGTTTGTGCTTCATCCAGCCTGGCATTTTGTAAGATGTACTCTGCATATAAGTTAAATATTAGCCTTTGTGGCTCAGCCTGTAAAGAATCCACCTGCAGTGCAGGAGACCCAAGTTCTATCCCTGGGTTGGGAAGATCCCCTGGAGAAAGAAATGGCAACACACTTCAGTATTCTTGCCTGGAAAATCTGATGGACAGAGGAGCCTGGCAGTCTACACCCCACAGGGTTGCAAGAGTCGGATAAGCTACTTAACTATAAATTAGGGGTTCTCATAACCATCTTCTCAAATTTGAGAAGTGGCTAGAATGACTCACAGAGCTCAGGAAAGTGCTTTCCTTGCTGTTGAAAAGTGAAATTGATGGTCACTCAGTCGTGTCTGACTCTTTTCGACCTCATGGACTGTAACCTGCGAAGCTACTCTGTCCATGGAATTTTCCAGGCAAGAATACTGGAGTGGGTAGCCATTCCCTTCTCCAAGGACCTTCCCAACCCAGGGATTGAACCTGGGTTGGGTATAAACGATAGATCTCAGGAACAGCCAGGGGAAAAGATGAGAAGGGCAGGATATGAGGGAAGGGGCTTAGAGCTTTTGAAACAAGAGGGAAGGGGGTAGGTCCATACAACCTTTGAAAGAATAACTTAGCCCAAGGACCCAACATAACCTGATTAGAATCAAATGGGGCCGAGATGGCAGTTAAGTCAACTTCAATTAGATCTTGATCCTCAATATATGCTCACTGTAACACATCAGCAAGCTAAATGACAGAGTTGCCATGACAGTTCCAAGGCTGACCATCAAAGACCAAAAAGTAGGTGGTGGCCCAATTCCTGGAAATATCCCCCCCTCCCCCAAAACAGCTGGACTAATCCTCCCACTCATTAGCCTATGAAATTACCCAGTCCATAAAAGCTAACCACACCACATTTTGAGCCACATTCACCCTCTGTGATAGCCCACAGTCTGTCTGTGAATGTGTTCCTTCAATGGATATTCTTTTTTTAAAATTCCTTTTGTTTTTTATTCATTCTCTGTATTCCAGATCTTAAAAGATAATTTTGAGTGTTTCTATAGCAATCTATGATGTTAGCATCCTGCTATGTGAAAACTTTTTATTTCATGGAGCTCCATGTGAAGAAATCAGAGTTAATTCTTTTTTTTTTTTTTTTAACATGCTTCTGTGGTTTGGCTGTGCAATGGTTTCCAGGATCTTAGTTCTCCCAACCAGGGACCGAACCTGGTCCCTGGCAGTTAAAAGTGCTGAATCCTAACCACTGGACCTTCAGGGAATTCCCAGAAAAGACAATCTTATCACTGTAGAGATTCTAAGGGTTTTAGGAGCTATATGCCAGGGACATAGATGAAACCAGGGGCAGAGACTAAATGTTTCTTCTTCTTCTTACTCGGCCATGAGGCTTCTAGGGCTTCCCTGGCGGCTCCGAAGTTAAAGAATCTGCCTGCAATGCAGGAGACTGGGGTTCGATACCCATGTCAGGAAGATCTCTCAGAGAAGGGAGTGACAACCCACTCCAGTATTGCTGCTTAGAGAATCCCATGGACAGAGAAGCCTAGCGGGCTATAGTCCCTGGGGTTGCAAATAGTCAAACACAACTGAGTGACTAACACACATGCAGCTTTTGGGATCTTAATACCCTGACCAGGGATCATGTTCCCTACAGTGCAAGTGCAAACCACCAAGGAATTCCCTAAATCTTTGTTATTTATGATACTACAGATTTTAAGTTCCACTTCCAGGATGTGCTCAAGTTTCCATTTTTGAAAAATATCTCTGCACACGGTGGAAAATGGACTGGGGGAGTGATAAAGTGAGTGTTGATGGTGGTTTGATCTGGGAGATGAAGGAAGAGTTGAAGAGAAGAGCATACATCTGAGAAATACAAAGGTCCAACAGCAGGGCTGGGAGGCAGATGTCGGAGGCAAGGCAGGAAGAGCTTGACAGCGATATCTCCTTGGGGTCCGTCCGTGCAGCTGGACGGAGAGTGATGCCAACCACGAGGTCAGACCTGGAGAAGGACTAGGTTTAGAGCGAAAGTGTGTGAATTCAGCTTTCAGCACATCGTATTAAAGGTGCTTTAGAGACATTCTAGTAGAGATGTCAGACAAGCAGCTGGAGACACTCGCCTGAGACGGTGATGTGCTTCCAGATATTTCTGTCTGCGGCTCATTCTAAGATCACTTGGGGACAGAATACAAAGTGAGAAAAGCTGGAGGCTGAAACAACATAGTTCATGAACTTGACCAAATTCTCTTCTTCCATCCATCATTTGGTTTCTAATAAGTACAGAATCAATGCTTAAGGAATAGCATCTTTTAATATTTTTCTATGATTATTTAGACCTCATACTGGGCTGGTCAGAAGAGCAAGTAAAACATCAGTTGGTACACCTCCTTCCCTTACTCCATTACACATTTTTCAGGGACCGGAAAGAAGGCCACACCAAGGATCATTTTTATTTATTTTTGACTATGCTGGGTCTCAGCTGCTGCATGGGCTCTTCTCTAGCGGCAGTGAGCGGGCTTCTCGTTGTGGCTTCTCTGGTTGTGGAGCACGGGCTCCAGGGCGCGTGGGCTTCAACAGTTGCAGCGTGGGGGCTCAGTAGTTGTGGCTCCCGAAACCACTAGAGCACAGGCTCCATAGTTGTGGCACATTGAGCTTAGTGGCCCTGAAGCATGTGGGATCTTCCCAGATCAGGGATTGAACCAGTGCCTCCTGCATTGCCAGGCAGATTCTTTACCACTGGGCCACCAGAGAAGCCCCACTAAGGATCATTTCTTTAGTGTCTGGTTGTAGCCAGGAGAAAACTCTAACCACCATCCTCTACCAAACCTCACTGCCATTTCCTCTGGGAAATCCTTTCCTTGTCCTCCACATCCCACAGGTGAAAAGCCCATCTTTGTATCTTCCTATAAAAAAGATTGAGGGCAGGAGGAGAAGGGGGCAACACAGGATGAGATGGTTGGATGGCATCACCGACTCAATGGACATGAGTTTGAGCAAGCTCCAAGAGATGGTGAAGGACAGGGAAGTCTGGCGTGCTGCAATCCATGGGGTTGCCAAGAGTTGGACATGACTTAGCGACTGAAGAACAACAAATATGGAAGATATACTTTCATGAGAGCAACTCGCATCATCCCATTAAAGCATCAAGTGTTTTTTGGTACTGGTCTGTCTCTCTGCAAGACTGTGAGTTCTGGCAGATATGTTGTCAGAATTCACTTTTTCTTTGTATTTCTAAAACACTGCTGAACTCAAAGTAGGAATTGCCCAGCACATTTCTTTTTTAAATCAATAAACTTTAGGGGCTCCCCTGGTGGTCCAGTGGCTGAGATGCCATACTCCCAACGCAAGGGCTTGGGGTTGATCCCTGGTCAGGGAACTAGATACCACATGCTGCAACTAAAACATGGTGCAGCCAAATAAAGAAATATTTAAAAATAAATAAATAAGCTGTATTTTTTAGGGCTGTTTCAGGTTCCCAGAAAAATGGAGCAGAAAGTTAGATAGTCCTCCATTCCTGCACAAACATAGCTTCTCCCATGATCTAGCATCAGAGTGCCAGTGTACTTGATACAACTGATGAACCTACATTGACACATCATAATCACCTGAAGTTCATAGTACATGTTAGGGTTCACTCTTGCTGTTCCAATTTCTACTGCTTGGACAAATGCATAACGACATATATCCATCATTGTAGTATCACACAGAATAGTTTCCTGCCCAAAAAAATCCTCTGTATTCTTCCTGTTCTTCCCTCTCTCCTAACCCCTGGTAACCACTCATTTTTTAACTGTCTCCATAGTCTTGCCTTTTTTTTCCCCTCTCTCTTTTTAAAATTTTTTAGTTTATTTTAATTGGACGATAAGTGCTTTACAATATTGTAATGGGTTCTGCCATACATCAACATGAACCTGCCACAGGTATACACGTGTCCCCTCCCTCCTGTGCCCCCCTCCCACCCACCCCCCCACTCCATCCCTCCAGTCTGTCACAGAGTGCAGACTTTGGGTCCCCTGTGTCATACACCACACTTCCACCAGCTATCTTTTTACATATAGTAATGTGTATGCTTCAATGCTATTCTCTCAAATCATCCTACCCTCTCCTTCCCCCCAACTGAGTCCAAGAGTCTGTTCTTCATGTTTGTGTCTCCTTTACTCCCTTACCTGTAGGACTGTTGGTACCATCTTTTTAGATTCCATATATATGCATTAATACACGATAATTGTCTTTCTCTCTCTTCCTTGGCAGCTCAGATGGTAAAGAATCTGCCTGCAATGCAGGAGACCCGGGTTTGATCCCTGGATCAGGAAGATCCCCTGGAGATGGGAATGGCAACTTACTCTAGTATTCTTGCCTGGAGAATTCCATGGACAGAGGAGCCTGGCAGGCTGGCTACAGTCCATGGGGTCGCAGAAGACTTGGACATGACTGAGAGACTAAACAACAACTTCTAACTTATTTCACTCTGTATAGTAGGCTCAACCACCTCATTAGGACTATAGTCTTGCCTTTTCTAGAATGCCATCTAGTTGAAATCATACAGTATGTGGCCTTTCCAGAATGGCTTGTTTCATGTTGTTAATACAGTTTTAAAATTCTCCTATGTCTTTTCATGGCTTGATAGCTTATTTCTTTTTAGTGCTGAATAATATTCCATTGTCTGGATGTGCCACAATTTATTTATCCATCTACCTCTTGAAGGACAATTCAGTTGCTTCCAAGTTTCAGCAATTACGAATGAAGCTGCTATAAATATGTGTGCATGCTTTTTGTGTGAACAGAAATTTTCAGTTCATTTGGGTAAATACCAAAGAATGTGACTGCTGGATTGTACAGGAAGATTCTATTTAGTTTTCTCAGAAACTACCAAGCCATCTTCCAAAGTGGTTGTACCATTTTGCATTCCCACCAACAATGAATGAGAGTTCCGACAGCTCTACCACACACCTATTAGAACAGCCAATATCTTTTAAAAGTTTTTAACTTTTCTACCTAAATGGACAGATTATATTTACTGGTAAGGAGATGTGAAGTACCTCAGAACTAAGAATTACTCAGTGATTTCCCTATTAGGAAAGTCCCAAATTCAAGCTTCTAAAACTTTGTGAAAATTAGATTAGAAAATGCAGCTTTAATTTATTTAGTCCCAATCAGTTTATAAAAAACATTTGCTATATTTTTATAAAAAGCATAACTTTGGGAGATTGGGCTTCCCTGGAGGCTCAGATGGTAAAGAGTCTGCCTGCAATGTAGAACTGGGTTCAATCCCTGGGTCAGGAAGATCCCCTGGAGAAGGAAATGGCAACCCACTCCAGTATTCTTCCCTGGGAAATCCCATGGACAGAAGAGCCTGGCAGACTACAGTCCATGGGGTTGCAAAGAGTCGGACCCAAAGGAGCAACTTCACTTTGGGAGATTAGTAAGAACAAGGAGGAAGTATCAATAATTACTGAGTATACCTACATGCTGATTAGGAGGGAAATCTAAATGAAGAAGTTAATTAAAATTTTAAAGGAACACTTTGAGGAGTTTATTAATTTTTGCTGATTAAAATAAATGACACATTAGTGTCACTCTATATCATTTGGGAAGGAACAGGACATTAGGTCATTCATGGTTGCCTATTTGTAAGATGAGCCCAAGTTGTAAGTTATGTCTACAATGCTGTCCTTATTCACTTGAAACGCCCTTTAATATCCTCCTAAGAAACCTCCTATCCAATTACTTAAGAACACTTCAACTTCATAAATTGGGAGCTGTTTGGACAGGTTGATTCAATTAAGAGTATACCAAAAAAACCCAAAAACCCATACAACTATTGTCATAAAATTCTTTAAAATTATGCAAAAGCCACATGATCTTCCTGAGGTAAGACGGCAACACAAACAGAGCTGTTTTCTTTCTACTCTGCATTATTACATTTAATTGCTTCATTCTCGTGATTGCTTTTGAAAGAGGAGGAATCAATCAAGCTTTCACCAAAAGCAGATACCACTGCATTATGTATGAGTTTGGCAAGGGAAAGACCTGTGACCGAGAAGGAAATCAGGATCCACTTACAAATGTGAGGCTTGTACGTGTCCAAGTCTCCTTTGTCAAGAGGCAAGCTGACGTTGAACATGAACTTCAACATTAGAAACTTAATGTAAGTTTCTCAAGTTTATTTAAGAGCTGGCAGGCCCTTGTGAAGAGGATGCTACTGATACAGGAAAGAAAATATAAAGACACACTTTCCCTAGAAGTGTTGAAAATGTCCTGTCTACACTGCCTCTTTCAAATCCCTAGGGAATTTACAGCATTGTTTCTGAGGTGACACAGCAGGATTAGGGGGTGGTGATGATGGAAGAAAATGTGCCTGTGTTTTGCATCTCCTGTTTCCCTTGGGGGAAGTCTTTGGTCTCCTCGGCATCAAAGTTCAACAAGCTGAGTGGCCTGGATTCTTCGTTTACATGCAATTATTTCATAGCTGTATGTTTTAAGTGAGATGCTAGGGGCAGAAAAATAACCCTTGTGTTTCTCTCATTCCTTTTTTTAAAATTAATTAATTTACTATTAATTAATTTATTTTTGGTTGCACTGGGTCTTCATTGCTACGCATGGACTTTCTCCAGTTGTGGTGCATGGGTTTCTCATTACAGTGGCTTCCCTTTGATGAAACAGTCAAAGATAATTTTATCAATCTTTTGTTCTTTCAATGATCTTTCTTTCCACAGCATTTCAATACTCTGTGTGATGAAATGGGAAATATATGTACTTAAAGCATTTCTGTTGTATACCCAAGTATTAATGGTTGTCTCAGGGCAAAACACTTGCACGGTTATGAGTTGCAAGCTGAACTAGCTCCTTTTTTTTTCCCCCCAGTCTCTAAGGTTTTGTTTTGTTTTCTATTTAGTTTTGACCATGCTGGCTCTTCATTGCTGTGCTTGGGCTTTTTCTGTTTACAGTGAGCGGGAACGACTCTCTAGTTTCGGTACATGGTCTTCTCACTATGATGACCTCTCTTGTTGCAGAGCACAGGCTCTAGGCACACAGGCTTTAATTGCTCTGCAGGATGTGGGATCTTCCCGGACCACGGATGGAACCCGTGTCCCCTGCATTGGCAGGTGGATTCTTGTCCACTGCACCATCAGGGAAATCTGTCTATACATGAATGAGTTTGTTTCCTTGCTGTAACAAGGGGTCACCATTGGGAACTGTTGAACATTCACTGATTGATTAGAGATGTATATATAACATATATGTATATATATAACATTCAGAGAGTTTTAAAGCCATGTTATAACCCGTGTTACCCTCCAGCATAGTTTCCGAGCAATTTCTCATATTGAAAGCTTCTCATCCAACCTGCCAGCAAGATTGGGCTTCATTAATGTGTAATGTGTTTGTCATCTTTGTAGACAAAATGCAACAGGTTGGAGAAACAGCTAGCAAAGACAGGGTATCTGTGTTGGGGTGAAATCTTTGGAGGGAAAACAAGAATTTGAAAGAGAAAGCATCTTTTTTTTTTTTTTTAATTTTTTTATTAGTTGGAGGCTAATTACTTCACAACATTTCAGTGGGTTTTGTCATACATTGATATGAATCAGCCATAGATTTACACTTATTCCCCATCCCGATCCCCCCTCCCACCTCCCTCTCCACCCGATTCCTCTGGGTCTTCCCAGTGCACCAGGCCCGAGCACTTGTCTCATGCATCCCACCTGGGCTGGTGATCTGTTTCACCATAGATAGTATACATGCTGTTCTTTTGAAACATCCCACCCTCACCTTCTCCCACAGAGTTCAAAAGTCTGTTCTGTATTTCTGTGTCTCTTTTTCTGTTTTGCATATAGGGTTATCGTTACCATCTGAGAAAGCATCTTTTAAAGGCCTTTTTCTCTAGAAAAGTCCCATTGTCTTCTGGTCTGAAGAGGTTTAGAGATTTGATTCTCTAATCATTATAGTTCCACTAAACCTAGATATCATTAACAAACAACTTTTTAAAAGCCATGTTTCTACAAAAAGGTGTTTTTTTCCCTAAGTCTCTAGTTTCTCTTTTACTAAGAATACTTTTTGTCTATCAAATGGTTGGACTTGGAGCTGGGCTTCAGAGCACACAGCCCTTCTTTCACAGCCCTTGGGAGAATGGAGAAGGGGCCAAGGGAACTAGAATTTTTTGAGCATCTCCTTAGTGCCAAGTATAGGACTGGGAAATTCCTCAACTTCCTTTATATACAAAGAGGAAATGTGGGGAAAAGTTAGGGTGTCTGAATATAGGCAGATGGTTAGGTAGACCATAAGCAGGGAACACAGTTTGGTTTATGCCACCACCTCTAGTACCCTTCTGAAGAAGTGGTCCCTGGTAGGAAGGGAGAAAAGGAGGGCTCATTGTCATTCAACTAGAGCAGTTAAGACAGAAAAGCAAAGAAATTGTGGGTGTCCTCTTGGGCAGTGCTATTAATAACAGAGCGTTCCTCTGGGCTGTAATTATGTTTCAAGCAGTCACTGCACTCAGCACAAGGCCAGAAATATGGTGGATCCTCAAAGGAGGGCTCTGGAATTAAATCACATTATCATCCTTTAAAGTATATGTTTAGGACTTTACTGGTGGTCCAGGAGTCAAGACTTCTTACTTCCACTACAGGGGGAATGGGTTTGATCCCTGGTCAGGGAAATTACACATGCCACGTGGTACATACAAAACAAAACAAAATGAAAAGTGGTAATATTAATAATAATAATAAAACAAAAAACCCCAAAAGCGTATGTTCAGTATCATTTTACATTACTGCTGTAAACAGATTTTGGTCATCATTTGAGTCCATTTCCTCAGACAGATAAACACTGTTGCTGGATTATAATGACATGAGCAAGAGCTGGGTTGTGAGCTCTCACTGTAAACCCAATGAAAACTCTACTGTTATTTATATCACAGTAACAGCTCAGGATTTGGCTAGCATCATTTTTTGCTATTTTTTGTATGGAAACAAATTTTTTTTTTTTTGTGGTATGACTTCTTTTATTGCAGAGCACAGGCTCAGTCGCTCCGAGGTAAGTGGGATCTCCCCAGACCAGGGATTGAACCTATGTCCCCTGCACTGCAAGGCGGACTCTTAATTACTGGATCACCAGGGAAGCCCTCTAGTTTTTCTTTCTTGGCCACACCCTATGGCAGATGGGATCTTGTTCCCAGACCAGGGATTGAACATGTGCCCCTTGCACTGGGAGCATGGAATTTTAACCAATGGAGCATCAGGGAAGTTCCACTAGTGTCTTAGTCTTAATTAAAAGGTACTAGGAGGAGAGCAAGGTAACCCACTCCAGTATTCTTGCCTGGAAAATCCAATTATATAAGAGCCTGGCAGGCTATAGTCCATAGGCTTGCAAAGTCAGACACAACTGAAGCAACTTAGCACACACTATTATTTTATTTATTTTTCTCCGCCATGCCAAGAGGCATGTGGGATCTTAGTTCCCCAACCAAGAATCAAACCCATGCCCCCACATTGGAAGCGTGGAGTCTTATCCAATGGACCACCAGGGGAGTCCTTCAACCTTCTTGTGTGGATTGGAAAAAGCAAGTGCAATTATCTTGAAGGCTTTGGACAAAGTGACCTACCTGGGCCATGAAGAGATTGGGCAAGGGAGGGGGGGTGTCTCACTTTCCCACTTGAATTTGTTGCTCTTTTAAAGGCAAAGTCAGACTTTTAGAGAGCTAATGCACTTCCTGTAATTCTCTTTCCCTATCTGTGGTGAGATCCCACATTCCTGTAGCCTTGGGGGGACAGAGATAATAAAATTTGATTACTGGGCGTACCTGGGAGACATTGCAGATTCAGTTCCAGACCACAACAATAAAGTGAATATTTCAATAAAATGAGTGACACAATTTTCTTTTTGTTTCCAGTGCACATGAAAGCTATGTTTAAACTCTAAGGTAGTTCTGTGAAGTGTGCAATAGCATTACACCTAAAAAAACAGTTCTCAGGCTTCCCAGGTGGCTCAATGGTAAAGAATCTGCCTGCCAATGCAGCAGACCTGGATGTGATTCCTGGTTCGGGATGATCCGCATGCCGACGAGCAACTAAGCCCATGTGCCACAACTACTGAGCCTGTGCTGTAACGCCCAAGAATCACAACCACTGAAGTCCACATACCCTAGAGCCTGTCTGTGCTCCGCATCAAGGGAAGCCACTGCAATGAGAGGCCTCAACACTGCAACTAGAGAGTAAGCCACCCTTTCCCGAAACTAAAGGAAAAACCTGTGTGGCAAAAAAGAACCAATACAGCCAAAAATAAATAAGTAAAAAAATTTTTTATAAAGTGTGCATACCATAATTAAAAATTATTGCTAAAAAAATGCTAACCATCATCTGAGCCTTCAGTGAGTTACATAACAGCAACACCAAAGATCACTGATCACTGATCACCATCACAAATATAATAATAGTGAAAATACTTGAAACATTGCAAGAATTACCAAAATGTGACACCGAGATACGAAGTGAGCAAATGCAGTTGGAAAAACAGTGCCAATAGACTTGCTTGATGTACATTCAGGTTAAGTCACTTCAGTTGTGTCTGACTTTGTGACCCTATGGACCATAGCCCGCCAGGCTCCTCTGTCCATGGGAGTCTCCTGGCAAGAATACTGGAATGGGCTGCCATTTCCTCCTCCAGGGTATCTTCCTGATTCAGGGACTGAACCTGGGTCTCTTATGTCTCCTGCATTGGCAGGCATGTTCTTTATCACTAGTGCCACTGGGGATTGCTTCAAACCCTCAATTTCTCAAAAAAGAAAAAAAGAAAAATCTGCAAAGCACAATAACGCGAAGCTTAATAAAACAATTTATGCTGGTATTAAAAAACAGCAAACATTTATGACATACTTATTCATTCAGTGACGATTTACTATGTGCAAAGCACTCCGCTCAGTGGTGGGACTACAGCAATGATACACACATCCAGTTACTGACCTCAGCGGTTACTAAGTGCTGGTAATACGGAGATGCTAAAGCTGTGAGGAACACATAAGATGAGAGTTTCACTCCAAGAGGGGTGACACAATTCAGGAAGTCTTCTAGAAGAATGAGGTCTAAACTGGCTCAAAGCTAAGCAGGCATTTCTGAGATAAGGGCAGAATGTGTTTGCATGCCTGCAGGGAGATGGTCTCCAGCAGAGGGAACGACCCGTCTTTGCAGTTGATCTGGATCTCTACATTCCACGAGGCATGAGCAGTCAGCTTTGAGGGGACAGGGTTTTCTGGGCTTCCCTGGTGGATCAGATGGTAAAGAATCTCCCTGCAATGCAGGAGACCGGGCTCGATCCCTCGGTTGGGAAGATTCCCTGAAGAAGGAAATGGTAACCCACTCCAGTATTCTTGCCTGGAGAATCCCATAAACAGAGGAGCCTGGCCAGCTAGTCCTGGAGTCTCAAGAGTTGGACACAACCGAGCAACTCACACATACACACACCGGATCTCCACATTCCAAGAACCTTGAGCAAACAGTCAACCTGCAAATGACTATGCTTAGTCACTCAGTTTTGTTCGACTCTTTGAAACCCCGTGGACTGTAGCCTGCCAGAATCCTCTGTCCATAGGATTCTCCAGGCAAGAATACTGGAGTGGGTTGCCATTTCCTTCCCCAGGGGATCTTCCCAACCCAGGATGGAACCCAGGTCTCCCGCATTGCAGGCAGATTCTTTACCATCTGAGCCACCAGGGAAGCCCAAGAAGACTTGAGTGGGCTCAAGTTCTCCAGGGGATCTTCCTGACTCAGGAATCGAACTGGGGTCTCCCGCATTGCAGGTGGATTTTTTACCAGCTGGGCTACCAGGGAAGCCCTTTGAGTGGACAGGGTAGTGAAAAGATTATGCGCCCTGTCTCTGAAGCTCTCTCTCTCTTTTTTAATTGTGGTAAAATACACATAAGATAAAATTTACCATTTGAACTATGTTTAAGTGTGCAATTCAGTGGCATTAAGTACATTCACAGTATCTTGAGTAAAAACATCACCATCTAGTTACAAAACCTTTTCAACACCCCAAATGGAAGTCCCATACCCATGAAGTAGTCATTTCTCAGTTTGCCCACCTCTTTGCAGTCCCTGGTAAATATTAATCTGCTTTCTGTCTTCATGTGTATGTGCTCAGTCATGTCTGACTCTCCTCTCTGTGACCCCTTGGACTGTAGCCTACCAGGCTCCTCTGTCCATGGAATTTTGTCTCCACAGATTTGCCTATTGTGGATAGCTCATGTCAACAGATTTATATAATATATGGCCTTCTTTGAGTTAGCGTAATGCTTTGAGAGTCACTCGTGTGGAAGCATGTATCGGTACTTCATTCCTTTTTATGGCAGAGTGATTTTCCATTGTATGGATATTCCACAACTTGTTTACATCCACTGATGGATATTTTGGTTGTTTCCGTCTTTTGGCCTTGTGAATGGTGCTGCTGTGAACATTTACGTACAGGTTTCTGTTTGAATGCCCTCTCTTTTGGGTGTATGCAAGAATAATCCAGTCATCTTTAATTTATTGAGGATCTTTCCCACTGTTTTCTTAGAGGGGTTGCGCCATTTTACATTCTCACCAACAATGTGTGAGGGTTCCAATTTCTCCACGTCTTGCCAAAGCCATTTGCTTTTTAATCCTAGTTCTACCACTCACCAGTTGTAAAGCCTTGGCAAGCAAGGCCTTAGCTTCTCTGGACCTGTTTCTTCATCTGTAAAACTATGAAAATTATGCTGTCTCCCTTACCAGGTTATTCTGAGGATTAACTTTAGCTGATATGTATACATTTCAGTTAATATGTATAGGGCAGTGTTTGACATGAGTTGGTTGAACCACATGAAATTGTTTATTGACAGTTATCAACATGTAGAAAATGTAACTCCATATAACTCAGTCTAGTAGCAAGCAGTTTATAACAATTTATTTTAATTGGGTAAGGGCCAAATCAACATAGTTTACCTCCTGTCTAAAACAGCTAGGGTCCTCATGAAGGGGTTTCAAATCAGAGTGATACATGACATATAGAAGATAGATTGAGGGGCTCCCCTGGAAGTCCAGTGGTTTGGACTCTGCTTTCACTGCAGAGGGCATGAGTTCCATCCCTGGTCAGGGAACTAAAAACCCACATGCCCCATGGTGTGACCAAAAAAAAAAAAAGAAAGAAAATAGACTGAAAGTAGACGGTAACTCTGTATTTGGTTTAAGCTGGTGTAGTAATCCAGGTGGAAAATCATAGTGGCATTGGATGATGGAACTAAAACTGAACAAATCCTACAGGGACCCTGGGCATGGAAGCCTGGCCTCCATTTTCTTGCTTGGAGGGAACAGAATCTGACCTCCATGACCTTTTCTGACTTCCAAAGGGCAGTGTCCAACCATTGCTAAATAAAGGAGGAGCAGCCAAGAAACTGGACTTCCCAGGTGGTACAGTGGTAAAGAACCCACTTGCCAATGCAACAGGCACAATAGACATGGGTTTGATCCCTGGGTTGGGAAAATCCCTTGAAGGAGGAAATGGCGATCCACTCCAGGATTCTTAACTGGAAAATCCCATGGACAGATGAGCCTGGTGGGCTACAGTCCATGGGGTTGCAAAGAGTTGGACATGACTTGAGTGAGTGAGCATGCACACACAGCCAAGAAATCACCTGAGGCCAGGAACCAGAGAAGCTCATCAAGATTACCTGAGACCAGATTAGAGGAGTATAGGCCTTGCACACACCCTGATCTTAGCAGCAACCCCACCCTTGAACTGTTATCATAAAACTCCCCATCAAATCCTCCCAGGTTGAGACACATAGTTTTTCAGGGCAGGAGCTGGCTGTGTCCCCATTTGCTTGGCAAAGCAATAAAGCTATTCTTCTCTGCTTCACCCCAAACTCCTCTGCTCGGTCTATCTGTATTTAAATATTGCAGACAGATGTATCTACCATCCTGATTGCGCTATGTATCATTTCCTCACACATCTGTATATATCTGTATACTTTTACAACATTAGTATCTCTTCTTAGCCACCTGATGTGAAGAGCCAGCTCATTAGAAAAGACCCTGATGCTGGGAAAGATTGAGGGCAGGAGGAGAAGGGGGTGACAGAGGATGAGATAGTTGGATAGCACCGCTGACTCAATGGGGACATGAGTTTGAGCAAATTCTGGGAGACAGTGAAGGACAGGGAAGTCTAGTGTCTGTGCTACAGTCCATGGGGTCGCAAAGAGGCAGACAAGATTGGGTGACTAAACAACAATAACCATATGTGTTTATATGTGTATCTGTATATTTTCTTGAACATTTTAATGCCTCACAGAGATGAAATCACATGTATGTGTCATTTCTGCCTGCCATGGCTCCTTACTTAATCTACCTACCTCACTTAATCTCTTATTAGTGTGAAGTGTTCATGCTGAAAGGTGTTGTCTTGGTCCATTTACTTTCCATGTAGTGGAATCTTTTCATTCCATGCATAGTCAAGAATGACACAGTTATCTATTCAAAGGGCAAATCCAATCATGTCAATCTCCAGCTCAAGATGCAGTTTTCTACTGCTTGAAGCTGAGGATTACAATCAAGGTCTGGCTTGATTTCAGGCTCCTTCACTGCCAAGCCTGTCCTAAGCTTCTGGCTTCTTCTCCTCCTATTAATTAACTCCTACTCACTCTTCAGATCTCAGCTCAGATTTACTTCTGTGAGAAAGTCTTCCCCACCATCTCTACCACACCTGTCAGATCACCTCTGACATGCTTTCATAACAATCTTTTCAGAACCAATAGTTACCTGATTAAATTACTGGTCATACCTCCCTACCAAAAGTAAAAGTCTGCAGAGGCCATATCTATTTCTGCTCACAATTACATCTCCAACAGCCATACAGAGTGCCTGGCACTTAGTAGGTGTCCAGTAAAACTTGGCTGGATGAATGGGAAAAGAAGTATTGGAAATTTTTTCCTGTCTAGTAGATATACTTTTCTAATTAATTTTCCTGAATTTAAACTTGGGCTTCCCTGGTGGCTCAGATATTAAAGAATCTGCCTGCAATGCAGGTAACCTGGGTTTGATTCCTGGGTCAGGAAGATCCCCTGGAGAAGGAAATGGCTACCCACTCCAGTATTCTTGCCTGAAGAATTCCATGGACAGAGGAGCCTGGAGGGCTACAGTCCATGGGGTCACAAAGAGTTGGACACAGCTTGTTAAATACTGTTAAGCCCATAGACAATGGACTGATCCGGTAAGCCTTTATTCAGCAATTCTTGAATCAGGAATCATCCAATCTAGCAGATAGAAAGAAGCTCCAAAGAACTGTGCAACATGAGTGATCTTACAGACCAAAGCTTAAAAGAATCAAGGAATTATACAAGCATCCCGTAATTGGTTAAAGCAGCAGCACTGCCTTCCTTATGTGGGGTAAAGAAGATCTCTACTTGGGTGATGTAACTTGTGCTAAGCAGGCAAGTACTGACTCAGGAGAGCTTCCTTTTCTGGGAGAGCTGAGCAGAGATATCTAGGTAAGTTTTGATTTGCTGATGTGGGGCTCAGTATGAGCAATGCCATCTTGGGCCTATTTTAGATTTTATGCCACTACTTATTCCAGGATTTAATCTCAAACCCTGACTGGGTGGATGGGACTGGATACAGCCTACCTCTGTAAACAACTAGAAAACTGGGGTGTGCGAGACAAGTCATGTCTTATTCTGTGACATCCCATGGACTGTAGCCCACCAGGCTCCTCTGTCCATGGGATTCTCCAGGCAAGAATACTGGAGTGGGTTGCCATTTCCTCCTCTAGGGAATCTTCCCGACCCAGGGATGGAACCTGAGTCTCTTATGTCTACTGCATTGGCAGACAGGTCTTTACCACTAGCACTACCTGGGAAGCAAACTAGTGTTTTTGAAACAGGAAGGAAGAGGGCAGGGCACAAACTTTAAAAGAACGACATTCCCAGAGGACATGACATAAACTGATTAGAACCAAATAATCCAAATAGTCCAAGTTCCCCTTGAACTTCGGCCTCAGTGCCTTAATAAATGCTCATTGTAACACATCAGCAAGCTAGGTGAAGTCCCCACCAGCACCATGACAGTTCCAAGGTGGACCATTAAAGATCAAAAGGTGGGCAGTGGCCCAGTTCCTGAAAATCCCATCCTTCAACTGAAATAGAAGAATCCTCCCACTCATTAGTCTATGAAATGGTCCACTCCTGTAAAAACTAAAAACAGCATCCTTATGGCAGAAAGCAGAACTAAAGAGCCTCTTGATGAAAGCGAAAGAGGAGAGTGGAAAAAGCTGGCTTAAAACTCAATGAAACATTCAAATGAAACAATGAAAACATTCAAAAAACTAAGAACATGGCAGCAGATCCCATCACTTCATGGCAAATAGATGGGGAAACAATGGAAACAGTGACAGACTTTATTTTCTTGGGCTCCAAAATAACTGC
Organism: Cervus elaphus; assembly: GCF_910594005.1. NCBI lineage: Eukaryota > Metazoa > Chordata > Mammalia > Artiodactyla > Cervidae > Cervus > Cervus elaphus. The sequence continues at coordinate 28,905,822 of NC_057836.1, read as the reverse complement.
AGATGGTGACTGCTGCCATAAAATTAAAAGATACTTGCTCCTTGGAAGAAAAGTTATGACAAATCTAGACAGCATATTAAAAAGCAGATATTACTTTGCCAACAAAGGCCCATCTAGTCAAAGCTATGGTTTTTCCAGTAGTCATGTACGTATGTGAGAGCTGGACCATAAAGAAAGCTGAGCGCCAAAGAATTGATGCTTTTGAACTGTGGTGTTGGAGAAGATGCTTGCGAGTCCCTTGGATGGAAAGGAGATCAAATCAGTCCATCCTAAAGGAAATCAGTCCTGAATATTCATTGGAAGGACTGATGCTGAAGCTGAAGCTCCAATACTTTGGCCACCTGATGCAAGGAACTGACTCATTGGAGAAGACCCTGATGCTGGGGAAGATTGAGGGCAGGAGGAGAAGGGAACAACAGAGGATGAGATGGTTGGATGGCATCACCAACTCAATGGACACGAGTTTGAGCAAGCGCCAGGAGTTGGTGATGGACAGGGAAGCCTGCAGTGCTGCAGTTAAGTGGGGTCACAAAGAGTCAGACACGACTGAGTAACTGAACTGAACTGTTAGGTAGTTAGAATAGGGAAAGGGAGTCCAAAATGGCGGTGGCTAAAAGACAAGGAACGGAAAAGCCTGCGAAAATAGAACAGAGGAGGGTCAAAGGAAGGTCTGAGGACCGGAGTAAGGACTTCAGGTAGAACAGCAGTCCTGCCTAAGCCCAATTTGCATAGGACAGGCCCAGGGGGAAGAAAACAACATATAAAAAGAGGAGCCAAAGGGCTCTCTCTCTCTCCCCCACATGTGCATATGCTCTTTCTCTCTCTCTCGTTCTCTCTCTCTCTCTCTCCCCCGCACGATGGGGTGCTCTTCTCGTCTTTGGATCAACGTGCCCTCATGCCTCGAAGATGGATTTTCCTGCTATCTTCTAAATGAAATAGAGCTGTAACACTGAGCTGTGACACTGATTTCTCTAAGAGTTCTAACACAGTCCATTTGAGATGAGAGCTGTAACATGGTCTGTCCAAGACCCGAGAGCTGTGACCCGCCAAGGGGGCTTTAATGTCCATCACTCCAAATCTTTGTTGTGACGAGACAAAGAACCGAGGCGCATACACTCGCGAACTGTAAAAACTGAAAACCCCATATTCTGGGGCTGCTCTCGCCTTCTGAGATGACCCACACTCTTGTCTTGTCTGGAATTAAGATTTCTGGGAGAAATATCAACAACCTCAGATATGCAGATGACACCACCCTAATGGCAGAAAGTAAAGAGGAACTAAAGAGTCTCTTGATGAAGGTCAAAGAGGAGAGTGAAGAAGCTGGCTTAAAACTCAACATTCAGAAAACGAAGATCATGGCATCTCATCCCATCACTTCACAGCAAAGGGATGTCACTTTGACAACAAAGGCCAGTCTAGTCAAAGCTATGGTTTTTCCATAGTCATGTATGGATGTGAGAGTTGGACCATAAATAAAGCTGAGCATCAAGAACTGCTGCTTTTGAACTGTGGTGTTGGAGAAGACTCTTGAGAGTCCCTTGGACCGCAAGGAGATCAAACTGATAGGGATAGAATAGGATAGTTATACAAGTAGTTGTAGAAGTCCCAATAGGTGACTACAGATTGAGAAGGAAACCTAGGAAACTCTGGGAGGCCATTATCAAGCCAATGATAGCTCAAGAAAGCTATTGGAACATTATTCAATGAAGCAGGCTTGCTTAATCATAAAACCATAAACAAAACCACACATATCCCCCAGTGACTAGATGGAAGAAAGGTCACCACCCTTGTACTAATAAGATAATCCTAGTTTGACCTCATAGGGTCAGACAATTTCCTGCCTAATAGAAAGAAGGAACTAATGATGTATGGCTGATCTACATCTACCTGAAGAAGGCAGTCTTTTCTCATTCCCTTTTTTCCATTATTAATTGTAGCCCACTCAATCCTCCAGGCAGAGCTCCCTTGCCTGCCCGACTGCATCTCTTATAAGCATCCTATACTAATAAATCTACTTCTTGCCTATCACTTTGCCTCCCAAAGAGGATACGATGATTGGATGGCATCACCAATTCAATGGATGTAAGTGAGCAAACTCTTAGAGATTGTGAAGGACAGGGAAGCCTGGCGTCCTGTAGTCTATTGGGTCGCAAAGAATGGGACATGAGAACAAGGGAACAAAAAATGCAGAAACAAAGGTCTGTTATCAGCAAGAAAAGTAACAATAGCAAAGATAATAAATCAGTTATAAAGATTCCCAGTTGTATTGCAATGGTAAAGACGAGCCTAAAGCACTGTCTTGAGTTGTTTTTTAGATTTAAGTTTCTTCTCAGGCCCTTTGGCTCAGATGGTAAGCAATCTCCCTGCAATGCAGGAAACTTGGGTTATATCCTTGGGTGAGGAAGAACCCCTGGAGAAAGGAATGGCTACCCAGTCCAGTATTTTTGTAGTCCAGTATTCTTGCCTGAAGAATCCCATGGACAGAAGAGCATGGTGGGTTACAGACCATGGGGTCATGGACACGACTGAGTTGGACACACTGAGTGACTATCACTAACTTTCAGGCCCTTTAACCACCAGATCAACTGGACTCCAAGGGACCAAGATGTTGACTTTTCTGATTCTCAGTGACTTCAATCAACTAATGTTTGGACTGGACTGCCCAAGGTGTTCAGTCACGTCTGACTCTTCGTGACCCCATGTACTGTAGCCTGCCAGGACCTTCTGTCCATGGGATTTTCCAGACAAAACTACTGGTGTGGGTTGCCATTTCCTCCTCCAGGGGATCTTCCCTATCCAGGAATCCAGCCAGAGTCCCCAGTGTCTTCCTCATTGCAGGAGGACTCTTGACCTGCTGAGTCACAGGGGAAGGCCAAATCCCTCTATGAACATGCATGAACCCCTAGCTTAAAACTTCCCCAATTTTGCTGTCCAGGGAGACACTGCTTTGGGAAGGATCCTTGGTGTTCTCCCTATTTGCTGCAAGTAATAATAAATCCTTCCTTCTCCCAATTCTGTCTTTTGGTTCAACATCCACCAAGAGGCAAACCCAGTTTTCAGGTAAAAGACATAAGGACAAGGAATTTCACCAGAGTTAAAGAGCAGTACATTTCCTAATGACAAAAAAAAAAAAAAAAAACCAATTAATTGAGAAGACATGGCCATCCTAAATATGCATGTACCTAATATCAAAATTTCAAAATACGCTAAATGAAACCTGATGGAACCAAAGAAACTAGATGGAATCAAAAGGAGAGATAGACAAATTCACAGTCACAATTTTAATAGGAGCTTTCAATACTGATCTCTCAGCAACTGACAGAAAAAAAAGACACAACAACATCTCTAAGGACACAAGGGACATGAAACAATATTATCTTTTCAAGTACACATGAAACATTTATCAAGACAGATAATATTCTGAGCCAAAAACTAAGTCTTAATAAATACAAAATGATTGAAACTGTGGAATGTTCCTTTCTACTACAGAATTAAATTGGAAATTAATTGCAAAAGTTATCTGGAAAGCTGCCCAGATATATAGAAATTACACACATCCTCATAACTCACGGGTTACAGAAATTGCAAAGGAAATTAGAAAATAATTTGAAATAAAATACAATCCATCAAACATAGTGAATAAAACGGATAAACCTCTAGCTAGACTGATTAAGAAAAAAGAAAGGGGATATAGAAACTAACAATATCAGGAATAAAAGAGAGGACATCTCTGAAGGTATTAAAGCGCTAATAAGCAGGTAGGTAGCATGAACAACTTTATGCCAATCAATAAAATGGGTGAATTCATTGAGGACATAAATTGCTAAAACTATTTCAAGAAACAATTAAAAAATTGGAATAGTCTTATATCTAGTAATTAAATAAAATTTATATTTAAATATCTTTCTGTAAAAAAAAATCCATGTCATATGGCTTCACTGAATGCCATTAAACATTTAAGGAAGAAATAATACACAAACTCTTTCAGAAATTAGAGGAGGAAGCTCTTACATGTTACTTTATGAGGTCATTATCTGTCAACACCAAAACCACATGAAGTCATTACAAGAAAATGGCAGATTAATGTTGTTTCTGAAGGACAGACATAAAAATCCTTAACAAAGCATTAGCAAACTGAATCCAGAAATCGAAATGTAAAAGACCTAAACTAGCCAAAACAATCTTACAAATGAACAAAAATGGAAAACTTGAACCATTTCATTTTAAGACATAGTAATCCAGGGGCATTTCAGGTGGCGCTAGTGGTAAAGAACCCGACAGTCTATGCAGGAGACATAAGAAGCTCAGGTTCGATCCCTTGGTCAGGAAGATCCCCTAGAGGAGGGCATAACAACCCACTCCTGTAGTCTTGCCTGGAGAATCCCATGGACAGAGGAGCCTGGCAGGCTATAGTCCACGGGGCAAAGAGTCAGACATGGCTGAAGTGACTTAGCACGAACGAATGCATAGTAATTGAGACATGGACCAGTGGGACAGAACAGAGAGTCTAGAAACAGATGTGTGTATATATATATATATGTATACATATATATGCATATATAATACATACAATTACATATACAATTCATAAATAATTTTAATATATATAATTTGTAAAATAATGTATAACATGATATACATTATATAAACTATGCTTTATATATTTCTTCAACTGATTTTTGCTGTGTGAAGGCAATTCAATGGGAAAAGTCTTTCCAACAAAAGGTGAACCACTGGATATTACATGAAAAAAAGGGAACAATGATCCTTATAGATAAATATTAACTCAAAATGGATCATATACATAAAAGTAAAAGCTAATAACATGTAAGTTCTAGAAAATATATTGGAGAAAATCATCACAACCCTGGTACAAGCAAAAATTTCTCAGATGAGATACAACCTAATCACCAATTACAGAAAATCGGTGTTGATAAAATTGTACTTTATCAACATTGAAACCTTGTTCTTTGTTGACATTGTAAAGAAAACAGAGGCAAACCATAAAATCTAAGAAAATATTTGTAAAACATATATTTAATTTTATATCCAGAATATATGTATCTTAAAATTCAACAATAAGCAAACAACCCAATAATAACTTGACAAAAAGCTAGAATAGATTCTTAACAAAAGAAGACATATTTGGCCAATAGCACACAAAAACACACTCAATATTCATTAGGAAAAGCAAGTTAAAAGTACAGTGAGAAGGTCTTCCCTGGTGGTTCAGTAGATGGGAGTCTCCTGCTAATGCCAGGGACACGCATTCAGTCCCTGGTCTGGAGGATTCCACGTGCCACAGAACAACTAAGCTCTTGAGCCACGATTACAGAGCCCATAGAGCTGCAACTACTGAAGCTTGTACGTCCTAGAGCCTGTGCTCTGCAACAACGGAAGCCACTACAACGAGAAACCCACAAGCAGCAACGAAAGACCCACTGCATCCAAAAATAAATTAAAAAATATAAGCAAGTGCCTAGGGAAAAAAAAAAGGTACGGTGCAATACCACAAAACTCTAAATAGAATGGAGGATTCCCTGATGGCTCAGCGGGTAAAGAATCCACCTGCAAGGCAGGAGATGTGGGTTCAGTTCCTGGGTTGGGAAGATCCCCTGGAGGAGGAAATGGTAACCCGCTCCAGTATTCTTGCCTGGGAAATCCCATGGACAGAGGAGCCTAGCAGGCTAAAGTCTATGGGGTTGCAAAGAGTCACGTGCAACTGAGCACGCATGCAAATACAGAATGGCTAAAATTGACTGATAATACCAGGTGTTAATAAGGATATGGAGCAACTGCAACCCTCAGAGTTGCTGGTAGTATAGTGGTCTAACCACTATGGAAAACCATTCAGCAGTTTCTTAAAAAGTTAGAAAACCATTCAGCAGTTTCTTAAAAAGTTATACTTACACCTAACCATATGACCTATCGGCTCCACTTCTATGTATTTAGTCCAACAAAATGAAAATGTATGTCCACACTTTTTATATCAATGTATACGAAGCTTTATTCATAACAGCAAAAAACTAGAAACAACCCAAACATCCATCAACAGATGAATGGATAAAGAAATTCAGTATATCCATTCAATGGAACACTATTACCCTTAATAAGGAATAAACTATTTAAATGTATCTGCAACAACAAGAATGAGTTTCAAAAACATTATGCCGGGCCAAAGAAGCCAAACCCCCAAAGCAAACACCGTACGAGTCTATTTATACAAAATTCTAGATAAAGCAAACCAGTCCACAAGGTCAAGAAGTACATCAGTGGTTGCCTGGGGTGGAGGCTGTCAGGGGTGGGCTGGGGGCATGATTTGCCAGGGCACAAGGGAACATTTTGGAATTTATGGTTTTCTTATTATACTTGGGTTTGAATCATTCTAGAAAGTCTCATAGCTAAGGTTTGAAAGTCACTTAGGGGAAGAAGTCCTCGTTGGATGGATATGATCTATACCTTGATTGTAGTAGAGGTTATGGGGGGCATATATATTTGCAAAAAAAAAAAAAGCACCTAACCATACATCTAAAATGGGTGCATTTTAGTTTATGTAAATTACAGCTTACTAACAGTTCATCTAAAAAATGAAATGGTTAAAAAAAAAATGCAATTTTCTTAGATACCCTCCAGACTTAGTGAATCAGAAGGCTGAGATGGTGGGGGGACTCCCTTGGTAGTCCAGTGGCTAAGACCTTGTGCTCCCAATGCAGGGCACTGGGGTTCAAGCCCTGGGTAGGGAACTGGATGTCACATGCTGAAACTAAAGATTCCCAAGCCACAACAAATATCAAAGATCCCATGTGCCACAATTAAGAACCAGTACAGGAAAACAGCTCAAACAGTAAAGAATCCACCTGCCATACAAGAGACCCAGGTTCAATCCCTGGGTCGGGAAGACCCCCTGGAGAAGGGAATGGCTACCCACTTTGCTATTCTTACCTGGAGAATTTCATGGATGGAGGAGCCTGGCAGGCTACAGTCTATGGGATCACAAAGAGTAGGACATGACTGAGTGACTAACACAGGCAAATAAATACTTATAAATAGCCAGTATGGTCAAGAATTTATGTTAAAACAAAATCCCCAAATGATTCTGTTGATCAGCTAGGCTTAAGAAAAGCAGATACTTTAGGAAACACGGATAGTCAGACTTGTTAAAATTTGACTATCAACAGTATATTCCCTGGGTTTCACCAGACACCAAATGAAGCTGCTAAGTGAACACTGTCCTTGGGTGCTCTTGACCATCATTAGTCTCTTAGCTTCAACCTGATCCACTTTCTGGTGGTAGGTAGCTCCCTCTGCCCCCAGTTCTCATGTTTTTATACTATTATTGACTACTGTTTCCTAGTTTTTACCTTCTTCTTCTTCTTCTTTTTTTTAACCTTGCCACCAGTCTTGTGGAATCTCAGCTCCCTAAACCAAGGATTGAACCCAGGCCGTGGCAGTTAAACCCTGGAATCCTAACCACTAAACCACCAGGGAACTCCCTAGATTTTACCTTCTTTACTTTTTACTTCCTTTTTCTTTTGTAAAAGGAGATAAAGGGATCATAGCTAATACACTGTACCCACAAAGTATTATGTGTTGACTCCTTTATTTGGTTGATCCACTGGCATCTTTTGGGAACTGATGGCTGGACTTTGAAAGGAATTACAGGCCTCCCTTGATTTCCAGAAGTGTTAAGGTCAAAGCCTAAGTGCTTCTTCAGACCTGAGGACTTTTGAACAAGACAGGAGATTTACATGGTACTATCCCAGATTGCTCAGCAGTAAAGAATCCACCTGCAATGTAGGCAACCTGGGTTCGATCCCTGGGTTGGGAAGATCCTCTGGAGAAGGAAATGGCAACCTACTCCAGTATTCTTGCCTGGAAAATCCCATGGACAGAGGAGCCTGGTGGGATACAGCCCATGGGGTCACAAGAGTTGGACACGACGTAGCAATGAATAACAACAATTTTTTAAAACAGGGCTAGTTTTGATTTTAAAATGTGACTCTGCAAATCATCTATTACAATGTCTTCAATTACCTCTGAGCCATTCCACCAGCAATCAAACAAGCCAAGTCAAAGCTCTGAGGAGAACCTGCGAATTATATGCTGTCCCTGAGAGTTCCTTGGAGATGATCCGTTTACAGTATCAAATTCTACTAGACCAACTTACAAATTTTCCTTGGAATCCTGACCCATGACGTTTCTTTTTGGCATGCTGATCTGTCTTCTTTCAGAATCAGTTTTTCATGATTTTGAGCTGAGCCTGTTCCTGAAATAATCATCATCTGGCTTCACCGACTGAACTCAACTGGGGATGTACTGGAGTTTGTCCTCTTGGAAATGTAAGTGAAACGTAACAGACCACAAAGAGCTGTAGTTACTAAAATGGCTTATTCTCTTTACACTCTTGGCCTTGAATCAATCTTGAAAGTTTTATGGCCAAGATCTGGAGGTCATGTGGGTTCAGAAGCCCTCATCAGGTTGATTTTAACTGACTGACTAGCTTATCTCCTATTTCAGGTACAGTGTGCACCTTAAAAATGGAAATTTAGGGAGGGTTTCCCTGGTAGTCCACTGTTTAAGAATCCACCTGCCACTCGGGGGACATGGGTTTGAGCCCTGGTCTTAGAAGGTTCCACGTGCTGTGGAGCAACTAAGTCCGCGAACTATAACTACTAAGCCAGAACTCTACAGCCCGAGGGTGGGAACTACTGAGCCCAGGCACAGCAACTACTGAAGTCCACGTGCCCTAGAGCCCACGCTCCACAAGAGAAGCCACCACAAGGAAAAGCCTGGCACGGCAACAAAGAGTAGACCCCGCTGGCCACAACTAGAGAAAGCCCAAAACAGCAGTGAAGACCCAGCCAAAAACAAATTCAATAAACAAATATTTTTTTTTTAAAAATGTGAATCTATTTTCTGTTCCTTATTCTAAAACTAAGGCATGACTGCTTGCCAAAAAAACTCAGAGAATGTAGAAGTCTTTAAGGATCCGGAATTAACATATCATATATATCAGGTTTTTCTACAAATGTATAGTATACACGTGTATTTTTAACACAGAGTCCTATGAAACATACTATTTTATCAACTACCCTTTCCACTAAATAAACAGTGAACTGCTTTCATAGATTACGTACACCAAAAGAAATGGCTGCTTACAACGCATATTCTCTATTTGAACAGTTAAAAGATGGACAGGTAAGTCGTGGGGTACTGCCCACTGACTCACTCAACACCCACTTCAACTCCATTCTCACTGCCCTCCTTAATCTAAAAGCTGGAAAAATAAGCACTTCCTTTTCCAGATACCCCTAAGGTTGGCTTCCCCGGTGGTTCAGACGGTAAAGAATCAGCCTGTGATGCAGGAGGCACGGTTCGATCCCTAGGTCAGGAAGATTCCCTGGAGAAGAGAATGGACACCCACTCCAGTATTCTTGCTTGGAAAATTCCATGCAGAGAGGAGCCCGGTTCGCGATACAGTCCACGGAGTCGCAGAATCAGACATGGCTGAGCGATTCACACTTTCTGCCTCCCTCCTGGACTTCCTGCTCCCCACAGGTGGCCCCAGGCACCAGCCATCAGGGAGCGGGGAGCCGGGCTCCCTCACAGCAACCCCAAGTCTCCAGCCAGCCCCTAGATACTTACTTCTCGGTTGGACTTCCTAGGGCATGAGATGAATAGACACCTTAATTTAAACCACTAAAAAAATAAACTGCAAAATGCTCTCTGGGTACTCGCTCGGTTATTTTTTCTAAGAAAAACTTGCAGAAGTAGAATTATTGGATTAAAGATATGTCTTAAAATACTTTCGAAACATTTTATCAACGGACACTGCCACCAACCCTGAATTGTTACTGACCTGGGCCCTTGGGCTTTTCAGGCAATAAAATCTGACAAGAGGTGAGACGAGACTTTCAGGCAAGGCTTTCTTGGGGCTCCCACGACGCCACCGGAGTTTTAAGACTAGAAACGGGTGCCGAGGAGAGCGGGCTGGCTCCTTAAATACGGGGAGGGTAGGGGCAGCTCGGTGGGCGGGGCAGAAGGCGTGGCTTAGGCGGCCTGCCCACCCCTCGGTGGTGCCGTGTGCAGCGCTCATGCGCCGTACCCTGCTTTTTTTTTGCTCCCGGCACTTCAGAAGTGGCCGTTGGTTTGTAGCCTTTTTGTATCTTAACTGTTCATAGTTGCCATGACTGAAGTTATTTTTAGTCCTTTATAGTTTCTTTGTATTCTGTTGCTTGAGGAGGTGATTACACTCTGCACTTCGGTAAAGGCTCCCAAGGTTCCTAACTATCACATGACGCAAGCACACTGGTCACATGCATGCGTGCTCTTTCATGACCAACTTTTTGCAGCGCTATGGACTGTAGCCCACCAGGCTCTTCTGTCCATAGGATTCTCCAGGCAAGACTACTGGAGTGGGTTGCCATTCGCTTCTCCAGGGGATCTTCACGACCCAGAGATCGAACCCAGATCTCCTGCATTGCAGGAAAATTCTTCACCACTGCACCACTACCTGGTAAGCCCTGGGTCCCAAGTCCCAGCCTACCTCTGTTTGGGTCTACTCCTTTCTCTGCTGTGCATGCGTGCTAAGTCGCTTCAGTTGTCTCTGATTCTATGCGACCCTATGGACTGTAGCCCTCCAGGTTCCTCTGTTCATGGAATTCTCCAGGCAAAAATACTGGAGTGGATTGCCATGTTCTCCTCCAGGGTATCTTCCCGGTCCAGGGATCTAATCCGCAGTCACTTAATGTCTCCTGTAATGGCAGGCGGGCTCTTTAGCACTAGCGCCCTGGGAAGCCCATGCGCATGTTAAGAATAGTTAACCTGAGATCTGCCGTTTTAAAATTTCCCAGCTTCCGATGTATAGCAAAAACCAGCACAATATTGTAAAATAATTATCCTCCAATTAAAATAAATAAATTAATTAAGAAAAACCATTGACAAGGCTCTAAAAAAATTTTTCCCCAGCTTAATTTAGACAACTGACATATAATATTGTATAAATTTACTTAACAAATTTTGAAATGCACAACGTGGATTATGGATTGCACTTTTTTGGGGGGGCACCATTTCCAAACTTGATAGATTAAAAAAGGATACCTCATTGTTTCAATTTGTCTATCTTGGATTACCAGGAATAATGCATATGTTTAGTGAATGCCTGTATTCTTTCTTTTGTAAATTTCAGGTTAGATCAGGGAACTAACTTACTGGAAGCAACCTGCTTCCCTCCTCTTTGCTGGTGGGCAGTGTTGGGGTAAACAGCTAGCAGCCAGTTTGAAATTCCAGCAACTCTATTACATCCCTGTCACTTTCCCATAGGATGTTACAGACATGACCTCGGTTTCAGGTCTGCTCTTTGGCAGTCCAAATGTCTCCACAACCCCAGCACACTTGGGAAGGACCTTGGTGAGAGATGTCTCAAAAAAAAAAAAAAAAAGTTAGGGAGGCTTTGAGCATCTGCTACTTATTCAGGCATATGCTGAAAAAGTTTCTGAACAGCTTAAGTTGCTACTTGTCATCCAAAGGACCGAGCCATTCATCTTCTTAAGTTGGGTGGAACCAGACACCCCAACAGTCAGAGGATAGCAATTTCTTACAGGTGACAGGAATGTCTGTGCAGAAATCACATTTGGCAAATAATATCATTTGGGTAGATCATGTAATGGATTCTTTCATGGTTGCTACCCCATGTTGTTGTAGAATGACATGTCTATATTTACAAAAAAAAATTTTTTTTTGTAAATTTAACAGAATTATATTTCACTTTTTTTTTTTTTTTTTTTTTAGTTGCATTGCACAGCATGTGGGATCTTAGTTCCCCAACCAGAGATCAAACCCTGCGCCCCCTGGAGGGAGAAGTCTTAACCATTGGCCCACCAGGAAAGTCCTATTTAAATATTTTAACTATGTTTTTGTAATCACCCAAGGCTAATGAGAATAAGGAAGTATGAATTGGGTACAAGGGCTAAAGTAAAACTCCTCAGCCTTTTTACACCTTTCTATGTCTGGATGCCAGCTTTCTGAGTCATTTTTCATTAATGATTTGTAACTTGCAGGGCCCAAGAGGGACTCACAGGCTCTGGATGACTCATAGACACTGAGGCTTCCAGTTCAAGGAGCAGACTGGTGATGATTTGCAAGTATTAACTGCAAGAGGCATCATCCTTGGGAAGATGGGCTGGTATCTCCTTCCCTTCTCAAAGTTTTCAACTTATGCCCTGCAACAGGAGGCTAACTTCTATGGGCTATATGTTGTTTTTCGTTCAGTCACTAAGTTGTGTCCAACTGTTTGCATCCCCATAGACTGCAGCACACCAGGCTCCTCTGTCCTTCACTGTCTCCCAGACTTTGCTCAGATTCATTTTCATGAGTCGGTGATGCTATCTAACTATCTCATCTTCCACCGCCCTCTTCTCCTTTTAACTCAGATCTTTCATAGGATCAGGGTCTTTTCCAATGAGTCGGCTCTTTGCATCAGGCAACCCAAAGTATTGGAGCTTCAACTTCAGCATCAGTCCTTCCAATTCAGGGTTGATTTCTTTTCGATTGACTGGTTAGATCTCCTTGCAGTCCAAGGACTCCTCAAGAGTCTTCTCCAGCACCACAGTTCAAAAGCATCAATTCTTCAGCACTCGGCCTTTATGATCCAGCTCCCACATCTTTTCTACATAAGTACAGATGGACTATATAAGGGGTTCTCAAACTTTGGGGTCTCACAATTCTCACATATTAAACAACTATCAAGGACTCTACATAGCTTGTTTTGTGACATATTGGAATTTATGGCAATAGAAGTTAAAGCTGAAACATGTTTGAAATATTTACTTGTTCATCAAAAATTACAGTAATAAACCCACTACATGTTAACATAAATACTTTTTAATTAAAAAAAATTGCTTTCCATTGTAATGCCCTTTTCTATCAGGATTAACAGAAGATAGGTGGATTTTCACATTTCCTTCTGCACTCATGCTGCTGAAGTATCACAAGACAAATAGCCTTTGGAAAATGCCACTATTCACTACTGAGAGAATGAAAGTGGAAAAGGCAAATACCATCATAGTGGGGGGCAGCAGAGAATGAGATGGTTGGATGGCATCACCAAAATAATGGACATGAGTCTGAGCAAACTGAAGGACAGGGAAGGCTGGTGTGCTGCAGTCCATGGGGTCACAAGGAGTTGGACATGACAGCGACTGAACAATCCTAGTGTTACTATGAAAGCAGTTTTGACTGCAAGGATCTTCTGAGAAGGTCCAGGAAACCCTCAGGAGTTCCCAGACACACCCAACACAACTCTTGTGACCTCCGAATTCAGCCAGTGGGAGCCCTGGCAATAAGACAGAGCCATCAGAAATTTCTTGCCCTACCTCATCTTTGCAGGGTGCATTCACTGAAGCTGGCTTGGTTTCTCAGAGTAAGGCTTCTTTCAAATGACTCTCTTCTACGCGTTCTACCTGCTTCTTCCATTACCCCTTTGGGCTTAGGGATAGAACATCTCTAAGTTGTTACATTATTTGTCTTAGTTTTTCTACACTCTGTGCACACCTTCATAAATAAAAACTGAATTTATCCTGAAGCCCCTTTTCACCACCACATGTAACTCAATGAACAACAAACTCAATGAACAACATAAAAACTCAATGTACACAAAAACCAAAACTCAATGAACAACACAGAGCCTTGTTCTATACCTGAAATTCTCAAGATGTGGTCCCTGGAGCATAGGCATCAGTTATCACCTGTTAAGAATTAGAATTCACATTTTTGGACCATACTCTGGTCCCCAGAGTGTGACCAAATAAGAAATTAATAAGACAGAATAAGAAATATTAGGGATGGGGCTCAGCAATTTGTGTTTTAACAAGCTTTTCAGGTGATTCTGATACATGTTAAACTGTGGCCCAGTCTAAAAACACTGCTCAAACAAGATAATGAATAATAGTGCCCTAGTAAATTTAGAAACTGTAAAGTTAGATAAAGTTAGCCCTTGATTAATATTAGCTATGGGAATCCCCTGGAGGTCCAGTGGTTAGGACTTGGGGCTTTCACTGCCATGGCCCAAGTTCAATTTCTGGTCAAGGAACTAAGATCCTGTAAGCTGTGTGGTGCAGCCAAAAAAACAAAAACAAAAAAGGCTGGTTTGTATCTTTAAAAATGGAAGATATATGTACCAAAATAGTATGTAGACTCTGTTGGGTGCATTTACAAAAATTGAGGTAACAGGTTTATTTTAAAAGTTAATATTTACAGCATGCTAGAAACTGCATTCTTTTTAACTATTCCAACTTATGAAAAATTGTGGATATCAAAACTTAAAGTGTGCAAAGGGGCACATGATTATCAAAACTACCTTTGTAGGAGGCTTCCCTGGTGATTCAGTGGCTAAGGCTCTGCACTTCCAGTGCAGGGGGCCTGGGTTGGATCCCTGGTCAGGGGACCAGATCCCACATGCCACAACTTCACATGCTACCACTAAAAAAAAAAAAAAAAAAAGATCCTGCATGCTGCAATGAAGATGGAAGATCCCAAGTGCCACAACTAAGACCTGATGCAGCTAAGCTAAATATTAAAAAAAAAAAAAAAAACTTGTGAAGGTATCAAACCAGAGAAACTTGTAGATCTCTCGTCTATGGTTATCTATTTCCTTTTTTCCCCCCTTTGGCCAAGGATTAAACCTGTCACCCCCAGATCTCTTGTCTATGGTTATCTATTTCCTTTTTTTCCCCTTTGGCCAAGAATTAAACTGTCGCCCCCTGCAATGGAAGCTTGGAATCCAACCCACCAGACCACCAAGGAATTCCAAACCCGTTTACTTTTCCACCACCATATGGTAGTCAACTGTCAAATCATTGGGGATGGGTGAGGTACATGGATATGATGACCAAGAAACCAACCCAACTAGCCATGCACTGAACTCTAAGCTTACTTCCATGGCTGAGAGGTGGCCCTTACGGTAACCCCTGTTCCCCCAACTTGGTGTAATGGCCTTACCGGTCTATCTGCCCTCCTTACCATGAGCCTTGGGACTTGCTGAGCTCTCTATGCACCTCTCCTATAAGAGGGGAAAGTTGGGAAAGGTGAGCTTTAGGTCAGATAGAGAGTACTGATCTAGTACAAGTTTTTAAAGGATATTAATAGTCCCTTCTACTATATCCTGTAACAAATACCTGTGTTGACTTACTGTTTGTAAATATATGATTTTCATCTGGCTTTCTGAAATGCTGAAAGCCAGAATGAAGAGTTACAACTACTTTATACTGCTTTCTTCAAATTCTCCCTAGCTTCCACGTATTCCAGAATGGGACATTTTTTCCTTCTTGAAATGGTTCAAAAAATGTGCTTAGAGTAAATTCAAAGTAACATACCACACACACCAGTGAAACATAAAGACAAACACTACACAAAAATACCCAAAGGAAACCCAAAGAGTAACATCAATTTTCAACCTCAACATACCCATAAAAACTTGACAACAATCTCTGTATCATGACTAAAGGGAAATCATCATCTGTTGACTATTTCCTTTGAGAAGCCATCTTCAGAAAAAGGTAACAATGTAATCATGTTTATATGGACAGACAGAGCTATACATTCTTCTCCCATTTTCACCTCTCTTTTCATTCACCTCCTACATTACAGACCGTATCTATTTGCACTTCATTTTGTGTGTTTCTGTTTGGATGAATTCTTATACATGTGCATTTTAAATTAAATCTAAATCTGCTTTAACACAGCATGAAAAAAATAAGACTGACCAGTGTCGATTTAGTTTCAACCGTGTTATATAGGAATCCCAAAGCATCACATTTCCTTGTACTCTGGGAACAATATATAGCCTGAACAAAAGGTTATACAGGGAAGGAAATGTAATTGATTCTGAAGAGCGTGAACATCTGCAGAGAATGTGTTGTAAGAGAAAACGATCTCTGAGGGTCCTGCTTATGATGACGAAACGGTTTCTCGTTACCCGGGTCAGAGAAGTAACTTGCTGCCCCTGCCCCCACTCCAAATCCAATCCCTAAGTAGAGCGAGATTATAGATGCTAGAAGCTACTTTCTATGACACCAAAACCAACGGAAAGAGGAAGTAGGTACAGAAGACTTGACAAAACTAAATTTGCCCACTGGTGTTGAAAGGTCAGAGAAACTTTATTCTGGTGCAGATTTTGTCATTAAGTGTAAAGTGATTGTGGTCAGGTCAGTTTTTCTCTCTGAGCTTCAAGTTTCTCAGCTTCGACATGGGAGAGCTGAGTTGGACGACAGATACAGTTCTTTTCTGGTGCTGTCTGCAATGAGATTAACAGACTACTTTTTCATTGAGAAGTCTCTTAAAGTCTCAGACTTTCCATTTCACCTGGGAAGAGCAAAAATTCTAACACAAGTCATTTAAGAACATCAACATTTATTTAACATGATAAAAAAGAAATGAGATATGAACATTTGCATTTAAACAATAGTAAGTAGCCTTTAATACTTACATTACGTGTGCTCATTGTATAGTATATACACAATGAACATAATTACATTTGTACACAAACTAAGTACTGGATTTGAAAACCTGCTTATTGCTGTACACATCTAGTCCAATGAAGTAGAAGCCCAGTACTTCAAAATACCTACATTTTAAATTGCTTTTTAAGAAAAAGTAAGCGGTAACATTTGTGTTTAAGCTGACAAGAGTGTGGCAGTAACTGCTGACAATGCAATCTGACTGAGAAATAATTAGAGCAGGAAACGAGACATACTTCACTTAGCAATAATAAAATGGCACATTTTAAATATATATATAAAATTTTTACAAATCAAGTGTGAAACAAAGCATTGCAGTAGCTGAAATGGGAGGAAGGAAAAAAAAAAAAAGGAAAACAAGCTTCACTGGAAATAATAACTAAATTTCTGTACTGAAAAGTGAAAAGAAATATAAATCCACCCAGACTTTAGAAACATCAAAACCTGGAGATCAGCAACTATGTAAGCTCTGGCTGTAGACCGCACACTAAGAAGCACCTTTACTTATGTGCTTTGAAATCATAGCAGCAAGCTGGTGTCAGAGTAATAACCTTGAGATTACATTACAGAACCTTGAGTGTACATATGGGCCATTAAAGCTGTTTTGGAATAAACATTTTCCAGAAGTGATAAAACGATGCTCTGTGGCCAAAAGCATCAGAACTATGAATTTCATAGATTTAAAATATACTGTACAATATCTTCTCACATTGCCAAAGGTCCATGTCCTCAGCTCTGAATGGTTTCAGCAGAAGTCAGTATAGCTGAAAAATACAGAGAAGGAAAATTACTTTGACATCTGCAAAGTTAATGAATGAACCTTTCCTAAAGTAACTGAGGGTGACATTCTCTAACAAAAGAACTGACAAGCATGGCCATGAAAATCCTAAAACATAATAACCATTGAAGGACATCATCTCTTCATTTCCATAAGCTTAATTCACAAAGCAAAGAAACATAATGCAGTTAAATTGCAATTCAGATGGAAAAAAGGACCCAAACTTCTGGCTGAATTCAAAAGACTGACAAAATAAGCAGAGATCTGCACAACTTTACTAAAATATGTAGTATTGTATCAAGCTGCCTACACAGTGGTGTGTCTATCTTGTGTGAAACCTCCCTAAGTCTTGCCAAAAAAAGTTTAGAAAATGACACATGCACTTATGAGAAGATGGACTGTAAAATAACGCAAGCTTGAATGCCACTGGTTGGTTGTGATGACTGCACGCCACAAGGTTAGAAAATATCCAGCAAACCCTGGATCTCAAGCCAGCAGGTAACACAGTGGTTCTTGGGACAAAAGTAAAACAAAACAAAATCCAGTAATAACAACTTAAGGAACCTGGCCATGTATTCGAGTTTTAACTGTAAACATTACTAACTGTCATAATGGTCTGAGTACAGTGAGTTGTAACTTGTTTATTGAACCAAAAGATAATGAGAGTGGCTCTTAGAGTACGTCACCAGGATGACAGAGGCCATTGATCAACTCTTCGCACAGGCGGCATCAAGGGAACATAATGCTTATTATCCCCATGTTTGGTGTTATTCTGTCACTAGTGGCAACTGCCACTTCTGAATGTATTAAAAGTTTAAATGTATGAGTGACTGAAGAAAGATACAAGTAAGACTACAACAAAGATGGGGTTTACAACCCCAGAAAGGATGACAATCCTGCAGAGATCCAAATGACAACAAGCGAAGCCTCTTCCGGGCTCCAGATAGACATGATCTCAAAAAAGTTATCGATACAAGAAAGTTAAACATAAATCATCTGGCTGAAAAAAAAAGGCACATAGGTTAGAGCTTCTACCAAAAAAGGTGTGAATGGAAGTAGATTCTAGAAAATGTGAGCACTACTGGATG
The DNA here is from genome assembly GCF_910594005.1 of Cervus elaphus. NCBI lineage: Eukaryota > Metazoa > Chordata > Mammalia > Artiodactyla > Cervidae > Cervus > Cervus elaphus. The sequence continues at coordinate 28,887,442 of NC_057836.1, read as the reverse complement.
AAAAACTGAGTCAAGTTAGTGTCTGTAGTCATTTATTTTGAGAATCCAAAAATCAAAGAACATGTTTATAATTATGCTCAAAAAATCTGTAGGTGTTTTCATAGCTTTAACTGTTTAACACAAATAGGTGGTAATCCTAAGACACTAAACATTCGAAGATCTGGCAGATACTAGGAGGGAAAAAAGTGCAGAAAAAGACATAAAATGCTCGCTCTATACCTCACAGCTTTTCTGAAAAATAAAGTACGTAAGTACAAAATTGACATAAAATGCACCAGTTGTTGATAAAGTTTAAAAGTAAGACTTCAGGGGGCTTCCCTGGTGGCTCAGGGGTAAAGAATCCACCTGCCAATGCACGAGACACGGGTTGGATCCCTCATCCAGGAAGATCCCACGTGCTGTGAGAACAGCCAGCCTGAGCACAACTATGGAGCCTGAGCTCTAGAGCCGGGAGCTCCAACTACTGGAGCCTGTGAGCCCCGGAGCCTACGCTCTGTGACAAGAGAAGCCACCGCAACGAGAAGTCCATGAACCGCAACTACAGATAGACGCCACTTGCTGCAACTAGAGAAAAGCCCGCACCGCAACAAAGATCGAGCACAGCCAAAAATAAAGGCATAAAATTAAGGGGGAAAAAAAAGGACCTTAGAAAATGATTCTCAGTTCTAAATTGTGGTCAAAGGAATACTGGTCGAGAAAGGGCCTTCCTCCCTGTCCCCACTCGTGGCTTTTAGAGAACTACTTTACTGACTTAAAAGTATTTAGAAATAATTTCTGATGGATCTTCAAAGGTTTTAGATTCCATATCTAGTTGGCTGTACCGTGACCTTTTCGTAATCCTTAAAAATAATGAGCAAACTGTCAATATGGAAGATACGTCACCCTGACTGTGAAAAACATTTCTGGATCAAAATGTGATGACTTGAACAGAATTCTCAGACCTGACTGTGGAAGGAACCATGAGCTGGGAACACAGCTGCAAAACACCAGGGGGCCTGTCCTGGCACAGGCCCTTCCCTCCGAGTTTGGCTGTTTTTACAGATGATGAAAGAAGAGACAGGGAAAATGCGGTCACGGAGCGCATCACTGAAGGGCCGATGTTGGAAAAGTTTTACTGCCCATGGTTTAAATGCTTGGTCTACCTGCTCTGCCAACTAACCACTAATACACAGGACAGAACTCATTGCAGGTTTTGGTCACTCAAACAACAGAGGAATAAAAGTCAAGTTGACAACTTTAACGGCGAACCACAGAGTCGAAAGGAAATGACGTACCTGTCGTGAGACTACACACACATGAAGTGTGAGCCTTCGGTGAGCTGCGGCTGCGCGGACGGGACGGGTGACGCGGAGGAGCCGGGAGACGGAGGCAGGCTTTGCGCTGGAACACACCGAGAAAATGGGACAGGGTCAAACCCCGCAGACACCTCTGGGGCCGAAAATCCTGACGCTGGGGTCCCAGCACGGTCAGAACATGTGTCGGGAAGGAATTATTAGCTGCATTTCGCTTCTGCATTTTGGCTATTCTGACAGCTAATTATTCAGGATGAAATGTCTCTTGAAGACTGTTTAAAAATTCTTCTTCCTTGTACACCTTAAACTTATATAACGTTATATGCCAATTATATTGCAGTGAAACTGGAAAAAAATGAAGAATTCTCTCTCCTTTTTAATTTTTTTCTTTCAAGGTTAATTTTCAGGTGTCTATTAGTCACTTAACCCTTTGGGTCTCACTTTAAAAGGCTTTTCTAGTTCCACGCAGCTAAATATTACAGATGGTCTAAGTGTTGTGGTTTAAATACACCCACATAGCCTTTTGGGCTTCTCTGGTGGCACAGTGGTAAAGAATCTGGCTGCCAGCGCAAGAGACCCCAGATTCGTTCTCTGGGTCGGGAAGACCCCTGGAGTAGGAAATGGTAACCCACTCTAGTATTCTTGTCTGGAAAATCCCATGGACAGAGGAGCCTAGCTGACTACCGTCCATGGGGTTGCAGGGTGGGATAGGACTGAGCACACACACACACACATACCCCTTTAACCCAGACCTGCTATAAGAATAACCTGATGTAACCAATGATAATTTTTTGTAAAAAATGAGAATGCCCATGCACATTGCCTTTAAAGTGATAAGAGACAAGGAAAAGACAGTGCTTCATATTGGTTACAAAGGAACATGGCTGATAATATACATTTACATGTTACAGGTATATAAGATACAGAAAATGCTCTTAAGAACTGTCCTAGGTAATTGAATTTCATTGTGCTTACCCTTCTGCAAAAAGACTAGGGGTGGGGGGTGGGAGGCAGAGAAAGGATTACTAAGAATAGATTTTGCTTATGGACTATTGAGAAGGAAAGTTGATGATTTATACTAGTGGTATGATTCTCCTACCCCCCTTTCCTTGCCAAAAATCATTAAAAAAGAAAAAAGATTTTGAAGAATCCAGAAAGTATAAAAGAATAGCATAGACAAAAATGTATTTTTTTTGGACATGCTATACAGATTATGATCTTTTACTATCAGAGATATGGATTTACTATCAGAGGTTGGATTATGGTAGGAGCTAAGTAAGTAAATCCATTCGACTATTAATAGTTTAGATATTCAATCTCCCAGGGTTCCCAGAGGGGGAGAGGTTTATGAATACTCTGGGAATGCAATGTCAGAGAAATAGGTAAAATTTCCAAGTAGTAAAAGACCTTCTTAGAAAAAAGTTTTAAGGTATGTGTTAAGGTTAAGATCAAAAAAAACAAACAAAAAGAAGGAAGTGACGTCCAAGTCAGAGAGAGGGCAGCTCTGGCTGCTGAGACAGGACTGGCCCTGGGCTTCTGAGTAGCAGCAGTCTTCCTGACCATGCAGGTGTGGGAAGGCGAAGACCTCTCAGTCTGCAGCTGATGTCCCCGAGTAGCCCCCTTGCTAGAGTCTCCATATGGCAAATAAATTCAGAGGTTCAGAGGAAGCAGCGGTTAGGAAACGGGTAATATCTACCTGCCATTGTCTGATTTCCTCTAGAAGCCTCAGGAGTTAGTTCATAAGAAAGAACATTTTCTTCCTGCTCATGAATATCGTCCTTTGTATCTTCTGCAGGGGGGCCTTCTGGTTTATGATTTGGGATCTGTGACTCCTCTTGAGGGCTAATGAAAATAGAAAGGTATTTTAAAATTTGTTATTTTTTAATCTATTATTATTATTTTGCCTGCAGAGTGTGTGGAATCCTAGGTTCCCAATCAGGGACTGAACCCACACCCCCTGTGTTGAAAGTGTGAAGTCTTAACCACTAGATTACCAGGGAAGTCCCCCAAAATTTGTTATATTAGAATGCAATTTTTTTCTTCCAACTTAGTATTATGAAAAATCTTCACAGAAACGATGTCGCCATCTATACTTCTCAACTGCTAACATTTTGCTCAAATTTTTTTTAAATCCACATTTTGTCAATTTTATTTCATTCTAAACCCTCAGCCTGCTCCCCAAATTATTTTCAAGCAGATTAAGGACATATCACTCAATCTGTAAATACCATCAGATATCCAGTCAGTATTCAAATGATTTCAACTGCTTTATAACATCATAAGAGTTACCTGTTTAAATCAGGATCCAAACGAAGTCTGATTATATTTGCCTGACAAGTCCCTTAATGTCTACTTTAATCTAAAATACACCACCCCAAGGCTTCCCTGCTGGCTCAGTGGTGAAGAACCTGCCTGCTAATGCAGGAGACATGGGTTCAACCCCTGATCCAGGGAGATCCCACATGCCTCGAGGCAACTAAGCCTGTGCATCACAACTACTGAGCCCACAAGCCTAGAACCCACGCTCCCTAACGAGAGAAGTCACTGCAGTGAGAAGCCCGAGCACCGCCACAAAGAGGAGCCCTGCTCAGAGCAGCTACAGACAGCCCTACAGCAGCAATGAAGACCCAGTGCAGCCAAAAATAAATGAGTAAATGAAACAAAACACAAACTAAAAGACCCCAGATTCACTTCTGCTATTCTTTTCAGAGATAAAGGCACCCCTACTACATGAAAACACAGTATTTCTCTTTTCCAGCACTGAGAATGTTTTAATGGAGGGTGAGATTAAGGCTATACATTTTAAAAGGCTAGTTAACAAATACAGTTAAAAAATAAACAGAAAATCACTATAATTTTTGGAATGCTTATCAGACAGCTTAGACAGCTGATCAACATCTGTCATTATACAGACAACGATAAGGTGCTTACTTTGCTACAGCTTGTGTGCCTAGAGATAGTTAGGAAGTTTGAGGTCAATATGTACACACTGCTATATTTAAAATGGATTACCAACAAAGTGCTACTGAGTGGCACAGGGAACTCTGCTCAATGTTACGTGGCAGCCTGGTTGGGAAGGGAGTCTGGGGGAGAATGGATACACATACATGTCTGGCTGAGTCCCTCTGCTGTCCACCTGAAACTGTCACAATACTGTTCATCGGCTATACTCCAGTGTAAAATAAAAAGCTAAAAAAATTTTTTAAAGGTATTTATTGATCACTTCCTAGGTGTTTAGCACAGAGTTAAATGTGCTTATTTAATCCTTACAACACACTTGTGAGATGGTTACTACTATTACCCTCATTTCTACAGGTGAGGTACTTGCATTTAGGAAGGTTATGTAACTTGCTTAAGATCTTACAGCTTGTATGTAGATATTCTGGGAGTGGCATCTAAGACCTCTGACCATGAAGCTTACCATTTCTAAGCAGGTGAATTTAATTTAGTGAGTGAATGACCCCTTTGTCTGCTGGTTTGTTTTCTCTAATTATTACCTGTATGGCACACGCTCAGGCATCTCTTTTTTGTCTCCTTCTTTATCCATCACTTCCTCAGAATTCACTTCATTTGGCTCAGGTGTGAAAAGTGTTTCAGAAAAAACATTTTCAGTTTTTTTAAACTATGGAAGAAGGAAAAATTTGCTTTTTCAAATGATTTTTTTTTTTTTTTACCATATTTGCTATATGAGTGAATTATCTAGAATGATTCCCAAATAAAAGTTTATTAAACACCATATCAAATATTTACTGAACTATTTTAAAATCAAGTATATTAAAAATAGTGATATCCTTTCCTACATCAGAAGGACAGAAAGTACACTGCCATTAGCTAGCTGCTTTGGGATTAAAGATTCTTTAATTGGAGTAATGGTAATTTATTCTAGCCTTGACGGATCATGTTTTAAGTTTTCAATTAACCCAGTTTTTGAAGTGGCTGAATATATTGATCAAATTACATGAAACCTGTCATTTCACTGAGATCTGCATCCTCTGTGACAGAATGCCACACAAAACTATCTTCAACCTTCCCACCTGATCTCATCTTAAAAAATCTATCCCTTTGGAATATGTGTCCTAAAACAATCTCTCTACCTCTTCGCTGAAATCCGTATTTTGAGGTTCAGCTTCTTTTAGTTGAACAGTGTCTGTGGTAGGAGTGTCAAGGTTTGGCTTCATGTCATTTTCTCTGATGGCAGCGTCCAGTTCCTTAGAGTTATCATCCTTTCTTCGAGCCTGTTCAACAGATAGGCAGTACTTTTAGATTCATACTATACAGGTATGTGTAGTTTCTAGGTAGTACCTGCTAATTTCTTTTTTTAAGTTGGCCCTTCATTTGCAAGGTTTCCTTATGAGACACAACAGAGACATCTTATATATATTAATCGTCTATTTGGTAATGTGTAGAATGTACAGTTACTTAACTGTTAACCTCTCCTAGAAATGCCTGCTCTCCAACTACACTAAGAGGAGATTTCCATGATGATGGGGAGGCACCTTCAGTGAGTCCACATCAACAAACAGGGATCGACCTACTGAAGCCTCTGGAAAGACTCCCTAGTCTGCTCTGATTTATGAATCAGGATAACCAACAAACAAATAATAAGAGATGGAATGTTGTCTCTTTATAAGACTGAAGTTAAAATGTGCTGCATAGTACAACTTTTATCTGAAGCTCTCCCCTGCTATAATTTAGGTCAGGCTAAATTAGGATACACAGTACTGCACATTTTATTGGGAGGGGAATTGGGGACTATCTTACATGGCATTTTACATGTGTTGAAAGCAAATTTTATCTTTTTAGTATTTCTGTGACATATACAGGACAGGTTGTGTCTTTATTTGATTTATAGTAGAGGAGATTAAGTTTACAACCAATAGGAGGGCAACAAGTAATTTAGCCCAGGTTTTTTGAACCCAGGGCTATTTCCATTTTACTAAGCTGTCTTGGCATATCATAAGAGTTAACTAATATAACTATCTATGTTTCCAATATTTAAAATCCCATCTACCATGTAACTCTATGATTCTAAGATTCAAGTGATATTAGATTTACCCACAAGAATGAGTAAAAACAACTGATATATATACCTGGGTAATCCTGAATGGATTTTCCCTTAAGTTTGAAGGACTTGGTAAGGGTGACTGGTCTAAAGCACCAATAAGATTTAATCCTTTTTTCTTTTCCCTTAAGCATGCTTGTTGATGCCTTCTGATTCTCTCCATTTGTTCTTCCACAGTCATCCTAGGTCGAGTGCTTTCAGCCAAACAGAGCTGTTCCACTGCACTTCTTGGTCGTTCCTTTAAATTGAAAATAAACAGATGAATCCTGAATACAGGGCAACTTCTGAAAAGTATGTTAAAATAAAAAATAGTTCTAAACTGGACTTCCCTGATGGCACAGTGGATACGAACCTGCCTACCAATGCAGAGGACATGGTTCAATCCCTGGTCTGGGAAGATCCCACGTGGCACAGAGCAACTGTGCCACCAAAGTCCTTGCTCTAAAGTTCCTGAGCTGCAGCTGCTGAAGCATGCAGGCCTTACTACCCCTGCTCCACAAGAGAGGCCACCACAGTGAAAAGCCCATGCACCACAGTGAGGAGTAGCTCCTGATCGCCACAACTAGAGAAAAGCCCTTGAAAAAAGAAGCAAGAAGATGCAGCACAAAAATAAAAAGTTTTTTTTTTAATTAAAAAAAAAAAAAAAGCGTTTTAAAATGCATTTATTTTGTTGGCAAAACCAAAAGTGGCAGGTTTAGATGTCATTTACATTACACCAGAAAGGCAGATTACTTTATGAGTGCACTGATGCATGAGCAGTGATGGAAAGCAAGAGAGGTGGGAGGTAGGGGAGAAAAGAGGAACTTAAGGAAGGTATTTGCTTGTTTTAAAAAAAATACCAAAGGGTATGGCAGCTCTGAAGTGATCCTACCTCACAGTTCTAAAATGGGAAATTGTATAAAACTCAAATTAGGAGAAAAAAGAGGCATAGCTTCTAAATATCACTAACTTTTTTTTTTTCTATGCTGCACAAGATTTTCATAGTGAGATGTGGGTTCTAGTTCCCTGACCAGGGATCAAACCTGGGCCCCCTGCACTGGGAGAGTGAAGTTTTAGCCACTTGACCACCAGGGAAGTCCCTCAGTAATTTCTTTTATTATAATAAAAAATGTAATGTTTCAAGTCACACATTTTTTTTTACTGTGAAAAGGCTGGTAGAGAAGACATTCTTGGTTTATAGGCAGTAATAAAACTATGGAAGAATTTATTTTCTATAAATCAGATGACTATATTTTATATATATGTGTGTGTGTGTATATACATATATATACATTTACATGGTTCACTTTTATGATTTACTGAATGGTTTAAAAATATCAGTCACATTAAACAATCAGTTCTTACTTCTCACTTTCTTACTAAGTACACCAATAACTGTCATAAGCAAATTTTAGCTTATTTGATATAACAGAAATTTTAAGAGATTAAACATGTATGGACATCACTAGATGTCAACACCGAAATCAGACTGATTATATTCTTTGCAGCCAAAGATGAAGAAGCTCTATGCAGTCAGCAAAAACCGGGAGCTGACTGTGGCTCAGATCATGAACTCCTTATTGCCAAATTCAGACTTAAATCGAAGAAAGTGGGGAAAACCACTAGACCATTCAGGTATGACCTAAATTAAATCCCTAATGATTATACAGTGGAAGTGAGAAATAGATTTAAGGGACTAGATCTGATAGCCAGTGTGCCTGCTGAACTATGGACAGAGGTTCATGACACTGTACAGGAGACAGGGATCAAAACCATCCCCAAGAAAAAGAAATGTACAAAGCAAAATGGCAGTCTGGGGAGGCCTTATAAATATCTGTGAAAAGAAGAGAAGCGAAAAGCAAAGGAGAAAAGGAAAGATATACCCATTGGAATGCAGAGTCCAAAGAATAGCAAGGAGAGATAAGAAAGCCTTCCTCAAAAAAAAAAGAAAAGAAAGCCTTCCTCAGAATTAATGCAAAGAAAGAGAGGAAAACGATAGAATGGGAAAGACTAGAGATCTCTTCAAGAAAATTAGAAACACCAAGGGAATATTTCATGCAAAGATGGGCTCTATAAAGGACAGAAATGGTATGGACCTGACAGAAGCAGAAGATATTAAGAAGAGGTGGCAAGAATACACAGAAGAACTGTACAAAAAAGATCTTCATGACCCAGATAATCACGATGGTGTGATCACTCACCTAGAGCCAGACATCCTAGAATGTGAAGTCAAGCGGGCCTTAGGAAGCATCACTATGAACAAAGCTAGTGGAGGTGATGGATTTCCAGTTGACCTATTTCAAATCCTAAAAGATGATGCTGTGAAAGTGCTTCACTCAATATGTCAGCAAATTTGGAAAACTCAGCAGTGGCCACAGGGCTGGAAAAGGTCAGTTTTCATTCCAATCCCAAAGAAAGGCAATGCCAAAGAACGTTCAAACTACTGCACAATTGCACTCGTCTCACACGCTAGTAAAGTAATGCTCAAAATTCTCCAAGCCAGGCTTCAACAATATGTGAACCGTGAACTTCCAGATGTTCAAGTTGGTTTTAGAAAAGGCAGAGGAACCAGAGATCAAATTGCCAACATTTGCTGGATCATCGAAAAAGCAAGAGAGTTCCAGAAAAACATCTATTTCTGCTTTATTGACTATGCCAAAGCCTTTGACTGTGTGGATCACAATAAACTGGAAAATTCTGAAAGAGATGGGAATACCAGACCACCTGACCTGCCTCTTGAGGAACCTGTATGCAGGTCAGGAAGCAACAGTTAGAACTGGACATGGAACAACAGACTGGTTCCAATTAGGAAAAGGAGTATGTCAAGGCTGTATATTGTCACCCTGCTTATTTAACTTATATGCAGAATACATCATGAGAAACGCTGGGCTGGAAGAAGCACAGCTGGAATCAAGATTGCCAGGAGAAATATCAATAACCTCAGATATGCAGATGACACCACCCTTATGACGGAAAGTGAAGAAGAACTAAAGAGCCTCTTGATGAAAGTGAAAGAGGAGAGTGAATAAGTTGGCTTAAAGCTCAACATTCAGAAAACTAAGATCATGGCATCTGGTCCCATCACTTCATGGCAAATAGAAGTGGCTATTTCCACAAGTGGAAACAGTGGCTGCCTTTATTGTTTTGGGCTCCAAAATCATTGCAGATGGTGATTGCAGCCATGAACTTAAAAGATGTTTACTCCTTGGAAGGAAAGTTATGACCAACCTAGAGAGCATATTAAAAAGCAGAGACATTGCTTTGCCAACAAAGGTCCATCTAGTCAAGGCTATGGTTTTTCCAGTAGTCATGTATGGATGTGAGAGTTAGACTATAAAGAAAGCTGAGCACAGAAGAATTGATGCTTTTGAACTGTGGTGTGGGAGAAGACTCTTAAGAGTCCCTTGGAGTGCAAGGAGATCCAACCAGTCCATCCTAAAGGAGATCAGCCCTGGGTGTTCATTGGAAGGACTGATGTTGAAGCGAAACTCCAATATTTTGGCCAACTGATGTGAAGAGCTGCCTCATTTGAAAAGACCCTGATGCTGGGAAAGATTGAGGGCAGGAGGAGAAGGGGACGACAGAGGATGAGATGGTTGGATGACATCAATGACTCAGTGGACATGAGTTTGGGTCAACTCTGGGAGTTGGTGACGGACAGGGAGGCCTGGCGTGCTGCAGTTCATTGGGTCGCAAAGAGTCAGACACGACTGAGTGACTGAACTGAACTGAACGGAAGATCTACAGGAGAGAGTGCATAGGTGTTTTGTGTCCTCTGGACTCAACTGCTAAAGGCTGACTAGGATGGTGGTGTGGAGTTGCTAGAGTTTTGGAAAGAACTCAGGGCAGAGGTTAAGTATTTCTGTGACTAAGCAGTTGAAGAACCTGGCAGTCCATTGGTTCCCAAAGAGTCGGACACAAATGAGCAACTAGGTGCACAGTGAGAAGCAATATACCCGGATAACAGCCAAGATCGTTTTCTCTCCACTGCAACCTAAATGTGTCTGCAGGGACTTCTCTGGTAGTCCAGTGGATAAGACTCCACACTCCCAATGCAGGGGAGCCAGGTTCGATCCCTGGTTGGGGAACTAAGATCCCACATACTGCAGCTGAGCTCGTATGCCACAGATACTGAGCTCGTGTACTCGAGAGCCTGTGTGCCCCAACTAGAGAAGCCCATGCACAGCAAAGGCAAAGCTGGTGTGCAGCAGTGCAGACCCAGCACAGTCAAAAAATAAATAAATAAAAATGAAATGTGTCTGCCGGGCAGCCGTCACAGCTCTAGAACTGTATTTTATTGTAGGGAATGTCTTAAAAGAGTTCATGTAGAAACTAAAAGGGAAATGAAAACTGAAAAGCATGAAAGTGCAGAAATGATCATGCTTCTCATTTAGTTGTAAATGAAAACATTTGTTTTTGCAGGAAAAAAAAAGTATATATATATATTTTTCTTTTTTGTCAAACTTTACACTTTTTATTTTGTATTGGCATATAGCCAGATTAACAATGTTGTGGTAGTTTCAGGTGAACAATGTAGTCATACATATACATGTATCCATTCTCCCCCAATCTCCCCTCTCATCCAGGCTGGCACACCAACACTGAGAAGAGTTCCATGTGCTATACAATAGGTCTGTGTTGGTTATCCATTTTGAATATAGCAGTTTGTATAGAACCATCTCAAACTTCCTAACTATCCCTTCCCCTTTAAAAAGAGTAAATTCTAGATACTGATTAGGATGTTGGCTACTTTAGCACTGTTATTTTTAGTAATACACAACAAACATGTGTTCTTCCTAGTTTTCTGTGTTTGTGAAAAAGTGTTGTCTCTCTGAAACTTCCTTTTCCAAACTATATTACACAAATCTACTTTATTCTTTTAAAATGCAAAATATTATTAATTTTTACATTTTCTCTCCCATGTAACTAGAAAAGAATATCTCATTGGGGTTTCAGTCAGCACTTTAAAAATGATCATTGGAGTTGAGCCATTTTTATCTACTTGTGAATTATGACTATTGTACATTTTCCATTTAAAGAAACCCTATGAATAACTGATTTATATTCATTCATTATATATTATGGAATTGGTCTGATAAATTGCAAGTATTTTCTCCTGGCATCTATATAGTTTATAAAGGACTTCCCAGTACAGTACTATATAAGTATATCCTTCTATACTTTTCCCCCAGTGTTTGTTTACATATGTCTTTCTTCTAGCATTTGTGATTGTTGTTGTTTAGTCACTCAATCATGTCCGACTCTTTGTAACCCCACGGACTGTAGCCCACCAGGTTACACTGTTCATGGGATTCTACAGGCAAGAGTACTGGAGTGGGTTGCCATGTCTCCTCCAGGGGACCTTCCTGACCCAGGGATGGAACCCACGTCTCCTCTACTGGCAGGGCGGATTCTTTACCACCGACTCACTGGGGAACCCAGTATTTAAGTTAGTTATTAATTTTTTTAAGATAGTTATAGAATAATATAAACCCATTAATATCTTCCTGTTTGTTCTTTTTTTTTTTTTAATAACGGCATTAGCCTTCTCAACCTTTCCTGAAGATTGGGGTCTCCAGGAACAGGGTATGTAATATTCTATTCCTAGAACTTTTGACACCCCTTGAGTTACAGTAACTTTAAGACAGAACATTGTTGCTCTGAACTTTAGAGTTTAAGATCCCACTTACATCATGAGAAGCCAGTACAGTAAGGTTTCGCCTATTCCTTAACCTCAGGATTTAGTGGATACTGCTTTTGATGTGAAAATAGGTGAGGGGTTTTGAGCTTGATAACAGCAGGAACAGCATTTTGTGCTCAATCCACAGTTTTTCCATCAGCCCACACTCTAGGATTTACATTTTGTTCACTTAAGAAGGCTCCATATTCATGAAAACAGAGGCCTGGACCATGTTCAGTATATGCCTCCCTAGAAGGGGCGAGGGAGACTCCAGCTCGATCAGAACCTCGTGAGAAAAACAGCACGGAGCCCCAGTTGCAGCTTAAAAGATGACTGAAATAATAGCATTTGGCTCATCCTGAGAGTCCCATTACAGTAGTGGATCAGGAGGAAAGCAGACAAGGGGCTTCAGCGAGCACAGAGAAAGTCGCCCCAGTGTCCAAAAGAAAATCAATCGATTGCCGCCGCCCCCCCCCCCCCCCAACCCGGCCAGAGTTATTAATCCCCAGTGTTCCACAGGTGTAATTAGAATGGGAGCTCGTGTAGGGACCCCCAGGCACTTTCAGTCCTGATTGCCTTGACAGTCCAACCCCTGGGGCTTATGTCTCAGAGGGTAATCTCTCCTCAGGTGTGGTCATTTTATAGACTGGACATGGAGCCAGGTGCAGCTTAGATGCCTGAGGGCAATCCAGCTTGAGATGCCTCTCCTTTCCACCTTAATAACAAGTCCACCCCTTTTCACCTCGGATACTCGGGGCACTTTTCAGTCTGCTTCAGAGTGGATCTAACAGCCATTGTTGGGGCTTCAATCTTTTGCCAGGTTGTTTTTTTTTTCCTTCTACTTTCCTCCCCGTATTCTTTACCATGATATTCCAGCTGAACCAGCTGTGACAGTTTTTCAAAGACTGATTTGGTCCAAAGGTCTGTTTTCATAACTTATGGCAGAAACCTGTAGTTCACTGAGTGAGAAATCTATCTTTCAGATTATTCCTCCCTCTGTACTTTTGGGATAAAAGTCAGTAAACTTGCGGAGAGCCTCTTGTAGTCTATCTAGGAATTTATCAGGAGCTTTCTTTCTCCCTGTTCTGTGTCAGCCAACTTAGCATAGTTTAAAGTCTTCATGTGCACTCGCTTGAGTCCTTCAAGAATACGCCTGGCAAAGTGGTTCTGATCCCACCTTCATTTAGGCATGCTATATTCAGTCTGGCTCATCATGGGAACTGCTTGGCTCCCAGGAGGGAGGAGGGCTATTTTGTGTTCCCTCCTTCCCCATGTCTCATGCTTAAGCCATTCATCTCCAAAAATAGTAGCTTCTCCCAAAACTCGAGTTCTCGAGTCAGGAGTCAGCATCTGTCCCAAGACATACGTTACATCTCTCCAAGTAAGGCCATAAAGTTAGTCCTGTAAAGGCTTCTATGAATTGGGACTGTTTCAGTTTCTATTGAGACTGAGGCAACCCCTTCTGGAAGGGTGCCCTGACTCAGCCTGTTTAGTTGGGAGCCCCAGATACAGGGGCAAAGTAAGAGAAGAGGAGGCAGCTGAAGGTTTCACACCAAAATCTGCACCCTTAGGACATAAGTCTGGCATGTCTCACAGCGAGATACAGAGCAACACATACGGCCCTTCCACCCATTTCTCTTGTTTTCTGCAGGACTGATCTAACTGTAAAACAATATTATAATTGAGACCCTTCAGCCGACTGCCGGGCCAGCCGGAAGATTTCAGCGAGCAACACGACGCGTTCCTTTAGGCTAAGAAATAAAGACACAGAACAGATGGGGTCGAGAGGATTGCTGCAGTCAGCGATCCTTCCTGTTTGTTCTTAACATGCATTTTTAAGTTTTTTTTCTGTTGACTTAGTTTACATTACTATTTTCAAAGAAAACACCCTTTTAATCTAAAAAATGTCTAACTCTATGAACAATAGTATTATAGAACCATTATATTTCTTATAAATTTATCAGAATTTTTTGGATATACTTTGTACTTTTACTTTAGTATCTTTCAAGAATAATCATCATTTGTTGTAGTTTTCAGTCTTTTCTTATCATTTTAATCTCATACCAAATAAATAGAATTTATAAAGATGAAAAGTTAAAAAAAAAAAAGGTGAAAAGTAAAAGTTCTTTTGCAATCCAAATTTCTAGAGAGTACTTCGGGAAGTGATTTAAATCCTCTGGGAATTGTCCCAAGGTTAGACTAGTGAAAAGTCAGTTTGAATTAAACGGATCTTAGATGAAAGTGTGAAATAGAGGATTTCCTTTTTTCTTAATTCACATTTCTCATTTTAACCAGAGGACTAGCAAAGTTTAAGTCTCCCACAGCAGAAAGGGCCTGAAAACTCAGGCGGGTCTGTGAATCCATCAGTTTGGGTGACTACAGAATGTGTTTATCACTTTCTTAAGGAAATTGTTATAGGTGTCAAGGAGCAGCTATCTGAAAACAGATTCTACAAACTGGTCACTAAAAGCTTCATGTGGCGTCTGAGCAAAGAAAACCTAAATTAGGCCTGTACTCTGAGGTGCTAACTGCATGGCTGCTAAATCACTTCAGTCGTGTCTGACTCTGTGACCCCATGGGCTGTAGCCCATCAGGCTCCTCTGTCCATGGGATTCTCCAGGCAAGAATGCTGGAGTGGGTTGCCATGTCCTCCTCCAGGGGATCTTCCCCACCCAGGGACTGAACCCACATCTCCTGTAGGGGCAGGCACATTGTACCCACATCTCCTGTATGGGCAGGCGCATTGAACCCACATCTCCTGTAGGGGCAGGCGCATTGTACCCACATCTCCTGTACGGGCAGGCGCATTGAACCCACATCTCCTGTACGGGCATGCGCATTGTACCCACATCTCCTGTACGGGCAGGCGCACTGTACCCTCATCTCCTGTACGGGCAGGCGCACTGTACCCTCATCTCCTGTAGGGGCAGGCGCACTGTACCCACATCTCCTGTAGGGGCAGGCGCACTGTACCCACATCTCCTGTACGGGCAGGCGCATTGAACCCACATCTCCTGTACGGGCAGGCGTCATGCCTGGTGGCGCATGGTACCACTGTGCCACCAGGGTTTCCTGAGGTGCTAATTCCCTGAATTTAATTTTAGAAATTAAGATTGCTAATTTTTTCTTAGAATATGTTAAAAAAAAGTTCTGATAGGAATTCCCTGGTGGTCTAGTGGTTAGCACTCCGAACTTCCACTTCAGGGGGCATGGGTTTGATCCCTGGTTGGAGAACTAAGATCCTGCAGGCTGCATGGTGTGCCAAAAAAAATTTCCAAAACAATCCCCTAAAATTAAAACGCACATAAATGTGGCAATAAACAGGTTTCAGAATCCTTCTAGAAATTAATGGATAGTTAAATACCGTTCTTGAATCCATCATCTTCTTAGTTTTCCTTAACGTTACATATGAGGCTATTGTCGAAGATTCGGGTGTTGGTGATTTTGTTCTTGGAGGGACTACTCCAACAGGAAAGTGGGAACCTAAAAATAAAAAGAACAGTAAGTTCTATAAAACATATTCACATGACATTGCTCTCTTTTGATCTATTCAGTTTCTGAGACTTTTAAAATTAGAATGCAAATTTATTGTTTGAAAAGAGACAGGGAAACATAATAACCTTTCATTAGTCATTTTATCTATAAGCCATCAATGATGCTAAGCAGACAAATTTAGGGTTATATTTAGAAATAAAGTTCTACTGACTATAACAGATGACATTAAAACATTATAAAAATTCAGTAATAATGGATCATATATCTTCACAAAAACTCTGTAAAGACAAGAAGGTAAAGGAAATGCAGTTTCTGGGTTAATGAACTTCTTCATATCCATACAGCTCAGCAGCATCATGGCTGGGGTTTCTGCTTTTCCCGTTGTTGCTCTCCTTCTTCATGAAATATTTACAATTATTTTCAGAGGCTGAAAGTACCTTAATCTAATCCTCTCACACAGATGGGCAAAGTTATTGTCAGAAGGTAGTCATTTACCTAAATGTCCTTCATTTTCATTTGATCTCTTTCAATCACACTGCACTAACTCAATAAAGAATCTACTAACAATGTTAAGAAAAGTTAACTACAGGTAATTGAAGTTAACTTTTCTTTTGCATTTCTGAAAATCTCTAGAATGAGTACATACTACTTTTATAATTAGAAAACAACACACAGCTGCACACACAAAATCATTAACATAACAGTAAAAGCTAGTGGTCAGTTAACAGAAAATGTATTCACTTGTATCATAGTTGTCTTGTTTAAGAAGAAGATGCGCACTATTGTCCATGGAGGACACAAGTAAAAGAAGGAATTAATCAAATCTTGATGGTTTGTTGAAAAAAAAAAAAAATCACTCTCTCGGGGCTCACTAATGTTACATGAAATAAGTATCAACAGAAAAATGAAATCTTATTTTTCCCACTAAAACCAGATAGTGGTCAACCATTCACAGCCCCTGTAGGTTAAGAACAAAACAATGTGCAGCTGAATCAAGCTAAAATATTATGAAACTGTGTGTTTATTAGAATTGTATATTTGAGAATGTGAAGAGCTGGACTGCTATGTTACAAGTAATTTTATAAAGCAAATAAAAGACTTTTCTGTTGTGCCAGTCAATGGTCCATTTTTTTTTTCAATTGAAGGATAATTGCTTTACAACTGTGGTCCATTTTTAAGAGCTCTACTTTAAGTCATGTGGTACAAATAAATTACACTGTAATTGATCTGTATACTTCAGACAATTTATTCAGATGAGAGCCTATTATACTTTTTAAAATTTTTAACATTTTTTAAATTTTTAGGATTACACTTAAAAAAAAAACAAAACCCAAATTTTAAAAGAGGAAAAACTTTGAGAGAACATATTTCAAACAGTACAGTTTTTATGAGTAAGTATATCTATGAGTTTTTTGCTGAATAGTGTTAAAATCTGTTTATCCATACTCTCTTGACAGATTACGTGACTGCTTCCAGTTTTTGTCTACTACGAATTAAAGCTTGCTTTAAAGACCCTTGAATAAGGCTTTGTGAGGAATTATGTTTGCATTTTTCTTAGGTAGATACATAGGATTCCTAAGTTTCATAAGTGCATGTTTAACTTTATAAGAAGCTGCCAGACTATTGCTCTGTATTCGACCACCTCAGAAATGTGTGCGGTCCACATCCTAACCGACAGTAGGTAGTCAGTCAGTCCTTTAAGTTCAGTCATTTTAGAAGGTGTGCACGGTGATTTTTATTTGCCTTAAAACCGCAATTCTTTTATGATCAGTAAGTTGTAAACTTTTCCATGTGCTTACTGGTCATTTGTATACCTTATTTGTTAGCTCTCCAAGGCTTATATGCCTGAACTAGGTTGTTTATTATTGATTTACCAGAGTTGTTTATATATTTTGGATACAAGGGTTTTGTCAGGTGTATGTATTGGTAATTGTTTCTCCTGTTCTGATGGGCAAAAGTTCTAAATTTTGATGAAACCAAATTAATCAGTTTTCACTGAGAGTATACCCCTCAGAGGGTCCCAACTTTAGCTGACTGGGTCTCCCAGCAGACTACTAATACGTTCATGCTCTGAGCTTTGTCCTGTCACAAAGTGAAAGCTGGCTTTCATGCCCCACTTAGTAACTTCCTGGATGCCTCCTGCTATAGACTGAAGTGGTCTTCCTAAAATTCCTGCTGAAACCCTAACCCCTGATGTTGTGGACCTGAACATGGTGCTTAAGAAGAGCAGACTGAGTAGACTAATGATGTGTCTGATGTATCTGACTCTTTGTGACCGCATGGACTGTTAGCCTTCCAGGCTCCTCTGTCCATGGAATTCTCCAGGCAAGAGTACTGGAGTGGGTAGCCACGTGATCTTCCCACCCAGGGCTCAAACCCAGGTCTCCTGCACTGCAGGTGGATTCTTTACTATCTGAGCCACCAGGGAAGCCCAGACTAATGAACCACCCTTCATGTAATTTTCCGCCTGAACATTCCTCCTTTCTTTACTTTTCTTCAACTTGTTGAAGCTTCTCAAAAAATTTAAGTGATATGAACCAGCTTTTATATAAAAGTGCTGGGTCTTAGTTGCAGCATGCGGGATCTTTTAGTGGTGGTATGCGAACTCAGTTGCGGCATGTGGGCCAGTTCCCCGACCAAGGATCAAACCCAGGCTCCCTGCATTGGGAGCACAAAGTCTTAGCCACTGGGCCACCAGGAAGTTCCTGAACTAGCTTTTTTTTTTCTGGCTGCACCAAGTCTCTTAGTTGTGGCACTTGGGATCTGAAGATTTGCTGTGGCATGCAGGACCTTTTCAGTTTGGGCATGCAAGTTCTTTGTTATGGCATGTAAGATCTAGTTCCCTGACCGGGGATTGAACGGGGGCTCCCTGCATCGGGACCATGGGAGTTTGAGCCACTGGGCCACGAGCGAAGTCCCTGAACCAGCTTTTATAATCACTGTTTGTGGGAGGATTGGCCAGGGTATCTAGTTACCAAAAACATTTACTTTGGTTTGCTGTCTGATAACTCCTGCATATTTCTAACTACATGCAACAATATGGTAAGGACTAAGACTGTGACTCTAACTTAAACTTGTCTGTGAAAAGAGAAAGTTAACAAAGACTTTCAGTGAGAAGATATGACTTGAACAAGAAAGGTGTATATATATTAACTTTTCAAGATGGCACTATTTTTCTAATGGGAAAAAAAAAAAAACACTGACATTAGAAAACCTTGAAAAATATTCCAATTATGGAAAAAGCTATGTGAATATTACCATTTCATATTGTTCAAAATTTACTTTGTGACCCTCTAGCAGGTTTAAAAAAATTGACTAGGGAGTTATGATGATCAGAAATTACTTTTCTGAAAAACCCCACATTCTAGAGTATTTGTTTTATCTCTAACAAATTTTTGGTGAAACATTTTTGAAAGTAAGTCACAGATACTTTACTCCTAAGTGTTTCAGAATTCACTTACTACATCTCCTAAATAACCACAGTATCACAGTATCATTAGGCAGTATCTAGAACCTATGTCAATTTCCATTATTCTCCAAAGAATGTCTTTAGAGCTTTTCTTTTAAACCATGATCAACTCAAAAAGTTCAAGTACTATACTATATTTGTTTTTTTCTGTCTTATTCCTGAATAGCCCCCTCTCTATCCTTTTTTTTTTTTAAATAATATTGATTTCTTAAAGAATAACTAGCATTAAAAAATAATCAGATGACTTCCTTGGTGGTCCAGTGGCTAAGACTCCAAGCTCCCAATGCAGGGGGCCCAGGTTTGATCCCTGGTCAGGGAATTAGATCCCACATACTTCAACTAAGACTCAGCACAGCCAAATAAATATTAAAAGATAATCAGAGTATACACAGTAAAAATAAGCATTATTTCATAGAATTTACTTTTATAAAAATTGTATAAATGTCTGTCTTATTCCTAATCTTTTATATATAATTTTGAAAGAGTAAAAACCAAAAAGTAAAGTGTCAGGTTAGGAAATAGAAAGTTTTTCACAAATTTGACATAAACGTATTTCTCAATAAAACCTCACCTGAACTGACATGAAGTTTTTTAGTTTTTATCCCACAGAGGATAAATAGTCCAAAAATATTACTGTGTTTAAAAAAGGAGATTCCTAGCAGAGAAGGTGACTTATAATATACAGTTTATGGGTCATATTATTGTCCCAATATCTGAAAACTTCTAAATTCAGAAACTCGTCAGATTCCACAGGTTTCAGATAAGGGGTTGTGGGCTCATATATGTACTCTGTCAGCATGTAAACTGAATTTGTTTCTAAAATGTCTAAAAGACACAGGAGATAAGACATATCACAAATGCTAACCTTTAACAGAAGTTTCTATTTCCGAAGCAGGTTCTGATTTTTCTTCTCCATTAGACTCATCAACTTCTGCCACTGTTGTTAATTCTGGCTCACTCTTGTAGAGTCTATAATCTGGACCCTTGAAAGAAAGATGTGTAATTACAAAAAAAAAGGTAAAAGTCTTTTTAAAAATGTTTACCTTACACTCTTAACAATCAAAAGCCCCAGTCAGCTATATTGGATATAAATCAATTAATATATATGTTATAATTAGGATAGAAAAAAAAGGCTTTGAAAGATTTTTAACGAGTATATCTTTTGGTTTTAAAATTAAGAATATTCCTCTTAAGGACAAAGCCATCAGAACATTTTTATCACAGTAAAACTAAAGTCTGAAAATAATTATATCATATTAACTCAATTAGCCCTATTTCTTTTTTTCCTGTTCTCTTCTTCTTGCTTATTACATTTAACACATTTACTTCATCTCTAAGCTTTTTTCTAGTTTCCATGGGTAATGTCTCTTCCTGGCAATGTCCAAATCCTCTAACAGTTTTCCTAGACTGAACTGCCCACATCCCAACCTTTTTATCGTTCCTGATAAGAATCTTTTTCTTCCTTGCATCTTTCTGATTTAAAGGTATCACTTTGCCTCCAATATCCTGAAATGGTAGATTTAAAATATGGCTCCTTAAACACATGCAATATAACCACTTGATGAAAATATTCATGAAAAGCAACAAACTATGAAATATTAAAATTGTGGGGGGGGGGGGAATGACAATAAGAAACATAAAACTAAAACAGGAAAAACACAGATGATAATGTTATATATGAACACAAAAGTACTGGCTAAAAGTGATGTGATAATAATAAAAAGAAAAGATTGAGTCAAAAATAAATTGTTGGGACAAATGAGGGCATGTACGATTGATTACTCTGTGGCTATTACAGCCACTTACACAGTGGGATCCATTTCTTGGATATCCTTGAACTTGGTGAATCTTCTTTTCTTCGGGCAGATGGACTGGGCCCCTGCTATAACAGAGCAAGGAGCTGCTATCACTGGGCAGAGGGGGGATTATGGGAGGCTGGTCTGTAAAGTCATAGGACCGAGGAAGTGGAGGACGAGGTGGGACTACTTCCTCTTCCTAAAGATTGTAGAATAGTCACCTTATTTAGACAAGCATATTGAATTAAGTATATCGAAATTCTTTGCAATGGTAAGTTAACTTATATTCACTTTAAGAAAATTAAAGGGACACTGCCAAGTCAAGAGTCTCATATCAAAAAGTAAAACCAAAAATGTTTATGATAGCCAATAACTGGGTTTTAAATTTGGTTGCATCTCATTTTTTCGGTAACCACAGGTTACCTTTACTCTGAAGTTCAACATCAAAACAAATTTATGAAACTACTGTATTTCATTTTAAAAATAGAAGAATTAATTTTAAATATCTTGCTCTATTTTGTTTACGTAAATTTAAGAGAAAAAAAAATTTTCTTTTTGGTTGACTTTTATACAAAATTCAAGACAACAGATGCTTTCAACTAGGTTGACAGTATCTCTTTATAGTTGTAATTTCTTTATGGTATGCATGATACACAGCCAACTTATCTATCAGTCATCTCATACACTTTAAAAAATACACCAAACAACGATAAATACTCAAATTACTTAGACTAGAAAAAGTATGACAATGTTAAAGTTCTAACATAGATGAAAAGTGGTCATTCAAATTTTTTTGCATTAAAAAAAGGGAAGAAGATCATACTCGTTAAAAGCACCAAATTACTGAACCAGTGAAATTTCAAGATTAAGACAATAACAGATATATTTAGAAAACATTTTGGTTATGAATAAATTCTAATTCATGTTTTAATTATAAATTAAAATAATTATAGTTAGAGAAACAATCCAAACTTACCTCATTTTTGTACTTAACTGTTGAGAAAGGCTTTGATCCTATCATACCTATTAAAAAAAATGTAAACTATAACTACTTACATTAAACATACCTTTTTAAATCTATAGAAAAAAGGAACAATTCCATTTTGCTTATTTTCAACAAAGGCTTTAGTTTCTAACCCCCCGTTTATTAACGTTTTCTGAATTTAAAACCCAATACATTGCTATACAGTAGAAACTAACACATAAAGCCACCATAATTCAAGAAAATAAATTTTAAAACTCATTACATTAACAATACAAACTGAAATATCTAATTTAAACAACAGTACGGGCAAATGGGTTCTCTCAAATACAGTTGGTTTAAGTATGATTTGATATAATCTTTTAGGAGAGCACTGTGGCTGTGCCTATCAAAATGAAAAATGTAAACTTATTTCTCATTTTCTAGAATCCATTAAGTACTAGCATGCACACAGTAATGTTCATTATATCAAAGAAAAACAAAAAAAAAACTCAACCAACCCACCAACCTGGAAGCAACCTACTGAAAAAAACACACTGTTCATCAACACTGAACTTGATAAATTACAGTTTACCTGTATAATGTATTCTGACACACCTGTTACTGTACTGTGTTGTTAAGGAGAAAAAAGCATACCGATGAAAAACAGCACTTTCTATGGTGGGGAAAAAACTACTCAAACCAAAATATTGCGTGTGTTTATAATTACAGACACAAAACAATGATTTATTTTTGTCTGAGTGTGGCTGGGAGAAATTTTGCTTTCTATATTACATATAAACTTGGGTACTAATTCATTATTACAAAGCACCTGTTTTCTAATGCCAAAAATTCAGTAAAATAACAAGAGAAATCCAATTCTGCAAGTCATTCCATTTAGATATAATAATATGGTCAATTAGTGCAGAATCAAAGACAAAACTAACGTACCTGTTTCCGAAGTGCCTCTCTGCTGCTTGTGTTTGCTCAGTCCTTCCATGACATCCTGAATTCTCCAGAGTTCTTTCTGAATTTGGGCACGCTGAATTCCTGCTGATTCGGTCTATCCGTAAAAATGGACATACCACACACGAGGGCAGGGGGAGGGAGAGAAATCATGAGATACAGTGATAAATTCCACTAATTACATATCTAAAAAATGAGAACCACACTGGATTTACGTTTGAGACTATTTAATATAATCTGTGTGTCCTTCTCAGTTTTGCAATGTCAATGATAAAAGAAAGAAAGCAAAGAAAGAGAAAAATTTAATATTTCAGACCTACATGGTACACTATTTCACATCTTTTCAATAAGCATTGTGTTGCATTATTTACAATCGGGAAGGAATACTGACTAGATGGGACTAAAAATGGGGAACCTCCCCTAAACCAAAACCAACAAAACAACACAAAAACACAACAGAACAGAAACTCACCAACCTCAAATTAAACAAAACATTTTTAGGGGGAAAAAAAAGGAAAGTATTTTAGCTTCCTAAGTTTTAGAAAGACATGCCAAAAAAGAAACAGCAAATTACAAAATATAGTTTGAAGAGTTTGGCTGATAGAGTTAAAAAGAATTTTCAGGACAAATTTTCAGCTTGCCATTTTATTACTGCCATTTTTATTCTAACCTAAAGTTGTATCTACTTTTTTTTACCTCTAACACCCCATTTCATGACCTTAGGCTAAATACCCTAATTGAAGCCAAAATAAGATAATATTGGTAAGATTCTAACAAAACTCTATGACTCATTGATAAGTACTAAAACAGTAAATATCATTTTTAGGACTATAACTTAAAAAGACACAGGTAAATAAGTACAAAAATTGCCATGATTATGATAGCCCTGAAATGTCAATACCAATAAAGACTTTTGAGAGGGAATATAAACTACACAAATCAGACAATTGCACATACAGAATATGTATTATTTTTGCAATAATTTAAAAGAATACATATTTCTGTGTATCTGAAAGGTGTTTAATGAAAATCTCATTTTTATTTTATTTTGCACTTCTCTGGTTCCTAGTTACACTGACCGACTTTTCAAACACTTGTTAGCAAACTGTGTTATTAAGTTTTCTACCAATTAAAACTATTCATGTTCTTTGTCTATTTTTCTAATGCATTTCTGTTTCTCCAAAACAAAATGAAAAAGTTTTCTGCAAATCTAGTTAAGTAATTTGTTGAATTTTTAGAGGTTCAAGATACTTCTTCCTAGTATGTCATTTTTCAAGTTTTCTATGTTGTTTTCATTGTTTACTTATGTATTTAACAAACAATTATATATTATTATAATATGTTTTATTTGCCTGGTTCCATTCTAAGTGCTTCAAAAAAAATCAACACATTTAACCATCATAATAACCCGACAGGGGTAGATACTATTATTATTTTTATTTTACTGAGTGGAAACTGAGGCATATGTAACTGGCCTAAGGTTGTATGTATGTACAATGCTACTTCTCATAAGATGTGCCTCCTAGTTTTTCATTTTTTTACAAAATGTCTAACTACTTGTGGTCTTTATTATACCTTAAAAATAAAGAACCATTTTGTGATTTTCTTTTCTGGAGATTTGGTTGGAATAGAAATTACGCTTATGGGAAGAATTTTCATTCTGATAATGTTAAATCAGGTCATCGACAACACAGTATAACAATTAATACCTCTCCATTTATTCAGGTCTTCTCTTATGTCCTATACTAATTAAATATTCATGTGCTCAGTCGCTCAGTTGTGACCAGCTCTTTGCGACCCCATGGACTATAGCTTGCCAGGCTCCTCTGTCCACAGAATATTACACGTAAGAATACTGGAGTGGGTTGTCATTTCCTTTTCCTAAATTTTCGTGATGAATCTTTTTTATTAGGTTAATCAGGACTGCAAACTGCTTTGGTTCACAGCTTCTTTTTTATGGCCTATGGCCTAAAAATTAACTTTACACTCTTAAGGGGTTATTAAAAATCCCAAGTACCAAAGATTTTATGGCAGAGTGTATATACTTGCAATACCTAAATTCTTTAATATCTGGCCTTTTACAGATAAAGTTTGCTGATCCCTTGGTTATATTTTAGATATTTACCATTTTTTAAATATTGCATTGAGTAACTTCAGTGTACAAAACAGAAGTCAAAACCACACACGGCTACTTAAATTTAGATAATTAAAAATTACTAGCAACACTGCAAATGCCCAACAGCTACACTAGCAACACTGAAGGGCCTAAAAACAACATGTGGTTTAGTGATTCTATTTTGGATAGCATGCACAGAAGACAGGAGACTTTCTATGTCAACCTCACTATCCATTTATTGTACTGAACTGTTGAGTCCACTGGGATTCCAATACAAATTACATAGGGTCACAAGTATGAAGTAACTTTTATTATTATTTTTTTAAACATATATTATCTCCATTCCCCAGGATAATATTTTAAGATGGCTATTAGTATTTTCAGCTTACAGACGAGAAAACAAACACCTGGACCTGAGCTCCCTAACTATTCCCAAAATTGGATTCTTGAAGTGACTTAGCAGCAGCTGCAGCATGCCAAAAGTTGCCACATCTTCCCCTATTCTAATTAATATAGCAGTAAAGATAATGAGCTAAAACAGTTTGATAAAAGAGAGGGATTTAAAGTAGAATAGATAAAATAATTTGCTACTTCAATGGCAAGTGACTGCGAGGAGCACAGGCCACCCTGGGGCTCACTGTGTGCTCAACAGAATAAAGAACTTTTCAACAACGAGGGATGGGCTCTTTGTGAGACAGTAAGATTCCTATCACTGAAAGCATTGAAATCCAGATGTTAGGTAGCTAATCCTGCATCAAATGTTGAAGCTGTGAGCGAATTCAACAAGATAGATTGCACGGTACCAGTCAAAGCCAGCTAGAACAATGTAAACACATTCTAATTCTGTACCTGGACTTCACCGAGGCGATCCAGCTGCTCTTGCATCTGGTTCCTGGTAACAGTTACGTCGTACTCTAACTTATCATATTCTCTCCACGCTCGTTCCAGTTCCTAAGATCAAAGGGCTTTAATTACTTTCACGGAGAAAATGTGCTGGTGTGTTATCGCTCTTGTAATCAATAATGGGCCAAGTACAACATGTTATAACTCACTTCCCTTTACTTTTTTTCCTCTCATTTAGCTCAATTTAAGAAGAATGCTGAGCAACTGAATTATTTATTATTGTGCTGCTGTGTTCAAATTTCACTACAAAAATTAAAATAAAAAACAAACAAAAATAACCCCCAAACAACCCAAACAAACACACTTTATATTATTTATTCATTCATGACGTCAAAATATGCAGCTGATTGTAGGATCTAAAGAGGTTTATTTGGAGAAAATATGTTATTTTATTCATGATAATACATTAATTTTTTTCTTGAAAGTGATTTCTTAAAATGCAGAAGAGGCGTAAGTAAAATATTTTCTTATCTGTTGTGATTAACATTTGTCCAGAAATAAAAACACTAAGTAGGCTGTAATTTTAGCATGTCAGATTTTCAATAACACCGGAAGCTTGACATAACTTTACTTAGAATAAATATACAGTCATGTAATGATTTCCTTTTCTCAGGATCCAAAATCAATGCAAATGGTGACTGCAGCCACAAAATTAAGACACTTGCTCCTTGGAAGAAAAGCTATGACAAACCTAGATAGCATATTGAAAAGCAGAGACATCACTTTGCCAACAAAGGTCCATATAGACAAAGTGATGTGGTGGCTTTTCCAGTACTCATGTATTGATGTGAGAGTGGACCATAAAGTAGGCTGAGCACCAAAGAATTGACACTTTTCCAACTGTGGTGCTGGAGAAGACTCTTTAGAGCCCTTGGACTGCAAGGAGATCAAACCAGTCAATCCTAAAGGAAATCAACCCTGAATATTCATTGGTAGGACTGATGCTGAAGCTGAAGCTGCTATACTTCAGCTACCTGATTCGAAGAGCTGATTCACAGGAAAAGACCCTGATGCTGGGAAAGACTGAAGGCAGGAGGAGAAGGGGTCGACAGAGGATGAGATGGTTGGATGGCATCACCGACTTGATGGACATAAGTTTGAGCAAACTCTGGGAGATAGTGAAGGACAGAGATGCCTGGTATGCTGCAGTCCATAGGGTTGCAGGGAGCTGGACATGACTTAGGGACTGAACAACAAAAAATGAACCTAATTCAGCTAACTAATCTAGTGAATCCTGCTTGTAGAGACTTGACAGAGGTACTACTCACCTATAGTTTTCTTCTTTGGGGAAAAGAAAACTACCCCTAAACCTCAAATCAAGAGAAAACTTTCATACTTTATCCTTAACCACTGTCAGCTGTTTAATACAGAATAATTCTACAAGTGCTCAAAAATACAATGTCAGGGAGGATAAAATGACGGTAACAGATTCATCATCCTAAAAGATAATGCTGTGAAAGTTCAGTTCAGTTCAGTTCAGTTGCTCAGTCATATCTGACTTTGCGACTCCATGAACCACAGCACTCCAGGCCTCCTGGTCCATCACCAACTCCCGGAGTCCACCCAAACTCATGTCCGTTGAGTCGGTGATGCCATCCAACGATCACATCTTCTGTCGTCCCCTTCTCCTCCTGCCCTCAATCTTTCCCAGCGTCACAGTCTTTTCAAATGAGTCAGCTCTTTACATCAGGTGGCCAAAGTATTGGAGTTTCGGCTTTTGCATCAGTCCTTCCAATGAACACCCAGGACTGATCTTTAGGATGGACTGGTTGGATCTCCTTGCAGTCCAAGGGACTCTCAAGAGTCTTCTCCAACACCACAGTTCAAAAGCATCAGTTCTTCGGAGCTCAGCTTTTTTTATTGTCCAACTCTCAGATCCATACATGACTACTGGAAAAGCCACAGCCTTGACTAGATGGACCTTTGTTGACAAAGTAATGTCTCTGCTTTTTAATATGCTGTCTAAGTTGGTCATAACTTTCCTTTCAAGGAGTAAGTGTTTTTTTATTTCATGGCTGCAATCATCATCTGCAGTCATTTGGGAGCCTAAAAAAATAAAGTCAGCCACTGTTTCCCCATCTATTTGCCATGAAGTGATGGGACAGGATACCATGATATGAACAAAGCTAGTGGAGGTGATGGAATTCCAGTTGACCTATTTCAAATCCTAAAAGATGATGCTGTGAAAGTGCTTCACTCAATATGCCAGCAAATTTGGAAAACTCAGCAGTGGCCACAAACTGAAAAAGGTCAGTTTTCATTCCAATCCCAAAGAAAGGCAATGCCAAAGAATACTCAAACTACCACACAATTGCACTCATCTCACACGCTAGTAAAGTAATGCTCAAAATTCTCCAAGCCAGGCTTTAGCAATACATTAACTGTGAACTTCCAGATGTTCAAGCTGGTTTTAGAAAAGGCAGAGGAACCAGAGATCAAATTGCCAACATCTGCTGGATCATCGAAAAAGCAAGAGAGTTCCAGAAAAACATCTATTTCTCCTTTATTGACTATGCCAAAGCCTTTGACTGTGTGGATCATAAAAAACTGTGAAAAATTCTGAAAGAGATGGGAATACCAGACCACCTGACCTCCCTCTTGAGAAATCTGTACATAGGTCAGGAAGCAACAGTTAGAACTGGATATGGAACAACAGACTGGTTCTAAATAGGAAAAGGAGTGTGTCAAGGCTGTATATTATCACCATGCTTATTTAACTTATATGCAGAGTACATCATGAGAGACACTGGGTTAGGTGAAGCACAAGTTGGAATCAAGATTGCCAAGAGAAATATCACTAACCTCAGATATGCAGATGACACCACCCTTATGACAGAAATCGAAGAAGAACTAAAGAGCCTCTTGATGAAAGTGAAAGAGGAGAGTGAAAAAGTTGGCTTAAAGCTCAACATCAGAAAACAAAGATCACGGCATCCAGTCCCATCACTTCATGGCAAATAGATGGAGAAACAGTGGAAGCAGTGGCTGAATTTATTGTTTTGGGCTCCAAAATCATTGCATATGGTGATTGCAGCCATGAAATTAAAAGACACTTACTCCTTGGAGGGAAAGTTATGACCAACCTAAACAGCATATTAAAAAGCAGAAGCATTACTTTGCCAACAAAAGTCCGTCCAGTCAAGGCTATGGTTTTTCAGTAGCCATGTATGGATGTGAGAGTTGGACTATAAAGAAAGCTGAGTGCTGAAGAATTGATGCTTTTGAACTGTGGTGTGGAAGAAGACTCTTGAGAGTCCCTTGGACTGCAAGGAGATCCAACCAGTCCATCCTAAAGGAGATCAGTCCTGGGTGTTCATTGGAAGGACTGATGCTGAAGCTGAAACTCCAATACTTTGGCCACTTAATGCAAAGAGCTGACTCATTGGAAAAGACCCTGATGCTGGGAAAGATTGAAAGCGAGAGAAGAGGGGGACGACAGAGGATGAGATGGCTGGATGGCATCTCTGACTCAATGGACACGAGTTTGAGTAGACTCCGGGACTTGGTGATGGACAGGGAGGCCTGGCGTGCTGCAGTCCATGGGGCTGCAAAGAGTCGGACATGACTGAGCGACTGAACTGAACTGTACAGACTCAGTGGCTGTCCAGCAATGAGAGGAGATGGCATTGCCAGGCAGACAGAGAACCTCTTTGTAGACAAGTTGAGAGGGAGACCAAAGCTGCTGTGTGTGTGCTCAGACGCTCAGTCATGTCCAACTCTCTGCAACCCCGTGAACTGTAATCCACCAGGCTCCTCTGTTCATGGGATTCTCCAGGCAAGAATACTGGGGTGGGTTGCCATTTCCTCCTTTAGCCGATCTTCCTGACCCAGGGATTGAATTTGCTTCTCCTGTGTCTCCTGCATTGGCAGGCAGATTCTTTACCACTGAGCCACCTTGGAAACCCAAAGCTGCTACAGAGGCAACTAAATCCGAGAACATTTTAGGATGGTGGGGAATTCTTGTCTTTAACACAAAAAACAGAGATCTACAGGCAGAGCCTACTTTACTAATATTCTAGGGGTGAGGAAACACAATATACTTTGAACTTCCCTAGCCTGGAGAATCCTGCCATTCCACTGTACCAGTGCTGTTATCCTGCTGTGCCTGTTTCTGCCTTGCCCTCTGGGCTCCTCCGGCATGATTATGTGTGAGTAGTAACACAAGTCAATGGGAAGCAGCCAGCACCAGGGCAGCCCTGGCCCCATACCAGTCCTCCCAACACCTGGCCAAGCGTTTCATTAAAGAGTTTAGTGGCTTATCCCAGTACAAGGTTAAAATCTTTAAATGTGACATTAGCATTTTTTGTCAAGAAGATAATATCTAGGTACACTAAGGCAATTAAAAGGGGTGATGACTTGCACATATACAATTATCTTAAAATCACAGGCGCAAGTCAGGAAACACAGCGGTGCTTTCAATAAAGACCTGGACTTTCCAAGCCATATAGTTAGGAGGATGAGATAAATCCTGCGATTTAGGACCATACGGATGAACCTCATAATGTTAAGAGAAGTCAAATAGTATATCCTATATGATTATACTTTAACAAAGTCCAAGACAGGCAAACCTAATATATAGTTTAAAAGTCAGGTAGTCGCTTTTTGGGGGGAGGAGGCAGTCATGGAGAAGAGAGCATCCTATTAAAATGCAACGCCTCGATAAGGATGTTCGCCATGTCTGTGCAGTTAATCTGTGTACTTTTCTGAGAAAATGTTCTACTCTAACAAAGGTTTTTAAAAAAAGTGCATGTGCCTATGTGGACTTGCTACAAGGATGGCAGAAAACTTTTTTTAAAATTTGACTCAGTCTAAGTTTACAGCATGAAACAAGTAAATTTTAATAGTGGTGACTTCTTTATAGTCTACACTGAGATAAGATTTGGCTACTGTAGGGGGAAAAACCCAAACTTTAAGTAGGTCTGCAACATTCAGAGGCAACGAAACCCCAGACTACCAAAAAGAGATGAAAGAGAATTTTAATATGTAACTACAGAGCCATGGCAGCAATATATTGTGGGCTTTATTAAGAAGGGATTAAGACTGATGATTCATTTCCAAGTTTTTAATGTAATAAGAACTTTCCTTTCCTTGTCCAGAACCAATGGCAATTTATAACAAAGTCTACCCATGGGAATAGTTACACAATAGGATACACATGAATGTAGATGTTATTACATTATGCTTAGAGCTAATAGACTGGTCTGCTTCTGGTTTTCCTCTCAAGCAGTGTTCCTGAGTTCTAATCTAAGAAATGTTAATCCACTGTTCTATTTTTTATTAAAAAAAAAAAGTCAAGCATCAGAAATTGGCAGTAGATTTTGCTTCAAAATAGAGATGAGGGAGTAATACAGAAACAGTGTGATTATTAGCTTCTTTTTGACTTTCCATTGTGTCCTTTGGACAGCAAGGAGATCAAACCAGTCAATCCTAAAGGAAATCAACATTGAACATTTACTGGAAGGGCTGATGCTGAAGCTCCAACACATTGGCCACCTGATGCGAAGAGCTGACTCATTATGCTGGGAAAGACTGAAGGCAAGAGGAGAAAGGGGCGACAGAGAATGCGATGGTTGGATGGTATCACTGACCCAAAGGACACGAGTTTGAGCAAACTCCGGGAGACAATGAAGGACAGGGAAGCCTGGCATGCTGCAGTTCATGGGGTTGCAAAAGGCTGGACATGATTTAGCAACTGAACAACAACAAAATTAGCTTCTTAAGCTCCAACAACTATTCATGTTTAAATATTACAGATTAATGTCCACAACTACACCTTGGAAAATTAAAATACTGCAGTATTTAAATTTGGCTTCCCTGGTAGCTCAGCAATCTCCCTGCAATGCAGGAGTTGTGGGTTCAATCCCTGGGTCAGAAAGATCCTCTGTAGAAGGAAATGGTAACCCACTCCAGTACTCTTGCCTGGAAAATCCCATGGACAGATGGGCCTGACAGTCCATGGGGTTGCAAAAGAGTCTGACCTGACTCAGCAACTAAACAGCAAACAACAATTTAAATTTACCATTATGTTTTGGTGATTAGGCACAAAAATATTAATTCTGGCCATTATTACCCAATGATAACAATTCTGTCAACTGGGTATCAGAACTAGTTGATTTTTGAGATCAATCGAAATAAAGTTAATGTGATTTCAGTATTACCTTCAGGATGTAGAGATTTCTTGGCATAGATATTAACAATGTGTTTAGAATTTGAATAATTAAAAAAATATTTTAAATGATTTTATACTTGCCTTAGTATATAACTGCATCAGAGATAAAAATCACTACTTACTAAATGCATAACATACCTTATTATACTATCTGATAATGACTAGTATATTGGCTTTTTTAAACCTAAAAAGATGTTACAAAGGACAAATTCAAACTATATAAAGTGAGGTTCAACTAAATCAGGTATGGTTATGGAGCTACCTTAATTTTAAATATCTAGTTTATGATAACAATTATAGTCATTTTACTTTTTTGGCTACTTATAATCTTTAACTTATTGGCTAGTTACAATCTTTAACTCACATATTTAGTTTCTCCTCTAATCTTCTCTTTGAAACAAACTAATATTCCATCTCAAAGAAAATGGTTGCTTTTTATTGTACAAATTGAAGATATAATGAATTTTTCTAATAATAAAAGTAGAATAGAACACAAGATAAAAAGATTTAATATGCTCCCCCTTTGTTAGCAGTTTTGTGGATTCTTATAATCCCCCTCAGACATATACAATGGAAATTTCCAAATATAAACAAATGTAGCCAACAAGCACCCAAATGCAAAAGTTAATCAATACATGATCAATCTGGTTTCATCTTCAGAATCCATTTTCCATCCCTGTGGGATCATTTCAAAGCAAGCACCAGAGATTATATTGTTTCATTTATAAACACTTCAGAAAAGAAACAAAAATGAAAAAGATAACATAAATTCTAATGAATTCTAATAATTAATATGCTTCCTTGTTGGCTCAGATGGTAAAGAATCTGCCTGCAATGCAGGAGACCTGGGTACAAGCCCTGGGTTGGGAAAATCCCCTGGAGAAGGGAATGGCTACCCACTCCAGTATCCTTGCCTGGAAAATCCCATGGACAGAGGAGCCTGAAGGGCTACATACAGGCCATGGGTTCTCAAAGAGTCAGACACAACTGAGTGATTGAGCACACGCATGTATTTCTTGAAAAATATATTTAAAAAATTATTTTATTTATTTTTAGGTGTGCTGGGTCTTCGTGGCCGTGTGGGCTTTCTCTTGTTGCGGCCAGCAGGGGCTACTGTATCACTGTGGGGCTCGGCTTCTCACTGTGGTCGTTTCTCTTGCTGCAGAGCTCAGGCTCTAGAGCAAGGGCTCAGTAGTTGTGGCCATGGGCGCAGATGCCCTGGCATGTGGAATCTTCCCAGACCAGGGCCTGAACCTGTGTCCCCTGCATTGGCAGGGATATTCTTCATCACTGGATCACCGGGGAAGTCCTAAAAAATATTTTAAATTGTAACAATTTCCCTGTCTATTCCTTCGCTACCTATTTGTTGAAGAGAATTAGTCACTGGTTCTGTAGAATTTCTCTGATGCTTGATTCTGTTAACTGAATTCCTGTGGTATTGCTTAGCTTGCTCTTCTGTTTTCTATGTTTCCTATAAACTCGTAGTTAGATGCTGAGATCTGCTGAGATTCAGACTTGATTTTTGATTCCCCCGAATCCACGAGTGTTGCTGGGTACTTTCCACTGCAGCATTTCAAGAGGTTTATCACCCCTAGCTGCCTCTGTTTCTAGGATGTTGTATTACAATCATGAAAAAGCCAGTGTATTTAAAAATCATCATGAAATCTTTCAAAGTGTATTTCATGACAATCCATGTTTGTCAATAGATTTGTTTAAAAAAAATCACATTTTGCTATATCTATAATTCTCAGTAGCTCTGTGAGATATGGAGAATAAGAAGATGAAGATATTTCAAGTGCAGGCTTCTCTTCAAGGTGGTTTATCTGTCCTCTTCTCCCGCCCATTAAACTTTATCCATTCTAGTTTAAAGTCTCCATTGACTTAAGTCCGTCCCATGCAGAATCTGGTCTAGAACATAAATTTAAAGTTACTGGAAGTCTATACAAAATGCTTATTCACTGTAACTGTGGGCAATCTCTCTGTTTCATTTTTCCATTTTTAACACAGTAGTAATAGTACCCCTGCCAAAGGGTTCTTAAGTGGCTTAACTATGTGTGAAAACACTTATAATGGAATCTGGCACCCAATAAATTGCTCCAGAAATATTCACAATGTTTACTACTATTCATATACTGGTCCTAATCTGCAGTGGATAATACATAAGCCATGTATTAGCATGATTCAGGATGATTGGGGAGCTTTATAGTTGTTTTCTTTAAATTCCAACTTTATTTTTATTTACTTGTTCATGTATTTCTTTGGTGCCAAAACCCAGGATTGAACCATGGAATTCTGATTGTAGATGTCTGAGTAAAAGAATCTAGATTTGATTCCATGTTCCAGAAAATACAAACTATGTAACTACAAAGAGTAAAGTGGAATAGAAAATACAGAAGTCCTAGAATAAAAAAATCCTAGGGACTTCCCTGGTGGCCCAGTGGTTCAGACTTCACCTTCCACTGTAAGGGATGTGGGTTTGACCCCTGGTCAGGAAGCTAAGATCCCACATGCCTCAAGGTAAAAAAAATCAAAACATAAAACAGAAGCTGTATTGTAATGAATTCAATAAATACTTAAAAAATGGTCCACATGAAAAAAAAAAAATCTTAAAAGTCCTGGATTTAGGTGTTGATCTGTTTTTAATTGGTTATGTCATTTTGGAAGTCATTTAACCTCCATGAACCTGAGTTGCTTCTTCATCTGTGCAGTGGAGGTAATGAAAATGAAAATAACATGGAAATAATTATTACATCTATTTTGCACATTATCTGCTTAAGGATCAAACCGGATAATATATGTACATAACACAGAAATACAGATCTATTTTGCTACCATTATTGGGTGAGCCCTAAATTCTCATCTAAGGTATGTGAAGAGCATCTGCTTTACCTGGCTCCTTGAGTTGTCAGAATAAAAGCAACACTGCTGAGTGAATAAAGCATGAGAATATTTCTCTTACAATCAGAGATAAAGCCTAAATGTAAACTTCCTAAGAAAGGTGACTGGAGCAGATGCTTACTTAGCCCTCTGCCCACCTGATTTCAAGGCACTGTGGTCAACTCCACGGGTGCTGGTGTTCGTGGTCAATTAACTTGGGCGCTTTGGAAATGCCGGTGAATTAAAGACCCTGGGGCAACTGCGACCAAGGAATGAGAGATAGCCCAGGCTCCCCACCTCTCAGTGGGAAATCTAGAAATATTTAACTCATTTCCTCACAGGGTCCCTACTAGTCCACAGTGGCGACCAGCTCAGCAGTGAACCTCCACTGACTCTTCTCCCCGCCACTCCTCCCACCCCACCCCGTCTCATTCTCCACACTTCCTCCATCACTTTCGCCTCCTGGAAACAGCTCCCAGGTCCTCATCCCCGGCTCTGCTTTCAGAAAAAACCCAAACTAAGACAGCCACATGCTGAAAATTTTCAAGGGATAATTGACTGTTACAATAATCCTTCCCACTAATTAGGTTTAGGTAAAAAAGGAGTAGAATAAAGTAAAAAAAAAAAAAATTAAAAACAAAAAAAGAAGCAGAGGCCAGGAGAGCACACAAAGACATCATAGGCTTTAAAGCATACTCATGCGTGAGTGTGTGTGTGTGTGTGTGTTGGGTAGGATTTAGAGAGAAGAGACGCTGCATCAAGAATTAAACACATAGGCAACATTGCTTTACATGTTTATCATGTATTAAATCTTGGTTTTAATACCTCAGTGGCCAAGCAGGTGAGAAGATCAAAGCTTTGCTCTACGGAGGCCTAAAATCATATCTTATATGTTTTATACCTCAGAACCTGGATTGGAACCAATGCCCCAAAATCAACTGTGAAAGAATCAGAGGAATCCTTTGGGATTCTGTTGCCAGAGATGTAATTTAAGTCTGGTCAACATCCAGTGAGTTCTAACCACTTGTAGCCCTAAGCTACAAATATGAATGTTTACTTAAAGGCACAGATAACATAGTTTGTATTCTATGCATTAAGACCTGTCTTAGAAGAACATATTGAGGGTTTGTAAATGACCAGTGAATAATGCTGATGGCAAAGGAAAAAAAAAATTCCCAGGAAAGTGATCATATGTGATAACAACCAGAAAGTGAGATACTCAAAAGTGATTATTTCTTTGAATGTATCTGATAAACTTCCATCAGGACTGGAGGTATCTTGGAAGACAGCCTACAGATGAGATTTAAGTTACGAAACCTACTTAGTAAGGGAAGAAATAATACTTCAATTAAACACTATACATCTCTAAAACTTTCTATAGCAGACACCAAATTGTGAAATAGTTTCCAACTTAATTTTGATTTGACTCAGGTTGTCTTACAAATTCCAAGCTTTTCCTTAGCTTGGCACTGACAGCTTAACCCCTCTTTCCCTTCCTTACCTCACATTTCCCACCTTTGATTCCAGCCAGCTACTCAGTTCTAGTTCTTGCTTCTCCAAATACGCCCTTCACATTCTCATCTCTCAGCTATGGTTCAGAGCGTTTTGTCCTGTATGGGCTGCCCTTCATTTCACCTTTCTTCCAAATCCTACCCATCACTGATGCACTAAATGACTACTTCCTTGTAGATAACATTTCTTTATGAAGATATTATAAAAAGCTATGTAGATCTAAGGCTTCAGGATTATGGATAGAAGACCTGGAGTTGACCTCGAGGA
Source organism: Cervus elaphus (assembly GCF_910594005.1). Taxonomy (NCBI): domain Eukaryota; kingdom Metazoa; phylum Chordata; class Mammalia; order Artiodactyla; family Cervidae; genus Cervus; species Cervus elaphus. Next base: position 28,850,898 of record NC_057836.1, on the reverse strand, counting down.
GGTATTGCATTCAATTAGCTTTATAACGCTGGGTAAGTCATTCAGTTCATTCATCACAGTTTTTTAATTTGGCTGCAGCGATCTTAGTTGTGCCATGCAGGATCTTTTGTGGTGCAGGCTCACTTGCCCCACAGAATGTGGGCTCTTAGTTCCTTGACCAGGGATTGAACCCATATCCCCTGCATTGCTCTGGACCACCAGGGAAGTCCCCGATTTATCACATTTTTAATGCACATCCTATATTGCTGAATGCTAGAGTTACAAAGGTGAATGAGATATGGTTCTGATTTCAAGGAGGTCACAACTGCAAGGATATTAAATTCTTAAAGTATCTGTATACACCAGTCTATAATTAAGAAACTCAGATGAGATAATGGAAGTAACAGTATTTTTGTTTGTTTTAAAGAATGCTAAGATGCTTCAGTTGTGTCTGACTGTGTGTAACTCTATGGACCTTAGCCCACCATACTCCTCTCTCCATGGGATTCTCCAGGCGAGAATACTGGAGTGGGTTGCCATTTCCTACTCCAAGGAGGGAATCTTCCCAACTCAGGGATCAAACCTGTGTCTCCTGCACTGACAGGCAGGAAGAATAGGTATATTAAATATAAAATACTTAAGAGTCACAAAAACCAAGTTATGATTTATATAAAACCATGGTATATTCCTTTAAAAGTAGTCTGTGTTTGGAAAGTGAATTTAGTGTTTATTTTTTTTTTTTCATTTATTTTTATTAGTTGGAGGCTAATGACTTTACAATATTGTAGTGGTTTTTGCCATACATTGACATGAATCAGCCATGGATTTACATGTGTTCCCCATCCTGATCCATGTTGAGAGTCTGGTAGCTTCCCAGCTGGGAAAGACCTCTCTTAGTTAAGTTACACTGTCTGAGGACTTTCTTCAAAGGTAGCTGCTCCCTGAGCAGCCCACGGAAGGAACACACAAGGGTGTGTTTGCAGTTTTCTGTAACAGATGGCTTTTTTCCCTTTCAAAGGGCTGCCTGGGCAGGTGCTCTTACTATGTTTAGAAATGAGTACGTCATCGGATCTAAAGCAGACTCTTTAAACTCATAAAACACTCAATTTATAAACTCTTAAGTAAGACTTTTAGATTTGGTAATCCTAGGAGACTCTTTATTATGAAGTAACTGGACTATGGGTTAAAGGTTCTGCTAATTATATTTCTTACTCAAAACTATCATCTAACCTTAGATCACACTGCAGCTGTAAAATGGTAATGCTGGCGGCTTCTTAAAAGCATTTCTCGGGAGCCTTTAATTGAAACGGCTGGTTCAATGAATCCAATTATCACCTTCCAAAAATTATTCTAACATGACATTTATTTTCCTAACAGCAGCAACTTTTAACATTATAAAGAACTTCTCATCTTCATAATATATAAACAGGTGTGTTGACATTTCCTGTAAAACTATTTCACAAAGAACACAAGGCCTACTAATTAAAAAAACAAAGACCACCCTTTATTTTTGTTAGTCTTAATTAAGCACAACAAATTAAAATTTTGTAATAATAAAGAAAAATCCTACAGAAAGCCCAATTAAAATGATATAAATTAAATCGAAAAAAAAGAACTGCATGCCATGCTGCGGTTTGCTAGGAAGGAAACCCTGCTACTCACTGCAGTGGCGCGGGAGAGCTCACGACACGTGCTAAGCAGTCCGTTTTGTAAATCGTCCCTCTGAAGCACCACGCTCTGAATGGCTGCTGGGTTATCTGCATTCATTTCTATCTCTTGGCTGGCTGACAGCAAAGCTTGCTCAAGCGTGTACTATTATAATAAAAAAATGATTACACTTAATGTTCTGCATCATCGAATTAATTCTTTTCTACTTCAGTTATCAGTGTCCTGATAATCATCATATAAAGTAACATCAGTTGTAGATAATAAACATAATTGTCCTACTTTCTCCTTGTGGAGCTGCTGAAGTTTCTCCTCCAGAGCGTGTACCACTTTATCTTGCTCACACAGTCGGCTTAACTTGGCCTAGGTTACAGAGAAGATGTCTTTTGTTAGCAGTTTTTAATTTTTCCTGTAATTGGATTTAGGCATAACAAAAAACCCCCTCACATTTAAAACAGCCAAGGAATAGCTAATCAGGTCAATCTTCATTTCAATCAATAAAACGAAAATTAAAATATAGAATATAGAGATAGGACACCTTAAAAAAATGCATATAAAGTAAAAAAGCATTTTCCACCATACTATTTAACGTACATAATTCAAAATATTCTTAGTAATCAGGCAGTCTCCTATGACTTCAGCAAATCATTTTAATGTGGTTAAGATATTTTCTCTACAAACTGCTAAAGAGTTTAAGTAACTTATGCAATTCTTAATTAAAACAGACTGAATTCTCTTTATATTTTTAAAATTATGCTTTTCATGTTCTTCAGAAAAAATCGCTTCTAACTATAATAATACAAGTAAAAACATTGCTAATGGAGAAAAATAACTTTCAACAGTTTTAATGTTTTAAATTCCTGGTAACACCTCAATTTTTTAATTATAATAACATGAGAGAGCACGTTAATAAGACTTCAGTCCTGCAATAAGCCAGTTCATCACATATCTAAAAATCAAAGCCCTGGACAAACAGTAAATACGTCCCAAGTGTTACTGCATGATGACATAAAGAAAGCAAGAAATTTGAGATTCTTTCTTTGTCATTTATCTATTAAAGTAACCCCCTTATCTTTGTTAGACAACACAACTCAAGTCACATCAGATGGGATACATTGGAATGAGGAGGTACAGCTCAGGGGAGTAAAACCAGCAGAAATGAGGGAAGAATGAGATATAAATAAGGAAGTCAGTGATGTAAACCACGATTAACAGCAGTAATAAAAGGAGGCAGTGACAGAATTCCTAGAGGTTGACACTTTCTCCAGATGACTTTTACTTTGTCTCTAATCCATCATAATTTTATATCAGAAATACTCTTTACTTTCATTTAAATGATTCTAAATTTGTTCAACTGCTAATTACTGGGGTGGGGTGGGTAGAGGACAAATCAGGGAGTGAGGATTTAATTGAATCTAAGTGCAAAAGAAGAAAATGTTATTTATTTGATGTCATTTTGGAGGGCAGAGCAGGAAGAGGAAATCTTTTTGGTCACGCTTATTTCCAATGTTTTGGCAGAGCACTGATAATATATTGCATGCTAATACTTACATCAATATCTACCTCTTCGGGTCTGTATTTGTATAATGTTCCTCTGCATTCGTCCTGTGACAGCTATAAGGCAAAATGTCACACAGCAACTTTAAAAATGATAAAAAATATACATTTACTTAGCCTATAGTAAATTTATATAACAATAACAGAAATGGGTTTTTTAATGATTCTATACTTTTAAAAAGTTTAGTTCAAACACAGATCATTACAAAAATAGAAAATTATTGAACATCAATACAATCAATATGCAAGATACATAAGAATGATGCTAACTTCAGCTTGTCAGACAAAATAAGAAGCTGGTCAAATAAAATTATGCAGCACCTTATGTTTTCCATTTGCGAGACACACATTATTTTAATGAAAAAAACTGACAAATACAATCATAGCAGCTGTTATCGAATCAAATCTCGAATCAGGCATTATTTCAGCAGTCAAAACCGTGCTTTCAATGGTATACACATAACCACACAACCGTGTATGTGTACACTCAGATGCCAACACATCTTTGTACAATTTTATTAACAAAACCTAGAACACATTGTATACATATACGTAATATATAAACACACATACACAGTATAGACTTATCTTGTTCCTCTGTCTTAAGAACTAAAAGAATGGAGGAAAAGGATGGGTTTAATTGAAAAGAGGAAAAGCACTCAGAATCTCTTAAAACTGAAAGTCTACATTATAAATATGGACGGCCAAATTTCATAAAAAGTACAGATGTGTTTGCTGACACCTTTTGTTTTATTATATTGTAATGAATTACTATTCACTGTATTTAAACACCTTATTTTCAGCTTCTTCCAAGTATCTTTTGGTCAAGCCAATCCTTATTTCTGACTGTGCTTACCAAGATTTCAATAAGCCATTCCAGTCAGCTGTACCACAGACTATATCATAGTGCCTCCACAGGCAAAACTGTAGTATTTCTCTTGTCTTTTCACTTTATACTGACTGCTAGACAGTGTAAGAAAAACATAGTAGGAAAATGTAATTGGGGCTCCATGCATGTTCATGAAATGGTATACATTTTCTCAAAATGGGGACAGGAATAATGTATCCCAACTACATTCTAGATTGGAAAATTAAATTTCACTACAAATGCATAAGAATGTAAAAGTTACAACTATATACTTCTCTGTAAAAAACTGTTTGACATGTATATCTCAAGAAGGCACTATTTAAACAGTAGATAACTTTAAATGGATCTAGGAATGTGGAAATCAGAAGTTTTAAAAAGGTAATAAGCATTCCAAACATACAATAATCAATCCTGGTTTCCATGTTTCACTTCAAGACATTGCTTTCACGTACCTCATGCAAATGATTCTGTGACTACTTAAGGGGTATGCACAGTGATTATTAAACCATAGAACTTTCATAGAAAAGAACATCACATGAAAAATGAATTTAATGACAAAAGTCAGAATATTTATGCACTATTTTAAAATAAAGGCCACTGAATATGTCCTGAAAAGCGCTGATTGTCATTCTAAATAAAAGCACCTAGATCCAAGAAGAGTTTATACTTATACTAAAGCAAGTAAAGAAAATCTAAATTTTAAAATGCTTACATCCATGACAAAAAAAAAAGTCAGAAACACCAAAATCAGTATTTCTCATTTATAAAAAATAAAAGATGTAAAGCCTTTAGCTGCTAAATGTCTACAAAGACTTTGCTTATTTAATATTTAAAGTTAAACACCAAACAGCTTTACTAAACCATGGAACGTGTATTTGGGCATAAATAGTGCTATATCTAGATTAAAATGTGATTTTCATCTTATATCCCAAGTCAAAGAGAAAAAGCCAAGTATTTAAAAAATGGAAACTCAGTGATTTATAACAAATATTTTGGATAATGGTATAACATTTTTATTTAGTGGATCTCACTGCATTTTCATATGAGTTGGCATATTTTATATAGGAAAGATGTATATTGTGTACTTATAATTGTAGAATGCTATTTCCTGAAAACTATAGAAGTAATATTACACACAAATTAATTTATTTTGTTGTACCTGTATTTTTGGTACCAATGAAGATTTATCTAAACCTTTTATCGACTTATTCAATAAAGATAACTGGATATCAGCTAATAAAATCTTAAAATAATTAACCTTCCACTATGCATTTCTTTTGCCTGTCAGAAGAAAAGCATAAGAAAACAAGATGGTTCTTTAGATAATTAACTTTTTCTTTTTTACACTGGAGTACAGTAGATTTACTAAGAAATTAACTTTTAAGCATGGCCTATTTCGTATTACTGATTATAATTACTGATGATTTTTTACGAAAAGATGAATTTATTTATTAAAAAAATTTTTTTTTTTTTTAAATTTGGCCACACCACAAGGCTTGAGGGATCTTAGTTTCCCAAACAGGGACTGAAACTGAGTCACAGCAGTGAAACCGCTGAGCCCTAAACCTGGACCACCATGGAATTCTAGAATATAATTTATTTTTAAAAATTTCCATCTAGAATCAAAGAAGTTTACTATTTTGTTCTCTACATCAAAATCCTACTAAAAAGAAAAATTAACTTCATGAATACTCTGATTAACTCAAGTTCGACATGAAATAATGTTTCATGGCAATATTTTTTATCATTTTTCAAACACATCTTTAGCAAGAAAGTTCTGAGTTTGAATACCGTTGTTTGAGGTACCTCGGCAACACTAAAGTGACCGAGGGTTACTTAAGTAATTAGTTCAGTTTGAGAAGCATATTATACAGACTTTACTGATTATATAAGGATATGCATTATATTATATTTAGAAATTCAGAACTTTTTCATAGTATAGTATCATAATCTTTTTAAAAACTGGTTTGGCATTAAGTTCAAACAAAATCACTTTTGCCAGTTAAAACTGAACCTTCTACAGTATCCCGTTTAAGTATGTGAAATATATATATGTGTGTATATATATATATCTTTTAAAGCATATGAATATATACATAAAAGACAAAAACAGATCTGAGGCGAAATATTTCGATAAAATTAGACATGTCCTACAAAAACTCAAAAATGCTCTTAAGGCTATGCATGCATATTTGCTAATCAGTCTGTCTCTTTTAAAGCAATTGTCATGTGATTAATTTCACTGATATTAATTATGCTAATTGTACAAGAACAAATTGTACTTGTGAAAGGAGATAGAATGGTTAATAGAACCAGAGGAATTTTCAAACTTGATGCTCACTTAACATTTGCTTTGGTTCAGTTTTAGGTTCTTTTTATAATTTTAAGAAAATTTTAAGAAAATAAGACTAATTTTAAGAAAATTACTGGGACTTCCCTAGTGATCCAGTGGTTAAGATTCCATGCTTCCACTGTAGGGGGTGTGGATTCAATCCCAGGTCAGGGAACTAAGATCTTGCATACTGAATGCTGCCCCCCGCCCCCCCCCCCAAAAAAAATTACTGCCTAGGTTATTTCTCAGGTGTCCTCTTTCTTTTAGGAAAATGGAAACACAGAGGGTCTCCTAAGAGAAAACCTGAAATGGCTATGACTCAGAATAAATGGTCATAAAACACTGTTATGTTATGTTATGTCATGTGCCAACTCTTGTGATGCTACAGAATATAGCTCGCCAGGCTCCTCTGTCCATGGGATTTGCCAAGTAAGAATACTGGAGTGGGTTGCCATTTCCTTCTCTTAGGGGATCTTCCTGACCCAGGGATCGAACCCGAGTCTCTTGTGTCTCCTGCATTGACACATGGATTCTTTACCTCTGTGCCACCTGGGAAGCCCATACTGCCACTTTATTTTCAGCTAAACTTCAGGAACCTATCAACACAGCATTGCAAATGCAATCCCAGAAAAGCAAACCATCAGGTGTACAACAAAAATTTTCATAAAGATTTTCTTTCAATAGTAACACCAGAAGGAAAATCTGGAGAAAAACAAGGTATAATTTCAATTCATAGAAGTCTATATAGACAGAATTTAAGAACTGTGTCTGTCACTTTTATCTATCAGTGATGCTCTGCCAATGATTAATCACTTTACTACTGGCTAGTTAAAGAAAAGAATTATCTAAAAACTCCCTAGATTGGACAGCACTGATAGTCAATATAGATTACCTGGCTGCCCATATCGCAAACTCAGGCATGGCTGCTGCTCTCAGACCTTCAGATCTTCCTGTTCTGTGCAATTTCAGGTTTTTTTTTTTCTTTCAAGAATCAGTATGTGGAAATATGTGTATATAAATCTATTACTCTTTCAGTATTCAAGGTCAGTGATGCTATGGAAGACCAGTCTCAGATAAACTCCATGTTTTTTGAAAAACTCCAGTGAGAACTTCTAGTGCAGCTGAATGATTTCAATCAGCAATGAATTCTGCACCATCAGCCTTGATTACCGATCAATATAAAAAAGAAAAATCAAACTAAACAGAAAATCTCAGCTCTTACTTATTGGAAATATACAAAATGTGAAAAACGAAAACACAACCTGTTAGAATAAAAGGCCTTCGATCTCATGTCAGTCAGCATTATATAAAATTAGAAACTGACAGATTTGGATGCTGAAAAAGGTTATCAATTCCGGATCAAGTCCTTTCAAAAAGTGTGGCTTTTTGGAATGAAGTGTCAAGGTTCTATAATCTCGTGACTTTAAGAATGGAGATTCCTTTTTCTTTTGAAGAGTAAAGCTGTTTAACTTTAAATATTTAATAGTTTATCTCCTTGTTGCAAATTAAAAACTATGCTCAATCACACACTCTACATGTTTTGAAAACTGGGCTCAGAAATAAGAGTGACCCTCCCATCAACTGCTTCAGTCTCCTAGTTACAAGTTCCATCATGCAGACCTCAAGGCACCTTGAGGCAAATCAGAGACCTTTAAAGCCAGTGCAAGTTCAAGGTGCTTCTTTTACCAGGTGCTTTTACATATTTCAGTTAAAAGGTATATTCATTTTTCATGTTAATTTTCTTCCTCGGTATGATTTTTAAAATACTGTGACAGGTCATAGGCCACAGTTAATTTGAGGGTGTTGAAGTGGAAGAAGCTAAGCTGATGTTGCAAAACACACAGCTAAGAACAATTAGACCATGAAATACAAAACAGAAAAAAAAACAAAAAAAAAACACAAACTGGAGAGGAATGTGTAACATGACTTCTTTTGCAGATCTGCAGATTACCGAGGTCCTAAATTCAAGCTAGCCAGCGCCATGGCACGTATTTTGAGTTAGGGAAGAGAATGGGGTAAGATATGAAGACCATGACGACTACAGAAGAGTGAAAAGAATCCAGGGAGAAGTCACTCCCAGTATGGTAAGAAACGGTTATCTTTAGTTTTTACCATACCACAGTACAGAAACAAGCCCTAAATAACTTCCATACAAATATAAACTACTCCTAAAACACTGTGGGGGAGAGAGGTTGGGGAGCTTGCCCCTGAAAGGGGGAAAAAAAATTCTTTTAAGTTTTCCCTAAAAGTCAGTTACAATGCTTTAATCAAAAACTAATGGCAAGTGAGTAAAAAAATTTTACACATGTACTGCAGACCTCCAAGTACATTTCAATCAAATACTCTGTATAAAAACTTCAAGAAAATGGCACATTTAATATTCAACAGCAGAATGTTCAGCAAAGCCATGCGAAGAACTGCCGCGTCTTGAAAAGCATGGATGAGTTGGGTTGTTGGTTTTATTTTTTTTTCCAAAGAGACAGAAACAAAAAATGGAATAAGAAAAAAAGACCAATGTTATGAGTAACTTTGAGGAGAAACGAAAACTGTCACTGAGGGGTTTTGCAGATGATAAAGCAGTATCATTCACTGTCCAAGACCTTACTTGCTGGTACAGTTGGGGTCTTAGCGCCGAGTTCTCAATCATTGTGTGAACCATGGTGATAATAGGTTCATTTTCTTTCATCTATTTCAAATCAGGAGGAGCATACAGCAAACATCAGTTTACAGCATAGCTAGATTTGAAAGACGACACTGTAAATATAGCCTCTACTTTAATATCTTCCTAAGAGTGCAGCTGTTTATATATTATCCCAAGGTTGTACAGAATCAACTTAATATAAGCCATTTCAAACAAGTATTAGAAGCTGTAAAATACTGCCAAGGTTATAAAAAGGGCTTACTAACTGCAGTAAAGGTTTTACTTAATAAACATAATCAATATAATCAATTAATGAACATCCTTATATACACTAGAACAGATGATAAAGCATCAAGATTCAAAGGATAAACTAAAAGGCAACCACCTATAAACTTAAAGGGAGAAAAATGACATAACTTAATTACTTATTTAGTAAAAAAGCTTAAAATGATATTCAGTACTTTGTAAGGTTTTTCAGAAAAAACTTAGCTCTCAACAAATAATACCTTCTCACTTAAACAATCACACACTTTATTATTAATCTTGATAGACGTTTATATATACTCTACTTCGGATTATCTCAAAGTAGAACACCATATGCAGAATGATTTCAAAGCTGTGCAAACTAAAATTAAATAAGCAAAGACTCAGTGAATCTCCCAGCTCTTTAAAAGACTGAAATTATGTTCACATTTCCAGCTATATTGTACTTAATTACTGCCTCTAGAAAAATATTTGTTTTAGCAGGCTCTGGACTCAAAAGTTAAAGCAGTAAAAAGACAATTATCATTATGTATAGACAGTAAAAGGCCAACATATTTGTACCATTTGTAAGCAGATAAGTCTGTTTATAATCGCAATTTGTGACATTTAGTTTACATAATTTTCACCCCCCATATTATAGAAAATAAACATTTCTATCATGGTTAACAAATGCTACTTCACTGATTTAACAAAATCTGCCAAAGTTTACTAATCTTAAGACTGAACGCATAAGTAAAAATTAAATCTTGAAAACTATACACCTAGACAATTTTTTTTGCAGTCTAGTTACCAATGTTTCAAGTCAGTAATTTTTGTTTTAGCTGTCAAATGAGAAACATTCTGTGACTGGTTTAATCGCCTTTTAAAAAGTTTTATTCTAGGTAAGTAATTTGTTTTTAAATCTAAACATTTACTATTACTTAAACTCAAATGTCTGTATGTCAGTAAAACTCAAATCTACATGCTGGTTGAATTCAAACTCTCTTCCCCTCACTGTTACCCAGTAAGGAACCAAGGCATTTACAGGTGACTTCTCATGCACACAGGAAAGAACTGTGTTGATAGGAAGTACAACATAAAATTTTAGTGTTGGGGAGTAACTTATAAATAGACAACTATAGATAAAATTTTTTCTTTAGCAGAAAACAACTTTTATACAGAAATTTAAGACCTCTTTCTATTTTAAAGGAATGTTTGTTGTTCTATCTTAACCAAAGAATTGCATGTGTGCTAAGTTGCTTCAGTCAAGTCTGACTCTTTGCAGCCTTATGTACTGTAGCCCGCCAGGCTCTCCATGGGATTCTCCAAGCAAGAATCCTGGAGTGAGTTGCCATGCCTTCCTCCAGGGGATCTTTCCGACCCAGGGATTGAATCCGCATCTCTTGTGTCTCCTGCCTTGGCAGGTGAGTTCTTAAACACTAGTGCCACCTGGGAAACCCAATCAAATGTTGATCTTGGAATAAAGTCTAACTGCCTTTGGTTTTGGCTTCATCATTTGACTGCACTGATACATACTTTGTATAATGTGGGCTTCCCTTCTGGCTCAGCTGGTAAAGAATCCGCCTGCAATGCAGGAGACCTGGGTTCGATCCCTGGGTTGGGAAGATCCCTTGGAGCAGAAAGGCTACCCACTCCAGTATTCTGGCCTGGAGAATGCCACTGACTATATAAAGTCCATGGGGTCGCAAAGAGTCAGACACGACTGAGTGACTTTCACTTTCTTTCTTTCTTTCTTTCATATAATGTAGGTAGCTTAGTCTCTCTTCATTTTCAGTATTATATCATTTTGATTTTCAAAGCAATCTCATCTACACTTGCTATTTTTCAATAGCATGCCATGAAAATTAGACAGAAGAGTGCTTGATTCAGGTTAGGTGAGGGGGTGGGGGGTTGGGAGGAAGAAGGTAGAGGGCCCGGGGGTTTGAAAGATGGTCAAGAGCATGAATGTTTAAGAAATAATGCAGGTTGGATAGTCTCCAAACATAAAAGACACTCAAGGTCAAAATGCAACTGCCTGTGGAGTCTTGCAAATAGGCCCTTGTCACATGGCTAGGTTTTCAATATGGTGGTTTTTCACCTTTAAGTGGAGCTCCAACAGGGTACAGACCAGTGACTAGTATCCAGACTTTAGACCTTTAAAAATACTTTCAAAAAATGTATTTTAAAAGGGAAAAGGGACAATATCTTTTCAGCAGAAGGGTAATCCAGCCTGATTTATTTAGCAGAATATTTCGAGGGGGTAAATATGCATGTTATAGAGGGAAGCCACATTTTCGATTTAAAAACTGCCTCCATTTAATTTACCTGTCAAAGATCATTAACTATTAAGTCACTAAGAGGGGGGACCTTATGAGAAGACACTGACTTAGGAACAGAAAAACTAAAAAAAAATACAAAGAGCAAAAATAACATTTAAAAAATGACCATTTTTAAAAAACTGAAGTATAGTTGATTTACAATACTATATTATTTTCAGGTGTGCAACACAGTGATTCAGTATTTTATAGATTATACCCATTTAAAGTTACTATAAAATGAGCTACATTCCTTATGCTGTACAAAATATTCATGTAGCTTCTTTATTTTATACACAGTTGTTTATACCTCTTAACCCCCTACCTCTGACTGGCCCCTCCCCACTCCAGTCTTCCCACTGGTCACCACTAGTTTGTTCTCTACATCTGTAAGTCTGTTCCTGTTTTGTTATATTCCTTTGTTTTCACTTTTCAGATCCCATATATGAGTGGCAGCATACAGTATTTGTCTTTCTCTAACAAAGTGAAAGTGAAAGTCGCTCAGTCGTGTCTGACTCTTCGACCCCATGGACTATACAGTCCATGGAATGCTCCAGACCAGAATACTGCATTGGGTTGCCTTTCCCTTCTCCAAGGGACCTTCCCAATCCAGCGATCAAACCCAGGTCTCCCGCATTGCAGGCAGATTCTTTACCAGCTGAGCCACAAGGGAACCCCAAGAATACTGGAGTGGGTAGCCTATCCCTTCTGCAGAGGATCTTCCCAACCAAGGGGGTCCCCTGCATTGCAGGCAGATTCTTTACCAACTGAGCTATCAGGGGAAAAAATAACATTTAAAGTTACAAAGTATAGAGTGTCACAGGGACCACTTCTGAAGTTGACTACTTTTCATTATGAAACATTTCAAATGTTTATATCAAATCCTAGAATAGTAAACTTAGAAGGCATCTTTGGAAAGTGACAGTTTAGTACAGTAAAGAAATGAAAAATATCAGCATCTATTATTTTGAATTGTAGGACAGAATGATTATTTTTTCTTTCTCTATACTTCTCTGAATTTCCCCAATTTTCTCCATTGTATAGATACTGCTTTTCTAACTTAAAAAAAAAATGTTATTTGAGAGTCAATGATAAAAATATATAAATCACAAATAAACTAAACTAATGGCACAACTATATCCTTTGCAAACACCCTCTGGGGACACAAGAAGCTAAGAAAAAACTTCAGCACATGTGTTCATATCATGTTTAAGGTTGCTGAAGTCCTTTGGTGCAGCAAAGCCCTGATCTAGAACTGTTCTCACAACCTTTATTCTGCCTTATGAATCTGTACACATATCAGAAACTGACTGAAGAAACGTTAACTAAAAAAAGTAAGCTATCCCAATGCATTTGTAAATACCTACAACTATCTTTTTTCCTTTTTATTACAGGCTACATCAGAAATCAAAGTTCAAGTTTATTTCTACCAGTGGTTCTGAACCCAGAATCACAGGAGGAGCTTGAAAAAACAGAGATCCTGACTTCCAGATGATGATAATGTACACCTCGAAAATCTCTGATGTAGACAGTATCATTAAAACATCAAGGTGATGGTCTGGCCTCAGGATTCCTTTTGGCAGAAGTAACTACAACGTTCTTTCTCAAAGTGTTGAAGTCAGTCAAATGTAATCTGAGCACAGTGAATGTTCTTCAGTTCACATACTCTTAGAGAATCTCATCTCACTCAAGTTGGAGAGATGGGTAAGTCTATCTACAGAAGGAAGAAGCAGGGGGACCATTTCAGAATTCCCTTGGGCGTCACACCCACCTGCCCAAGGGCTGCTAGGATGCCTGGGTAGTGGGCTTCTAAGAATGATGTGCAGACAGGAGTGGTCCTGTAGGTGGTGGCATGCCCCTTGTATGTGGCGTGCAATGGCTGAGGGCAGCTGAACACAACACTCAAGATCTCACACAAGAGGAGTCTGGGCCCCATTAGACAATCTCACTCACAAGTCTGACTCAGTCTCTTGTGGGGATACTGAGCCTTTCTCCTGGCTCCTGGTGCACACAAGGCTTTGTCTGTGCCCTCCAAGAGTCTGTTTCCCCAGCCCTGTGGAAGTTCTACAATCAAATCCCACTGGCCTCCAAAGTCAAATTCCCTGGGGGTTCTCTGTCCCTTTGCCGGATCCCCAGGTTGGGAAATCTGTTGTGGGTCTGACAACTTTCTTAACACTGAGAGAATTTCCTTGGTATAACTGTTCTACATTTTGTGGGTGGAGAAATAAGTCCAGAAAGAATGAAGAGATGGAGCTAAAGCAAAAACAACACCCAGTTGTAGATGTGACTGGTGATAGAAGTAAACTCCAATGTTATAAAGAACAATATTGCATAGGAACCTGGAATGTCAGGTCCATGAAACAAGGTAAATTGGAAGTGGTTAAATAGGAGACGGCAAGAGTGAACATCGACATTTTAGGAATTAGTGAATTAAAATGGACTGGAATGGGTGAATTTAATCAAATGACCATTATATCTACTACTGTGGGCAAGAATCCCTTAGAAGAAACGGAGTAGCCGTCATAGTCAACAAGAGTTCGAAATGTAGTACTTGGGTGCAATCTCAAAAATTACAAAATGATCTCTGTTTCTTTCCAAGTCAAACCATTCAATATCACAGAAATCCAAGTCCAAGCCCCAACCACTAATGCTGAAGGACCTGAAGTTGAATGGTTCTATGATGACCTACAAGACACTCTAGAACTAACAAACACCCAAAAAAGATGTCCTTTTCATCATAGGAGACTAGAATGCAAAAGTAGGAAGTCAACAGGTAACTCGAGTAGCAGGCAAGTTTGACTTTGGAGTACAAAATGAAGCAGGGCAAAGGCTAACAGAGTTTTGCCAAGAGAATGCACTGGTCATAGCAAACACCTCTCCCAATACACAAGAGGCAACTCTACACATGGACATCACCAGATGGTCAATACCAAAATCAGATTGATTATATTCTTTGCAGCTGATGATGGAGAAACTCTATACAGTCAGCAAAAACAAGACCAGGAGCTGACTGTGGCTCAGATCATAAACTCCTTATTGCCAAATTCAGACTTAAATTGAAGATAGTAGGGAAAACCACTAGACCATTCAGGTATGACCTAAACCGAATCCCTTACAATTATACAGTGGAAGTGAGAAGTAGATTTAAGGGATTAGATCTGATAGACAGAGTGCCTGAAGAACTACGGAGGTTCAGGGCATTGTACAGGAGGCAGTTATCAAGACCATCCCCAAGAAAAAGAAATTGAAAAAGGCAAAACGGTTGTCTGAGCCTTACAAATAGCTGAGAAAAGAAGAGAAGCCAAAGGCAAAGGAGAAAAGGAAAGATACACCCATCTGAATGAAGAGTTCCAAAGAATAGCAAGGAGAGATAAGAAAGCCTTCCTCAGTGATCAGTGCAAAGAAACAGAGGAAAACAACAGAATGGGAAAGACTAGAGATCTCTTCAAGAAAATCAGAGATAACCAAGGGAATAGTTCATGCAAAGATGGGCACAATAAAGGACGGAAATGGTACAGACCTAACAGAAGCAGAAGATCTTAAGAAAAGGTGGCAAGAATACACAGAAGAACTGTACAAAAAATATCTTAATGACCCAGATAATCTCAATGGTATGATCACTCACCCAGGGCCAGACATTCTGGAGTCTGAAATCAAGTGGGCCTTAGGAAGCATCACTACGAACAAAGCTAGTTGAGGTGATGGAATTCCAGCTGAGCTATTTCAAATCCTAAAAGATGAAGGTGTGAAAGTGCTGCACTCAATATGCCAGCAAATTTGGAAAACTCAGTAGCAGCCACAGGACTGGAAAAGGTCAGTTCTCATTCTAATCCCAAAGAAAGGCAATGCCAACGAATGCTCAAACTACTGCACAATTGTACTCATCTCACACACTAGCAAAGTAATGCTCAAGATTCTCCAAAACAGACGTGAACCGAGAACTTCCAGATGTTCGAGCTGGCAAAGCTTGAAAAGATGTTCAAGCTCGAAAAGGCCAGAGATCAAATCGCCAACATCTGCTGTATCATCAAAAAAAGCAAGCGAGTTCCAGAAAAACATCTACTTTTGCTTTACTGACTATGCCAAAGACTTTGTGTGGACCACAATAAACTGAATAATTCTCTAAGAGATGGGAATACCAGATCACCTTACCTGCCTCCTGAGAAATGTGTATGAAGGTCAAGAAGCAACAGTTAAAACCAGACATGGAACAACAGACTGGTTCCAAATTTGGAAAGGAATATGTCAAGGCTGTATATTGCCACCTGCTTATTTAACTTATATGCAGAGTACATCATGCAAAATTCTGGGCTGGATGAAGCACAAGTTGGAATCAAGATTGCTGGGAGAAATATCAATAACCTCAGATATGCAGATGACATCACCCTCACGGCAGAAAGCAAAGAGGAACTGAAGAGCCTCTTGATGAAGATGAAAAGAGGAGAGTGAAAAAGCTGGCTTAAAACTCAACATTCAAAAAA
This sequence comes from Cervus elaphus, assembly GCF_910594005.1. NCBI lineage: Eukaryota > Metazoa > Chordata > Mammalia > Artiodactyla > Cervidae > Cervus > Cervus elaphus. The sequence goes on along the minus strand of NC_057836.1, from coordinate 28,834,817 downwards.
CAAAGATCATGGCATCCGGTCCCATCACTTTGTGGCAGATAGATGGGGAAACAGTGGAAACAGTGGCAGACTTTATTGTTTTGGGCTCTAAAATCACTGCAGATGGTGACTGCAGCCATGAAATTAAAAGATGCTTGCTCCTTGGAAGAAAAGCTATGACCAACCTAGACAGCATATTAAAAAGCACAGATATTACTTTGGCGACAAAGGTGCATCTAGTAAAAGCTATGGTTTTTCCAGTAGTCATGTATGGATGTGTGAACCAGACCATAAAGAAAGCTGAGCACTGAAGATTTGATGCTTTTGAACTGTGGTACTGGAGAAGACTCTCGAGAGTCCCTTGGACTGTAAGGAGATCCAACCAGTCAGTCCTAAAGGAAATCAGTCCTGAATATTCACTGGAAGGACCGATGCTGAAGCTGAAGCTCCAATACTCTGGCCACCTGATAGGAAGAACTATCTCATTGGAAAAGATCCTGATGCTGGGAAAGACTGAACCTTTACTCTCTGCACATCATTGAAGCAGAAATACTTGATATTTTTTTGCTCCAAATAATCCTAAAGATAGGGTAGTAGTTTCTTTTACTAAATCACCTCTGAAAACTATCTATCAACGTCTCTCTCTCTCTATTTTGTTGAATCATACCTGACTTACAGTGTTGTGTTATTTCTCCTGTGCAGCAATGTGATTTGGTGATATATACATTCTTTTTCTTCTCTTTTCCGTTATGGTTTATCACAGGATATTGTATATATTAACAGTTCCCTGTGTTACACAGTAGGAGCTTGTTGCTTAAGCATTCTATATCTATTAGTTTGCATCTGCTAACCCCAAACTCCCAATCCATTCCTCCCAGACACCCTTCTCCCCCTTGGCAACCATAAGTTCTCTACATCTGTGAGTCTGTTTCATAGATAGGTTGATTTGTGTCATGAAATACCTACATTTTAATACAAAGAAAATGATCATTTCTATAACTTACACTGAAACAGTACATTCTCCTTAGTTTTTGCTATGTGAACGTTATACAACAGCTTTCAAATTAAAGCAGTGCTATATGACCTAAAAACAAAAGCAAAAACTATAATGCTCTATGAGACCTTGGAATTTCATGCTTAAGTTCTTTAAAGGACAAAAACAAAAGGACTATGTGGTAATTCTCTTCTGGCTTGACTACTACAAGAACCCTAGGCAGCATGAAGGAACTGCTTCTAATAGCTGATGTATTTTGGTTTTAAGGAATCAGAGCAAGAGAAAGACTAATTAGTATGTGGGGGATGCTTAATAATTTACTTGGAAATCAGTTAAATGCTTCGCTTCCTGCTTTAATTCCTTCTTTGAAGTGAAAGGTAATACAGGTTTGGGTTCCAGTTAATTGCAAAATTATAAAGCATTATGAAAGGTCCATTGTTTTATAATAATAAAAACGAGAACACAGGATTCGGGCATTACACTATTTTCATAACTCACTTCAGCAATAAATAAAAAAATCTAAATGGAAATCTCTTGGAAATACACTCAGGTGGGGCCAATATATGTCTGTTTACAACAAAAACACATATTATTACTTGAAATGTGTCAATCCAAATGTTTATAAAAACTACCTAGAAAATTCAATACTTAATTCTAGTCTCTTTCTCAGGTTTGGGGCATTTGGGGCAAGTATGAATACAGAGCATTCTTTGATGTTACTGTTGGCAATATCTTGATTAAAAACCCATCACTGGGACTTCCCTGGTGGTCCAGTGGTTAAGAATCCACCTACTCAACACAATTCTATGCAGCTTATGCCACAGCTGGTAGGATCCTGAGCAGCTTTCCAACAGACACCTGTGGGCTGGGAAAGGGTTCCAGGTGTGTGGAGACAGACACCACCTTAGTCCTTAGAGGGCCCCTGGTACGCCCCCAAAGCACGGCCTCCAGTTTCTGTCAAGGTGTGTACAGATCCTGTCACTCTCTTCTTGGATCTAGTTCCCGACCAGGGATGGAATCCAGGCCCCCTGTGTTGGCAGCACGGGGTCTGAGCCACTGCACCACTCGGGAACTCCCTACTCTCACTTTTCTGTGTGTCCCATACATGAAAAAGGTCAGAAAGCACTAAAATGGTGTTTGTGTTTCCAAAAAACCCAGATGTCTCCTCTTTGGTGTTCCTTGTCATTATCTTAGTGGTTCTCAAACCTGACTGAGGGGGAAAAATTAATCACCTGTGGGATTAGAAAAACATGCAGAGTTGGGGAGAGGGGCTCTGGCGACTCTGAGTGGCGGCTGGGGTGCAGAAGTCCTTGTGAATTGTACTGTTGTTTTTGTCTTGCTAAAGATCCAGTGGTCGTTCTGACAGGAAATCAGGCATGAGAACTGCGATCCTGTCCCAGCACTTATTTAAGTAACCGAGGACCAACTCAACCATCACCAATTAGGAATTTTTTCAAGGTCCTAATATGCTGGTACTAAATGTTGGTCAAGATATCTGTGCAACTATCAAAAGATGAAAAGTTTCAAACTAATGATCGAAACACAAGTATATTGCATGGAGACTAAAACATTCTTGTTTTGTATGAAATACATACAGCATTAAAAGACTTCACTGCCTTAAAAAATCAACTGAATCACTTTATTATCAGTGGGCTCAGCAGAGTCCACTGAGATCTGGGGTATTACTAAGAATTCAATTTCCAACTACCTGTTGTTCTATTATCCTAGCAACTTCAAATATCTGTTTAAAAATATCTATTGCTACAGAAACTAGACCAGCTAGGACAGCAGAAGGATCAGTATGCTGTAAGTCATAAGATAAATGCTCCTGAATAGTTTTAGGGGGAGAGTCAGGAAGGTGAAACACTACCAGTGAGCAAAGACAGGACAATCATTCCTATAATTTGTCCTTGGGAAGATTAATTTCCCAATCCCCCTTTATGTATAAGAAGTGGTTAAGTCGTGGCTTAAATGCTCTTTAAAAAGTTTATATAGGACTGCTCTGGTGGTCCAGTGGCTAAGACTCTGCCTTCCCAATGTAGGAGGCCTGGGTTCAATCCCTGGTCCAGGAACTAGATCCCACAGCCAGCCGGCCAGTGCGTGAGCTCAGCTGTCTGACTCTCCACGGCTCCATGGACTGTAGCCCCCGCCAGGCTCCTCTGTCCATGGAATTTTCCAGGCAAGAATACTGAAGTGGGTTGCCATTTCCTACTCCAGGGGATCTTCCCAATGCAGGGATCAAACCTGTGTCTCTTTCGTCTCCTGCATTGGCAGGCGGGTTCTTTACCAACTGAAAGATACCACGTGGCGCAATGGAAATAGAAAATCGAAGATCCTGTGTGCTGCAACTAAGACTTGGTATAGACAAATAAACAAAGAAACAACAATAATAGCAACAAAAATGCACATCTGGCAAATTACAAGCCTGACACTCGGTGAAATAAATGCTTATTATTTAAAAAAAAAAAGTTTATATAATAAATCATCTAGAATAACATTGTCCAACAGAACTTTCTGTGATGATGAAAATGCTCTCTACTGGTATAGTTCAAAATGCCACACCAGTGGCTCTTCTGCCCTTGAAATGTGGCTAGTGTGATGGAGGAGATGAATTTTACTTTTCTAAAAACGTAGCTAATTTAAATAGCCACATATGGGCTAGTGGCTATTATACTGAACAGTAAGCCTAGAAATTCCAGACTGGCAAAGTTAAGTATAATTTCCCCTAAATTTGGAGCACATGGATCTCATTCTCAGAAGGGAAAACGTTTGCTCAAGCTCTGTCTAGTAACGGAGGTTCCTTGAGTCTGAATTCTGTACTAACAGCTCTCTCCTTTTTTGGGGGGGGGGTGGGGGCAATCAGTCTGGATGATTTCTAGCCACCCTACAGAGCTTTTGTCCTTCACTGATAACCAATGAGAAGACCCATTTCTGTGCAGTCATTTTCCATTTAAATGGAAAATGGACTTTTCCTGAGCTTTTAATGGCATTTTAGAAAAAAGAATTTTTAACTTGGGACTCTGTCTTAACAATAGCCCAAAACCCTGATAGCCTAATCACCAAAGAATCCATCTCTCAAGAATGTCCTCCTGTGTCTAGATCAATAAACGCTTAAGATGTGTGGCAAAAATAAAAGGCTAAAGAATTTGACATGCCCGGGGGTGAAGCTGTGAGGATTGCAAGAGCCTTTATAAACAGGTCATTTGGATAATGACGACGTAAATGCCTTCCACTCTCATTCCAGGCACGGCTGAAAGTCCCAGAACCTGAGATTGAAGGGTATGACTACCTATAGAAACGGCTCATTGTTTAACACGAAGCAGGAAAATCTGAAGTGACTTTTTAAATAGAAGAATGTAAATAAGTCTCTCTATAACCAATGGGGCAAAGTATGGAGGTCTACTACTTTGGAAAAATCTTAAAGCAGTCAGAACAGACGGTTCATGCTGTATGTGGTTTCTAAAGGTAGAACTTTGGCAAAGTATTACTATTAAATATATTCAGAAAAAATTCAATGGTTCTTTAAAAGATGCAGCTAGACTATATAATATATCCTTTTTTTCTTTAAGGGAGAAAGATAGATTAAAAAAGAAAGAAAGAAAAAGAGAAAGCAAACTGGAACACAGGAGTCATATCTGACATTCCCCTAAAAGAAAAAAAAAAGAGCATTTTTTTTTTTTTCCCTTCTTTGTCTGACTTACTTCACTTGGTATGATATCTAGGATATAGAAGTACAGTTGGTATTTGTATACCAATCTTATATTTTACTAACTTGCTAAGCTCACATATTAATTCCAGGAGCTTTTCTGAAGATTCCATTAGATTAAAAAAGAGCATTTTTAAACTGACTCTAAGTACTGGCTTCAGGAAGATCCACTTATTGAGGCATATTATGAAAATACCCCGAATCCAGCAGAACAAAAGGAGGGCAGTCTCTATACTCACAACCTTAGCTAAACTGAACTTCTGAAGTCACCGTTTTGATATACATACCTGTGGTATATTTCAAGGAAACTTTTAAGATCTAGGCTAATGTCTTTCTAAACAATCTACAGTTTACATAAATTATATACATAAATCGTTTGGAAGTTTCTAAATTTGTACTTTTCCAAACAGTTTACAAATTACAGTGTCATCCTTTTTCATCTATGGGCCTTTTAAGAATTTTTTTTAAATTAAAATCCTTTGGCTACAGGATACATTTTATAGATCTGCTTTTTGTTTCAGTGGCTTAAATCTGTTTTCCTTTTCTTCCCCTTGGAGAATATTTTTTTAAGTTTTTTAATTGGAGGATAATTGTTTTACAATATTGTTGATTTCTGTCATATATCAACATGAACCAGCCTATTTTCCTTGATAAATAACTTTAAAATACTGTTCCTTTAAGTAATGTACTATTATCTGATGACACCATCCTTATTCCTGGTATCCACAGGAAACTGAAAATATGAAAAGAACTCAAAATATATTTTGTAAAAATGCTTTATTGTGGATAAGATGTTTGAAATGGTCATATATTTCTCTTCCTTGCAAGCATTTTGCAAAATGATACCATAAAATGATATATTTTTTTTCTAATTTGGTGCCCTGGGTCTTAGTTGCAGCATGTGGGATCTTCAGGGGCACCATGTGGGATCTAGTTCCCTGACCTGGGATTGAACCCAGTTCCCCTGAATTGGGACCCTGCAGTCTTAGCCAGTGGACCACCAGGAAAGTCCCAAAACAATACTATTTTGAAGGAACAGAACATTCCCAAAGTCAAAATCTTACATCATTTCTGTTGGGAACAAAAAGTATTTGTTTTGTCCAATGGGTAAATCTATTCTAAAATATATTTGAGCTTTAAATCAAAATTAAAATATCCTCTAGATATAGGATCTGGGCTTTATTAATAGCAATCGCATTCCTATTGAGTTAAAGTTGGCACTAACAGAATTCCTACCATTAATTCAAAGATTTATCAGCTTATGCTTTAACTACATAATCACATCCTTAGGTTGATCCCAGAAAAGATTTTGGCATTTATGCTCAACTTTATTTCCTTCCTGAGCTTTGAAAACCATTTACAATTCTACCTTATAAGCTCTAACATCCTGCCTGACACTAAGCTCCATAAATCTCTGCTGAATGAACTTTCTGAAAAAAAAATTAACATAAGATAGAAGCAAACAAGAGCCACAATAATTGGGTTATAAAATATTAGCTTTTGTAAATAAATTGTGGAACTGTATAAATATTATGCATTTTAGGAGGAGTGGGGAACTATTGTTTTCATTTTCCTGTCTTGGTGGTGGTGGTATACTTAAGAAGTTGTGTCTGACTCTTGTGACCCCATGGACTATAGCCTGCCAGGCTGCTCGGTCCATGGGATTTTCCAGGCAAGAATACTGGAGTGAATTGCCATTTTCTTCTCCAAAACATATAAAGATACATATAGAAATACTACAGCTTTATTAAACTAAAGGTTACTAACAGCAAATTGTTTGGAGAAGAATCTTTAAAATTAAATCTTTTATCTTTGTAAAACTAATTATACATCATTAAGATACTGTGAAAGCTGAATTTACCTTGGTAGATAGGAAAATAACCAGTTCTATAACCAGGAACTGATACTTGTCAGGTAACAAAGATCAGCAACCTGAAACAGAACTATTTTCGGTACAAGAACAACTCTATTGATTTTGAAGGAAGTAGAACAGATTTTAAAAAAGAAAGAAAGAAAATTCATTAATACAAGGTATTCATCCTAGCTTTGTGATTTTGGACAAGTCGTTTCAACCTGATTGAACGGGGATAAGAGTAACTGGCCACACATTGCCGAGGAGGGGATGAGAGGCAGGTGGGACGTGGTCTGTGTCAGAACTTTGACAACTGTTAAGTGATACAAGCTGTTAGGATGGACAGATGCTGGACAGGTGCATGGTGAAGAGAATGGGGTGCTTCCAGTACATCTGAGAAACGATGAGTCACTGGAGAAAAGGATTTACGGGGGAGGAGGTGTTTGTGATGAACTGAGAGCCTGAGTGACACATCAAAAAGAAATTTAATTTTGTGGGGAACAGGGAGCTTGAAATTTCCTGAGTCAGCTGAAAGACAATGTGGCAGGTTTAAGTACAGCCAGGATTTGGCGACTAAATGGTACTGAGGAGCTTAGCAGGTGTAACGTGTTTTGGTGGCATTTATGATCTGCACTCAATACCATGCAGATATTATGTATCAGTTAAAGTACGATCTGTTCAGATAGTTCGGCAGAATCACATAGAACCGTTTTCAGTCAGGTGTTTTTAAAGCACTTTTAACTCCAGTTTCAAGGTATTTTTAGCTTTAATATGAGTTGGTAGAACACAACCCCAGGGGTCCTTTCAGGTAGCCTGCTAACTGTCTTCCTTCTCACCCACCAGGTTGGGAGAGGCTGCCCCAGCTCTGTTCTCTTGGGGACTTCAGTCACTTCAAGTTCTATGTCTAAGCAAAGAGCTAAAAAGCTAAGGTCCTGATCCTTCTCAAGTCCATCAAGCTCTTCCCTGAGGACGATATGTTCAATAAACGTTTGTGACATCAATGGGGTTAAAGGGGACCAGTGTTTTGAACCATTTCTGCTCTCAGTTTTTTACGGTCAGGGAATTGAGGGATCAAGATGACAACCTTAGTTCTGGACACACAGGAGATGTGCTGAAGGCAGAGCTTCCAGATGGAGATTTCCTTGATCAACTAGAAGCACACGACGGGGACTGCAGGTGAGCCCCCTCTCACGTCTCTTGTTTCAGCCCTCGCTGTGTGTCCTGAGAACCTCCGGGCGCTCACGTATGCACAACCTCAGTGTACCCAAGAGCTGGTCTCAAGGGGCAACTCTGGTCAGTGAAGGATGGGAGCGGATACAAATGCTGCCCTCTTCTCTAGGTCAGCTGGTAAGTCCACAGGATTTCTATCTGTTTGTCAACAAGTATCAGAAGAGGCCCGAGTTGCTTCTGGCAAGTTGATAAGCTATTCCCACGTTCCCGGCTCACTCTCTTTACTCCTGTACCTTGGGATTACTTCTCACAAGTAAAACTCCCCGCAAACAAGCCCACATCAAGGAAGCCCACATCACAGGCTCTGCTTTCTGGGAGAAATCCAGGGGCTAGAGATGAAAAGTAACAGACAGCTAGTAAAACGTTGAGTAGAGGAATGTTCAGATGAGAGGACACCAAGACACCGGGCACTTCCATAAAACTGGGGTTGAGATGGGTGAAAACAACAAACAGGGACAGATTCATCACTGTAAGAAACAGGAGAACTGCAATAATAACAGGGAAGTATCAGATAGGCCGAGAGGTCAGCGTATTGACACACTTCCACATTCTAAATTCTAATCTACTCACTGTCCATTTATTTATATTCTGCCATTAAGAGTCCACCCTAAAGGAAATCAGTCCTGGGTGTTCATTGGAAGGACTGATGCTGAAGCTGAAACTCCAATACTTTGGCCACCTCATGCAAAGAGTTGACTCATTGGAAAAGACCCCGGTGCTGGGAAAGACTGAAGGTGAGAGGAGAAGGGAATGACAGAGGATGAGATGGTTGGATGGCCTCACCGACTCAGTGGACATGAATTTGAGTAAACTCTGGGAGTTGATGATGGACAGGGAGGCCTGGAGTGTTGCAATCCATGGGGTCGCAAACAGTCGGACATGACTGAGAGACTGAACTGATTATGATGTCATATCCTGGTTAAGATATTTCTCGGTGACATCTCCCTCTCCCTATCACTACTATGATCAAATATGCAGAGGAAGGGAGAGACAGAAAGAGAAAAAGAGAGAAATGGGGTATGTGAGAGAGAGGACTGCTCTGAACAGCAAGGCACAAGAAAATACTGATATACTATACCACGTAATTAATTTGGGTCGGTATATGCTAAATAAGATATTTTCAATTTTCCAGTTTCCTTAGCTTGCTTTTTCCAAATGCCTTTTCTATATCCCTAGAAACATTACCCCCTGGAGCTTTCAATCACCCCTAAAAATAGAAGCTCTAGGATCCCTTCAAATATTAGAGAAAATGGGATCTTAATAGTTCAATGGAATAAAGGTGCTGAATGGCCAACAATGAAAGCCATCAAGAATCTTTTCAGTCATCTTGTTAGCATTTCTTCCCCTTTAAGGGAGCTGCTTTTCATGAACACAAAGAACAAAATGCAAGAAAGTACTGAGATTTTTTACCTTAAATGGTTTCAGTACCAATTACATACACCCGGTTAACTGTTCCTTTTTGCGTTTCCCTTGGCATAAGTATGTTTAGAAGTGGTCAGAGTTCCTGTTTGTGTGGTTTCTTGAAAGGATATAGAAAGCACGCAGATGAGGGATGTCCACAGCAACCAATAATAGGGTGTCAGACTTCTTCCAAAAAAGTCACTAGTAGTTTTGGTGCACGGGTCACAAAGTATTAGTATTTATAAAAGAGCTACATTATATAATTGAATGCTACTACCAAACTTTTGCATTTTAGAAACTTCAATGTAATCTTCCAGATGTTTTAGAGGTTAGTGTGGTGATTCAAGGACGAAAGAACAGATAAAACAAAGGAGGGTCTTGGAATGCAGGAATGGAATAGCCAGACGTTTATCATCCTTCCCTCCCTCATGTTGTATCTATTAATGGATTTCAAGTCCTCCTGAGCAGTTTAACCTGTCTCCCCTCCTACCCGGGAGAGGGTATTTGCCTTACTCTCCCCTCCACACAGTATATGTGCCTCATCCAATCAGCAAATAAACCACAAGACCCCATCCCACTCTTTGCAGCCCAGGCATAAAAGTGGACTGAAGACCCTTGTTCAAGGTCAGCTCTCCCTTGAGCTGGCCCGCTGTTCTAACAGCATCTCCCACTCTCATAAACTTTATTTCCCTGCACTGCAACTACAGAAAAGCCCTCATAGACCCAGCACAGCCAAAAATAAATAAATTTTTTTTAAAAAGAAAGATTGAGCTTTTGCCCCGCAAACCTTAAACATTTTCATGCAACAAGAACATCACAGGTATTCATGACTTGTATTTTTATTTTTCTGTACTTTGGCAGACTGGTTTTTCATGAGAAACTTCCAGCTTTTCCATGAAAATTTGAGGATAAGGTTTAGCCATCTGGTGTTAAAGAATATACTATTTGATGCTAAATTCAGAAATGATTTCGTTCTGTTCCAGGTGGGGAGGAGACAGCTCCAGCTGGGTAAAGGCAAATGAATGTTATAAAATGACTAGCAGAGTCATATTTCTTTTCATGAAGAACTTTTGAGTACCCTAGGAATAGGCAATCCTCAACACAGGCGTGGCTGTGCCTCCCTTTCCAGTTTTCATGCAGATATTGATGATGCAATTAATTATAGTGACTCTTGAAGGGAGTGGGGTAAGGGCAGAATGTCATCGTTTTAAAGGTCATTTGTGAAAGCGCATTCGATGTTACCATTTTACGTTTAAAAAGTGAAAAATCATGTGCTACAATACCGACACAAGCAAAGCACGCATCAGTAGGAGTCAAACTCCATTTATTCTATCAGATTTTCTACAACGGGGAGGCTGGCCACTGGAGTGCTGGGGGAAGGAGGTGGGGAAAGAGGGCTGGTATAGACTCAAGGTCACCCACCAGCAGGCAGCGTGCTTGCAAAAGGTCTGCGAAGCGCTGCCCCAAGCCTCTAGATCCTTCTGGTCCACTCCTACCTACCGTTATCTCTTCATCTCAGTTCTTAAGCACTTCATTTTCTGTTACCATGGCCTACATGGAAAACTGGCAGAAACTCCCTCATAACTGCTCTTCGATCACCAACAGAAAAAGAAGGAAACAGCAAGTGAGGAAGAAAGAAGCAAAGGGAAAGAAGACAGATGAAGGGATGGCAGCATGTCCTAACTTCCCCAATCCTATCACTCCTCCATCACGACTGAACTATAAGTACCAGTTCTTGCTCTGCCTCTTCATCCACGGAGGTCTTGCCTAGTTCCCTCTCCCCAGCTCCTGCGCTAGTTTCTACAACCCCAGCTTCACTCCTTGGCTCAGTCCAACCAGTCCTGGTCCATACGACAGGAGTCCAGAACTAGACAAGGGAGGGAATCCTTGTAGGGGACAAGATGAAGAAAATGAAGTCCCTATACCCTTGTTAGGCCTGGTGAAGCAGAGACATACACTCCAGCTGACAAGCAGAAGGTTGACTACAGTAAGCTTCGGTAGAAACCTGTTACTCTGGCTTCAAAGAGATGATGTACATCTGGCTCTATGAAAACATCAGGAACTCCTAATCATCAAATAAAGGTTCAAAGGCATAGTTCTAAAATTCAAGCTCAATTTGTCCAGTTACGAGAAAAAAGGAAAATATATCAAGAGAGTCTTTTCCCTCATTGTCAAAGAACACTTCAGGAGGAGATACCATTACACTTGCTGTTGGTCTCGAATTTACTTCCAATTTCCTGGCAAGTAGAGGTCATTGCAAGATGTACTTATGGCTTTCCTTGCCCCTCCCCCCGCCACCCCCCATATTCTGGTAGGTAGAGAAATAAACAAGGGAAAGTTCAGTTCAGTTCACTTCAGTCGCTCAGTCCTGTCCGACTCTTTGTGACCCCATGAATTGCAGCACGCCAGGCCTCCCTGTCCATCACCAGCTCCTGAAGTTTACTCAAACTCATGCCCATCGAGTCGGTGATGCCATCCAGCCATCTCATCCTCTGTCGTCCCCTTCTCCTCCTGCCCCCAATCCCTCCCAGCATCAGGGTCAAGTCAATGTCAAATCCATTCCATAGATGTATTTTAGGATGAAACAGTCAAGTTTCACTTAAATTGTAACCAAAAGTTTTTCTAATGTTCAATGATAACTAAGTTAAATGAGAAGAAAATGAGTTATTGATACATTATGTATTTATTCATTTTCTAAATAGAACCTGGATGAGGTACATAAAGTATCTAGTTGGGATTCTTGTATGTTCACAGATTATATGTTAGGGCTTTGATATCTAAAAATTCATAAAAATGACAAATAAACCTAGGCTCATCTTAATAAATATAGATTTTGAACAGTCTACTAACTGGGCTATAAAAACATAAGCAAAGTGTGATAGCGTACTTCAAAGTAAAACAGAAAGCAGAAGAAAATTCTACCATATAATTAGTACAGTTTTTGTTATTTTTAAAAACACTCCAGTAAATGATTTGTCTTCATAATAGTGATATGGCACCAGAAGTTAAGAGTTTGGGGCTGACTGTATAATATGTAAATTTTTAGAATTTCAGATAAGGTATTTGTTATAATATCAGAAATGAATTTACACCTAGAAGCACTTTAGAGACTACACTTTGGTTCTACTTTTCATGAATAATGATAGGGATTAAGAGAATTTAAATCAATTAAAAGTTGGCCTTAGGTTATTCTGATGATTTATTTGAGCAAGCAGAACAAGTGTTGAAAGAGTATCAATTAGTACATATCCTCTTGGTATGATATATAGTCTGTAAAATGTGACCAGAGCCTCTGACGTTAAGGTTTTAAAATCTACTTTCAAATTTACAATCATATAAAACTGGTGAATTAGTTTATAAACCCAGGCAACCAATAATGCCTATAAAAATTTACCTGGTCATCTAAAATTGGCTACTGGCAGTAACAAGATTAAAAGCTGGAAATGTTTGAGCTGAAAAATTTCATTAAAATTAAAATTACCAAGAATTCTTTCTATATAACTTAATAACCTTTCTACATAGCTTAATAACCTTACTATTGATATAAATAAAATATAGGACAGTTCAAAAATAAATATTTCATTTATATCAAATGCAATTATTTGAAACCATAAAATTTTTTGATTTATTTAAAGAGAGATTTTTCTTTAGGAACCCTTAACAATATACACACTTAGGCATATCTGAGTTTCTGGGCAAAAGCCCTCACCATGTTTTTATATATACTTTCTATTATCAAAAAATGGCCCAATTTTTGCCATCAGAAATAGTCATTGCAAGTCATCATTTAAACAATTAAACTCTACAATTCTTTTCACTATCACATAAATTTTTAAAGTGGAATCAGACAGTTATTTCAGGATCTAATCTAAGAAAAAGGTGAAACACTGGAAAAGCTTTGCTGACATGCTGAGAGTACAGAGAGGATGGGATACAAAGTTGAAAGTTTAATTTTAAGTAACTATTTCATTAAAGAACAACACACTCTGTTCTTTTACATTTCTGGAGGCTAGAAGTCTGCAATCATTTCCATCTGCCAAAACCACTGTGTGGGCAAGGTCATGTTCCCTCCACACCGTGGAGGGCAGAGCCCACTTCCTGGCCTTTTCCATCCTCTTTCATTTTTTGATGTGGACCATTTTAAAGTCTTCATTGAATTAATTATAATATTGCTTCTGTTGTTTACCCTTTTTTTTGGGCCAAAAGGCCTGTGGGATCTCAGCTCGATGACAAAGGATTGAACCCACACCCCCTGCATTGGAAGGTGGTCTTAACCACCGGACTGCCAGGGCCTTGTGTCTAAAAAGCTGAGATTTTAGAAGCCACCTGTGGGACTGTCGGCATGGCACATCAGGAAAGGCTTGGCGGGGCATGCCAAGGGAGCAAAGGGTGGGAACACAGCCTCAGCCAGATCTAGGCCACTGAAGCCACGGGAAGAAGCAGCTCGACCTGGGAAAGCAGGATGAGGAGAGGCATTTGTGCAAATGGTGGTATTTCCATATATTTACCTGCCCTTTCCCAAAAGCTGCTTAAGTTCTATGGGTCTGCAATAGCAGATTTGATTTGATGGGGTACGTAGTAAAATAATAAATCACTGGGTTTATTTCCAGAGATTCTAGATAACTTCAGATTCACATTTATATCACTGTTTCTAACCCTCATTTTTTTGTGAATCTGTTTTTCAGAACTATCATTAGATTTATATACAATGGAGCTTCTAAGAAAGTTACTTTCCATGTATGTTAGAAGCTTTCAAGAATGTGAAATTTTAAGGGAAGACTTCTCTTACTATTTTGTTGGCAAACATGTCTTTATTACTGATAGCATATATAATGTACACTGTGGTTAATTTTAATAGTACCAGTTTCTGGAGTAAAGATCGAAATTTGGATTCATGAAATGCTGATTTTTAAAGCATTCTGATGGGCAAAACTAGGATGAAAATATTTTGTGGGAAAATAAGTTATGTATTAACAAAAGTGTATTTCTTTCAAAAATTAAAATAAATACGACTAAAGGTCTTTTCAAGGGTTATCCTAGTGCAAAATCCCTCTTTAAATAGAACTAATTTAAAGCAGTGCATTATTATTTTGTTTCAAACAGGACAGGGAAAATATAAATATGTAAATAATTTCTTATAACACTTTCCACAGTAACTTCTTTCACTTGATAAAATATTCAAGTTTAAACATTTCGAAAACAAGCTAAAGCAAGTTTTAGCTTAACTTGTATGAAAAAAGAGCATTCACCAGAAGAAACTTTTATTTAAGAACATATTGAAAATTCTCGTCAAATTAAAATTAAATATTAACAGGGAATTTCATAAACACCAACATTTAGGAGTGTCAGTCCTTGTTTATGAACTTCCACTTTTCAATATTCACCTTAACCAACCACACTCACTACCACCACTGAGAGAATACAACTGTCGGTCTCTATCAAACTGACACCTGGAGGAGATGGTGAGCAATAACACAATGTCTTCGTCACACATTTCACCCATCCTTAACCTCCCTTTTGGGAATACAGAGCCCACCACACCTATCTCCTCCTAGCCTTCCAACAAGGCATTCACAGCTGGGTGTCTATTTCTTTAATGAGGTCACCTCCAAGCTGATATAAGCCAGTAAGTACAAGTTTTCTTGGGGTAAGAAGAAAGAAACCTAGTGAGTCCAGGCTCTCAACTTCCAGAGACCTGGCATTTGTATCCTGCCTCATCTCCACAATTGTCCTTTCTAACCTGGTTATTATGGTATTCCTGAATTCCCCTGGTAAAGGATTTCTTATCAGCCTGCCACTTGTAAAAGTCACGCTATTAACTCAAAGTGTCTGAAATATCCGAGTAGCCTGAAAATTGTACTACACTTAAAACATTCAAACAAAAGGTACAATAAGAAAGAAAAATTCTTCAAATCCCACCTGATGATCCAAATATATGGTGTTCCTTTGAAGGTGATGTGAAAGGATTTCATTCTAGCAGACGTCAATCAAGAAAAAGGGACAGAGAAACAGGGTGCGGAATTCATGAAAAAGTCAGTTTTGAAACAGGAAAAACAGGTAGTCTGCCACCACCTATTATGTCTCAATACACAACAACTTTCACACACATGCCCCACCCACCGTAAATGGTACAGATGACGTATTCCATTACTATTTAAAAAAAAATCACACTTAGTTCTGTAAGAAATTACGTAGACATGCATATAAGCTGAAATAGTAAGCAGAAAAATGCTTCAAATGGTTTTAGCAGACTCCATGTTAGAAACTTTACGTGTTAATTCTTATCTTTTCTGCAATAGAGGACTACTTCTTGGGATGTTTATAACCAGAGGCTATTAAACCCTTTGAGAAATGTTTCCGTGTGTTCATTTTATTTATTTATTTATTTATTTTATTTATTTTTTATTTATTTATTTTTTCAGTGGGTTTTGTCATACATTGATCGTGTGTTCATTTTAAAAATCGAGAACACAAGGAAACTGATCTTTGGCAATGAAAAGGCAGCATTATTAGAAAGACGATCAATTCTCCACTGGTTACTTTATGGGAAATGACGGGACTCTTCAATCTGGTTCACCGGAGTCGCGGTGTTTGGTGGATGGCAAGGCTATTCTGAAGTCTTGTCTGCCTTTCCTGGCTCACAACCAGAACTTGGCGGGTGAGCGGGTGGAGGGAAGGCTAAGAGGAAACATACTCAGCCCACACTGATGAGGTATGACCAAAGGAGTTCTCAAAGGGTCAATAGGAGGTCCCGCAATGGAGGATGGCTGGTGCTCATGGGAATGACGCCGGTCGGACCGACAGGACGAGCGGCTCAGGGTGAGTGAGAGAGCAGACGCACACGGGGTCCGGGGCTGACCTTCGGGCTGTGGGCCTCGAGTCTGAGCTGCGCGAGCTGCGCTACCGTGTGCTCCCGGAGGCCGCTCAGCTCCGCCTGCTGCCGCCGCAGCTTTATGAGCAGCAGCGTGAGCTCCTCCGGCTGAAGGGGTACAAGTGAGGAATGCAAACAGTGGGAAACAGATTAATTGTGGTCTTAAGGGACAGATATTAAACCAAGATTTCTTGGCAAGTTTCCTCTTACGGCTCCCATCAAACATAGCGCCTAGGCACTATGATGACAGGTTCTACATAAACGCACAGATATCTAGAGAAATAGAAGGAACAGTGTTACTCGGTCAGGTACAGCAAAACAACAGTATGTCCAGGCATTTTCTCAGAACGCATGAGAGACTATTCAAACGTTAAGCATAAAAAAGCATAATGCCAAAAGAAGAAGAAAACTTGTACGTGAGAGCTATAATTGAAATATATTTTCATGAGATGTTTAAAAATGGCACCTGAGACTTTTACAGCAGAAGAACAATACCCGCATGCCCAACACTCTATTTCAGAGAACAGAATGTAAATGCAAAGAAATCAAATTCATGTAAAACGTGGATGATATCTTCACATCACTAAGCTCAGTGAGCACCCGGGATCTATTAATTGCTTCCCAGTCATATTTTTAAATGTCACTGTTAGTGTTTTCACAGGATATTTAGTATTAACCAAAAGACCAAATTTTTTTTTAAAGGAAAAAAAATATATTTACTACATGTAGAAAGCTTCCATGTGTGCACAAACCCCCCTTCTACGCTCAGAGGAGAGCACAGAACCTTTAGGTTCCTGACTGGTTATTCTGATCCCTGACGGGGAATCAACTTTCAAAGGTAGATAAAAATTCCTTAACAGGCCGATCTGATGTATTTTTCTTCATTAGAAATGCAGTAAAGTATGGTCATCGACAGTCTTACAGGCCATAAAATAGTGTTTAGTGTTTTTTTTCTGAGCTTTGTTATGATTAAAAACCACATGGGGTCCACGGGGAGACTCTCTTCACTTAAGAGTTGCAATGTGCCCTGAAAATGTCCAAGCCAAAAATTGCTCCCAAGACTGACTTGCTTTGCCAGCACCATAGCATCACACCCACTCTCTTCTGTTCTGTTTGCTATTGCTCTTTATCATCCATATAAAAAAAATTTTTAGAGACACAAATAATTTTTTAAGAAGTAGAAGTATAGCTGATTTGCAGTATTATGATAGTTTCAGGTATACTGCAAGGTGATTCAGTTATATATATATTCAGATTATTTTCCACTATAGCTTATTACAAGACATTGAATATAGTTCCCTATGTTATACAGTAATCCTTGTTGTGTATCTCTTTTATGTGTAGTACCCTGTATCTGTTACAAATCAATTTTAACTGTTATTTGAAGTTATGTTAAGTTACTGCCTTCAGGTGGAAAAAGATGTCAAAAGTAAACCATAATTACGACTGGATCCTCAGGATAAAAGTGGGTATCTATGCAGATGAGACAACAGCCTCTTCTATTAAACAGTCACAGAACATGTGTGCGTGGAACTTAAAGAGGACATTTCTTAACAGAAAACAAAGAACTGCCTTTGCTCAGATGCCAGCCACATGCTGTGATCTCATGGCTGTGGGACAGTCCATATCTTATGTCACTATATCCCTAAGCTCTAGAGATCATGCCAGAGAGAGGGGAGGGTGGGGTAAGGGATTAGACAGTCTAAGACCCAGAGTGGTATTTGACAGAAATACTAAAAAAGAAAGCTTAAAACTCTGGTTTACTATTTATGGAGTTAAAGAGATTTTCAAAAGGATGAAAAATTCCAACAAATTCGCCAGATATTTAGATTTAAGGCAAAATAAAAAGAGGCACAGTGGATTCTTCCAAGAGGAGGCGAGACATAAATTTTATCCTAAACAGCCACTAGAGGGAGCAAGGGAGAAGAGGAAAGCTCATAACAGGATACTTAGCATGAGCTTATCATTAATGTCCATCAGATCAACAATATTTAACATTTCCAACAGTTAAAACTCCCTAGTTTTAGAGAAGTATAATAGTATCCACAGACTTTAATAAATAAACCACAAGTATTTTAAAACCAGGAAATCTTCCTTATATCTAAGCATGTAAGAGATGAAATAAAAAATGTTTGAGAAAACATGTAAGATGAATTTGTTTTGATTGTTACAGAAGGACTTTAAATAATGGACAACTATACGGTCCTCAAACTGCATCTTCAGAGAAACTGAGACTGAATACTAATATTAAAGCATAGCTCCCCTGATAGAAGAATGCAGTGAAATTTTGAGAAGTCATCTTTTCTAATTTGAAGAGCAACAGTGTTCTGGTAACATAACTCATTCTCAATGTGAATGGAAATAACACTGACTATGAACTGTTCACAGTAAGCACTTGCTTGAACTTAGGATCTGGGACAGTCTCTCTGTACAATATGTAGATCAGTTTCTTTCTGCTCTAAAGTAGTTAATCTACATAAAAATTCACCAGAGAAACTTACCAGGCCTGTGGTTTGACTACACACTCTGTTTCTTACTGGATTTGTTCCCCTAATGAACCACTCCAACTCCCGTTTTAAGGAAGAGGAAACTAACATTCAATGGGGTAAAGAAACCTTCCCAGGTTATTCAGTAAATGTGGAAAACAGCATCTTATATCGAGGCAGTCAGACATTTAGGGAAAAGGAATCAGGCAGACACTCGTGTGGCTATACGGTTGCCAACTCTACCACTGAGCATCTCTTCCACAAAACTGGTAATGGTTTTTCTCTGAGCGGCGCCCCTCTGAAAACTCAAGCTTAAAAGCTGTGTCAGATACATGCTATCATGTGCAGCACATAAATAAAACATGATATGGTAAATAAAGATATCATACTCACCGTTTTGCCTTGGAGGCTCTGGGGACTAACAGACTGTAAAGTGAGGCCAGCTGGCATTGACCTCCTGTCAGGCAGGTACATGTGCTAGGAAGAGAAAGGTCCGGGGTAAGTTCTGTGGTCAATGTCAGTGATGAAAACTGTATTATAAAATGCCATTTAAAACTGCTACTAGTGCTTATGAAAGAAGACAGATACTAAAGCTTCAGGACTAAATACACACTCTGATGGGCAGAATAATTCTATATAGTTGTTTAGCTCAGTGGTTCTCAAACTTATGGTCTCAGGATCCCTGTACGGCCTTGCATGCTTGCTAAGTCACTTCAGTTGTGTCTGACTCCATGAGACCCTTATGGACTATAGCCCATCAGGCTCCTCTGTCCATGGGTTTCTCCAGGCAAGAATACTGCTGTGGGTTGTCACGCCCTCCTCCAGGGGAACTTCCCGATCCAGGGATCAAACTCACATCTCTTATGTCTCCTGCGTTGGCAGGTGGATTGGCTGGGTACCATCAGCGCCACCTGGGAAGCCCTCGTTCTGTCCTTAAAAGAAGACTTTTGCGACAAGAGTGGTGTTCTTTTACAGTTTTGCAAATCTAATGTCTGGCTAGATTTTCCTATCTGACTCTGTATTCAATCTGTTGTGATAATCTCTTTTAGGGGAAGTATATGAAGAAAATCCACCTTTGATACAGGTATTTGGAAAAGGGACGAGAACTTGAATAGCTTTTTTGGGATATTTGCAGAAGTCCACATTTCAAATGAACCTTTTACCCATCCAAGGTTTTGTGACATCAAACACAGGTCAGGTGGGAAATACTGGCTCAGTGAAATATGCAGATGTTCCAATGGCTGGCACCTGTTTTTCACTATATGAGATGAGCAGCTCTTATCTGTTAATACCATCACTGATCTTTAAGCACCAGAAGGCTGTCAAGCTCAAAAAGGCAGGTACAAGATTCCCCAAATTCTAATTTTTGCTTGAAAGCTCAAGTGGTGTCATTGGTGACAAATACCACGGGCTGGCTTCCTTGAAGTGACAGGCTAGCATTCCACTCTGGAAGTGTCTGTCAAACACCAAATCTGAACAACTCTAGTTTGCCATTCGTTTTTTCAAGTAAAAACGGTGCTTTTAAATATATATATATTTTTTCTTTTAAAGAAGGGCCCAGGCTCTGCACCCCAGTGAGGAGGCTGTGGCATCAGCTGGTTCCAGGTGATTCAAGCTCCAGCCAGGATGATCGAGGTTGGCTCCAACGACCATCTGGGGAAGAAGGTCTGCCTTAAATGCAGGGCTGCTGACACCAGCAGGGATCTCAAGAAGCCGACCACAGCCCAACCTGGCACCCACTGGAACAAGGTAATTTTGAAGAAGTGGTTCATGATTTTCAAGGACCGTGTGTCTCTGGGAGACTATGGGATCCATGATGGAATGAACTTGGGAGCTTTATTACCAGTTGGGCAGAATTCCTCCTCCCTGCCCCTTCCTCTTCTCCCTCTTTCAACTCCCACACTAGTATGAATGCTTGTTTTTGAAAACTCATGCTAATAAAACTTAGAGGCTGGACTTCCCTGGTGGTCCAGTGGTTAAGAATCTGCCTGCCAATGCAGGGGACACAGGTTTGATCCCTGGTCTGGGAAGATCCTACATGCTGCGGGGCAACTAAGCCCGTGTGCCACAGCTACTGAAGCCTGTGTCCTACAGCCTGTGTTCCACAATAAGAGAAGCCATCACAATGAGAAGACAGTGTACTGCAAGTAGGGAGTAGTCCCCCCTGCTCGCCACAAGTAGAGAAAGCCTGAGTGGAGCAATGAAGAGTCAGCAAAGTCAAAAATAAATAAAAAACAACAAAGCAAAACATTAGAGCCTGCAAAAAAAAAAGGGAGCTAGTTTAGCTTATAACTCAAATAACCATGCAAGCATTTTTCTCTGAGACTTGGGTATGCAATAGACATGCTTTAAGTACATTTCCCATTTCATCACCCATTCACAAACATTATGGAAGGAACAGTCAAGACTGAACACAGTTATCTTTTACTGTTTCATGCCGGGGACTGAGTGAAATTGCTCCTTTATTTTTACAACAAATCTGTGACAGTGAAATATTACAATGGCCACTCACACAGTCTGAGTCATTCCCTTGATTCAGGCTAAGGCGCTAGTGCTTTTACCCACTTTTTATTGTTTTTGCACTGGTAGGAAATGACAACACAGTCGACAATGCCTTATTAATTATTATTACAAAAACAGTTCTGAGCTTATCAGAGACTCCCTGAAAGGCTCATGGGTACCCTCAGGTAATCCCAGGTACTCCCTAAGGGTCCATGAACCCTACTTTGAGAACCACGGATCACATCAAGGAAGATGACAGGACAGTTACAAAGAAAACCTGGCAACGTTGGAGAAGTTTTTCAGGAGGACCAGCTGTGAGCTGACTGGGAAAACTGGCTAGGCAGCACACCTACATCTCCTATTTGCTGTTGAAACAGATGATCAATTTTGACCATGAGAACACTGTTCAACCACACACTAATAATGTGCATTTGATCAGATTTCTCTTGAATATTGTTAATAATTTTTATTGGCCTTTGGACGTACAAAGTGTTAAAACGTTGAACTCTGTTACAGGGACGTTCAAAGTGAGCCTTTTTTTGGTGAGACAAACTAAAGCTTCTTTCAAAAGACACTTTCTGATTGACTTATTAATTCCTAACTAATGCTTATTTATGGAAAATTCAAGCGAACGCTTTATGCAATGATGTAACTGAAGGAGTCAGCCCATCACAAGGACAAGAAAAGGCACTTTTCAAAATAGCATAAAGCGAGAGGCTCTTTAGAATTCAAAGAAAGGGAAAGAAAAATTCCTTTTCACTTTAGGACAGACACTAAGACTCGGTTGCAAACACAGTGACTAATCAAAATGATTTTGCTTCAGCATTGTGAAAAGCTGATTGATGCAAGGTGCTCCAATTTCACTTCAAAAAATCTACTAAGCAAGACTTGAACCCACTGAGCTGCTGCTGTTTGTTTACTGGCTAAGTTGTTTCTGACTCTTCGCAACCTCATGGACTGTAGCCCACCAGAATCCTCTGTCCATGGGATTCTCCAGGAAAGAACACTGGGGTGGTTTCCATTTCCTTCTCCAGAGGATCTTCCCGACCCAGGGATTGAAACCCTGTCTCTTGTATCTCTTGCATTGGCAGGTAGATTCTTTACCACCTGGGAAGCCCCTAAACCAACTTAACATGTGCATTAAAGCATGGTCTCTATATCTAAATTTTTAAAAAAACATATATGGAGAAGTCCCTGTCAGTCCAGTGATTAGGACTCCGCACATCACTGCCGAGGTCATGGATTTGATCTCTGGTAGGGAACTAATATCCCACAAGCTGCATGGTGTGGCCAAAAAAAAAAAAGTATATATATCAGTAAGTGATGTTACTTTAATATGCAATTGGGCACCTGAGGGGTATTTCAGTATGCTGTATCTTCAGCTGGTGGTTAGAAGATGAGGATCGCACTTTTATCTTAGCAGAGAATAGGAAGAGCCTGACAGAAGACTGTAGGGGTGCTACAAGAGGCGGTGTAGAATTTGCAAGTGTGCGTAGGGTCAATCCAAATGCATGTGGTCTTAGCCTACAGGGAAAGCTGATGAGATCCACTCTCGAGCAGAGAGGAATACATAATGCATCCATTCCAAAGAGCTGCTCCTAAGAGAAGAAGCCCTGCAAGCTTAGGTTTTATACATAAGAGTCTGCCATTGCAAAAATGCTTCCTTAATTTTTAAAACAGAACAAAAAAAAGCTGGTTTTGCCTGCCTCCTCCCCATTATCTTGTCTCTGGCATTCACAGGAAAGAGCAGTGTACCATTAATAGGAGTAAAAGGCTTCTCACATGGCTCAGTGGTAGAGAACCCGCCTGCCAATGCAGGAGATGTGGGTTCATTCCCTGGGCTGGGAAGATCTCCTGGAGGAGGAAATGGCAACCTACTCCAGTATTCTTGCCTGGGAAATCCTATGGACAGAGGAGCCTAGTGGGCTACAGTCCATGGGGTCACGAGAGCTGGACATGACTGAGCGACTAAACAACTAAAAGTAAACTGCAGCATCCTTGGAGGAGCAATGAACCCTGGATGAGCAGACGCCTTACCTTGGGATGATGGGCCCGGTGCCTGCGGTCTATGGTCATGTCTCTGCGGTCTATGGTCACGTCTCTGCGGTCTATGGTCACATCTCTGCGGTCTATGGTCATGTCTCTGCGCTCTATGGTCATGTCTCCCCTCTGAATTGGCGAAGACACTTCCGATCTGTAGGTCCGCTGAGGGGAGAAGCCCTGATAGGCGGCTATGGAGCCGTGGGAGGGTGACGTGGGGATGGAGTGCATCGTCTGGTCGGAGATGTTGACCATGGTTTTGGGGCTGGTCAGGGCGCCGTGGCGAGGGAGGGTGCCCTGCTTGTTGTAAAACTGGCGCTGCTGCCACTCATAGAGCTGCCACATGGTGTCGTCCCGCATGGATCTCCGCTTCTCCTCGGCGCCGGGCCCCGCTGCCTTGTCGTGGGCCGAGGGCGTCACGCTGCAGATGCTCTCCGGCCTGGTCTTGCTGTTTCTCGGGAGGGTTCTGTAGCCTTCCGGGTAGCGGGCCATGACTGGGGCTCTGTGGCTTGGCATGTTTCTTGGCAACGTTTGGTAAGAGATTACTCTGAAATAAAAGAACAATTGCAACATGAAACCGAAGGAGAGCTGCTTTTCAGATAGTAATTTGGAGTACGTTTTTGTTTTTTCTTTTTTTCTCCCGTCCTGATAGGTAAAATGTATACTGAAGATTCATTTTTTTTTAAAGGTGACTAATGAACAGAATTTAATTTTTTTATGAAATCTAATTTGACGGATTGAATATACTAAGTCAACAACATCTGGGTCACTCACATTAAAGACCATTTATTCCACACAATGTATGGTTTGGTTTCAGGAAGGAAGAGTACTATACTTTCTCCAGAAATAAAAATGTCCAAGATCTCAAGTCTGTCCTCATGTCTTCCTTGTTTTAATATAGATAATCTCCTGGAATCTCATCTTCACACATCTCAGAAGAATACTTAAATAGGGTTTCTGTGTGTGGATGGAACATTGGAGTTTTTGAGCTGTGCCTATAGACCGTGGAGATTGGAAGTGAAGGACTGCAGGTGGTGAGGCTTTACTGTACTTCGTCCTTCTGAAAGCATAACTGTTTACGGGAAGAAGTACATGAATCAGTACCTTTGCAGTCTGAACGAATCATTTCCCTGGATAACTTTTCAGAAATAAAAATGACTCAAAGCTAAAGTTAAAAATTTAATTTTTTAAAGACAAAATTCTTAAAAAAAAAAAAGACAAAATTCTTCAACATGATGCTATTTCAGACTCAAAACTGCAGATCTCCAGAATATTACGATGTTTTAATACTTGTGAACTTTATTATTAATCAAGTGGGAAGAAGCAGTTGGTCAAATATCAGGAGGGCCAAGCTTTCATTCTTGTTTTCCCCCTAAATACAGAGATCTTAGAGGAGGTTAGTTACACCTCTGGGACTGAGAGAAGGTTCAAGTGTGTGGCAGGAGAAGACTAAGAAGAGATCATACTCCTTTCAATACTTGGAGTTCAAGAAGAGTTAGTGGTCTGGCTGGAACCACAATGCAGGCCTCTCACTTCCTTAAGCAGCTGTCTACTCTCTTTATTATGTCAATGATTCCCTTTGAGACTTAAGATTTCTCAAGACTTTGAGATTTAACGAAAAAGCAAATTCATTCTTTTATTTTAAAATTTTTGCCAAAAGTATGGAAATTATTAAAAAAAACTTTACTATTCTATTGCAATAATATACTTAAAGATAAAAAGATACTCCTAAATTAGGAAGGGTATAATCTTAAAGTGCTGGAGTCCTTCATGTGCTACTGAAATCTGGCCAACTGAAATGTTTTGGGATTTGGCTTTCTCATCTAGAACAGGATTTGATCATAAAGTGGTCTTAGAATTCTAAAGTTCCATGTTTTATTTTGTATTTTGAAATATTTCCAGTTCCTTCAACCATTCTTCTAAACTGAGTTTCCTTCATCTTGCTGAACGTCCCTCAGCTTCTCCATGTCTTGAGAAGCCACAAGGGAAGCCCAAGTATACTGGAGTGGGTAGCCTATCCTGTCTCCAGTGGATCTTCCTGACACAGGAATCAAAACAGGGTCTCCTGCATTGCAGGCAGATTCTTTACCAACTGAGCTATCATCCCTCTCAAAACACACACATACACACACACACACACACACGAACCACTTCTGAGAGCCCAACCATCTGACGACTTTGGGGCTGGAGTCGGGGAGGAAGGTACCCCATACTCTGATATTAGTAGTAAAAAGAATCAAGTCTTTTTACTGTTTTCTCTCCATGTAAATTTCCTATTTTTTCCTTGCTTGATCTCCCTCCGATCCTCATCTCCGCTAACAGAAGAAAGCCCAGAGCTGGCAACCCCACGGCTACGTGCTTAGTAAGCATGTCCGGCAGGGAGTATGACTCTATCTGATAAATTCCGCCCCAGTGCTCCAACAGTGTACTCCAGCCTACCTTGGTCATTGGGCCATTCATAAACTTAAGAAATACCATAGACATCCCATTGTGTAAGAAGCTCTGGATTAGGCATAGAACTGTATCACAGTAACAAATACCAAAAACATAAAAGATATTAACTTTATGTATGCTGTTCAGAAATCTGTAAAAAGATCATTTATAGTTACATAAAGGAGGGTCACATATTTTCGATTTAAAACAAATGAAAAACTGCCTGTGGGCTAATGTTTAAATTCCAGTTCAGAAAAATCTGATGACACAGAACGCAGGCATCCACACGAGCTGGACCCTGTGACTGAGATGGCTACTGCACTTGGATCATCTAACGTGTGATCATCAACGGCAGGCAATTTTCCTACCAAGCTCGGCTAGCTAAATAGAAGTGACTACAAAGTGTAAAAGGTTCTTCTGCCATCTTTGGAACTACTTTTTGGAGGATATTAATGGAAAATCTGGTTATAATCAAGCAAATTTATTTTCACCCCATATACTTTCTACCACTTTGAGACCTTTTTTTAAAAAACTAGTTTCCTTCAGTGTTTTTCTCCAAAGAAATTCAAATTAAGCAAACTGTGATTTACTTTTTAAGTGAAAGCTTAAGTAACTCTGTTGGCGCCTTAGTCTGGTTTTGTGCCCCATTCAACAGCACCTGCCTGTCAAACGCCCTGAAAACCCTGACACGTGATTCTGCCACGCAGAACAATGGCTTAGGCCCCAGCATCTGAACAGGCCCACCCCTCACAAAGGAACTTTCAGGCTCTGTTCACAGATCCAGGCACCTACTATATGACTACATAGGAAACCTCTTTTCTATTAGAACTTTAGGAATGAAAGCCAGCCTTTCATAAAGTTTCACCAAATGAATTCTGCCATCTATGACCATTATGCTTCTTGCCACCGATAAAAATTATTTCACTGTAAAACCTCACCACTGTTTTTGAAGCATGATGTTCACATAATAATGTAGATGACCTATGTCAATGATCTAAGCTGGGCTCTAGCCAAGGAACCCAAACTTGGAGGAGCAATGTGAAGGGAACCTGAGCTCCAAATGACCTGAGGCCAGACTTTAGAAGCTGGAAGATCTGCAGTCAAAATCTGTAAGTCACAGGGAGCCTTTAAGGATGTTCATTACATGCAACCAAAGACTTCGAGAAGTGCTTGAAAACTAATACTTATGGCTCAACAATTAAAAATACTAACTTTAGATACTGAACCCCTTTAATGGTTCACTTTCAACCTTAAGAAAGTATGATTTTACTTGAGGAAAACTGATTCAATTAAGCGAGATTTAATTTGCTGGGTAGAGAGGCAGCAAATCTTCTGGCTGTGGTTTTTATTACTGTTTCCCTGAAAATGATTACCTTCATAAGTACTTTCAAACATCCTGTCATTTCCTACCCGCCCCTGTCCCCACCCCCCCAATACCTCTGGCTTTTCTTCTGTGCAATCAAATTTTATTGTTGAGACAGCAACTGTTTCTCACAGCTGTCCCTTGGGAAAATTAGGAAAGTGAGCAATGAGGGTGGAGGAGGAGAAAACAGAAGTGAGCAACACATCATGGGATGAGAGGGGCCGAGCTGCGCTCCCGAGAGGAGAGACTGGCTGACAACCACCCCGACCAGAAGGACATCCCACTACCCCAAAAGTTCATCATCTTTCAATCAAAACATTACTAACTTATTGCTTTCTGGTTCCCTACTCCTGAAAGGTAAGAGTTACAGTAGGTCTTCAGTTAACTGTGTATGCGATAGTTCATTACAGTACTTTATAAACCTTGCATCACCAGCTTCCCACCTAAAAACACAACACTTTCTCATCCACGGGCGCCTGCTTTTCCTCCATGTTCTGGCCTTTACTTCTGGTCTTTGCAGACCCTCCAATCCCTTTTTTCCCTTTATTTTTTAATTTTTAAAAAAACTGTATTTAAGTATAGCTGATTTACAATGCTGTGTTAATTACTTCTGTACAACAAAGTCAGTTACACATACATACTTACACATACACACACATTTTTTTTCATATTCTTTCCCATTATGGTTTGTCACAGAATGTTGAATATAGTTCCTTGTGCTATACAGTGTGACCTTGTTGTTTATCCTTTTTTTTCCTTTAAACGTCACAGTTCTTTCTGGTTTTCCCTTAGAATCTTTACTTTATCCAGCCTCCTGCTGAATGAATGCTTCTCCTTTCATCCTTACTTTTAAGCATGTCTGATATAATGATGATGACACTCCAAATCTTATTCAAGTCCAGATCTCTCTTTGGAGGTACAGCCTGCAGGCACCTCAAATCTAACCTATCCAATCACTCATTACCTTCTGTCTCCCCAATCCTTCCCTATGCAGCAACAGGCACTGGATAATGCCTGACAACCAGACCAAAAAAGCAGAGCACCATTCTTGACTTCCCCCAGCCACTCAAATGATACTCAACTAGCCTTGTCAATTACAAGTTCAGTTTTTGAACTTTCTCCAACTCATTCTCCAGATTCTACTGAACCACCACTCTGCATACATACAACAACTCTGGCTTCTCTCTCCAGCCTTGCTTTTTGTCCATCATTACAGCAGTTGTGATGATGTGAGCCTGAGCCAGATTCACGGCTTTGGAGTCTTTTCCCAGCGCTATCAACTCCTCGGTTGTGCATACCGCAACCAAGATAAGCATACCATCCTTCATATCTGGGCTCCTACTTCACTTCCTCCAGAGAGGTTTCCCTGAACCTTTAGGCTGGGCTGGTTGTCCCTAAAACATCTTCTCTTCTTGCTGTATTTGTCATCGTATGCAGGATCTGTTTAACTTTCTCCTCCTCGAGACTAAGAACGGCTGTGAGAAATTTGGACTATATCATTTCAGTATTTTACTTCCTGGTCCCGTGATTACCATATAGTAGTTATACAATAAGTATACAAAAAAATGTGTGTACATGAATGAATAAACACTTAGATGAATAAATATAATACTTAGTCATGTGCATCATGAGTTTAAGAAAGCTAAGAAATGAGACTGAGACCGGAGCACTGAAGCCTTTCCGGTCACCACACTACACATCTCAGGAGAGCTTCGCATTACATTAAGCTGTAGGAGCCACTAATGGAAAACAGAGCAGGACTGTGGGGAGAGTGAAGACAAGTTTTGTGTGTCTGTGTGTGTCGGAGAGGGCAATGGCACCCCACTCCAGTACTCTTGCCTGGAAAATCCCATGGACAGAGAAGCCTGGTAGGCGGCAGTCCATGGGGTCGCTACGCGTCAGACATGATTGAGCGACTTCACTTTCACTTTTCACTTTCATGCATTAGAGAAGGAAATGGCAACCCACTCCAGTGTTCTTGCCTGGAGAATCCCAGGGACGGGGGAGCCTGGTGGGCTGCCGCCTATGGGGTCGCACAGAGTCGGACACGACTGAAGCGACTTAGCAGCAGCAGCAGTGTGTGTGTAGAGGGGCAAGGCTCTGTGTGTGTGTGTGTGTGTGTACAGGGGTGAGGCTAGCAAGGCTCTCTGTGTGTGTGTGTGTGTGTATGTACAGGGGTGAGGCTAGGTCTTGCCCCCTTGAGGCTAGCAAGGCTGTGTGTGTGTGTGTGTGTGTGTGTGTGTGTGTGTGTGTGTGTGTGTGTGTGTGTGTGTGTACAGGGGTGAGGCTAGGTCTTGCCCCCTTGAGGCTAGCAAGGCTGTGTGTGTGTGTGTGTGTGTGTGTGTGTGTGTGTGTGTGTGTGTGTGTGTGTGTGTGTGTGTGTGTACAGGGGTGAGGCTAGGTCTTGCCCCCTTGAGGCTAGCAAGGCTGTGTGTGTGTGTGTGTGTGTGTGTGTGTGTGTGTGTGTGTGTGCAGGGGTGAGGCTAGGTCTTGCCCCCTTGAGGCTAGCAAGGCTGTGTGTGTGTGTGTGTGTGTGTGTGTGTGTGTGTGTGTGTGTACAGGGGTGAGGCTAGGTCTTGCCCCCTTGAGGCTAGCAAGGCTGTGTGTGTGTGTGTGTGTGTGTGTGTGCGTGTACAGGGGTGAGGCTAGGTCTTGCCCCCTTCCTCAGTGCGCATGTGTGTAAAGGGGTGAAGCTAGATCTTGCTCCCGTCCTTGCCTCAAACAAACATGATCTGTACCCACGGCCTACACCTTCTCTTATACTGGGCCAGGGAGGATGGTTCCTTGCCATCAGTAAAGTTGGGTGAACATTACTCAGAACATTACTCAGAGAGACAGAGGAAAAAGAAAAAAAAGAAAAAAACCACACACACACATATCTGATTACCCTGAAGAAAAGATGAGTCATGAAGCTGTAATATCACAAATGCAACTTGAATTTAATACATTGACCCCGTATCTCAGAAACCAGTCTCCCACCAACACCACAAGACACTTACCCTCTGGTTTCCTCTTCATGACCTCTTCCCTTCTGGATTTTAATCCACTGCTCCAGCTGTTGCATTGAATTCGTTCTCTGTATGACTCGATCAGCCTCTGGGTGTAAGGGCCCCGTATTTGGGTGACTTCCACCTCTAAGATCTGCCAGGCTCACATTGACAGTTTTGTTCTCTGAGCTATTCAAATTGACTGGCCTGTAGTGTCCAGTCTGACCTGGGCACATTGACCCACTCTCATATTCAGATGACAGAGAATTCAACTTTACACTATTAATTTTTGTTAAAGGTCTATCTTGGCCATCCTTCTGAAATCCGTATTTTTCAGCTTCTAATGCCTTTTTTTCTTCGTTTCTGCTCATTTCCTTGTTTTTCTGGTTATTTTGGACCTCTGGTTTAATTAGCACTCTATGATTGGGAAAGTTATTGATCTCTTTAGCTGGTGCATTTTCAGATGTAATCTTATCCACTCTGAAATCAGAGAAGAAAGGCAGAGTAAATCAGATGAAATAATGCACATGTTATTTTGGGGATTCACTCTGAAAAAAAAAAACCATAAAACTACCTTTGACTTTACAAAAGACCCTGAAAGGGTTGCAGAGGACAAGTCTGCACAAATCCCCAATGTCATGGCATGAAAATTCAAGTACAATACCAGAATGTATAAATAGAAAGGGGAGAAAATGAAACATAAAATACACAGTGTAGAAAGCACTGGAAAACAAAAAAAGTGGTGAGTGTCCCTACCATTAGAAATCTGAAAAGAAAGCAAATGAGGCTGCCCTTTGACCGTGAAACCACAAAAATCCATGCTTAAAAGACCACAGTAGCTGGTCGTTTGAAATAAACACCATGGTTTCCAATCAGGAGGGTTAATGCATCATGAGACAAACATGACTCTGGTTTGTGGAAATGGACATTATCTTCTGATGCTATCAAAGATCGAGACCATGTGACCAACTCACTCTCTGTATTCCTGAGGACTTAAGTTTCTGACCTGGACTACATGTGCTCTCTCTCTTTTTTAATTTGTGGAACTTCTAGTAGTTACACTGTTGTTTTGCTTATTTATCTTTTGGTTGAGCACAGGCTTTCTCTAGCTGCGGCCAGGTTTGGTGGGGGCTGAAGGAGGGGGGCAGGGAGAGCGTGCAACTAGTCTCCAGTTGCTGTGTGTAGGTTTTTCTCATTGCAGTGGCTTCTCTTGCTGCGGAGCAGGCTTTAGGCGCACGGGCTTAGCTGCCCCGCAGCATGTGGAATCTTCCCGAATCAGGGATCACACCTGTGTCCCCTGCATTGGCATGCAGATTCTTAACCACTGGACCACCACAGAAGTCTACAGTTCTACCTCTTACTAGCTGAGTTTCCAGCAAGGTACAGAAATTTACTGAGCCTCAAACTCCTCTTTGGCAAGTAGGGAAAACTTTAGCACCAAGGATACGGGACTGCTGTGAGCTCCACATGAGTAAATCTGTGACTGGCGCAGACTTTATCACCACCACCATTCCATCTCATCAAGCAACTGTGGATCAGAAGCTGGCATCTCGTGTCCACATCCCCGCAGGAAGAATGTGCTGCTCGGCAGTGTGCGTCTGAGCCAGCAGATGGTTTCACTGCTCACCATGCCAATTGCTCTATCTGGGTCTTTCTGACGAGAATCAGCTTTCCTGAGACCAATCACTTCCAGGATCTGACCAGACCAAGCTGAGTGTCTGTACCTGCACAAAACTGCCAAGATGATACCACACTGGGAGGCTTCTTGAAGAGGGAACTGACTAACCTTGCACATTTCAATGTATAATAATGATCCTACTGGATCCTAACTGTGCTCTTGCTGCCAGTGTCAGTGATAAAAATGCATGTGTTAAAAATGCAGAATCTATACATATTCTTGGAGGAAGAAATGGCAACCCACTCCAGGATTCTTGCCTGGAGAATTCCATGGACAGAGGAGCCTGGTGGGCTACAGTCCATGGGGTTGCAAAGAAGTCACACACAAATGAAGAGACTTAATAATATACATATTCTATTCAGCTATACAGAGATGGCTAGTTAGGAATAAAATCAGTGAGAAAAAATAAAAAGAAATGTGACTATTTCCCTCAGAGTACAGTTATAGACCATCCATATATTTAGGTTTAGATAAAATTCATGGCTTCACATTGGAAGCAATATTAGACACTGAGGGAGTTTATTAAGATATGCTATGGAGCTTCTTCCACTTGAAAGACAGAAGTCAGAGAAGATCTATGCTATAAACACATTTATCCAAGCTAATTTCAGGAGTAGAAAGAATTTTTTAAAACACTGAGCATCAAATATATGAAAAGGTCTTTTTAAAAAGTTACCTCTAATCTACCTAAAGCTATTTTAATTTAGAACTGCAATGACTTTTCTCTCAATTTTTCCAAAGACTTAAGAGATGTAATCAAAAAAGACACATGCTGACTTCTCTCTAAATGGAACCAAAACTGATTCAAAAATGTATGCTAAGATAACATAAATAATGTAAAACCTGTGATCTAATTTTAAAAAGTAACATTTAAGTTACTGCAGAAGATACATGCAAATATAGAAAATGATAATAATGGGCCAAGAGATAGAAAATTATTCAGAGAATGTATATTATGCTTAGAATTTTTTAATGCCATCAATGGCCTGCCCATTGGGGAATGATGACATTGCAGGTCATAGGTTAAAATACTTCATAAATGAGCTAGAGATAGAATAAAACATGTAATTTCTTTCTTTATTCCTTTTTTAAAATTAATTTACTTGGCTGCTCCAGCTCTTAGTTGCAGCATGCGGGATCTTTAGTTGTGGCATGTGGGATCTTAGTTCCCTGACCAGGAATCGAACTCTGGCCTCCTGCATTAGGAGCATGGAGTCCTAGCCACTGGATCACTAGGCAAGTTCCCAGAAGATGTAATTTCTACAGGATGATGGTGACTGACACCAGGTCGGGCACGTAGGTGGTATTCAATAATTCCTGGCTAACTGGGCAAATTATATCAACACAACTGGCTAAAAATTGCTATGGGCAGATAATCAACAAATAGTTGTCCAGAGTCAAGAAACAATATTGAATATCATCTTTAACAGCATAAATTAGGAGTAATTATTAGTTTTTAGACTGGAAAATACAAGAAAAGAAAATAGAAGTTGAAATTCTGGGATAAGTGCAATATATGAAACTGAAATTATCTAGAAATCATATATTTTAATGACTATATTGATTTCTGTATTCTAAACAATTCCCTGAAAGTTAATATTATCTGAAGTTAGTTTTATCCTAAGATTTTCAATTCATGTTTTTTCACCTAACAAATTTTCTCTAGCTCTCAGTCATAATAGTCTCATCTTTATGTCCATCCAGGTCATTTTTACACATGAAATTCCAAAAACAGATTTTCCCTTTATTAGCTCTCAACCTAGAAAATGCATTATGTTTGAGGTAGCTATTCTTAAAAATAGGTGTCCCAGAGTTCAATCTTGGACCTTCTTTCCTTTCTCTGCATACTTTTGCCTAGCTCTAATTACTAGTGACTGGTTAAACTGATCTGAAATAGATAAACATAAATTTACTTATACAGCATTAACTTGAATCTTTTAACCAACACCTCAAAAGACTTTAATTTCCTGAGAAAACAGCAAAAAGACCAGACGTGCAAGTTAGCAATCTTCCTTATATATGTGCTCAACTGTTGTTGACTCAAAGAAAAATTTAACTGTATCATAGATCTTCATCCAAATTATAGAAATATATTAAAAAAATGCCAAAAGCTCATAATTCAGCTACTATTTACATATTTTAGAAGCTGATTTCCTCTCATTAGCTTTTAATATAGTTGAATATTAAAATGATTCATATGTTAAGGCAGGGGGGAAAAATCACACTTACATCAATTTTAACAGTACACATTTATATAACAAAAGAATCTAAGTCGTGGAGTTTTAAAAGAAAGAAGGTAGAATTCATTAAGAAGTAGATATATTTAGAAATAATCTAGATGCTCGATGAACTATTTTCTGGAGACATTCATCATGAAACAATCAGAAATATCCCGGAAACACTGAAGAAATGAAACATATCAAAAACTTTTATTTCAAATGATTAAACTTGAGAAATATACAACATAATATAAAAACACAGTGAAATTAACTTCATGAATATAAATTCTCGTCTAAGATTCAGAACCTTAAGAGACACTGTTTTGTGTACTTTTAAGATAGCAATTAAAAATGTACTTACCGGATATTAAAGGTAATTCTGTAAGAAGAAAGAACATTCAGTTGGAATGTTAGGATTTGGGATTCACCTCAGTACATGGATAGGTGAGAATGAATAAAGAGGGAAGGTGGAATAAAAATGCAGATGGCATCTCAAACCAACTAAAGGTGTATTGATTTAATATAGAAGATGAACTTAATCCTTGCTTTCTGGGGAAGAAATGGTTCTGTATCATGACTACTAAAATGACATGTACTATGACAATGATGTATTTATTTGCAAGGCAGGGGATAAAATATAAGTGGAAATCACCACTGCTTTCCCTACAAGCCTTTACCTTTTCACAGGTTCTGTCTGCACCAGGGCAGCGTCTAACATGGCTTTCATCCATAACTCCATTTCCTTTCCTGTGTCAGTACAGAAATAGTAGGTCCGCATGTTCGGATGGGCAGCCTGATTGAAAATGACACGATCATTTTAAATAGAAATATGGCACCTGTAAAAGTAAAAGAAAGAAAGAAAGTTCAGTGGCTCCTTACACAGACCATTACTATCAAGTTTCAAAGAAAGGGGACTTGTCTTATTGGGTTGGCCAAAGATGTTATGGAAAAACATGAATTAACTTTTTTGGCCAACCAATACATATAGATATAGAAATGAGGGACTTCAGAAAAACACCATTCAATATTGAAAAAATATACACATCTTACATTTTTTTCCTCCTGTCTTTACCATTTTTCATTTTCTTAAAAAAGAAAAAAAAAAAAGGTTTAAAGGAAGGGAAGGTAGGAGAAGGAGGTAAGAAAAAAAACCACCTGGCCAACCCTGTTCCATGGACACACCCCAAGCAATTTCTATTTATAATCCACATCTCTCTGTTCAAGAATGTTCCACAGCAAGCAGCAACTAAAGTCACTAATAGCATTTCCCTCCTGTGGCAGCAATTCCTTCAGCCCTTAAAAGTTGCTGCTCTCAAAGCATTTTGGCCAATCATTATAGACACCTATACACAAACATAAAAGATTTATAAATGACCCCAAATGGTACTGCCCTTTAGGTTTTCTTCTCAAGTATCAGAGTAAAATATAAATGCTCTAGGTTTGAGGAAGAAGCCCTGTATCACCAGTAAGTGGTTTAATATGCCTCCACCCAGAGAAGCAGAGGGAAAACAACGTCAGGGAGGCCCTGCTGAGGGGCAGCTCCCAAGTGCAAGGACACTCAGCTTAGCCCTGGGCCACCAAGGCGAGGATGGACAGCAGCAGTAGTTGTATGTTGAGTAGAAAACCAAGGCCAATTAACACAACACTGCAAATCAACTAGACTTTAATAAAAAATTTTTTTAAAAAGGAAAAAAAAAAGAAAGATAACAAAGGCCAAGGTGAGAGAAACATTCTTTTTTCCCCCTAACTTATTTATTTATTATTTTTATTTTTTTGACTGTGCTGGGTCTTTCTTCGTTGCTGCACACAGGCTTTTTCTAGTTGTGGCGAGCGGGGACTTCTCACTGCAGCGGCTCTTCTTGTTGCAGAGCATGGGCTCTAGGGTGCACTAGCTTCAGCAGGTGCATCACGCGTGTTCTGTAGTTGTTGGCGCATGGGCTTAGCTGCTCCGTGCACATGGAATCTTCCTTGGTCAGGGATCAAACCCATGTCCCCTGCATTGGCAGGCAGAGTCTTATCCACTGTACCACCAGTTAAGTCCTGAAACATTCTTAATTTCCACTTAAAATGCCTGTGACGGACTTCCCTGGTGGTACAGTAGGTTAGAATTTGCCTGCCAATCCCTGGTCCAGCAAGACCCCACATACCTGGGGGCAACCAGGCCCATGGAACACAACTGCTGAGCCCATGCGCTAGAGCTCACACTCCGCAACAAGAGAAGCCGCTGCAATGAGAAGCCCACGCACCGCAACTAGAGAGTAAACTCTGCTCGCTGCAACTAGAGAAAGCCCACGTAGAAACCAAGACCCAGTGCAGTCAAAAATAAGTAAGTAAATAAAATAAATTTTAAAAAGCCTGTGACAACTCCCTAGTAGACACTGAAAGACAAGGATAAATAGACACAAATTATTTCAGCATAGAATGAGGCAAAAGGAAGAGTTACTCTACAGAGATGCAAGGACAAGACCCGGAGCAACAGACTTCATTCACTCTGAGATCCTGACTGTCTGCTTTATCTACAGCGTCAAATGAGCTTCTTGAAAACCTTTTTCAGAATCAGGATGTAAATAAATTCAATCAATACACTGAGCAAATTAACTTACAGAACCAACAAATATCACTTGACTGTGGAAGGGGTATAAAATGGTATACGGAAACCATGAGAAAGAATCAGTTCAAGCGCTATGTATTGTTAGAATGATTAAAACCACCACAAAGTCTCTAGACTAGACTAAGGGAGGTTTGGGAGAGATGGATAAAGACCCACTGCCCTTATCTGTGATGAGTGGAAGGAATGCTGGGCTGGCGCTCAGCATTCCAGTTGTGGCCAGGGCTCAAGACACTAACAAACCACACCCAAGCTTGCGATCTGTCAAATGGGAATATGATGGCAAAGTTCCCGATTTAGCTTTTAAGTTCCACAGTGTTGTTCAACAACTGTCTCTACTTTCTACTTACCACTGTAAAAGCAGTAGGATCAACGCCAACAGACGTAGTAGTAAACACGGCTCATAAATTCAGAGAAAACAACATCGTGGAGGAGAGAATTTGAAAACAGAAACCATTATCTTGTTACAGATAAAATACAATCAAAATTAAACTAAATAATTACAGAGACAATATACTCATACATGATCACTTTTAATGGTGTTTTAACATCATATTTATTGACATTTTAAAAAAAATCTATATATATATATATTTAGAGTCAAAGACCTGAGCAAAATGTCCTGTCTAGTACAAATTCAATAAACATTTGCTAAGTTGATGAGCAAACAAAAGAATTTAAACCAGTGCCCCAGTAACTGTCAGTATCAGAGAGTTTGGCATTGTATTTTAAAAAGTTATTATTTTGACTTATTGGTATTAAACGCTGTTGTAACATACTGAGATGGGGAGCTTATGCCTTCATAACCAGTGGTCTTTGCTTGGATATCATCTTCTGGTTGAGGCCACCTACAACCCTCCCGCCACTCTGCCTTTCCCAGTCTTTTCTCTGTAATTAATAATGCAACACGTTAACTGGCAAAAGTTGTAGCTCAGCTGTAGTCCTGACTATTCTTTAAAAGTGGATAGGAACTACAGATTGACTCAATTTTATAATGGTACACACATTTTCATTATTAAATAACAGGCTACGTTACCCTTATATTCCCTCTTTTCCTAAAAGTTAAAAATTTACATGAAAACCCTCAAGAGTTCTAAATTTAAAACTGACTTAAAAGAATAGGTGACTTCCGAAATTTATTTCAGCCATCATCATAAAGCAAAGAATGCAGCATGGTTTTTGAAAACAATAGCAACAAAATAACCGACTTAGATTAAAGGGGCCTCTTATCGGCTCATCACAGATGGGTGGGTATTATTAGTTAGGGGAGGCGAGCTCCAGTCTGCTTAGATTTAATAATAGATTTAATGTCTCATCTTCAACAGGCTCTCAAAACTATCTGATGTTCATGATGTACTTAGATCTAAAAGCACCTTTGCAAATATTCTTTAAAATCATGAGTGCACATATATGAGGTTACAAAACACATTATCCCCAAGTTGATTATGAAAAAATTCAAACATACAGTAACTTTTAAAGAACAATACAATGATCACCAGGATACCCACAGTTGTATCTATCAATCAT
Source organism: Cervus elaphus (assembly GCF_910594005.1). Classification (NCBI taxonomy): domain Eukaryota; kingdom Metazoa; phylum Chordata; class Mammalia; order Artiodactyla; family Cervidae; genus Cervus; species Cervus elaphus. The sequence continues at coordinate 28,796,941 of NC_057836.1, read as the reverse complement.
TAGCATTTTAACATATTTGCTATATCTAGCCCAGTGGTCCCGGCCTTTGTGGCACCAGGGACCAGTTTCACGGAAGACAATTGTTCCATGAACCCAGGGAGGGATGGTTTCAGGATGATTCTCATAAGGAGCCCGCAACCTAGATCCCTCGCAGGCACAGTTCACGGTAGGGTTCAAGCTCCTATGAGATCTAATGGCTCTGCTGATCTGACTGAAGCTGGAGCTCAGGCAGTTAACACAAGCAATAGGGAAGGGCGGTAGATAAGGTGAAGCTTCACCTGCTAACCTGCCTCTCACCGTCAGGCTGTGTGGCCTGGTTCCTAACAGCTCTGTGGCCTGGGGACTGGGGACCCCTGATCTAGAATCACTTGAGAGCAGGCACAGAAGACACCTGGGCCGTTAATACTTCAGCATGTGCGGCTTCCTAATCAAAGGTCCACTCTTCTCCTCCACCCTAAGACCACTACTGTATTTTAAATATTAAAAATGACTGTAACTAAAAGGCCTTTTTGTGATAATCAACTGTAACCAAAATGTCTTTTTGTGATAATCCACAGTCAATATCCATTTCTTAACCAATGCCAGATTCAAATTCAGAAAAAAAATGTATGACTATGTCCTTACCTTAAAAGCATATTTGCGATTAATGTGATCCTCTGAGGTAAGCAGAGCTATCTGAAAACTGGGCAACAGTATGCTTCCCAGAATACCCTCTTCTTTCTCATCTGAGAGGTAATTGAACATTTGATTAGAATTTTCAATGTTCTCATGAAGCAGAATAAATTTTCTCAAAACTTACTCTGATAAAACCAAAAGACTTTCATATATAAATTTGTGTGATTTATTCAATTCATGTATTATATTGTCAGGCTTTAAGGGAAAACATTAAATAGTGGAGTATATATATACTGCTTTACTTTCAACAAAATTCCCTGTCTTAAGCAAATCAGAACTTGGCCCACATATCAGAAAAAAGTCAATTAGACACAAAAATGGCATACCGTTGTTTGGCATATAGACTGCATTCTACAAAGTCCTCTGACATGTGATTCACTGAAACTACATTAGCGTGTAAGTGGTGACGCTGAAAATTTACAAAATGAATCCACCCATGTTTCCCATAGGATTTAAACGGGGAACCATTTTAAAGCCCAGACAGGCATGGCTATCTCGTCACAACCTTCAGACTTTGTTCCATGTCTCATCAATGAACCCTTTCTTGACTGCTTTATTTTGAAGTGCTTCCATCCTGATCTGTCCCAGAACCCTCTCTTCTCTTTCTGGAAATCCACCACAATGACCCTCAAGATCTGCCCTAATACCTCTGAAACACTGCATGTTTTATTTTTTACTTATCATCTTCCTCTCCCTGACTAGAATGTAAACTCCACGAAGACACTTAGAACAATAGTAGATGCTCAAACATTTTTGAATACATGAATATATATACATAAAAACATCTTTTAAACTACGCTAGAAAAATTATATGCTTCTTAAACATGGATCCTTGAAGGGTTGTTTTTACCAGTCACTGTGATACACAATAAAGTTAGGAGAAAAAATCACAGAGTACAAGGCAAGTACATAAAATATACCTAGGAAAATGTCAAAATATTCTTTCTGGCACAGTATAGATTCACATTATTAACTTGCTGCTTGGGGGCAGAGACTTCTATGAAACTTGAAATATATAGTACATTGTTAAGAGACGCATAAGACAAGTTAATAAAAGCTATGCATTAGGCTGGTGAACTCACCAATGAGAAAAATCATAAATTAGAAATAATTCTTTTTATTAGGTTTGCTGTGTTTTTTTTTATTATTATTATAAACTTAACAAGGGATTTCACTTATTTTCCCCTCATTTCTAGAATATATGTTGAAACTTCCAAAAGAAAAAAGTCACATTAGAGGTTCATTTCAGTAACTCTTCTCATAACAGTGGAACAAAATTTTGCTTTTACTCTATTATACTCATTCATTAGTTCTCTAATACAAGACAGAATGAACAAAAGTGCAGATTTATTCTGAAAGGCAAAAAAAACAGGGGGGGGGGGCAGAAAGCAGACAACAATTATAAAGAATGACAATTTAAAAGAATGAGTCACATTCTAATTTTAAATCTGATTTTATGTTTATATAGAACATAATCGGAAACAGCTCATGAAGTCATCTTTATTAAAAAATCATTTTTTATCAAATAATAAATTCTTCTATGTTGCATAACAGGAAAATAGACCTTCCTAAAGTTATTTCAGAATATGCAGAGGTAATAAGCATAGGGTGACTTCACCGATTATCATGGACTGTTTCCCAGTCGGATTCTAAGTAGTGGTAAGATCTTGCCAGGCTACCGGATGCTGGGTATCTCAGTGTCATCTGTCACAAAACTGAGGAAAACAGGACTTGCCACAAAGGAACGTGCTGGGAGGGTTAAATGAGTTAACAGACAGAAGGACTGCAATGATGCACTCAGCCCACACTACGAGTTCAGTAACAACTGCCATTATTGTATAAAATCTCCATCCGTCAAATGACTATCCAAAGAGTCATATGCTAGATTACTTATATGTTCTAGAAAGTCAAAGTGTTAGTTGCCCAGTTGTGTCTGACTCTTTGGAGACCCAAGGACTATAGCAGACCAGGCTCCACTGTCCATGGAATTCTCCAGGCAAGGATACTGAAGTGGGTAGCTATTCCCTTCTCCAGGGGATCTTCTCCACCCAGAGACTGAACCCAGGTCTCCTACATTGCAGGCAGACTTTTTACCATCTGAGCCACCAGGGAAGCCCTAAATGTTCTTAATCACAGCATTTTTTTAGTTCTCTACCTAGGTAACTGTCTTAGTTTCAATCACCCAGAGGGCCTCGTACTCTGGTCAAGCCAAGGGAAGGTACTTGATGTTTGTAGAAAGAATGAACTCCTTGTCAGGGATTGGGGGTCAGCCAGGTCTTTTCCGGACTGCAGGGAAGCCTAACTCCTCCTCCTGTGCTGTCCTACTTCCCTTCCTCCCCAGCCCCAGGTCCTGATACCAAGACCACTCCTCAGAAAGCCTCTTGCACGCTGATCTCCATCTCAAGGCTTGCTTCCTGGGGAACACAACCTGAGAATCTCAACATGTTAGTGGATTCAAATGATATTTTAGATCCCCCATTTCTTCTTCTGCTTCAAAGAAGTTTGGGAACAACATAAGACATACATACAATTACAGTGGGTAAATAACTTATAGACTGGAATACTGTTACTAATTACTATTCCTCACCCAGAATACTTCAATATCATGCTGACTGTTGTCTTGGCTTTTGGGCTTCCCAGGTGGCTCAAAAGAAAAGAATCCGCCCGCCAATGCAGGAGACACAGGTTCAGTTCCTGGACAGAGAAGATCCCCTGGAGAAGGAAATGCCAACCCACTCCAGTGTTCTTGCCTGGGAAATCCCATGGACGGAGGAGCCTGGCAGGCTAAAGTCCATGGGGTCACAAAGAGTCGGACAAGACTTAGCGACTAATCAACTCCTGGTTTGTAGTTCAAGTGCTGGGATGATTTTTCTAAAATGTACACTTGATCTCAATGCTAGTTTTGTGTTCAATACAGGAGTTTAAATTTACTAGAATGACAAACAAACGCCTTTCACACCTTGATCTACTTTTTAGCCTTTCCTCTTGCTAGGTCTTCAGGTATAATCTTTATTCCTTAAGCTCTATGTGTTATTTTACAAATATGCCATGCTCACTCATGCTGTGTATGTACTAAGCAAGTCATTTGTCTCTAGATCAACCTTCTTTCCTGACCCCTTCCTTGTACAGGCCTGGTCAACAGCCTTCAACACAACTGAATACTACAACATTCTTTCTCAGACTCCTTTAGCTGATCTGTGAGCTCCAGAAGGAGAGGAGTCTATATTGTTGACTTCTGCATCTTACCACCTATTAAGATGTCTGGTGCATTAAAAGAGCTCACTGCGGCTACCATCCTAGTCTGAAGCCACCATCATTTCTACACAAAGTCTCCTAACTCTGTTTCCTACCTTCTACTTCATAACCTGTTTCCTAACAGCAGCTTGGGGCTTCCCTGATAGCTCAGTTGGTAAGGAATCTGCCTGCAATGCAGGAGACCCTGGTTCAATTCCTGGGTCGGGAAGATCCCCCGGAGAAGGGATAAACTACCCACTCCAGTAATCTTAGGCTTCTTTTGTGGCTCAGCTGGTAAAGAATCTGCCTGAAATGAGGGAGACCTGGGTTTGATCCCTGGGTTGAGAAGATCCCCTTGAGAAGGGAAAAGGCTATCCACTCTATTATTCTGGCCTGGAAAATTCCATGGACTGTATGGTCCATGGGACTGTATGGTCCATGGGACTGCAAAGAGTCAACTTTGAGACACAACTAAGAGACTTTCACTTTCACTTCAACAGCAGCTTGAGTGAGCTTTTCGAAAATGTAAATTAAAGCACATCACTCTTGTGATTAAAAATGTACAGTCGCTTCCTTGTGGCATTTTGGGCAGAATCTAAACTCCAATAGCATCCTACATGGGTGCGATCTCCACTTCTCCCGTCCATCTCTTTCCCTACTGCTAACCCTAGAGCTTGGGTCACTGGTTTCTTCCTGCTCCTTCAACATGCCCAACACTTTTCTACCACAAGGCCTTTGCACTATTATCCCTCCTGTCTGACATACTCTGCTTCACTCTGGTTCCTTCTTGTCATTGGGATCTTGCTACCTAAACCGTCTGCTCAGAGTCCTAATCCAAACAAGCTCCTGCCCCGTGACCTTCTTTTGTATCATGACCTTCTTCTCCTAAAAGCACTTACTGTGGTCATGTTTATTTATCTGGGTGGATCCACTGTCTCCCTGACCTCTCAAGATTGCAAGCTTTATGGAAGCTTTCTTTCACTGCTATTTTAATAATACCTGGAATGAACTAGGTCTTGCTCAATAAATATTTGCTGAGTGAATTATATCCCGTTTTAAGTTTCATCAATAGACTGACTACAGAACAGAGCAATTTCCGTGCTTTATCACAGTTTTGTAAAGAACAGTGAACCTGGGCTTCCATCTGGTATTGGATGCTATTCTATTGTTAAAAAAAAAAAAAGCAGCAAAGCTCTTATTCTCTCACTGTATTATTTCCCATATCTGTAAAACACAGACTGATCTGTTAAAAATTTCTGACAGCACACTCTAAATGTTAGAATATTAGATGCTTGGAGAGATACAGAAGAAATGAATGGGGCTGCCGTACTCAATGCACAAGAGAAGACGAGATTAGGAATTCTCTAGTGGTGTAATGCTTAGGACTCTGTGCTTTCACTGCTGTGGGCCCAGGGTTCAATCCCTGGTCAGGGAACTAAGACCCTACAAGCCCCATGGTGTGGCCAAGAAAAAAAAGAGAACATAAGATTTGGGTGGGGCAAAAACCTGTGGTTAGGCCAAGTGCCTGGGTGCAAATCCTGGCTCTTGAGACTTGCTAGGCGAGACCTCAGGTCAGCTACTAGACCTTGTGCCCTTAGTTTCCTCCTGTGTGACTGTGTCAAATGAGATTTGCCACCTTATCAGGTGGCTGTATTGGGAAGATCCCCTAGAGAAGGGAACGGCTACGCACTCCAGTATTCTTGCCTGAAGAATTCCACGGACAGAGGAGCCCTGTGGGCTACTGTCCATGGGGTCACAAAGAGTCGTACACGACTGAGTGACTAACGCTTTCACTTTTCACGTTCAGCTGGCTGTGAGGAAGAGATGCAGTAGATCATAATGTTATGTGCTTAGCAAACGGTAAACACTCTATTGAAACTTTTCACTAAAATCTGAGTTGTCATTTAAAATCTAACATTTCCTGTTGATAAAGTAGCAAAAGTGTAGTATCATATGCCTCTTTCCAACCATCTGAAGAACAGAGGTGAGTTAAGTGATATTTCTTTCCTTTCTATATTTTCTTCTTTTTCATATTTCTCCTGTCTGGGGAAACTGCACTATAATTAATAGATGTATTGAGTGCAAAACACATTATGTTTAAAAATGATATGGAATCTCATACTCAACATGACTTTGGAATTCACCTTTACTTTTGTCAAATTACATTAAGTTATTTTATTTTAGTAAAAGTGATGAGTAGCAAGCACACTTCCAAAAGCAATAATATCAAATGGCAAGGAATTTAGTGTTCTTTCTCTTGCAAATTAACATTAAAAAATTTTTTATATGAGAAGCAGCAAACACTTTCTTGTTCCTAAAGTCCTAAATTTAGTCTATAAAACATACTGAAAAAAAAAAAAAGAAAAGTACAAATTATAAGCTTAGGAATAAGATATGAGCTACAAACACTGACTTTCTGAAAGACTGGGAAAACCTTTAAAGAAAATTTTAAGTCTTGCACTTAACTAAAGATAATACCACAATTGCAGCCCAACCAATATCTCTATGCCAAACATGAAATTTTATAGGTTTGGTTAATTCTGACTCAGCAGTATTTCTCAATCTTGGTATTCAGTGGGGGAAAAAAAGATGAATACAATTCTAGTAATTTCAAATTTTGAAGGTCAATTCGCATATGCTGCTTTGATAGGTGACCACAGAATTCTGCCCCACCTTTTTTGGGGGGGACAATCACAAAGTAAATTTTAAAACTGCTAATAGGCTCTAAAATCCTACTGTATTTTGTGGTATGTAAATTGGTAACTATATACTGACTGATTCCAACCAGATTTTAAAGTATGGAAGAAGGGCTGGCTGTCCAGATTCATGATTTTATATTGTAGCTGAAGCAGATTTCTAGGGGAGCATGGCATCCCTTTGCACTGCTTTGCACCAACTTTGGGGAAACTAACAGATAAACATGGCACGTGAACAGAGACTTCTCTGGACTCTGACTTTGCATTAATAAACAACTTACTAAAGCCTACAAAAACATTAAAACAAATGAGACAGAGATACAAATGAAGACTGCTTTTATTAATACCTTTACTTCTCCATCAACATTAATAGCCTAACTTGTAGGCTATTAATCCCTTTTGCAACTTTCTCATTTCAAAGGGGTTGCCATTGTTTAAAAGAAAAGTGTGTGTGCGAGAGAGAGACAGAGACAGAGAGGGCGTACTGGAAGGGATCATAATAAATAAATGTTTTGCTATTTTTCTTATTTGCTAATACATCATAGTAGTCTCTAGTGCTCTAAAATCATTTGCTGGGAAGAATGGCGTGTCTAGTGGACCAATGGCTAGATGTGACAAAACTGACATATAAAAAGAATCCCATCAAATTAATGTTTTCTTATCTATTAGGCACTGCATTCAAGGATAACATTATAGAGTGAATACTCACATGCTCTTCATATAAAACAAATCAGCTGAGCAGAAACAGATTACAAAAACCAGACTAAAACTAAGACCATTCAGTTTGAAGCACTATATTGCCTTCTTCCCCACCTTATTTACTTCAAATTACATACGTCAATTGGAGAAAGGAATGACAACCCACTCCAGTATTCTTGCCTGGAGAATCCCAAGGACAGAGGAGTATGGTGGGCTACAGTCCATGGGGTCACAAAGAGTTGGACATGACTGAGTGACTAACACACACATACCACACATATCAAGAGTTTCTTGATATCAATTTGTTGATAATAAAATAGTAAAATGATTTCTAATTTTTTTCTTTGAAAGAGTATCTGATGCTTCACATACATTCTACAGTTTCTGGTAGTAAACTCACCTCTATAATAGAAGAGGCAGAGATCAGAAAGTACGAACCAGCGTTTCTTCCACAGCTTCATGCCAGTGCTGTCCTGCATGAGATCAGCATGATAAAGGGTTATTTCTTTTTCATTTCAGAAAGTGAAAACTTGTTTCTGGTGCATTTACTTAAAATAAGCTCTTAAAACAAGGTGTGTTTGATATATGCTGCACAGAAATCTAACTAAAACCCTAATCAAAATGTTGGGGTAGTTTTCCAGGGATTTGTATCATGGTAACGTATTTCTAAGTACACTGGTCTTTGACGAAGAATACTGCCATATAAAAAGGAATTCTGTTGAAGCAGTCTGATTTGGTTTCGTATTTGCAAGCAATCTGAACACGTCTGCTAACATGAGAATAATGTAACTGTGCGGTAGTGTGTGCACTCTGGTAAGTCAGATTTAATAAATATGTTCATCTTCAACATGAAGAAAAGTGTGTGATTTGAAATTATTCCAAAAGTAATGTGACTTAGAATGATTGTGCGTGAAGGAAACTTAGCATACAAACACATTTAATAAACATTTTTTTCCTCTTACATATCCAGTCTGGGTTTTGCTTATCCTGCAGAAGAGAGCACCCACTTGGCAGCTTTTTCTAAGTAATTGAGGTAATAAAAATACCAAGTTCAAACAAAACTACAATTTAAATAAAAATTACCTTCCCACATGCAATAAAGCAAAAACCACAGGAGAAAATGAAACACAGACATAAATAGGTAAAAAAGAAGCCAGTTTGTATGTGTGTTGATTAATATTTCTTATTTCTAGTTGTGCCCATCACTTAAGGATGCCTTCAGAACTGAAGAAATTATATGGGTAAAAATCTCTTAAGTAAGAGATTTCGTCCCTAAAATTTACAGGTACACTAAGGAAAGCACCCCCCTCAAAATATGTATTTTCAATTTTGTAATTAACTATTTCTTTAGTATAGGTAATTTCAAAATTTAGATTTTTAAGCAGTTCTACAAATATTCTCTGTAAGCTACATACCTATTACAGAATAAATACTCAGGAGTAGAGAAACTTGTTGGTAGAGTTTGGCAATACTAAATTAACCAAGGGATCAAGAACTAAGAACAGCAATCATTTTAAGTAAGGAGTCCCATATCTTCTACAAAGCTCAATACCACATTTAGCTATTTGAACAGAATTTGGACTCATTAGAAAGTCTAGTTAAAAATCTTTCAGCTTGGATAAGTTTAAATGTCAGATGGTTAAAATACAGTTAAGTGAACTTTAAATAAAAATTAAAAGTTGGTATCCAAGTTACACAGTCAATCAATGCAGTCAGAAATTGGCAAAATTAATTTGCTCGAATGGGGATTCTCCGGATTTTAAGTGGGTCTACTTCCAATACGTTAGATTAGTTGCCATCCAATTGTCAGGTGGAACAATGTCTAATGAATGTTTCACAATGAACTCATAGTGAATTTTAATGAATATAATTATTAGGTCATCTGAAAGCAATTAGCATTATTTGACAGAGTAAATTAGCACTATTAATGAACTAATATTTAACTAACATCATCTGCATACATGTAGAACCAGAAAGATAGAACAAAGGAAGATAAAGGTCCTGAGTGCTGTTATCTCAGTTATCTGGAGGTCATTTATTTGAAATCCAGATGCAAACCAGAAACTGAAAAAGAAAACAGCCTCTCAGCAATCAAAACAGATGCCACCAAGTCCAATGTACACACATCCTTGTCAATTACAAAACTAATAAGGTTCCAAAAAAGCTTAGTTACCAGGTTTTCCAGATAATGGAACAATGTAAACCCCTACTTATGAGGGTATAAGAGTGACCTATGCCTGGGCAAACAGATAAACAAGAAAAGAAAAAGAAAAAAAGCAGACACTTGAAAGAGTAGTTTTGAGGGCATGGAAGCAAAACTCAGAAAAATCTCAAATTATCATCAAATTTCTCTATAAATCAAAGCAGAGAAGTACATAATTGTACCTTTTTATAATAGAAAAATGAACAACTCTATTTTTTTCCACTGAAAAAATATTTCTGCCTAGAAGATCTTAGCATGTTATTCCTAACATTTTCATACAACATACATTTAATTTCAAATTTAGAAATACCTCTCTCTCTCACACACACACACACACACACAATACTTCTGTTCCAGGTAACACCCATTACATTTCGTTTTTCACTGTTCCCCTAACACTCTTCATGGTAATAAAAAGGGAAGAACCTGGATAATTAACTCTACAGTTTCTTCTCCACTTTATACAATTGTCTTAGGACCTTCAGCTGAAAAGGTTTCCCTATATTCTCTTCTTTTTTCACATCAAACAGGGGAAAAAAAAATACCTGTTTATAAAGCCAACCTCGTCTGACCACAGGTGCATTAGGATTCCTTTTAATTGAATTTGATCTCTTCCCAAAATTATGAACTTTTTTTGAGGCCCGTGAAGTCTAAAAAAAACAGGAAAAAAGCCCAACAGGAAATATGGTATTAATGCCTAGATATTGAGTTTACTTTTTATCTTCATAATTTTAACTTTTTAAAATCTCTTCTCCAGATTTCTTTGAAACTTCCAAGATTTAATCTTTTCAGATGAATTGTTGCAACTCTGCTTTTGTGTCTTAGTTGTTTCAAGTATAAGAATTCTGCACAAAGGCTTTTCCTCTTCAAGGATATTACAAAAGGATCACATAGTCCTCTCCTTTAAAATTTTCAGGAACAATTTTTAAAAAGGCACAGTGTATGGCAGTATTTTGCCCTACGTGCTAAATAAAATGAACCTTGAGTAAAAATTATATTAACACATTTTAAAGAATAAACCAAATGACAGAACTTTTTGACTTCTATCTGCAGTTAACAGTGTTGTCCCAATTAAAGAAAGTCAACAGTGTCAAGTTACAAGAGCAAATCTCACAGATAAAATATAAACAAACATATCACATCAAGTCAAAACAAGACTGGGAGGAACTGCTTAATGTCACGTAGTGTTTTCTTCTTTACGGACAACTCTGAACTTGAATGATGCCAGCCAGATGGTGTTTACCATATTCTTAAAAGTACACATAATCTTTTAAAATATTGCTATGTTTAACCCAAACAATTTATCTTGGTCAGAATGATAGCGGTAACCAACAAACATAAAGACAAAAGAAGCTGAATTTCAATTTCTCTGTGAAGGTAAGTTGGAGAAGGAGATGTCAACCCACTCCAGTGTTCTTGCCTGGAGAATCCCAGGGACAGAGGAGCCTGGTGGGCTGCCATCTATGGGGTCGCACAGAGTCAGACATGACTGAAGCAACTCAGCAGAAGCAGCAACAAGGAAGGTAAGTAGTATCAATTTATTTCTTATTTTTCAACTTACTAGAATCTTTGGAAAGCTAGCACATTTCATTAGAACCTCCTTTTGTAAAACTTATATTAGTACATAATAGAATTTTAAGGTCCAATATCAACCATGGCATTTTTTTTTCTGGATAAATTTTAATTTCCTCTTGAACAAGTAATGCATAAAAACACAGTATAAATCTCAAATGGTACAAAAAGATGTAGAAGGACCAGTCCATTTCTCACCTCTAGACTCCAGCATCCAAACAGCCCAAACACTCTAGGCAACTAATGTCACTGTGTATGTATGTGTGTCTATCCATGTAGATAACTCTTTTCATAGTTACAGAATGTCTTTCTTTCCCCCTCAAATAATTGCCTATATAATACCTACTCCTCAGTATTCTTCTTTAAGTGTCATATAAGTTATCAATATTATGCACACATGATAGTTTTCTGTGGCTGAATTTCTCATTCTCTCTTTTGACTTCTGGGATTTGCCATATTTAGACAGCGCATCTGCATTCTGAGTTTGCTGTTGTGTTTTGTTTTGTTTTTAAACTTCCATTGTTTTCTGTACTGCTTTTATAGTTTTGTTTTTTTACCATTTTAAACACCTGGTCCATCTGGAAAATTCTGGGTGTAAAGTGTGAGGCACAGATTCAACTTTCTTTCTAGACAATGACTTAGTAGCTCTCAACCCACCAGTCATTTCTCTAGATTTTAATTAAAATGCACTATGATGTTCAGTTATCCTTTATGTCATATATGAAATAGAAATAATTTACATTATTTGAAAACTTATACTTACTTGTAATATTCTACAATATTTCATTAAAGAAACCTTAACAAGTATTCTTTACAGTAACCATAATTTACTATTACAACTGTTTTACTATTATAAAATACATAATTATTTTCTAAATAAATGAAGACAATTCTTTTATCATCCTTTGATTCTCTTGCTATCCTTAATTTAGGCACCAAGTAGTAACTTTAAGGCAACTATTTATTCAGATTTAGCAGATTTTCTAAGAGTTTGAGGACATTTTTATATTAAAATTCTACATCAAAACATTAACATTATGGTACAAGAAGCAGTAACTATGAATTATTATAGCCACACAAGTCTGAGATCATAGATTAAACAGTATTTTTGTTTCTGATTACAAAGAAAAACCATCTACTTCTGTATGCATATGGCTATGACACTTTTCACATAATGGATTCTAAACAATTCAGTCATCAAGCAACTGGCATAGGGTTTTGAAACCTTTTAGCAGTAATGGATTCTACATTAACAAAATAGTATAATATAATATTATAGAATAAAATAGAATATATATATATCATTCTAGGCATAGTTAATAATGGGATTTCTAGGTCACTGAATTAATTGTCACCTTTAAAACTTAAGTTGATTCAATAAACTGCCACTGTCTCACACAAACATCCATTATATTTGTAAAACAACTCAAAATCAGAACTCTATAGTATTTTAAAAATGTAAGTCATTAAATTATTAAAATATCATCTTATTTCTTTATATTCCAATGCATTGCTTCTTATGCCAATTACCTCAAATGTACTTAGATTCATGTAATAGCAAAAATGAAATGATTATTTTATAATTCTAAGTTCATTAAGAGTAATAATAATGGATACGACCAATTATGCCAGTTATCAATAACTAAGAGTAAGCAAAATAACTTACCCTCCCTACAGGGCTCATTGGATGCACCGCATAGTCTGAAGTCATGTTATAGTTAGAAGCTTCATTTATCATACTTATAGGTCGTTCCTTTTTATCTTCAGATGTCATGGTTGCAACAGTCCTGAAAATATAACATGTCAAGAGTCCTAGAACGTGCTGCTTCTGTAACCCACTTTATAATAACGTTTTCCTGGAGCTAACAATGCTGGTGTCTGACTTTTCCAAACAGCTAGGTATTAGCTAGAGCTTAATAAGCTCTATAGTTGCAGCTTAATATTTATAACTACTTGAAATATAACTAAGCACAACTTAAGTTAATATCATGTTTATTTTAATAAGCCTTCTTACAGATATGCTACTCGGTCATCTAACTGGAATGTTAAAATTTTAATTACAAGAAGACCATAACAATGAGAGGGAATTCCCAGGTGGTCACGTGGTTAGGACTCCTCACTTTCACTGCCAAGGGCTCGGGTTCGATCCTTGGTTGAAGAACCGAGATCCCATAAGACAGGCAGTGAAGCAGCCCTCTCCCAACTCCCTAAAAGAAAATAATAACAATGGTACCAACAACTAATTTTTGAGAACAGATTTATAAACTATTTTCAAATAAATTTCACTTGATGCTTATAAAAATCCTGAGAAATGGTAATTCCCAGTATCTCTATTTAAGGATGAGAAACCTAAGCTCAAATGAGTTTGATAATCTGACCAAGTTTAGTTCCCCCTGACCTTGCATCCAGGGATCTTGAGTTTATTCTCTGTATTTGAGCTATTGTAAAAATAGCTTCTGAAATTACATTCCTCATGAAAAAAATTTTAAGCCATGTTTCTATACCACACTTGGTAAACAGATGGTTTACCATATATTCTGTTACTACACTTGACTGCAAGTGTCCAGATTAAAACCTGTTCAACTGCCCTGTATTAAACACGGATAACGGCAATTGGAATGCTGACCCCATTTTGAGCAGAGGTGTTCCATGAAACGCTTTACTTACTGTTCATTTACTACAAAAATACAATTGTCCTGGGACGGCTGTCCGGTGACTGGATGTTTACAGGTCACTTTCCTTTCATTATGGCTGGAAGAAAAGAGAGTAAGAGAAAATGTATGTACTATTACCACAAACTTTACAAAATACCAGGTAGCGAAATAGCCAATTTCTTTATTGCAACAATAAAGTTAGTGAGTAAAGGCGATGCAATTCAAAGCCCCAGGCATTGACACTCCTACATAACCCTTTCTACTGTCTATTGTATGTACATGCGTGTGTGAATGCTAACTTAGTTTTACAACACAGCTAGACTCACCAGTTCCCAACCCACCCCCATCCACAGTAGGACCTCAATTTGTTCTTCTATTTTCATAAACAAAAGTAAGTTGATCTGGCTCCACAATCATTGCATTTTACATGATAGGTGGGCCATGAATAGAAAATAAGTGTGAGTATCCACCTACATCCATTATTTTGTATCCCAGTCTAGGCACATTATAGAGACCCACTGTCAAATTCAAACATGGAAAAATCAATCTAATAGCACTACAAGATGGGCACCAGCATATTAAAACAAAGACTGCAGCAGTGGAAGAGCAATAATTTATGGGATTGTCGTTTCACAAAGAAATCTTGACATAAATAATGTAAAGGGACAGATTTTTATATCTGAAGAAAGTATGCTATAGAAAAATGTAAGAGGAGAAATGGAAGGAGTAAATAAAATTTTTAAATGGATATACAAACAACACAAACAAAGAAAAATCTACCTTTTATGCTTGCTGGGAAAAAAAAAACTGCTTTGATTTAAGAGTGGCTATTTTTTGGAGAATAAGACCTTTGCCTAAGAAATACTATTCTTCCTAGGTCAAGTGATAAGATTATGCCTACTACTGTCTTCTAGATATGAGAGGAGAAAAATCCTAATCTATTTATCTAAGCCCAAAATAACAGATGCCCAAAATAATATGCAACATGCAATGATACCTAAAAAATATACATCATTTGTAAGCAAATATTTTTTTTTCCCCACTGAGTAACACATCACAAAGAAACCTGTAAGGAAGATCAATCACTGACGTGCTAGACCTTAGAAAACAATTACAAAGAAAACAGTCAAGATATTGTACTGAATCCTGCTTTGTTAATTTTAAAAAATTATTCCACGTGATCTGTATTACAGGACATTTATAATCATAAGCCACAAACTTCCTGGCAAACGTTAGGTACATAAGTTCTTTTTCCAAACCAAAACTTTCACCAATATTATTTTTATTGGTTACTCAAGTATTAGAAACTTTACCCAGTAAATAAAACTAAAACCATCTAAAACAGTACATAGTTTTTTTTTTTTTTTAAAGCATTATATATTGACTATCATGATAATAGAATGATGGATGGAATATAATGTGTTTCTATGATTCCTCTAGTTTATAGCAGCTTATTACACCAGTAGGTGTTTACAGCCTTTTGTGGTGTTTTTTTTCTTTTTAAACAAAACACATTTAATAGGTGATAAGAGGTGGTGGGTTTAGATATTTATTTGTGGTGATACTTTCACTACATAAAAAGCATGCAAGTGACTTTCTTACCTGTTGATTTAAGAAAGTGCAACAATGTAAACCTAAAGTCTCATAATGGAACATCAGTTTATGTAGTAAGCAATAAACTGATGACAGAATAATTAAGAACAAACAGCCTCTGGAGATAAAGTGGAAAACGCTGAAGTACCTAAATGTGATGAATACTACGAATATGTCAAGGTACATAAATTCTTATGTTTTAATAGAATAAAACATTGTGGGGAAGGGAGTAAACCTATGATAGAGATTAGACAACTTAATAATGAAAAAAGGAGGACAGCATCTTTTTTTAAGTCTCTTCTTGGGAAGGGGCATTAAAAAGCTAGACTTGGTTCAGTGGAAGGTAGGAGAGAAATATAACAAATTCTTTTTCTAAAAACCAATATTACAAAAATAAAACAAATATTCCCTATTGTATTGCATTATTTTCCAGTACTATGTCATCTTGTCTAGAGGGAATAAAGCAGATTCTAACCCTAATATTCCAGAAACTGTAAATTATAACCACAGAGCCCTACAATGGTTACTGGACTAAGAGATTATTACTCTGACCTCCAAACAATAGATTTGAGTATCCATTCGACAAGGACATGGGCTTCCTTGGTGACTCAGACGGTAAAGAACATGCCTGCAATCTGGGAGACCTGGGTTTAAATACCTGGGTGGGGAAGATCCTCTGGAGAAGGGACTGGCAACCCACTCCAGTATTCTTGCGTGGAGAATTCCATGGACAGAGGAGCGTCAGGCTCCTCTGTCCATGGGGTTGCAAAAGAGTCAGACACGACTGAGTAACACACACAGACAAGGACAGAGGGCAAAGGAGACACTAAAATAAAGAACAATCATAAAGGAGCATAAACACTCTCTTCCCCGAAAGTGGATGCTATTTCAATTAAACTGAATACAGTTATACTGTCCACGTACTTTCAGGACCACAGTTTCTTTAAGTAAAACTCAATAAATAAATGAAAATCTTAGCATTCTTAGTTAAAAGTGCATGCATGCATGCTCAGTCGTGTTTGATTCTGTGACCTCATGGACTGTAGCCTGCCTGGTTCCTCGGTCCATGGGATTTTCCAGGCAAGAATACTGAGTGGGTTGCCATTTCCTTCTCCAGGGGATCTTCCCAACCCAGGGATCAAACCCATGTCTCCTACATTGGCAGGCGGATTCTTTATCACTGAACCACCTGGGAAGCCCCTTAGTTAAAAGATCAGTGACTAAAATCAATCAGGAAAAATGAATATATCTATGTTCTTCTTTAACTTTTTCAATGTATCCATTGTGTTTTATTTAACATTATATTAAGTTGACATAAAAAATCATTTATTTACAAGGGCACTCTAATTTGCAAGCCTTTTGCTATTCTTTAACGAAAGAAAGAATCTTTCCTACTGCTTAGGCCTAACTGTAACATAAACAAAGAAGTCCTCTCAAATGTTTATTTGTTCTGACTTAATTATAGTCTCTCAAGATTACTAGGTTTCTATAAAATTAAAATTCATAAGATTGAGATTTTATAGGCAATTAGTTTAGTTATAAAATGTCATCTCCCATAAAACAACATACTTATCAAATTAAAATCAGAGTAATGTTTTCTAATGATTTTGTTAAAATATCAATTAAAATAATTAAGAGTATGAAAAACCAAAATATCAACCAAACAAAATTCCAGTCTTAACTGTTTACATGTGGTAATTTTCCACAACCTGGTAGGATTGTCAATTCTTACTGCTCTTGTTTGTGCAAATGTATTTTTATATACTTAAAATTTTATTTTTATATTTCAAAAACTAATTTCTAAATCATCCACAGAAACTAAAAATCGGTTAAAAATATACTGAGCCAACAAATGAAAGCAATGTAAACATAACCCAAATGGATCTTTAAAAAAAATAAGCAAAAAGCCATCACTGTTAATGCGTAGAATTCTTTTGGTGCGTAATATACAAGCTCTTTAATACACATAGCAACCGGGCACCCTGGGAGGTGGCTGGCCATGTATCAGGTCATGACCATCATCCTTGGCACAAAAGAGGAGGGACTGCTCGGGACCACAAGAGGGCAGGGAAGACAAAATTCCAGCCTTTCTTCAGTTCTACAGGTCTGTCTGTAGTGTTATTTAAGAAGCATATCTTTTCATCCTACAATCACCATCCTTTTCGTAGTCCAAGTTTTTTTCTTCCCCCTCCTCCTTTGAAGGTTCTCAAAATCCAGATCAAAGTAGCATCAGTTTTTCTATACCATTTATGTACAAGGATGTTCCGATGCAATTCATGCATTACAGAAAAGCCGAAACAGCACATAAATTCTCCATTTGTGTATGCATGAGCACATCCGTAAGAAAGCCGAGGTGAGCGCAGAAACTGCTCCTGGTGCTGTCGACAGCGAGGCGCACACAAATGGCACACCCGCCCACCCTCAAACGTCCAGCAGCTACTTCAGTTCATTGCCTGTTTCATGAAACACACCCATCCACAGGCACTAATGTCACGTCTCTCTACTTCAACACTTCCCAATAATTCACAAGCTGAAACCTCTCCAATGTCCATTTCCACAAGCAAACTGCAGGTCTTTTTCAACGCAAAGTGTATTTGTAGTACTTTTTTTTTCCCTAAGCATTTAAACATGTGTGAACCTATGTTATGTCTTTCACTAGGCTCCTATCTTTATTTGTTTAATTAATTAGGCTGCAGATTGTTAGTTGAAGCCTATGGGATCTAGTTCCCCAACCAGGGATGGAACCCAGGCCCCATGCATTAGAAGTATGGTGTCTTAACCACCAGACCACCAGGGATGTCCTCCTATTTTTATTTTTATGTGTCACTAACGAGGTTTTTGAGGACTATGCTCCTAAACCCATTTTCCACAAAAGCCCCACACTTTCACTGTCCGAGTTTGCAAGGGAGATGATTTTTAGGAAGATGTGTGTTGTGTTACAGCAAAAGTGACTGTACTAAATTACAAATTAACATACCTCTGTGCTACTAAAAATGCATTTGAAGATTTACTAGACAAGGCATTATTTTTTAAATCCTTGCCTGAGATTTTATGCTCTTCACAACTGAAAAGGAAAAATTGAAAAGATATGTTTTATATAGATCTGTTGTTTCTAGAGGAATGCTTATAAAGGAGGGATAAAACTCAGGTCTTGATATAAAACATTCTTATAGTCACAGAACTAGTCCCCATTTTGTCTCTGACTCATTGTGGCATAGCAGGAGATCTAAACTTTTCTAAATATAAGTGCAGGTATTCACCTCCATCTAATTCTTACTTCCAGACTTCTGTCTGAGATGGTTTAATGTGTAAGCTCAGACTAATGGTTTTTCAACTGCGCTAAACTGCGTTAGTTCTGTCTGACTCTTTGTGACCAGATGGACTGTAGCCCGCCAGGCTCCTCTGACCATGGATTCTCCAGGCAAGAATACTGGAGTGAGGTGCCATGTCCTCCTCCAGGGGATCTTCCCGACCCAGGGGTCAAACCCTTGTCTCCTACGCCTCCTGCATTGGCAGTGGGGTTCTTTACCACTAGCACCACCTGGGAAGCCCTGGGAATAATTTTTATCTCCCAAGGGACATTGGGAAATGTGTGGTAAGGTGTCTGGTTTTACATATATGTTATTGAAGTATAGTTGATTTACAAAGATGTGTTCATTTCTGCTATATGGCAAAGTGACTCAGTTATGCATATATATACATATACTTTTTAATAATATAGAATATGTATTCTTTTTAATTATTCTTTTTAATATTCTTTTCCATTAGGTTTATCCTGGACCTTGAATATAGTTCCCTGTGCTATACGGTACATCCACTGTCTGGTAGCACTTTTTGAACATTACAACTGGGGCTCGTATGTAGTGAGTAGAGGCCAGGATGCTGCTCAACATCTTACAACTTGCAGGAGAATTTTTCACAGGAAAAAAAGTATCCAGCACCAAATATCAATATGCTGAGGCTGGGTAACTTCCAGGAGGGCTTGCACCAGGGGACACCTTCCAGGATTGCTGCTGCCAGTGCCCTGGTCCCTGCGGGGAGCCCACTGTCAACCCACACCTCTGCAGGAGACCTTCCAACACCAGCAGGGGACATGGGTTCGATCCCTGGCCGGGGAACTGGGACTGAACATACCGCAGAGCAACTAAGCCCAAGCACTGCAACTACTCAGCCCACAAACCGCAACTAGAGAGTCCGTGCACCACAAGGAAGGATCCTACCTGATGCAATGAAGGTTCCATGTGCTACAACTAAGACCCAAGGCATTTAATACATAAATAAATATTTTTAAAAAAACAGTGCTGAGGTTAATAAACCCTACGTGAAGACCATCATCACTCTCTAACAATAACCTCTACCACATAAGCCAGGTGTATTATTTCTGTGGGTTCATTGTACCTGTCCACGTCTCAGCTGCCTCACAGTTAGGTAACAGTAGCTATGTCACATGCTGCTTGTCTATTTGTTCAGAACTGTTCTCTGTACCTGGGGATGGCCGTGAACAAAACGTAAAAATCACTGCCCTTGTGGAACCTACTTTCTAGTGGGGGTGTTTATGAAGATTAAATGAGTAAAGAGTATAAACATGGCCAGGAACAGACAAGCCCTTGAAAACATTTATTTTTGTTATGAACTATAGGAATTGAGCATATGTTGGTGTCATCAGACAACTTGTCAGGTTCAGCAACCTATTTAAACTGAAACAGTTCAAATGAACATGCAACCTGAAAAATGTCAAAAACTCATGTTATCCCGCTAGTCAGTATTTACTGTCAAAGAATAAAGGTGTGATCTCTCGTGGCTCTCATGTTTCTGGTCAAGATATTCCTAATATATCCGAAAAAAGAAAATAGAGGAGAAAAGTCACTCTAATACAAAAGCTCCAAGGAGACAGTAGCTATGTTTTTAAGGCAGTATTCGAGAACGTTTTTAAATAATGACAAACAAAACTTTAAAAAAATGGACTCCGCTATTCTGGAGAGTTCATGACTGAATGAAATAGGCCATATCCAGGAGCTCATTCTGAGGATCACGCTCTATCAAAGGCCCACGTAAAGGATCAAATCTGTGGCACTTTTAGAAAAGATATCAACAAATTGAGAAACAGCAACACAAATTGCTTGTTCTTTGGCATTATGCCCTCTTCACTCTTTATTACTAGACAGTTAATCATTTACTAGAATTTACACGGAAGATCTGCTTAATTCCAACCCCTATGGAACTATTTCAGTCAATGATAATTGGATTTTAAAAGATCTTTAGATGAATAAATCCATGTGTGTATAAAATGGCATATTTCCATCAAATTATACAAAAAACAAATTAAATGACAAATCTACTGGAGATGGAGTAGAAATTCATTGTTCTGTCTTATTCCTTTTCAGATTGCATTTGTGAACCAAACAGCGCCTCTTGAAGGTTACTGTACCAGAAAACGTGGGTGAAGGTGTGCTACCTTAAGCCGTTCTGAGCTTTACACCAAAAGGGAAGGCTGATAAACTACAGTGGTTCCTATAACCCATTTATGGAAACAATTTAATGGGTTAGAGTCAACTCTAAGTGGGAGGTGCTGTTATACGAAGAGTAATTTAGGCTGTATGGCAGCGCTCTGAAGACTGGGGATGCTGGTGTTTATGTCCATTTCCAGGCTTGCTAGAGAAAGCCACTTTTTGGTTCAGTCCACCCTGCTGGTCTGTTCTCAGCAGGACACTAATGAGGGAGCATGCCAATCAAGGATATCCCTAAGGAAACAATCCCCCATACACTAAACAGATGCCTGAAATGTCCATTTCAAATATAAACCCCAATAAAATTATGGGTTTAGAAAGAGGAAGAAAGATGTCTGCTAACATGGTGTTTAAATTTTTGAGAATAATGATGAAAGGCAGTAACACTGAAAGAATTTTCATTCTTAATGGAGAGATTATTTCAAAATATACAAGACAAAACATGTTTAGCATAGCTATGAACTGAAAAATGAAATCCAGTTTTTTAGAAAGTTTATTTATTTTTAATCAAAGGCTAATTGCTTTACAATGCTGTCTTGGTTTCTGCCATACATCAACATGAATCAGTCATAGGTAACTTGGTTTTAAAACTCCTATAATCCAACATTAAGGCTACAACTTTGCAACCTTTGTTGAGTGTAAATGTAAATTTTGCATCAGGTATTTATAAACAGGTGAAATACCCTCACATTAAGTCCTTTAAAACATTAGGATCTGTCTGATTTTTGCAAAATGAATATAGCACTGAGAGTACTAGATTGAAAAATTAAAATGAATCAGTACAGTACATAGTGTATAGTCTTTAAACCAAATATGGAAAGAAGCTATTTTAGATTTAAAAATAAGAACATTTGAGATTCCAAGGAGATATGATTATTCATGATTGTATAATATGGCAATACTGAATGGTCTATCCTGTTTAGCTGGGTATCTGATCAGTCCCAAACTGGCTGCAGTGGTCCCAAACATCACACGCAGACCACAGAGTCTAGAAGCGAAAGGAAAGTCTCCGCATACACTATTCCTTTTCAAGAGGTTTCTCAAGAACTCCCTGGCCATCCTTGTCTAGACACTCATTGGCCAGATATATGTGTCAAAAGGGCTTCCCAAGTGACTCAGTGGTAAAGAATCTGCCTGCCAAAGCAAGAGATGTGGGTTTGATCCTTGGGTTGGGACGATCCCCTGGAGGAGGAAAGGTCAACCCACTCTAGTGTGCTGAAGAATCTTATGGACAGAGGAGCCTGGCAGGCTACAGTCCATAGGGTTGCAGAGTCTGAGACGACTGAAGCGCTGAGCACCCACACACGCATACAAATGAGATCACACGGTATTTGCCTTTCTCGGACTCGTTTCACTTAGCATAAATGCCCTCATGGTCCATCCATGTTGTTTCAAATGGGAATATTCCGTTGTGTGCATATGTATATGCACGTACATACAAACTGTATTTCCTTTATCCATTCATTCACTGATGGACGCCTCCGTTGTTTCCCTATCTTGGCTATTATAAACTATGCTGCAATGATCTGGGGTGGGTGGCAGTACAGACAGCTTTTTGAATTAGTGTTTTTGTTTCCTTTGGATAAATACCCAGAAGGACCTGTTAGATGAACATGGTGATTCTATTTTCAACTTTTTGAGGAACCTCCATACTGTTTCCCACAGTGGCTGTACCAACTTCCATTCCCACTAATGTGCACTGAGGGTTCTCTCCTCCACATCCTAACCAACACTCACCTCTTAAAACAAGTGATGATAGTGCTCTTAACAGGTTTGACTTGCAGTTCCCTGTTGAGCACATGTTCATGTACCTGTTGGTCATCTGTATGTCTTCTTTGGAAAAACATCTTTTCAGACCCTCTGCCGATTTTTTTAACTGAATGTTTTTTTGTGGGTTTTTTTTTTTTTTTTGCCATTGAGTTGTATGAGTTCTTTATACATTTTAGATATTACTCCTTATCAGACACATGACTTGCTAATATTTTCTCCCACTGGGTAGACTGCCTTTTCATTTTATTGATGGTTTTATTATGCAGTTAGTCCCACTTGCTTATTTTGCTTTTGTTGCTGTTTTCTTTGGTGTTAGGAAAAGATTTTTTTTTAACGTTTTGGCCATTAATAACTATGCACTGGCTACTTCTTAGTATTGCAATTCTCCCCATGGGAATATTTGTTTTAGTGATTTTTTTTTTTAATACTTTGACTTCATGAGTGACTCCAATGATTGCTTTACTACAAAACCCATTCTGTTTTTTAACTTAGGAAATAAATATTGAAATTGCTAACATCAATAACGAAAGATTGAGGGCAGGAGGAGAAGGGGACAACAGAGCATGAGGTGGTTGGATGGCATCACTGACTCAATGGACATGAGCTTGAGTAAACTCCATGAGTTGGTGATGGACAGGGAGGCCTGGCGTGCTGCAGTCCATGGGGTCACAAAGAGTCGGACATGACTGAGCGACTGAACTGAACTGAACAGCCAGTAATTCGTCTGAGTGATATGTCGGACAGAGAAGAGTTTACTAGGTAGTGTTTTATACGTGTACCAGTGGTAAGAAGGTTGAAAATCTATCAACTATGCACAAAGTATATATTTTAGAAAACTGTCCCACAGAAGAGATTTTGGTTGTCTCTTATTAAATTCAGCTGCAAACCCCCATTTGCGTGATTTGCTCAGCATCATGTATTTCCCTTATAGGAGAGAAAGAAGGATTTAATTTAGTCTAAGAAAAATAGGATATCATAGTGGTTTGGCAGTTCTTTCTGCAACCCTGTCAAGAAGCCAGTATCATGACTTGGACTTTTACAAGGGCTGAGACCTTAAAACGTGCCTCACACCCACAATGCTGTTAGGCTGGAGCAAGGCAGAGAGATGTGCGGACTATGGAAGTGATTGTATTTCTCAAATTTAGGTACCAAACCAAACAGCAAACAGCTCAGATGTGCATGGACAACTCTTCAATATCCTTCCACTCCAACCAAAAAGAATACTCAATGTACATTCTCAATGCGGCCCTGGTTTCATTATACTATCAGACAATTATACTTTTCAACTTGTTTTAAAATTGAAGAGCTTTGCAAACTATCATATATAGGACTGATAAACAACAGGGTCCTACTGTAGAACACAGGGAACTATATTTAATATCCTGTGATAACCCATAATGGAAAAGAATGTATAACTGGATATAACTGAATCACTTGGCTGTATAGTAGGTATTAACAACATTGTAAATCAACTATACTTCAGTTAAAAAAAAAAACTGAAGCGCCTTTACCAATAGAAATTATGATGCTATATATGTCACTGTGAGACTCAGTCTCAAATGAGGTTTAAAAACCATGTCTGAAGTAGTGACTTTAGTTATTAAATATGATTTTTATTTATTAGTTATTAAATCAATTGGGTCTATGGTGATCCAGAGTAATTTTTAAAACACTGTTACATGTAAAGTTGATTAATGTCTTACGCAGATAACTATTTGGATTTATTTTCCTTTAAATAAAAAGGAAAAAAATGCTATGTTGAAATCTGACTACCACAATGACTGTTTCTGCAATTTATTTTTAAACTGAAAATATGCTGGCATGGAAAATTATGCCTGCAATTAAAGGCAGTGTTTTAAGAACAAAAGAAAACACTGAAAGTGCCATGCCTTTTCTTGAGAGAAATGGAATTCTTGAGCCTCAGTTATGTGAATAACCACTGAGTTAGCAATCTAAAAAGATTGCAATTTTTTTTCTTTTGCGAAACATGTAAAGTATATATTTCCTTTCCCCACATTTAGTTCTAAATGCCATTTGCCTTTAACTTCCAACTAACTGCTTCCAGACGTCCTGCTAAAACCTCAGTGATTCATTTACCCACATCTCCAAATTTTCCTTTCAGCCTTAACCCCTTATATTCTCTCCTTCCTCCTCCCATCATTCAGGAAACGGAGCATCTCAGATTTCTTGGGGGCTGGGAGTGGGGAGGGGGTATGGAACAAAGGATGCACCCTCTCTGATCCACACTCCCAACAAGAAATATAAAAATCATCACCTAAATAGCAACCACCGTGTGACATCACTCTGAGCGCAGCTCACACTCTCCATCTGAGCCTGCTGCACTGGAAACTTGACCAGCAATCCTCACACTGCCCCTCCAAGGTACGCATTACAGTCTTCACTCTACATGTGAATACACTGAGGCTCACAGCCTCACTTTTGTTCTCCATGTGTCAGAAGCCACATGGAGACCTGGTCCCCAAAGCTCCAGTTCTGTCTTTTTCAGTCTCCTTTTCCCTGCTTTCAACAGCCGCCCCTTCTTGACTCATCACGGCCAGTGAGACTTCTCAGTTCTGCTTCACATCTTCTCCCAAGTTTCTGCTCAATGGTAACTAAAACACAACACAACACAACACATCACATCACAACACTACCCTTTCCTTGCGCACACCATGGACACGCACCCTCCTTCGCCTTCTCATGTCTCACTGCCTAGCATCACCCCAAGGCTATACCCATCTGAAGCACAGTAATGAAATCTTCACTGATTCCAGTGGAATTTTAAACCCAGTGTTTCTTCTCCATCTTCTTATTCTCTACGGCTTTGCAATCATTCTCCATTCTCAGCTGCTCAGACAACATTATCACAATGTAAATGTAACCTCACATTTCCCTGATTATAGGTCCCAAAGAATTTAAGCACAAATAACATCAATAGTAAACAATGGGATTTTTACAAAAGCACCCAACAGGAATTGAAAACTTTGCTTTTCCCACTGGGAAAATAGGAGTATGATGTAACGCTGCAAGTACAAACCTGAAAGCATTATTATAGACTAGAACAAAATAAAGGAAAAAAATTCAAAATATGAGATTCACATATAAATTAATCTGTTTTAGTTTTTGCATTTACAGATAATTTCTACATCATCTTCTAAAAAAAACTTCCTAAATAAAACCAACACACTAATTTAGAATCTCAAAATAAATTTGACAATAGACTTTAAATAATTTTGGAATTAGAGAATTCAATTAACACCATGCTATTTATGAACAAAATGAACCCAGCATGCTAGTAACTGTTATCCATCCTGAGTTTTATGGGACAGGTACATTTTAGACCACTTAATAAATCACATTATAAACAAAAATGCTTAAAATAATTTAGATAATTGTCTCACTTGGAAGTCATCTGAGTGATTCTTAAGAAGCTTTTAAATAGGGAGGTTAAATGACACTTTATGATTAAAACAGAAAAATGGCTCTTAGAATGTACAAGCTAATCCACCAGAGTCATTTTCTGTCATGCACTCAAGAATCAAGTGACATCTCTGGTTGCTATCCAGAAATTACCCTATGTAAGAAGCTCGCTAATGGCATCTCCATCACTGCCTTAGTCTAGGCTCTTAAGTCTCCCAAGGCCCTTAACAACATCCGAATTCATCTCATTATAATCAGGATATCCCCCATTTAGAGCATCCTCCACTGAACCTCAACTTCCTTCTATAAAACAGCAACTGAAACCAAAACAACAACAAACCTTATTCCAGAGGGCTCTTGAAAGGATCAAGTACCTAAGCACCACCATACGTTACCTAATAAAGCCGTCACTAAATAGTAAGTAGCCCAACTTGAATATGACATGTGGACGCAGGGTGGGTGGACGGGGAGGGTGGGACACCCTGGGAGAGTGGGACTGACATATATACGCTGTGCTGTGCTTAGCTGCTCGGTCGTGTCTGACTCTTTGTGACCCCACGGACTGAGGACCGCCAGGCTCCACTGTCCGTAGGGATACTCCAGGCAAGGATACTGCAGTGGGTTGCTATGCCCTCCCTCCAGGGGCTCTTCCCAACCCAGGGACTGAACCCAGGTCTCCCGCCTTGCAGGCAGGTTCTTTACAGTCTGAGCCACCAGGGAGCCCAAGAAGACTGGAGTGGGTAGTCTTTCTCTTCTCCAGGGAATCTTTCTGATCCAGGAATCGAACCAGGGTCTCCTGCACTGCAGGCAGATTCTTTACCAGCTGAGCTAACGGGGAAGCCCATATCGATTTCACTCCCGTATGTAAAACAGATAGCTGGTGGGAAGCTGGTGTATCACACATAGAGCTCAGCATGGTGCTCTGTCATGACCTAGAGGGTTAGTGGGGGATGAGGGTTCAAGAGGGAGGGCATATATGTATCCATATAGCTGATTGACTTTGTTCTACAGCAGGAACACACGCAATATTGTAAAGCAATTATATCCCAATTTAAAGAAATACATAATAAACATGAATGTGCTAGCAGAGTGAGGTTTCCTGAAGAGAAGTCAAATTATGTCACATCCTTGCTTTAAAAAGTTTTTGGCTCTCTGCACTATGTTTAATGTGAAGTACAACTATAATTTAATGAATGAGGAACCTGATAAGTTGATCAAAAGTTAAAGTTCACTGTTGAATGATCTATGTAAAAAGTCCTTGTAAAACCACACAAGAATAATAATGATCACAGGGTATATACTCCAGCAATTTCAAAGAACGTTTATTTGAAAAAGTAGTCACTTATTTAAAAAACTATTAATTACAAAAGTCTAATGGAGTTTTAAAATAAAACTAAGCAGAATTCCAACTTATGAACACGTCAGTAGTCAGAAATATTTTTGGCATTAAAGAGCAGTATTGTGGCATAACATACACACACACACACACACAAAAAAAAACCTAAAATTTCCCTAATTCAGACAACTCTATTGCTCCCTAATGAATGCTAATTAGTAATGTTTCATTGTAACATGTACTAAATGGAGGATTACTATACCCCTCGGAAGGAAGCGAACAACAAATTAGAAAAAGCAGAATTTAAGCACCATCTCCTTTGTTTTTTTGGATGGTTATACACTACTTTAAAAAGCTAACCTAGTTCTAAATAGGTTGCAAAAAAGATCCAATTATTATAGGTGAAACATTCTTCCCAACAGAATCAAGTGAAGTTTTTCAAATTAGGAAAAAAATTAGTAATTATTGAATTTGACTATTCTTCATTCATTATTTTCTTACTGCATAAGCGTTACCAAAAAACCACTTCAAGAATAAAAAGGAAGCTACTGGTAAGTCAAATGATACCCCTATGTCACAAAGACATTTTAAGGAATGGTATGCCTTCAAAATGGCTGTATTTTCTGTGTAACTTAAGTATTTTCACTCACTCAGTATGAGACAGGCACTGGTGACACTTGGCCTTAACGATATTCTTACAAACAAATAGGAGGAGTAATTAACCAAAAACGAGCCTGATTTGGGGCTGATTTTGCTTAGTTGGAAAGGGGAAGAGCCGAGATGGTGGCCCAGAAGTGGATGCCACTTGAATTGAGCCTCCATGGATCAGCAAGAATATTCAGATGTGACCAGAGTTTAGCACAGATGGAAGGGAGGGGGCACAGAAATGGGACTGAAAATCCAGGCTTTGAGTGACAGTATATTTATATATGATTTCCAAGTGGCGCAGTGGTAAAGAATCTGTCTGCCAATGAAGGAGACGCAAGAGATGTGAGTTCGACCCCTGGGTAGGGAAGATCCCCGGGACAAGGAAATGCCAACCCACTCCAGTATTCTTGCCTGGAGAATTCCACAGACAGAGGAGCCTGGTGGGCTACAGTCCATAGGGTAGTGAAGAGTCAGACAGGACTGAGCACACACACACACACACACACACACACATATATAAAATTTCTATTATGCAATTTTAAAGCAGTGTATTTGTTCCACTGATAGGTTCTCTGTCACTTCAATTTCAAAGGAATGCATCTTTTTAAACTCTGAAAAGGTCCAAAGAGTAATGCACTTATGTGATGCACACAGCACTTTAATTAAGGCTCAGTTTTGTCAGCAAATCATTATCCCTAAGTACTGAGAAATTTCTCACTTACAGATGAGGCAGAAGTCGGACAAAGATCTGACCCAGAAGAGCAGGCAGGGCCCACTTCCCGCAGCAGAGACCCAGACACAGCGAGCACCGCCGGCAGTGAACTCCGATGGCCGCCTGCAGGCCACTGTGACGGCCGAGTGCTACTCAGGATATGCTTCCTTCTAACAGAGTGTGAAGCCACGGCACGCTACTAGATGGTTAGGATAACTAGTACGTTTTCATCACCACAGTAAAGATGAAAACTCTAATGCAAGGCTCAAGATATTCCCCTCATTCATTTAACTTGTGTAATCATTTATTCATGCCCAAACCTTCATTAAACATCTATTATGCATGAAGTTTTGTACTCTCCACCACTATGAAACAAAAATATAGTTCAAGACTATAATGGGCTTCAGAATACTGTTCCATCTGAGTTGACCAAGCCAAATCTCAAACTTGAAGAATACCACAATCATATTTTACTACCAGGCTTCAGTATTGCTTGGAATGAGTTCCTCAAAGAACACCTTATTCATGAACAGACAAGCACTTTATTCCCAGTGCTTTAGAGTTAAGTCAGGCTTTTATGTCAATTTCAGGTTATTCCCCCTGACCCCCACCCCAAGCTCTGCTCATCCTCCCTTCTTTTGTCAAATTTAATTTCCTGTTCATACAAAAAAGTTAAAGTAGCTTCTCTTCACTTGAACTCTAGTGGCATTTAGGCCAGTGACCTCTGAAGTCATAATGCCTCAAAAACATCATTGTTAAGAATGACCCAATATGTTTCAATTCATCGTTACTACAGTAACTTACTGATTAAAATATAGGCTATTTTAAAACCATGTTAAAATAGTTTAAGTAGATTTGAGATAAATTTTAAAAGCAATAAAAATATTAATGAGTTCTCTATATACTTAAAGCTTCTAGATTGGGGCAGAATTTGAAAATTCTACAACTTATGGAAAAAACTGGATCTTGAATTAAGCCTATCAAGGCAAACAAAATGAAGCTGAAACCCTACTTCTGTATCTCTCTGTTTCTAAAAATATAGAAGTATAATGTATTAGGAGTCATAATAAAGCAGTTATTGATATTTTTGTACATCCGCATATAAAAAACTGAGTTTGATCATTTCCTCTCAATAACTATCCTATTCATGTAAAAAAAAAATATGTGTAAAGAGTCTCATTCTTTATTTGCTTCAAAAAACTGATGTGAAAATATTCAACATTATCTATAAAGAATTTCTATATTGTGTTTTCCTCAACTAGACATACAAAGTAAAAAGGACTGTTCTTTAAGAGAAAACTTTGTTTGAAAATTCTCCAAAAAACCTTGAAATAACAAGGCTGCCATTGAACTTGCAAGAGAAGAATTATGCCAGAAATGATAAAGCCTAAGAGTTTAAAGGCTTCAGTTTATTCTATATAAACAGTATGAAATAAAAATGATGTCACTCCTTCACTCAAAAGGGAGGAGGAGAAAAGCAAAATATAGTTACTCAAACATACACACACACAGTTTTACCCAACCTTCTGAAACTAATGATTTCAAAACTAACTCAATTTCTATAGTGCAATTCAAAGACATGAATTAATATTGCAAAAAGAAATCAATCTTTAAAAGGCATGTTGCCATCCTTTATAATCAAAGGCACTAGTAACTTACTGCTCTTAAATTTTAGGCTCACAAATGAAGATTCCTATTTTGACTCACATTGCTGACATAACCCCAAATAATTAATTAAAGAGCTGCTTCAGCCAATTTTTAATTAGTTCAGACTAGTGATATACTTTTTAATAAAAGCATTATGTAATGAGTACTGTTAACATCTCCAAAGGAACTTCTGAGAATTATTCATTTCTTTCTTGTGAAGTGAGAAACAAAAAATCACGTTCCTCCTCTGAATAAGTTAAAAAAAATAAATAAATGAAAATCCTTAGGCTTTCAAGCAATTTGCAACCACTGTGCTTTTATGTAGCTTCAAGTTAAGGAGAGACCAAAAGGAAGATTACATCTTCAAATGCTCAAGTCATTTGAAAAAACCTCACAATGTATTTACATTTCTCTAAGAATACAATATTTCAGTTATAGAAATATCTACAATATGTAAATCCTGGCACTAGGGCTCTAAAGCTTACTTACCACAGGCTCATTAACTGAGAAAAGAACTACTGCTCATTTAGCCATCAGCTATTTATTATTACACATTAAAGTAACAAGCATTACTCACCAGCCTCCATCAAGATTACATTCAACTACAGGCAGAGGGGATACTGGAAGGAAAAGCAGACTGACTCCGCTGCTTTGTCTTGAGCAGCTCCCAAACGAGCGCCCCGGGGACCGAGCCCTCAGGAAAGGCACCGTGGCCGGGGGGCCGCCTGCCACTCTGCCAGTCTGCCACCGGACTGACGTCACGCCCCAGCATGTCACTGCGGCCGCAGACTGAGGCAGCTTCTCTGGAACAGTTTGTTGTGATTCTGTACGCCTTCCAGCCAGAGGAGTAGAGTATGATTTCAGTTCCCTTCAAGTTGGCACACAGCACAGGGTAAAATACCAGCATACGTGGCTGCCAACGGCTCGTGAAGAGTGTTCGGAGGATTTTTAAATAACCTTAGTTCTCAATAGATGTTTTCTGTTAAAACGATAAGCAAACCTATTCAAGTGATTCCTTTCAAAACATTTTTTGGGGGTTGCTGTTGTTTCCAGAGTTGATCCATATTTCAAAAAATACAGCCAATAAAAGGTACAAAGAAAGCTAAAATTGTGGAGACCTAAATGGGAAGAGAATCCAAGACCCAGGAAATATATATATGTGTGTGTGTGGCTGATTCACTCTGGTGTACAGCAGAAACCGCACAACATTGTAAAGGAACTATAGTAATAGTATTAGCTGCTCAGTTGTGTCCGACTCCTTTGCGACCCCGTGGACTGTAGCCCACCAGGCTCCTCTGTCCATGGGACTCTCCAGGCAAGAACACTGGAGTGGGTTGCCATTTCCTCCTCCAGGGGATCTTCCAGACCCAGGGATTGGTAGGTGGGTTCTTTACTACCAGTGCCACTTGGGAAGCCCTAAAATACTATTAAAAAAAAAAAATTACAACTGCCTTCAGTTCTATTACCTAAAATGATGAGAATAATAATGATAATGGTTGACCACATATTATGCCAAGCACTTTACAATCTCAACTGAGCCTCAGAACCGAACGACCCAGTATCCGTAATTATCCCCATTTTACGGAAAAGACTGAGGCACAGAGTAGTTAGGGAACCTGCCCCGCCACAACGCTAGTCAGTGACTGTTGCTGTTCTTTAGTCGCTAAGCTGGGTCCCGTTCTTTTGTGACCCCATGGACTATACAGCCCACCAGGCTCCTCTGTCCATGGAATTTCCCAGGTAAGAACACTGGAGTAGGTTGCCATTTCCTCTTCCAGTGGGACTTTCAACCCAGGGATCAAACCCACATTTTCTGCACTGGCAGGCAATTATTTACCACTGAGCCACCTGGGAAGTCCAGTAAGTGAACTGAGCAGGACTCAAAACCCATACATCTGATCACTAAGTTATACCATTTTGCAGGAAAGATACCAGCTGTTAACATTCTGGTGAACAATCTTTTCGACCAGAGTGTGTGTATATAAACACACATTTATTCAATATAAGGAAATCAAACTATATATGCTGTTTTGCAACTCACTTTTTTAAATTCAGTAATATGCCATGGTCAGTTTTCCATATCAGTAACTATATTCTTAACTTTTCTTTTTTTGATGGCTGCCCATGACACTGATCTAAACCTGATTCCGATTGGACACTTAATTTAAAACTTTTTGTTATACACAGTGCTTCAGGTCAGGTCAGGTCAGTCGCTCAGTCGTGTCTGACTCTTTGCGACCCCATGAATTGCAACACGCCAGGCCTCCCTGTCCATCACCAACTCCCAGAGTTTACTCAAACTCATGTCCATCGAGTCGGTGATGCCATCCAACCATCTCATCCTCTGTCGTCCCCTTCTTCTCCTGTCCCCAATCCCTCCCAGCATCAGGGACTTTTCCAGTGAGTTAACTCTTCGCATGAGGTGGCCAAAGTATTGGAGTTTCAGCTTCAGCATCAGTCCTTCCAATGAACACCCAGGACTCATCTCCTTTAGGATGGACTGGTTGGATCTCCTTGCAGTCCAAGGGACTCACAAGAGTCTTCTCCAACACCACAGTTCAAAAGCATCAATTTTTCAGCACTCAGCCTTCTTCACAGTCCAACTCTCACATCCATACATGACTACTGGAAAAACCATAGCCTTGACTAGACAGACATTTGTTGGCAAAGTAATGTCTCTGCTTCTTAATATGCTATCTAGGTTGGTCATAACTTTCCTTCCAAGGAGTAAGCGTCTGTTAATTTCATGGCTGCAATCACCAGCTGCAGTGATTTTGGAGCCCCCCAAAATAAAGTCTGACACTGTTTCCACTGTTTCCCCATCTATTTCCCATGAAGTGATGGGACCAGATGCCATGATCTTGTTTTCTGAATGTTGAGCTTTAAGCCAACTTTTTCACTCTCCTCTTTCACTTTCATCAAGAGACTTTTTAGTTCCTCTTCGCTTTCTGCCATAAGGGTGGTGTCATCTGCATATCTGAGGTTATTGATATTTCTCCCGGCAATCTTGATTCCAGCTTGTGCTTCTTCCAGCCCAGCGTTTCTCATGATGTACTCTGCGTAGAAGTTAAGTAAGCAGGGTGACAACATTCAGCCTTGGTGTACTCCTTTTCCGATTTGGAACCAGTTTGTCGTTCCATGTCTGGTTCTAACGGTTGCTTCCTGACCTGCATATAGGTTTCTCAAGAGGGAGGTCAGGTGGTCTGGTATGCCCATCTCTTTCAGAAAACAGTGCTTAAGGTAGCCTAGATAGCTTTGTGCTTTCTTGTGTTTATCTGTGCAAGGTAATTCTTAGAAATGACACGGATAGGTCAAAGCATGTGTGTGTCTTCAACATCTGCCTCCTTGACACTCCAAAAAGAGGTAACAATTTATAACTTAATACGTTATACTTCTTTCCCACATAAAGGATACTGACAATTATTTTTCTTCCTTGTAAATCTAATAGAAAATACAGCTTTAATTGTGTTTGTGTGTTTTAGTTGCAAGTGAGGTTAAACCTTTCTTCATGAGCTTGTTCACACGGAAGGCAGTCCAGTTAATGGCTAGAAGCATGTAAGGTCTGGAGTCAGATGACTCTAAGACCAGCTCTTCTTCCAGGAGTTCTCAGACCACAGGCAAGTTACTTAGCTTCTCTATGCTTCAATTTCCTTATAGGGAAAATAAAGACAACAATTCAATCCTCAAGGGATTTTTGTGAGAATTAAATGAGAAAAGCCATGTAAAGCAATTGGAACAGTGCCTACCACCTAACAAGTGTTTAATTAAATGTTAACTCATATTTGATGACCAATCATATCTCTTCTGCATTTCATGCCCTTCAACCAAAAAGGTGATTCTTAATCAGACTACGGACAAACTATTTTATAAAATGTACTGAAAGTATCTTGTTAGCATGTTAATGACACAAAAATGTGAAGACACCTCAAAAGTGAGTTGTCTTACAATTAATCTAGCATGTAACATAGCCAATGCTTAAAAAAAAACACTTCTTTCATATGAAACTGCAATAACAAAAATTAAAAATAACATTTCAAGTTGAGAAAACAAAACTGTTTCATCACATAGCTTGAAATATAGACAAGCAAGCCGATGCAGTTTGCTATAGCCAGAAGGGTTTGCATATGTTTTAGAATAGTAGTCAGTCATTCATGGATCTGCCCTATTTTTCTTTCCAAAGTGAAGATTTTGTGAATCTCAATTAGTCTCTGTTTAAACTTCTCACACTAAAAATGAAAACAAAACCCATTCTTGAAGACATTAAAGAAAAGTTAAAATAACTTTTGCTATAGTTCTGAAAGCAAAGGACAGTCCCTATTAAATGACACAAACCATAACAACCTTTAAGCACAATATATGAAGGTTAAAATGTATATTACTCCTACCCTAAGCCAATGTGACCTTGTGTTATGTAATAAAGTTCAACTGTTCACATCAACAGAGCAGGCAAAACAAAACACTTATAAAATGCACTAAGAAGGAAGCTATATATTTTTCTAGTAGATCTGGCTTAGCTGTAGTCATCGTTGTATACGCTCTAAAATTATCACCTCTGAAGGCAGACAATTCAGCAATCAAATGGCAGCATATGGAAATGGCAACCGAAACCAGTATTCTTGCCTGGAGAATCCCATGGATAGAGCAGCCTGACGGGTTAACAGTCCATGGGGCACAAAGAGTCGGACAGGACTGAGTGACTAACACTTATAATATGTTTACAGAATCGCAGTGCCTTGGTGGTGCTACACACGGCTGCCAGGAGAAAGCAATAATGAAGCAGCAGAGATCTGTCAAGAGACTCTGACAGATAACCAGGAACACCGAGAACTAACAAATTGACCGGATTACCAGGAACTCCAAAAACTACCACGCTGAGAGAGCGTTCGGTTTACGAAGTTACCAGCACCCTGCACTATTCCTCTAGGACCTGGGAGGCTCAGCCCCTCTGCCATCCCACCAGGGCTTACAGGACTTCCACAGGGGAAACAGGGTGCTCGGGCAAGGAACATAAAAGGGGGAATTAGATAAGGTCCCTCCTCTCAAGGCCAGAACAGCCTGGAACTGACAGAGAGAGCTGTAAACAGATCATTATAACATAACCTGATTTGCAGAGCACAGAAGAGGAAGTGGCTAACTGCCTGGGGGGATCTGGAAGAGGTTTAACAGAGGACAGTAAATGACAGTAGACGAACTCTTTCCAGAGGACATTGCAGTTAGAGGTACCAGTAGCTGTGAAAGCACAAATTTAAGATGCAATCTAAACTTAACACCTACAAAAGGCACCCAATTAACAGAAGGGGGGAAAAAAAGCATACCAATAGGGCAATTCTCACAAGCACCTGGTGAGATTTTGCCCTGCTTCTCCCCAAAGCCAAGGATGGCTAATTTAGCTTTTTACGATTCTACCCACACCACATTATTAGGACAGGAAGCTAAGGGAGATTGTGGATATATGCCCCATTGTTTGCTGGAGCTAATAAACGCCTTTAAATCAGTAGAGAAGCCTAAATCTTGATTCATCCTGATTCTGTTTTCATCTATCTCTATGCTGTAGGGCAGGAACCATGCTTCGTTAGAAAGCCACAGAAAAACAGTCCAGCGAGGGCCTGCAAAGTACTTACCACCAAATCATGTGCTTCATTCAGAGCCCTCTTTAGGGCTGTTTGTGATAATGACTGAGGATTCAGTTGTGATAACTATCATTTTTTCAGTTCTTACTTCACTTCTCAGTGGCATTTAAAATTCTTGACCACTCTATTCTTAAAAATACCACCATGGACCCGGAACTATGTGACCTGGTTCCCCAGCCTTCACTTTGCAAGTCAGGCATGAAACTAAATGACTTGATCGAGCACCCAACTGTCTCTATAATTTGGTGCTAGCTTACTCATCACTAGCACCCAAAGCTGAAGCTCTTTTAATAGATGAGAAACAGACCTACCCGTGTTTTTTCCATACGGTCTCATAGTGCTGGCTAACGCAAAGCATTCAAACATCCCATCACTTGGTAACTGATTTTTACCTCCCAGGTCACTTATTGCAAAACTTCCAGGTCAGAAAAATACTACTACAGCGAGAAGACCACAACCACATACTCAACGATGCATCGTTCTTCTAAGCTACCGGGCAATTATGTGTCTCCCTGAGATAGCGGCAGACCCATAGGCTGAAGTCTCAGTCCCACGAGACTGCCCCCACTTTAGATACCATCACAAATCCAGGTTGTTATCTCTGCTTCTGACCCCTGCCTATAAATCAGGTTCAAATGAGCCTGTCTCAGGTTTGACTGATTAGCTTAAGAAGCTCACAGAACTCACAGAAACAGTTACTTAACATTTATTAATTTATTATAAGGAATATCGGGCTTCCCAGGTGGCACTAATGGTAAAGAACCCGCCTGGCAATGCAGGAGACTTAAGAGATTGGGGTTCCATCCCTGGGTGGGGAAGATCCTCTGGAGGAGAGCATGGCAACCCATTCCAGCATCTTGCCTGGAGAATCTCATGGACAGAGGAGCCTGGCAGGCTGCAGTCTATGGGGTTGCAAAGAATCGGACACGACTGAACACATGCACATCAGGAATATTATAAAGCATACAAATATCCATATGGAAGGTACACAGGCATATAGTTTACAGAGGGAAAGTCAGAATACTGATGGCCTCGTTTTCCTTTCTCCCAAATTTCCAAATTAATTCATCCTGGCACATCAGCCACCATATCGTCACAACTTAAAGAGAAACCTCAAGGCAGCACTAATTACAAAAGTAAATTAAAAATACAGTCGTGCTTCAGTATCTTCATGGTCTTGGCTCCAGCACACCATCCATCCCCAAATTCATGGACTCTCAAGACCCTTATATAAGATGGCACAGTCTCTGCATATAACTTACACGTACAGCCCCCAGCATATTTTAAATCATCTGCAGATTACTTACAATACCTGATACATTGTAAATGCTATGTAAACAGGCAAATTCAAGGTTTGCTCTTTGGTACTTTTTGGAATTCCATGCCTCGCCCCCCCAATATTTTTGATTCAGTTATTTGAATCAGCAGATACAGAATTCTCAGATGTGAAAGACTGACTTTAATTCGAAAATATGCTGTCTCTCCTACCCTCACTGTTGCTATTCAGTTGCTCAATCATGTCCAACTCTTTGCGACCCCCATGGACTACAGCATTCCAGGCTTCCCTGTCCTTCACTATCTCACAGAGCTTGCTCAAACTCATGTCCACTGAGTCAGTGACGCCATCCAGCCATCTCATCCTCTGTCATCCCCTTCTCCTCCTGCCTTCAGTCTTTCCCAGCATCAGGATCTTCTCTAATGAGTCGACTCTTCCTATCAGATGACCAAAGTATCGGAGCTTCAGCTTCAGCATCAGTCCTTCCAATGAATATTCAGGACTGATTTCCTTTAGGATAGACTGGTTGGATCTCCTTGCAGTCCAAGGGACTCTCAAGAGTCTTCTCCAACACCACAGTTCAAAAGCATCAATTCTTCAGCACTCAGCTTTCTTTATGGTCCAACTCTCACACTCATACATGACTACTGGAAAAACCATAGCTTTGACTATACGGATTTTTGTCGGAAAAGTAACGTCTCTGCTTTCTAATATGGTGTCTAGGTTTGTCATAGCTTTTCTTCCAAGGAGCAAGCGTCTTTGAATTGCATTATCCTCATTATCTTCTCTTAAAAGGTGAAAATCAGGCAAAGAGTAAATTAACTCACAGAAACTGAACACTCACACCAAGTGATAGCCTGAGATAGATTCCAAACGTTCCACGGACTTACTGCACAGGTAACTCCATCACCTGAAGCTCAAGATAGAAACAAATTCGACACCACAAAGGAAGACAATCACTATGAATATAGGGAGACAATCACTATGGGTATCAACCCTCACTTGACAATGACATAACAGTTCAGATATTCTCGATTCACTACCTTCAAACTGTTCAAGGGTTGTTCCATGCAACCAGTTAGGTTTTCTATTAGGGCTAAAATTTCATAACACAGCAAACTCTGAAAATGTAGTTGAAAGAGCTGAATGATTTAAGAATCAGATTAATCCACAAACACCTGCTTAGGAAGGAACCAATTATAACAGAAAAGTCCTTCATACCACGAGAGTTTTTTTCCCCAGGGAGTGGAAGCTATTAAATATACTTGCTTACTAACAGGACTCAAAACCTTCTAATTTGAAAATATCTCTCAAGGCATTGATGAGCAACTTGGCCCTTAAAGGCCAGTTAATAAGATACTGATTCAGCAATTTTATAATCACTTTATTTCTTCTGATCCTTTCAAAACTGCTTTCATTTTTTGGGTGAGATTGGTAGCTATGACTTCCTCATAAACTGTGTCGTAATTTCTGTATCTCAACAATTTATACACTTTTTCCGTCCAGCTCAAATGTTATCTCCTTGGAGAGATTTCCTCCAATATCCTTCACTCAGGATGCAGTATATATCAGGAACATATAGCAAACCAAAAAATCTGCAGTCATATACACCTACATTTCAAAGACTCTGTCAGTAGAGATGTTTGTAAACTATCCAGCAACATAAATAGAATATAACTAAACAACAACAAAAATATACTCATGAAAAGTGGACTAATAATCTTACAGATTGATAAAACTAAATAAAAACCAAAATGAGAGCAACACTCTAAAAGGCAACAAAGATGTGGGCATTAACACTGATTATCTTCCTTCCCTTTCACAACTATCAAATGACATCTCAGCTTCAGAGCTACAGGTGAAATGTCTGGTTATATTTACATCTCCTTTGAATATGTGAACTCTCAAACTATCTCTGGGTGTTTTCTCTTGATAGGGGGAAAATGGATTCTGAGTAGTCAATTTTTTTTAATAGGCTCTGGAATCTTTAACTGTATTTTAACTGTAACCAATAAAATTCTAGAAAGGTTCCAGGTCAAAGTATATGCCTGCCACAAATATAGTATGAAAACTTAACTGATTTGGTATACTTTAAAAAAGCAGTGCTAACTAAGATACATCTAATTTCCTTGTCAAGGTCCTAACTTCAATTCTGGATAAATGTATATTTTTGAACGATAGTTTGTGACTTATCCTCTACTTGGATATAGACTGATTTTCATTCTTACAGAAATTATAAACTCTAACTGGTTTTCTATAAAAGCCTGATGTACCAACAAAACATCTATTATTCAAGTACTAGGTCGATTCTACACTTAAGCCATCTGCCTGGAGGATACATGGTCTGTTTTTGATGCAAGAATAGAATCAAACATATGACAATGTCACTAGTTTCATTATCATCAAAAAAACAGGCCTCAGAGAAACTTATTATAATAGCTGCTTTGTGCGTTGGCTTCATCAACTCAATAGGAGTATTGCTCACCCATTTGCAAAGAGGGTAGAAAAGATGCATGTTCTTAATCTTAAATGTTTTACTACCACAAAACAGGGTGAAATCCATTATGGAGACTCATAATTGAGACACAGCCTGGGGACCAAAGAGACTTTTAACATCTACAACTGACTCAATGAAGGGTTCTGCCAAGTCATCCTTTTCTCATCATGATTATACAACACACACACAATCAGGTGGTCTTGTGGCAAAAACTCCAAGACCATTTGCCTGCGACGTTCGAGGTATGAGTACTCTCCCTTAAAAAACAAAACAGCTTTAACTTGCTACACTTCTACACTCACATTTCTGGCAATGAAGGGGTAAGTAATTCCTTTGTCTGTTTTTATACCTCATTTGTACAGACTCCTTAGCCTACAAGTTTTTTCCTTTCTTTTAAATGAGAATACCTTATTTCAGAAGTTCACTGGAAACGTTCTACATACCGCTGTCTAGCGTTCAAACAACCTGGGCTGAGATTTCATTTCCTTGGCTGCTATTAGTAGATTTTTTAAAAAATTCATTTAACAAATACTTAATGAGGATATTACTTCTTCTGTAGAAGAAACATTTGCGTGGCTCCTGCAGGAGAAGTAAACAGAAAGAGAACTGAAATGTCCAAACTAGTTGTTGGTGAGTAACTATTAACACATATGGAGAAGGAAATGGCAACCCACTCGAGGATCCTTGCCTGGGAAATCCCATGGACAGAGGACCTTGGCGGGCTACAGTCCATGGGGTTGCAAAAGAGTCGGACACAACTTGGTGACTAAGTAAGAACTGCTACATAAATAATACATAAGTAAGAATATGAGATGTTCTACCATAAATGGATTCTGGAAACAGACTGTCTAGGTTAGAATCTTAGATCAGGCCTTAGGAAAACTACTGTACCTCTTCTGTGCCATTCATCACTAAAATGGACATAACAGCAGCATCTTCCTCATAGGATCTTTCCAAGGACTGGAAGAATGCAAACATTAAAGCCCTTCTAGAAGTATTTGACACATAATTAGAGCTCATCAAGCAACTACAATTACTGTTCTGAAAGACACATGGATCAAAAATGCAGAGACAAATGTACATGAACTTTGAGCCTAAATGCAGAGAATGGGTAGAATCAAGAGGGTAGAAAACAGAAAAGTCATGATGAAAAAATACTGTAGTAAAAATGACTTTGGTGATGTCCGGCTTGGTCATAACGCAGTGGTTTAGAAGGTGGGTGTTCAGAAGGCTGGGTGAAGAGCAGGGTTGAAGGTGTGAACAGCAGACAAAGGAGCCTGGGCGTCACGTAGCAGGCCATGAGGAGTTGCTAAGGAGGGGGTACGATCAAAGATTAATCAAACAGGGGTCGGTGAAGGTTTGGATTTTTCACAAATGCCCCTGAGGAAGTGGATTTTCCCACAAAGCAAGTTTGTTTACTGCAAAATAGGACTTATACTAACCAGCTCACCAGCACGAACAGAAAATGAAGCTGGCGTCTAAGTGGGCTCCCACTGTCTGGAGATGAATGAGTCAACAAATGAATGGGAAAGAAGATGAGATTTGATACTGATTTGAAAACAAGCTGACTCAGTTCATGACAAATAGATGGGGAAAAAAATGGAAACAGTGACAGACTTTATTTTCTTGGGCTCCAAAAATCACTGCAGACGGTGACTGCAGCCATGAAATTAAGACGCCTGCTCCTTGAAGGAAAGCTATGACAAACCTAGACAGCATACTGAAAAGCACATCACTTTACCGACAAAGGTCCGCATGGTCAAAGTTACGGTTTTTCTAGTAGTCCTGTATGGATGTGACAGTTGGACCATAAAGAAGGCTGAGAGCAGAATTGATGCTTCAGAACTGTGGTGTTGGAGAAGACTCAGCAAGGAGCTCAAACCAGTCAATCCTAAAGGAAATCAACCCAGAATATTCACTGGAAGGACTGATGCTGAAGCTAACGCTCCAATACTTTAGCCACCCGACGCAAAGAGCCTACTCTTTGGAAAAAAATTCTGATGCTGGGAAAGACTGAAGGGAGGAGAAGGGGATGATAGAGAATAAGATGGTTGGATGGCATCACCAACTCAAGAGACATGAGTTTGAGCAAGCTCCAGGAGACGGGAAGGATGGGGAAGCCTGGCCTGCTACAGTCCATGGGGTCACAAAGAGTCAGACATGACTAAGTGGCTGAACGACAACAGTTCATATTCCTGTTTAGATTTTCAGTGAAAACGTGCCAGTGAGCTCGCAATACAGCTGACCTCTGGGAACTGCCGATGTGTAGTTATCCACCACCCAGTCTCCCATTCTTATACAGCTTCATTCGGGGAAGCAATGCCCCCAAATAAAGGATTCCCTTCCCTGGCTTCCCTGCAATCAGGTAAGATCACATTACTAAGATACAGCTGTGAACAGGTGCCACGTGGGGCCCGGGAAAGGATGCTTAAAGGGAGCGGACTTAGATAGGTAATGAATGCTTTTTGGCTCTCCTGGTTTTATTTCTCCTGGATGGAAGGACAGCCACTTCAGGACACAAAGTAACCTTGAGAAAGGAAGTCTCATGCTAGGATGGTGAAGTAGGAAAATGGAAGGATTCTAGAGCCCTGATTCCAATCCTAGAAGGCTTGTCTCTGAGGATGCTGTACTTGAAAGGGGAAACTACTCTTCAGCAGGTCAATCCCATCATAGTCAAACAGACTTCCCACATAACACAGCTAGCCACTAAATGTTATTACAACTCACTGCAACTGAGGTCACGTAACAACTATGTCCCTAAACTCAGGGGTCCACGCAGCTCTGTCACCATCGCTAGACTGATGTCAGGGATGTCTTGGTTCTTTGCTGTATTTCTCGTACCTGGCCCAGAACTTGCTGCAAAGTAGTCAATCAAGAGGGGGTTCTCCAGGGTGATGAAGCTATGGGGAGAGGGTCTGGGACCTGTCAGCAGCCATTGTTCTAGCTGTGGAGGAAGGGCTGAGATAATAAGACCAAACACAGAGAAAAGCAGCAAAAACCCTACAAGTTAAGCGTTACTGCTTCCAAACCCTACTGCCACTCTCCAGAGTTGCATCTGTGGCTTCTACAGAGTTTGAGTATATAAACTCCTACAGAGTTTGAGTATATAAACCAGCTAATTTCTCCCGCCTAAAGGTCAGATTTCCATAACAAAAGAGTCCTGTGTAAGACAATGTATTTAGGAAATGGCAAAGTGATTTTCAAGGTATACAAAACAGAACAGGAAAGAAAATAACAACATAAAGTCCCTTTAGGGACTTCCCTGGTGGTCTAGTGGCTAAGACTCTGTGCTCCCAATGCAGGGGGCCTGGGGTCGATCCCTCGTCAGGGAACTAGATCATGCATGTTGCAAGTTAAGACCTGACACAGCTAAATAAATAAATAAAAATTTTTTAAAAATCCCATTCTTCAAATTGTAAAATATCTGCTACGTCTGAACAAAGCTGCTAAATAAACAGGGCAGAGAGAACAAAGGACAAGTTCAACAATGATACCTTCACATATATTTCATGTTTTTGATAATCAACGTTTCAGCATCAATTTAGCTTCTGAAATGTGAAATTCAAATACTTTTTTATTATCAGCAAAAAAAGGGCAGTAGTAATTAAGAGTTCCAGATAACTGAGAAATTTTAGACATTTGCTCTAAGCCAGTAGGTTTCTAAACTCAAATTCTGGTTGACTCAGAATCATTGGAGAGCTTTACCTATAAAATTTCCTGAGTTTTACATGTAGGAATTATGAAGTATACTAAGCTGTTTTTTTTTTCTCCCCACATTTTAACAAAACATTTTCTCTCTATCCTTTGGTATGAGTTAGGATGTGTTCAGCAACAGAATACTCAATTAAAAAGTGGCTTGAGACTTCCCTCGTGGTCCAGTAGCTAAGATCCAATCCCTGGTCAGGGAACTAGACCCCATATGCCACAACTAAATAACCGCATACCATAACAAAGATCAAAGATCTCAAGTGCGGCAACCTGAAACAGCCAAATAAATAACAATGTGCTCACAGTCACTCAGTTGAGTCTGACTCTTTGCGACCCCATGAATTGTATCCCGCCAGGCTCTTCTATCCATGGGATTTTCCAAGCAAGCATACTGGAGTAGGTTGACATTTTT
Source organism: Cervus elaphus (assembly GCF_910594005.1). Lineage (NCBI taxonomy): Eukaryota > Metazoa > Chordata > Mammalia > Artiodactyla > Cervidae > Cervus > Cervus elaphus. Next base: position 28,753,052 of record NC_057836.1, on the reverse strand, counting down.
AACAATAAATACTGTTTTAAAACTGGGTGCTATATTTAAAATGGAAAAGCAACAAGGATCTACTGTATAGCACAGGGAACGCTGCTCAATGTCATGTGGCAGCCTGGATAGGAGTGGGGTTTCGGGGAGAACGGATACACGTATATGTATGGCTGGGTCCCTTTGCTGTCCGCTTGAAACTATCACAATATTGCTAATCAGCTAAATGCCAGTATAATATAAAAAGTTGTTTGCTTGTTTGTTTTTTAAACAGCAGCTCAAACAGGAAAAATTCAGTGTCTCAAATGGCAAGAAAAGGCAGAGCGGTCTCTGGGATGACTTAGTTCAGAAGCTCAATCATGCCATGACCCTTGGGTGGGATCCTCTGAGTCCCTTACTTTTTTCTCATGGTTCCACAGTTGCCACTGCAGCTCTAAGAATTGTGCTCTCATGGTAAAAAAAGGGAATGAATTCTTGTCTTAGGCTCCTTTTTTAAGAAAATGAAGAAAACTTGCACAGTTCTTCAGCTTAGACCAATCACTGGCTTACGGCCTAGGACTAACTCCCTAAGAATAATTATGATCTGTACCCTAGGACTGAGGAGACTCACTTTCCCAGACACACGGAAGAAACAACCGTGAGAACAAAGTCTGGACTCTCTCCAATAGGAAGAAAGTTGGAGGGATGTGTGGACAGAAGATTGGTAGGGACCAAAAGGGTCCATCACATTCTGTGACAAAGTAATAAGCCATGTTTAAACCAACTGAAATGTAATTCAGCAGGGAGAAACCAGTTCAGTGCAGTAAGAGACTGGAAAACCTTAGCAATGAGCAAGCAAAGGCAGATCAAGCTGCCAGCTTTGGTTGGAAAGATCCCCTGGAGAAGGAAATGGCAACCCACTCCAGTATTCTTGCCTGGAGAATCCCATGGACAGAGGAACCTGGTGGGCTACAATCCATGGGGTTGCAAAGAGTCAGACACAACTGAGTGACTAACACAAACACACAAGCTGCCAACAGAAAAACAAACAAAAGATGCATCCAACTGAAAATGGGAAGGATAGAAAGGTGGTACTTTCTTATGCAGTGAAATTACTGTCAATCAAATAAAAAACTGGATTTGAAAACTACTAGTCAGGAATGTTTTCCTATTGAAACCAACCTGTGTGTCCATTACTACTCTGATTGTTACGTCAGTTAAATATTTCAAAAATGCTATTTACACATTAGATATAAAAGACAAAATATGAAAGGAATAGATACCCTAACAAATAACAGAGCACATTCAGTTCTTAAATACTGTTCTTAAAACTTTTGTTCAGGTTCCTGAGGATCAATGGCATAACAGTATGGATACTTAAACACAATCTTTAGATATGGGCCACTTTCATAGGCTTCCATTGAAAAATTTCAAAAAAAAATATATACTAGTTTTTTTGGACCCAAAGATAAAACATCCTGATTATTCAGAATTCCATCTGAAAGTCCCAGTGTCAGTTTGAGGGCCCAGCATAAATACGTAGTATTGTCAGGAATGTAAAAAATCAGCTGCTATGGAAAACACTTGAGTTCCTCAAAAAGTTAAACGCAGAATTAAAATTACCTTATTACCTACCAATTCAACTCCTAGATATATACTTCGAAGAATGGAAAACAGGAACTCAAACAAATACTTGTATGCAAATGTTCCTAGGGGCACGCTTCACAAAAGTCAGAAAGCGGAAACAACCCAAACGTCCATCAGTGGGTCAATGAGTAAAGAAAATGTACCACATACATACAATGGAACATTATTTACCCACAGATGCTACAACATGGCTGAACCTCAAAACCATTACGTTAAGTGAAAAAAGGCAGACACAGAAGGTCACATACTGAATGTCACTTTCATAAGGAATACTCAGAGATTACTCAGCGAAGGTAAAGTCATAGAGACAGAAAGCTGACTAATGACTGCCAGGGACTGGGGGAGAAGGAAGAAATTGGGAGCAATGGCTTACTAGGCACAGGGTCTCCTTTTGAGGCGATGAAATTATTCTGAAACTAGCTAGAGGTGATGGCTGTCTACCACTGGGAATAAACTGAATGCCACTGAACCATAGGCTTTTAAATGGCTTATTTTATGCTGCATGAATTTTAAAAATATTAAAAAATAACTGATATAGCTGTAATATGAAATATGTGAAGATCTGAAGGAAGACGTGCAATTAGAATTTAGTCGATACTGATCAGGAGTACTTCAGCCTGCTACAATACAGAACAGCATTCTACAATTCTTCCTCCAATTGGATATAATCTGGGATCTTTCTCATTACATACAACATTCTAGGATTTAATATGTGAATCTACATTCTGAATTTCAAATTAATTCTCACAACACAAATGCCCATTCAGCTCATTTAGGAAAAAGCCAAGTTAAAAAGCATTCTGATCTAAATCACAAATGAAAGAGAACCTAATTATTTACCGTTACGGGGAGCCCTAAGGAAATTTCTTGGTAGTTTAGGACCCTCTAACAGCACTTTATAGCTGTTTTTGCTTCTCAAGAGAAAGATGGAATAAATAGACTGTTCGCTACCACTGTTGTTTGAAAAGGAAGGTTCTATGGGTCACCAGAGTGGTCCATCCAGGAAGGCAGACCATACAGTACGGTGTAACAAGGGGAAAGAACAAGCAACATTTGCAACTCTGTGCCAAAACTCTACATGTTCTGAAAATAAAACTCCATATTTGGAGCTTTCCTGGTGGTTCAGTGGTAAAGACTCCTTCTGCCAATGCAGGAGACATGGGTTCAATCCCTGATACAGGAAGATTCCACAAGCTGTGGAGCAACTAAGTCCGTGAGCCACAACTCCTGAGCCCACGTGCTGCAACCACTGAGCTTCTGTGCCTGAGAGCCTGTGTTCTGCACCAAGAGAAGCCGCTGCAGTAAGAAGCTGACACGCCGCAGCTAGAGAGAGGCCCTCACTCACCGCAACCAGAGAAAAGCCCACACAGCAACGCAAGACCGAGCCCAGCCAGAGATAAACCAACAACAGCAACAACAAAAAAGCCCAACTCCACGCTTGCCTGGAAATCTCCATCCAGAGGGAGCAACCCCAGCAGTCCTGGGGCCAGGAAATATCTGGGTACTGAGATGCTCACCCTGGGATCAGCAGAAGAGGCAAAAGCCAGGTACCACCTGGCACTTCACATGGAGAGCATGAAGAGACCCTCTTTGTGGGTGTCTGTCCCTTATTGTCTTACAAGTGCTGTTGCATTGTGGCTGAAAGAGAACTCCAATGCTGACAGAATCTAATACATTTATAAGCTACAAAGCATACATATAGACTTTATTTTCTTGGGCTACAAAATCACTGTAGATGGTGACTGTAGCCACAAAATTAAAAGACACTTGCTCCTTGGAAGAAAAGCTATCACCAACCTAGACAGTATATTAAAAAGCAGAGACATTACTTTGCCAACAAAGGTCCATCTAGTCAAAGCTATGATTTTTCCACTAATCATGTATGGATGTGACAGTTGGGACTATAAAGAAAGCTAAGCATTGAAGAATTGATGCTTTTGAACGGTGGTGTTGGAGAAGCCTCTTAAGTGTCCCTTGGACTGCAAGGAGATCAAACCAGTCAATCCTAAAGAAGATCAGTCCTGAATATTCATTGGAAGGACTGATGCTGAAGCTGAAACTCCAATACTCTGGCCACCTGATGTGAAGGGCCAACTCTTTGGAAAAGACCCTGATGCTGAAGGCAGGAGGAGATGGGGATGACAGAGGACGAGATGATTGGATGGCATCTCCAACTCGCTAGACATGAGTTTGAGCAAGCTCTGGGAGATGGGGAAGGACAGGGAAGCCTGGTATGCTGCAGTCAATGGGGTCACAAAGAGCTAGACACGATGAAGCAACTGAAGAACAACAACAACAACAAATTTCACAAGTCAATGGCACAAATTTTACTTTTAAAGTGTACTTATTAAAGCCACAGAATTTAAGTATTGTCATATTAACATCCAATGAATATTCATTGGAAGGACTGATGCTGAAGCTCCAATACTTTGGCCACCTGATGCGAAGAGCTGACTCATTGGAAAAGATCCTGATGCTGGGAAAGATTGAAGGCAGGATGAGACGGGGATGACAGAGGATGAAATGGTTGGATGGCATCATCGACTCAACGGGCATACGTTTGTGCAAACTCCAGGAGAGAGTGAAGGACAGGGAAGCCTAGTCCATGGGTTCGCAAAGAATCAGACACAAGTTGGCAACTGAACAACAACAACAACACATTAATTTTACAGTTATGCGGAAAGGGTCATCAGCAACATTTTAGAAGCAGGAATCAAAATTAGGCCAGAATCAACTCACTGCAAAGCTATTCGGATAAAATCCCAGATGTGATGTGCACAATAATTGAAGGAAACAACAACAAAATATCTCACACACATAAAGTATTCTTCCTGCCTCAGTAAAACAAATAAATATTTATCTAGCAACATCTTTTGGATTATATGAGCTGATCCACTGAGCAAAATCTTAGGCCAAGCAAACTGGCAGCTACCTCCCCGAAGCGTGGAGTTGGATGGAGTGACCGCCACTGGCAGGGAGGGCAGACACTCCCCGCCCCAATGGCATTACGCCTGACCCACTGCACGTGTTTACAGTATCCACCTGTAAACACCTCCAGGCATTCGGGCGTGTCATCCCAGGATTAAAAGAGTAACTAAAATGAAACCTGACATGTCTCTGTTTAAAAAAAATATTTACGTACACTTCTGGGTCTGACTCAAGCATGTTATTTTCTCTGGCACTGATTTTTCACCTCCCTTCTTGATGTACTGTTAACTTAACTGTCTTTTTGTTACAAGCCATTTCAAATTCTTCATGGCAAGAGGTGGTTTGTGAATGAACGGAAGTTTCTAGTGCTTGAACCAGCTCAGCGCTCATTCACTACTTCAATTAGCAATGATTGAGTGTGCTTGGCAAGAGGGGCTGATGTGCACCCATACGAGGGAGCACACATACAACTACACTGTGTAATTCCCGCAGCTAAAAACAAACGCATCATTAAATTAGGCGATGCTTACTACATCTTCGAAGATACTTCTATCAAGATTTTTATAAACTACAGAAATGTTTGGTGTACAAAACACATAAAATTGTTACACACTAATTAGGCATTAATTATGAAATGAACACAGACATGCCTAAACCCAAATCATCTGCCAACTCTGGAAAAATTTTAAAAAACGTATCTGCATGTGAGGATGTTTGTAACCTATAATTTCAAAGAGAGTTGGGCAGTTAATAGAATACTTTTTATTAACCAAAGTCCACAGCTTAGTCAGAGTCCCTTAGCTGTTACCTAATGTCATTTTTCTATTTCAGAACCCCACCCAGGGTACCATGTTATCTTCGGTCATTGTGCCCTCAGGCTCTTCTTGGTTGGGACACTTTTAGGAGTTTCCCTGTTTTTCCTGATCCTAGAGTGTTTATGTACAGTGTCTTTTTTAAAAAATTAATTTATTTTTTAATTGAAGGATAATTGCTTTATAGAATTTTGTTGTTTTCTGTCAAACACCAACATGAATCAGCCACAGGTGTGTACACAGTCTTTGTCTTTAGTCTTACAGACACTGTTCACTTTCAAAGTCACTTTGGTCCATAACTTTCTGACCCAGTAAGGTTGTGTCATAAATCTGTAAGAGTTAGCTTCTTTTATCACAGTTTGCATCCTGTCCTGTGATTCCCTAAGTGATTTTTAGAATATGCATAGAGTTTTGTTTCACACTGTTTGAGTAAAATCCAATGGGTTTTGTCCAGTTACCTCAACTCCAACATTACACAGAACAGTTTACCACCCTAAAAATTACCGGCGCTTCACGTGTTCAACCCTCCTTGCTCCCAAACCCCTAATCTTTTTATTGACTCTATAGCTTTGCCTTTTCCAGAATGTCCATGGAACCATACAGTTCTGCTGACTTTTTAGATTGTTTCTTTCATTTGGCAGTCGTGGTTTAGTCGCTAAGTCATCGTCCGACTCTTGAGACCCCATGGACTGTAGCCTGCCAGGCTCTTCTGTCCATGGAAATTTCCAGACAAGAATACTTGGCGTGGGTTGCTATTTCCTTCTTCAGGGGTTATCCTAACCCCATTGGAAAAGACTCTGATGCTGGGAAAGAATGAAGGCGGGAGGAGAAGGGGAGGACAGAGGATGAGATGGTTGGATGGCATCACCAACTTGATGGAAATGAGTTTGAGCACGCTCTGGGAAATAGTGATGGACAGGGAAGCCTGGTATGCTGCAGTCCATGGGGTAGCAAAGAGGCAGAACCAAGTGAGCAACTGAAATGAACTGTGTCTTTCTGTGGCTTGTCCATTTCTTGTTACTGTTCTATAATATTTCTTTATATATGGATGTACCAGTTTGTTTATCCATTCACCTCTTAAAAGATATCATTTTGGCTGCTTCTAGTTTTGGCAACTATGTATAAAGCTGCTATAAACATCATGTACAAGGTTTTGGTGTGGACACAAATTTTCAACTCATTTGGGTAAATACCAAGACGCATGATTGCAGAATTGTATGCTGAGACTATCTTTAGCTTTATAAGAGACTGCCAAACTGTCTTCCAATTTTGTGTTTCCAACACAAGAATGTGCGTCATGGAGTTTCTGTTGCTCCACGACATTACCAGCAGATGATATTGCCAGCATTTTGGATTTTAGCCAATTTCAAAGGTATGTAGTGTTATCTCACTATTATTCAACTTGAATTCCCCAATGACAAACCTGTTGAGCACCTTTTCATATACTTCTTAGCCATCTGCGTATTTTCTTTGGCAAGATGTCTACTCAAATCTTTGTTTGCTCATATTTTAATTGAGTTGTTTTCTTACTGTTGAATAAAGACATTTTTTACAAAAGAACTGATTTTTGTTCAGATTTACACAATTTACTAGAGAAGAGATTATAAATCAATCTCATCATTTCACCTAGGTCAGCAAATACAGAACCAACAAAAAACTACTTGATTCTTTGGTTTTATATTTTTTTTAAAAAAGCAGTACATACAATGAAATCAATCTCAAACACCAGTCTTCTGCAGAGAAATAATCGAAATTAAGGTACATTCATGAAACAAGTGCACTATAGAGCTTTTAACACATTTATTATAAATCCTGAGTACATTCTGGCTTTATAAAAGATTGAGAGCTGTGTTATTTAAAATACAAGACATGTAAAATAAATGGCTCAGCCTGTCCACTACCAGGGCTCTGGTAAACATCTATGTTCCATTTCCATACTTCAGTCAAGCTTAATGGTGCAGACACCAAGTCAGTCAACTGGTCATTTTTCTCAGGTGGCTTTTTATCTGGAGATGTGGCTAATAACAATACAAAGGAAACTAACTTCTTTATTTTCTGTAGGAATTATAACAGCATTCAATGGGACAATATGATGTATGCATTCAACCACTGGTTTTTAAAAAACATCTATTGAAGGGGTTTTTGATTTTCTCTTTGTGTGAACTTTTTTTTGAGGAAAAAGAAAAATCTTTGGTGAGTGTATGTACGAAATGCTATTCTAGTGTCTGACACAGACAAGCAGAAAGAAAAGTGCTTCTGTTGCTCCCATTTTTAATGACTTCCCCCTTTCATATCCACCAAAACCAACCATTTAAGATTTAATCACACAGCTTTCCTTGAATGATATCAAAATTCCGGCTATTCATTAAGTCGTAGATCGTCTTTCCCTCTGAAAAAATCCATAGGAGAAAAAATTCAACTAAAACTGAAAACAATTTAACCGTATTTTTTAAATATAGGGATATGTGAAATGTTACACCAGTATGCTTTTCAAATAAGAGTAGGTTACCTATAAGCACTCATTATATAATAAGTTAGTCTATTTAAATTATGATTGCCAATTCATGACAGGAAATTTAAGCAAGAAACAGAGGTAGTCCAGAGCAGTACATATCCAAATGAATCACGAAGCTTTTGTAGTTGCTTCTAAAAACAAAACAAATCATGTGCACACACATATACACACCCAAACAAACAACAAAAAACTTAAGACAGTCAAGAATCTGTCTGCAATGCAGGAGACCCAGGTTTGATCCCTGGATCAGGAAGATCCCCTGGAGAAGGTTAACAACTATCCACTCAAGCATTCTTGCCTGGAGAATTCCATAGACAGAGGAATATATATCCATGCACAATTGTATTTTTGGGCTTCCCTAGCAACTCAGAATGTAAAGAATCCAACTGCAATGCAAGAGACCCAGGTTCTATCCCTGGGTTAGGAAGATCCCCTGCAGAAGGGAGTAGCAACCCACTCCAGTATTCCTTCCTGAAGAATCCCGTGGACAGAGGGGCCTGGAGGGCCACAGTCCATGGGGTTGCAAAGAGTCAGACACGACTGAGTGGCTAACAGCGACAGTAGTCTTGGAGGACTAAAAATAGAAGCACAAGCAACAAATTTGTTGTTAAAGAGGTTTGACTGCATTTCAAGTTTGGAAATATAGTTACATTTTGAATGTACCATATATCACTACCCACACAGTAGTATCTTTTAAAAGGATTATTAGTTTTTAAAAAATATATGTAGACAAGTGAAAGAAAATAGAACATAACAGTCAGATGATCCTAATGCCTAGAATAATCTGTTGACACACAGAGATAAATAAATGAAATATACACAGATGATTTGAAAATTTAGAAGCTCCTTTAGGCAGAGAGTAAGAAGTAAAACCCATCTAAACCCTACCCTTCCAATCCAGGCAACCTGTTATCACCTTCTACTTCAGATATACCAATTATTATAATCCCTTCCTTCCTTTCACAGAAGCAAAGTCATAACTAACTTTAGATATATTTTTCACAGAGAAAATGATTTATTTTATGGAGCAACATTTCTGTTCTATAGTATTTTTGGATACTGCTGCTAAGATCATGAATTTTTAATATAGAAGAATATGCTGTTATCACTTGTTCTTGTTAGATCTAATGAAAAGTAACGTTCCTTTCCCAAATGAGAATAAAACATAGTTATTCCTCATCCTGTAGTGTTTTTGACAACTGGGTTAAATAGCTTGTATTTTTTTTAACTGCTGGTGCCTCCAACTTTTAAATTTACAAAGAAGGTCAATAGTTGGGGTTTGGGCAAAAATAACTCAGTTCAAGCATGTGACACTGCAGGAGAAAACATCTTGAGCAAAAATTACTGGTGACTCTGTTAGAGCTCCCTGCAGAACACTGTCCCTGAGAGGTGTAAAGCCATGCTACTCGACAATCCCATTTCTCTTTCATTCACATCCACAACTCCTGGAGAAGTTGCCTGTCTATTGGTCCAAAGAAGTCTCAGCAGATGCTCTTATTCTCTAATTTATGGAGCCAACTGAAATCACAGTACCTGTGTCCTTCCATTACCACACCTGGACTGTCAGCTTCCAGGACAGTATCCAGTGATCCTGAATCAGAATCATCCAGCTTACCTTAGCAAACCTTTGATCTGCAGAAATGTTTTTCATTGTTTTTTAAAGGCCACACTTTGGGATGATGTGTTTTGCAGCAATAGGTAAATTAATGTAACCCACTAAAATTTTCCTAAAGCTTTCAGGTATTACTAAGATTTCTTCAGTATAAAAGCACTCTTCTTTCAGTTCTTCCATCTTTCTCCTTCTGCCAAAACTTCTCTAGAGTCCACACCGTTAAAACTGCTTTCTCAAAGGTCAATCAATACTCTCTTAATTGCTACATCAATGATCTGGGTTCTTTTTCTCATCCCTTTGATGCCTATACAGCTTTTGACAACTGGAAATCTTTACACCCTTGGCTTCCACGACAGTGAATTCTCCTGAGGACCAACCCAGGCTTCCTGGACTAATTTTCTGATTTCCTTCATGTGCTATATTTTTATTCTTATCCATGAATTACAGGTTACTTCTCCAAGGTTCTGACTTCCATCCTCATCCTTCACACGATAGGTACGGTAGTATCAACTGCCACAACCAGCTTATCAAGTACAAATGTGTGAGGCCTTATGCCAACCTCTGTGTATAGTATATAGATCATCCCATGGGCTTCCCTGGTAGCTCAACTAGTCAAGAATCTGCCTACAATTCAGGAAACACTGGTTTGACTTCTGGGTAGGGAAAATCCCCTGGAAAAGGACTAGACTACCCACTGCAGTATTCATGGGCTTCCCTGGTGGCTCAGACATAAAGAATCCACCAGCAATGCAGGATCCCCGGGTTGGGAAGATGCCCTGGAGAAGGGCATGGTAACTCCAGTGTTATTGCCTGGAGAATCCCCATGGACAGAGGAACTGGGCAGGCTACAGTCCATGGGGTCACAAGGGGTCGGACACAACTGAGCAAGTAAGCATAGGACAGCACAGATCATCCCATATTTGCCTAGCCTCTCAACTTCTCGGCGCCTAATATACTCTGCAATTCTGGCTTATCTACCACTTTAGTCAAGCTTTCTTTTCTTTCCCGGTAGTGAACTGAATTCCAAATACCTTATTCTGGAGTTTATCACCATCTTCCCAGTGTTTAGAAAAGTGCTAGACGTACGGCAGTATCTATGAAGCACATGGTAGGCTATTTGTTGCATAAACAATTGGAAAACCCACACATATCCTATCTCTTTTGACATAGGGTGGGCTGCCATACAAAACTAGACTATTAGCCTCAAAGCTACAAGGATTATAATTAGGAGTTCAACCTGCTGGTCCCATTTCTAAAGCACATTTATACCATTCCATTTATCTTATAAATCACCAGCATGTCAAAAGTTGTGCAAGACCTTTACAGAGAAAACTGCAAAATACTGAGTAAAGTTGTAACAGTTCTTAGGAGCTGGAGGAATATCCATATATATCATGAAAAGTCAACACTGCAAAGATGTCGACTGTCTCCAAACTGACCTTCAGGTTCAGTATAATCGCCATTAAAATTCCAGCAAGATTTCTTGTGGAAATTAAAACCGATTCAATAATTTATATGGAAATGCATGCAAAGGACCAAAGCGGAATAACAATGTCTAAAAAGATGACTGGCAATATATATATAGTTTTGGTGAAGACGTGGGCCCACTAGAACTTTCTCACAGTACTTTTGGAAGCCCAAGTTGTATAGCTACTCAGACACTGCTTGACAGTATTTTCTATTTATTTCTGACTGTGCTGGGTCTTGGGTGCTGAGCAGTCTATTCTCTAGCTGCCAAGAGTGGGGGCTCCTCTCTAGTTACAGTACGTGGGCCTCTCGTGGCGGTGGCTTCTCTTGATGCAGAGTCCCCTCTCTAGGGCACTCAGGCTTCAGTGGTCGCAGCTCCCAGGCTCTAGGGCACAGGCTCAGGAGTTGTGGCCCGTGAGCACAGTTGCTCCTAGGCATGTGGGATCTTCCGGGATCAGGGGTGGAGCCGATCTTATTGTCAGGTAGATTCTTTACCACTGAGACACCAGGGAAGCCCCTGACAGTATTTTCTAAAGTTCAGCATACACATATCCTGGGATTCAGCAATTCTCTTCTTGAGAATAAAGTTTTTTAAAAAGGTATGAATGAGACCATCAAAAGATATGGCCAATGTCATTTCCTTAGGTTTTCTCAAATGCAGCTGTAAAGAAAAGCTACAGGAAGTTTGCCTGTTCTGCTGTAAACGTTTTGTAGTGTCTATTACACCATTTGGGGTTTCCTGGTGCCTCAGATGGTAAAGAATCTGCCTGCAAGGCAGAGAGACCTGGGTTCACTCCCCAGGTCAGGAAGATCCCCTGCAGAAGGGAATGGAAACCCACTTCAGTATTCTTATCTGGAAAATTCATCTTGTTTATAAGTTGGGGACTAATTGTTAAATTATCACTTTATCTTTAAAGATGCAAATTCAGTCTGAAAACCAAAATGTAGCACTGCTTTGAGCTATAATGCAGCGCTCCAGTAACAATTGCATGGAACATTCTCTACATTTGCTAAATAATTTGTGATTTCTCTAAAATCACTAAATAGATTTTTTTTTAAGGGATCTCAGGGAATATGATTTGGTCTTGAATATGCCTTACTAGGACATTTACAGCACATGAATATATGGTTTCAAATATGTCATGTTGGTCAAAAAGCTGGTTTGGGTTTTTCCATAAAATCTTGGCTAACCCAGTAAAAATGCTTTTGGGAATTTCAAGTGTAACTTGAAGGAGGTGGTTGGATTCAAACTACTTATAGCAACCCACACATGCATACACACACATGGCTAAAATTTTAGCTGTTTGTGTCTCAGAATCCATGCTATTTTGGCCATCTCTGCATGCTAGAATATGAAACAATAGTTACTCAACATCTGGATTCTATTATAGCTTCTGTATTATTAATAACTCATAACATACTTTTATATTTCACATTAAAAAAAAAAAACTTCTGGCTAACTAAACAAACTGACAGGGGTTTCAAGTACTGCAAAAGAAGAGAACTAGTTTTTAGTAAATAAATTCTGCATTTAAAAAAAAAATGAAAGGGAAGGGAAGGAAGGAAAAGAAAGGAAAAGAGAAGAAGAAAAACACTTGCTTTCAAATGAGAGCCAGCATCTACCAGCACAGACTGATGTCATTAACGATTTCTGGTTTCCAGCTCCAGATTTACCACCACTTGGCAGGCAACGTTTAAATTTGCTTTTATTCTCCCTTTGGCAGCTACTCTAAAAATTTTGGTCACTCTCCTTAAGCTACCTACCCAATTCCTCCTGTGCTCCCAAGTAGACATTTGCTGCCCTACAGCTAAATTTGACTGTAGTTACATCCATTTCTTCCTTCAAGTTTATGGCAGCCCACTCCAATACTCTTGCCTGGTGGGCTACAGTCCACGGGACTGCAAAGAGACATAACTTAGCAACTATCCCTTACTCAACTCACATCCATTTTTATTTCTTCCTTCAAGTCTTCAGAAGATGAGGTGCCTGTCCCCCATTTTATATCCTTGCCCTGTTGTCTTTCCAAGTTCCCTGGGAACTTGTTCTAAGCCTGTTTCTTCTCTTTCTTGCATCTTCAAGCTCCTCTCTCCTGGCTCCTACTTTCCAGATAAAAACCACACTTTAGGCATTCCCATTCTTTGATACATCTTAAGTGAGGCTGTGAAAGTGTTAGCCGCTCTGTCATGTCCAACTCTTTGTGACCCCAAGGACCGCAGCCCACCAGGCTCCTCTGTCCATGGGATTCTCCAGGCAAGAATACTTGAGTGGGTTGCCATGCCCTCCTCCAGGAGATCTTCCCGACCCAGGGGTCCCCCACACGACAGGCAGATTCGTTACCATGTGAGCCATCAGGGAAGGGCTTGCTTTCGAGGCCCAAAGACTAGTTCACACACGTCGTGTGCATGACCCCGCTCCCCGCCCTTCACTCCCCCAAGGACTGTCACCTCACTTCGACCCTCTCCCTCAGTCAAGATCGCTGATGTCTTCCTAACGTCTCCTCCTCCTCTGCCAGGGCGTCCCCCACATTGAGGCAGACTTCTCTTCCTAATACGCACATTGGTCTTGCTCTGCTTTCCTACGTAAACCCTTACAAATGGGTGACCAACGCTCCTGAGCTGCCTGCCCCAAGTCCTCACCCCCACTCCAGCAGCCCTGGAGTAACCATGCCTTGAAGAGATCTTCAAGCCTTTGTTCTTGCTGGTCACTCCTGCTTTGACTGTGACCCACCCCTGCTTTTCTGCCTAGCAGAAAAGCGAGCCAGAAAGAACAAAAGTTCTTTGCTGTTGTTCAGTGGCTAAGTCACGTCTGACTTTTTGTGGCCCCAAGGACTGCAGCACACCAGACTTCCCCATCCTTCACCATCTCTGGAGTTTGCTCAAACTCATGTCCACTGAGTCGGTGATGCCATTCAAACATCTCATCCTCTGCTGACCCCTTCTCCTCCTGCCCTCAATCTTTCCCAGCATCAGGGTCTTTTCCAGAGAGTTGACTCTTCACATCAGTTGGCTAAAAGTGTTGGAGCTTTAGCTTCAGCATCAGTCCTTCCAATGAATATTCAGGGCTGATTTCCTTTAGGACTGACTAGCTTGATCTTGCAGTCCAAGGGACTCAAGAGTCTTCTCCAGCACCACAGTTCGAAAGTATCAATTGTCCGGTGCTCAGCCTTCTTTATGCTTCAATGTTCACATCCCTACATGACTACTGGAAAAACCATAGCTCTGACTATACAGACTTTGTCGGCAAGGTGACGTCTCTGTTTTTTAATATGCTCTTTGGGTTTGTCAAGATTCCTCTCTACAGGTCAGAATACGAGCTGTCTGAGGCTCACCGGAATCTAGTGCAGGATTGGAACAGAATTGAAAACATAAGAGTTCTTCAGGTTTGAGACAAAGAATTCTGAAGTTATCTAAATCTGGGTTTAAATCCTGGCTCCACTATATACCAGCTCTATTAACTTCAAAGAAACGCTCTCAACATTTTCCTGTTTTTGAAATGGGGATGATGATACCTTTTCCCATAGATTCTTGTGAGGATTATATGAGATAATAGACACTCAACAACTGCTAACATGTAGTGTTTAAGATGTTTGGTGAATTTCTGAACACATTGGTCACATAATATTTCAAAAATTATAAATAATTAAGATCACACAGGAGCACAGATTAAATTTTCAAAATGTACTTATCAACACATTTACATAAAAGTATAGTTTATTTTTATTAAAACCAAACTGGAATTCTTTCTCTTTTGATTTTAATTGATGGCTACTCCATATTTACATTTTTTAGTATGACATTGTTTATATGTAAAACCTAAAAAGAAATTATACAAATGAACTTACTTACAAAACAGAAACAGACTCACAGACTTAGAGAATGAACTTACGGCTACCAAAGGGGAAGGACAGGGAGAAGGGATGGTTAGAGAGTTTGGGGTGAACATGTACACACTGCTATATTTAGAATAGATAACCAACAAGGTCCTAGTGTATACCACAGAGAACTCTGCTCAATGTTATATGGAGCCTGGATGGGAGGGGAGTCTGGGGGAGAATGGAAACATGTGTATGTATGGCTGAGTCTCTTTGCTGTCCGCCTGAAACTATCACAATATTATTAATCAGCTATATCCCAAAACAAAATAAAAAGTTAAAAATAAATATAATTTTTTATAATCCTTGTAATGGAAAGAAACATAAAATCACTAATTTGATCTATTTCCTCAAATTCAACATGACTGAGATTCAATTACTTCCTCTATCTTGCTACTTAGTAACTCTGGTGCTTCCAAATGAAATTAAAAAGAAATGACTGTAAGACAGACGGAACAAACAGACATTAGCTAATTAGGGGGAAAACCACATAAATTAGATATGGAAAAGTCATCTGAAGTCAAGACAGTCATTATTCAAAAGCATCAGGTTAAAAGTGAACACACACAAAAATCAAAACCCAGCAAAATATCAATATTAAAACAGGATCATGAATGATTTTATTTTTTCCTTTTTACTTGTTCATTTTTTAAAACTCTTCTATAAAAAGCATGTATCATTTTTTATAGTAAAATTGTTTTTAAAATCTTTTGGAAAATGCTCAAAATAAACTGTCAGTGAAGAGGTAAAAATATAATATTATATGTTCCATATGGTACCTATTATGGAAGAAAAAGTGTATACTTGGGGAGGGTCTACATATCGGGGGAAAAAAACTAGAAGGCAATATATAAAAATATTCTTGGTTTCTCTGGTTGGTGAAATTAGCAGTAGTTTTAGTGGCCTTAATTATTTTCTATATTTTCTAATTTCTTTATGATGATCTAGTATTACTTTAAAAAAATAACTTCCTTTTGGATTCATGTACCATAGAATTTAATCATTTAAATTGTACAATTGTTTTTAGACAGTCACAAAACCAAGCAACTATTACTGTAATCAACTTTAGAATATTTTCACCACCTCAAAAGAAAACCTGGATCCATTTGCAGTTCGTCATTACCTCCTCTTCCTAGCTCCTGGCAACCTCCAATCTATTTTCTGTCTCTACAGATTTGCCTTTTCTGGATATTTCACATACACATTGTTGTTCAGTTGCTAAGTCATGTCCAACTCTTTTGCAACCACATGGACTGTAGCCCACCAGGCTCCTTTGTCTATGAAATTCTCCAGGCAAGAATTCTGCAGGCGGGTTGTCATTTCCTCCTCCAAGGGATCTTCCTGACCCAGGGACCGAACCTGCATCTCCTGCATTGGCAGCTGGATGGATTCCTTACCACTGAGCCACCTGGGAAGCCATATAAATAGGATCATATAATATGTGGTCTTTTGTGAATGACTTCTTTTATTTAGCATAATGTTTTCAAGGTTCATTCATGTTATGGCATGTATTAATATTTTATTTCTTTTTGTCACCAAGCATTATTCCCTTGTTTGGATAGAGTACATTTTGTTTATCCACTTACAAGCTGTCATTTGCTTCCATTTTGAGGCTATTCTGAATGATGCCGCTAGGAAGGTTCGTGTACATGTTTTGCATACACATATGTTTCTAAATCCCTTGGATATACAACAAGGAGTGGAACCACCCAGTTATTTGGTAACTCCACATTTAGCTTTATGAGGAACCATCAAACTGTGCTTCAAAGCAGCTGCATCATTTTATGTTCCCACCAGGAATGGAGGAGAGCTGTAATTTTTCCACATCATTGTCAACGCATGCTATTGCCCATCTTTTTGATTACAGCTATCCTAGTGGGTTTGAAGTGAGAGCTCATTATGGATTTGATTTGCATTTCTGTGATGGCTAATGATGTTTAGCATCTTGCAGGAACTTACTCTTCTTTGGCGAAGTGTTCAGATCTTTTGCCCATTTTTAAATTGGGCTATTTATCTTTTTATGATTCAGTTGTGGGAGTTTTAAAAAATACATTCTAAATACAAATCTCTTATCAGATATATGACTTACAAAATGTTTTGTGTTAATGTGCAAAGAGGAAAAAGTACTCCCATCTCCTCCAAAAATTCAATTAGCAAACACTGTGATCATGGGATGAAACACAGTAATAACGACTGTAAAACAACCTAAATATGTGAGCAGCATTTTATGATGTTCAACCTAATCCTTACATGCATGGTAATAACAGGCCTTTTAAGTCAAGAATCAGAGGCCAGCAAAGGTAAAGTGACTTACTCCAAGTTTCTCCTGATTTAAGTTATTTTTCTATGTGTCATCTGTCTTATTTGTTTTAAAGTTCTCTCCCTGTGTTGTTTTCAAATTTGTGAGCAAGATGTCTTCATTCTTTTCAGAATAAGGCAGGTATGTTTATGCCAGAATTCCTTTAAGTCTCATAGCTATGTAGGATGCGGCTGCTGCTGCTAAGTCACTTCAGTCGTGTCTGACTCTGTGACCCCATAGATGGCAGCCCACCAGGCTCCCCCATCCCTGGGATTCTCCAGGCAAGAACACTGGAGTGGGTTGCCATTTCCTTCTCAAAGTGAAAAGTGAAAAAGTAACACCCAAGTCTCTGAGTCCCTGCTTCAGGCCTTTCTCAACTGTGAGAATACCCATCCAAACTCCGCAGTGTGAACAGAGATCTGCGAAGGATGACAAGACAAAGCGGGAATGAGCATGAGCCAAACAACCCAGGTCGGTGGTGTCAGTTTCCTATGACTATCACAACAAATTACCACAACATCCGTGGCTTAAAGCAATAGCAATTTATTCTCTCACAGTTCTGCAGATAAGAAAACAGGCTGAAACCAGTTGAAGCTGCATGAAAATCAAGGTGTTGGCAGAGCCACAGTCCCTCAGGGAGGCTCTGGAAGAGAAGCAGTCCCTTGCCTCTTCTATAGATAGATGCTGGTGCTCCTGGTGTTCCTTGGCTTGTGGCCCCACCACTGACTCCGTTGTTGCCTCTGGGGTCACGCTGCCTTCTCTTCTTGTGCCTGAAATCTCCTCTGCCCACCTCCCCTTACAAGGACACTTGTGATTATGTGTACTTCCAACTCCCAGGATCCAGGATGATCTCCCCATCTCAAGGTATTTTTTTTTAATATTTCTTTTTGGTTGCTCTGAACCTTCACTGCTGCACGCAGGCTTTCTCCAGTTATGGTGAGCAGGGGCCACTCTTCATCGCAGTGCGCAGGCTTCTCACTGAGGTGGCTTCTCTAGAGCACGGGCTCTAAGGTGTGTGAGCTTCAGTGCTTGTGGCACACAAGCTCAGCTGGCCCACAGCATGTGGAATCTTCCCAGGTCAGGGATCAAACCCGTGTCCCCTGCATTGCCGGACATATTCCTATCCACTGTGCCACTGTCCCACCAAGGAAGTCCCGGTACAAAATGTTTGCCATGTAAGGTGACCTTCCAGGTTCTGGGGACCAGGACATGATCAATGAAAATCCAAGGACCATTACTTAGCTGGAGGCAGGAGGTTTTACAAGACCCAAGAACAAAGTCCCAAAGCTGTAAGGGGCAACTTCCACTGTCTTCCTTTCTTTATACTCACAGGGCAGTTGTTTCACAAAAACTGCTCTAATAGCTATGGTCTTGCTATTCCAGCCCAGTACTGCTAAAAGTCACCATCTTAGTTACCTGATCAAGTAGCTTCAATTACTTTTTGAGAACAATTTTATACAGAGGAAAACACTATCAAAGATTCAAATTTGTTATAATATTAATTTAAAAAAACAGGAAGAAAAAAGAGAAATTGAAAAATACCTCAAAGTTGTTTACTGATATATGATATAAATCTAACATTAAAAGAGGAACTAGACATTTAATATTAAGTCACTCCTCAGCTACTCAAAAATAACTGAAATGTGCAGTGCAGTCATAAATTGTACACATGATATACAAGGCTTAATGTACCGGCAACTTCTTTCCTCTTAAACTAGATAGTAAATATTGTTTAGTCACTCAGTTCTGTCCAACTCTCCTGCCTGTAGCTTGTCCATGGGATTTCCCAGGCAAGAATACTGCAGTGGGCTGCCATTTCTTTCTCCATGATAGTGAGTATGTGGGCATTTCTATCCCTGTCCTTTGTAGGCCTGTAATATCTTTCCAATATTACTTCACAGTTTTTAAGCATTAAAAAAGAAAAACAGGTACAACGTAACCTTCCTCCACAAAGCATCCAGTGCACCAAGCTTCATGTCACTGCCTACTATTACATCAGTAATCCTGCCAAATGCCATTGCCAAAATCTATAAACCAGCCAACTCTTTGGTTGGGGGGGGGGGGGGGGGGGGGGGGGGCGGGAAACTCCTGCTTCCTTATTAACTCTTTAGGGAAGTGGAGAAAAGGTAGTGAAAATGGGAAGGTCTCTGACCAACTAGGAAACAGCCCAGCTGATGAAGTTTCCCGACCTTCACATCCGTTGCCCTACAGTTTCTATTTTTTGATACAGAAAGATTTTTTCACTATTTACTAAGATTAAGTTATTCATCTTCCAGATGGATTTTGCTGGCTGGATGTTAAGTGCCGCAGTTCTCCCTTTCTTGACACAGGCAACTTGGCCTCAAAAGAAAGATATGTTTCTGAAATACTTATAAAGTTGCTTTTAGTAGATGAAAATTGTACTTTCTGGTTGCCTTAAACTGTATTTTCAGAGATTTATTCTTAAGGAAAAAGTCTAGCTCCAAGAAAAATTTATGCTTATATTCAAAGCACACTTTCCTTTCTGATACACAGGAGAAAAAATTTCTACCATAGTTCATTAGAACGGTTTAAAAAAAAAAAAAGCCCCAAGGACGTGTGTTAGACAGCAGACAAGCCATGAACAGACATGAAGATTCTGATCCCTAATTCTGAACCTCTTCCATTGGACATCTTCCATGCTAAATGATGGCTTCAGCAAGGGTAATTCCATCTGTATCAAATAAGTCCCAGATCCTCTGCTCTAGACTTGTGATTTTTTCTATCTTTACAAAGTAGATTTTAAACTTATACTTGAAAAATGGCAAAAATTAAAATCTCAGAATATTTGCAGGATTTTACTCAGATGTGTTATTCATTAAAGGTTCTCTAAATTGCATGTTCAATGTCTAGTCCTTGGTTGTTGGTGTTTTAATCGATCAGACATGTCTGACTCTTTGTGATCCCATGGACTGTTGTCCGGCCTGGCCCCTCAGTTCACAGGATTTCCCAGGCAAGAATACTGGAGTGGGCTGCCATTTCCTTTTTCCAGGGGATCTTCCTGACCCAAGGATTGAACCTCCATCTTCTGCATTGACAGGCAGGTTCTCTACCTCTGAGCCACCAGGGAAGCCCATCTAGTCCTTTACAGTGGAGTAAATATGGCTCTTAAACCACCAAAATACCAATTCTACGCTAGGCTTAATGAGAAACTTGTTCTGTCTCCATTCTCAGAAACCAAATAAGACTGACATGCAACCTGCAGAGCAACCCGGAGTAAAGCGACCACACCCATCTCAGGCTCCTAAATAACTTGGGGTAGGTGTCCTTCGTCCCAGATTCAGTAATATTTGTACCCTCGCTTCTCAGAATATAGTAAGATTTGAGAACATGTACCCTTGTCAGGTTAAAGCAAGGAAAACCACAGTTTAAATTAATTTCAAATTTAACAGAGATGCCAGAATAAGAGCCTAAACTGTTCACCAAATCAAACTATCAATTTTTTGAAGCAAAATGAAAACAAAGCACCCCTAAATTAAGTGTGTGGGTCACAGAAGCCGCCAGTAGGTATTTTACTTCCACGTGAGTCTATCACTGAAGAGGCCAGGAGGCTTGAGACTCAGAATGAAGGGCCATTCTGTAATCTCCCTGGCAGCATTCAGGATAATGGGGAAGAAATAGCATGTCATCGTGACAGAAGAGAAAAAGTTTACAAATTCAGTTCAGAGCCAGTGGGCTAAAGACTTGCTGAGGAGGAATCATTTTGAGGTTATTACAGTACACTGTAATTCAAGCCATTTTAAGGCTCAACCCCCCAAGAAAAACGTGTGGCAGACCTGGCAATGAGAGCATGCCCACAGTCAGTCAATCAAATAGAACGGACGTTCTAGAAACCAGAGCACCTGAGATGGTTTGTTTGCATTCGAACATTAAGCTTAATGTGGGTGGGAAGGAGATATTTCTGTTTGGAAACAACGTAAAGCTATTGCTACTGCTGCTATTATTTTTAACCTTTATTTTGACCTGTAGTTCTTACTTCTTGTTACTCAAACCAATGACGCCTGAGGAAATACAGGCTACACAAAACTGAAACTATTTACCGTAAGTTAGGCAAGACCGATCCCATGCATGTGACTAACTGAAAGTCTCTTTTCTCCTGTGCGAGACATGAGCAAAGACCTGGATGAGCAATCCTGGGAATTCCCTGGCAGCCCAGTGGTTAGGACTCCATCCTTGCACTGCAAGGGGCCAGGATTCGATCCCTGGTTGGAGAACTAAGATCCCCACAAGCCTCCAAATGGCCAAGTTAAAAGAAAAAAAGAAAAAAGAAAAAGCCTACAGATGAGTGAATCGAAGATTAATGGGAAGAAAGAGCAAAACGAACCTAAGAAACAGAAACACCGAAATATGATTCCTGGACTAAATGTCTGAGCTGTAAATCCAGACAAGTACTTGGTGAAAGGTTGCTAAGAAGCATCTAGATGAGAAAACGACTGAGGCAGAAACTACAACTGAGAGGTTGACAATATGAAATGGAGCAGGTCATCTGGGCACAATCAACAAAACATCAAGGAAACAACAGACTGAGGGTAAACTCACAGGAATCTGATGAGTTCAGTGACCATCTATTAGTGACCTAATTAAAGAGTTACGTCAGGTTAGGTTAAGTAATGGGATTGAAAGTGAAAGGTTTAGTTGTTCAGTTGTGTTCAATTCTTTGCAACCCCATGGACTATCCAGTCTGCCAGGCTCCTCTGTCCATGGGATGTCCCAGGCAAGAATACTGGAGTGGGTTACCTTTCCCTTCTCCAGGGGATCTTCCCAACCCCAGGATTAAACCCAAGTCTCCTGCGTTGGCAGACAGATTCATTACCACTGAGCCACCAGCGAAGCCCTAAGTAATGGGATTACATATGCATAACATTTTGATGTACGTATCTTAAATCATTTATGACCCCCTGAGCTCTCATTAAAAGTTTTATACCGAGGTAGTTAACTGACTTTAAATTTGCCAAAAAGCCAGTGTCAGAAGAAATGTGCTCAAGAGAAACAAGTGTGCAATGCCCATGGCCCTAAAGCCAAAGTATTTAAGGTGTTTTTCCAATGCCAACCCACACAGCCATTCAATCTCTGAGGGCTGAACTTTG
The DNA here is from genome assembly GCF_910594005.1 of Cervus elaphus. Classification (NCBI taxonomy): domain Eukaryota; kingdom Metazoa; phylum Chordata; class Mammalia; order Artiodactyla; family Cervidae; genus Cervus; species Cervus elaphus. The sequence continues at coordinate 28,730,837 of NC_057836.1, read as the reverse complement.
CTCTAAAAGGGCTACATTGAGACAGATCTCAATGGCTGGGCACTGAGTTCCACACTTTCTGGCTATATGTAATTACAAAATGTATCAAGGTCAACAAAGAATTATTTACAGTTTTCTTTTTAAAAGTCTCTATCAATTTATATTATTGTCTCATATGGAGATTACATAATGGAATGAATCTAATAATTTTAATGTGTTCTTAATAATATTATGAAGAGTTTTTTTTAAGACAAGTTTTACAAAAGTAAAGAAGAAAAAAAAAAACAAAATATAAGCTCTTAAGCAGGTTATTCATTGATATGGATTAAAAGTATGAGAAGAAAAAATTCAATTTGGTAAACATTTAGTTAAGCTTCCCTGGTGGCTCAGACGGTAAAGCGTCTGCTTGCAACGTGGGAGACCCAGGTTTGATCCCTGGGTCAGGAAGATCCCCTGGAGAAGGAAATGGTAACCCACTCTAGTACTCTTGCCTGGAAAATTCAATGGACTGAGGAGCCTGGTAGGCTACAGTCCATGGGGTCTCAAAGAGTCGGACATGACTGAGCAACTTCACTTTCACTTTCAAACGTTAAGTGCCTACTGTGTACGATACAGTTAGGTTTCCACTAATTTAAGAGTTTATACTTCATTAAGTCTAATTTTATTTATTTAACATTATTTAAATACTAATAATTGGAGAAGGAAATGGCAACCCACTCCAGTGTTCTTGCCTGGAGAATCCCAGGGACGGGGGAGCCTGGTGGGCTGCCGTCCATATATGGGGTCGCAGAGTCGGACACAACTGAAGCGACTTAGCAGCAGCAGCAGCAAATACTAATAGAAACAAATCTGAGTGTTTGCTTTTTAGCTAACTTATCACTTTGTCTACTAGGCCAAACACAGCTGGAACATAACAGGTATTTAGCAACTACTCTATTTTTGGAAGCTGACTAAGCCACTGAGACCCTTTTAACATTTCATCATGCATGCATTCTGGTTTAAAAAGTATGTTATTATAAAGAGATTCCAAGCATATTATTATTTATCCATGCGTGCTAAGTCGCTTCAGTTGTGTTCAAGTCTTTGCGACCATATGGACTGTATGTAGACTACCAGGCTCCTCTGTCCATGGGGTTCTCCAGGCAAGAATATGGAGTGGGTTGCCACTGTAAATCAGTACATTTCTGTGAATCTGATACTTCAGACAGCTGATAGGTTACATTTTGAAAAATCGTTTAATGCAGAAAATAACTTAATTGTTTGGAAAGGAAATTAAGAAGACAGACATTCATTCTATACCTGTTTTGTGACTAATATCATGCTAGGTTATTTTCATAAAATTCAATTCCTATAAATCTATAAAAAAGAATTGACATTTCTGTTTACTACTGAAAACACAGAGGATAGAGAAATACCCAGGCCCACCAGACTATAACTTCCAGTTATTTCACATTACAAATCATATTTTAAAAATTAACTTGTTTCTCCATGGGACTAATCTAGAAGTAACTTTGAGAATGAATGAGAACTTGTGAGAATTATCAAAATCTTTACATGGTCACATTGTGCCCCAAATCTTTCACTGCCAATGCTTCTGCAGTTTAGGACTTTAAAAAAATGTAACTTTAGCATCATTTTTATCACCAAATCTAATCATACCCTATAAGTCCCATTTACACTGTAGTTCTAAGATGGTTCTTCTAAATACATAATGAGAAAAGAACAGAGGTAATTTTCTGAAAGATATATACAAACCCTTAATTCTTCCTTCACTTTTCTGGATATTTCAATATACAGAATATATTCAGAATTAAAATGTGTGCTTAATGTTTAATACCATGCATTGGTTTTTCTTTTCAAAGTAAACCATAGTCCAGAAAAAAAAGTTCTGAACAAGATGTTAGAGGCCCACTGTTACCCAAAATTACTTGACCATAGACCCCATTTTCAGCTACTACTGGGGACCTTTAAGTCCTACTGAACTTCATAAAAGCTAGGGAAATAAATGCTCCTCATTAGGCAGGCATTAAGTTAAATAAGTGACTGCATGAACTTAATGATGTGGAAAAGAACAAAATATAGAGGTATATGCTTCATCTTCAAAAACCTGGCAAAGAAATCCTTGTCATCAGTAATTTTTCTTTTCATAGTCCCCTCTTTCCATTTCCTCAGTATTTCTTACTATTTCCTTTAATAGATCTTCTACTGATTATCCATTTATCTTCTACTGAAGATCTATGATTAGAGGTAAATGGGACTAAATATGTAAAAGAAAATAGTGTATTTTGCCATGAAAATTTCATGATTATTTCATGAGCAAATATGGGGGGGGAAAGTTAAAATTTGCAATCTTCTATTTATATAATACACATGGAATATGTATCACTGAAAACTTCAAAGACCACAGAGAACTTACACATTTGAAATATTTTTCATTAAAAAAGAAAACAGTTGACAGAATTCTATCAAAGCAGTACTTGCTTTTTTCCCCACAGTAGCTCTCTGTGAATGACATACAGCCCTGGCAAATCTTTGCCACAGTCCAAGAAATCATCGTATTATTACTTTAGAAACCTTAAATGAACATACTACCATGGGAAAATATTATTATATATTAAAAATAAGTGGTAATAAACCGGGTGTACGTGCCGCCCCAGGCCACACAAGTGAGTCAGTGTTTAGAAGTGGGAATAGATTTCTTGAGGATGTCACCCAGTTCTCATCTCTAACTGCTAACCCTCCCTCTTCCATGAATATACAAGCTTTAAGTATACACCCACCTCCTTCACAGGTGCCAATCCTGGAAAATGGCATAGTGGGGGCAGTTCTCAAAACAAAGATATTTTAAGAAAGCATCCCATAATTGCCTGGCATTTGAAGGCACTAGGCTTTTAGTATTCTCTTCCTATTTCTCCCACCCCCTCGTCGTTTTTCTAGAGCTCTTTAATGCACTTTCTATACCTCAATTTCCCTACCTGACATTTCTGTTTACTCACCAACATGATTTTCCCCCAAGGAAATAAAAATGGTAATTTTATGCTTTTTCTTCAAATCTTCAAAAAATATGATTTCTCTTCGGCAGAGTATGCAATTTTAGTTTTTAGGAGAATACCCTGAAGACTTGTTTGCCAAGTTTATCTATTATAAACATAATCAAAATCATGTTTATTATGAAATAATGATGCATAGATTTTAAATGTTGCTTGATATTATGAGAATATTTAAAAATTGCAAAAATTTTTTTTCTCCTTTAACTTCATGGTAAAACATGAATATGTTGGATAACAAATAATCACAAAACATTTTAAGATTATCTGCCCAGCAATTATCATAATATGAGCTCAAGGGAAGTAAGAAGAGCCCCAAATGGCACAATTACTGTACTCACAACACTTCTGTAGCTAATTCAATAGCTAAAAACAAATTCCAAATATAAATTCTGAATAACTGCAACATATTTTACAGTGTTAACAAATTCATATCATTTTTTGAGTATTTTTTAAATGATCAATTACATTACAAAGCCAATTTATTTTTGAACCACCTATGTAAAAACATGGACAACAGAGCCTCTCATTCTCTTTAAAGAATTCTTGCTCTTGTGCTATGACTTTATTAGATACAGTTTTAAATTCTTGCTTTTACACTAAATTCTTACCACTGCTTTGTTACATATAGTTTTAAAATGTGAAAGTAAAAAAATGATTAACTTAATTAAAATACAAGAGCAAAACTGTTAAACTGTCCACCCAGACAAACCCTGAATTCCCTCAGCACACAATTCGGCTAGCGTTATTCAGCACCAGTGAGCAAATGAAATCTGTGGAGAACAAGGAGGAATACCATCATAGCAATTCACAAACTTGTCACCTCAGAAATATACTGAAAATATTTCAAAAGAGTGAGATATGGATAGCAGAAACAATTTCTTCCCAGTCTGAGCTAAGTTACTTTGCTACATAAAGCTACAGCTTAGTATTAAAAAATGCAGACGATATAAGTAAAGACAGAGCCTTGCTAGGAATTACAGAATAGAATAAAACAGCTAGTTAACTCACCACACAGCCTTTTGCTAACAACTTCCATGCTTCTCTTTGTCTCAGGCCTCTGGCTTCCAGAGACAGATTACATGCTCTCTGACAGAATGATGACAAAAGGGCACACGGCGATCTCTTTTCTGCTCCTGCCACTAGAAGAAAACTGAACCACACCGCAGCCTCCAAGAATAAGTACTTCCTACGAGCATGCTCAGTATCTAATTTAAATGACTTGGTATTTCATGTCGGCATGTGACGGCCTACTTCCAAAGAAACTCTGAGAGCCGAAAATTCAATCAAAGATCATTAACTGCAATAAACTGAACAGAACCACCGAATGAATATTGATTTGTCTTTAGCTTCATGATTTTTGAGGTTCACTTAACTTGATGTGACTGGAAATGATTATTCCTATTATTCAAACAAGTCCTTAGGTTTCAATTATCACATTAGCTATGTCCACATGAGCACCCAAAATGCTGGAATGAACTGGAAACTTCAAGATATCCGGATGTGATCCCCAAAATTAAATGTGACCACTGATGAATTAAGCAAACTATGAGCCATTCATATTTCACTTTCTAACCTCTCATTCTGTCCTCTTGTCTATTCCCTAAATAAAATCATCTACGAACTTATCTAGCACTATTTTCATTTCTGCTTTGGAAATGTTAGTAAATATCAGTAAGCTGGAATGGTCAGCATCTGTATTCAAACTACAGCAGATAAGATTTTCTCACCTACAGATTATACATTACATAACAGACTACATGCTTATATAAAACAGGCCTCACCCAAATGTTGATAGAACTTTAAATAGGACTTAAAAAAATTTTTCCCCACATTTTCAAGAACAATTTTTACCAAAATGCCACACAACTATACACACAGAAATCACCCAAATAGTTCATGTATGTACGTTTATGTCACCAAATAACTCATTTGCCCGGTTTGCTGAGTAAGTTGCTGCAAAGACCATGCAGTTCTACATGATGGAAATATGGTCAAGAAGCTTATCCCCTGCTCACTGTGACCATTTCAGTCTCCCAGACACAGAAACCTAGCAAGCAGATACAACCCAATCAAACCAACCAGACGATTCTTGAATGCCCACTTCCCATTTTCACCCTGGGCAGACAAGCAAAATTAGAAGTGCCTATACACTTGACATACAGCCACCCTGGGAAAGCAAACCACTGGCAGAGTGGGGCTGGCCTGTCTTGCAATGGGCCCCTGAGCTAAGGTATGATTTCCCTTCCTTCACAGTCTTTTTTGGTTACTCCCACCACTTCCTGATTGTAAACTGCCCTGTCTACCTCCCAACACACAAAGGTCTCATTTTGTGAACAGGAGCCTTGCCTCCCTCCAACCCCCACCCCCAAATTGACGTGGAAGGCCTGGGAAAGTGAGAAGGCAGAGGAAACAGACAGACTCCATGGCAGTAGCTGAGGTAAGGTCCCTCATACATAGTGGGACAAGATTTTTAAAGGTTCAGAGAGGTTATATAAAATAAAACATTAAAGTTGAAAAAAAAATCATAGGGAACAGTTTATGGAACCACATGTAATTCCAATGTTGTTTTTCTATAGTTGCTCAGTCGTGTCTGACTCTCTACAACTCCATGGACTATTGCCCACCAGGCTCTTCTCTCCATGGGATTTCCCAGGCAAGAATCCTGGAATGGGTTGCCATTTCCTTTTCCAGGAGATCTTCCCAGACCAAGTATCGAACCCACATCTCCTGCACTGACAGGCGGATTCTCTACTAATAAGTCACCAGGGAAACTCCTGTAATTCCAGTACCTTTCTAGGAAATAAAGGTGTTAAGTTCAAAGAAAACTGCCAACACACCAGTTTCTTTGGCATTCTACCAAAGCAACTCATTCTTACTGTCAAGGAAAATTCAGTAGGTACAACTGCAAGGTCTGTGGGTCTACATAAACATTCTATCTTTAATGAAAAAGCACAGGAAGTAAAGGAACACAGAACAAAAGCAAATTATCAAGAAGTGTCAATATGCCTACGTTTCGTGTAATGTTACATCTACTAAGTTTTATGCATTGTACATGTCAGGGTGGGTGAGGACACTGTAGAAAGAGGAAGTTACCTAAAATACTCAAGGAAAGCTCTCTGTGATTGCTGAATGAGAAAAAATTCTTCACTGAAAACTAGCAAACAAACAAAAATCAATATATGAGACAGGGTACAATGCAATACAGAGTGGAGATAAAAAACGAGGACTGTCTTTCTCTCCAGCAGAGATTAGAGACGATGAGGCAAGAGAACCAATAACTAAGATCAGATCACCATGGCAGAAGAGAGGTGCCTTCATGTTCTGGAGTGTCTGGAGCGCAGACAGAAAGAATTCTGAGAAGGGAAATTTAGAACAGGTTTTGCAAGGGGGTGAACTTCTTAGATAAATACCAAGGCTCTGGATCAGAAAGGAGAGGGAAGAAGAGGGAACAGCCAGCTCGGGGACGGGGAAGGACAGCAGCGTGTGTGTGTGGTCGCTTCAGTTGTGTCCGACTCTTTGAGACCCCGTGGACTGTAGCCCGCCAGGCTCCTCTGTCCATGGGATTCTCCAGGCAAGAATACTGGAGTGGGTTGCCATTCACTCCTCCAGGGGATCTCCCCAACCTGGGGATCGAACCCATGTCTGTTATGTCCACCTGCATTGGCAGGTGGGTTATTTACCCTGGGAACTGGTATGGGGATCAGAAAGGGTCAACATTTGATGAGAGAAGAGGAAAAAGAAGTAATTATTCTGGGATGGTATTAACACTTGGCAACTTAATAATGGCAAGGAGCATTCTATACAGTCCATGGAATTCTCCAGGCCAGAATACAGGAGTGGGTAGCCTTTCCCTTCTCCAGGGGATCTTCCCAACCCAGGAATCGAACCCTGGTCTCCTGAATTGCAGGCGGATTCTTTACCAACTGAGCTGTCAGGGAAGCCGAAAGGAGCATTCGACACCCTGCATAATGGAAGCACTGGGGTCATGTAATGTGTTAAAAAGCAGAATGAAGCAGTCAACTTTGGAAAGACAGGCAGATACAAAAAAGGGGGGGAGGGGGTGAAAAAGGCATTTTTTTCCCAGCACATGTATATACCTTTTCAAATGAACTTTTTTAATTCTGCCATATCACTGAATAGCTTCTTCAATCTGAATTTCCTCACTCCTGCACATTCAACCTCAGCATTCTGATTTAAATCTGAGGTCCTCTTGTAATTACCTGTATCCTTTGATTTTCACCTAGCAGTCCTGTAATTTTTTCTTCCTTTAAATCTGTCTCATCACTCAGTTTTTAATTGACTTATTACCCTTTCTCTCCCTACAAAACATGATAAAAAGTTTCCCAAATGCTACCCTAAAAAGAATGGATGAATCTGTAAAAGTTCAACAAAAGATAGAACCTATTTCCATGACGAGTGAGGAATAACCTCTGAAGACTGTACACAGTCAGGGTGTATTTCACCGCATGTACACATGTGAGGTTGGATGGACCTGTGTAGTAAACACACCTGGCATTCATTCCTAACCACAGGGAGGGAAGGACAGGAGGGACAATGGAGATCAACACACGAGCCCTTTATTGCAATTTGTCTCTCTTTTTTTTAAACCAGAGGGTCATATCAGAATCATTTCAGGAGCTAAAAACACACTCAAACACATGCACCCAGGGTCCAGAAATTTTTCATTCTTAACATATTTAGTACTGGGGGCAGGGCAGACATGAAGATGATGCTCCCTACATGATTTTGAGGTTCCCCTGGCTAACAGCCACTGTCTGAAGTACCCAGGAGTTTACAGGGTGCTAAATGTTAGTCACTCTGTCATGTCTGACTCTTTGTGATCCTATGGACTGTAGTCTGCCAGGCTCCTCTGTCCGTGGAATTCTCCGGGCAAGAATACTGAAGTGGGTAACCATTCCCTTCTCCAGGGGATCTTCCCAACCCAGGGATCGAATTAGATGAGAATTAGAGAGAGATTCAAGGATTCTCTTGATTCAAGATTCAAGATACAAGGAGTACAATAAGGGAAGGAATGGAAAGAAAATAATAAGTTTGAAAAAAGTTAAGGACAGGATCTACAGGATAGGGTGTACGAATGGATGGAGGGGGTCAAATAGATAAAAAACTAGATAGAGCACAACTACAAGGATTCTGGGGAAAGTGGGTATGGTGTGGTAACTGACTAAGCCAGAGAAGAAGATGCAAAAGACAGGTGGAAGGATTGCCTCTCAGGGGAGGGTGAACCCAGCAGGAGAGAGGACAGGAAGGAGAGTTAGTTCAGTGTGAAACACGGGGAAGTGAGTGTCCTGACAGCTACCTGGTATATCTACTATTGGCTGATAGAAATACACGTCTGGGGTTCAAAACAGAGATCAAGATCAAAGACACAAATCTACAGAAGAAGAAGAAGAAGAAGAAGGGAAACTGGATAAAGAACCTGAGAAGGGAGATGAGAATGGGAGAACCACTCATGGAGGAAATAATGAGGCGGGGTAATAAGGGGGCATGGGCTTCCCTAGAGACTCAGACAAAGAAGAATCTGCCTGCAATACAGGATATCTGGGTTCGATCCCCGGGTCAGGAAGATACCCTGAAGAGGGAAATGGCAACCCACTCCAGTATTCTTGCCTGGAGAATCCCATGGACAAAGGAGCCTGGCAGGCTACAGTCCATGGGATCACAGAGAGTCGGACACGACTGAGCATCTAACACTTTCACTTTTTTTCAATATGGAGGGATCCAAGGAAGGGAACTTCAAGAAGGTGGCCAGACTGTCAAGGACAGAAGAGTCTGTAGAGTCATGACTAGGAAAGGTCAACAGATTTATCATAGAACATCACCACAAACCCCATGAACACTGTTTTAATAGTACTGTAGGATTGAAAGTCAGCTTAGGAAAGGCTCAGGTGGGCCTAAGTCCTGAAGAGACTTAATAACAAGTTTTTATTAAGGGCTTACTTTTTGCCAGACAAGGCACTACAAACTTTACAAGGGCTGTATCATTTGCCCTTGCAATGACCTTACTCTAAAATCTCAAATAGAGATGAAAAAATGAAGGCAAAGAGGTTTGTTAATTGTCTTTCCCAGGCCCACACAGCTGGAAAGTGGTACTGCTGTGCTATGATCCCTCGTTGGGTGTGTCCACCAGAACTTTGTTCTACTAACTCAACTGTTAGGATGCTTAAAAAAAAAAAATTTTTTTTTTTTAAAAAGGCAACAAATAACACCTACAGGATGTTAAAAACATAGTTTCATGTAACATTCACAACATCCCAATGCAACGGATCTGATTATAATTCTACAGATCTATATTCTACAGATCTGGAGACTGAGGCTCAAAAGACTTAGCCAATGTCACAGATAAACAGTACTAGAATTTAGATCCGGATTTTGGACCCCCAAACCCACAGTCTGAATGAGTTCTAAAGAGCAGTAAGCTTATGAAGGAGGTAGAATTATTTAAAAAAAGAATTTTCAGTAGCTGAGGCAATGTGGAAAGACCCGGCAGAAGAGAGGAGAGTAACTGTGAAGATAAGAACTGATAGCAAAGGGAGAAGCAAGGACCATGAGGCGAGGAGGACTGAATCAGGTTCTGTTCAGTTTTATTTAAGTTAGATTTACATTCATAAATGTCATATCGGGTAAGTGCACAATTCAATGACTTTTAATAAGTTTATAAGCCACGCAACTATTACCACATCCACTTTCTTTTATTTTACAAAAAAAATTTATTTATTTATTTGGCCATACCACAAACTATGTGGGGTCTTACTTCCCCAACCTGGGATTGAACTCTTGGCCTTGTGGTGGGAGCACAGAGTTTTAACCACTGGGTTGCCAAGAAAGTTCCTGCATCCACTTTTAGAATATTTCCATCACCTCTAAAAATTTCCTCATGCCTCATTTGCAGTAAGGCCCCAGCTCCATCCCCAGCCCCAAGCAACACCTCAAGTTAGAAACAGCCATGGGCACCAGTCACCACTTCCTTCTTTGGGACAAACTGATAACAAAACACAAACAGTCTATACATCATGTTGGTAAAAGATTCCTATTTATGTTTTACTGCATTCCTATTCAGAGATCATCAGAGGGGGAAAAAAAAAGCAGAAGCACTGTGATTTTTTAAAATATGCAATCCTGGTAACTAATACAATCAGGATTTTTTCCAAATAGATAGCAAGAAAGTGAGACCAGGCAATATACAATGAGGAAAAAAAAAAGTAACAGAAAGAATCTCTACAAAATCTGGGCCATTTATCTCCAAAAGCCTTTGGTAAAAGAATACCTTCTGTACAATAATTTCTTACTGTCTGACAAAAGAATTGTAAATTTTAAAGCATGTTTTCATAAAATAAACTTAAATATCCCAGTGACTTTTACTGCAGTGATAAACCCTTAGCATCTACTTAGCATGTGGCAAGATAATGAATAGACCTAATTATACATTATTTTGACATTCAAGCTGTCTCCTGCTATAGACAGTGCTTAAGACTATAAGGAAGTCTCTTGTGCTTTACTAGAAAAACAAAAGCAAGCGCAAAATTTTGCTTCTAAATAAAGATGTAAGAGAAAGACATTTTTTAAAATATTGTATTTTGTTTAAAAAAAAAAAAAGGAGAAAATGAGGGTGGGGCAGAACTGTTTCCTGCTTTCTACTAAGAGATAGAAGAGTAAGTATTTTTTAGTAACTCCTGCCCAAAATCAGAAAAGTCTATTTCTTTTGATACTGCCTAAAGACTCATAGTCAATTAGTTATAACATTACCTTAACTACCACAGAAATGTATAACTTCAAAATAAACCAATTTGTTCCCTTTGTTCATTCATTCACTCTGCAAATATTTACTTATTTAGGCGGCGCTGGGTCTCGTTGCAATGCATGGGTTCTCTAGTTCTGATGCACGGACTTAGTTGCTTTGTCGCATGTGGGATCTTAGTTCCCTGACCAGGGATGGAACCCACGTCCCCTGCATTAGAAGATAGATTCTTAACCACAGCACCATAAGGGAAATCCCCCCATATTTATTTTTAATTATATTTTTATTTGATAGATTTGACTTATTTGTAAATTTACAGTGCACGGCATGTTATTTTGATACAGGCACACATTGTTCCATGATTTCCACTGAGGCAATACTTATCAACTCACACCATTACAGTGCAATATTATTGTCTAGATTCATTATACTCACAAATATCTATGGAGCATCAACTCTGCAGACGCTGTGCTACATAGCAGGGACAAGCAGTAAACAGGCCTGTGCTCTCAGAGAACTTACATTCCCATGGGAAAGAAACTCAATGTGTAAAGAACGTACCGTATTCCCTCACGATCCAGAGAACTGGTTCCTGAATTCCCCATGGACACCAAAATCTGTGGATGTTCAAGTACCTTATATAAAATGGTGCTTTAAATCATCTCTAGATTATTTATACTGCTTAATATAAAGTTATGGTTGTTCAGCCACTAAGCAGTGTCTGACTCTCTGCGACCCCATGGACTGCAGCATGCCAGGCTTCCCTGCACTTCTCTATCCTAGAGTTTTCCCAAACTCATATCCATTGAGTCAGTGATGCCATCCAACCATCTCATCCTTTGTCGACCCCTTCTCCTGCCTTCAATTATTCCCAGCAACAGGGTCCTTTCCAATGAGTCAGCTCTTTGCATCAGGAGGCCAAAGTGTTGGAGCTTCAACTTCAGGAACAGTCCTTCCAATGAATATTCAGGGTTGATTTCCTTTAGGATTGACTGGTTTGATCTCCTTGTAAATGCTATGTAAATAGCTGCTGGTGCAAGACAAATTTAAGAGTTGTGTGTTTTGGAACTTTCTGGGATTTTTTCCCTGAATATTTTCGATCCATGGTTGGTTGAATCTGAGGACGCAAAACTGTGGATATGGAGGGCTGACTACAAGAGAGTGGGAGAGGGTTATGCCATGAACTAAGGTAAGTGACTGAGTGAAGGATGGCTGGTCAAGCAAAGTCTCGAGGAGGTGACATTCAAGCACTGGCTTAAATAATGGCAGAAAAGAGGGGAAGGAAATTCAGAGAGAGTGGACAGTGTGAATGTTCCAAGGCCCAACATAGCTAAAGAGAAGAAAGAAGGCCCCAGGGACTAGAGTGTGATAAGTGAGGGGGAAAGCTGAGAGATGAGGCGTGAGCTGTCACAGATCCACTGGTGCTGGACTTATGAGCCCGAGAAGGGACTCTGGATTTTATTCTATGTGCTATGGAAAGTCACTCCAAGCCTGTGATGTGAGGTGATCTGTGTACATTTTAAGAAGACACCTTTGGCTACAGCGTGGAAAATGGGTGGTAAAGGGTCAAGAGAAGAAGCGGGAACAGCTGAGAGGCCACTGGAATTGTGGGGGTGAGAGGTGTGGCCAGACAGCTGGGAGGTACGGCGGGGGCTGGGGGGTGGGAAATACTGGGGTGCTATCTGGGATGGGGAAGTGTCAACAGAGCTTACTGACAGAGTGGAGGTTGGGGGTCAGGGGGGAAGTGAAGGAAAGACAGAAATGCAGGAGAGTGCAGCACTGGCATTTTTTCCCTGATTGTGTCTGTGAGATGATACGTCCTGGGGTCAGTGGATGGAGAGGTGAGCAAAGGTCTGGCTGGAGATGAGGGTTTATGAGTGACCGGCGCATGGTGTGCAGAGGGCCCTGGAAGTGAATGAAGTGACACGGGACAGATGCCATGCCTTCGTGAATTCACAACGCCTACTGCAGACGCCTGAGATACTGGTGAAAAGGCCACACCCTTACCCTCGCGGAGCTCATACTCTAAAGAAGGCAAACACAACCTAAAGAACAAGTACACTGTGTGGTATGACAGGGCCTTTCCAGGTGCCTCAGCGGTAAAGAATCGGCCTGCCAAGCAGGAGAACTGGGTTAGATCCCCGGGTCAGGAAGATTCCCTGGAGGAGGACATGGCAACCCACTCCAGTATTTTTGCCTGGACAATCCCGTGGACATAGGAGCCTGGCGGGCTACAGTCCATGGGGTCGCAAAGAGGCACAACTGAGGCAATTTAGCAGACACACGTGGTATGATAGAAGGGTAAGTGCTATGAAAAAAGAAATAGTAGAGGAACTGGGAGTGTGGCTAGCATGATGGAGCTAAATGGGGGTCAAAGTGAGCCTCATGTAAAACATGAAGCGTGCATGAAGGGCCAGGCAGACAGAGCGGGCAGCACTAAGGCCCCTAAGACCTAAAATAAGGATCACTGGCATATCTGAAGGATGGCAGGGCGACCAGGGCGACTGCAGCAGAAGGAGCCAGCAAGGAGTGTCCAGAAAGGCAGCCTGAAACCCAGACGCACGTGACCTCACAGAAGCCAGGGGGGGAAAGGGTGTCACGGGCCGACTACCCCGAATGCTGCCAAGGGGATGAGTAAGATGAGAAAGAAGAGATTCTTAACGCTGGAAGTGCAGTGCGGAACCAGCAGAGAAGGGAGCTGTCTCTACGGAAGAGCAGGGCAGGAGGTCTAGGTGGCAGGGGGCATATTTACTTCTAATAGTAGTAAAACAGGTCCTGGGGACCTAACCAAGGATTTAAACATTTTAATAACGTCAACATCATCAATCAACTTTGGACTACAAAAAGCTCATTTTGCTTATTTTCTCATTCTATTATAAACCACTCAAAAATCACCATCCTATTTCTCAAAAAATAAAAATGAAAAAACAAAACAAACAAGCAGAGAAAAAAGCAGCTAAAAATTCAGAGAAAAAAGCCAGAGAAAAGCCAGAGAAGCAGCTTCAGTAGCAACACAGTACCAATGGGCTAAGAATCATCCCAGGTATTGTGGATGTATCACGGATCGTATTCGTACAGAATACTTGCAGATAGGTCTTACCATCCACATCCTGTATAAGGGGAAAAAATGAAACACACAGAGATTGCCCACAGTTTAACTGCCAGGAAATTGAGGGAAAGTGTTAGAAGGAATCCATGTTTTCTCTCCTCTGCCCGCCTGCTGTCCCTCTTCTATTGGAAAAAGTCAAAGTGTCATTCGCTCAGTCGTGTCCACCTGTTTGTGACCCCATCGACTATAGCCCAACCAGGCTCCTCTATCCATGGGATTCTCCAGGCAAGAATACTGGAGTGGGTTGCCATGCCCTTCTACTTATATGTACCTAAAACAACAGGCAAACAGGGTAGGTTTTCTTCCTGCTTTGTAAGACCTACTTGCTAGTTACATATTTTAAAAGTTTTCACTTTACTTTTTCTCCTTCTTCCCTCCTATTCATCCATCCATCCACCCCTCTCTTCTTTCATTTAAAAATATGTACCAGTGTCTACTATATACAATAAGACACTCTGTATACAAAGTCCTAGTGCATTTTAGAAAAGTTTGTTTTCTAAAATAAAATATCTTCCAAAATAAGCATCACTTCTATAGAAAAAATATAATTAACCAGTATATCAACAATGATGATAAACTGTGTTCTTCATTACTAACTCACTAAAATGACACTGGGAATTAGGTTAGTTATTTTAATGTTCTTTCGGAAAAATTTTACATCTTGTTTGTGACTCAAACACTACATACATTTAACAACACATATGATTTTACAGTCTAATGACCTCTGACAAACTCTCAAATCACCTGTCTGTGGTATTTTAAAACATGTGCTTGAAATAGCAGATCTCTAAAAAAATTTAAATCAGAATTGACATATAAAATGTAATCTGTTGATAAAAGAGCAAAGACAGAGACTTTTCAAGGAGTTTAAGAAGGGGTTGACAAGGTCCCATGACACAGAAACAAAATTCTAGTTTCAGGAAATTAGACTCAAGGTCATGGAAAAGATGTGACTGTTGTTTTCGAAAAATCATCTAGACGCATAGATACACTTGAGTCATCTCAATCAGTATAGGTAAGGCAAACACCAGATGTTCATTAGGCAAAGTTACATAAACAGCAACAAAGACAGAAAACAAGATGCCAAGAGCCAAGAGGATACCCAACAGGAATGGCTGCTAAGTTAAAGTGTTAGTTTCTGTAACTGTGGAACAGGTCATGCGCCTGTTAAAAAGAACAGGGCACAGGACTTCCCTGGTGGTCCAACGGCTAAGACTGTGCTTCCCAATCCAGGAGACCCGGGTTTGATCCCTGATTGGGAACTAGATCCCACATAGCACAACTAAGACCCCGAGCAGCAAAATAAATAAAAAGTTCAGAATTTCTAAAAAGAAACCGAAACCAAAAACCTAAAAAGAACTGGGCAGAACAGTGTGCCCCATCCTGGCAGGTGTCCGGTACACGTATCGATGCATCATTCCAGAAGCAGGTGATGAGCACAGTGAATGTTGGCAGCCCGGGTGATGTGACTTTCATGGTTTACTGTTTCCCGTGGCATCTATCACTTAAATTACAAAGGAAAAAGGAAACCAGAAATGGAAGAAGAGATGGGAAGAAGGGAAAATGGAAAGGAGAACACGAGGAGCCAGAACAAGGTGACAGGTACGTGGCTGAGCAGTGTGGGATGGAGAGGTCCAGAGACGCCCCTAGACGCAAGCCCTACTCTTGCTACTCAATGTGGGCAAGTTAACCAAGCTTCAGTTTACTCGTGTGCTGAGTGAGGGTTATGCTGCTGCTTCTCCTATGGAGTTATTGTGAACATTAAAGGAGCTAATTTTTACAATGTGCCTGGCAAAGTGCCTGGCTAAGTGTTTGCTGTTGTTTAGTCGCTTAGTCATGTCCAACTCTTCTGTGACCCCATGGACTGTAGCCCTCCAGGCTCCTCTGTCCATGGGATTTCCCAGGCAAGGAGTGGGTTTCCATTTCCTACTCCAGGGGATCTTCCCAACCCAGGGATCAAACTCCAGTCTCCTGCATTGGCAGGCGGATTCTTTACCACTGGCCAAGTGTAAGTTCCTAATAAACTCAGTTCAGTTCAGTCACCCAGTCATATCTGACTTTTTGCGACCCCGTGGACTGCAGCACGCCAGGCTTCCCTGTCCTTCACCAACTCCCAGAGCTTGCTCAGACTCATGTCCATTGAGTCGGTGATGCCATCCAACCATCTCATCCTCTGTCGTCCCCTTCTCCTCCAGCCTTCAATCTTTCCCAGCATCAGGGTCTTTTCCAATGAGTCAGTCTTTCACATCAGGTGACCAAAGTACTGGAGTTTCAGCTTCAGCATCAGTCCTTCTAATGAATATTTGGGACTGATTTCTTTCAGGGTGGACTGGTTGGATCTCCTTGCTGTCCAAGGGACTTTCCCAGAGTATTCTCCAACACCACAGTTCAAAAGCATCAATTCTTCTGCGTTCAGCTTTCTTCACAGTCCAACTCTCACATCCATACATGACTACTGGAAAAACCACAGCCTTGACCAGACGGACCTTTGTTGGCAAAGTAACATCTCTGGTTTTTAATATGCTGTCTAGGTTGGTCATAGCTTTTCTTCCAAGGAGCAAGCGTCTTTTAATTTAATAGCTGCAGTTATCATCTGCAGTGATTTTGGAACCCCCAAAATAAAGTCTCTCACTAATAAACTAATAAAGTCTCTCCTAATAAACTGGTAGTTATTAATTTCAAAGAATACTAAAATAACTTCACCTCTATGTCTTTTCTTCTTTATGTCATAGTCTTAAAATGCTGTATTTGGTATAAATTATTTTCACTAGTTTAGAAAAGCAAACATTTTAATAATGACCATAAAGACAATCCAGTAGGAGAAGGAAGGCATGTGGCTGGTACTATTAGAAATACATCACATCTGGCGTTTCCTATTCTCCCTGCAGGTGAATACCTAGCATCTTGTCCTCAGTCATCTGACCCTGACCCCTCAACTTTGTGCTTCTTTCCCAGAAATTTCATTTTTCAATTTGTCTGCAGCATATGGTCTAAGATTAGTAAGTACCCGTATCTCATCAAGTCATCCTGCAGTAGATGGGTATTACTCGAGGACATACTGGTTGTTTTTTTGTTTTTTTGTCTTTTTTTTTTGAGGGGAGAGGCATATTCTTAAGACGATATTTTCATTTTAAGAAAGGAAAAAGAAAGAAAAACTTCACCATAAACCAGAATAGATTTCAAAGTAAATAAAACAGTCCGCATTTTCCAATTCAGAGTAAGAAATTGATCGCAAATTTTAAATTGCTTTTTCACAATAACATAATCCAGTCAACATAATGTTTGCATTTATCTTCCCCGGGAGCCCCATGTGAAGCTCATGGATTATCTTAATAAACAAAGTCTTTTCCTAATGAAACATTTTTCTTGTGAATCTTCCTATATTCAGTCCCTCTTCTAATTATTAAGACTTTTCTTCTAAAAAAGAATAGAAACACTTAACACTGTACCTTCATTCATGTTTAGAAGCTGACTTACATACTACGGTCCTTGGATTTATGCATCTAATCAACACTACAAAATCTAATCTTGCATTTAAAAGTCTAAAATCTAGAGCGGAGGTCAACAAATTTATTCTGCAAAGGTTAGCAGACAGTTTAGGCTTTGTGGACCACGCAAACTAGGTTACAATCTCTGTTGTTGTAGTGGAAAAGCAGTCATCAACAATATGTAAACAAATGGACATGACTGTGCCAATAAAACTTTACAAGAACAGCAGCAGGCTGGATTTGGTCCTAAGGCCACTGTTGCTATCTCCTCATTTAGAGCAGCAATTAAGTAAAATGTGCATGACCATCTTCTCATAGTATCTAGTCCTTTAAAGTTTAGTGACTCATGTCTCTGACCATCAACTGATGGGTCATTTTACTTATTTAATGATTAGGATTACTGACTTCACTAAATTATTTTCTATCCTTATTGATTCCATCTATATTCTTCCCAATATTTAACTAATTTTTCATAATTCTGCATTTTAAATACAACTTGTCTAATGATTCAGTATTTCCTCACGAATCACATTTTCTAAAATTTATCATTTTTATTCCTTTGGAATCTCACCAAATTACCTGTGAAATGCAGAAATGTCAGCACTTCTCTGCAAATGAAAGGTCTTACAAAATTCAAAAATAAAAGCAGCATTTACATGTTTCCAATAGCAACCCACTCCAGTACTCTTGCCTGGGAAATCCCATGGACAGAGGAGGCTGGTAGGCTACAGTCCATGGGGTCTCAAAGAGTTGGACACAACTGAGTGACTTCACTTTCTTTCTTTTCCTCTTCATTAAAAAAAAAAAAAAAAAAATCAAGGCAATGATTAACAAAGACAACCTTTCAAGGAATGATAGCCAGCCTCTAAGACAGCCAAGGATCCTCACCTCCTGGTACGCACACCTTTGTATCACCCCCTTCGGCGTCTGTCCTGGGTTCTAGGATGGCTCGCTTTGGACAAGACTAGCTGCCCGCCACGAGCCACATCATGAAGCCACAGGGGATCCTCCGCATTTGATTAGGTTACAACTGAGCTTATTTTGTAGAACTCTTCTGGTTAGTGGAAGCTGCAGTTGATAAACAAGCATCTCCCGTCTTGCAACCGGATGGATTTAGACGGTGAGACTGCTATCAGTAACAAGCAGTGTGGCTGCAGGGCAGTGACCACTACCGGCCGCGTTTGTTAACAGTACCTTGATACCTGCTGTGTGGACAGCTGAGCGCCAGACGATCAGGGTGGCTGGGTCTCCAGTCACACTGGCACACGACCCACAACAACAGTTAAATTGAAAAAACAACCCTTCCTTCACCTCTGCTCTTGTCTGTGTGAATCTCAGCGTTTCCCAGAGCAGTATTTTTAAACCCTGGTCTGACCTACTGGAGGACAATGAAAATGGAGCCGATAGGATGCTTTCTAACAGTACTTTTAAATAAAGAAATGAATTTGTATGTGAACAGTGGGTCATGCAATAGTATGTATTTCTTTTTTTAAAAAGATAACTTCATTTATTTTTGGCTGCACTGGGTCTTCATTGCCTTGAGGGCTTTCTCTAGTTACAGCCAAACGGGGCTACTCCCTAGCTGTGGGCCGAGGGCCTCTCACTGCAGTGGCAGGCTTCTCTTTTGTGGCACACAGGCTGAGTCACTCTGCAGCACATGGGCTCTTTCCAGGTCAGGGATCGAACCTGTGTCTCCTGCGTGTAGGTAGATTCTTTACCACTGAGCTACCAGGGAAGCCCAATATGTATTTCCTGTTGTGGATAATGTTCACAGAAGTTTCACACCAGTGACATAAAACGCCAAACATGTTAACATCCTAGAAGACTAATGAGTTACCATGCTCTGCCGGTTCTCGACATTTCGATCTCCTTTTCTGCCTGCTAGTTGAAAACCTGGGTTTCACTGTGCATTTTAACATTGATATTTTTAAATTTCTGCGGAAATCAGCTCTGGCCAGTTGCTTTTTCCTCACCTCTCTTCCTCATCTCTAGGGTTGAGACAGTGAAGTCCCTTCTCCTTGGGGACATCCCTTTGGAAACATGCTCAGTGGTCCTCTCCAAAGAGTAATGCAAGGAAGAAGAGGAAGATCACAGAGGGAACTTGAAATGACCCTGATGTCACCGGGGTTTCTGATTAAATGAATCACCTTCATTTCTCCTTCATGCTAGAAACATTTAGAAATGCTGGGCATTACGCTGATCAATGAATGAATGAATTTTTTTAAGGCATCTATTTCGGTAACTAAAAAATAAATTTATCCAATCAACAGATAGTTCATTAACGTATCTGTACTGCTTCAAGAGAAAGGTGTTATTATCCATAGGGAAGCTTTCCTAGCTTTAAGGCAGTACTTTTACCACTGAAAATATAAACACTAGAGTCAAACATTTCTTAAAACTGTCTAATAGGAGGGAGGATTTCAAGAGTATCCCGAAATGAGACAAAATGAACAAAAAAGCTCAGGGTGATGGTTCTACTGTGCACTGGTGGTTTTCTAATAAAAAGGCACAGTGAAACTTCAGAAAAGCTCTGGAAAAAATGATACTAAGAGTAAGAATGAGCTGATTAGGAATTTCTGAAAAAACATGCTACAAGGGGAAATGGGGAATCAACATGTTGTAACCAGATCTCGAGATTTAATAAGAAAATGGATTGATGTCTTTGGAAAAGCACAGAACAGCAAGTAATCAAATTCCTTGAGAATGAGATCAAGAAAAGAGGGTGGGCACCAAATCACAAAAAAGCTCTAATGAAAGGAAAGTTCTGGCTCTTTCTAAAAGCCCCTTTTCTAAGCAACATTCCCGATTTTTCTCAATTATTCAAATAGCAGTTCTTTTTCATGTCAATACAATTTTAGCACAGTGATGTCATCCTAGTCCCATTGCTGGTCCAGACAAGACTCAGGAATATGTACAACAGTCTGTTTACTGGCCTAACCAGCACAAATATGTTGACATCTGCCAAACTCATTTCTCTGACCCCCTCCTGAGTTCCAGACTTACATACCTGGACTGCCAGCCTGACATCTTCACTTGGCCCCTCACAACCTTCTCAAACTCACCCTTTGCTCCAAACCATCTGTAGATCTCCAACCATCAATACACAGCTTCACCCCACCCTCCAAAAGTGTGAGCCATTTTTCTCATTTTAAAACATAGAAGTCCTGGGACTTCCCTGGTGGTCCAGCGGCTAAGGCTCAGCGCTCCCAAGACAGGGAGCCCCGGTTCGATCCTGGTCGGGGAACTACATCCTGCATGCCACAACTAAAGATTCCACATGCAACTAAGCCACGTAAAGCAACTAAGACCCAGGACAGTCAAATAAATAAATTTTTAAATATATGTATATATTTAAAACACACACACACACAGAACCTCCAACCAGCTGCGTATGTCACAAAACGAGAAATTATCCCATGTGATCTAACACTGTCATCCACCCTCTAAATTCTCTTTCTAGAGAGTCGTCCTTCTTCTGTCTCAGCTGCACACACGCGCATGTGGCTCAGTCACCCAGTGGTGTCCGATTCTGCGACCCCACGGACTGGAGCCCGCCAGGGTCCTCTGTCCATGGGATTCTCCAGACAAGAGCACTGGAGTGGGCTGCCATTTCCTCCTCCAGGGGATCTTCCCCACCCAGGGATCAAATCCATGTATCTTTTGTCTCCTGCACTGGCAGGCGGGTTCTTTACCAATAGCGCCACCTGGGAAGCCCCTGACTCAGCTGAAATTCCCTTAACTCATCCATCACCTTTGCACCTTTGGACAGAAGCCATCGCTTCTTAGCTATTCCCCTTTTCTCTAAGTCTTGAGTCATTTAACTCTCTACCTGGCAGCCAAGTAATACTCACAATGCCATTCCCCTGTTTAAAACCTTCAATGCTAGGGCCATATGGATCCTGCACCATAAGCCCGGGCCTCGCCCACTCCTCCAGGCATTCCAACAGCCGTCAGACCCAGTGGATCTCTGCAGCCTAGAAGGCTCTTTCCTGGGAAACTAACTCCCCCTACTCATCCACCCAGTCTCAGCTCAAATCATTTCAAATATGCTTATATATGCATGGGTATGAGTTCAACAGCCATCTCTCCTCTATGCTGGCAGCTGCAAAAATTCAGGGACAGTATCTGTTTTGTTCATGACAGTGACCCCTGAAGCCACCAGCGGCCTTGGTATATAACAGAAGCCCAATAAACATCTGTTCAGTGAAAGGACTTTCTTTTAGATTTATCTCTGGAGAAGGAAATGGCTACTACCCACTCCAGTATTCTTGCCTGGGAAATCTCATGGACAGAGGAACCTGGCGGGCCACAGTCCCTGAGGTCGAGAAGAGCCGGACACGACTGAGCAACTAACACCAACATTTTCCAGGATGGATTTTCTAGCTCCAAGTCACCCTTCGGGGAACTGCCTCATTTTGTACTGCTTTGTGTAAAAATAAAGCCTATTGTTTAAGACCAAAATAAATAAATAAATAAATTTATCTCACCGCTGTAATTATGCAATGCCTTTACACATAAATTATAAGTGTAAATACTCGGTCACAAGATAAAATAAGAAATGAATGGGTTAAGCTCATAACAAAGAATATAGTAAAAAAAAAAAAAGAATATAGTCAATGAAGTAAATTCTTAAGAAAACAATCTCAATGCCTAATGTATTATAATCAAACCTCCTGCTGTTGGGGATTACAAATTTATTAGTACATTAACTTCCTAAGTCTTACCTGCAAAATAAGACCTTGAAGATAAACAAGCATTGAAGACTGTTATAGCTATTCCATGGAAATATGTACTCTAGGTTGGCTATTACCAGAAGCATCAATAAAACTGCATAGTTAGAAATACCCTTTCTAATATGATTTGTTTCTAAAATGGTACTGAACCCATGATATGAAAACCAGATCGACAGAATTCTAATATTTTAAACTGTTTACATCCTTCCATATTTTTCTTTCTCATCCATTTATGATGCTGAAAGTAGTCCTGCTGTACTTTCAGAATGAACACAAACCCCCCTGAAAACAGATTTCACTTATGAAAAAAATGTACTAGGATATGATGAGAAACAGAGGAGAAAGATTACTGGGGCGGAAGGTGGCAGGGAGGAAAGGCAACTTTAATTTTCCTTCTAATTTTACTTCAAAGACCTGATGTTCTTAACACCAAAATAAAATTCCGTTCCAGACACTCTACTCTTCGTTCTGCTCACATCCGAGCTTAGCAACCTAGCAATGCGTCAACCTGCATATGCATGAGGTGGCCACAGTCTTCTTATTACCCAACCCCTTGAATTTCTGCCATTTTTCGTCACAACTGTGATGAGACTGGCGGTGTTCTGACAGGATACAGACCCAAATGGTGCCGACTGCTCACATTAAAATATGTGAGCAATCTGACAAAGAAGCTTTGAAAAACGAGCAGCCATCGCCAAGCGCTCTCTCGGAGGGGAGATTTCTCAGCACTCCAGAAACAGACCACAGCTTTAAAATCTAAAAATGTTCCAGTCTCACCTTCATAGAAAGGCTTGTTCCCATAAAACTTGTATCTATTATTGTTCTTTCCCTACCTCTCTCCATTTAAAAGCATCCGTTTGGGAGGTTTCCCAGGTGGTGCAGGGGTTAAGAATCTGCTTGTCAATGCAGGAGATGCGGAAGATGCAGGTTTGATTCCTGGGTCAGGAAGGTCCCAGGGAGGAGGAGATGATAACTTACTCCAAAATTCTTGCCTGGGAAATCCCAAGTACAGAGGAGCCTGGCGAGCTACAGTCCGTGGGGTCGCAGAGAGTCCGACACGACTAGGCCACTGCGCATCCACTGCACACCTAATAGACTACAGTCCAGTATAAAAGCTTCAGCTTGGGAGCACTGAGAACTTACTGACATTCTCCCAGGGGAATGAACAATGAAATGACAGTGAAGGTGAGCTGGTCTAATTTTTCAACCTTCTATTTCACTCTAAAATACTTTCATTTGAAGATACCAGTGAATTGGGGCCCATATCTTCACATGCATGCTCACAAGCATGGGGTTAGGACACATGGTGGCCAGCAGTCCACTGACTCTCACCTCCTGAGAGTCAAACCCTACCGCTAAGGCTGGGTCACTGAAGATGCTGAGGTCTCTCTCTCGTTCTCTCTTGAATCACTCACACCGGGCAGGGGGAGCCAAGACCATGACCTGAAGAGCTGTAGCCTCCCACCAACCAGGATCAACTTGGAGGCAGAGACTAGCCTCAGACAAGCCATCAGGTGACTGGCGCCCTGACCAACACCTTCACAGCATTCCCCTAAGAGACCGAGTTGGAACCCCTTCCGCACCCCGGCTAGGTCACTTCCATAATTCCTGACCCACAGAAACTCTGAGATATCAATGGCTTATTGTTTTAAGCTGCTGAGTTTTGAGGTCATTTGTTAGGCGGCAAAAGAGAACTGAGGAAGAGGGGGATGCCCCAGCGGTCCAGTGACTAGGAACCCGCCTTGCACTGCAAGGAACTGCTCGATCCCTGCTCCGGGAAGATTCCACACGCGGACAGGCAATTAAGCCCACGTGCCACAACTACTGAGCCTGTGTTCCATAACACGAGAAGCCACAGCTACGAGGAGCCCAAGCATCGCAGCAAAGGGCAGCCCCCGCTCTCTGCAGCTAGAGAAAGCCTGCATGCAGCAATGAAGACCCAGCACACCCCAAAGATGAAAAAATAAATACATCTTTGAAAAAGAGAGAGAGCCAAGGTATACAGCATTTCTTTATTTTCCATCCATCGTATGTACAATCCATTTGCAGCTCAGTAGGCCTAGAAATGTTAGATGCAGATAGGAAAGTGCTTTGCAACCCAAAACAGAGGCAAAATCAGATCTAGACACATCGAAAGCATGCTTTTTGGAATTCCATCTAAAAGATTTCACCTATGTATGCTGTTACTACTGAACACCAAAATTCTGCTACACCAGATGAGGCACCTTTAAAGTACTGACAAAGATTGTCATACAGAAGATGTTCATCACATAGCTGACAAAACAGTGAACAAATAAACCCAGCAGGGACTGGAATAAATGGATGATGCAAAGGCTGGGAAGAGCCACAGCACAGATCTTTACGATCACCTGTTTGCAATGTTTATTTTAACCACCAGAGGGCAGGAACACCACATTGTTCTTTGACCTACTAGTACCTAACATAATGCCTGAACGGTGTTGCAGGAATAAAATAAAAATTCTACACAAATGGACGGAAAGAGAAGGAAAGATATGCTTGCTATTAAGTGGAAAGGGTTTAAGTCTGACTATAATGCCCCCCAGAGCTTCTTGGAGCGTGAGCTGCACTAGAATACAGGAATTCATATACTAATTAGTGATAATTTGTAACTTATATAATTTAACACTAATTCATAAGAGGGGTTTTTTCCCCCTTCTGTGTCTTGAGGCATACGGGATCTTTTGCAGTGGAAGCCTGGAGTCTTAACCATTGGACAGCCAGGTTGTTAACCAGTCACTCGGTCATGTCCGACTCTTTGCGAAAGGACATTTATGGGGCTTCCAGGAAAGTCTCATAAGTGGTATTTTAGATAGAGAATAAAGTAAAAAAGCACGGAAGCTGAAAACATCAGACCAATTTCAAGGAACACACGACCAAAGCATAGGGCCCACCAGGCTCCTCTGTTCATGGGATTCTCCAGGCAAAACTACTGGAGTGAGCAGCCATTCCCTTCTCCAGGGGATCTTTCCAACCCACGGATTGAACCCGTGTCTTCCACACTGCAGGCAGACTGTTTACCATTCAAGCCACGAGGGAAGCCCAGGGGAGTGTGGACAGGGAGTCAATTTCAATCTAACCTTTTTCCTCTTACTTCTTTTCTTCTACCTACTAATTAGAAATTAGTCAGTATTATTCTTTTATGAAATGTCTCTTTCCTTAGACAAAAATGAATTTAATATATTAAATTCAGGCACAGTCTCAGCTACCCACAGGTGACTATAATCTAACTTTCTTTTTCTGTGTAACCCAAACAAGCATCAGCGCGTGCCTGGTAGGAGCTCATCCATCACAGATGCAGCTCCCAGAAGTAACTAATTACCCTCCCTGTGACCAGCCTCGCTAACTCAACCCAGAGGCCACGTGTCATAATGCCCTCAGAAATCAGATGATCACAGCAAGTACTTTTCAACTGCCCTATTTCTAACGTTACCTTCCAGTAAGACGTTTTTATGGAATTAAATTTTAAAATATCCATCCTTTTCTACTGAATCAGAAGCTTACTACTAATGACAAAATTAGCAAAACCGTTTTTCTTTTTCTTCAAGTTATTTAACTTAGCAGGAGTCAGGGACGACTTCCTATTTTATTTTATGGAACCTCTGGCAAATTATGTTGGTTTTACGGTTTATGGTCTGATTCCGAGATTTCAGATTTATAGCTGGCAAGAATAGTTATAAGCCTATAGAGACAGGTAACGAATAAAACGGAATCCCAACATTTCAAAATGGATATCCTTGCTGAAAGAAGCTGAAGGAGATAAATGGGTTAACCCTTGATAAATCTCAAAGGCATTAATAAAATTATCCCATCTCTTCAACTACAATAAAAAAAAAATTACATGGATGTCTATAACAAAGATCAAATTGTCTCAAGAATGACCATTATGAATTAGTTAATGATAGCAATACTGCATCTAGATCTGTGGGGCAAATCTTACTGATAATAATTGGACAGAGAAAACCATTTCATTCTGTTCAGTGTGGGCCTCTACCAAACTGCAAACCCCTGAATCATTTACAGGATTTAAAATAATGTTAGAACATAGATTTAGAGGAATGAGAGACTTTTTGAGCCTCAAGTAACAGAAAATCCAATTCTAAATAACATAATAACTTAAAAGAAAGGAATTTAGTGGCTAAAAAAAATTGAAAAGTTGAGGAGCAGATTCAGAGACTCAACTCAAATGATAAAGGAGTGGGTGTCTGTCTGTCTCAGGTCCTCCCAGGCTCCCTCTCCAGCTCTCAGAGACTCTCCTCCCCTGAGGACAGCGGCGGGCTTACAGCTTTACAAGCTTAGAATCCAACAAAAGAGTGTCTCTTTCTCCAGAGCTTCGGGAAAGTCCCAGGGTCCAGCCTCACTGGTCCAGTCACATCATCTAAGGTCACATTACTAAGGTCAGGTCTGCATCAGACACAGGACAAGACCAGGCCTGAGAGCGAGGAGGAGGGAGTTATTTTCCCAGGAAAACACAAAGTTAGATTCTCAGAGGAGGATGGGCAGGAAGAGGACCATGCCCAGGGAATGAAATAAAGAGATGAATCTACGTCTGTACACGGCTTCAAAGAAGCCCTTGGACGCCCTCTCCAAAGTCAAGAACCGGCATAAAACAGAGACAGGCAAGTTTCTAAATGGAACCTTGCAGGACATCTGCTGTGTTCAGGGAACTGGCAGCCTAACCACACCCTGTGCCGTCCTCGTACTCCTCCACAAGGGGGCGCGGCACTCCCTCCGTAGCCTCCCCACCACCTTTTCTCCAAGCGCCTTTCAGTCTTAGGACTCTGAGTTTCCAAGAACCCCTCCAATTTCCTAGGGCAGTCACTCTCCAGTTTTCTTTGCCCCTTTCTATTTCATTCTATCACTAGCCTATCTTTTCTGTCGCTTCCATTCAAGATGCTCAAATATTCATCCCCAGAACCGCCCAAAAGGAAAAGTCCTTTAAAAATTCCACTCCCATTTTTAAAACCACCATACACCTCAAAACCTAGGTGCTGCCCCCCAAATATCCACAACAGGCACTTTCCCTTTCAAAGCCAGCCCTTCCTCGCTCTCCGTTATCCACGTGAGAAGTACTCTGATCACTCCCGCGGCCGCACTCAGCTCAAACGTCACTGATCACTCCTGCGGCCGCACTCAGCTCCAACATCACGCGTTCCGTGAAGCACCGGCCCTTCCCCACGCCCGCCCAGGCCTGGGTGTGTGCTCACAGGGCACTCTGCCACTGCCACAGTATTCATCCATCTCAGCGGAAGGACTGCTGCACGTCCGGAGTTCCCACCCCAGACTAAACCAACAGCAAGGGCACAGCTGTGCCGACATCTGTATCCCAAAAGGCCGAGCAGGGCGGCTGGCATTATGGGAGGCTCCCAATGAAATGTTTAATGAAAGGGAGAGGGAAATGTTAATTCTTACTAAAGATCTGTCATTTTCCAGGTTTCAAATATTTACTACTTGTTAAAAAGGGCTGTCAGGAAAACAAAAAGTTTGACTTATTATTATTCAAACACTCAGTGTCTTGGTAAGCTCCAGGCAAGCAAAAGATCTGCACCAAAATGTATAAACAAAAAGTTGGGGGGGGGGGGGCGCACTTGCCTGGTGATCCAGTGGTTGAGACGCCACCCTTCCACTGCAGGGGGTACAGGTTCCACCCCTGGTCGGGGAACTAAGAGCCACATACCAAGTGGCACAGCCATAAAGTAAAAGGTATTAAGCAACAAGCACCACCCCCCCCCCCCCCACCGTTTTTCTTTGCTCTCCAAAGTTCTAATAAGAACAAGCCATTGATGGGCCGCACATGCGCTTGCTGGGGCATGCCTGTGTGCGCGCTAAGTCGCTTCAGTCTTGTACGACTCTTTGCGACCCTAGGGACTGCAGCCCGCCAGGCTCCTCTGTCTGTGAGATTCTCCAGGCAAGAACACTGGAGTGGGTTGCCATGCCCTCCTCCAGAGGATCTTCCCAATCCAGGGATCAACCCCGCATCTCTTACGTCTCCAGCATTGGCAGGTGGGTTCTTTACCACTAGCGCCACCTGGGAAGACCCGTGCTTGCTGCTGCTGCTGAGTCACTGCGGTCGTGTCCGACTCTGTGCGACCCCATAGACCAGGCTCCCCCATCCCTGGGATTCTCCAGGCAAGAACACTGCAGTGGGTTGCCATTTCCTTCTCCGCTTGAGGCTGAGGCCGTGGCAAATTTTTCCTTGTAGATACCAAGCAGCTGAGCTGCTATCCATCGACCCACCAAGAGATGGCGCTCTGAGACAGACAGAGCTGACTGGGTCCTTTCACTCCAAAGCTCTTGCTTCTTGGCAATACTCCTCCTATCTTTAAAGTGTCTTTAATTCTTATGATTTGAATTTTGGTCTGGAAGTGGTGGTTTAGTCACTAAGTCGTGTCTAACTCTGACGATGCCATGGGCTGCAGCCTACCAGCCTCCTCTGTGGGGTTTCCCAGGCAGGAATACTGGAGTGGGTTGCCATTCCCTTCTCCAGGGGATCTTCCTGACCCAGGGATTGAACCCGGGTCTCCTGCACTACAGGCAGAGTCTTTACCAACTGAGCCACCAGGGAAATGGATATATTATTTTCTAGTTTCTGTGGCACTGAACACATTGCTTAATGCCTCTGAGCTCAAATTTCCTCATCTATAAAATGGGACTAATAATCCATGTCTCACAGGGATGCTGATGAGAGCAAGTGAAGAAGGCCCTGCAGCACAGCGGGTACCGAAAAGAAGGGTGGTGATGACGGCGAGCACGGCGCTGCTGCCTGTCACAGGGCACCTAAGGTCAGCGGGCTCGCTGAGCTGATGCCCCACCCCCTTCCAGGGTCAGTGGACAGCAGCTTTCTTTAATCTACTACAGACTCTTTAGCCTTTCCCAACCAGATACTCATCTTGTTATGCCTATATTTTAGAAATAATTCCTTCCTTCCCACGACTGTTAAAATTGTTTCACAACTTTAAACAAAGTTGCTGGTTTCTCCCCCTTTTGAATCTCCTTCAAATCAATCAAGTTTTGATGATGTCTGTTTCCACTAGTGTTTTTTAAACTTTAATAAGCAACAGTTCTCATTTCATTACTGTTCAGAAACTTAACTTTCCAAAAAAGTTGTAAATGTGTTTTGTTTACGGTGAGATGACAAGAGCTTTGTCACAGGGGCCCTTGAAGAGAACCCTCAACCTCACTCTGTCTTTAGCTTTCTCCTTAGGTTATTCAGAGCAACATCAAGTTTGCAGTCTGTATGTTTTTAGTACAGACTGCAAACACATAGGACAGCACATAACCTTAGAAACCTTATCCTACTCAACTCAACCCAGACCTTGACAGCCAGCATGACAAATAAAGAAGTTAAACATGCCACATCTGATATTTTACTTGTAGGTGTCAGACTGTGGTCTATCTAACTTTATTTACTTTGGGTTTGGGGATATGTTTTAAGACAAAGTATTTCTGGTATTTTTCTTTCTTTTCCATTATTTGCAGTTTTGATGGAGATGCAAAGTGACACTGATTCAATGTAAAGTTGGCACAAGACATTTGATGAGGAGAAGTTAACACCAGCTAACACCACTTCATCTTGCTATAGACAGAGTAGTCAAATTAGGTTAAAAGTAAATTTCAATTCCTATTACTAATTATAAGCAAAATTACACATCACACACATATATATTTCTTAAAACTATCCTGTACCACAGAAATTGTCATTCATTTTAAAGTTTCCATATGTAAGAATTTTGCAAAAAAAACAAACACTGAAGCTTGTCTTTTGGGGGAAAGATCAACCTGTAAGAATACAACACAATCAAAACATTAAAAATGTCAAAACTATTTCTCTCACTGGCAATAATAACAGAAAGTAAGTTAACAGCTTGGATGGAGAAAAACAAATCTGCTTCATAGCTCAAATTCCAGAAATATAAAGAAAAAGTGCCCTCATCTGGCCAAACAAAAACTTAACATTTTAGGTGCACCTATTAACTCCTGTTCAAGTGTAATTTTCAGGACTTTAATTGGTATATAAATAAATTTGAAGATTTTTAAATAAGTAGCAAGCCAACAGTATAATTTTTTTTGTTGCTTCTTACGAATGTAACTATTTGCTGTTCAAAAACAACTATTTAAACCATAAAATAGAAAGTAAATTATGTAATATGTAGTTTCTCCCCAGGCAGAAAAATTAGAAATATATTAGGAAGAAAATAAATTGTGACCAGTCTTCATATTTCCAAATCATTAATAATAAAATGGCACATATAACTTTACATTCTTAATGACAAGACTAATGACCGTCGTATGCTATCTGGAAAAAATATCTTTGCACTACTTAAGAGCTCATAATTTTTCTTCCCGAGTACTTCTAAAAACTAACATGTCATCCAAAGTTAAATGATGGTAAATTATTTTTATTATCAGATTGACATCTCTGCCAAACAGATCCAGTAGAGTCCCAAATGAAAATACAATTTTCAGCAGTGCTGTGACACTAACGTTACAACTGAAATACTAGCAATGAGTAAGCCTATCATTAACAGTAATGGTAATGAAGACAATCATACTAATAACATTAGAAATCACTCAAATGGCAGCAATTTGCCAGGCACTGTGGCACTGTAGGAGGTGGGAGGGTACCCCTCCACCTCCACGTCCTAATCCCCCGAATCTGTGACTGTTACTTTTGTGGCAAAAGGGACTTTGCAGATGTGGTTAAAATGGGGAGATAAGATGGAGAGATTGTTCTGGATTCGCTGGGTAGCCCAATGGGAGTCAAAAGGGCCCTTAAAAGTGGAAGAGGGGGTCAGAAGAGTCAGAGGTGGGGTGTGACCATGGAGGAAGGTGGGAGAGAGGCCACATTGCTGGCTTTGAAGATGGAGAAAGGAGACCATGAACCAAAAAATACAACCTGCAGCCTCTGGAAGCTGATTCCACTCCAGAGCCTCCAGGAAGGTGCCCAGCTCTGCCCACACCTTGACTTTAGCCCAGGGAGCCCTTCCTGCCCAGCCCTGTTTGGTTTCAGGTACTAACGACCTGATTGCTCTGCGACCCTATGGACTGTAGCCCACCAGGCTGCTCTGTCTACGGGATTCTCCAGACAAGAATACTGGAGTGGGTTACCATTTCCTCCTCCAGGGGATCTTCCCGACCCAGGGACTGAACCCGTGTCTTCTGTGTCTCCTGCATTGGCAGGCGGGTTCTTTACCACTAGGGCCAGCTGGGAAGCCCCTTAGGTCAGACACCCTGGGTCAAAATCCTGGCTCTGCTACTTCCCAGCTTTGTGATCCAGGGCGACTGTTCATGTTTCAGGACTAAGTTTCCTTACCTGAAAAACGGGGAACAGGGCAGTTTCAAGGATTAACTGGATGAGCACAGGCAGCTGGCAGAGGAGCTGGTATACCGAGTGAGTGTACCAGTGAGACACAGTGAGTGTCAGCATGCAGGCTCACAGTCGGGTCCAACTCTTTGCGACCCCATGGACTGCATCCCGCCAGGCTCCTCTGTCCATGGGATTCTCCAGGCAAGAATACTGCAGCAGGTAGCCATTTCCTTCTCCAGGGGATCTTTCCAACCCAGGGACCGAACCCACATCTCCTGCATCGGCAGGTGGATTCTCTACTGCTGAGCCTCGTGAGAAGCCCTTGGCCAACACAAGTGATGCATCTGATCATTACCTTCCTTTCCACAAGAAGGCTCACCTTGTGACCTATTCCATGAAGTGAAGCTATGCCTCAGTTTCCACCCGGTGGATCTCAACTCCCAACCCTCGGGACTACAATACAGAGATCACCATGAAGCAGTACCTCCTTTCACCATCCTCCCCTTTAACTCCTGACTGATCCCGCCCGCCCCCCACCACCCACAGATCAGATCCTTAACATATTTTCTTAAGCACCATTCCATTTATTTATCCACTTAAATACTATGACTTCAACAAGTCTGCCTACAGATGTTAGTCCTCCCAGCACTGGCTTCTCCAGTGAACAAATCCCCTTTCCGACGACTGCCTCAATGAAAAAAGTCGACATGATGATGTTACCGTTGTTACTGGTGTACGTCCTACTCACCTACACACCTATCTGTATTTATTCACCTACGTACAGAGGAGCCTGGCGGGGCCACGGGGCCACAAAGTCAGACACAGCTGAGCAGAGAGTCGCATCCTGGTATATTACCTTATTTATCTACTGACAGGAAGGACTATGTCATAATCATCTCTGAGTTCCTCCAGACCTGAACACACTCAGTTTTATTTCTGATTAAGCTAATTTGAATGAAATGAGTCATATTTGATCCTCCAATCAGCAAAAATATCTTTTTGTTTACTACCCCCCCCCCCAATCACTGGTACTAAAGCACAAACACAGGCACATTTATCCTTGCTTTTAATTATGAATGTCTGACACTATTTAACTTTTCTCAGTCTTCCAGTGACTTTTTTTTTAATGACCTTACCTTAATTATCTTAATGTACTAATCTGTTGCATGCAACATGTTTTAAAATATCAAAATAATAATCAACACAGCCACATTCATGCTTTACAGCATTTTCACCTTTAATGATACTGAGTCGTATCTTAAGCCTTCAGAGTCTTTCTTCAGTTCTATGAGATCACTGTGCTTCATTCAACCAGAGATTTCTAATACCTTTAAAAGATAATACGATGCTACTCCGCTGCTTCACTAACTCACATGCTTCTCCTTTAGCCAAAGCTTAGTGCTGAATTTAACTTGCTTGATAATCCAAGCCCAGGTCAAGTCTAACTCGTGCGTCAGCGTTGGTCTGCAGCTATCAGGAGTCCTACCATCTTCTATTTGGTTGTGTTTTTAGTTGCAGTCATCTCAGGTAAGGAGTGAAATTATTTCTTAGAGAGGGAGGTGTTCTTTTTAATCTGGTATTTTCCAGACCACTAAGAACTAAAGTGACCTTTTTTTTCCTTTTTACACTTACTACAAGATAACCAGAAGATTTCTTTCAACTCTTGTGTCTTTCCATGTGAAACACACAAAACCTCTGAACAGTGGTTTGCAACCCCGACTGTGCCCGGTGATCCTCTGTGGAGTTCTTGAAAAACAGGACCCCCAGGCTCCACCCCAGAGGGGTCTGACTTGGTCGGTCTCTGATGAGCCCAAGTTTGAAAGTTGCTGCTGACGTGTGTTCAGGAGTCAGCAAATAAGAAGCACAGCTTTAAGAAGCTTTCTTTTCTTGAAAAGAAAGCTCTGTATTTCAAAGATATAACATATCTTTCTATATAAATATGTTGTTGTTGTTCAGTTGCCAAGCTGTGTCCCACTCTTTGCGACCCCACAGACTGTAGCCCACCAGGCCCCTCTGTCCATGGGATTCTCCAGGCAAGAATACTGCAGTGGGTTGCCATTTCCTTCTCAGGGGATCTTCCCAATCCAGGAGTTGAATCCACGTCTCCTGGATTGGCAGGCGGATTCTTTACCACTGAGCTACCAGGGACGCCCCAGATATGTATTAAAAATATGTTGATTGCATCCAGTTATTTAAAAATTTCATGTAACCAACATATTTTCAATCATCATGTTACTGCACGTGTCTTTGAAAATATAACTGCCTGCAATAATCACTGACAGATCTCCCCCAGCAACCAATCAGTCTTCAAGTTGGTGATTTTCTAAAATAAACTTTCAGGTGTGAAACTTTTTGTACATCAAAAGTAATAACACAATTTGCGTTCTAAATACCTTTAATCCTCTGTATCTGGCCAAATTGTTCCCCATCTGCGTGCTACCAATTTAAAACTCAGTTGCTGGATTAGTCTACAAAGCAAACCCTCCTGTGTTTGTTATTTTTCGTGTGTGAAAGACCCCAGGTTTAGCACAGAGAATGACACCCCTCACAGGCTGATGGAGGAGCTTTCTGCTGGGCTTGCAAAACAGTTTCGAGAATGAAAATGCCCTTGATTACTGTCAAATGACCTAGTCTTACAGAGTAAAAAAAATTAAATCCCAAAGGTGATTTAAAATCTATATTCAGCTGTTAAGCCCTTTTGGACTCAAATAGCAGACACACATAATAAATCTCAAGGCTGACAGTGTGAGATTTGCTTACTACCTGACACTCCCAAGCTCTAAAAAAAAAAAAAAAAAAAATCAGTGGTATACAGTGCTCTAGTTACAAACCATAAAACTAAGCATAACATTAATTATATGGGAGAAGAGGGAGACTCTGAGAGTCTTTTGCTTAAATAAATGCTATATTTTCATATCAATTTATCAAGTTAACTTCTACTTCATTCTAATTACTTTTTTCCTGTATTTCTCTCACTGAAAAAGTTACATTATGACTATTCTGTTACAAATAAGAGGCTAAATCTCAACAATCCTGAAATTAACCTGCCCGTTTATTACTGCAAAAGCCCATTCTTCCTCCATATACCAGGGGAAAACCTACATCCTAAAAGTTTGGATTTAACTAACACTTCATTCTTTTGCAACTCCAGCTGTTTTTCAGGCTCTCCTCCAGTCTTTAGCAGTATGCATGAATTAATTTATAATATTGAGATCCAGGAGCATCACACTTGTTTCTTCTGTTTCAATACAAACAATATTGTTATGCAGAGGTCTTTAACAAGAATGCATGGGATCAAAAAGAAAAAGAAATGGAAACGTGTTCAAGATTAGTTATAAGAGAGTCAATTTTGCATTAAAAAAAAATTATATCCCCCAAACTGATTTCCCAGTGCCAAGGAATTAAATATCTTGCTTGAAAAGGTGATGTACTCACTGGTTATAAGAGGAGTCAACGGGAGTTTCTGAAAGAGGCACTGTGTTTGCAATTTAAAACAACACAAAGGTAAGACTTGCCCTTCTTTCTCCCAAGCATTTGGTTTCTATTCCCAAACAGAAGAAAGCAAGTAAGATATACATGGATTTCTAGATTTCAACTAATTAGGCTAAAATACCACCGCTCACTATAAATAATTCTACTTCTTTTCTCCTTTTTAAAGAAAGCAGTTAGCAGACATCACCACCTGTTAGCCCATATCTCCTCTGTAGAGATGAGGAAACAGCGCCCAGTGAGAGAGATGGGATGTGAACGGGAGGAAGCCAGTCCTACCACTTTCTGCCAGGACAGACCCAAACCAGGAAAAGCCTGCCACTATGTCACCAGAGGCGAGCAGGCTCCATGCTACCTCTGTGCAAACCAGCACAATTTATTTCACTGTGTGGGCTTTGTAACATCAATCAAGAAACCAAAAATAAAATTAACTACCCCCATGGAAAGTGTGGTCAAAAATTCTGCCCCATGCTCTACTTCATGGATGCCCCACGAATGCAATCTGTCTCTCCAGGGTTTTTTTTGTTTATTTGCATTAAAAAAATTTTTTTTAATTTTACATTGGAGTACGCACGTGCGTGCTGAGTCCCTTCAGTCGTGTCCGACTCTTTGCGACCCTATGGACTATATAGCCTGCCAGGCTCCTCTGTCCATGGGATTCTCCAGGCAAGAATACTGGAGTGGGTTGCCATGTCCTTCTCCAGAGGATCTTCCCAACCCAGGGATCGAACCCAGGTCTCCTGTGTCTCCTGCATTGGCAGGTGGATTCTTTACTGCTGAGCCACCAGGGAAAGCCATGGAGTGCATACAAGCGTGTATATATATACATATATTTCGCAAAATACAGAAAGATTCAAAGTGAAAAGGAAAGTCTCCCCTGCTCTATCCTCAATATTTCTCACTGAAACCCAATAAAACCCAGAAGACATTATTAATATTTTCACTCTTATCAGAATTTTTAAATAGAGATAACATAAATATGTATATCTTTATTAGTATACACACAGCTCTAAAACTGGCTCTTTTTCCTCTTAATAAATCTGGTCTCCAGAAGATACCCATTTACTGCTACATGTATTCTATTATGTTCTACTGTGCTGTAATTTATACACAACCAGGTCATTATTAAAAGATACTTGAGTAGTAACCAGTTCTTGCTTTTTGTGTTACGTGTGTGTTTAAATATATAAAACCAAAACTTTAGTAACCATCCTTGTACATCATTATAAGCTATATGAAAGTTCAACTTCATATTAATACTATACATTTGCAGGAGAAAGTTCCAACCACAGAACTGATGGAATAAAGGTAATGAGCCTTTTATATCTGACTAGTCCCTCTGCCTTCACTAACATACCACACTTAAATCTTGGCCAATCTGACAGATGAGTAAGACAGCTCATTCCAGCTGGCATCTTTTTAGTGGCTATTTGTATTTGTTTTAGTATGAGCTGACTTTCACTGTTCCCATCTTTTACTCAAATTTTCTACTAGTTTGCTCATTATTTTCTAACTGGGAATCAAACATTTTAAAGTGTTACATGTTCAAGGTCACTCCAAAAAATTTCTCTCATTACAAAAGTAACTATAAAACTGGCTGTAGTTCCCTTGTTATCTGAATTGCCTGTTAAGAATTCTGTCCAACAGAAATAACTGCATGTAGTTTTTTTCTTCACATGCATAAATCTATTGTAAAAATAGATAAAAATACAACCATGTGGTACTTGAGTGTGGAAGGAACTAACAAGGTCATAGCATCAATCAGGGGAATGGTCAGGAGGCCAGCGTCCACTGAATTCTCATCTCAACTCTGCCACAGTAAGCTAAAAAACCCATAGCTGTCACCTTCTGCCTTCAAGAATCAGGTCCTCAATTAACAGAAGGAAGAAGATGGGCATATCCCTAAGACTACTTCTAGGTATAAACCCCATAAATCTAGGAGGTTTCAACATTTTCTTCATAGGCTCATAGGACCATGATATATCTAAAGAAGGTCATAATGAAATAATTTGATCATTATGGAGTAAAAAACAAGTAAGTATTTTTAAAAATAAAACTAAATCATAATATATTGCTTATCTTGCTTAAGTCTGATTGGAAGGACATTTTCTTGTTTTATACATTTGCAGAGAAGGATGATTATGGAATTAAGATTTTATTTAACTTAGTTTTGATCATCTTCTGTATTTTTTCCACATGAAAATAATTGAATAAAATATATATTTAAATATTAAAAAATCATAAGAAGATTATCAACATTGCACTATCTGGTGTCCTAGACGTTTCATTTTTTCAAGTACTCAACATATTAGGAACTTGGGAAAACACGTATATTCTGAATATAGTCAAAGCATTAATTTACCACCTTAGAATTTTCTCTATAACAGTTTGGAGAAGTTTAGCAAGAATGAAAAATAAACCTAGTTCAGAACCTACTACTATTAAAAGCTTCTTGTTGCTGGAATATTATCATGCCGCTTATTGACATTTACATTATTTTAATTTTTTCAACTGCTGTTTTAAATGAGATATACCACATTTATCTAGACTTATATTCGACTCTATGCTCCTACCCATGAAATCAACTGAGATTTGCAATCAAGTTTTCATGTTTCCACTCATGAACCTATTAAGCACAAACCACCTTTCTCTCATTTGAAGACTTATTTCAGCACTATGATGCCTATAATTATTCACTTTACAGTTTAAAAAGCTGTGTTTCAAAAAAAAAAAAAAAGCTGTCAAATACAAATTCTATGTAGGTGGAAAATCATTGCTATAGCAACAGTAGCTTCAGTTTATGAGAACAGAAAGGTGAAAAATTCACATTTCCAACACTTGAAACCTCACTCTTTGATTTTTGGTGGCCGAGGGCCCAGGGTGGAGTTCATGCTTTTTCCATGCTACTTCATGAACTGGATCCCAGTGAGATGTGGCCAAACACAAGCCTTCTAAGATGAAAATACATGGTGCTTTCTCTGAAGATGGGGTTAATTACTATAAATCAAACAGGACACTTCAGGCCACCCCCAGGCTATTCTCTTTTCTCTGGTTCCAGGGAGCCAAAGGGGTTAGTTACTGGGATCCTGACAGTTTCCAACGGTG
This sequence comes from Cervus elaphus, assembly GCF_910594005.1. Classification (NCBI taxonomy): domain Eukaryota; kingdom Metazoa; phylum Chordata; class Mammalia; order Artiodactyla; family Cervidae; genus Cervus; species Cervus elaphus. Next base: position 28,692,803 of record NC_057836.1, on the reverse strand, counting down.
AGTGTTTTATGCATCCTGAGATCTTTTTGCTAGTAAAAGTTCTGGCAGCATGTCATCATTGTGTCTGGGGGTGGGGGGTGTGAGATGGGGGGCGAGGGTAGAACCACTGGCTCCAGCTGGTGTAGAATCAGTGTCTGCAACCTCAACTGTGGCTGGCTCTAAGAATGGAGCCTGCTTTTCTTGGAGGATCCGCTCCTTACTCTTCTCTGACAGGCCAAGATGGAAAATCAGCAAGAGAAAGAAACCATGAAGCAGTATTCTCCCATAAATAGATGGCACAATTTTGTGCATATGAATCTATGTATATAAGAAAGGAAAATCAGGAGCAATTTTCTTTAAAAAAAAAAAAAGTCTTCCCATCCTACTGCCCAGGTGCAAAACCCAACCCCCTCATAAGGGCAACAATAACTACACTAACTTAAAAAGCCCACAGCATATGAGCCACTGAATACGTATTCGTGTAATCACAAAGAAGAGCTCCTATGTTTTACGATTGTAAAATTTAGATCTATGAGCCATTTGGACTTTTATATAAAGTGTAAGATGTGGGCTGAGTTTCTCTCTCTCTCTCTTTTTTGCATATGAATGTCCACTGGTCCTAGCACTGCTTGTTAAAAAGACTAATTTTTCTCTGTTGCACCTCTGTCAAAAAAAAAAGAAAAAAATCGACCATGTTTCCGTGGGTCTCCTTCCAGACTATTCTGTCCCACTGTCCTGATTACAGTAAGCCTTGAAAACAGGTAGTAACAGTCCTCCTATACTTGTTATTTTAAAAAACTGTTCTGGTTATACAAATAAATTTATAAATAAATTCACAGAAATCTCAGAATAACTAATTAGAGCTGTCTTACGTGGGCAAATCTATACTTACAAGCAGCTGTTCTTACAGAATGTTGAAACTCATAGCTAATGTCAACTGTCTCTTTTTCCTTAAGGGAAATATTAAAATCTTCCCAGGTGCAGTTCAAGGAGCTGATCATCTCCATGTTTCCCAGACCTTTTATCAAAGTCTTGTGACAGAATTTAAATGCCCAGTCCCTCAATCAATTTCTTCTTAATAATTTGTTCGGGAGGGCATAACTTGTCATCAGTTCTCAATTTATAAATAAAACAGATTTTTCTCGAGCACCCCATCTCCAACCCATGAAGTCAAGCCAGATTGCCTGGGGTTTCTGTCTGGAGTAGGGGAAAGAAAAAGACTAGGAGAAATCTCTCTATTATAGCTACTATTCTCATTTTACACCTTAAATTGCACAAAATTCCTCACTTTTTTGTGCACTTTGTGAACACTGTGTGGTTGTCTTATTGGCCAAATTCCCAACAAAATTAGCAACAGTAACAGACTGTAACTACAAATAAGAGTTTTACAACTGTGTTTTTTCTTAATTTTTTTAATGCATTTATTTATTTGGCTGCACCAGGTCTTACTTGCAGCACACAGGAACGTTAGTGTGGCGTGTGGGATCTAGTTCCTTGACCAGGAATCAAACCCAGGCCCCCTGCCTTGGGAGCACAGTCTTTTAGCCACTGGACCACCAGGGAAGCCCCATAATTGTGGCTGGTGAGGTATAAGAGTTGTGGCGCAGTCACCCACCCAAGTAATTCAACTACCCTCCCAGACAGCCAGACAGCCAAGTTTCAAGAAATTATGCGGACACCAAAGGAGGATAAATTACTTATAACAGCATTACAGGGAGATTTCAGCCGTATTTTGTGCAATCCCCATTAACTGGGTTTAAATGCCCAACAACAAAATCCTAGATAATCACAGTCACTGATGCCCCGTTTTTTCCTTTTAGTTTAATGTTTACAGGGGGAAAAAACCAGACCCACTCTGTAAACACAAGAGGCTCAATGATGAAGAATCTGCCTGCCAATGCAGGAGCTGCAGGAGATACGGGTTCGATTCCTGGGTCAGGAAGATCCCCTGGAGAAGGAAATGGCAATCCACTCCAGTCCTTGCCTGGAGAATGCCATGGACAGAGAAGCCTGGAAGGCTACAGTTCATGGGGTCACTAAGAGCCTAACACAACTTAGCAACTGAACAACAACAACAAAACACATAAATGTGGTAAATTAAATCTTAAAACTATTTAAATCTATTTAACTTATATGCAGAGGACATCATGAGAAATGCTAGGCTGGATGAATCACAAGCTGGAACTGAGATTGCCGGGAGAAACATCAATAACCTCAGATAGGCAGATGACACCACCCTAATGGCAGAAAGGGAAGAAGAACTCAAGAGCCTCTTGATGAAATTGAAAGAGGAGAGTGAAAAAGTTGGCTTAAAACTCAACATTTAAAAAACTACAGTCATGACATCCTGTCCCATCACTTAATGGCAAATAGATGGGAAAACAATGGAAACAGTGACAGACTTTATTTTCTTGGACTCCAAAATCACTGGAGATGGGACTGTAACCATGAAATTAAAAGATACTTGCTCCTTGGAAGAAAAGCTATGACAAACCTAGACAGCATATTAAAAAGCAGAGACATTACTTTGCCAACAAAGGTCCATCAAGTCAAAGCTATGGTTTTTTCAGTAGTCATGTATGGATGTGAGAGTTGGACTATAAAGAGAGCTGAGTCCCGAAGAATTGATGCTTTTGAATTGTGGTATTGAAGAAGACTCTTGAGAATTCCTTGGAAAGGAAGGAGATCAAACCAGTCAATCCTAAAGGAAATCAGTCCTGAATATTCATTGGAAGGACTGATGCTGAAGCTGAAGCTCTGATACTTTGGTCACCTGACACGAAGAGTCAACTCATTGGAAAAGACCCTGATGCTGGGAAAAATTGAAGGCAGGAGGAGAAGGGGACGACAGAGGATGAGATCGTTGGATGGCATCACCAACTCGCTGGACATGAGTGTGAGCAAGCTCTGGGAGTTGGTGATGGACAGGGAAGCCTGGTGTGCTATAGTCCATGGGGTCCCAAAGAGTCAGACACAACTGAGCAACTGAACTGAAATCTTAAAACACAATAGAAAGCCATTAAAGTATTCACTGGATGTCTTTAAGGCATTCAGGTTGAAAATGAACCTCTATAAATAATATACCATCCCGTCTACCACAAGTCAGATGGATGATCCATATTCTACTCCAGAGGTTAAAAACAAACCTTTCCAAAGGAGTGTGACTCTTCAAGGTCACCCACACCTGTGTTTTACCAATAAACGAAAACAGGCAAGAGATGGAGTTCACTGGGATCAGGGTTTCTGACTGATCTGGTTTTATATTTTAATGCAGAATATCTACATAAGCTACTTCCTAGAGGGGTTCACACAACAGGAGGGCTTGCTAGGCAGCTCTAGAACAAGACAGAATATACACAATCAACAAAGCATAGTAAATACTGACAAAATATTAATTTCTTTTGCATGTTACTTTCTTTTTACACACTGTGCTTAACATTCATGTCTCACAGCACTGAGTAAGGAATGAGAAGAGATTGAATGACGAACAGTTTACAAAAAAGGAGTGGACCCGGTGGAGGATGTTAACAATGGAAGAGGCTATGCATGTTTGAGGGCTGGAGGCATATGGGAAATCTCCTTCCTCTTAATTTAACAGTGAAGCTAAAACTGCTCTAGAAAATAGAGCAGACAAAGAGTTACACAAAGTGAAAAGAACTGCAAGATATCAGCAATGGTCCGGGCATATATCAGTCCAAGTTCTGTCTAAGAGACAGTGACCCAGTTAAATCCTGACGTGGTTTTCACCGAGGCCTTTTCACAGAACCACTGACGGTCCTGTGGGATGCAGAGATAGCTTTGAAAGACCCTAACTCAAATACAACTGTATCAATACATGCAGTCACACACACACAAAATCACTAATGGGTTCTTCAAATTACATATTTCCTGGATGTATACATTTTTTTAAATGAAGAGTCTTTCAGTTCTATAGTGCTTTTTGAGTTTGAAAAGTTTCATACACATGATTTCATATAATCCCATGATAACTCATTTCTCTCTCCCTACCCCTGTATTGGGCTTCCCTGGTAGCTCAGTGGTAAAGAATCCACCCACAATGCAGAAGACACAGGTTCCATCCCTGGGTTGGGAAGATCCCCTGAAGAAGGAAATGGCAACCCACTCCAGTACTCTTGCCGGGAGAATCCCATGGACAGAGGAGCCTGGAGGGCTATAGACCATGGGATCACCAACAGTTACAACTTACCAACTAAACAACAACAAAAACCCCCCTATTCCCCTACCCCCACTTTCTCTCTCCCCATTGGTAACCACTGGTTTATTCTCTGAGTCTGCTTCTTTCTTGTTTTATTCTCTAGTTTGCTGTATTCTTTAGAATCCCCTTGTAAGTGATATCATACAGTATTTGTCTTTCTCTGTCTGACTTATTTCACTTAGCATAATGTCCTCCAAGTCCTGGAGGTATAAACATTTTGTTTTACAGTTTAATGTTTATGAAATTGAGTTCAACTTAATTTGATGTTTGAATTTAAGGTAGTAGTCTGTTTTTTTTTCCCCTAGAAAAGTCATCATTAAATCACTGGTGAATCTTTCAAAGTGTCTCAGAAGGCCATGTGAAACTCAACTCTACGACTAGTCAACAGAGGCAGCCAATTCATTACTGTCATTCGAAGCACTGGACACTGGGTGGGTCAAGGCCAGAAGGTACTGGAGGCCCTCCCAGGGCTGGACAGGAAGAGAGAGCTTCGATTCCCTACAACATGGTATCAGCAGAAACTAACCAGGCAAGCGACACTAACTTCACTCATCTGGGGCGGCTGTAGTTTACAACCTCCTCCCTTTTAAAATTTTACTTGATAATATCTAAGTAGGCCTCTTTACTTAGGTCCAAAGATAAAACTGAAACTTGGTCTAAGTTAACCACCCAGTCTAAGCCACTTGTACAACATCGGCAAAACTGCTAAACCCATTATGGATAAGCCCATTTTTCTCAGGGCTTCCCTGATGGCTCAATGGGTAAAGAACCTGCTTGCAAAGCAGGAGACACCAGAGACACGAGGTGGGTCCCTGGGTTGGGAAGATCCCCTGGAGAAGGAAATGGCCATCCACTCCAGTATTATTGGCCTGGGAAATCCTATGGATAGAGAAGAGCCTACAGTCCAAAGGTTACAGTCCGAAGGGTCTTGAAGAGTCAGACACGTCTGAGCAACTAAGCACAGTTTTCCTTCAATGGTAAAAGCAAGAGAAAGATGGCAAATGCTTTCTAGGACTACTATCAGAATAAAATAAGCCAAACCATTTGCTTTATCTTTCATGAATTATTTCAAAACAGTAACTACTGAATTGTATTATCTGTCTACATACTACATACCAGGAACTCAAAGTATGTTTCATTAATCCTGTGTGACAGCAGTTAATCTCACTTTACAGAAAAAGAGACAAAGAGCCTCCCAGGCCTTATATGGCTAAAATCAGGTCTGGGGCTCACAGCCAACTCTGGCTGACTTCAAAGCCCACCTTTTCGATTTCATCAGCTTGGCTCCAGAATACTGATGTACTATTCCACCATCACTCATTTACCTTTACCTATGTTTGCGAATACAATACATTCTTAAGAGGAATCTCAAAATCTGGTATTATCCACTACTACTACACTCTATCCCTTGTAAGAGAAAGAGCTCTTTCATGTTGACGTCATTTGTAATAAAGTTTTATGAGAACCTTTAATGTGTCTGTGCTTACAGGTGTGTGTATGGGGAAGACGAGTATGTGGGAAGATACAGAATTTTAAGGAAATTTAGCATTCAAACAAAGGCAAAGATACTGGTATCAAATTTTTATTTCTCCTATCCGAAAAGAAATTGCTAGATGGCTATTACTTTATAAATCATGGCAATAAACTGCCTCTACTTCACAGTCTTGTGGTTTCCACAAATGTACTTGCCACCATTGATTTGTTTCATCTATGGCACAAATAAGATATAACTCACTTTGGCTGTACAAACTCTGAAGCTTATTTTGTATTAGAATAGCCTATGTATATATAAGACAGAAAAAAAAACTTTTTTTCCACTGATGGAATCCAAATACATGATTTCAAAGAAAAGTAAATCTCAAAAACCATTAAGTCAGCCAAGGCGAATACTTCAAAAGAAATGAAACAAAATGGCAGCCAGGAGATGGCTCCTTCTCTTTATTCGAGATAGCTTATACCTTGAAGCCAATCTGAAGGCTGTCTCTATTAAGAACACACGGCTTTAATGGGTTGAACTCCTTGGTCAGAAAGTAATCAAGATCTCCTTCAGGGGCTAGGTGGGGGCGGGGATGACAAATGGAAGCTTTCAACTAGTACGAGCTAGCATGAAGAAGTAATCTCTCTGTTAAGTAACTGTACTCCACTTTTAGACTAGAAGAGCAACGCAGCCTGCAGTGAAATACGGAATTATCAGGGGCCAGAAAGAACCCACAGTACCAAGGATGCCTTACACAAAGATGATATGACTAGGAGGATCTCCAGCGTCCAGTGACAAGGGGAAGACAGCCATTGCAAGGGTTGTGTCACTTCCCCCAGCCGTATGCAGCTTCTCTGCACAGAAAAGCCGACCTAGGGTTGGAGTTTTTCTAGGGGTTTATAGCAAAATGGCCATAAAGAAGGCTGAGTGCGGAAGAAATGATGCTTTTGAACTGTGGTGCAGGCAAAGACTCTTGAGAGTCCCTTGGACTGCAAGGAGATCAAACCAGTCAATCCTAAAGGAAATCAACCCTGAATGTTCATAGGAAGGAATAATGCTGAAGCTGAAGATCTGATACTTTGGTCACCTGATGCGAAGAGATAACTCACTGGAAAAGACCCTGATGCTGGGAAAGCTTGAGGGCAGGAGGAGAAGGGGGCGACAGGATGAAATGGTTGGATGGCATCATAGACTCAACCGACATGAGTCTGAGCAAACTCCTGCAGATCGTGAAGGACACGGAAGCCCAGTGGGTTGCAACCCAGGCGGTCACAAAGAGTCAGACACAACTGAGTGACTAAACCACAAGAACATAGCAGTTTGGAAAAGAATATGAAAAATCGAACTGAAATCCCTGGAGCTGAGAAGACCAAAGGGATAACAGCACGTACACACACACACACACACACACACACACACACACACACACACACTGCTTTTTCAGCTCAAAAATGGCCCAATAACAGCACGTACACACACACACACACACACACACACACACACACACTGCTTTTTCAGCTCAAAAATGGCCCAATAACAGCACGTACACACACACACACACACACACACACACACTGCTTTTTCAGCTCAAAAATGGCCCAAAAACAGCAAATTATTATGATTCAAGACCAAAGGGATAACAGCACGTACACACACACACACTGCTTTTTCAGCTCAAAAATGGCCCAATAACAGCAAATTATTATGATTCAATTTACTACATGTGGTTCTGTCCTCCCATCCACCAAGCAAATCTGATTCTCTCTCTAGGGAATTTGAAGCTTGAGTGAAGAGATGGTCAGGGTTGAGCCACCTTACTGAAAGCGCTCCGGAGAGGGTTCCGAAGCTCCAATTGATCAGGTCTTGCTCAGGGTTCCTGCCCCGCCCAGAATCTACCAGCAATTCATTCAAGACTTCAAGCTCCCCAAGTAATCTATCAATAACCCATTTTAACAAATAATTTTGTTCATCTTTCTGTTGCCAGAACCTGGGCATGATTGCTGAGTGAAGTACAGCAAGCAAGCAAGGTTTCCTCTTTCTTCTTCCAGAGACCGGATAGTTGTCGCACATACATAGACTTGCTCAAAGCATGTTATGTAAACTGAAGGAGAAAACTATGTTACTATAATGTCTAGTGAGGTGCAAGAACTTTTGGTTTTTTTAAATAATAATTTTAATAGCCACACATGTTAAGGAAATTACAGTGATATAAAGTGCTCATTAAAAACATGGTCCCTAAAGTTATCCTGACCTCAATTTCCACTAAAAAGGATTGATTTTAGCTTCAATCAGCATTCAGCCTCCCAGGTATAGGCACCTGCCCCCGACTCAGTGTGAGATGGTACAGGAAAACAGCAGCCAAGGAGAGCCTCCTGTAATCAGATGATACACCTGTAATAGGGACCAGCTTGGAGTAAGGAGAGGGTTTTCTAAACCTAAAAGCATACCAATACACCGTCATGTATAAAACTGATGGCTAATGGGAACGGGCTGTCTGGCATAGGGAGCCCAGCTCAGCTCGGCGCCCTGATGACCGAGAATGGTGGGGTGGGATGAGGGGAGGAGGGAGGGAGGCTGGGACGGAGAGGATACGTGTATACACACGGCTAACTCACAGGAGAAACTAACACAACATTATAAGGCAATTTTACCTCAGTAATAAAATAAGATGAAAGCTTTCAAACAAAAAAATAAAACAGAAAAGCATACCACACCCCCTCAGCCAAAGAAAGGGATTCCACCGTCTCCACAATACAGCGTTTAATGCTTACTGATGCTGCTTTTTTTTGTTTGAGGCAATGGGGCTGCTGTCTCTGCTTAAATGGTCCATAGAACTGAAAACCTTCTCCCATATTCCATCCTAGTCACTAATTATAAGGATGATTTAAAATACTTCATAATAGTTTTATACATGTCCATACAATGCTATATATTTCTAAAAAGTTAATTCTACTGGGACAACAAACCAACCCCTTAGCAAAAAATAAATTAGATTCTACATGCAAAATCATTTCCAGGTGGACGAGAAATGTAAATATCAGGAATAAAAACATAAACATATAGAAGGAGGTACAGCTATTTTTATAATCTAAGGATAAATCCAAACACGACACCAAAAAGAGAAATCAATAAAAGAGACTGATAGATTTCACAACTGAACAAAAACTTCTCTGACAGTAAAGAAATGACAATCAATATACAAATGAAAAATGTATTTAAAATCAATATGAAAGTGACTAACATGCCAAACAAAAATGGATGCTGAAAGCAATTAATCTGGAGACCAACACAGGAATCTGTATCAGAACCTTAAAAATGGGCTTACCTTTTGACTCATCAAATTCTACTTCTAAGAACTTACTCTCTGAAAACAATTTTCTTAACAAGGATTCACTTTAGCATTATCAATACAAGCACACACCAAGCAAACAAACAAAACTATCAATGTGAACGTTAAATTATGATTCACCCCATCTGTTTAATGGAATAATCTACTGCCATTAAAAACAGAATGAGACGTATATTCGTTGACATGAAAAGATAGTCACAATGTGCTACTAGTATGTGAGGAAAAAAATGAGATCACAAAACAAAAAAAGTGACATGGATGACCAAGACTACTGACGGTTAAAGCATGTTCTTCCTGGGCACAGAGTGACTGTTTCTACCTCCATCCTTCCTCTTGAAACACTCGGTTTGCTGTGCCTTTGTGAGTACGTTCTCTGCAACAGGGTGTGAGCAGAGCTGTATTCTTAGAGCTACAGGCTGAAGGTGGCAGAGATATCGAGTCCTAGAAAGACAACCAGGAGTAGAAACAGCCCTACCCCACCCCCACCTGGAATATCTACCCTGGACTGTGGTGTGAGAAAAATAACCAGTGTGTCTGTTATTTCATTATATTTCGGGTCTACATTCAGTAGTTTGGCCTACTCTAACAGAGTAGAATACCAGCGTGCGTGCACGTGTGTATGCTCAGTCATGTCCTACCCTTTATGACCCCATGGACTGAGGCCCACCAGGCTCCTCTGTCCATGGGGTTTCCCAGGCAAGAATACTGGAGCGGGTAGCCATTCCCTTCTCCAGGGGGTCTTCCCGATTCAGTGATCAAACCCGCATCTCCTGCATTGCAGGCAGATTCTTTACCACTGTGCCACCTGGGAAGCAAAATAATGCCTAGAAAATACAAAAAGAAATTGGCCACCACTCTTGTAGACATTTGCAACCTGGCCTAACTTGACTTAGAGAAAACTAATTTCCTGAGGTTTGTAATTTACTTGGAAATGTCATGTGGGCGCTGACGTCAGAGCACCTGGGCTGGAGTCCTGGGTCCTGACATGCTGTGCCGCCCGACCTGGGGCTCTAACCTCACTGACCGGCCACTTCTGACCTTCCACCACTTAAAGGAAAGGTTAAGAGCTTGGGTTCCAGAAGTAAACTGCCTGAGTTCAAACTTTGCTCTGCAACTTCAAAAATCTCTCTGGCTTTCTCATCTATACATAGAGAAAATAAAAGGTCTGCTGCCACATGAGAATGTATGAGAAATAAATGGGTGCATATATGCAGAGCAATCAGGACAGTCTCTGACATAATTATGCATGTGTAGCCGTCACGACTGCTGCTGCTGCGTGTACCACCACCTACCAGCGGCAGCGGTCACATATCGAATGATGTGATCGAATGATCAGAAGGCGAACAGCGCTTGGACCTCAATGCAGCCGACCTGATTCTCTAAGACTGACAGCTGGTCATCTGTGATCACGTGGTCAGACAGGGGGTTCTCAAGTAACCTTCCCATCTACCAACTTCCAAGTAGACTCAAGGTCCTTTGCAAGGCAGGCGGAAAGACAAGCCTCCACCAGGGAAGTTCCAAACACAAAGCACAAAGATATTGACATAGGGGCACCATTTTGTATCTGAAAATCCGTCAGGATGTCATTTGCAATAGCCTCCTAATTCATTTTTCTACATCTACTCTGGTCTCTTTAATCTCATCTCACAGGATGGGGTTTTCCAAACAGAAATGTGATGCTGGCCCCTTCGGCTCTAAGGACAAACACAAAAATCCTCAGCAAGGCCTTTGTGGTCCTGCTTGGTAATAATCTCATGCCTACTTTTCCTGCCTGCAAATGACTCGTGTCCCTGTAGTTGCCTGGGGTAAGTCCTGTTTATCCGGTGGATCTCGGTCAAGTCCCTGCACGCTAGGTCTTATGACACTTGAGCCCCTCCTTCACAGCTTATCACACTTGCAAATGTGACATTGATTTGTGTGACAGCTGGTTTAGTGCCTAAAATGAAGGCTCCATGAGGACATCTGTGCTCACCACAGTAACCCAGAGAAGAACACACCACTTGAGATTGGGCAGAAGCTGAATAAACATCTTTCAGTCGATCAAATGAATCAAGTGAAAGGAAGAAATGAAAGGCTGTGGAATAACAGCACTTCGGGTCAAATGTATAGGGAAAAGACAGGATTTCAAAACCTGAAACTTGCCAGCATAGCTAAGAATTACAAAAACATTATCATTATCTTTGCCTCAAGATCGAATCTGCCCACAGCCATGTTCCCAAAGAGGAAAAAAAACAAAAAAGGAGGTCTTGAAGACTTGTGGAGTCTCACGTAAGCATGAAGCCAACACCAAAATCAAGACTTCCTTCTGCCGTTTCCTAAGTCAAATAAGGGGCTTCCCAGGTGGCTGAGTGGTAAAGAATACGCCTGCCAGTGCAGGAGACATGGGTTCAATCCCTGGGTCATGAAGATACCCTGGAGGAGGGCATGGTAACCCACTTCAGAATTCTTGCCTGGAGAATTTCACGGACAGAGAAGCCTTGAGGGCTGCAGCCCATGCAGTTGCAAAAGAGTCAGATGCCACTTAGAGACTAAATAACAAGTCAAAGAAGTGGCTGTGTCTGCTACTGCTTTTATCCATCTTTTCTATAAGGAAGTTTACATTCAGTTCACCTCTTCCAGCTAGCTTCTTCTCAGTTCCCAGAAGAAACTGAGATCAGATTACAGCTACAAGGCTGCTCTGGAGAGATTGCTTTCATCACTGGTCTGTGTGGAAAACCTGGATTGCAAAAAGGGAAACCACCCTAAACAGATACAACCATTGGGTAAGCAGGTGGGGCTTGGGTGTGTCAAGAGTTATCATCCTGTTTATGAAAACAGACAGCAAGGATCATCTGGCTGGATGAACATATGCTAACAACTTCCTTCACTTTTGATTTTTTTTTTGGTAAAGAGAATGTACAGAACTTTAAAGGCTGGTTTATTTCATAAATTTCTTAACGTGATTTAAAGAAAATATTGGGTTGGCCAAAAAGTTCACTTGGGTTTTTCATAGGACGCTTTTTGGCCAATCCAATATAAAATGGCCCACACGTTAACAGACAACGGTCTCAAAGGGTGACAAATCACAAGTCCAATGGTCTATGTATTTAGGAAAAACTCAATTTATGTTGTCATGATCACTACTACTTTCAAAAAGGAGAAAAGGTGAAATACATAGCATCTTTTTTTAAACAATCAGTTTATCATCAGTTCAGTTGTCACTCAGCTGTGTCTGACTCTTTGAGACCCCATGGACTGCAGCACACCAGGCCTCCCTGTCCATCACCAACTCCTGGAGCTTGCTCAAACTCATGTCCATCAAGTCGGTTATGCCATCCAACCATCTCATCCTCTGTCATCCCCTTCTCTTTCTGCCATCAATCTTTCCCAGCATCAGGGTCTTTTCCAATGAGTCAGTTCTTCACATCAGGTGACCAAAGTACTGGAGCTTCAGCTTCAGCATCAGTCCTTCCAATGAATATTCAGGACTGATTTCCTTTAGGACGGACTGGTTGGATCTCCTTGCAGTCCAAGGGACTCTCCAGAGTCATCTCCAACACCACAGTTCAGAAGCATCAATTCTTCAGTGCTCAGCTTTCTTTATGGTCCAGCTCTCACATCCATACATGATTACTGGAAAAACCATAGCCTTGACTAGATGGACCTTTGTTGGCAAAGTAATGTCTTTGCTTTTTTTTTTTTTTAAATAAAAAGTTTATTGGAGAAAAATAGAACCACCACATACACAGGGAAAAGAGCACAAAAATTCAACTGATACAGAACTGAAAGTCATAACTACCCAATGTTGTTTGTGATTACTTTTCAATTTCTTAAATGGCTTCCCTCAATTTTTTAAATAGCCTTGCCAATTTTTTTTCAGCTGAAATAGCATCAAGTTTTCAAAAAATTAAGAGCCTCAGCGAAGGGACCAGCTTTTAAGATGACAAAGGTGACACCAAGAGCCTCCTAATAGGACCAATTCTACCGAAAAATTCCTGAAGCACATAACTAATGAGTCTGGTAGAAGAGTAGCTCAGAGACCATCACGGATTAGTTAGAACACTGACTCAGACGGTCCAGTATGCAGAGAGGGCAAACAAAAAAGCTGCATTTCCCTGTCAGATGAGTTCACGTAAGAAAACCAGGGAGGTGCTAAAAACATACAGGCAATGGCTGCTCAAAATAATTAAGAAGGCATTCTAAATACCACATATTATTAAACAACAGTGTGTAAAGCGATGTAATTAGAAAACAGGCAACTTAAAAAAAAATATGGTCACAAGTCTTTGAGAACTCAAGAAAACAATCAATAGCAAACACAAGAGCTGAAAGTCTTCTCAGCTGAGGGTTGAAAGTGAAAGTGAAGTCGTATCCGACTCTTTGCGACCCCATGGACTGTAGCCCACCTGGCTCCTCCGTCCATAGGATTCTCCAGGCAAGAATACTGGAGTGGGTTGCCATTTCCTTCTCCATGTCTCCGCTTTTTAATACGCTATCTAGCTTGGTCATAGCTTTTCTTCCAAGGAGTAAGCGTCTATTAAATTTCATGGCTGCAATCACCAACTGCAGTGATTCTGGAGACCAAGAAAATAAAGTCTGTCACTGTTTCCATTGTTAGGGTATTAATATAATAGCCAACAGGGACGACCGATATGATAGCTACCAACCTGGACACTTGACACTTCACTAGTAAACCATGTGATCTGGAACTTCTGCACGGCTGACAGTCCTGGAGTGGGTGCCAGGGGGGCAAGCTTCTGGCTCGCAGTCACAGTCAGCTGAAGCACAAGAGGGCACGTCTGGGGTGTGGCAGACCATTTAGGGGTGGTGATCAACAACGTGCGACAGTTAGTACAGACACAAAGATCTCACCCAGGAAAAGACAGCCAGACGCTCAGATGAAAAGGAGAGGCAAGAGCAGAGATAACGAGGTAACACTGTTATCTCCGGCTATTTAAGGATAAAACATTTAGGTACAAGACATGCAGTACCAGGAGGCATTTGCACACTGCAAAGTGCTTCAGTAAGGTCAATACCACCTGGAGTAAGACAGATAAAATTAAATCAGGTATTACATTGAGATTAAACTTTCCTCAGCCCTGTTCTAATTTGGGAGTTCTTTCATGTTTCAGCATTAGAAAAGAACTGTTACTATTTTTTTATTTTTTAAGCCCACATACATACAGGAAAAAAAAAAAAAAGCACATTAGGAAAGGGTGCCTAGGGCTGGGGTAAAAACAAGGACTTCAGAGCCAAATACCACTCTGGGCAGTGTGATTGTGTGACTCTGGGCAGTCACCATCTCTTTCTGTCTCAGTTTCCTTCTGTAAAATGCCAAAAATATTGGGCTGGCCAAAAGGTTCGTTCAGGTTTTTCTGTAAAAGGCTATGGAAAAATCTGAATGAACTTTTTGACCAATCCAGTAATAGTATCTACTTCCTGGTTGTAAGGATTAAGTAAATTAATATTTATAAAAGACCTATAACATCGTATCCTTTTGGAATTATCTGTTAAACACGCACTCTTTACATTCTTTGCTTTCTTTAGTTTAATTAGGTTAAGTAGGCTTCCATCTCATAAAACACATGAAAGAGCTTAAGTATCTATTTTGAGACCTAATTGCTCATACCATCTACCCATGCAATAAATACCTTCTGCTCATACAACAAATTCTATTAAAAGAAAAGTATCCATCTTTTACTTTTATTCAACTTACCTAGAGAAATGGCCACAAAAAATAGCCATCACTTACTGAGTACTTGCATTGTATCACACATACTTTATGTCACCTGACCCTTACAACAATTCTATAAATTAGATGTCATTAACCCCACTCATGGGGCTTCCCAGGTAGCTTAAGTGGTAAATAATTCACCTGACAATGCAGGAGCCATGGGTTCAATCCCTAGGTTGGGAAGATCCCCTGGAGGAGGAAATGGCAACCTATTCCAGTATTCTTGCCTGGAAAAGCCCACGGACAGACAGGCCTACTGGGTTACAGTTCACGGGACTGCACAGTCAGACACAACTGAGCACTCACATGCTAACTCTTAGTTGCAGCATGTAGGATCTAGTTCCCTGTTGTTCAGTTGCCCAGTCATGTCCAACTCTTTGGGACCCCAGGGACTGCAGCACATCAGGCCTCCCTGTCCCTCACCATCTCCCAGAGTTTGCCCAAGTTCATGTTCATTGCATCAGTGATGCCATCCAGCCATCTCATCCTCAGTCACCCTCTTCTCCTTCTTTACTCAGTCTTTCCCAACAGCAGGGACTTTTCCAATGACTCATCTGTTCGAATCAGCTGACCAAAATACTGGAGCTTCAGCATCAATCCTTCCAGTGAATATTTAGGGTTGATCTCCCTTAAGATCGACTGGTTTAATCTCCATCCTGTCCAAGGAACTTACAGGAGTCTTCTCCACCACCACAGTTTGAAGGCATCAATTCTTTGGCATTCTGCCCTCTTTACGGTCCAGCTCTCACAAGCACATGTGACCACTGGAAAGACTAAAGACTTGACTATACAGACATTGGTCAGCAGATTAAGGTATCTGAATCTGGTGTATTAAGACTGAGCTTCCCTGGGGGCTCAAAGAGTAAAATCAGCTGCTTGCAATGCTGGAGACCCGGATTCAATCCCTGGGTCGGGAAGTTCCCTCGGAGAAGGAAACAGCAACCCACTCCAGTACTCTTGCCTGGAAAATTCCATGGATGGAAGAACCTCGTAGGCTACAGTCCATGGGGGTCGCAAAGCGTCAGACAGGTCTGAGCGACTTTGCTTCGCTAAGGTCTCTGCTTTTCAACACATTGTATAGGTTTGCCACCACTTTCCTGCCAAGAATGATCACCTTCTGATTTCATGGCTACAGTCACCATCCACCATAATTTCGGAGCCCAAGATGAGGAAATCTGTCACAGCTTCCACCTTTTCCCCTTCTGTTTGCCAGGCAATAATGGGGCCTCATTCCCTGACCAGGGATCAAATTCAGGCCCCTGAATTGGGAGCTCTGAGTCTTAGCCATTCCATCAGCAAAGAAATCCCTAAAATGCCTAATTTTGCATCGTATTTTTTTTAATGATTTTATTTATTTACTTTTGGCTGTGGTGGGTCTTCATTGCTTCGAGGACTTTTCTCTAGTTGTGGCAAGCAGGGGCCACTCTCTAGTTGCAGTCCAAGGGCTTTTCATTGTAGTGGCCTCTCATTGCAGAGGACAGGCCCTACAGTGTGTGGGCTTCATCGATTGTGGAGCACAGTTCAGAAGTCATGGTGTGTGGGCTCAGGAGTTGCAGTTTCTGGGCTCTAGAGCACAGGCTCAACAGCTGGGGCCACAGGCTTAGCTGATCTGTGGCTCGGGGAATCCTCCCCACTCAGGGATCGAACCCATGTCTCCTGCATGGACAGGTGGATTCTTTACCACTGAGCCCCTGAATCATAGTTTTAAGCTCAGATGAGCCACACATCACAGTAAAACGCAAAAATAAGTATAATGGGGCCATTAAATGCAAATACCAATATTCTATTCCTTTTTTAAAGAAGTCAGGAAGGGTGTGAGAGGCACATAGAAGTCAGCAAGCCCACCATGTCCGGCACACAGCAACCCCTGGTATTTCTGTGAACAACGGGGTAGCCACCTTCGATTTACAGCTAAACACCCTGTTCACTACTTGTTCAGGATGAAATAAAGAGTTGTTAGTGAAATCCAGTTTCCTGCACAGTTTCTCGTCTACACACGCACATCGCCTTAGAATGTGATCTTTTACCCTACACTGTATTCTCAAAGGATCCAGTCACAGTACCCCCAGAGCGAGCCCTCAATAAATCTCTGCTCTCGAAGTGAAAAGTTCCACGCTTCTATGTATTTTACAAATTGAAAGCACAGGTAAATAATGGTACCTGGAACGATACTAATCACTTTCCCTTTTGACAACCCTCTTTAAAACTGCTCACAGTATCACTATGATGGAGCCACACCTGCTAAAGTGGTCCCTGTGTTTGGATAGTTTGACAGAACCATACAGAAGTTCAAGAGAGTAGAAGACATTATAAATCACTGAGTGTAGGAAGTTCCTCAAAGTGGTTTCTGCAGAGCATTTGCCCAGTCTTGGTTACTGCACAAGCTGAACAGGTATTACAGGTTTCTGGTTTGAACTCTTTTTTATACTCTATACTTCAGGCTTTATCTCTGAATGTCAAAGATTCCATCACTGTCAATGTAAGAGTAAAACTCAGCAGGGATGTGGGCGAACTAAACACTCTCCCCAAATCTGTAAAAATGATGTCTAAGATGCTAATGTAAAAAGTTCCTCTCCAAGAGTAAGATTCTTTTGATCCAAGGTTTACTATGTGATTGAAAAGAAGCTAGGGTTAAACAACAGAAGAGAGGTGCTCACATCCTAGGTTCCTCAATAAAACTACAAACGTGTGCTGAGCATCAGGAACGGACTGGGTATAAGGATGCCAGCACGTGACCGAATGGTGTGATACAGTTCATATTCCTTATAAAGTCACTTACAGAGTACTAAATAAAACCAAACTTCACATATTTCTTAGAAGACCTGTAACCTATCCATCTATGGGAACATCATTCTCACCCTATCAAATGAAAAATTTTCAGCCACTCCAAAACCATCACCTTTGAGGAATTTTACATAATCTGAGTGTGTCCTCCAACCCGGGGCCTTCATGGAAGACAGAACAAGATTGCTTTTGGTTTTTTCCCCCTGGCAGGATGTTGTGTAACTGGTTGTTTTTTGAGGAGAAAAGTTGAGGAAACAATGGGGGTGCAACTGAAGTGGGGAGGGGGGATTTGTTTATGTTGAATACAGGTCCGCCTGCCAATGCAGGAGATGCGGTTCAATCCCTGGGTTGGGAAGATCCCCTAGAGGAAGAAACGGCAACCCACTCCAGTATTCTTGCCTGGAAAATTCCATGGACAGAGGAGCCTGGCGGGCTACGGTCCAAGGGGTCGCAGAGTTGGACATCACAGTGACTGAACACAACACAGCAAAGATGAGATAAACTCTATCTTGGGGACTTTCCTCGCTGTCTGCTGGTTAAGACTCTGCTTCCCAACGCAGGGGATGCGGGTTCAATTCCTGGCCAGGCAACTAAGATCCAACATGCTGCAGGGTGCAGCCAAAACTTAAACTCATTAAAAAAAGAAAACAAAAAAACACTCTATCTGGGTTTGGTTGTGAAAGAAAAACAAGTTCTTATCAGGCAGCCTTACTTTTCTCAAGAGAGAGAAGGGATGGGGGTTGTTAGATAACCTCTGCAGAGGCGATGAGAGACCATTTAAAGGGTCAGTATTACCGACGACCCAGGTGAGACTTGGGAATTAGAAACCTGTGATAGACCCAAAGAGTAGTTTATTTTTCCCAAATAGCAGATAAGAAGAGATGGGTGAGTACCCCACACTGAAAAACTCGGAATGGAAAACATGAACAAGAAGTCAGCCACAGTTTCCCAGAGGACACTGGAACTGACCTGAAACAGGGAGCAGACCTAAATCTGGGGGCCTAACACCTCCTCTCTGCACTTCCCGGTGGCTCAGACAGTGAAGAATCTGCCTGTGATGCTGGAGACCTGGGTTCAATCCCTGGGTTGGGAAGATGCCCTGGAGGAGGACGTGGCAACACACCCCAGGATTCTTGCCTGGAATGAATCCTCACAGACAGAGGAGCCCCATGGGGTCGCAATGAATCCTCACAGACAGAGGAGCCCCATGGGGTCGCAAAGAGTCAGACATGCCTGAGACACTAACACACACACACACACACACACACACACACACACACACACACACACACACACACACACCCTCCTCTCTGGTTAGTGTGACAGAAAGACAAATACAAGTGGCTTCAAGCTCTGGGGTCGCAATGAATCCTCACAGACAGAGGAGCCCCATGGGGTCGCAAAGAGTCAGACATGCCTGAGACACTAACACACACACACACACACACACACACACACACACACACACACACACACACACACACACACACACACACACACACACACACACCCTCCTCTCTGGTTAGTGTGACAGAAAGACAAATACAAGTGGCTTCAAGCTCTGGGGTCGCAATGAATCCTCACAGACAGAGGAGCCCCATGGGGTCGCAAAGAGTCAGACATGCCTGAGACACTAACACACACACACACACACACACACACACACACACACACCCTCCTCTCTGGTTAGTGTGACAGAAAGACAAATACAAGTGGCTTCAAGCTCTGGGGTCGCAATGAATCCTCACAGACAGAGGAGCCCCATGGGGTCGCAAAGAGTCAGACATGCCTGAGACACTAACACACACACACACACACACACACACACACACACACACACCCTCCTCTCTGGTTAGTGTGACAGAAAGACAAATACAAGTGGCTTCAAGCTCTGGTTCCTAGTTAAATAGCTATGACATTAGTCAAACTACTTTTTTATGCCTTACTTCCTCATCTGCTTAAAAGGGGGTTGGGTTATAATAACTACCTTTACCTAATTATTCTGAGTATTTAAGGAGATAATATATGAAAAGACCTCACATTGTTTCTGACACTTAATAGGCAACAGATGAATATAACTTGGGTTTTTTTGTTTTCTTTTTACCTGCATAAAATAAGAACATGAAACCAGCCTGGAATTACACTGCACTGTAAATCCTGTCTCAGATTTTAGTTGTCTTGACCACACTTTATATCCTGCAAACATTCTAAGCTACTTTCCACCACCAACACTATGACTAATGATGATACCATCTTATATTTGTAAGGTTCTTTGCCACTTAAAAAGCATTTACACGGCACTTCCTTGGCAGTCCAGTGGTTAGAACTTTGCCTTCCAATGCAGGGGATGGGAGTTCAATCCCTGGTGAGGGAACTAATATCCCACATGCCTCAGGGTCAAAAAAACCCCCATAAAACAGAAGCAAAAATACTGTAACAAATTTAATGAAATGGTCTACATCAAAAAATTTTTTTAAGAAAAAAGTATTTACTTTCACTATCTCATTCACTAGTTCTGACAAGTGACTGATAGAGACAGGATAGTTAACTGCTATCAATTTATATATGAGGAAACTGAGAGGCAAGGAAAGCAAATGACTTCTCCTAGGCCAATTTAACGTTCATTTTGTTATCTTTGTTCTGTAAAAGTGCTGAAGTTCATTAAAAAAAAAAAAGACAACCTCTTCCTGTTTAAAACATAGGCTCCCTTGGCTTTTCTTTCTATAAAGCTAACTTACCTTGTGCTCTGTCAATCATTTCACATCTCCACTTTAAAAGGCACAAGTTAAAAGCTACTCAGAAATAAGAGAAAATACACAAAAGCAGATACATGTCTGAAGGTACCTAGACTGGTAACCTGACTTGGCAGGCACCCAGTAGATGTTTGCCAATATGCAAAACAGCTTCTGATGCAAGCCTACAAACTCCTTAACTATTTAATACACATGGCTCTCTCCCTGTGTTCTGTATTTACAAGTATAATTTGTTTCATTGGGGGAGGGGCTACAGTTTAGACGAAGATACACTCTAATTTGTTTTTTTCCCTATATACAAATAGTACCCCAAGGAATTGAGGAAATACAGACATCTGGGAGTGGAATTCAGAAAATCCATTATGTTAAATGAGAAATAAATTATTCTTCATCTTCATTCTAACTGAAATTCAGCATTTCCTTTAATTATGAACACAGACAAGAAGCCGCTCTGGTATCAGCAGCACCTCTGATTTTTATCAACAATAGAATTCACATATTTTATATCATATTACAGTTACTGCAGAGATCCTGAAATATCATTTACACTCATCACCACTTCAAAATTACCATAGTGACCAGACTCACTTCTGGATTTTATTTAATGCAACATAGATATTACTGTGCCGCAAATTTGCTTGAAAATTATCTTATCTATATTTCAGTAAGATTGGACTGCTTTGCAATCATAAATTTGTGTATGTATGTGTAACACAGATTTTAAAAAAGTTAAGAACTTCTGCTTCAAAGGACAGTTAAGACTCGGCAGACTTTCCCTCTCTCAGTGCTCGACTCCAAGAGATTCCCCACCCTTTACCTCCTCATCCCCAGTCTGCCCACCTTACACCCTTCTCCATCCTGCCTGGCTTCAAATGCAAGGACTTTGGGAAGAGAACATACAGTAAAACCTATGGCCAATTCTGCCTCCCTTTTCTCCTCTCCCCTCAAACAGATTATTTATATCCACAGCCTCTAAACCCATTTCCCTCTCCTAAACTCCAAAGTGTCTTTCGTGACTCTTTGCTCCTTAAACCCTAACACCAAGATCACAAATAAAATGCCGAGGGTAGTCAGCCTCTCTCAACTGGACAGATTACAGTTTTTTAATACCCAAAAACAATGAGGAGGCAGAGCAGAGAAGTGAGTAGTGGAGGGAACAGGCTGGGAAAGGGAGGTGGGCTGCAGAAAAAGCTTTTATTTTTCATCTTCCTGGTGTTGGAAGGAAAGAAAGAAGGGAAGAATAAAGGAAACACATACACACCCATTCGCATCTGGAGAAACTACCACATGGGTGATGAAACTGCTCTAAAGGAAGAAGAAAGAGTAAGGCTGTGTCGTCCCTCTTGGAAATAGGCAAGAAGAAAAGAAGTACTGGTTGAACCGAGAACAGTGAAGAAAGAGGACCTGCTTGTTAGTTCTTGGTAGCAGAGGGGTCAGTCAAGCACTCTGTTCAGACTAAGAAGGGTCCAAACGGAAAGCTCAGGTTGGTTTGTATTCATGTGGTTCTTCTCCCCAGCTTTCATGAACAAAACTCCAAGGGAGACCCTAGAGCAAGCCCAGGAGCCATCTGCAGTAACCTATTGCTAGAGAAAGAGGTCTCCATCATGCTTGATTCAGAAGAGAGGGGGAAGGAAAAGGAGAATCCTTACCATGTTAATGATAGAGGGATCTACCTGTCCAAAAAAAAAATAAAAAATACTGCAAATGAATTAAGTTTCCCAGTACTATCAGTATTATACACTGTGAATTGGCTGATTTACCTACACAATATTGTTTCTATGGGACAACACACTGTAAGTTCTAAACATACCATTTAAAGTCTGAACATGGTCACGACAAGGAACTACTTTTATTAATTATGCACCAAACAAAACTACTGACAGCGAAAAAAAAAGCAAAAGTTTAAGAAATGATGAAAACATTAAGATGATGGTAAACATTTTAAAAGGGCTTCCCTGGTGGCTCAGATAGTAAAGAATCTGCCTGTGATGCGATAGACCTGGGTTCGACCCCTGGGTCAGGAAGATACCCTGGCGATCTTGTCTGGAGAAGTCCATGGAGAGAGGAGACCAAGGGTCTACAGTCCATTGGGTCACAAGGAGTCAGAAAAGACTGAGTGACTAACACACACTAAACATTTTTATAAGG
The DNA here is from genome assembly GCF_910594005.1 of Cervus elaphus. NCBI lineage: Eukaryota > Metazoa > Chordata > Mammalia > Artiodactyla > Cervidae > Cervus > Cervus elaphus. Next base: position 28,670,384 of record NC_057836.1, on the reverse strand, counting down.
ATTATTTTGTACAACTTTTATTTGATTACATTTTCCGTTGTTAAAAAAGAGTCACAGCTAAGTCAAGCTTAATCTACTGTATGAATTCAAAGCTTTCACATAAATTTTAAAACATACAAACTGGTTATTTTTCTATGCTACTTTTCTCTGAAAACATTTTTCAATAGAATGCTTTCTTTTTCATACACAAAACACATTCTCAAGTAACCAGAAAATCAACATGAGGAATACTATTCACATGATACAATGTATTTCTTTTAAAAGATATAGCAAAAATTGTGCAGTTACAAGACATATAGATAAATAAAACTAGAATTTCTTTGCTTCTGATGTGTAAGTAAAATAGGCCTTAGGAAAACAGTTTGTTACTGCAGCAATTAACATTCAAATAAGAATATTTTAAACTCAAGGTGATGTAACACCACCTTCCTGCTACTTGAAAATCCTGGGATGTGATGACACACCAAGACTGTAAACACTCAAAGAAGATGAAGAAGCCAACCGCATTTCTCAGAGTAATTGGGAGTGCTGACCCTTTGGTACTTACTACAGTAGAACTTGTCTAATTATACCGTCTAGTTTTTCCCCCTATAATTTCAAGTTATTACTTCACCACTACCTTGCTGATATAATACTTGGAATGAAATTTCTATCTAAATTTATTCATAAGGCCCACATTCTTACAAGATGAAATGTTCAAGTGCTCTGTTTTTTAAATTCACAAAACAATCTGGTAAAAAAAAAAAAAAAAACCATCTGGTAAGAAATATATCCTAAAACTGAATGGTCGAACTAGAAAGGGCATAGAGAGAGGCTGCCTTATAGTTTTGGTTCCTTTAAATCTTAAAACACTACCAGAAAAAAAATACTGTCTTCATGGAAATGACTAGAAAGGATGAACTATATCCAGAAATTTCATTTTCAAGAAAACTTGATCATTCCCATATACTGCCCATTTTCTTTGCCTACTTGCCTCAGTAGAAAACATTTTCCCAAAACAAGGTTTAATGTAACAGTCTTATATGGAAAAGTTGAAATTAAATGGAAACATTTCTTATGAAAGAATAATGCATAAATTAGCGGTAATTAATTTAAAATCATCTACCAAGATGATGGCAGGGAAAAAAAAAAAACCAGAACGTGTTTACCTAGCACATAGTAGGAGCTCAGTAAATATCTGTTAAATAAAGCAATTTAATGTTAAAGACTTTCCAGTGGGAGTAAACTGAAAGCGGGAGTAGAAACGTGTCCTCTCATTCTAATTACTTAAGCATAAGTTCTTTAATAAGGAAAAACATTTAACTAAGGTAAATGTATAATAATTCCATTTTATATTAAAACAAACTTGTATTTCAACATAAACACAAAGCAATTGCTAAAGCAATATACCTAATTGTGAACTTCCTGCATTTTCCCAAAGATGATTGCATCATGGTACAATTGCTTTTCAGAGGTTAAAAGATCTCTGATTTACATCAGATGACTAATTTTTTTTCAGCCATTTATTTAAATAAATGTGTACAAATTCACACCACAGGAACAAAAGTAAGACTACTTTTTGACCCCGGAAAAATCTACTCATTCTGTTTTTAAAGGGTTATCTAATTTGGATAATCAAGATTGCATTTCTTCCCTATGCCCTGAAGCAAAGTACATTCTCAGTTCTGTTTCGAAGCTGGCACACACAGAACTCAATCTTGGTTAATTTCCAAAGGCACATATGTTATAGCAAATCCTCTTCTTGTAATGCCAAAAAGTTTTGCTCCTAGAAATTGTTTCACTGGCATATTCTCAACATATCAGTATCTCAATACCTGCTAATCCCAGAGAAGCGAGAGTGGCCAACACACACTCTAGAAAAAAGTAAAGGTTCCATTCTGAAATCTACAAAAGGTTGACTTTTACTTTGTGCAAGATCCTATCTGTTAAGTCTGCCAGTTTTAAAACAGTAACCTCTGGGGCACACTAGAATCACAGACCCGAGACTATGTGTTTTAATAATGTAGCTAACTGTTAAACCTGTCTGCTCTTAGCACATTAAGGATTTTCTTACAAATGAGGTTAACAACATTTCAGTCTTTGGAAAGACAAACATATTTTGGCCAATTCAGATGGAAGTTCTGTGACATTCACTGAAGTGTATTCCCAGTGATTAACTCAAAATAAGCTATGAGAGAGGGACAGAAAGAGAAATCTGTTTTTCTTTTTCTTTTAAACAATGAAGGGAGAATTGAAGAGTGAAAGAAAAATAGTCCATAAAAAAACTTCAGTTTTCCTATTCTCTTTCTTCAGGGAATACTCTGAACACTTCTAATATAAAACACTAATGTGTTTCTACAACAAATCCATTGATTTAAAATGAAAACAGGGACTTTCTGGTGGCCCAGAGGCTAAGACTCTGTACTGCTTATGCAGGGGGCCTGGGTTCAATTCCTTCTCAGGGAATTAGATCCCACACGCTGCAATTAAAGCATGTGACCCTGTGTGATGTATCTAAGACCTGGCACAGCCAAATAAATAAAAATTTATAAATATTTTCAAAAAATAAAATGAAAACAAAAATCTTACTGCTTTCTTTTATAAATACAAGCTATTACTATTAACACTTTTGATTTTATTTTAGTATGTAGCCACCACAGAATATTCAAGTAGCAAAAAATTATTTCTTAAGACAATAATAAAATTATAATGCCTTTGTACTCTCTCATTAAATTTAATTTTAAAATATTTTACTATAAAGTATCAAAAGTTTAAAATTCATACTCACTGATCCAGCAATTCTACAACAGTAAAGTTGTCTAAAAAAAGAAAATCCTAAGGAATTTATGTTCAAGGATGTTTATCATAGAATTAAATTGTTTTAACAAAAAAGATAAAAACTAACCTCTGAAAATAGGAAACTAATGGAATATATTATGATACATCTATATAATAAATATTGTGCAGTCATTATAGAATAAGAAATTGTCGACAGAGGGACTGAAAGCATAAGAATTTTTTCAGCCCTCCTAACATCCCTTTATATAAACTGCCTGAATTTATCACCAGCATGTACTGCTTTTCCAACAGTTACTGGAAAGATGTGGAAGTCAATGTATTTAATAGAAAATATTTTTAGACACACACACGCAGTATTTTTTTTTAGCCATGCCCCACAGCATGCAGGATCTTAGCTCCCTCATCAGGGATGGAACCCATAACCCCTGCAATGAAAGTGCGGAGTCTTAACCACTGGACTGCCAGGGAAGTCCCCCAGACATATTAATGGAATCAAGTTATGAATGTGTATACTATGATCTCAACTCTCTTATGTGTATAAAGGTATATTAAAAAAAACTAAAAAGAATATATGTCAACAGTTGGCATATGTGGATGGTAGAGTATAGGTAATTTCTTAGTATTAATTTTCTATATTTTCCAGAAGGAGCATTTCTTTTATACTCAGAAACAAAATTTTACTTCACATAATATACTATTTTGGCTGCCATATAATAACTAAAGTTAAAAATTCTTTGGTTTAAAAAAAAGGAATAATTTACAATTTAGGCCAAAAAAACCTCATACTCTAAGGTAAACGATGATAATGATGATAGGAAAGGGGAGGAAGTGATTATCATGTCCAATAGCAAGGACTTTATCTTAAAAAAAAAGAACACTGGGATTATGGTATGTTTCTATGTCTTAGAATAAACATAGAAAACACTATATTATGAAGTTGTTTAGTTAATATATACTTTATTTTTTTTGTTTAGTTAATATATACTTTAAAAAAAGATTTAATAGAGTGAAAATAAGTCCACGGATGACAGATACATAATATGCTAACTAAAATGAGAGACATGTAGTGATCTGTCACTAATCACAGTAGCCAACTATGTTGTTGCTGACTTAGTCACCAAGTCGTGTCTGACTCTTTTGCAACCCCATGGACTGTAGCCTGTCAGCCTCCTCTGTCCATGGCATTTCCCAGGCAAGCATACTGGAGTGGGTTGCCACTTCCTTCTCGAGATCTTCCCAACCCAGGGACTGAACACCAGCTCTTGCATTGGCAGGTAGGTTCTATACCACTAGGGAAGGTCAAGCCAACCAAGCCTGTGACTCTGTGTGTGTGTGTGTGTGTGTGTGTGTGTGTGTGTGTGTGTGTGTGTGTGTGTGTGTGTGTGTGTGTGTGTGTGTGTGTGTGTGTGTGTGTGTGTGTGTAGGGAAGGTCAAGCCAACCAAGCCTGTGACTCTGTGTGTGTGTGTGTGTGTGTGTGTGTGTGTGTGTGTGTGTGTGTGTGTGTGTGTGTGTGTGTGTGTGTGTGTGTGTGTAGGGAAGGTCAAGCCAACCAAGCCTGTGACTCTGTGTGTGTGTGTGTGTGTGTGTGTGTGTGTGTGTGTGTGTGTAGGGAAGGTCAAGCCAACCAAGCCTGTGACTCTGTGTGTGTGTGTGTGTGTGTGTGTGTGTGTGTGTGTGTGTGTGTGTGTGTGTGTGTAGGGAAGGTCAAGCCAACCAAGCCTGTGACTCTGTGTGTGTGTGTGTGTGTGTGTGTGTGTGTGGGGAAGGTCAAGCCAACCAAGCCTGTGACTCTGTGTGTGTGTGTGTGTGTGTGTGTGTGTGTGTGTGTGTGTGTGTGTGTGTGTGTGTGTGTGTGTGTGTGTGTAGGGAAGGTCAAGCCAACCAAGCCTGTGACTCTGTGTGTGTGTGTGTGTGTGTGTGTGTGTGTGTGTGTGTGTGTGTGTGTGTAGGGAAGGTCAAGCCAACCAAGCCTGTGACTCTGTGTGTGTGTGTGTGTGTGTGTGTGTGTGTAGGGAAGGTCAAGCCAACCAAGCCTGTGACTCTGTGTGTGTGTGTGTGTGTGTGTGTGTGTGTGTGTGTGTGTGTGTGTGTGTGTGTGTGTAGGGAAGGTCAAGCCAACCAAGCCTGTGACTCTGTGTGTGTGTGTGTGTGTGTGTGTGTGTGTGTGTGTGTAGGGAAGGTCAAGCCAACCAAGCCTGTGACTCTGTGTGTGTGTGTGTGTGTGTGTGTGTGTGTGTGTGCGCGCGCGCGCTAAGCTGCCTCAGTCGTGTCCACTCTGTGAGAGCCTGTATAGGCTGCAGCCCTCTGGGCTCCTCTGCCCATGGGATTCTTGAGGCAAGAATTCTGGAGTGGGTTGCCATACCCTCCTCCAGGGGAGCTTCCTGACCCAGGGATATGCCGTACCATAAAATCACCTTAATTCCACTACAGACAGGTTATCAGTTGAAGAAATCACATCAACTTGCTATAATAAAGTTTACTACTACCAATCACACAAAAATTGACACACATGAACAATGCTCGGTAGATAAAAAATGAACTCGCTAAGGTCGTTGATGTTTTCCTCAAGGCTTTATATGGATTTGAGACTAAGAAATACTTCAAACGCTTTAGGTAGTAATTTCAACTGTTCAAATTAAAAGTTTTCATTTATTCATACCCGATTTTCTCTGAAGTGAAAATTTTAACCTATGCTAATTTGCATAGTATTAATGGCTCTAAGAGAATACTAATATTTAATCAGTGCAATGTCCAGAAAAGACATCTGAACAGCAAAGTTTAAAATGGATGTGATTCATTACTCTAAGTAATGCTATTTTGGAACTAAGTGAACTGCAGAGAGTTTTAAATGAAATGTTGAACAATGGAATTCCACGCAGAGGTTAACATTATAATGACTCTCTGCGTTAAGTGCCCATTTGTGTCTGACTTTTTGTGACCCCGTGGACTGCAGCCCACCATGCTCCTCTGTCCATATAATTTTCCAGGTAAGAATACTGGACTGGGTTGCCATTTCCGTCTCCAGGGGATCTCCTCGACCCAGGGATCGAACCCAAGTCTCCTGCATTGGCAGGCGGATAGTGACTCCATAGACATGTAAGAAAATGCTACAACAACCATCAAGTGAAAACAGCAGATTACCAAATTGCATGATGTTGAAATTCTGGGTAAATTTACTTCAAAAAAATTTTTAACAGTATGGATAAATCATTGTTTCACCTAAGAGAGATAAGGCAATTTTTCTAAGCCTAAATGCCCAGTTTGCTTCTTTTAAGAGCCAGATCTTAAGTAAAGGAATAAAGGGAAAAAATTGAATGCACAGCTGTTTGCTTCTAGAAATACAAACAGGAGGAAATAAACAGAGGGAGGCTAATATCTGTGAGACTGGGCTAACTACTTCATTCCCAGCTGTGTTTTAATTTGTATTACTAAACACTAAGAAAACCCTTTTTATGATAGTCAGAGGCTGAGAATTCCCATTTGTGCCCAGCGAAAGTTAAAGGCACACTAGAAAATACCTGGAATGTTTGATTCAGTAATTTAGTGTCTGGTCTATAGTCTTACAACATCAATTGAATGATTCAGGAGCTAATTCTCATTTAATGCCATTTAAAAGCAGAGATGACAAGAGAGGCGTCTCATCACTTGCAAGTGACTTAAAATACAAAAAAGATGGTCAAGTTAAAAATCATACCTGATTTGCTGTCGAAAGATAATTTAGGGTAATAACAAAGTAAGTTCAGTACAGCCTGAAGTCAGTTTACACCTGGGATCACAACCGCAAACAATGCTGTTCTCTACCCTTCGAAGACAATACAAGGTTTCTACTCCAGGAGAAATCAGGGAGCCAGGGATATGTCCAAATGGAGACCAAGCAACACTAGAGCAGGCGAACACCAGACAAGCAACACTGGAATAACACCAGAGCAGCACCTTAGACACCACTCTGTTAGTATCTTAAATGGAGAACTGTGAAGTCACAGAATCTGTAAGAAATTCAAAACTTTACTAAAAAGTAGACCTTCTTCAAGCTATCAATTTCTAATGCCATCAAGCATAGGATAACTACCTTTACACAACACAATTGGCTGTAAGGATAAACACTAATTTTCAAGCTAATTTTATGTATGGGTTATTATTTTTAGTTTTACTGTAAACTTAAACCCTAGGTTTACAGCAATAGCCATATTTGTTGAAATGAATGCAAGTGTGTCTTTTTTTTTTTTAAGCTGGCCATAATTTTGAGTTGGCCAAAAAAGTTCGTTTGGGTTTCTCTGTAATATCTTCTGGAAAAACCCAAACAAACTTTTTGAACAACCCAATAGATACCCTGGTTACATGAAATGATGAACAAATTCCATAGCTGGACATCACTAATCCTCTTGCCTCTTTTTTCATCTGGTGAATATTAATAATCTGATCATTGATTACTGTAGGTAGAAGTTTTAGCATCAAGAAACTCAACGGCTAAACAATTTTTTCCGGTAGGGTTCACTCCCACAATTGTCGACACATCCCCCGTTTGAATACCAGCTCTGCCAGTTCTCTCAGGTTTGAACTCCTTATTTTTAGGGAGATGAAATGGTACAGAAGTGCTCAATTACTGGTGGACAGGTCCATAGATGTATGCAATAAATGACGTAATGCAGATAAATATTCAGCAGAGCACCTGGATCTAGTAAGCATTCCATAAAGAGACGGTATTACATAAAACAAGTAGACAAGAACTTAAAATAACAAATAAAAAATGAACACTGTCTCTAATGCAAATAACTGTTTTCTCAAAATCTGAGAAAAACAAAAAGCAAATAAACAAACAACCCTCCCACTATTAACATACAATGCATTATCCCTACCACCTAGCACCGTACCTATCGACAGTATGTGCTGGATAAATACTGATACATTCCTAAATAATAACTATCAAAACCTATTATGAAACTCTGAGAATTTCTAGTTTGTAGACCTTGACTATTTCATCTTTGCATCTCAGTGCCTGGCAGATTATGTAACACATTCAGTTAATTTCACCTTTTCTCATGCAATTAAAAAATAATTTGAATTCTTAAAACTTTTGATTTGTAATTTAATTCCATGTCAGGGGTTTTGGGTTTGGACTGTAACCCAAAAACTGTAAGGGTAAGGGCCAAGTCTGTCTGGCTGATTATTCTTTATAATGAAGCAAGTCAGTAGAGCCTGAAGTCAGTTTAGACCTGGGATCACAATATATAAATCAATATATATTTATTATATATTATAATAAATAATTAAGTATATTATTTTGCTCAGTGTTTAACATAAACTAGGGGCTCGCATGTTTGAATAAATGCATAAATTTTCATGTTCTATAAAAAAAGGGAACAAAACCATAATTCCTAACCAGAGTTCAGACCAAACAAGTATATGAGAAGGCTACAATGGAAAACTTACTGCTGGAAGCTCTGTTTTAAGAAAGTCTTAGTATACGTTAATTATCTATCAATAAAGCTAAAAAAAAAACCAGGAAAGTCTTAAAAGCTGATCACATTAAGGAACTCACAGCAGTATTATCATTTTAGATCCTAGAAGCATTTACTCTACATGGCATCCTGGAATTTTTCAGGGTTTTCTTACCAAAACCAAAACATAAGAATTCAGTGTCATATACAGTTTCACCAAAAACACATGCTTTTGACCAGAGAAACTCCATACAACCAGCTTTCTAAAGTAAAAAGCCAAAGTTCGACACTGCTGTATAAAAATCTCCGATTACTTCCTGTTCTGTTTCTCAGAATTTGGAAGGACTGGCTTGGCTCTGTTCCCTAAAGGAACAAAAACAAAGCGAGGAAAACAGTCCTATCTAACCTTCTGATCCCTCTGCCAATTAAGAGAATGTGTGCCCAGGGAGGTCCCTGCAATACTAACTTTGAGAGGCAAGAACTGATATAAAACTTCAAAACTGCAAGATTCTACTTTCTAATACAGGAAATTCTCTCAAAATGCAAACGAAAGTACTAATTATAAAAATTACTTTCACTGTACACCTGGGTCTGCCAATATCAACTCTTAGAGAGAGAAGGACCGTTCATTCAAGGAGCACTTTTCAGGAATGTCTGAAGATAAAGATCTTCAATCAGAGATGAGTTATTTTCAGAGAGCCATGGAGTTGTTTCAGGGCGTATCAGGATATTTGGGTCAGGAAGGTGTTATTACGCTCAGTGCCACAGAAGCCAACAAAACCTTCAGTATTTTTTCCCATGGCTTTGATTTATTATGAGGATTAGGAGAAAGTAATTCTATCTCTGATAGAATCCCGTCACCTAAGTAAATGAAGCATGTGCAATCCTGAGTACAGAGCAGTAACACATTTAAGATCAAGAGTAATAACACTGTATGCCCAAGACTTGGATTCCACACCTTTAAACTGTTATCTCCTTTTGCGGAGGAAAACATATTCCATGTGATTTTAAGTAGTTTACATATAAAGTCCTGATACTGGGGGTTTCAAAGCTATTAAAAAAAAACCTACAGGTCCCCAAACTGCAATAATCAGGCTGATTGAAGACTAATGGAGCAGCAGGACACAGACGGGATCTTAAGAAAACCAAGATTTAAGGACTTGATAGGAAACAACCTTGCTTTTCTTCCATCCCTGGCAGGGGCTCTCTTACTAGATGGAGTTGGGTTCATTATTCAGAAGCATCTAATAAAAGCATTTTTATTTAATCTCATGATCAAAACAAGTTTAGAACTGTCTGGACTTCCTTCTCGCCAGGTAAACAGTCGATCATATAAAAACATGCCAGTTTGTTTTTTTTTTTTTTCTTTAACATAGAGCTTGTGAGGTCTTCCCAGCATGTGACAATGAACTTTCAGGTAAGTCCAAGAGTTCTTATGTACACCTTCAAAAGAATCTGTTTAAAGACAGGTAATTCCATCCCCTTCCACACCTCAAGTAGTATTGTCTTCTGATTGTTCCTTACTGCTTCCCACCCCTTTGCCTCATTTTCCTCTCTGTTTCAGCCATGTGCATATAAACCCAGAGGATTAGCCCAATACTGACAAACCAAGAAAGGGGTTTCTCATCTGACACTGACTGACATTTACCTGACTCTTACCTGACACTGATTTAATATCAATAGATAATGTTAGGCCATATGAACCCCTCAGGACAAAGCCTTTCATTTCTTTGTGTCCACAAAGCACAGGCCTCAGTACAAAGGCATTCAAAGTTGCCTACTGTCCTGATAAAACAAATAACATTTTATTTTAAATCACTAAGAGTGATAATAAATATCAGACTACCAACAGAAGACTTTAGTATTGAAATCTAAAAAACACACCAAACATGGTGTCTCCATCAATGAGTACAAAAAAAAAAAAAAATGTGTTTAACCACCAAATTTAACTCTTCTCACTAAAAAAAGATCAGTGCTCTTCCTTAGAATGACTTCTTCCAAAATTATGAAGGAATTTTATCTGGCTTGTCCTCTAACAATTTCTTACTGAACTTGTGGTAGATACAATCTATGTTTCTTTTAAGTCAACTACTAATGTGAAAATTTATCATCTACTATATTTTGGGTCTAATGTAAAAGATTATAAATATTACCCTCTTAAAAACGAACCCTTCCCCGACCTCCAAAAGAAAACACCAGGAAGCAAGAAAGTAGAAAAGAGGAAAGTACAAAATAGGGTGGAAATAATTTTAACTACACCAGTAATCACAAGAACAGTGGTTAAGAGGGTAACAGTGCTTAAGACTCTGCCATCCAGTGTAGCGGGCATGGGTTTGCACATGCTGCATAGTGTAGCCAATAAACAAATAAATAAATGTAAGTTGGAGAAGACTTGAGAGTCCTTTGGACTGCAAGGAGATCCAACCAGTCCATCCTAAAGGAGATCAGTCCTGGGTGTTCACTGGAAGGACTGATGTTCAAGCTAAAGCTCCAATACTTTGGCCACCTGCTGCGAAGAGTTGACTCATTGGAAAAGACCCTGATGCTGGGAAAGATTGAGGGCTGGAGGAGAAGGGGATGACAGAGGATGAGATGGTTGGATGGCATCACTGACTCGATGAACATGGGTTTGGGTGGACTCCGGGCGTTGGTGATGGACAGGAAGGCCTGGCGTGCTGCGGTTCATGGGGTCGCAAAGAGTCAGACACGACTGAGCAACTGAACTGAGGCTGGCAAAAAAATATAAAAGTTGGACAATACCAAGTGCTGACAAAGATATGAAGGAACAAGAACTCATACTGCTGGAGGGAGTATAATAGTACAACTACTTCGGAAAACAATTCAGATTTATTCAGTGAAGCTGAAATGCACCTTACCACCTCAATTATGCTTCTAGTTCTATGTCTGAGATAATCTTACAAATGAGTATAAAAAGACATACAATGATGCTCACATAAAGCCATAATAAAATAAAATAGCAAACATGTCCACCAATGGGTAATGCTTATAGTACAAACAAACATATACTAAACTAATACATAGTGATAAAAATGAGCCACATCAATTTGGTATGAACCTTACAAATAATAATGTTTAAGAAAATAAATCACATACAGAACGAATTCACTTTTATTAAGTTAAAAGAAGAAACCAGGAAAATTAAACCATGCACTGTATATTGACTCAAACATATGTGGTGAAAATTTAAAGAAAACCAATGGAATGTTATAAACATTCAGGATGGTGGTTGCCTATGGGGGTAAGGGTAGCGGGTAGTGACAGAGAAATGGAATGAAGGAGGGGAGACAGGGCTTCAGAGGTCTGCGACATGTTCTCTCTTTAAAGCTGAGTTATCTTCTGCAGTGATCAATGTATTTTTCTTTTTGTTGGACAAATTTTATACTCATTTGGTATATATTAGATTTTTCATCTAAATCTATATTAGATTTTTCATAATGAATAAGGTACATACTCAAAGAAAGTTTTAAAAAGTACTTAGCATCAGATACAAGTAGTAGTTAAATAAATATTTGGCTCACAGAATTTAGACAATTTGTTGCTAATTGCATAAAATGAACTTACTTGTACTGCACAAGCAGACAGTTTGAATTATATAGATTATTTTAACCTGCTTTGCTTGTTTCCATGGAACAAGTCTGACCAAAGGGTTGAAGGCAAGAAAGAAATTACTATTAATTAGTCATGTTACAGAGTCCCTATTTATGAGCTTATAGTCAAACGCTCTTCCTAAAATTATTGCCAGGTGGTTCTGGCAATTTGTAAAATCCTGACTGCTGTCATTTCTACTTTGTTGCCTATTAGGCAACTCTGTGGCTTAAAGATTATGAAATTTTGCTCTGGTTCACCACACACTTTGGACTTTCAAAATGACTGACAGCAAAAAGAAGAGATTAAATATTTAGGTGTAAAAATATCTACTGTGGTTAACACCTATGTAAAAAATTTTATGACCCAAAAATAGATTAAAATATTCATCTGAAAGCCCTAATCCTTGTATTTTAGATTTGATAAATAGTACTCCACAAACTGATTAAGTCACTGTCCTTTAGTATTTGCATATATCATTGATTTATTTTTTTTAATAATTTAATTTGGAGAAGGCCATTTTTAATTTTAAGAAGATACTTAATATATTCTGAAGAACTTATAATGAAAATACTGCAGTAACGAATCAGCTCACATCTGTTTAGTATATAAACTCCTAGGAGTTCACGGATGTCTACCTAGATCTCCTTCACAGTCAGAACCCAGAAATTCTGGACTGACCACCACCCTTGACCAATGAGACATGGCTTCTTGTCTGGTCAGTGGCAGGGTCACTCTTCTTGAAGATTCTACTGAAACTAAATCCACTGAGCCTCTCAATGCCCAGGTTCACACCATCTCCATTCCCTTTCCCAATCCATCTCTTGACGCAACTTTCGCCTTACCAGACTTTGCTGGGTCTGGCCCTGACCTAGCCTCCACTCTGCCTCTATATCTTGTAAACTGAACCACCTGGGGAAGTGGTGCCCCATTGTTAGTAAACCTCCTCTCAAAGCATCACCCCAGTACTCTGGCTGTTACGGACTTTCCCTTAAGGACACCTGTCCCGTTCACTCCTGTCAAACAACAGCTGTTTATTCCCTCCTCCTCAAGGTCCTTCAACCACTTGACGGAACTTAATCCCGGGACCCCATCATGCCCATAACCTGCACATAATCTGAAATCAACAACATCAGCGATCACAGTACATTAACGCAACCCCCAACCACCAGCATGCATGTCTAACTACTCTTCCCCTGTCGGGTGTCTGTTCTTGGGAAAGTCTCTGTTCCAAGTTCATCAGATTCCTTCTTGCTCCATTCCCTTCCTTCCCAGCCTGAAGTCCAAGGGTCTAACATTTCAACAAAGTTTTCACACCCTAAACTCTCCTGCTCATCTGCCTTTCATGGCATTCACCTGGAAAAACCCTCTGTGGCTCCAACTATTCACTTTCTCCCCTGACCCTCCAGAAAGGTTCCATAAACCCACGAGTGTGGACAAGGTACCAGAGACATAGCGCATAACATGCTGTGTTTTCATGAATTGCTGACTTGTTTCTCACAAAACTTTTATTATAAACATCAACAAATATTTAGTGAGCATCTCCTAAGGAGAGGAAGGCACTCTTCTAAGCCCTGGGAGTTCAGAAATGAGCAGGTCGGAGAAGGTCCCTGTTCTTCGGAAGCTTACACCTCAGTGAGGGGAGACAAATGACAGAGGCATATGAACGAGAAGCTGAGCCAGGAGTGCTAAGAACCAGGAGGAAAGGACAGTTCAGTAGGCCACATGACAGCAGGTGTCTGGTCAATGGGTTCTGGGTGTAAGACAGGGGAGTTCATCTGCTTGGGAGCTTTCTTAAATACACTGAAACCTACAATATCTTCTCCACCAACCACAACAGAAGCACTATGGCTCATTCTGAACCTTAAAATCACTTAGCCTCAATAAGACCATCAAATCAACTGAACACATCATGAAAGGGGGGGAAAAAGGCATCTCTAAAGGCTGCTCTAAAGGCATCAGCAATAAGAGACTTGTACATACATGTCCAGTTAATTTTCTATGTAACAGAAGTACATAATCAACTGTGTGAACAGGGTCGAGTGTAAACCCCTATCTGAGGCAGAGGAAGCATAAACCTCAAACGGGCTTAGTATATTTGGGGGCACATGCGCTACACAACAGCTAACAAAAAGGTTCCCATTCTCCACTTCTCCCCTTATGTACAACCTTTGCAACGTGGTTTTCCAAGTTCTCTCAAAAGATGGAATCTCTCTCTCCACATCGTGAACTGGAGCTGGCTGTGAGACTTTCTTTGGCCAATGGAAAGTAGTGCATGAAGTGATGCTGCCCTAATTCTGAGCCCAGACCTCAAGAGACCTGGAGCACTTCGGCACACTTGCTTGCACACCTGCCTTCCACGCAAGAGCAGGCCTGGGGAAGCCTGGGGATGAGAGACTGTGGAAGAGGGTCCAGTCACTTCTACCATCTCAGGAAAGACCATCCCACACCAGCCAAGATCAGCAAAGCCTCCTGCTTGACCCACACCTGATCTCAGACAAGAGTAAATGCAACAGGACATTTAAAATGGAAAACCAACAGGATCCTAGTGGACAGCACAAGGAACTCTGCTAAATGTGACAGCCTGGGTGGGAGGGAAGTTTGGGGGAAGAATGGATACATGTATATGTGTGGCTGAGTACTTCTGCTGTCCACCTGAAACTATGGTAACATTGTTAATTGACTATACTCCAATATAAAACAGGCAGTTTAAAAAAAGAGAGAGTAAATGCAACAGACACCAGAGGAACTGCCTAGCCAACCCAGGGCCCTGTGTTCAGCAATATACAATGACTATTTTAAGCCTTTGAGTTTGGAGATGGCTTCTTTATACAGCACTAACCAACGCAGCAAGATTAATCATATCTATTCATCTTGAATCATCTATTACGTTTCTCCTTCAATGTGTTTGAGGAATTGAAGCCCAAAATTGTAAAACATTTTCATCTCAGGGTCTTCTGCAAGGAGGCTTTAATACGACACTAGGTAGGAACAGTTATACACAGAAAAGATGTAGAACCCCATCAAAGGAGTTTATTTCTCCTACCAGTAATACTGCCTGTTTTCAATTCGGTTTCCTCTGCAGCTCCACTGGGAAAGGAACAGCAGCTGGACTAAGACTCATTCACATAAGAATAATGGGGGGGCTTGATATGACTTTGTAAAAATCTGTATTATTAGGTAAATGTTCAAAATGGACCTGTGATTTCTCTGTATCAGAAAAAATAAAAAGTCCTTTTATCATTCTTTTCTGAGAGACAGAAATTCCTCAGTGTGAACTATTTCTGAGAAACACAGCTATTCTTCCAAGTTTGCAAAGGATTTCATTTCTTTTTCGCACACTGTCTTCTACCTCCTCCGAGAGTCTTAAATAAGTTTTTGAAAGTAGATATAATAAGTAAGCACGCCACCTCCCCTTCCCACTCATCTGGGTAAGCATAAAAGGTTTAGTGACCCTAACCGGACTCGGCCCGTCCAGCTTTCTACCCTGTGGGGCTGTTCTGAGAATCAAAGGAAGGGGAAGGCGAGGAGAGCATTCAGAAGGAATGCGACCTCGCCTGGCCCACTGCCCACAGCTCCAGTCCCAGCCCACCCAGGCCACTGCTCACAGGCCGGCCTGGCCCGCCAGCAGCACAGGCCTCTGAGCGCCTGTTTTCCAACACTGTTGCAGGACCTGACTGTTAATACTTGTAAAATATTTCAAACCTCTATATTTAGACTTCTATAGTTGCCATCCCAATTTTTCCTATTCCTTTTTATTAATGATCAGGGGTTCAGTTCTTTTATTTCTCCTCCCTTCATCTACCACCTTCTGCAGATGGTAATAATTTATTCTACAGATAATACATTCATTAAAAAAAAATTATGAAACACATTTTTAAAACACAGCATTATCCATGTTCAAACTGCCTTTTCATCATCACTCCTGGGTACACTGTATTCTATACCACCTCCCGCATAATACAGTTCTTCCCACCTACGTTAACAGGCCCTGACGTTACAATGCCTTGAGTTCTTCCCTACCCTGGAGAACATATTCATGCTAGGTCCTCCCTTTTATCTGCAGCCCTGGACAAAAGCTACTTTACTCTTTCAAGAAAGTGTTCCTTAGTGCCACTGGGTATTTCACAAATAAGCTGATTTCTAATTCTTAAATCACAGGGCTTTCTTAAATAAAAAACATTTTAAAAACCAAAAATATATATATTATTAAATGTACATACACCATCAACAACAAAACTTACTGACCAGCCTGTGTGACCGTTTCTACCTTCAAGAAGCTTAGAATCTACACAAGTTGAAGACGTAAAATGATATTTCTGGGGAAAACCCTGGCAGTCCAGAGGTTAAGACTGTGTTTCCAATGTGGTAGGCAGGAGTTCAATCCCTGGTTAGGGAGCTAAGATCCCCCCATGCCGTGCAATGCAACCAGAAAGATTTCTTTTTTTAAAAAATATTTCTGAACCATTATTAGTAGGCCAGGATTTTCAACTGTTTTCCAGCATAAATGATCCGGAAATGTGCCATCTTAGATACGAAACGTTATGGCCTTACAAAACAAATACCCATGTATTTCATACGTACACAATGGTTTACAGTTTTTCCAGGTTTGTTCACATATTCACTCACATCATAAGCCTATAAAGAAGGCAAGACAAGAATTACCCTCTCCAATAAACTGGTTCTTAGTGGGAATAAGCAATCCTCTCCAAGCCAAGGTCTGACCCTTGGCCACTTTCCACTTCACCAGAACACTCAGCGGCCAGAGGCTTACAGATATGCACACCGTGGTCACAGGATAAAAAGCATCTCCTCCTGGCCAATTTAATAGGCCTATAATAGGCCCACATCATGTATCATGGAGAACTCCTAAACTCCTAGGTGAATGCACACTGGACTCTCTCCATTGAGCTGTCGACAGGTTAGCACCCCTATTTACACTTATTTTTAAGACACAATAAAGTAAGGAAAAAATAAGCTTTACTAAGTTGTAAGACACAGACTGACGACAATACATGTATATAATCTGTAAATCAATAGACATATAATGAGAGAATACAACCAAATTTTTTTTTTACTTACCAAGGTGCACAACGAAACTATTTTGGAGAGTTCTATTAAGCTAACTGGCTCTGACATCAAAAATACAAATAAGTATAAATGACATAAATCATTAAGGAAAACAGCAAGAGAAGAATAGAGAAAATATATGGAAGAATCCATCTGTAGAAGAGACTCAAACAGGTGACAAACAGTGGGAAAGATGACAAGCGTGGCCAAAACCAAGAACATGCATATTCAAACAAGGTATCACTTTTGTCCATTAGATTCCCTCAAAACTTTAGTCTGGTAACTCCAAGTACTGGCAAGGATACAGGAGATAATAATCCTATATAATGCATGATGCAAGGATAAAATGGTGAAGAGTTTTTGGAAGCTGGCCTAACCACAAAGAGTAAAGCCATAAACCAATCTGAATGCGACTGCTGAAGGCTCCAACAGTTGGTCCAACTCCAATTCCCAAAGGGATGTAGGGAGTGATGCGCTGTCATCATCCGGGGCGTGCAGATTCATTACGCAGCTCTGCACAATGTGTCACTTTCTACCACTTTCTTATTTTTTGCATGTAACTCCACAAACTTAATGAACAATACTGCTTCTCATTTATCTTATAATTACACATTTCAATATTTTCAGATACTATTTATGGTGTTTAGCAGGGTTTTACCACATTTATCAAAAGCTAAAATACATATACAACCTAACTCAGCCATTTCCACATCTATTTTATAAGAATATTTTCATATGACCATAAAGTTTATGTATAAATATGTTCACAACAACGGGAAAAAAAAAAAAATATGTTCACAACAACGGTTTTAGAAACTGAGGGGGGAAAATGGAAAAACACTACATGTCCAACAATAGGGGTGGGTACAGCTAAATAATTAATGAATGTCTTGTAGCTACTGAAAGAATGGTTTTGACTTCTAACTATTAATATGAAGCAATCTAAGATATTAAATAAAAAGGAAAAGTCAAAGAATCATACACATAGGACAAGTTCATCTTGATAAAAATAAACAAATGAATGTATGCCTGGAAAGGTATGCAAAGAAAGGGGAGCAGGACAAACACCAAACTACCGACACACGGAACCTCCTCTGGGAAGTCGAGTATGGGGTGAGGGGGACTCTACATTACTGTATCAAAAGCAACAGTAACATTTTCCTATAAGTCTCCCTGGGAATGCATAGGTTATAGTGACTACTCTTAAATATTGCCACTGATAATACCAGCTAAATCATATAAGTTAATCCAAAGGTCAAGTTCACAAGTCAGTCAAGCACTTAAAACCACACTGCAAAAAAACTCACAATGCAAATACATACATATGTGAGATTATCTGTCCATCTAGCCATCCACCCACCGACATATATGACCTTGGACACCATTGTAATCACTAATATGGGTACTTGCTCCTCATCAATGAACTCTGCTACAGTTTTTTCACTCAGCAATGGGAAAGAGCAGTCCTGGTGTAAAATATGGATATTTTGCAAATTAATCTAGCACAAGATACCAATAATTGACATCTTATATTTCAGTTGTATTAATTGTGTGAACCCAGGATGAACAAACACTTAAGACTCAATTTACTCAAGTGCTCCCAAGTTTTAAAAATATCTGGGCCTACATGCAAGCTCTTGAATTGCTTTTCATTTTAAGGTTTATAATTTTATTACATAAATTTGTAGATATTAAAGACAGTAAATACACCTCTATACCAACATCCTCACCTAAGCCCTTGCAAACATCAACTTGTCATAATATACTTTCCTACTGATCCAGAAGTTACTCTCCAAATTCTTCTGAATACAGTGCTCCAAAGTACTACTGCTAATCAATTAGAACTGCAATGCTACTCGAAAATTATTTACTATCTCTGGTAGTCCATTACATCAACAGTCTGCGATGAACCACATCTCCTTGTATTCAGAGGCTTATATAGTTCTCTCCCACTTTTGAGTTTGGCCTTGGTTATGTGACTTGCTCTGACCAACAGGACATGAGCGGGCATAAAACAAGCATAGGTTTTATTACATAAATGCTTATACCCAGTGGCTTGTCTTCTTGGAATATTGCCTCTTAGAAGCCCAGCTGACTTGTTATCAAGCAACTCAAGGTAGACCACTAAAAGATGAGAGGCCACGAGAAGACATTTGGAAATTCCAGCCACCACCAAGTTCCAGCTGAATGTATCTGTATGAGTAACCTCAATGACAGCCCAGGAAACAGAAGAACAGCCTCGCTGAGCCCAGTCAACCCAAAGAAAGGTGAGAAATTATAAACCATTGCTGTTTTTAGCTACTAAGTTTTAGGATAGTCAGTTATGTAACAACAGGTAACTGGAAGATAATTCTTGTTCCAAACTATCAGAACTGCTAATAACCCACACAGATTCTCCATCAAATTCTTCAAGAAATACCTTCAAATTTCACCTATCCAATCAGAGTATTTATTGTAGGTCTGGAGAAACAGGGGCACTTTTATACATTCTCATGTACAAAGGGAGATCATAACTTTGTACAAATCTCCTAGAGGGCAACTGGGCAAAATGTTAAGCAACGAACCTTTTAAAAAGCTCATGAGTGAGTGAAGTGAAAGGCACTCAATCACATCCAACTCTTTGGGATCCCATGGACTATACAGTCCATGGAATTCTCCAGGCCAGAATACTGGAGTGGGTAGCCTTTCCCTTTCCAGGGGATCTTCCCAACCCAGGGATCGAACCCAGGTCTCTCATATTGCAGGCAGACTCTTTATCAGCTGAGCCACAAGGGAAGCCCAAGAACACTGGAGTGGGTAGCTGATCCCTTTTCCAGCAGATTTTCCGGACCCAGGAATCGAACCGGGGTCTCCTGCATTGTAGGTGGATTCTTTACCAACTGAGCTACCAGGGAAGCCCCCAAAAGCTCATACCCTATCCCAACAATTCCAAGTCTAGGAAACAAACATGCATGTAAGAGTATTACATAAGATTTTTCTCACAGCAGAAAGTTGGAAACAGCTGTTTAGTTGCTAAGTCGTGCCCGACTCTTTTGAGAACCCAAGGACTGTAGCCCTCCAGGCTCCTCTGTCCATGGGACTCTCCAGGCAAGAAGACTGGAGTGGGTTGCCATTTCCTTCTCCAGGGGATCTTCCCAACCCAGGAATCGAACCTGAGTCTCCTCCATTGGCAGGCGGATTCTTTACCACTGAGCCACCAAGGAAGCCTCATAGCCGTATAAAAATAAGATGATTAAACTATTATACATTCATAAGACAGACTTCGATTAATAAAAAATCTTCCAATGAATACATATATAATGACATGAAGACACACAATATAACCTTAATGAAAACAGCATTCAACACAGTATTAGCAATAAGACCCAAATCTTTAAAAATATTTATGCATATATGCTGAAATATTAATAGAAATTCTCTCTGCAGAATGGAACTGGGTGATTTTTATTTTCTCTTTTATACTTTTCGGGTTTTTTTCCAAATGTTCTATAATAAAAATGCATTACTTCTATAATCAGAAAGAAACACTTAACATTATAAAACAGGTTGAAAAAAAAGCGCACACACTTAAGATGGATTTGGAATCATTCTCTGACATTTCTTTACTAAATTTTTTTAAATGCCATCATTATTAGATGCATCTATATTCTGTGGTAGAACAGATTTTTCAAAGTAAATGTAGTACCACAGATGAATTTTCAGAGAAAAAAAATTGACACTAGGTTTAACATGTTACTTTCCTTGCACCATTGTGCTGTACTATGGAAAATGAGCAAGGAGTAATTCCTTGTGTTTTCTGAAGACTGGGCCATACTGTCCCATTTGACTGAGTTTTAAATTTTAGGTTGAACAGCTTTATTGTAAACATTTAATAAAATGGGTATTATACACACCTTCAATCAAATTCAGCAAAAGCCGATGGAATTAACTCAAATATGAAGACTAAAGCAATGTTTCATCTCAGAGGCAAATTCTCTTTTGAGGACCATATCTATCCCAAAGAAATAACATGTGTAAAGAATCTTAGTCACTTGGAAGGGATGGAGGGAAGGAATGTGTAGAACACCCATGGGATGTATGTAGTAAGCAAGTTTGGGTAGCATTACTCAAGGACTGACACTGTGTGGGAATTATGAGTGGCCAGTGACTTCAGAACCAGAGGGAATCCCTGGTGCGCTCCAGCAGGGTGGGGTTTTGACCACAGTGAGACTGTACTACCACTTGTACTAAATCCAAGTTGGTTTCCTCAATCCCCCTTGCTCAAGGCAGCCAGGACCGGATTGGTTTCTACGGCTTCATCCTCAGAATTTAACACTTGCTCTCCCAGATCCAGGCCTGAATCACCCTGTGTGCATCTTCAGCTACTCCCTCTTCAACAGAAGGCAGAAAGCGGCCTTGCAATCACTGATACTATCACTTCTTAGAAGCCTGCAGATGCCCAAGTTCATAGCCTTCCTGGCCTTTAGCACTGTGCCCTGTATACCAGGGAGGAGGGGTAGTCTCTGATCATGCAGCCTTTCACACCCCGACTTCCCGCGTGAACCTGGCCTTCCTCTCTTATCGCACAGCTCCTCGGAAGGCTGGCTGATAGTATTATACTCTCAGCTTCAGCTAAGGACAGAAAATGACTGAAGACCAGAGGACCAGTCTTCACTCTAGCGGTGGGCATGGGATATAAGACAGTCAAAGTCCCTACGATTTTTTACTGGGGAACAGAGAAGAAACCTTATCTTTTGATTTAAACAGCTAAAAGAATGTAATCTGGGGCTGTGGGCAGCCATTTTCCTGGTTAAGTGGAGAAAAGCTTTCTCAAGTGAAAAAAGGTGGGTACGAAAGGGCCCTGAAGGACTCATTTGTGTCACTCCTGAATTAACGTGCGAGAAGAGCTGGCTTTCGCTTCTAATAGTTGGCTTTGGGTCACTGACAATTGCAACAGGATGAATCCTAACCTGATGACAAATGAGAAGCAGGAAAATGTCCTGGGATGTTCAGATTTCCTTTTCCTACCATCTGTAATAGGTCTTCATTTCAAACATCTCACTGCCTATTATGTGTCGGATGCCGGAAACATGATTATGACACAGTCTCTGCCTCTGAAGAGTTAACAGCCTAAAGGAGCGCTCCCCAGCCTTTTTGGTACCAGACACAGGTTTTGCGGAAGACAGTTTTTCCATGGACTGGGATGGGGGGATGGTTTCGGGATAAGTCGAGCTCAGGTTGGGTTCACGCTCCTGAAAGCCTCTAATGCCACCACGGACAGGTGATGGAGCTCAAGGTGGTAATGCAAGCAATGGGGAGCACCTGTAAATACAGATGAAGCTTCGCTGGTTGGCCTGCCTCTCACCTCCCGCCGTGCAGCCCAGTTCCTAACAGGGGACCCCTGGTCTAGAGGGGTTCTCTTAGTGCTTCTGGAATTACTGGCCATTTCAAAGAATAATTCCCAAGTAGCCAGGAGGCTACTTCTAAAGAACCAAGGACTTCCCCAAGTGACTCTGACACATCTGTGACCTACACCTCATGAGGCCCACCTTCTACTTCTCTCCGGCCTTTCTAGGATCCACTGAGTTCAGTCTCTAAGTGGACTCTATCTGCCTTACTCATACTACTCCTGATAGCAGACAGACTTCAGTATTTCCCCTGTTCTCCAAATCACAGTAGGTTGAACTCTCAACATTTCTAAGTGGAAATAGCATGGTCACTGCCAAGGTCCATTTCCCAACAAGCCTCACAGGTCCCCGCATTATCTTGGCTTCATCCTGGTTCTGGTCCCTCAACTGGGCTTCTGAGCAGATCCTACCTGTGTCTTGGAGGAAAATCACATAAGCCACTCTCAAGAAACAACTGATTTCCTAATTCATACTGGGATAGACAGACTGTCATATAATGAAGATATTTAAATTTCACAAAGAGCCACATTATAAGGCTTTTGAATAGCATGGAATTAAGATCACTGTCATCATCAAAACTCACCAAGAAATATTTATTGAGGAAGTATTATGAGAAAGGTTTAAGCTGAGGGATGGAAAATATAGCTATAAACAAGCTGCTTTTCCTGAAGGCTACCTACCATGAGTGTATGTAGGCAAACAGGTATTAACCAAGCATTGGCTTGATTTTAAAATGTGGTTTTTCAATATACTACTTCTGAAATAAGGATAAAAGGGTTTATTTAATATGGTTATATCTCTCTCTCCCCCCTGAAAAGCTGTTATTATTAAATCAGTGGTACTGATAACTACTGGGAGCTTAAAAGAAATATGGTGGTTATAGGAGTAAGTATTTCATCATAATCCTGTTAAGTGTTAAAAAGAAATATAAGGAGAGAATCTGACGAGGGGCAGAACTTATGTTGGAGGGGCTCCACTAAGTCTCCCCAAAGTCTCATCAAACACAACAGTCAAACTGACCCTTTCAAAGGGCGAAATCAGACCACACATTTCCTCTGCTCAGACCTGCGACAGCCCCACATCACCCCGTGTTAACAACCAATTACACCAACCAATGAGGCCCCACACACCCCTGCCTGTCCTTCTCTGACTGCACTGTTTTTTTTTCCCACACCCGTTCTTCTACACTCTTCTCCTGATCCTCCACATCTAGCTCTAATTTTTTTTTCTTACAGCACTTATATATGCTTACATACCGCAAAACTTATTTATCAAGGTTATATTTCCTTTGTCTGATATTCCCTCCCCCACCATCCCACTCCCCAGAAGGGTAGAGTTTGGGGGGTATATTTTGTTTAATGATGTGTCCTATTCACTAAGGCATGTAATTATGAGTTCAAAATGTACTGAAGAGTTTGAAGAAACAATGTGTTGGTGAATGACTAGGTAACTGGAAGACCGTGCCCCTGGGACTGAAATAATAGTTAAACTCATAATTAATCATAGTCAGCTTAGCCTTGCTCTCCAGTAGACAGCAGAGGGTAACTTCTGTTGCAGTGTTTCTCCTTTTTCCTAAATTCCACTTCACATCGACCCTACCCCAAGTCTTTCATTGGCTACAACAACACTGTCACTCAGGTCACAGTCCAATCTCAAGCCCAGATGCTATTAATTCTTCATCTCTCAGGTGACTTGTGCTGCTCTGTTCTGATCACTCTGTGGGGTTTCACGGCTGAGCTTCAAGAAGGTTTACTCCTTACGTTTGTGAGAAAGGCCTCTTCCATACTGGGCCAATTCCTCACAATACATCTGCTCAAAGCATCATGGACACGTCATAACGTTTATCAGTCTATGGCTGTACATTTGTGATTATGTTACCACTGTCTCTCCCACTAATTTAACTATAAGCTCTATAAGAGCAAGGTCCATGTCTGTTTCATTCATAAAACCTAAAGCGTTCAGCACACAGTGCTCGCTAAGTATTTGCTGAATGAGTTATTGGATGAAGGAATATGACAGTGCTGGCTTGGATCTACATATATTATTTGGAGATAAAGCAGCGAAGACAGCATTTTAAGGGGTAGAGGGTGTGTTTCTTATTCATGAGGGGGAATAGAAAATAATGTTGGGAGTCCTTTGGAAAGGCTAGATTTTAGCCACCTAAAATGTGATGTCCTTTTTGAGGTAAGCAGCTCAAAAAGCAAACCATCATTAACACCTCTACCTAGAGCTCCCCCCAACCACCAACCCCCTTATTCTGGTCAAGGGTCCCAATCATTCTTGTAGCCACTCAGACACAAAGGCCTTTAAGTAACTTTTGACCTCTCTTTCTCTGACAACCTCCCAGCTCACCAAGACTCCCAAGTCCTGTCAACTCCTCTTTAATAACTTTGATCAATGGCCTCCTTCCTTTCCATTCCCGCTGCTACCAACTTCGTTCCAGCACTAACTCCCAGATTACAGCCACAGATCCAGAAAGGGACCTCTCCATTCCACGTTTTGCCCCTCTCTAAGCCATGCTGCCTGCATTAAAATCTCCCTTAAAACCTTCACCTACGGTATTAATGCTATACCAAAAAAAAAAAAAACCCACCTGCAGTGGCTTGCCTAGAAATGAAAATCTCAGCCTTACATTCAAAGACCAGACACAATATAGCTCCAAACAGAATTCCTAGTCTGACTTCCCATTATCCTAGCATTTTTTCTAACCACCTACCAGCAGGGTAGTGTAGTTATCACTATTCATCACTATTCAACCCCTCAAAACCTATTGACCAGTATTTCTTTAATAGAATCTCGGAATTTGGTCATTTCTTTACATCCACTCGAGAGTGCTGGTGCTGGGCACTATTCTAGGTATTTGGTGTACGTGTGAATTCCAGCCATGCCATGAAGGCCTAACTCAACTCCTGCCTCTTCCTTCACGCCTTTCCCCGTCAACCTGGCCCTAAGTAAGTTTCTTCTTCCTTCTCTGACTTCTTAGGATGCCATTTGAGTGACAACCAGCATCACTTTTATATGAACTCCAATTTGCTCATAGCTATACATGTCACTTTTCATCATTTAACCCCAACTTATACATCTCTTTATAGAAAAGAGAAAAAGTCCCAGGAGAGAGTATTTGCCCACAAGCGCTGAGAAACCCCTTGTCTTTGTAGGACAGACAGAGATACCTAAACAGGGATGTTTACATCCTACCAGTTTCTGTGGCCTCCGATTCCTTGACGCTTCCAACCAGCGCCTTCCCTCCTCCCCCCTCCTTCATCCTTCCTAAACTACACCAGCTTTGACAATCAGAAATACAAACCAAGAAAGAGATCCATCCCCACAAGGGGGAAATCACTTGAGAAATTCCAAAGGGGCTCTCCAAATGCAGTGACTTGCACTGTGGGGACCCCTCTGGTCCTACCCCAATGAACTCCTCTGCAGGCTGGAGGCCAGCAGGATCAGCACAGACACCACTTACCAGGGGCTCACCAGATGCTGGCATTAAGCTACATGCAGGCACTACAAGAAGACGCTGAGCAGGCCTGGTCCTGAGCAATGGTCCTGGGACTAAAAAGGACTGTGATATCCCATGATAAAATTCTTATCCCACCCTTGAAACCCTAAATAATACACTTTATCACTGAAACATTTATGGGAAACTTTCCTAATCTGTCACAAAACACTCTGCTTTTCCTTT
Organism: Cervus elaphus; assembly: GCF_910594005.1. NCBI lineage: Eukaryota > Metazoa > Chordata > Mammalia > Artiodactyla > Cervidae > Cervus > Cervus elaphus. The sequence continues at coordinate 28,644,419 of NC_057836.1, read as the reverse complement.
ATGAGGATGCCATTTTAAAATTTGCTCCAGTTTTTTCAAACAACCCGACTGCACTGGGTCTTCATGCTGTGCAGGCTTTCTCTAGTTGCGGTGAGTAGGAGGTACTCTAGTTGCAGTGCGTGGGCTTCTCGTTGCAGGGGCTTCTCCTGTTGGGGAGCACAGCCTTAGTTGCCCCAAGGCGTGTCAAATCTTCCCGGACCAGGGATCGAACCTGCATGTGTCCTTTCACTGACTGGAGAGTTCTTAACCACTGGACCATCAGGGAAATCTCATTTTTTGTTTCCATGTCTCTTTTTCCTAGTAAGACTGCATGCTCCAGGAAAACCTCAGCTGAGTCACCAAATACCTAGAATAGTGCCCAGCACCAGCACTCTCGAGTGGATGTAAAGAAATGACCAAATTCTGAGATTCTATTAAAAAAATACTGGTCAATAGGTTTTGAGGGGTTAAATGAGCTTTCATGTGCCTCCTAACCTACCTACTAACCTAGGGGGCTTCCCAGGTGGCTGAGTGGAATCTGCCTGCCCACACAGGAGATGCAGGTTTGATCCTGAGTCAGGAAGATCCCCTGAAGAAGGAAATGGAAACCCAACTTCAGTATTCTTGCCTGGAAAAGCCCACGGGCAGAGGAGACTGGTGGGCCACAGTCCGTAGAATCTCAAAGAGTTGGACATAACTGAGCGAGTGAGCACACACTTACTAACCTATCCACTGTACTTGTTTCTTTGAAATGATCTCTATTTCCAAGCAATCTATTTATGGAGGGACACATACCATTGATCTGTTTATACTGCTCTGTATTTTTAGGTCTAAAAGAGTCTTAGCCCAGAGACCTTAATTTGAATGATAGTGACTAATAGTGAAGCTATAAGACCTACAACAGGCCTTTAACCTCTTTAAGCTTCAGTTTCATCATGAAAAAGGGTGAATGGGGAGGAGGGGGGAAAGGTAAAAAAAAGGCTACTTTGAGTATTAAATTCATCGAATGCTGTGTTGAAGTGCCTCACACTAGGAGTTCATGGTCCCCACACCATCTCCCTTTAACACTCCACATGCTTTTCTCTATACCACAGTTGAAGGTTGAAACCAAAGTTCATTGTTATGCTGTACCTAACAAATTAGCATAAAGTGCTTCATACAGAGAAGGATTACTCATTCCAAATACTGTTATGGATATGGAAAAGATGTACAATGTCCATGAATTGTTCTGAAACATGATGTTGCTACACCCAATTAGAATATTATAGTACGGCCATACCAAACAATTTTAAATATCAAACACACTGCAATATATTCTCACATTCTCATGGCAGCTATGTTCCCTGTCTTCACTCATAGTTTGAGTTGTGATAATCTATGAAGAAACAGATTTTCTTCTCACTTGCAACTTTAAATGGCTATTTCATACTAGAATTCCCCTCACTGCAGATTAGTTTGAAATTCTAAGCACACATTAGATCCAACTATAGCAGATACTGAAATGAAATTTCATTAGTCAAAAAAAATCAAACACTGCTCTATTTGCATATCTAAGTTCAATTTTCAGAACTTTAAATTTAAAATCAAGGAAAAAAGCAATATGAAAATATAACCTCACAAAATTTACATACTATTCTATGACCCTGCAAAGACATTTTTTGATCCCCAAACCTGTCACATAAGACAATGACCTCTAGATAATTAGAACAAAGTTGCTCACTATTCAGAGAGCATTGTTTTAAGATTTACTTAGCACTTTAAATTAACCATCTTAAAGCTTTGAAGCACAAAGTAAGTCAATGACACATACATTTTAAGCTACCATGACCTGTCATTACAGAGTCATTAAGTAATATTTTCAAGGAGTAAGCAGAAAGCTTTATAACCTTCAAATATACGACTATCTTCTGCACTTTAAGCTGAGTTATTTGAATATTTAAAGCTATACTTCATAAATTATAAAAATCACCAGCAACTTTCAGCATTCTTTCCCAAAAATAAAAAGCATGAATTAACTGTTAAAAAGCAATATGGAAACAATAATCAAATTCAGACTCTGTGTATATGTATTTACACACATACACAATAAAATAATTTAGAGGCTGGCTAGCTTAAGGCAAACTTTCTTCATTAAAAAAATAAACCTAAATATTTATTGTTACAATAAAGAATTAATTTTCAAATTCTAACATTTTTCTGGCCAAAGTGATTTAAAGTAAAATACCTTCTTTTTATATTCTGTTTCCTAACTGTAAACTTTCATGAAAGAACCAATTTCAAAAACTGTATAAAGTAAACTGATTATCCAGCTCAAATCTATACAACTCTTAACTCTGATCTGCCCCTCTGTTGACATTAGTGAGCGCTCTCATACACACACAACTCTCCCACTGTGGCAACAGAAAAAGAGGGAAGACACACAGCTTTGGCTCCACTTAAGACTTATCTATGGTTATCTACACACAGCTTAAAGACAGAGATTAAATAGTTAAGCAGGATTTGAAAGCTAAGTAACTTTCCACATTTCCCATACTATCTCTTCTTTGGCACTCTGAGTGCATTATTCTGTAGAATACTGTAAATTGCCAGAACCATATAAAATTCAAAGAAATTTGAAAGTTGGCTGGAACCGAGAAGTTGCCCTTTCCAGCCCGCCTAATTTAAAGATGTGAAGACTGAGCTCCACTGTCTTAGAGGGTCAAGGCCACAGTCCCACCTTCCTTCTGCTCTTCTTACTGCCCACAGGAATGCAGGTGTAGACATTAAAACATCAATACAATCCAAAGATAAATTCTTCTTGGCCATCTGCCATTCTGAACCACCACCACCACCATTTGTTCTGAAGAGAATTTGAGAGTTAAATGTACTTCACGTGGTAACTAAAGTAGAAACAACTCCAGTTCTTGGTCTCCCTTCTTGCTCTGGGAGCCTCCCAGGAACACAGGATTAGGAATAACAAGATGATCAATGGGTCTTTTATCTGCCTTTCATCTTCTCTTGTGAACAAAACCCACCCTGCTCACTCCATCACCTCTTTATACTATAATCTGGTCAATAACCTCCTTTCTTCATCTAACATAGAACCCACAGTGAAAAATATATCCACCAACAGCCATCACTTTCCTACAGCAAACTCCTATCCTTTCTCCTACTCTGAACATTCTAAATATAATTCACATCCCGGCTGTTTCTCATCTTGCTGTCTTTGCAGACTCCTAAGTTTCAAAGGCATGTTTCTGTTGTTTTATTATGTGGTGTGACAAGGAAAAGAGTTCTTCTGACGACAACCACAATTAAAATGAGATTCAGACATGCTAACATGTGCAAAAGCACTCTGCAAACTGTGAAGTTTCAGATATGAGCAGTGCCCCTAGTACACGACAATAATCAAGCACCCCTAATTGCTCATAACAACACAAGAAGGCAAAAGGTTTTGAGGAAATGACAGCCCACATTAGAGATTTAACTGATTTAAAAGAAATTAGTCTTCTGATACAACCCAGAAAGGAAAAACAGTAGCACCTAACATTCAGCAAATCACGTATTTCTCAATGGTTGTTTTAAACTTCTACTTAAAAGAAGTTTAGAGGTTTTTTTTTTTTCCTTTGTGTTCTTTTTTTTTTTTTTTAATTAGTTGGAGGCTAATTACTTCACAACATTTCAGTGGGTTTTGTCATACATTGATATGAATCAGCCATAGATTTACACGTATTCCCCATCCCGATCCCCCGAAGTTTAGAGGTTTAATGAATGTATATTTCTAAAACGTGCTCAACTTTAGAACAAATTACCTTCATAAAGTAAATTCTTTATTGCTACCTTTGGACACAACGATTGGCTGTCTACCAATACACATGATGAAAACCGACTAGCTTAAAAATACATGTAGAATTAAAGTCAAATTATTACACCTTTCTGAATGCGGTCCTTATGTGCCTGAGAAACTTAGGCATGACACAAACAAGATTCTAATTTGTTTAAGTCAACATAAAAGAAACTCTATAATCAAAAGGGCTAGTGAAACAAAAGAAAACTCGGTCTTTTCTAACACTTAGTTCTAAATTAAAACATACATATTTGACCTGCACAGAGTAATTTTTTGCACTGCCAAATAAACATTCATCTAAGGATGAATACATCCACCAAAATTTAAATAATATTGAGAATATAGTGTTACTCCTATTCTGTAAGATCAGCAAGGCTTAATGTACAGCGGTTAAAATTATACTGGATACAAATAAACGAACTCCATCAAAAAAAGCTGTCTTCGGAAATATCAATATTTTGTCCAAAAAAAAAAAAAAAGAAGAATCCCTTTCATGACAATACAAACTCACTTTAATTCAGGATGAAAAAGAACTCTAAAGAAAACAGTTGGTGACTCTGCACTTTACTCATGCCTTTGTTTTTTAGGCCATCTAATGATGCACAGCACAATCTCCAAATAAAAGATGCAAATCAAACATATCCAGGGAAGGACCACATCATGAAACTGTACTCCATTCCTGTATCTACATACTGCTTTCTCCATTTCTACAGCCAAAAAAAGCAAGCATAGCTAATATCTGTATGTTTCCCTTAATATTTTATAAAAAATCATTCTAAAAAAGATGTTTAAGCCATGTAGATAATTATAATTTAATGAGGTATGGCATCATCTTTAAAATGGCACTCAGTAAAATGCCTTATTGAGCTGGATGAAGCAGCGGTACCTTATGCTAGGTATCTGTTATTATTAATAAGCCAATGACATCTCAACCAAATCTCATAGTTAAGTATTCTCCTTCCAGCCTCAGATCCTTAAAATGAAACAAAAAATTTTAAAACAAGCTCTTAAGTAAACAGTTTCTAAGATAAAACCACCTTTATGTTCCCCTGAAAGATAAAAAATTTTTTCTACATAATGTTGACCTCAAACTGGTGCATCTGTCTCCAAGCACTGTCAAGTTAACAGTTAACAGAAACTATTTCAATATTCTATAAAATTAATTTAAAGATTAGGACTGGTCATTTGTCTTTACATGCTACTGAAAGCCTTTTATTCAAACACAAATGCAGTAAAACATTTAGATATGAAACTTTGAAACTCAGCTCTATTTACATAAACTGAGGCAAATTACAAACAATGCTCCCACAGATGTTTGTGAAATATTCCTTATTTGTTTTTACTTTCAGCCCTGTCACTATCCATCAAACTGTAACCTAGCTTTACATCACTACTTTCACTACTTATTAATAGCTCTGGTCAAAATACACATGAACAGAATTCACTTAAAAAGAATAAAGGTAACAAGCTAAAGACAAACTACTACAATCACTCAAGAATATATACAGAAGCGCCAAAAATATAACTGTAGCCATAAATGATCTAACTGCTAAATCAATGAATGCCCAGGCAAATAACGTAAGAAAACTGAGTGTTGTCTTTTACCTCAAATTCCAACACTCATGAAGCATAAAATCAAAAATATATAATAAACCTTAAGAAATCATGATTGTACCCCAACATACAACCAAAGGTTAATCACAAAAGCTGAATTACCAAGGGAAAAAAATCATAATTAAAAAGACTCACTTTATATAGTATCTTGCACCTTCAAAAGTATATGCTTCTTCCCAGCCAGTTGGCAAATCTAAAAAACATGTATTTCACAATCAGTATTACTTCAACAGAACAGCACAGTAAGTTTCAAACCATTTTAATTATTTCTTTTCACGATCAGTGATTTTCATCTATTAAGTTTCTAATCCCACCCCCCAAAAAAAGCATTAGACTGGTAGTAAAATTCATAGTAGATACAATATCATTTTTGGGAAATGACAATTCATATGTAATGCTACCAGAAAACTATCAACCACATTAGAGATTATCTAGCAGAATTATACACTTTGATCAGAGTGGAGAGGAAAAAAAGCCAAGGGATGTCTTCTAATCCCAAGTAAATACCCATGAACAGCAGGCCAAAATACCCCCCAAAATCAAAGAAAAAGGCTGTGCATAAAAGGTAACACCCACTTCTTCCTAAGGATGTTGAGTCTATTTAAGACCACACCTTTCAGCTACATAAGTGAATCCATCCGGGAAGTGTCAGTGATGAGAGAGAACTTCCTAAGCATTTAATTAAGGGGAATGAAATCTGACATCACATGCTTTATACATGTGTGTTCCTACAGACCTGGCTTTCAGAGATGTGAAGTTTCAAGTCATAAACCTGGCAAGAATGCAGGTGAAAGATGGTAACATTCTGTGCTTGCAAATTACTTACAAACGACCAGTGGCTTGGATTTAATCATGATACCACTGAAATAAAAAACCACTGATGTGTGTGCAAAATCAAAGCAAAATAAACCAAACCAGAAAAAAAAAAAAAAAATCAAGATCATCTCTCAAAAATCAAATTAACCTGAAATCACAGAATAAAATTTTTCTGACATGTGAATGTTATCAAACCTGGGGAGTAAATACGATAAAAATATGTATTTCACATAGACAAAATAATCATGGACCAATTCCACCAGACGATGAGGCTACATAACCTAAACACCACGTTGTCTCTTGTGGCACAAACCTGTTACTATCCATAACGCAAAGAGGCCATTGAAGTTCACTGTATGTATGCCAAACACCAAAATGTACATTTCAGTCCAAGAGGACACTGAGGAGTTAAGAAATATGACGGCGAATTAGTCAGAAATGCCTTAAAAATGGAACCTCATCATGCTTGCTACACCAGCTTTCTCTTTCCTCCTCCACCTTTTTGCAAATTTGGGGATATTAGTCACTGTGCTGAACTCCAGCATTTAATACAGGAGACAGGCTTGTTCAATAACCTGGCAACTTTAAGAGAGAACCTCGGAGTTGGAGAGGAAATATTCCGGACGACTAGCTCTACAGAGCTTTTCTGAAGCCGGCCTCACCTTCCACCCAAACTGTTCTCAAGCCTTTCCAATCACCAGTAACAGAGGCAGGCCAGGAAGAGGAACACATGTTACGTTTCAAAGGCAAACAAGTTTCAAGAATGTACACAGACTGACAAAAGAAAGCCAGAGCAGCCCCGAAGCTCCAATCTGCTCTTCTCCAGCTCAGCTCACAGGCAGCCTTCAAACCAGCTCCCCAAGGCACCCAGGCACCGAGCTGGTTCCCCGGCGACCCCCTCCAATCGGGGACCCAGGCTCGCACGCGGGACGCCCCTACCCCCACCCCCAGCACGCCCCCCGGCTCCGGGCGGCGTGTGCGACCTCGGTGCTGCCGCCGGGGACTTTGAATCGGGCTGGCGGGCAACTGCAGCTGCAAATGCCTCCTCCGGCCCCGGCTGCACGAGGGGAAGAGCCCAGATTTCCCCAGCCGCTCCGGCGCGGGGAACGATCGCAGCACCCCCCGAACTCCCCACCTCCTCCATCAGCCACCTAACCCCCGAGCCCCACCTAGGAGGAGGAAGCCGCCCGGGAGGCTGAGGATACGTTCTCCCAGCGGACGGGAGGCAAGATCCCGGGGCTGCACGATGGGAGAGGGAAAGGACTTCCTAAAGGGTGGCAAGGGGGCCGGGGGGCGGCAGGAGGACTCAGGAGTGGCCGCGGGAGGAACTACTCAGGGTCCCAGCTTTCCCCGGAGAGTGGACTGGGCCACCCTACGGGGGTGGGGGGCGGAGGGTGAGCAGTTTGGGATGGGGCAGAGGGCGCCGCGGGCTGGCGGCGATCCGAGGCGGAGGAGAGGGGCGTCCGGAGACTCGAGGGAAGTCCCCCGGCGGGGGCCCCCCCGGCCCCCTCTACCTGCGGCCGCCCCCGCCGGCCTCCGCCCCACCTCGCCGCCTCCCGGGGGACGGCGGCTCGGGGCAGGTAGCGAGGCAGGGAGGCGGGCGGCCGGGGCTCTGCCGCCTCCTCCCGGCGGAGCCCAACTCCTCTCGGGCCCGGCCGGGCTCCGGCGTTACCTGTGCTCTGCCGCCGGTGCCCGGTGACCACGGCCTCGCCGGTGACGGGGTGCAGCCAGGTGGTGCTCTTCGCCTCCTCGCTGCAGGGGGGAGGAGAGAAGCCGAGACGGGGCGTGAGTGGGGGCGCCGTGGGGAGCCGAGGGGGCCGGAGCGGCACCGACCCGCCGCGCTGTCCCGCGGTCGCCAGCCTCCCGCCCCCCCTCCGGGCCCCCCGCGCCGGCCCCGGTCCTTTACTTGATGAAGAAGACGCGGCCGCCCCTGGTGATCCCGTAAGTCCAGGAGCGGGGCAGGGAGCAGATCCACTCCAGGTTCAGATCCGCCGCCATGTCTGATCCCCAGCCGCCGCCGCCGCCTCGTCCTGCTGCCGCCGCGGCTGCCGAGGGAGGAGGGAGCGAGCCAGCGAACGAGCAGAGCGAGCGCGGCCGGAGCGCGCCTCCCCGGCCCGGCGCGCCCCCGCGCGCGCCCTACCCCCTCGGGCGGCGCCCGCCCCGCCGCCCGGGCTGGGTCGGGCCCGCGCCGCCGCCCCTCCGCATCCTCCGCGGCCGCCGGCCGGCCGCCCCGCCGCGCGCTCGGGGGATGGGCGAGCGGCGCCGCGCCCCGCGGCCAGACCCCTCCCTCCCGCGCCCCCGCCGCCCGAGCGAAGGTTCCGGGATCGATTTAAAAAAAAAAAAAAAAAGGCGTTCTGCCCCCGGGGCTTTGCCTAAGGCTTCCCAGCCCCAAGCGCGATTCAAAGAGAGCGTAATCTGAATGCCCCTGATTGCTCTCTCTCTAAAACAACGGAAACGCAGCTTCTGAGCTTTGTTTTATAAGAGCTATTGGGGATCTAAGATTTTTCCCTAAAAAAAGAAAAAAATATATACATATGTGTGTGTGTGTGTGTGTGTGTTTATATATATATCGCTTTAAAAAGGAAGGCCGTTTTTATTCAAGCACACGGAAGGTTTTTCCTGTTTGTGTTTTGTGTGCCAGATAGCAACGGTTTGACAAGTTGCCACGGACCCACAAATAAGAGTGAATTCAGACTCGACACAACAAGTTTGCCTCTTCCTGGACCCCTTAAATCTTTTAACGTTTTGTGAAATACAAGCTTGTCTTTTTCCCTTACTTTTTAAAAAATTCAGTTATTTACCAACCTGAATTTCTACTTCCTCCTATCTCCTATAAATTATATTAGCTAACTGTACAGAGCCTTCGAAACCGTGTACATTTTTTAAGTCCTGTGGATAGTACTATAATCCCCATTTTACAGATGGGAAAAATAAAGTTTGAAGAAACTTGCCCAAGCGTCCCCATGGACTGCAGCCCACCAGGCTCCTCTGTCCATGAAATTCTCCAGGCAAGAATACTGGAGTGGATTGCCATTTCCTACTCTAGGGGATCTTCCCAACCCAGGGATCAAACTGGGGTCTCCTGCATTGGCAGGTGGATTCTTTACACTGCGCCACATGGGTAGCCCCCAAGGTCATAATACTAAGTGACAAAGCCTGTATTTTAACTGACTGTTAAATTTCAAAAGTCCATTTGTATAATCACACTGCTATACTTATTTTAAGTCCCACCTTTTCTCTGCCCTCCCACCCTTTTTTGTTGATGTTGTTTTGTTTTGTTTTTTAACCAGAGAATGGCAGATTTCTTTGCAACTAAGATCTCCCTTAAGGCCAGTTAAGAGCACTGGCCTCCTCTTATTGTCTCTGATGCTCAGCCACACTTGGAATTGCTTCTGTGTCTTTGCAGCAAGATGACTCATGCCAACAGGACTACACAGCTCAATAATAATAATACTTAGTATTCTCATAGCACCTTTTTCTGACCAATTTTGGGGACCTCTGAAGAATTATCTTACTCATATTCCCTAATGCTCAAAGAAGCAAATCTTTTTCAACAGTTAGAGAAACTAAGGCAGGAAAAGGGTAAATGACCTTGGCCAAAGCAAGATCCAGCCACTAAGATGGAGCCTGGATGAGAATGCAGTTTCATTGGACTTTTATCTCTCATCCTCTAATTCCCCAAGGCCATTCTGTCTTTGGTGAAAAGGAGTCTGCAATTACTGCTATAATTTTGCTGTCCATCTGCATACACAGGGGAAAAAAATAACATCACTTTAATGTTTCTCTCTTTTCAGTTCCTTTGCATTCTCCTCTTTCATTTCATTACTTCTTGACATCTTATCTCCTGCCCAGTCTCTGGAAAAATGAGGTTTTTTTGTTTTTTTTTTTTAATCAATGAATAACTAGCAGGAAATGTTCCACATTACCATCAGTGGTCACAGGCTGTAAAATAGCAAGAAAATCAAGAGGTATTGACTTTATATCGTGCTATCATTATATACTGAAAAATCTAAAGTGAGTCTTTAATATCATAATAATAGCTTTAGAAATCTAATACCTATTAGTACAGTAGTATCATTTGACTTTTTGACTTCATACTGCTGAGAAGTCATTAAGTTGACCATAGGTTGCATGGAGAGTTCATTTTACATGTGAATCTTTGATTTACAAGATTCATGAACGCAAGGCATATTTCAAAAAGTGATAGAGGGACTTCCCTGGTGGTCCAGTGGCTAAGACTCTGAGCTCCCAGTGCAGGAGGCCCAGGTTCGACCCCTGGTCAGGGAGCTAGATCCCACATGCTACAACTAAGACCCAGAGCAGCCAAATAAATAAATAAATAAAAATTTAAAAAAAAAAAAAAAGTGATAGAGATTCACTTATAAAAATGTGTATCTTACAAAATCACATTTGCAGTGCTTAAATAGTAACCTAAAATCTTATATACAATTCCCTATGTCTCAAAATTTAGGAAAGGCAGTAAATAAAGTTAATGGCAATATAAAAAAATGAGGCGTATATAAAATGCTCCTGATTTGGAAAAGTAATAGTCCCCGTGGCTTCAGGGAAGTAATTAAAAGCAGCTTCTTACATTAGAATGTGAGGCACTCTGGATAATTTTCGCCCTTAATGAGTAAAGCTATATTCTTTAAATTTTCCTTGAATGTCCTTTCTCTGCAGCTTTATTGCCTTACCCAGGTCTGCTTTACTTTCTATTTGTGTGTACATGTAGGAAGCAAAGAATCATGTCTTCTCCATCACTGAATCCTTCCCAACCTTGAGTCAGTTCTCAGATGATTATTGGATTTCATTTTCTTCCCAGAGCTTTGACCTCCCAGCAGAGTTAGTTTCCAGTACACATCCCCTTTTTATCACTCTATACCTCTTTAATAACTGACTCAGATCTAAACTCCTATCTAACCTCTGCTTTTTATTTTTTTTTATACTTCCATCTTATGAAACCATTCCATTTCATACATCATGATCTACCTTTTTGAGGAGTATCAGCCTATGACTGTTGCAGCTTCTCTGGAAAAGAAGTTTAAAAGTGCTGAGCACTAAAAGTAAACATCACTCTGTCTATGTATAGAGGACAATCCTTGTCCTAAAGAGCTTCCAGTTCAAATATAACAGAAAAATATATACTGTGACAAGAAAAATCAGAGGAAAGTTTCTTAAAATATGTAAAAGAGAACAAAGCGACATCTTAGAAAACAGCAAATCAATTTTCCCCCCTTTTAATGGAAATGATAAAAGCCTGAGCTCTGGAAAGGGGACAAAGAGGCTCTAGAGAGAGAATTTTCTTGTTTACTATCAACAACCGTCTCTTATTCACGCACGCTGTTATTGTTCAGTCGCTCAGTCATGTCTGACTCTGTGCCACCCCATCTGCAGCACTCCAGGCTTCCCTGTCCTTCACTATCTCCGTGAATTTGCTGAAACTCATGTCCATTGAGTCAGTGATGCCACCCAACTATCTCATCCTCTGTCACCCGCTTCTCCTCCTGCCCTCAATCTTTCCATTTACCAACAAAGTTTGTGACTTTGATTAGGTTGTATTTCCAACTATGTTTGTGTTATCTTTTATGTTTTGTTACTTTATTCATTCACAGAGTAAAGACTATTGTAAACAGTTCCTTTAATTACTCAACTGTTGTTTAGCTGCTAAGTCATGTCCGACTCTTGTGACCTCATGGACTGTAGCCCACCAAGCTCCTCTGTCCATAGGATTTCCCAGGTATCAAACCCGCGTCTCCTGCCTTGGCAAGCAGATTCTTTACTGTGAGCCACCAGGGAAAGTGAAAGTGAAAATTGCTCAGTTGTGTCTGACTCTGCAACCCCACAGACTATAAAGTCCATGGAATTCTTCAGGCCAGAATACTGGAGTGGGTAGCCATTCCTTTCTCCAGGGTATCTTCCCAAACCAGGGATTGAACCCAGGTCTCCTGCATTGCAGGCGGATTCTTTACCAGCTGAGCAACCAGAGAAACCTCTATATATCAAGAAAAGTTCTGAGGAGGGGCAAATAGAGGATGCAATTAGTTCATTGAAAATCCAGAGAGAAAAGGTGGAAATTGAGGATTTAAAAGAAGGCAAATAATATTTCAAAGTCAATGTTTTAGAGATTCTTTTTCTGTTAAAGAATAAACTGATCAAAGAGTTATAGTTGAAATTATTTCCCTCATTCATTCAATGGCCATATATAGAATCCCTACTGTATATGAGGAACCAGCTGGGTGAGAGGAATCAGAAATCTTTGCCTCCTCTTGGAGGCTTAGAAAGAAAGATAGAGATGTAAATATTGAAGTACAGTTTAGAAGGAGCATCTCTACCCTTCCCATAGAAATAAACCAGAGCAGTTGCTTTCTAAGGGTGTCTTGTGAACCCTCAAGGCTTATCTCAAGCTACAGTCTTTTCATGTTGATGTTTTGGAGAGCTCTTCAATTCTAAACGGGGATAATTGAAAGAAATATGTAGTAGCGCTAGTAACCCTACTACTGGCTGATCCATCTACCACAGCTGGGGTTCTAGGCCAAGTTGGCATCTGCTTGGAGACTTGGGACTCACAGGGATGGATATCAAAAATGTCTTCAAGGAACTTAGCTGTGATTCTCTGGATTTGTTCAAACTAAACACCTCTTCCTTTATCCCAGTCATCAAAGCTTCAGTCATCTGCTTTTTTTCTCTGCTGTAAAAGGACTTCCACCAGGGAAATCTTTAACACTTCTTTTAATTCTCCACCATTTGCATTTTGGTCTTTTCTCTGGTGGCTCAGTCAGTAAAGAGTCTACCTGCAATGCGGGAGAACTGGGTTCAATCCCAGGATGGGGAAGATTCCCTGGAAAAAGAAATGGCAGCCCACTCCAGTATTCTTGCCTGGAGAATTCCATGGACAGAGGAGTCTGGTGGGCTACAGTCCATAGGGTCACAAAGAGTCAAACACGACTGAGTGACAAACACTTTCATTTCCACTTTCAGTGGTTAAGAGTCCATGCTTCCACTCCAAGGGGCACAAGTTCGATCTCTGGTTGAGGAAGATCCCACATGCTGCAGGGAAAAAGAAGTATTCTATGATGCACGGGCAAGAGGCTGGATACAGTGAGTGATGAGTCTGGCTGAATTTCCTGACTTTGCCATGAATCAGTGTGTGACTTTGAACAAGTCATTTAACCTCCATTCCCGTCTCAGACCTCTGGATTCTCATCTGTCAAGTGAGGGCATTGGTCTATTTAGTACGTCACCCATGATTCTCTTTGACTCTGAAGTTCTCAGCTTTCATGGGGTGAGCATTCCAGGAGCTGAAGCTGAGGATGTTTCGTCACTGTGAACAGACACAAGTAAGACGCCTGCTGCATAAAACTGTTTAGGATTTTCTGCTGCTCAGATGGTTTATTATAGAAGACTTTGGAAGAGCAATTTAGAAAGTTCTTTCACATGCAATGTCATATTTAACTTGTGCATAGGCATTATTAATGTATTATAAACAAGAATATGGGCTCCACAAATATATTATGTAACCTAGCCATTAAGTGGCAAACTCAGGGCTTAAGCCTGGTCGATTTCGATGACCCTTAGGGTTTCGATGTTCAATTTCAAATTCTGTCCATAAGGGATTCCCCTCCTAGCCAAGCTCCATTCGTTCACTCTCTTCCTTACCTGTAATCCCTCCCTCCCTTCTGCAGCTGGTGTCTGCTCTCACCACATCACTGCACCTGCTCTCCTGAGTCACCAGGTCCCTCCTGAAGGCTGCCAAGTCCGGTAGATGCATTCAGCTCCAAGCGTTCCTGATCTCCCTTCTGTAATCCATATATCACCGCTTCTACTCCTTGAAACTTTCCATTTTGGAGTTTCTTAACGTCACTTCCTTGTGGTTCTCCTCCTGCTCTTTGCTCTAAACCATCTGCAGCATAGTCACCTGGTAGCTTATCTCAGCGTTGATTCCTAGGCCTCCCCCAGATCCATTCAACCAGAACCTTTGAGGATTAGAGCAAGGAATCCACATCTAACTATCACTTCAGAGATTTTTGTATACATGAGTGTCTTAGAACCACCGCCCGATATGATGATAATTTCTAGCTTATTTCCAGCCTAGACCTCTCTCCTGAGTTCTAGACCATTTATCAAATTTCCTTCTAGACATATTTCTTCTGGAATATCCCTTCTGGGTGGTCCTCAAGAACTCAAATTCAACATTCCCAAACAAATCATTTTCCTCCAAATACTTGCCCCACCCCATGTGTTCCCCTCTTATTGACTGATTTGTTGTTGTTGTTGTTGTTGAGTCACTAAGCACGTCCAACTCTTTGCAACCACATAGACTGCAGCACACCAGGCTCCTCTGTCCTCCGCTATCTCCTAGAGTTTGCTCAAATTCATGTCCATTGTGTCAGTGAAGGGTACCAGCACCCAAACAAACATCCACACCAGAAACTTCAGAATCATCCTCCCATAACCAGTTAATAAGTTGTATTAATTATTCATTAAATATATCACAAAGCTATCCCCTTCCTCACTTCCCAGGTCCTAATATAAGCATTCATTGCTGCTGCAAGAAGGATTATTTTTTAAAATGCAAACCAGATTATGTTTCTTTCTTGCGGAAAATCTTCTCAAGGCTCAAAAAACTAAGACAAATCCTAAGCCTGTTGCCTGGTATTCGAGGCCCTTCTTGATCTGAGCCCTGCCCACCCACTGGTCACCATGAGTTGCCTGGGTGTGTGCTCAGTCACTTCAGCATCTCCAACTCTTTCCACCCTATGGACTACAGCCCACCAGGCTCCTCTGTCCATGGGATTCTCTAGGCAAGGATACTGGACTGGGTTGCCATACCCTCCTCCAGGGAATCTTCCCAGCCCAGGGATTGAACCTGCACCTCCTGTGTCTCCTGCATTGCAGGCAAATTCTTCACCGCTGAGCCCCCAGGGAAGCCCAAGCTTACTGTTCTCTAATTGAGCCAGGCTCTTTCAGGTCTCCATACCTGCTCCTTTCTCCCTACAGTGTCCTCTTCCCTGCTTACCTAACAAACTCCTGCTTATGTTTACAGTCTTAGCTCAAGACTTCCACTAAGAAACTATCTCTGGGGGATTTCCCTGGTAGTCCAGTGGTTAAGACTCTGCACTCCACTGCAAAGGGCACAGATTCGATCCCTGGTCAGGGAAGTAGGATCCTGCATGCCTGATGGGGTGGCCAAAAAGAGAAACCATCCTTGATTCCTTTGGGTCAACAAGCTACTCCGTCTGCCATATTCCCATACCTTCTCTACTGAATTGCTCTTATAGTCTACATCTCTTTCTCCATCATATTTCCCTCAATGAAAACATTTTATTTATTTATCTTTATCCCCTAACATTCAATAAACGTTGCTTACATGAATGAATAATGGTACTGATATTTACTTAGTGCACTGTATTTTATGAAGCACTCCTTATTTGATACTTATTTCTGTTTTTATTACTGCAAGTTGCCAGTGAGTCACGCTTCTTTCCTTTCTTAGATTTAACATTCTGTTTAGCTTTTTATAGAATATCCCATATAGAAGAGAAAAAAAAAATGGCATAAGCCCAAGACCAGCATAGCAGTATGTGAAAATAGCTGCTTTCTGTATAACTGTCTACCTGGCTTAAAGAATAGTAAGATTTGTAGTTCTTTTGAGTGAGAAATTGAAGGACAGAAAGGATTAAGCATTGTCTGTGATTTGCTAAAGGGCTTTATGGCATCTTTTTTTGAATATAAGTTCTTCCTAGAAAAAGCAATATTGATAAAAATAATATGTAGTACCTAGAAAATCAGATACTAGAGCTGAATGAACTGGAGGAAAAAAAACAAACTCACAATCACGAATTATGTGTGTAGCTGTAAGTGATAAAGGTTATCAGATCTCATGCCCTAAACCCAAGGAATAAATGAAAGGAAGCAAGGGAGTCATTTTCTCCCTCATTGTTAGTGTTTTGGGCATCCCAGGTGGCTCAGTGGGTAAAGAATCCACCTGCCAAAATTTAGGAGATGCAGGTTTGATCCCAGAAGATCCCCTTGGAGGAGGGCATGGCAACCCACTCCAGTATTTTTGCCTGGAGGAGTTCATTGACAGAAGAGTCTGACGGGCTACAGTCCCCAGGGTCACGAAGAGCTGGACACGATTGAAGAGATTAAGCATGCATATTAGTGTTTTACTTTCTGAATAGACAATTTTTCTTTAATATTTTGAGTCACTACTTGCTTAGAGCAAGAGATTTTCCCCCAACTCATCTTATTATAGAAAACTGTGTGCATGTACATGTATACATATATTTCCAGTTGTGTCATTCTGAGCCCAACTTTATCATTTGTATAGAGTAGATAGAAATAGCTCTTTATCTTGCTTTTTTGTTTGTTTTAGTATTTATTATTTATTTGACTGCATCAGTTCTTAGCGGTGGCATGCAGGATCTTTGTTCCATCATGTGAGATCTTTCACTGTGGTGCATGGACTTCCTATTATTAGTTGTGGTCCACAGTACTCGGGTTTAGTTGGTATGTGGCATGTGGGATCTCAGTTCCCTGACCAGGGATTGGATCCACGTCCTCTGCATTGCAAAGCAGCTTCTTAACAACTGGACTGAAAGGGAAACCCTTGTGTATGTTTTTTACTAGAATATTTTAAGAAAGTTTCTTGGGTAAGCAATCTTCATGATAGGGTGATTTAAAAACTTTTATAATTGTCATAACATTCATCATAAGCAAAATGTAATGAATTATGAATTTGTCAGCAATATTTAACATGCTCAGAAGATTAGATGATGTTCTAAATATTGATGAAAATAAAAGAATCCCTTCTGTTAGTAAGTAAAAAGATTGGTGCTAAATATTTTGATAGCTGGAGAAATTCTCTTTATACTATTACCCTGTGGTAACTAGCTTTATTATGATTAGAGATTCTTTATCTGCAATTTATTTTATCCAATTTAAGTAATAGACACTTTTCATGAACCTAATAATACATCTCATCCTAGGCTAGGGAAACGGGATAAAAAGAAATACAAATGCAGGTTAAGGCCCTCAAGGCATCATAGTCCTCAAGTTGAAGTAGAAGGGAGTGGAGAAGAGATAAAAAATATTATACTGGTAATAGATGATGTGATAGATAGTGCACAAGATGGAAGAAAGCTTGTAAAAAAGACATCCATCTTGCCACCATGGCAGGGGGAGGGTAGGGAGGTCTTTCTGGGAGAAAGCATTACCTGAGTTGTGTTATTAATCAACAGTACCTCTACAAGGATTTATTTTTTTTAATCATTTATTTTATTAAAGTATAGTTCATTTACAATGTTGTATTAATTACTGCTATACAACAAAGTAAGTTGATTATTCATATATGTATGAAAGTTGAAAGTGTCAGTAGCTCAGTTGTGTCTGACTCATTGTGACCCTAAGGACTGTAGCCCGCCAGGCTCTTCTGTCCATGGAATTCTCCAGACAAGAATACTAGAGTGGGTAGACATTCCCTTCTCCAGGAGAACTTCCTGACCTAGGGATTAAACCCAGGTCTCTTGCACTGCAAGCAGATTCTTTACTGTCTGAGCCACTGGGGAAGCCCATATACATATACATATACATATACTCTTTTCCATATTCTTTTCCATTATGGTTTAGCCAAGGATTTGAGTATGGTTCCCTGTGCTATATAGTAGGGCCTTGTTGTTTATCCATGCTGTTGCTAATCTCAAACTCCCAATCCATCCCTCTCCCATCCCCCTTTCTCTTGGCAACCTCCAGTCTATTCTCTATGTCCATGGCTCTGTTTATGTTCCATCACTGGGGTCATTTGTGTCATATTTTAGATTCCACATGTAAGTGGTATTTGTCTTCTGACTTCTTCACTTAGGATGATAATTTCTTGTTGCATCCATGTTGTGGCAAATGGCATTATTTTGTTCTTTTCTATGGCTGAATAGTATTCCATTATATATATATATACCACATCTTCTTTATCCACTCATCTGTTGATAGACATTTAGGTTGTGTTCATGAACTGGCTATTGTGAATAGTGCTACTATGAATGAAGGGATACATGTTATCTTTCTGATTTATTATTTTGTTTGGATATATGCCAAGGAATGGGATGGCTGGATCATATGGTAATTATATTTTTTTGTTTTCTAAGGAATCTCTATGGGAGAAGGCAATGGCAACCCATTCCAGTACTCTCGCCTGGAAAATCCCATGGACGGAGGAGCCTGGTAGGTCACAGTCCATGGGGTCACTAAGAGTCAGACATGACTGAGCAACTTCACTTTCACTTTTCACTTTCATGCATTCAAGAAGGAAATGGCAACCCACTCCAGTGTTTTCGTCTGGAGAATCCCAAGGACAGGGGACCCTGGTAGGCTGCCGTCTACGAGGTTGCACAGAGTCAGACACGACTGAAGCGACTTAGCAGCAGCAAGGAATCTCTATACTGTTTTTCACTGTGGCTGCACTGTTATATACCTACATACATTTACATACTACATACATTCATGTATATACTACACATCTAGTATGTACATACTACATAGTTACATACTAACTTACATATCTACATACATAACTTACACACCTAACTTGCATTTCCTACAAAGTGTAGGAAATTTCCCTTTTCTCCAAACCCTCTCTAGCATTTGTTATTTGTAAATTTTTAATGATGGCCATTCTGATCAGCATGAGGTGGTACCTGACTGTAATTTTGATTTGCATTTCTCTAAAAATTAGCGATGTTGAGCATCTTTTCATGTGCCTACTGGCCATCTGTATTTCTTCTTTGGAGAAATACCTCTCTAGGTCTTCTGCCCATTTTTCAACTGGGTTGTTTGTTTTTCTGGTGTTGAATTGTATGAATTGTGGGTATATTTTGAAAATTAAGCTCTTGTCGGTTGCATTTTTTGCAAATTTTTCCTCCCATTCTGTTGTTGTTGTTATTGTTCAGTCACCCAGTCATGTCTGACCCTTTGCGACCCCATGGACCGCAGCATGCTAGGCTTCCCTGTCCTTCACCATCTCCCAGAGTTTGCTCAAACTCATGTCTATTGAGTCAGTGATGCCATCCGACCATCTCTTCCTCTGTCGTCCCCTTCTCCTCCTACCTTCAATCTTTCACAGCATCAGGGTCTTTCTTAATGAGTCGACTCTTCCCATCAGGTGGCCAAAGTATTGGAGTTTCAGCTTCAGCATCAGTCATTCCAAGGAATATTCAGGATTGATTTTCTTTAGGACTGACTGGTTTGAACTCCTTGCTGTCCAAGGGACTCTCAAGAGTCTTCTTCAACACCATAGTTCAGAAACATCAATTCTTTGACACTCAGCCTTCTTTTATGGTCCAGCTCTCATATCCATACATGACTACTGGAAAAACCAAGCTTTGACTCAATGGACCTTTGTTGACAAAGTAATGTCTCTGCTCTTTAATATGCTGTCTAGGTTTGTCATAGCTTTTCTTCCAAGGAGCAAATGTCTTTTAATTTCATGGCTACAGTCACCATCTGCAGTGATTTTAGAGCCCCCCAAAATAAAGTCTGTCACTGTTTCCATTGTTTCCCCATCTATGTTTGTTTTGCTTATGGTTTTCTTTGCTGTGCAAAAGGCTTGTAAATTTGATGAGGTCCCGTTTGTTTATTGTTGTTTTTATTTCTATTGCCTTGGGGGTATTTCTTGAAACTGGTAAATTACAGCATCAGCTGACGCTGCCCTCATTCCTCCCTGCGATAGTTCTGTTAGAATATTAGGTACTAGAGATTTGGGGCCATGAGAGGCAGAAACTGATAATTTACCCAACATCTTTTCTTCCCTCTTAAAGCCCCCTTAGTTTTGTTGTTGTTGTTGCAGCTGGGTGCATGGATGCATGAACTAAAGACATATCTCCCAGGCATGCTTTCACTTAGGTATGAGCTCTTCAATTGGGTTTTGCAGACTGGGATGTAAACAGAGAAATGTATGGCAGATTATGGGAAATTTCCTTAAAAGATGGTTAGCAAATACTTGGTCCTGCTTATTTCCTCTTCTTTGAACTGTTGCTTGAGATGTGGATTGGACGACTGTATCTCTTCCAATACTCTGGCCACCTGATGCGAAGAGCCGACTCATTGGAAAAGACCCTGATGTTGGGAAAGATTGAGGGCAGGAGGAAAAGGGGGTGAGAGAAGGACGAGATGGTTGGATGGCATCTTCGATTCAATGGACATAGGGTTGAGTAAATTCAGGGAGATAGTGACAGACAGAGAAGCCTGGCGTGCTGAAGTCCATGGGATCACAGAGTTGGACGTAACGGAGCAACTGAACAACAACCACCTCCATCTGGGCTGAAGAAGACAAAGACTACATCCTCGGGATGCAGAGCAGATGCCTGGTTATATCCTGGGTCTCTTCGGACTCCAGGCAGCAGCACCAACATAACAACTCTAAAGTGCTTTCTCCAGACTTAAAGTGAGGGAGAAATTAAATTCCATCTTGATTAAGCTAATGCTGTTTGGGGAAATCAGGATGATCTGCTGCTGCTCTCAGCTCAGCCTAACCTTATGTATCACATTGATCTTACTCCCCAGCACTTACCACACACTACCTATCACATGTCAGATAGTAAGTAATTTTTTGAATGAATAAATTAATGAATGTATGGATGTCCACACACACATCAAAATTACTTACCCAAACTTTGCCTTATGCTTCAATAACTCCTAATTATTTTTTTGAATGAATTAGATAGTCTTATGGTGTACCTTGTTATTTCCTGCGAGTGAGGCAGGCTGCTTTAATACGTTCTGGGAATTGGACAATTTCTTTGATATCTTAATTTGAACTATAGCAGGCAAAAGTTAGTTGACTGCCCAAATAGTCATACTACATGCTATGACGACACATTGCCAATGTGCTATCATATTATTGCAAACAAAAAGCAAAACAGACAGAAAACTTGGATCCAAATAAGCATCTTTGCCAACTATGTACTGTTGGATATGTGTCGTACTGTGCTTGTCTTCTCTCTACCCAGGTCTCAGGGAGAGGGTTTGAATACCAGGTATGCCAATATCATCAACTTTCTCCCAGCTACATGCTTTGTAGAAAAGCACTGCTTATTAGGGGCAAGACACAGTTTTCAATAAGATTTGTATCATCTAGTTTGTTCTATATACAATGAAGTCTAAAGAGTAAACATCTTAGAAAACATTAAAAAAAACAGCCTTCTAAATGGTTCCAGTTCATTAATAGGAGTGCATTTTATTAAACATTTTGAGATGCAGCAAAGCGCATTAGACTCAGAGATCTCAGTCTTATGTCAATTTGGTGTCAGTTGTTTCTACTTTCCATCTCTCTGTAAAATGGCAGAATAGTTACCCAGCACGCTTCATTATGTGTGTTGAAACAGATAACATCTTAAAATAGCTTGAACTGCTCAGATATAAATGTTTTAAAACAAACATGGCATTTGTCTAGAGTAGAGAAAAAAGGAAGGTCATTTAAATTAGTAGTAATTTGCATGCTCTCTCCATCTCTGGGCAGCTTGCTGTGATTTTTTTTTTCTTCTAAAGACCATCACTTATTTTCAAAATGACTACTCCAAAATAAAACTAGAACAGCAGATTTTGTTTTGAAATAGTTGTAGAGGAGAATTTTCCTCCATGAAATTATACTTAATTCAGGGATGGAAATGAATTGCTTTTAGAAACAGAAGAGAGGAAGGAAGGAAAGGAGGGAGGAGAGGAGGAAAGGAAGGAAGAAAGAAAAGAAGGCAGAGGGAAGAAAGAAAGTGGAAAGAACCATACTATTCCGTGACTCTGATTATCTACAAGTTAAAGCTTGTGCTCAGTAGCTCGGTCGTCTCCGACTCTTTGCGACCCCATGGACTGCAACCTGCCAGGCCCTTCTGTCCATGGGGATTCTCCAGGAAATACTAGAGTGGGTTGCCATGCCTTCCTCCAGGGAGTCTTCCCAACTCAGGGATCGAACCCAGGTCTCCCACATTGCAGGAGGTTTCTTTACTGTCTGAGCCACCAGGGAAACCCAGGTTAAAGCTTAGAAGCTCAAATTGATTTTTCAAATTTTTTTCTTTTTGTTTCTGATCAATCCCCTCCTTATAGAAAATTTTACTGGATATGTCTTTCTTTTTGGACCATAAGAATTTATCATCATGAATAGCTTTCTCTTTTTCAGTTCCTTCATACTAAAAAATTAATGGCTGTAGTGCTTCAGGAGTAAATACAATCCAGTGCAATGATGAAGCTAATTGAGAAGGGAGAGGTTGGAGGAGACTATTTAAGGAGCCGAGTTAGAGAAAAGGGCTGAGCAATTCACAGAATGGAGGCTCTCCATCAAGCAATTAGAATGACTCTCAAAATTGTTTCAAGATATTTATGTACCTAAACAGTAGCCTCATGTATTCAGGAAGAACTCATTGAATCAAAATTGCTGTAACTTGAACAGGCCTAATTTTCTTTTATTATGTTTTACAGATGAGGAAGTAGAGGCAAAACCAGCTGTATAGTTTGCATAAATGAAAATGTCGGGCTCCTTGTTCAAAAATTATTAGGCAGGTCTTCCTTGGTGGTCCAGGGGTTAAGAATCTGTCTGCCAATGCAGGAGTGACAAGTTCAATCCTTGGTCTGAGAAGATCCTGCATGCCGTGGGACAACTAAGCCAGTGCTCCACAACAAGAGAGGCCACCTCAGAGAGACGTCCAAGCGCTACAGCTAGCAAGTCACCCTCGCTTGTTGGAACTAGAGAAAGCCTGCATGTAGCAATGACGCAGCAGCCAAAAATAATAAGTAAATAAACTGCTAAGAGTTGGACATGACTGAGTGACTGAACTGACTAACTAAAACTGCTAGTTGCTCAGTCATTGAGATCCCATGGACTGTATGGAATTCTCCAGGCAGGAATACTGGAATGGGTTGCCATTCCCTTCTCCAGGGGATATTCCCAACCCAGGGATCAAACCTGCATCTCTTATGTTTCCTGCATTGGCAAGCGGGATGCTAGCACCACCTGGGAAGCCCCCAAAAGAGATCAGTTCAGTTCAGTTCAGTTCAGTCACTCAGTCATGTCCAACTCTCTGCCACCCCATGGACTGCAGCACGCCAGGCTTCCCTATCCATCACCAACTCCCACAACTTACTCATGAGGTTGGTGATGCCATCCAACCATCTCTTCCTCTGTTGTCCCCTTCTCCTCCCGCCTTCAATCTTCCCCAGCATCAGGGGCTTTTCAAACGACTCAGTTCTTTGCATCAGGTGGCCAAAGTACTAGAGTTTCAGCTTCAGGATCAGTCCTTCCAATGAATATTCAGGACTGATTTCCTTTAGGATGGACTGGTTGGATCTTCTTGCAGTCCAAGGGACTCTCAAGAGTCTTCTCCAAACACTGCAGTTCAAAAGCATCAATTCTTCAGTGTTCAGCTTTCTTTATAGTCCAGCTCTCACATCCACACATGATTACTGGAAAAACCAAAGCTTTGATTTGATGAACCTTTGTTGGCAAAGTAATGTCTCTGCTTTTTAATATGCTGTCTAGGTTTGTCATAACTTTTCTTCCAAGGAGCAAGCGCCTTTTAATTTCATGGCTACAGTCACCATCTGCAGTGATTTTGGAGCCCAGAAAAATAAAATCTGTCACTGTTTCCATTGTTTCCCCATCTATTTGTCAGGAACGAATGGGACCAGATGCCATGATCTTAGTTTTCTGAATGTTGAGTTTTGAGCCAACTTTTTCACTCTCCTCTTTCACTTTTATCAAGAGGCTCTTTAGTTCTTCTTCGCTTTCTGCTGTAAGTGTGGTGTTAACTGCATATCTGAGGTTATTGATATTTCCCCTGGCAATCTTGATTCCAGCTTGTGCTTCATGCAGTCCAGCATTTCTCATGAGGTACTCTGCATATAAGTTAAATAAGCAGGGTGACAATATATAGCCTTGACGTATTCCTTTCCCTATTTGGAAACAGTCTGTTGTTCCATGTCCAGTTCTTAACTGTTGCTTCTTGACCTATATACAGATTTCTGAGGAGGCGGGTCAGGTGGTCTGGTATTCCCATCTCTTAAAGAATTTTCCACAGTTTGTTCTGATCCACACAGTCAAAGGCTTTGGCATAGTCAATAAAGCAGAAGTAGATGTTTTTCTATAACTCTCTCACTTTTTCGATGATCCAGCAGATGTTGGCAATTTAATCTCTGGTTCCTCTGCCTTTTCTAAATTCAGTTTGAACATCCAGAAGTTCACGGTTCACATACTTTTGAAGCCTGCCTTGGAGAATTTTGAGCATTACTTTGCTAGCGTATGAAATGAGTGCAATTGTGCAGTAGTCAGACAGGTTAAATTACTTGCCTGATGTGATGAAACTGGTTAGGAGAGCTAACCTCCTAGTTCTTTGACTGGTTTTTCTTTTTTTCTCCACATTCTATTATTTTTCCATATTCACCTGATGTTTCACTTAGAATAGTATATATTCATTCATCTTTAATTTAATACATAAATTTAATGAATACAGAGTATGTGGCAGCACTATATTAAGAATCAAATAAATAATTTAAGACAATTCCTTTCCTTAAGTACTGCTTAACACTGGGTGCAGAAAAAGGATTTAAGGGGGGAAAATCTATTTCTACAGAGGTTGTGCAGAAGGTGAAACTCATATTCTACCACTGAGAGTTAAATAGTTAAGTGAAAAAAAAAAAAGCGAAGTGAAAGTATTAGTCGTTAAGTCGTGTCTGACTCTTTCTGACCCCATAATGTAGCCTGCAAGGCTCCTCTGTCCATGGAATTCTCCAGGCAAGAATAGTAGAGTGGGTAGCCATTCCCTTCTCCAGGAGATCTTCCCTACCCAGGGATCGAATCCAGGTCTCCTGTACTGTAGGCAGATTCTTTACCATCTGTGCCATCAGGGAAGTCCCAGTTGAGACTTAGATAGATATTAATTTTCTGGAAGGCACCTCGGCTATATTTGACAAATGTCTTAAAATGGGTATACCCTTTGGCCCAGAAACAATACTTCTTGGAATTTATCCTAAGGCAATAATAAAAAATGTGGCAAAGTTATATATACAGAGTTGTTCATCATGGTGACTTTTTTTTCTCATAAAGGCTCAAGAATTTGGGTTTTTTAGGCACATTTTTGTATATCTATGCTGTTAACACATGGCCATTAAAAATGTGGTTTTAGAAGACTATTAACACAGGGAAATATAATTGGCTGCTTATGACTAGAAAAGCAGGGGAGGACATATACCTAAATCTTGCAGTGATTAACTTTTAGTTTAGTTTTTTTCTTTAGAAACTCATCATATTTTCTAATAGTTCTTTATGAGGTATATTTTATTTTCATTATAAAATAAATTTCATTTCACCTTTATTTAACTATGAAAATTTACATTTTCTAAAATTCCTAGAGTAGGGTAGCAATTCTGTATTTTACCATTGGGAAAAATTAATAAAGTTTCATGTATAAAGCCTCATGATAGACTAAACTAAATGTCCATCATAAACTTGGGTGAATTGAAATATTTCCCTTATGGTTGAAAGAATTATACAGGTCATATAAGCTAAATCTCTGTAGAAATTGACTCTATAATACCCTTGATAAATTTTATCTAAACTTACTGAGTTTAGAGACAGATTCATTTTATTCATGAAAACCTGGATTTTTAGATCAATTGTAACAAATAGAAGCCAATTTGGAATCAGAATACCAATATTCTGTAACTACCCTTTAGATAATTGTGTTTGGAAAAAGATAAAGGGAGTGGGTATATTACTGGATAGATGCTTTTTTAAAAATTCATCCAAATTGATAATTGACTTTTGGCTACTGTATGTTTAGTGTCACTATTCACCAGAGATTCTGTTTTTTAATGTCTGGATATGAAAGTTAGGAGCACTTCACCCAGAACACTCTCATAGGGACTGATCTACCAGACTGTATCCATAAAAATACCCAGGACAAGGGATCATTTAGAACCTCACCCAGTAACATTTTATATTTGTAACTCTACAGGAAAAACTGTTTTTATAATCATTACATTAATATTTTGTAAAGTGAAAAGGCAACTTTCAAAAATTACTATGAACTTATAGAAACCAGAAATGCATACGCAATAATAATATTTTAAAAAGTTGAACTCATAGAACCAGAGACTGAAAAGTGATTATAGGGGCCTAGGGTAGGGGAGATAAGGGGATAGGAAGAAGTTGGTAAAAGGGCATAGACTTTCAGTTATAACATCAATGAATGAATAAGTTCTGAGGATCAAATATATAGCATAGTAACTATAATTGCTAACACTGCACTGTATAATTAAATTTGCTGAGAGTGAAACATAAATGTTTTTACCAAAAGAAACAAAACAAAACCATGCGAGGTGATAAATGTGTTCATGAACCTGATGGGAGAATCTTTTCATAAGGTATATTTTGGACCCTTTAACTACCTTACAGTTTTCATGATTTAATTCAATAAAGCTGAAAAAATAGTGTTAATAGTCTGGTGCCATTTTAAAATCTCAATTTTATTAGAAAAAATATATGCAGAGAAAAATGTCTAGTGGATTAAAAGAAAATATTAATAGTAATTATCTTTGGGGAAAAGATTATAATTTCAGAATAACAAAACTCTGAGAGGAAAATTCCTTTAAAACAATACTGAAGGCAACATACTTCTGGAAAGAGTTGGGTAAGTTGCAAGAGTGTGCTGACTGAAAAGGCTATTACATTGGACCCGATCATTCCTTTACTCTAAAATCCCATTTTCTATCTTTTTGGTTTTTGCTTGTAAATATCTAAATATTTTGTACTAGTGGATCACAACAATTTTTTTTTTTTTAACTTTCAGAAGTTGTCATTCATAATCGTTATACTTTTAGTGTCTACTGACTAGAGGGAAATATGTATGTAAGTCTTTTATCCCAGTTGCCATACCTGTTCTGTGCCCCAGATTTCTAAGGAAAATAGTTTAGGAACGACTATTCTATATCTTCAGAGAAGGCAATGGCAACCCACTCCCGTACTCTTGCCTGGAAAATCCTATGGACGGAGGAGCCTAGTAGGCTGCAGTCCATAGGGTCGCGAAGGGTCGGACACGACTGAGCAACTTCACTTCCACTTTTCACTTTTGCGCATTGGAGAAGGAAATGGCAACCCACTCCAGTGTTCTTGCCTGGAGAATCCCAGGGACAACAGAGCCTGGTGGCTGCCGTCTATGGGGTCGCACAGAGTCGGACACGACTGAAGAGACTTAGCAGCGGCAGCAGCAGCATTCTGTATCTTGGTATTTGATACATAAAGTTGGTCCAGCACATTCTTCAAAGATAAAGATGATGGTAAAATTACTTTTCCTTAAGAATGACAATCACGAAAACAATCACAAAAGCCTATGCTCTATAGCTTAGAACATGCTTTCTTATTCCAGAAAATATTTAAAAAATTTTGCTCAGTCCTGGTCTTTTGTGAATTCTTTGAAACCCACAACAATTCTTGTAGCATTTGTTATAATCACTTACTTGACCAGTTTTGTTACAATGCAGTTAGATCGAGTTTATGAGTTAAGAATTATAGCTATGATAGTTTCTCCTCCTCTTAGTTTTTTCTGCCTGCTTGGCAAAACACAAACCAAGGTGTTATTTAACACTTAAGATCCCTTTTTTAGTATCACTGCATCCTTCTTCTCTATCCGCTTCACAGCTCTCAGAGCTCGTGATCCTTTTTATCCTTAGAGGTAAACTCTTCTCCCAGCCTACCTCCTTCTGAGCTCCTCCTTGGCTCCCATTTAATCCAGAGGACTACTGGTGAATTTTGCCAAATCTATCTTGTTAAAATATGAGAATGGAGAACATGGGAGAAACAAACTTTGCTTTAAAACATGTTGCTTTTTGGTTTGCGGAATTGCAGCTTAGAGAACACCCATTAAAATTAGTGTTATTTTTTTCACCTTAAAAGAACAAATGCAAAGGGAAACTTTTCAGGGATAAATAATGATATCATAAAGTAGGGGGAGACAGTAAGCAGAAAAAGAACTTGTTATATACAAGGAAACCCCCAGGAGACTATCAGCTGGCTTTTCAGCAGAAAGTTGGCAAATCGGAGTGGAATGCTATATTCAAAGTGCTAGAAGAACAAACACACACAGGTGGAGACTGAACAACAGGCTTACCGATTCACTGCATTCTCAAATTCCGATGGAACTTTTCATAGAACTAGAACAAATGATTTAAAAATGTATATGGAGAGACTTCCCTGATGGTCCAGTGGTTGGGAACCCGCCTGCCAATGCAGGGGACATGGGTTCAATCCCT
Source organism: Cervus elaphus (assembly GCF_910594005.1). Classification (NCBI taxonomy): domain Eukaryota; kingdom Metazoa; phylum Chordata; class Mammalia; order Artiodactyla; family Cervidae; genus Cervus; species Cervus elaphus. Next base: position 28,615,903 of record NC_057836.1, on the reverse strand, counting down.
GGTCTGGGAGGATCCCACATGCTGTGAGGCAACTAAGCCCATGTGCCACAACTACTGAAGCCCCAGTACCCCAAAGCCCGTGCACCACAAGGAATAGTAGCCCCCACTCACCACAGTTAGAGAAAGCCCAGGCACAGCAACGAAGTCCAGCCAAAATATATATATATATATATATGGAACCACAAAAGACCCCAAACAGCCAAAGCAATCTTGAGAAAGACAAACAAAACGGTGGTTTTGAACTCTATTGCATGTAGTCTTTTGGATAGCAGCCATCCTGACTGGCGTGTAATGGTACCTCATTGTGGTTTTGATTTGCATTTCTCTAATAATGAGTGATGTTGAGCACCTTTTCATGTGTTTGTTAGCCATCTGTATGTCTTCTTTGGAGAAATGTCTGTTTAGTTCTTTGGCCCATTTTTTGATTGGGTCATTTATTTTTCTGGAATTGAGCTTCAGGAGTTGCTTGTATATTTTTGAGATTAATCCTTTGTCTGTTTCTTCATTTGCTATTATTTTCTCCCAATCTGACGGCTGTCTTTTCACCTTACTTATAGTTTCCTTTGTAGTGCAAAAGCTTTTAAGTTTCATTAGATCCCATTTGTTTAGTTTTGCTTTTATTTCCAATATTCTGGGAGGTGGGTCATAGAGGATCTTGCTGTGATTTATGTCAGAGAGTGTTTTGCCTATGTTCTCCTCTAGGAGTTTTATAGTTTCTGGTCTTACATTTAGATCTTTAATCCATTTTGAGTTTATTTTTGTGTATGGTGTTAGAAAGTGTTCTAGTTTCATTCTTTTACAAGTGGTTGACCAGTTTTCCCAGCACCACTTGTTAAAGAGGTTGTCTTTTTTCCATTGTATATCCTTGCCTCCTTTGTCAAAGATAAGGTGTCCATAGGTTCGTGGATTTATCTCTGGGCTTTCTATTCTGTTCCATTGATCTATATTTCTGTCTTTGTGCCAGTACCATACTGTCTTGATGACTGTGGCTTTGTACAAGCAATAAATGCTGGAGAGGGTGTGGAGAAAAGGGAACCCTCTTACACTGTTGGTGGGAATGCAAACTAGTACAGCCACTATGGAAAACAGTGTGGAGATTCCTTAAAAAACTGGAAATAGAACTGCCATATGACCCAGCAATCCCACTTTTGGGCATACACACTGAGGAAACCAGATCTGAAAGAGACACGTGCACCCCAATGTTCATTGCAGCACTGTTTATAATAGCCAGGACATGGAAGCAACCTAGATGCCCATCAGCAGATGAATGGATAAGGAAGCTGTGGTACATATACACCATGGAATATTACTCAGCTGTCAAAAAGAATTCATTTGAATCAGTCCTAATGAGATGGATGAAACTGGAGCCCATTATACAGAGTGAAGTAAGCCAGAAAGATAAAGAACATTACAGCATACTAACACATATATATGGAATTTAGAAAGATGGTAATGATAACCCTATATGCAAAACAGAAAAAGAGACACAGAAATACAGAACAGACTTTTGAACTCTGTGGGAGAATGTGAGGGTGGGATGTTTCAAAAGAACAGCATGTATACTATCTATGGTGAAACAGATCACCAGCCCAGGTGGGATGCATGAGACAAGTGCTCGGGCCTGGTGCACTGGGAAGACCCAGAGGAGTCGGGTGAAGAGGGAGGTGGGAGGGGGGATCGGGATGGGGAATAAGTGTAAATCTATGGCTGATTCATATCAATGTATGACAAAACCCACTGAAATGTTGTGAAGTAATTAGCCTCCAACTAATAAAAAAATTAAAAAAAAAAAAAAAATGAACTCTATTGCAAACCTATAACAATCAGTACGTGTCTGTGTGCACAGTCGTGTCTGACTCTTTTCAACCCCATGGAATGTAGCCCACCAGGCTCCTCTGTCCATGGAATCTTCCAGGCAGGAAAACTAGAGTGGGTTGCCATTTCCTTCTCCAGGGGCTGTTTCTGATTCAGGGATCAAACTCATCTCTCTGGTGTCTCCGGCATTGGTAAGTGGATTCTTTACCACTGAGCCACTGGGGAAGATATTAAATTATTAATTTGACTCCAGAAGTAAAGGTAGCAAAAGCAAAAACAGACAAATGGTACCACAGCAAATGCTTTTGCACAGCAAAGGAAGCCATTAACAAAATGAAAAGACAACCTACTAAATGAGAGAAAATATTTGAAATAAAATTTCCAATAAGGGGTTAATATCCAAATTACATGACCAGAGCAAGCAACTCAATAGCAAAAAAAAAAAAAAAAGCAACACTCCTCTCCAACACACACAGTTTGTGGAATCTTAGTTCCCTGACCAAGGATTGAATCTAGGCCCATGGCAGTGAGAGCTTGGAGTTCTAACCACTGGACTGCTGGGAAATTCCCCAAATAGGACAATTAAAACTTGGACAGATAATCTAAACAGACATTTTTCCAAAGAAAACATGCATACATGTGTGCTAAGTCACTTCAGTCATGTCCAACTCTTTGCAACCCTATGGACTGTAGCCCGCCAGGCTCCTCTGTCCATGGAATTCTCCAGAAAACTGGAGTGGTTAGACATTCCCTCTCCAGGGGATCTTCTTGATCTAGGGGTCGAACCTGAGTCTCTTACATCTGCTGTATTGACAGGTGGGTTTTTTACCACTGGTGCCACTTGGGAAGCCCAATATAATGTTATATACTATGTTTATCTCTCTTTTTTTTAAAAGAACTAATCCAAGGAGAAATTTTTCATGAAGAAATAATGTTCATAAAGTGGAGGATGATGGTAAGCATAAAAGGGTTGTATAGAGGGATGAAATCTGTCCAGTCATACTAAAAACTCTAGGAGCTTTTATTTCAGATCTCATTATTATTTTTAAAAATATTTATTTATTTGACTGCCCCAGGTCTTAGTTGCAGCACGTGGAATATTACATCTTTGTTGCAGCATGCAGGATCTTTAGTTGCAGCATGTGGGATCTAGTTCCAGGACCAAGGATCCTGCCTGGGCCCCCTTCATTGGGAGCTCAAAGTCAGCCATTGGACCATCAGAACCTGAAATCTCATTATTAATGGAAGGATGTGCAGGATTGAGAGGTGTCAGTAAGATTTTCAAGAAACAATTAGCCTAGGTGGAAATGTTAACTAATGAAATAAAGACTATAACAATCATTTTTTGGGAATGAGAGGATGAAACTTTGAAGATGTAAACATTCAAGGAAATGATTAGTTTTGCCTTATCCTTGGGTAGATAAGAAGCAAGCAATCGTCATCAAAAGGGAAAAGGGAGGACATTTGGACCATAGGGTAGCATGCCAAATTGAGACATAGACACTGAGGACTGGTTTTGCATTGACCCAATGGTTGAAGTTGGGAGAAAGTGGAGCAGGAGGAACAAATTTATGTTTATTAATACTGTCTTTGTTATGGGGCTTCCGTGGTAGCTCAGCTGATAAAGAATCCTCCTGCAATGTGAGAGACCTAGGTTCAATCCCTGAGTTGGGAAAGTACCCTGGAGAAGGGAACGGCTACCCACTCCAGTATTCTGGTCCGGAGAATTCCATGGATTGTATAAGTCCGTCCAAAGAGTCGAACATGACTAATCGATATTCTGATTGTAATGCTACTTGATTAATCAGTTACCTTCTACCACATCCCAAGAATGTTCTTTAGCCTTAAATATTGTGAAGAATTGCGTTTTCCTATAAAATATTATGATTAAAATTCCTGCTAAATTTTATATTCTGATAGTATAAACTCCTGCATAACATAGCAGAATCTACACTTTATTAACTTAGCAGTTAAGAAAAATATTCAGTCACATAAAAAATAAAAACATGAGTTCCTCAAGAAGCTAAAAAAACCTCTAGTTCCTCAAAAAGAATATCATATGATCCAGCAATTCCACTTCTATGTATATTATGAAATAATTGAGACAGGGTCTCAAACAGATACTTACACACCAATGTTCTTACCAGCATTGTTTACAATAGCCAAAAGGTGGAAGTAATTCAAATGTCCATCAATGGATGAATGGATAAACAAAATGTGGTATATACATACAATGGAATGTATGTATATTCAGTCTAAGAAAATAAAAGGAATGAAATTCTGATTCATCTTACTACACAGGTGAACCTTGATAACATAATGCTAAGTAAAATAAACCAGACAAAAGAACATAAATTTTATGATTCATTTTAAACAAGATACTTAGAATAGGCAAATTAATAGAGACAAAAAGCATAATAGAGTTTACCAGGGGCTGGAGGAAGAAGAGAATGCAGCTATTGTTTAATGGGTATAGAGTTTCTGTTTGGGATGAGAATAAAGTTCTGGAAATGGATAATGATAAAGGTTGCATAACATAGCAAAGGTACTAATGTCACTGAATTGTAACTTGAAAACTGTTGAAATAGTAAAGTTTATGCTATATATAATTTTACCACAATAAAAATACATTAAAAATAAATATTAAAACAGCATTTAAAAAAAAAAAAAAAAAAACAGCATTTAACTACCACAGGAACTTTGAGAAATGCCACCGCTTCATACCAGAAATGGCCCTTGTTTTTGAATGTGCATTATATTTAATCTTTCAAGCATATAATACAACTTTAATTTTATGTGTTTTTCAAACTTTGAGATTATTCATTTCTTCACATTTCTCAGTCAGAGCCAGACGCCTGAACACTCTACAGAGGAAAAACGTTCCGTGCTATTAACCAAACAAAGCTAAACAGAGTCCTTAATAAGCTAATGTTCATTTCTTAAAATCTCCATGGTCTAGTTTGCTGCCTTTTTCAAATGTAAATGATTACAAACCTTTCAACATGTCCCTGACCCAGGCTTCTTTGGGACACGCTTTGGAGGATACTGATAACATGTCACCTACATGGTGCAGTTTATGAATCAACCTCCACAATTGATTGATCCATTTACTTCCTTTTCATTCTTTCATTATTTTATTCTGTCATTCTTGGATCAATTCAACAGTTATTTATTGAGTATCACATTGTGCCAATCAGTATGCTGAGTGCCACTCAGTGTCCCTGGTCAATTTCCTATGTCTAGCTATGAATAACCTGAAATACCTCTGTTTAGCATTTACAATTATCCTTGAGTCTGTCCATTTAAAGATTTGCCCAGGGACTTCTGGTGGTCCAGTGGTTAGGAATTCACCTGCCAATGCAGGGGAACGTAGGTTTGATCCTTCTGGGCCAGAAGGATCCCACACGCCACAGAGCAACTGAGCCTGCTATCCACAACTACTAAGCCCACATGCTCTAGAGCCCATGCTCTGCTACAAGAGAAGCCACTGCAATGAGAAGCCTGCGTGACACCGGGGCCAGGACTAGAGAAAGCCTGCGTGCAGCAATGAAGACCCAGGGCAGCCAAAAATACGTACATACATACATTAATTAATTCAAAAAAAGAATTGCCCAGTTTCATGTGAACCCATCTCACTGTATTCTACGGAAATGACAGAAGAGGAGCTTCGCAATGGAAATCAGCCACAGTTTAGGATGTGAGAGGAGGATCTTCACCTCCTATCCAAGGATCTTTTCTCCTTTGCCCTCAAACCACAGTGGGTTTGCTTTCTCCTCCTACCCTGTAGGTGGACATCATCTGCCCATCTCTGCTTCTGCATCTTTACTTTTCATGTAAGTGGATCTGTGGTTTCCAGGCCAGAAACACAGGATTCAGTATCTTTTGGGACTCCTCTCTGTCTGCAATTCTGTTTTTCCAAGGGAAGAATCTCCTTGACTTCCAAGTGCCAGAGGCCTGTTCATTTATTCATCAGAAATATTTTGAATATCTTCTTGCCTGTATTTTGCCAGGCACTATGGATCCAAAAATGTATAAAATTTGTTTCTTGACTAGAGAAACTGGACTCACACAAATCTAACAAAATGCAATGGACTAAGTGATATACTATCCTCCTTATAGAAATTCCAAATATCTACTGAATGCTCATGTCCTTACGTAACATTGTTTTCAGTGTTTACTGTGTGTTAAGCTGCCATATATCCATAACAAACTTATGATGTTGTTACTTACATTACTCTCATTTTATAGATAAAGGAACAAGCCCACAATTATGCATATAAATCTGATAAATGGCAGATCTGGAATTTGAACACTGCAGTTTGACTTCAGAGTTGGTACTGTTAGTCACTATTCTATGCTGCTTCTCTAGGTCTGACATAGGAGGGAGACAAGAAGCCTCTCCTGGGAAAAATCACAATGGAAGTACTAATGAGCTGGGTCTTGATGGATGAGTCCCATTTCACTGAGCACCACATTGAAGTGTGTAGGTGTGAAGGTGGGCAGCAGAGCAGGGTTAGAAGAAGGACCACCCCATAGATTGTAGCACTCCAGGCTCCTCTGTCTATGGGATTCTCCAGGCAAGAATACTGGAGTGGGTTGCCATTTCCTCCTCCAGGGGTCTTCCCAACCCAGGGATTGAACCTGAATCTCCTGCACTGACAGGTAAATTCTTTACTGAGTCACCTGAATCCACTTTTCACATTCCCCTCAGAAAGTCATCTCCAGCCCTATCTCATTCCCAGCTTGGGTAGATTGAAGCAGAGCTCGATGTTTTTCTTGAACATTCAGTATGATCTGCCCCAATCCATTAACTAATATTATTTAACATAAACTCCACATTATGTAGAGTTGTCACTCTCAGCAAGCCCAGAAGTGTTCCTAGCTTGCCTCTCATAAGGTCTTTTTATTTTTAATGCAAATACTCCAAGTGTGAATAACGCTTTTGACTAATTTACACTGAGGTGTTAGGGAGGTTTTTTTTTTTTTTTTTGATGGTCCTTTATTCCTCAGTAGGAACTTAAGGAGGGAGGTTAGAGAATAGGGGAGGGAGGATATACAAAGGAAAAGAGAAAAGGAAAGAGGCAAGAAAACGGAAGAGGTGGAATAAGCATAATTGAAACTGATAATACCTGATGGTTTCATCATTTAACCACTTCACAATTTTTACTTTTGGCACAATGATTAGAATAATATCTTAAGGAAGCTCATCAAATGAGTTTATTGACACTTTTTTTAACCCTTTTTTAAACTTGAAGTATAGTTGATGTACAATATTGTATGTTACAGGTGTACAATATAGTGGCTTACAATTTTAAAAGTTACGTTCCATTTATGGGCATCCCAGGTGGTGCTCTTGGTAAAGAAGCCCCTGCCAATGCAGCGCAGGAGACGTAAAAGATGCGGGTTCGATCCCTGGGTCAGGAAAATTCCCTGCAGGAGGGCATGGAAATCCACTCCAGTATTTTTGCCTGGAGAGAATCCCATGGACAGAGGTGCCTGATAGGCTACAGTCCATAGAGTCGCAGAGTCAGATGCGGCTGAAGTGACTTAACACACACACACACACAAGCACTCCATTTATAGTTATTGTAGAATATTGAGTGTATTCCTTGTATTGTATAATATATCATTGTAGCTCATTTTATTTTTCATTTATTTTTTAATTGGAGTATAATCACTTTGCAATGTTGTGTTAGTTCCACAACACCATGAATCAGCTATATGTATCCATATATCCCCTCCCTCTTGAGCGCCCTCCCAACCTCTAACCCTACTTGGGCTTCTAAGGAGCTCAAGAAGATCTCTTGTGAATAGGTTTCCAAATACAGAATTTTTTAAAGTATTGATTCAGACCTTTCATGATATATATTACAGAGAGGCAAGATTTCCTACTCTTGATAAATAAGAAACAAGTTTTTCTTTCACATATCTTATGGACCATGTGAATTCTTTAAAGTTTGTGAGGAAATAAAAACTTTCCCTCAAAGTGTGAGAACATTATATTACATGCCTTAGGACATATTTGATATAAGGAACAGGTTTCCTCTGAGCCAGCTAAAGAAAAGAAGAATCTTTTATAAAGAGGCAAGGTATCTCAGAGAACTCAAGGGCAAGAAATACAATCAGCTCTCCTGAGGGAGTGGAGTTGAGGACTGAAAAGTTGTCAGTGACCAAGGCAACACTTGGTGTGCTTCTTCCTTTCCCTCCTTATTCCCACCCCCACTGCACATTCACTCTAGTCTTTTTTTAAAATTTTCCTTTTACTTATGTATTTAGTCCTTTGGCTGAACTGCTTGGCATGCAGAATCTTAGTTCCCTGACCAGGGATTGAACCTGTGCCCCAGGCAGTGGAAGAGTGGAGTCTAACCCCCTGGACCACCAGGGAAGTCCCTCACCATATTCTTTAACTTTGCTTATTGCTATGTTTTTACTCTCTTTTTACAGAGCAGCGTTCTTCACTTTACATGGCATATGTGTTGATTTGCCAGATTTAGCAAATGAAAATCCAAGATGCCTGTAGTTTACCTGGCAACTGTATCATGGCTAGTCAATCCACTGCCCTCATTTACTGGGTGTCCCTGATGTGTGTGTGTGTGTGTGCGTGTGTGTGTTAGTCACTCAGTCGTGTCCGACTCTTCGCGACTCCATGGACTGTAACCTGTCAGACTCCTCTGACTGTGGGATTCTCCCACAGGCAAGAATACTGGAGTGGGTTGCCATGCCCTCCTCCAGGGGATCTTCCCAACCCAGGGATTGAACCCAGGTCTCTCACATTGCAGGCAGATTCTTTACCATCTGAGTCACCAGGGAAATCTGTACCTGACCCATGCCAGAGATAATTTTCAGGCCTCTGTATCCTTATGCAAAATTCAGTAGGGAGAATTTATTTAGTTCAGCTTGGGTCAGTGACCAGTCCTGGTGGCTAAGGTAGTCTTAGGGCCCTTCTCTATAGGTGGGAAGCGTTGTCAGAAAAGGAGTAAGTGCTGAGGAATCAGCCCAAAATGTTACCTGCTAAATATCAATTGAGATTATGAGTAAATTTTGCTGCTCATAGGGAAGTCTCTCTTGCAAACTTCTTGAATTCATAGACTAAGTTCAATTGGTCTTTGCATTTCCTGGTGTCTGGCTTCTGGTACTTCATACATACTGGTAAATTCAGTTAAACAAGAAAATTTTCGGAAATTATTCTATTTCTCTATTATCTTGAATATCCAAAAATGTGGGGAGAAGACTTCCCTAGTGGTTCATGGTTAAGACTCCATGCCTCCAATGCAAGGGGCGTGGGTTTGATCCCTGGTTGGGGGAAGTTCACAGAAGGACCGTGCAGCCAAAAAAAGAAAATGTGGAGAGAAAACAAAATAACCATCCAGAAGTGGTGTTCTAAGTTACTACTGTGTTGCCTTTAAGGAATAGTATAATAAGGGATCAAATGGAAAATGATGTGGACCTAATGAAGGCAAGAGTCACCGAAAGGCTCAGTGATTTAAAAATAGCTTAAATATTTTCTCTGCAGCAAGTTTTATCATGCAGATATGTATTTTTTAAGTAGACAAATTACCCCAGGAAGGCTAATATATTAACCAGTCACTAAGAGGGGGATTTATTCTTTTGTAACGCTTTGATGAAATGCTTCTCTCCTAATAAACAATTTTTTAAAAACCTGTTGTAATGGATCATTGCTGTTTTATTTTCTTGCTTCCTTTTTTGGTTATTCATAATACTCTTTCCATGATGATTTTTTAATTTAATTAAAAATTTTTATTTTTGGCTGTGCTGGGTCTTTGTTGCTGCATGGGCTTTTCTCTGGTTTCAGCGAGCAGAGGCTACTCTTTATTGCAATGCGCAGGCTTTTTATTGCAGTGGCTTCTTTTGTTGCCGAGCACAGGCTTGAGGGCACCGAGCTTCAGTAATTGTGGCACGTGGGCTCGGGCTCAGTAATTGTGACCAACAGGCTGAGTTGCTCTGGGGCATGTGGGATCTTCTTGGATCAGGGATCGAACTTGAGTCTCTTGCATTGGTGGGTGGATTCTCTACCACTGAGCTACCAGGGAAGCCCCCCCATGATGATTTAATATTATTTTTCATGTTACTTTATGCACTGTGGGAGCTAGCAACTTTTAATTTATTACCTATCTCTTTTATTATGCTAAGTAAACATGGGGTAAAATCATCTTCATTATCAACATCTATAACACTGATGGCTAAAAGTCATGGCACTGATCAATCCACTCGGGGTCATAAGACAGGAGGCAAAATATGGAGGAGAGGAAATTGAACCTGGATTACACGACCTGGGCGTGAAGAAACGTGGTCTAGGTTTAAAACCTACCGCTCCCTACTGTAGACTATGATGCCTTAGGCGAATTTCATAACCTCTCTAAGTTTCAGTTTCTTTAGAGCAGGGATAAATATGTCTGCCCTGGCTATCTGCCAGATTGTTAATCAAATGAGATAATGTATGTGAAGGTATTTGTAAACTATAAAACACTTCACAAACATCAAATTCTTCTTATTTTTGTTATCTGGTAAAAGATGCTTATAAATCACATTCATAGTGTAAGAAAATACCTAAGAAAAATGTCATTGCTCTATTGATGGTTACTATGAGCTAGAGGAATAAGCTATAAACGTAGAATCAAAGAAAAATAATCACCCTGAAGTGAATATTACTTTATGTGTCATCTTTAAGAACAAAACTATTCTCAGTATTTATTATTATTTTTAATATGTAATTTGAGATGAATGGAAAACTCAAGGCTTGGGAGAAATATAAGCCATAACCTAAAGTAACAGGGATAACAATGCTTTCGTGGTGACCACATGTGGTTTTCTTTTATATATAGTATTTTTGCTTATTTTTATTTATTTATTTATTTTTTTGCTTATTTTTAAAAATAATTTTATTTGTTCATTTAGGCTACCCTGGGTTTTTGTTGCTTCCATGGGATTTCTCTCATTGCAATGAGTAGGGGCTACTCTCCAGTTGAGGTGTTTGAGCTTCTCACTGCTAAGGCTTCTCTTATTGTGGAGCACTGGCTCTAGGGCACACAGGCTCAGTAGTTGTGACGAACTTGGCATGTGGGACCTTAGCTCCCAGACCAGGGATCGAACCTTGGTCCTACGCATTGTGGGGTGGATTCTTAACCACTGGGCCACCGGGGAAGTCTGCCCACATTGTTAAAAGGTAGAATCTTTGAGGCTCCCCTGTTTGATTCCCATCCCAAGCCACCATTTCCCTTGTCCTTATTTGGTTGGAATCCCCAGAGAGAAGGAAGACCCTAGCTGCTAATAAATCCCCTGCCCCACACAGAAACTTTAACATTGTATCTGTTCTCTTCTTATTCTATTTTCCTCCATGATCTTAAGCCATGATATAGTAAAATGAGAAATGGCAAAAAGCAGACTCGTGTGAAAGCAAAGATCTCTCTGCTGCAAAAGCTCCTTTTTCCTTGTAATGAGTTTGGAACATATTGATCTTGTCTATGGTGATTTTCAGCTCATCATCAGGGCTTCCCAGGTGGCTCAGTGGTCAAGAATCTGCCTGCCAATGCAGGAGTCTCAGGAGATGTGGGCTCAATCCCTCGGTCAGGAAGATCCCCCGAAGGAGGAAATGTCAGCCTACTCCTGTATTCTTGCCTGGAAAATCTCATGGACAGAGGAGCCTGGTGGCCTATAGTCCATGGGGCCACAAAGAGTTGGACACAACTGAGCAACAGAGTGCGCGCGCGCGCACACACACACACACACACACACACACACACACACACGGATGATTTTCAAGCCCTAGCTGGGGGTCCCATATACATAGGTCCCCAATAAATGACTATCAAAAGGATTGATAGTAGCCTGGCTAAATTACTATTGTCTTTTAAAGGATTTATTTATTGATTTGGCCGAGTAGGGTCTTTGTTGCAGCACACGGGATATGTCATGCAGAATCCTGCGGCTCTTGGACTCTCTAGTTGTGGTGTGTGGGCTTGGTAGCTGTGTTGTGTGTGCTCCAGAGGTTCGGACTTCAGTAGTTGCAACACACGAACTCTCTATTTGTGGCACAGGTGCTCCAGAGCTGGGGCTCAATAGTTGCTGCGTGTGCACTTCCTTGCTCCAAGGCCTATGGAATCTTAGCTCCCTGAGCGGGGATCGAACCTGCAGCCGGTGCATTGCAAGGTGGATTCTTTTTTTTTTTGCAAGGTGGATTCTTAACCACTGGACCACTAGGGAAGTCCCTTGGCTAAATTATCACATTCTCAAGAAGAAAGACAAATATCTTTTTGTTAATTAATCCATTTAACTATATAAAAATATTACAAAACATTTGGCCCTGAGATTGTCTATGGATTTAATTCCCCAATATAAAGCAGCTGTAGAACAGATTGCTAAATCAAACTATTAAGTACCGTTAAATCAAACCCTTGCAACTTGTTTTATTTGGGAGTAAACAAATTTGCAAAAATCCATTTTAAATGTTGATAAAACAGTATGCCTATGTTCTTTTGTATTAATAATTTTTATCATTTCTTATCATTTAAAATTTTAAAGTCACCTTAATTCATGTTTAACCAGACTGAACTGAATTTCAAGTCCGTGTTGTTAACTTGGAAATGATTAACATTTACAAAGGAAAAACAAACAGGCTATTTCCAGGCAAATTTTATGTTTACAAGTTGTAGAAAGATTGCTTATTTTAACCAGTGAGATTGGTCTGGAGTGTCGAACTTTTAAAACAGGATGGACTATGACCAATTTGACCTAGAGACATAGAAAATGAGTTATGAAAACAAAACAGGCAGGATAGAGTTACATTGAGGGGCAGTTTTTTATATGGGATTTAAGCACTGGTTATTATTCTATTTCTTTTACTAGATTCATAGATCCCGATCATTGTAACATTTCAACTAGCTAATGTATCAGGTTGCTCATGTGCTTACTGCAGAGTCTGTAATTGCTTGTCGTATCACGATATTTTATTTGTTTGGTGCTGCTGTTGCTCATCTCCATCCAGGCTCATCAAATTCTGCCCCTTGTTTACACTGTCAGTTTTCTGTCCTTATGCCTGAAGAAATTATCTCCACTTTGTTGCTTTCCTTTGTGACTTGTCTCTTGCTTAGGTCCCAAGTTTCTGCCTAACTGGTTGGAGAAATACTTCTGGGCTTGCCACTGTAATTTGTTTAATCAGGTCCAGGTCATGGGAACAGAGCAATGATTCTGAGAATGGTTTGCCCTCAGCTGAGGTCTGGCCACCCCAGAGAATAGAGTTAACATTATGGGAGCCACAGCATCCTGTCTCAAAGCAGGGGACAGCGAGCCCTGAGAAATCATTCTGGGGAAAAGAAATTTGGAAATTAACCTGAAAATAGGAGAAACTAGTGGGTAGTCCAGAACAGAATATCTGCCACGCCTGTATGGCAGTTGCAGTGGTCACATCCTTGGGCTCAACTGTCTTGTCTTTAGTTAAAATGAATGTAATATATTTTTTGCTTCTACTTCATAAGCAATCACATTTGTATATCAGTCAAATCTTTCCTTTTGCATGCCACCAAACTTTTCCTGTAAAAATTTAACAAAGAGTTTTCAGTTGCAGTCATTAATTCATTGATCAAAGCAGTATTTTTCTAGGAGAGAAATAGATACAACCTTAAAAAAAAAATCATACATGATAATAAAGGGAATATTTTGATATTCTCTAAAGATGACTTTGGGTGTTGAAAATGAAGACAAAACTAATGCTATAGCAACAAAATAACTCTATCTTCATGCTTGCACACATAAACAATAGACTTGGTAATTGCATAAATGTCAACATGCCACTGAGGTTATGTAAAATTATATCTAAGAGCCACTTTTGTCCAATTTGAAGCAGAAGAAAAAATGTCCCATAAAGGGTAATTAAGGTTTTTCTTTTTTGCCCACAAACTTTTTCTTAGAGAATGACTTATTCACCCCAGAAGGACTGTGGGGGGACAACACAAGTTAATTGCTAATAATAGACACTATGGAGTGTGCAAATAAAACCAGACTGCTGAGGTCTGATTCACTTTTTTATTTTTCACCACACTCTATGGCATGTGGGACCATATTTCTCCAACCAGTGATTGAACCCATGCCTCCTGTATTGTAAGGTGGAGTCTTAACCACTGGATGACCAGGGAAGTCTTGAGATATGATTCTTTGGATATTACCATTTTAAATATGCTTGCTTATATTCAGTTCAAAATATGATGAAGACAAACCTTGCTATATTCACATGATTCCTAATGACTGATTTGTGATTGCTGCAAGCTCAACTAAAACACAATATTTGGAAAATCTGGCTTTTATTGGGCAATACAGGCAAGGGTTGGGGCTGGTGTGGTAAGACATGCAGTTCTCATAACATTCTCATGAAAGTTCAGTGGCCAGAGGGGAAAAAAATGTCTTTTGTGTCCTTATCATGTTTGTGCAACATTAAAAAAAAATTACTGCTCTAAAAATTGTGCAATAGAAAGGAGTCATACTTGGAGCTTTATAAGATTGCAATACACGGGCCACAGATGTCATTTAATTAAGTACTGATTTACCTGTTTAAACATGTCTTTGCTGTCCCTGGGTATTCAGCAAAAGTTCAGGTATAATTATAATTAAGATTTTAAGCACTTAGTAATGTACATATATAGCATTTGTGTAATTACTGCTTTTTGGTAAAAACTGGACCATAAGTTTTGTTTTAAAGGCATGAGTACCAAACATATCATTTCCCAAGGTTATGCTTCCACAGTGTTAACTTTTAGCTGAAAGAAAGAAATTAACTTTGCCAGTAAAAATTAATTTTTTCCTACTAGTACTGAAATTTAAAATATGTTATGGCATCAAATTTTTTATGAAAATGTAGGCCGATCAATTTTGTTTAACTTAGCATTACATATAAACTGTTAGGCAGAATTTTAAATGTGATAAACTTGTTGACACATTATGCAAACCTTTTTGCCTTCATTTGAAGATATTTCAAGAAACACCATATGTATATATCTGATATTATGTATATATATATATTTATGTGTATATATACGTATATACATACATATTCATTCAGTTTCGTCTCCTCTTTCAACTCTTACAAAATTAAATTTCCTGATATTGGAGTAGTTAACTCAAAGAAGGTAAATAGAAAAATGGAATACTACCCCTGTACTGCAGAAACAACCAGAATTCAAGATAAGGGTAGTGAAACTGCCAGAAGCCTTCTTTCTTTCTAGCTAAACCTACCACACCCATCGCAATAGGACAAAGTTCAGTGGCTGAAGCATAGCTTCCTTCAAACCAGTGGCTCACAGATTTTTGTTTTTCAAATGACACTTTTGCCAACAAAATGCCACATACTCTGTTCCCTTCTTCCTTGTAAAAAGTGCTTTTCTGAAGTTTACTTCTTAAGTGGTTCATAAGTCAGTCCCTTCCTAACTTAATACCTCCTAAAGTAAACAACACAATTGTGCACTAAGAATACAAATATGAAGGTTCTTAGGAGTTATCCAGTAAGTTTCATTGTGATAAGATAGTGCTTAAATCTAAGAAAAGGAGGGGGTATGTTTACAAATCTTTAAAGCTCTTCTGCATACAAAAGGAAAAAATCATATAGAAATAACTAGGCTTAAGAAAAAAAAGAGTTCATAATACTAATGTGGCAGTAGTCTAGGACCACAGATCCTGATAGTTCTAAGTTGCTGACGGTTGGAAGAGGGAATAAAAAGTTTTAGACCACCAAGCATTCTTACTTGCAGTTCCTTCATAAATGATAAAAAGTGGATTTGTTTTAGGGTATCCTCCTCCTTTGTTTTGGAAGAACTCATACTTCATGAGTTAGATATTTGTAAGTTAAGTAAATAACATTTCTTTCAGTTGAGTATTTGTAAATGAAGTACCCATCATTACCTTTCAGGAAGCCCATTGATAAAGTCCTCCAAAAATCGATCTCTAAGTCTACTGACTTCTTTAGGGAGAAGAAGAGATTTTTGATGATATGACCTCTCACAGAGGAGATTTTTGATTATATGACCTGACTATTCTTCCTCTGGCTGAGTCTGAGACCGTGTTTAGGGATAAGGCACTAGGAGAAGAAATGAGATCAAAAACAGAACTTTGGCCAGAGGAGATGAAGTTGATTCTGCAAATACACAAGTAGACTGGGTCCCAAAGAGACAACCCACTAAGAGATTTCCTGTGAAGAGGCATGTTAATCAACTTTAGACTTTAGGATGAACATCTCACATCAATGTTCAGATGTCTCTTTTCCTTTCTTTTTTGTTTCTTTTATTTTCTTTTTGTTACTTGTTTTTTTTTCTTTATTATAATCTCTTAGATTGTCTTCAAACCCTAGTGAAATATCCTAAAATGTGTTAATTGTGTTTTTTTCTAAGTTCAATGTGTATATGTGTCGGGGGGGTGGGGGTGGAATCCATTTCTATACTTTGGGAGAAAAGTGTGTCTATGCTTTGGGGATGTTAAGAAGCCTGGAGAACTTCAGTCAGGCCAGAACAGTGGAGAAGTCTGAAGCAGCAGCCCAGAGGGAGTTGACACAAAACACTCAGGTTGGATTTGTGAAACATGTGAGAACTTCCTGTGTGACTTCATAAAGTCTGGGGGAGGGACTGGACTCTCTGCATTCCTTGGAGGGAGACTCTGATCCTTCTTCTTCAGATACCAAAGAGAAGAGTAATGTTGGGAAGCTGGAGAAGTTGTGTTAAAGAATTCAAGCCACAAGAGTATGTGATGAAAACCCAGTCACACCAATACACTAGTATCTGGCAGTAAAGTAGCAAGATCATGCCAGCAGTTGAAGAAAAATTAACCAGTCCATCTAAAAAAGGATTGGAAATTTTTATTTGAGCCAAATTTGACGATTATAGCTCAGAGCATCTCAGGAAGCTCTGAGAACTGCTCCATCCATTAGAAATCAAAACACAGTTTATGTAAGTTTTTTGAAACAGAAGACCATACATTAAATGACATATTATTGACAGTTAACATAATCCAGATTTAAGCACCAACATGATGGGTCATGTGACCCTTTACAAGATCCAGAAGGAATGTTATCTTTTAAGAAGTTGTATTATTGATGCTGGGAAAATGTTGCTGTTTATGGTTAGTAGGTATTCCTGCTATGGGGGGAGGTGTATGCATAAAGTGCATACACAATGCACAGTAGGGGAAGCGAGCAGTCAATGTGCAGAGGAGATGTTTTATGTTTAAATTTTTCTTTTCTTGCTGTAAATATGAATTTTATTTTATGGAGGCAGTTTCAGAATAACTTGGAAGGTAAAGAGAGGAAGCTTTAAATAGAAAAGTCTTTTACTTCTCTACTAAATATGACACCTCTATTGTTGCCTAAGGACATATAGAAAAAAATACATAGGCATGCAAAGGGAAGAAGCTTAAATGTGCATTAACAAAAATTATAAAAGGTCTACTGTTCACTCATCATGGTGAGAACCGCAAAAAATGTTTGAAAACACATTCCTGCCTTTGAGAAGTCTCCCACTATGATGTCTAATTTGCATACAAATAGAAAGATATATCTGAGAGGCCAAAGAAAGCCTGTGCAGAAGCCCGCACCTCTCTTCCCAGACAGGACACGCCTCTCTAGACAACAATGTCTGGAAGACATAGGATGTGGTGGCCCCTCTTAGACCAGATTTGGGATGTGGTACTTCTACCAAACAAGTGTCTAGAATCAGTGGGGTGCAACTGGGCATCTTGTTTGTCAGATTTCAGCAGAGGGGTGTCTCATTGCTACTGTTCAGCAAGGAGAGGAGCTGAGCAGTGCTATGAGAGAGGGCCCATGCAGTCCAAAAGTCCAGAGAAGGAATTCTAGAGTCACCTGAGTTCTAACTTAGACAATCCACTTCTTTTTCTTGAGAAGTCACCTTATTTTCAGTCCACAAGAATCAATTTAGATGAGTCACTAAAGAGGTAATGTTTTAAGACTTGATTTGAATATTTCCGTCCAGGCTTAGATGAGGTCTTACATGATCACTATAGATGACAATTGGTTTATGCCTACTCTGGATTCCTTTTGGAAGTAAAAGTTATTCTTGGTTAAGAACAATGGAATTATGTCCAATGGATTCCTTCCCCTATAATTGAGGTTAGGTCTGTTACATTTTGAGGCGCTTCCAGGTGGCTCAGTGGTAAAGAATATGCCTGCAATGCAGGAGACACAGGTCCTTCCCTGGTTTGGGAAGATCCCCTGGAGACGGAAATGGCAATCCATTCCAGTGTTCTTGCCTGGGAAATCCCATGGACAAAGGCACCTGGTGGGCTACAGTCCATGGGAATGCAAAGAGTCAGACACGACTTGATGACTAAAACAACAACTATTACATTTTAGATATAAGGTGCAGATGAGCTTGATGGGTTTGGGGCCATCTCCAGGACAATTAGCAGTGAAAACCTTGGTTATGGATTAGTAGTGGCATTAGAAGAGTTTCTGTAGTCATCATAGATTTTCTGCTACAGTCTACCACCTGGTGACTTGGTAGTCTTATAGAGTAAAGGAGGCAATGATTGAAAAAAAAGTCAATAGATAGTTCTTTGCTGATAGGTATAATGCATAAACTGTGTTGTTGGGTTAGTTGAGAGGTTCTGTAGAAATATAATGGTGTAATAATACCCCTAACAGCAGTATTCTATAAAACTAAATAAACTCCCTTTTTATTAAAAAAAACTCCCTTTTTAGAACAGACTTTCGGATTCAGTGGGAGAAGAGGAGAGTAAGATGATATGAGAGAATAACATTGAAACGCATGCACTACCATAGGTAAAATAGATAGCCAGTGGGAGTTTGATGTATGATGCAGGGAACCCAAAGCCGGTAGTCTGTGACAGCCTGGAGGGGTAGGGTGAGGAGGGAGGTGTGAGCGGGGCTCAGCAGGGAGGGGACATATGGATGCCTACGGCCGATTCATGTTGCGGTATGGCAAAAACCATCACAATATTGTAAAGTAATTGCCCTCCAATTAAAATTGAAAAAAAAACCCTCCCTTTAAAAAAAAAATGATGTTCTGTCAAAAATGGTAGCATTAAATTGCATTTAATGTCCTCCTCTAAAAAAGAAAGGGTGTTATGATGGTAAGATTGTTTTGTACTACATGTACCTTAACAATAGTTGGTTTCTTCCGTATACACTTTACTACTCTGTGCTGGCGTTAAACTATGAACTAAAGTTCAGGGAAAGAAAGCCAGGGGAACAACACTACAGTCAGAAACAGACTACACTGCACAGGAAGGGGGTACTCAGAGAAAAAGCACATGTCGCAAGATCTCCAACTACCTTTTAAAAAAATTATTTACTCGTTTATTTTTAAACTTTTTGTTTTGTATTGGAGTATAGCCAACTAACAATGTTGTGACAGTTTCCGGTGAACAGCGAAGGGACTCAGCCATACATGTACATGTATCCATTCTTCTCCAAACTCTCCTGCCATCCAGGCTGCCACATAGCACTGAGCAGAGTTTCCTGCGCTATACTGTAGGTAGATCCTCCAAGCACTTTTTTGAAAGTATAGTTCTCATACCGATACAGAGAGTCCAAGACCTACTACAGCTCAACTTTCTATTCCTTTGATTTGACCATGGGGCAGAGGTGGCAAGCATTTGGTAGAAGCCATACTTTGAATTTGGATCTTTTCTGGGGCTCCTGATGATGCAGTATGACATTCTCTCATGACCCTGAGCAGTGGCAGCCTCGACAGCTCCCAGTCAGCCAGGCAGTCAGGAGGGTAAACAATTGATATACTTACAACTATTCTGTATCCAGACTAGCATTATGTTTTATTCACTTTCAATACAGTCATCAATAAGTTACATAAGCTAGTCAATGTTTTATTATAAATAGGCTTTGTGTTACATGATGCTGCCCAAATGGAGGCAAATGTGTTTTGAGCACACTTAAGGTAGACTAGGTTAAGCTTCAGCAATACCTGAACCATGAACTTCCAGATGTTCAAGCTGGTTTTAGAAAAGGCAGAGGAACCAGAGATCAAATTGCCAACATCTGCTGGATCATCAAAAAAACAAGAGAGTTCCAGAAAAACATCTATTTCTGCTTTATTGACTATGCCAAAGCCTTTGACTGTGTGGATCACAATAAACTGTGGAAAATTCTGAAAGAGATGGGCATACCAGACCACCTCACCTGCCTCTTGGGAAACCTGTATGCAGGTCAAGAAGCAACAGTTAGAACTGGACATGGGACAACAGACTGGTTCCAAATAGGAAAAGGAGTACATCAAACCTGTATATTGTCACCCTGCTTATTTAACTTATATGCAGAGTACATCATGAGAAACGCTGGGCTGGATGAAGCACAAGCTGAAATCAAGATTGCCAGGAGAAATATCAATAACTTCAGATATGCAGATGACACCATCCTTATGGTAGAAAGTGAAGAGGAACTAAAAAGCCTCTTGATGAAAGTGAAAGAGGAGAGTGAAAAAGTTGGCTTGAAGCTTAACGTTCAGAAAACTAAGATCATGGCATCTGGTCCCATCACTTCATGTGAAATAGATGGGGAAACAGTGGAAACAGTGTCAGACTTTATTTTTGGGGGCTCCAAAATCACTGCAGATGGTGATTGCAGCCATGAAATTAAAAGATGCTTGCTCCTTGGAAGGAAAGTTATGACCAACCTAGATAGCATATTAAAAAGCAGAGACATTATTTTGCCAACAAAGGTCCGTCTGGTCAAGGCTATGGTTTTTCCAGTAGTCATGTATGGATGTGAGAGTTGGACTGTGAAGAAAGCTGAGCACTGAAGAACTGATGCTTTTGAACTGTGGTGTTGGAAAAGACTCTTGAGAGTCCCTTGGACTGCAAGGAGATCCAACCAGTCCATCCTAAAGGAGATGAGTCCTGGGTGTTCATTGAAAGGACTGATGCTGAAGCTGAAACTCCAGTACTTTGGCTACCTGATGCGAAGAGTTGACTCATTGGAAAAGTCCCTGATGCTGGGAGGGATTGGCGGCAGGAGAAGGGGGCCACAGAGGATGAGATGGTTGGATGGCATCACCGGCTCGATGGACATGGGTTTGAGTAAACTCTGGGAGTTGGTGGTGGACAGGGAGGCCTGGTGTGCTGCGATTCATGGGGTCACAGAGTCAGACACGACTGAGCAACTGAACTGAACTGAACTGAGGCTGAGCTACGATGTTTGGTAGATTGGGTGTGATAAATGCATTTGACTTATGACATTTTCCGTTTTTGATGGGTTTATAAGAATGTAATCCACTTGTGAGGCTTCCTGATTGGTGCAGTGGTAAAGAAACCGCTTGCCAATTCAGGAGACTCAGGAGATACAGGATCAATCCCTGAGTCAGAAAGATCATCTGGAGAAGGAAACGATAACTCACTCCAGTATTTTTGTTGGGAAATCTTATGACAGAGGAGCCTGGAGGGCTATTGTCCATGGAGTCACAAAGAGTCAGACATGACTGAGCAACTAAGCACAACCCATCAGTACTTAGACCATTTCAGGTTAGAGTTCTAGGTACTGTCCAGCTACTGTATAAATCATCAACTGCCATTGTTTAAATTTTCTTGAAGTTAAACCTATCCTTCGTTTTATAGATGGATAATATAAACCAAGGAGTAAGAAAAAAAAAAGCAAAGAAACACAGCCACATCTGCTAACTCTTGATTTCTCCTGGAGCCAAGAAGATATACTTCCATCATTCTTACCTAAAAAGTTCAAAATATCTGAAATGTTCATTCCAGAATCTTAATTGGGAGAAGCCTCTCAGAAGTTACTTTTAGCATTATGCATTTACCATATCTAGGGTAAAAAACCTGCTTTTACATTCTGCCTTTTTTTTTTCATCTATTTGAGATCAGCAAGTGAAATATTACAAAATTCAGAAATTTTCAGTTTCATCACTTGATCTCATTTGAAGGGTCTTTCCTTCTCATACACTATACTCAAAACTTCTTAATTTCCATTTTTCCTTTGTGTCCATCAGAATGAAGAAATACGTCTGCTGAGAAGTTTCTCCCTCGTATATAATTACCATGTCAAGAGTCAGCTTGAGGTCCTGCCGAGACTTAAGCCCATACCCAAGCCACATGAGGTTAAGATTTGATTCTGTACTGTTCCCCTCCCACCCCAGCTCCAGTGCCGGATGGACTCTGGAGCAGCAGGTTCCTAAAACTGGCAGCAAATCATTAACTTAGAGTCATCCTAATGCTCAGGGCACACAGAGCACTCCTCTGTCTAATTTAGTCTCAGGCCTGGCTGGGAAATGAAGTAAAGACACCAAAACTCGTTACACCCCTTAATGTCTCAAAGGCCTGCACACCCATGCTTTCTCCTTAGTTAGATGTTTTCCTGGCCGGCATAAGGAAAGCTGTGTCTATGTAGTAAACTGTAGCAGTCTGTATCCCGTGGCTGCCTTTATCCTTGCTAAAACCCACCTGCCTGGCACATCGGTTTACAAGACTATCACTCCTGGCTCCCATACACTTTTGTAGGGTTCAGCGGTCCCTGCCTTTTGCCCTGTGGTCCAAGTGTCTAAGGTGTTCACTGGGAGCTGCACTTAAGTAGATTGCCCTCTGCCCAGCAGCACCCCCCTCCACCCCCACAAGCAGCCCTTGTCTCTTAGAAACAGCTGTTCATCCCTGGATAAAGCTGCCATAAATTGTAGTCACCATTCTGTATGACCCCAAACTGAAAGCTCACTCTCAGACTCTAGCCGTCTGCCCATCTGTTCAGTCAGCTTAGCTAATAGGTGCCTTCACAAACCATTCAGGTCAAAATGTTCTGCCCGTACACTAAAGTCTAAAGCCCTTTGCCACCCCTTCTGACCCCATCAAAACCCACTCTTATGTATATATATTCTTTTTATCCCCTCATTCTACTTCCTTTATTTCTCAATGTTAATAGCTCATCCAAATTAGGGGTCTTGGTGAAAAGTCACCAAATAGTGCCTTTCTTCCTCATCTGGATTCTGAACAGATTGGAAATATAAAGTAAAAGAATAAGACAGCTGGAACGTCCAAATGGCACCACTATTACCAATAAAGGTTTTATTCAAGAGCCAAATGGACTTCTTCGTACTGAATCCCATGATGAAAGTCACAGCTGGACCCCTACAAGAAGTGTTTTAATTTGCTACACTTAATGGAGGTGAAAAGAAGGCAGGGGAACCAGCGCTTCTCAGAAATGTCAGATCAGCTCTGTCATTTTAAACTATCTCATAATTCAGAGAAGTCTCAGTTGGTCCAGTAATCTGTAATTCATCAGGAATTCGACAGTGCCGCTTGTCTAGAAAAAGAAATAAATCTATGGAACCTGTCTTTTACCTTTCTTGTGAAGATTAGGGTGTAACAACTGCCTTCTATTCATTACAGAAGCTTTGTTTCATTTTTCCAGAAACACTGGTTAGGTCTGTTCGGCATCAGCAGTCAATCAGCCTAGCTACTCCCGGTAAACAAGGACTTGTTCTGCTCCGGCTCTGCTTAGACTTCCAGAGGCTGTGGCGCAGCTTTTCAGCCTGGAAGATCTAGTTTTTATTGTTGCTGTTTTTGTTGTAGTTGTGGTGGTGGTGGCGATGGTGCGTGTGTGTATGTAGGTGGGAGCAGTGAAGAGGGACGAAATTTATGGGAAATATTCTTGTTTTAAAAAAAATAGTGAAAATATGGCATACAGAAATGTGCCTTTGGCTAGCAAACGTGAGACAAAATTAAATGCACACTGGCTGAAGGTTTGCTGGGGAAACGGAAAGAATAAGAATAATTGAAGGAAAATAATACGCTGAAATAGAAAATTGGATATAGAAAAACAAATGCCCAATACTGAAAATTTGTGATTTGCTAAGAAAATGTGGCCTGATCTTTTTTAAACAGACAGAAAAGGAATTTAGAAAGAGCAGAGCTTTAGAAGTATAGCATCACATTTAAGAAAAAAGTCTACAAACAATAGGGCATTAAAAGCAGTGTTCGTCTTACATAAATGCTGAATTAGAATTTTTTTCATAATGAATGGCCTAAGGGATTTTTTTGTACAACTGTGTGATTTAAAAAGACAGCTTTTTTTCTTTGACTTGCGAAAAAAATTATGGTAGGGCATTGAAAGCTTGTTATTATTATTTTTATTTTCAAAAATGAAGATTTTTCTATCCAAATGGAAGACTTTATCTTAAGTCACAGTCATTTGCAATAAATAATTATGCCTAATAATAGAAAAACATATGGACTAAATGTAGCTAATTTATAATATGTTCTTCTAAAAAGCTATTGTTTAAGTTGATTTTAGAATTAAAGTAAGATTATAAAGGAAAGGCAAAAAAAGAAAGAAAATTTCTAAGTTCGAAACCCACTGAAAGTTTTCACTTCCAATGATAATACTTTCACAAAGAACTATATTCAGAAAACTATTGGCAATTTGAACAAATATTTGATGTTGTGGTAATTAATTTAGTATGCAGTTTAACATTTTTGACTTTTCTAAAAACATGGTCACTACAAAGTCTGAAGTATCTGTGAGAAATAAATGATATATGATTGAAATTATAGGTTATAAAAAGTAACTATTTTATTCTTCTTCCTTACAATATCTTTAAAAAAAACAATAAACAAAAAATTATTGTAACACGTTATTTTTCATTCTATAGGATTGTAATGAAATTAAAAGAGATAATATAGTATAATATATTATATATTATAAGAGATATAAGATATATATATTATATATGAGATAATATATATATTATATATTATAAGAGATATAAGAGATATATATATTATATATATATATAAGAGATAATATAATATACCCACTCCAGTATTCTGGCCTGGAGAGTTCCATGGGCTGTATAGTCCGTGGGGTCGCAAGGAGTTGGACATGACTGAGTGACTTTCACCCACTCACTCACTCACTCCTTCCTGGCAAATCAAATACTGAACCTTCCAGTTACCTACAGTGGTGGTCGTTTAGTCGCTAAGTCATGTCCAACTCTTTATGATGCCGTGGACTGTAGCCTGCCAGGCTCCTTTGTCCATGGAATTCTCCAGGCAAGAATACTGGAGCGAATTGCCATTTCCTTCTTTAGAGTGTCTTCCGGATTCAGAGATTGAACCTGTCTCTTAGGTCTCTTGCATTGGCAGTTGGGTTCTTTACCACTAGCCCCACCTAGGAAGCCCACACCCTGAGGTACTGGAGGGTGTCAGATGTTACTGTACGAACTGTGGGAAGGACATAATTCAACTCAACAGCACATATCCAAGGAGAAGACGGTTTCTCCCGTCACACCTACTTGTCCCTGTTTTCCTCTCTTTTGTGTGGCCTTCTACAGAAGTGTTTACATGTCATCCACCCCCCAGACACTGAGCTTCTTAAGATCAGAGGCTACGACTTCCCTGGTGGTCCAGTGGTTAAGAATCTGCCTGCCAATGCAGGGGACACAGGTTCAATCCCTGGTCCTTGAAAATTCCATATGCTGCTGGGCAACTAAGCCCATGCACCACAATTACTGAACCTTCCTTCAATCTAGAGCCTGTGCTCCGCAACAGGAGAAGCCACCATAATAAGAAGCCCGTTCACCATTACTAGAGAGTAGCCACTGCTCATTGCAGCTGGAGAAAACTCATGCACTGCAACAAATAAAGTTTTTAAATATATATATATATATGCGTGTGTGTGTGTATGTGTGTGTGTGTGTGTGTGTGTATTTAACAAGATCAGAGACTACATGATTTTAACCTGTTCAGCTTCTGGCACAGAACCTGTCATAAAGCAGAGTAGTCCTATCTCCCTTGAACTAGTAACTGCAATCGCCTTCTAATTTTACTCCCTGCTTCCTCCACTTTTGGTTGAGCCATTCTGATTCATCTTGCACAAAGCTGCTCACTCATTAAAGAATGCCCTTGGCCAAGTGGTCTATCTGGCAAACTCCCATTCATCCTGCAAATCTTAGATCAAACACTCTCTCATCTCCAATACCTCTGTGACATTCCTGGGCAAAGTTAGGTAGTTAATTCCTCTTTACTTCCATAAAACATTGTGCATACCTGTGGTGGGCATTGGACATTCAGTAAACGTTTGAATGTATATTTGAATTAACTAAGTGAATGATTTATAAAGCAAATCCTATAAAGTGATTTTTTTTCTAAAACTTTTAGGGAATATTTTCCTACTTCTGTTTGTACTCTCACATATGTATCACTAAAGACTTATTTCTAAAATTGAGACATAATTGACATCACCTTTTTGGTACATTTTATTTTTATTAGAGTATAGTTGCTTTTCAATGTTGTGCTAGTTTTTGCAGTACAGCAAAGTGAATAAGCTATATGTATACATATCCCCTCTTTTTTGTATTTCCTTCCCATTTAGATTACCACAGAGCATTGAGTAGAGTTCCCTGTGCTATACAATACATTTGCTATTTTATACAGAGGGGTGTATATATGTCAATCCTAATCTCCCAATTCATCCCACCCTCTCCCCTCCACTGTGGCATCCATATGTCCATTCTCTGCATCTGTGTCTCTATTTCTATTTTGCAAATAAGTCCATCTGTATCATTTTTCTAGATTCCACATATAAGCAATATTATACAACATTTGTCTTTCTTTTTCTGACTTACTTTGTATGACAGTCTCCAGGTTCGTCCATGTCTCTGCAAATTGCACAATTTTGTTCTCTTACATCATGTTTAACTCCAAAGAACTACCTATAAATATCACAAAGAATGTAGTTCAAAAACAACACGGTATCAATATATGATTTACAATTTTTTATCCAAGTTAAAAAAAAATCCTTTAGGGCCCTCAAATTTTCTTTTGAATAAAGATCAATATTCATAAAAGAACCAAAAGAATGACATACCATTATTAAGGTAACTACCCAGGAACATCATTAACATCACTTGACAAATCAGAAAACTTCATCTGGAAAAGAAAGCCTTGGAATGTATCACTCCTCGGCTATCTGGGCCACGAAGATCAGGTGTCAACTGTTTGGGTAGGGCACATGAAATAGATCACAAACAGCTTAACAAAGAGGGTTAAGACAGTAAGTGGAGCAATTCAAGCCTGTGCTGAAAGCAATTCGAAAAGCTCCATGTATCATCATTAGGGACAAATAGGAAGCTACTGTTGCTCTCAGAGCTAATTTGTATATCTTGGGTTTAAACTGCATGAAAAAGTAGATTATCTCACCCATAAGAAAATGCTCATAGCAAAACCCAGGGACTGCCAAGCCATCCACCCTCCATCTGCCACCTAGTCCTTTGTCTTCACTTCATATGGATCCTTCTCCAAAATGTCCTCTCCATTTTCAGTCCACGTCTTCAATTCTCTTTCGTGTTCCCTCTGGCCACTTCAGTCTGGTTTCTACCATTGGTCTTCCCTAGTTGCTCAGTGGGAAAGAATTCGCCTGCAATGCAAGAGCCACAGGAGGCATGGGTTTGAACCCTGGGTCGGGAAGATTCCCTGGAGAAGGAAGTGTGAACTGACTCCAGTATTCTTGCCTGGAGAATTCCATGGCCAGAGGAGCCTGGTGGGCTCCAGTCCATGGGGGTCACATAGAGTCCAGACATGACTGAAGTGACTTCGCATGCATGCAAGGGACATGAGGCTATTTAACTTTTTTGAAATGTTGTTTTCTTACTGTTTGACTCTTTAGCTCTTATATGAATGCCTTTATATAACACGAAAGCTACCCTCTGACACAGTTTCAAGTGTATAATACAGGATTATTAAGTGTATGCCCATTGTTATACAACAGATCTCTAGAATTTTTTCTTCTTTAAAAAAGTTTATTAGCACCTAGAATTTTTCATATTTATTAAGTGAGGTTTTTTTTTTTTTTTTTTTTTTTTTATTTTGGCCATACTGGCTCTTCACTATCGAATGCAAGCTTCTGTAGCTGCAGCACAAAGGCTCTAGTGTGTGTGGCCTTAGTAGTTGTGGCACTGTGGACCTCTCTACTTGTAACGCCCGGACTTAGCTGCCCTGAAGCACGTGGGATCTTGGCTCCTGACCAAGGGTCGAACTTGAGTCCCCTGAATTAGAAGGCAGATTCTCAACCGCTGGACCATCAGAGAAGTCCCTGTAGAACTTTTTCATCTTGCAGGACTGAAACTATACACATTGAACAATAACTGCCCATTTCCTCCTCCTCCCAGCTCCTGGCAAACCATTTTACTTTCTGAAGCCATTTTTCTGGATTGCAAATGACCTCTTAAGTGCAAAAATCTACCGTGCTTTTCTGTCTTTATCTTACTGGGTCTTCTGCATTCCACACTGATGAGTGAGCTTTTCTTCTTGAAACCTTTTGTCTTTCAATTTTCCTTCCATTTTTTTGTGTGTGTTAGTCACTCAGGCATGTCTGACTCTTTGTGACCCCATGGACTGTAGCCCACCAGTCTCCTCTGTCCATGGAATATTCCAGGCAAGAATACTGGAGTGGGTTGCCATTTCCTTCTCCAGGGGATCTTCCTGACCCAGGGATCAAACCCAGGTCTCCTGCACTGCAGGCTGATTTTTTACCATCTGGGCCGCCAGGGAAGTCCATTTCTTTACTGTCCTCTATTTCCATCAGTGACTCCTGTCTTTTTATCCATCTAGTAAATGCTGGTGGCCTCCAAAACCCAGTGGTCTCACTCTCACTCTCCTAGAACTTCCCTAAGTGGTTATATCAGAACTGATTTCTGCTATTCTATCTGCCCATGTCTGCTTCAATCCTTGACAGTGTATATTCTAATGACCATCTTTACCCAAATATCCCACAGGCGATCCATAACTACACTTGTTGAAAACTAAACTCTGTATTTTCAGCTATTATTTCCTTCAGCTGGTAACACTAAAAGTCTTACAGTAACCCACAGCAAAGATGTCGGAATCATCTAGAACAACTCCTTTTTTCTTGCTCTCTACATCACTCATTCACCAATTCAACGTATTTTAATTTTCAAACTTTCTTGCCTTTGTCCATCCCTCACTATGTCTGCCATCACTGACTCAGTTCAGGCCTTCATCCTTTATGATCTGAAATTCTGAAAAGTCTTTTAATCTCTCTCCTAGTTTGTAGTGTGTGTTTTTTTTAAAATTTTTTAAAGATAAGCTTGGAAATTTTTGTTATACTTTCTTAAAATCCTTCTTTTCTTTGGAGTTTAATATAGCTTCTTCTTCACATTATGTGTCAATTTTAAGGATTTTTTTTTTTTTAATGTGGGCCATTTCTAAAGTTTTTAACTGAATTTGTTACACTCCTGCTTCTGTTTTACATTTTGGTTTAGAGGAGAGAACAGCAGACTTGAAATAAAGAGATCTAGGATCTATCCCAGTTTCACCAGTCATTGAGTTAAATTATTTATTTGTCTCTTTACATCTTAAACCATAAATTGATCATCACTATAATACAATCCTACCCCCTCCAGTGTTGCTTTGAGAATTAAACAAGTGTATAATGCTCAAACTACCACATAATTGCACTCATCTCATATGCTAGTAAAGTAATGCTCAAAATTCTCCAAGACAGGCTTCAACAATACGTGAACCGAGAACTTCCAGATGTTCAAGCTGGTTTTAGAAAAGGCAGAGGAACCAGAGATCAAATTGCCAACATCCACTGGATCATCGAAAAAGCAAGAGAGTTCCAGAAAAACATCTTTTTCTGCTTTATTGACTATGCCAAAGCCTTTGACTGTGTAGATCACAATAAACTGTGGAAAATCCTGAAAGAGATGGGCATACCAGACCACCTGACCTGCCTCTTGAGAAACCTATATGCAGGTCAGGAAGCAACAGTTAGAACTGGACATGGAAAAAAAAAGAACTGGACATGGAACAACAGACTGATTCCAAATTGGGAAAGGAGTACATCAAGGCTGTATATTGTCACCTTGCTTATTTAACTTATATGCAGAGTACATCATGAGAAATGCCAGGCTGGATGAAGCACAAGCTGGAATCAAGATTGCCAGGAGAAATATCAATAACCTCAGATATGCAGATGACACCACCCTTATGGCAGAAAGTGAAGAGGAACTAAAAAGCCTCTTGATGAAAGTGAAAGAGGAGAGTGAAAAAGTTGGCTTAAAGCTCAACATTCAGAAAACTAAGATCATGGCATCTGGTCCCATCACTTCATGGCAAATAGATGGGGAAATAGTGGAAACAGTGTCAGACTTTATTTTTTGGGGCTACAAAATCACTGTAGATGGTGATTGCAGCCATGAAATTAAAGGACTCTTGCTCCTTGGAAGGAAAGTTATGACCAACCTAGATAGCATATTAAAAAGCAGAGACATTACTTTGTCAACAAAGGTCCATCTAGCCAAGGCTATGGTTTTTCCAGTGGTCATGCATGGGTGTAAGAGTTGGACTGTGAAGAAAGCTGAGCACTGAAGAATTGATGCTTTTGAACTGTGGTATTGGAGAAGACTCTTGAGAGTCCCTTGGACTGCAAGGAGATCCAACCAGTCCATCCTAAAGGAGATGAGTCCTGGGTGTTCATTGGAAGGACTGATGCTGAAGCGAAACTCCAATACTTTGGCCACCTCATGCAAAGAGTTGACTCATTGGAAAAGTCCCTGATGTTGGGAGTGATAGGGGGCAGGAGGAGAAGGGGACAACAGAGGATGAGATGGCTGGATGGCATCACCGACTCAATGGACATGTGTTTGAGTAAACTCCAGGAGTTGGTGATGGACAGGGAGGCCTGGCGTGTTGCGATTCACGGGGTCGCAAAGAGTCGTACACGACTGAGCGACTTAATTGAACTGAACTGATGCGTGTAAATCTTCCCAAGTGATGCTGGTGGTAAAGAATCACCTATCAAAGCAGGAGACACAAGAGACACGGGTTTGAGCCCTGGTTTGGGAAGATCCCCTGCAGTAGGAAATGGCAACTCACTCCAGTATTCCTGCCTGGAGAATTTCAATGGACAGAGGAGTCTGGTGGGCTACTGTCTATGCAGTTGCAGAGAGTTGGACACAACTGGATGCACACACACACACACACTCATGCAAAGTACTTTGTAAATTACAATACAAATGTTATTTCTTTAAAATTATGAACTCTTTGATGGTAAGAACTATATCTTATTTATTTCCAAGGTTCACCATTTCATCTCCTCACCACAATAGTGGGGAGGCAATGTGCATTTATTAATAAATTAGAAAAATTGTGGAGAAAGCAGAATAAAACCCTGCCTTATGCCCCTGGAAATTATTTGGCTTTCAAATTTTGTTAAAGTACTAAAATATCAGGTTTCTGAGTATCAAAACAACTTTTCTAGCTATAGAATCAAACAATAATAAAAAGTAAAAACAAACAAACAAACACAAAACTCTGTAACTTTTGTTATATTGAGGTTGGAAGATCCCTCCAGGGGTGATAGGGAGCGGTCCCAATCCAAGAAGGGACTTGCCCAGCCTGAGGTCAGCTTTCTCCTCCTGTAAAAATGGAAATGAGAAAACTCAGTGTGCAGTTTAAGTAGTAAGATGATATAAAAGTTTTCAAAATAGTGGCTTCCCCCCTAATTAAAATTAAAAAAATTTATTGTAGAAAATAAATATTGGATTATATATATAAAAGAAGAAAATTAAATTCATCCAGTATTTGGCTATTTAGAGATAGCAATTTTTTAACATTTTGGTGGTTATCTTACAAGGGGGCTTTTTTCAGTGTAAGAATGAATTTGGCATCATAATAAATATATACTATTTTATAACACTTAGTCTCAGTTGATTAAACTTTCGTCTATAAAATGATGTTCAGTGACTCCCAAACAATTCACTAAACCAGTAATAATATCAGTTTCTATGATCTACTGAGCACTCACTATATACTACAGTTAGATATACTTATAAACACTTATTTAATCTTCACAAGAACTCTGCAAGGCTATTTCAACTGAGGAAGCTGAATCTTAGAAAATTTGAATAACTTCTCACTGTCACACTGGTAGGCTGTGATTGAACCCAGATTTGTATCATTCCACATACTAAGATCTCAGTCACTGTTGACTACTGGCTCATTTATGGATGTAACACCATATATTTATTTGAGCAATTAACCAGTTTTGTATCATTTTGCATTTTCATATATATTTAATCAATTTTATATTCTTGGAGTTTAGGTGATTGTTAATTTGATGATATGAAAAAAACTGTGATTAGCATATTCATAGGAAAATTTATAAACATAAGGAGATTATTGCTTTAAGTTAACTTGCTAGTAGTAAAATTGCTCAAAGGGACTACAAAATTTTAAAGTGGCTTTTTTAATACTTATTGCCAAATTGCCCTCTAGAAATACTGAAGGAATTTATAGTACCTAGTTTCCTAAAATCTCCTCAACACTAGGTATTGTCTTTTCTTCAGATGTTGGCATAAAATGTTCAAGGAGTGCCCAGGAAATTAAAAATTCTATAGTTTTGAGGGAGTAGATGATTTTCTTTTTGGAAAATTTGACAGACTAGATTTCTGTCTTATTAAGATGGTATTGTATCTGAGCAATTAAATCAATAAATAATTTGGTGAAGATTGAAGCCTTAAAATAATAGTAGACTCCGACAGTTTATGTTAGCTGGAGCTCTTCACCCTGACTTTAATTTAAGAACTTAAAGTAAATGGAAGCTAAAAAGAGGATTTATTTTGTCATGGCCTAAGGGGATCATTAAATGCTTCTTCTTTATGATATATTACGTTATATACATCTACACAAACTTGATAGGAAGAGTGATTTTTCAATGTCATTTTTAGTTCTTGAAAATATGAATTATGGTGTTTTTGTGTGATCTGAACAAAACTTCTCTTTCCAAACTTCTTTAAATATTTGAGGTCAAAGCACATGGAAGAACCTATGTTAGATAAAAATCAGAGCTAAAGGCCAGTAGTGTAGTAAGATGGTGGACTGGGAGTCTCTTGACCTGGATTTTTGCCCTACTTCGTTTATCTGTGGGCAAGATTCTTAACTTCTTTGGGCTGTGTTTTGTGTGTATTATGAAAATACTTTTCAACCTAATCAGTGGTTTTCATACTGCTACAGGCATTGTAAGAAATATGACTCAAGTTTCACTTGGAAGTGAAAGTCACTCAGTCATGTCCCTGGTCTCCTGCATTGCAGGCGGATTCTTTAGCAGGTGAGCTGTTAAGGAAGCCTTTAAAAGATAATTTTTGACTATTCAAAAGTCAGTTGGTACAAACTGAAGGTTGTTAAGCCCCCCCATTTTAATGTATTTGAGACCACTTACACACTGTTATGGGCTTCCCTGGTGGCTTAGAGGGTAAAGAGTCTGCCTGCAATACCTGGGTTCCATCCCTGGTTTGGGAGGATCCCTTGGAGAAGGGAATGGCAACCCACTCCAGTTTTCTTGCCTGGAGAATCCCATGGACAGAGGAGATAATCCATGGGATCACATAGAGTCAGACATGACTGACTGACTAGCACTTTCCCACACTGTTGTATCAACCTCTCTTTTGAGGTCAGTCCTGGTGTAAGGATCCCTATGCTTATATTTGACTGCTATGAAAATGTGTCCTTGACCAACACGGATACAGTTTTTCTAGGAAATTCTGTGAATTTCCTGCAAATTCAGGCCCAGGTGTTCTCAAATACAATTATACACATGAATGCAAAGACGGGTGTCAAAGAAATGACAACTTAAGGACTTTGATGGCAGTCCAATGGTTAAGACTCTGAACTTCCACTGCAGGGGGCACAGGTTCAATCCCTAGCTGGGGAACTAGGATCCCACATGCTGCTTAGTCCATCTAAAAAGAAAGAAATAAAAGACAAGTCAGAAGCACATTCATCTGCCTGGCCTCCTTCCACTCACCATCTAATCATTAGTGGGATAGTCCCGGGTGACTGCTTTCTATATCTTTGCTTGAGAATGCAATTGGCAGTGTATTTAAATGCTTACTTTTCATTTTGGGTGCTTGTTATCTGATCTTAGTACTCATGTTGTTACACGTTTTGAGTGTTTTGTGGATTGGTTTTTGTTTTTTATGTTTATTTTAGGTGAGGTGGAAAAATTCCCCTGCAACTAGAAACGGATTGCTGGTTAAAAGTAGCGCATTTGAAAAGCAAATGTGATAAATGATCATATCGACTAGGCTCACATTTTAGGATGGATAGGCAGTATTGATTAGACTAAGAATAAAACGAGTCATACTGTTAAGAACTGAATGCATCTTACAGTTTTATCGACCAGACTTATGGCAGTATACAAAATGAAAGTGATATGCAGAGTATTCTCTTCAAAGTCACTGTGATGCAAGTTTATATCTGTTTGGCCATTCAGGGTCTCAATGAACTATAGCTACGTATTGAAGTATCAGTAAAAAAAAAAAAAAAAAAATCTGAAAACACTATTTTTTGTTTGTTTTTACCAGTATTTATCACTGAGACTTGCCTCTGTGATAATATGAATGCCCAAAGCTTCAATATGAAGATTTGCAAGGTACATAGTGAAGTTTTCCAAGATACTTTTACGTTCTAATAATCAAATTACATCTTCATTTTGAAGTGCAATTTCGTGAAGTAAACAAAAGGATTCAAGATCCTTTCAGAGGTGGTCTATTTTTTGACCCCTTGAATCTAAACTTGCCTCTTGACTTCTTTCTATTTTGACTGTGCTGGGTCTTCATTGCAGCGAGTGGGCTTTCTCTAGGTGTGGCCTGTGGGCCCTGTTGCCCTGAGGCCTGTGGGATCTTAGTTCCCCCACTGGGGATCGAACCCTTGTCCCCTGCATTGGAAGCTGGATTCTTAACGACTGGAGCACCAGGGAAGTCCCTTGACGAGCTTTTACTCATAGAACGTTGTTGAGGTCATACTGTGCAGAGGCTGGGCCTCCAAAGCCTTGGAGCACTCGTCTCTCCCCCTTAGAATGCTCTGGTCATCTCGTCAAGAAGTCTAGCAACTGACCGATGAGAAACCACACAGAAACCACCCTCTGACCCAAAGCAAGTCATCTTATCAATACGACCACAGGAGTGAACACAGGCAAGACTAGCAGAAGAGCCAGCCAGTTAATTTATAGAATTGTGAAAAATAATATTGTTTTTTTAAGCCCCTGATCTCTGGAGTGGCTTGTTACATAGCAACAAATAACTGATGCAAACGTAGTAACAAATATGAGAGCAGATCTGTAACATTATCTGATAACACATTCCAGAAAGGATTTCAGAATGTACCTACTGAAGGTGATACATTAGTAAGGAAGCTGAGATGATACAAATTCTTTATAGCTCAACTGACAATGCTGCAAATACTGTGAAGTTTTCATTTTTGCTTGATTCATCATATGTTCTGGCATGCATATAAGATGATTTAAGGCTGTGTCAAACACATGATTCATAGGAACCAGAAAGAAATGGTAAGAGTTAAAATCATTTTTTCAAATATTGAATATTACTCATGTAGGAATGTCTTCAGTGAGTATGTAGGAGCAGTGGTGGGGGAAAAAAGCACCAAGGGATCGGTGGCTCAGAGAAAATTCATTGCCAAAATGTACTTAGTCATCATATGTTATATAAGAGAAACACTAGCTATTAAGAGGATTCTAGCATCTTTGTATGCAGTGTTGGATGGTGCCATGTGCTCTGCTTAGTCGCTCAGTCGTGTCTGACTCTTTGCAGCCCCATGGACTGTAACCTGCCAGGCTCCTCTGTCCATGGGGATTCTCCAGGCAAGTATACTGGAGTGGGTTGCCATGCCCTCCTCCAATCCAGGGATCAAACCCTTCCCAATGAGTCCCTTCCCAGTCCAGCAATCAAACCCAGGTCTCCCTCACTGCAGGCAGATTATTTACTGTCTGAGCCCTGAGGGAAGCCCAACAATACTGGACTGGGTAGCCTATCCCTTCTCTAGGGGATCTTCCTGACCCAGGAATTGAACCGGGGTCTCCTGCATTGCAGGTGAATTCTTTACCAGCTGAGCTACCAGGGAAGCCCTAGATAGTGCCATATTAATTTCATCAACTCTTAAATTTTCAACTGCAGGTTTTTCAGGATTATCTGCATCGATATGGGTAGTAAGTTATAGAATGTAAACAAGCTCATGTTTATTTGGCGATTCAAGATCCCCATGAATTGCAGCTACAGATTAAAGTGTCTGTAAAGAAATGAAAAGACTTGATATACAAAATAACGCAATCTGATTATTTTACAAATTTCAAGAAATATCTGACAAAATTGTCCTAGAATCTGAAGTTTTAAAAGATACCACCAAACATATCATAATTTAACAATATATGTTTGAAAATTATTTTTCCACCAATAACAGTCTGAAGAATCCATCTATTGATTCTCTCGACACTGAACATTTATCAATTAAGAAATGTTTGTAGATATTATTACTTATTAGGGCTTCCCTGATAGCTCAGTTGGTAAAGAATCTGCCTGCAATGCAGGAGACCTGGGTTCAATCCCTGGGTCAGGAAGATCCCCTGGAGAAGGGAAAGGCTACCCATTCCAGTATTCTGGCCTGGAGAATTCTATGGACTGAATAGTCCAGGGAGTTGCAAAGAGTTGGACATGACTGAGCAACTTTCACACACATTATTACTTAATAGATATTAAAACTTTGCTCTTAATTTAAATGCCTGGATTGGTGTTTCCTGAATGTGGAGGCTTGTTTCTAAAAGGGCCACCATCCACTCCTTCAGCTTTTTGAATGCATATACCATTCCTCCACTGAGAGTCTATTCTTCTCTCCCCTTGAACCTGGGCAGGCCTTAGCGCCTTGTTTGTTCAATAGAATGTATTGAAAAGAATGCTTTAAAATTCTGAAGTGAGCTCACAAGAAGACCTGCAACTTCTGCCCAAGCCTCTTGGAACTCTCACTCTTGGATCCCTGAGCTACCAGAAAGAAATCTGACGACCTAGCTCGGGTGCCACATGGAGCGGTCCTGAGCTTGCAGGGAGGTGTAAGGCCTCCACTGAGCCCTCCTATCAGCTGTGTCCACCAAAGAATCAGATGTGTGAGTGAAATAATTTTGATCACTCCAGAAGAGGTCATCTTTCTGCTAAGTACCATTGAAGAATGATCTCAGTTGAAACCACATGGAGCAGAAGAATGAACCATCTGAGTTCTGCTTAAATTCTTAAATTGCAATGATTTTCTAAGCCATTGCATTTTAGGGTGGTTTATTACATCAATAGATAATTAGAATATTGAAGAATAATCTGATAATAAGATAAACTATTAGAAAGTTATGACCACTTGCACCTATTTATCTTGAGCAACAGAAATGAAGAATGCAAAATACAGAAATAAATTAGAACATCTTGTCTGGTTTAAGACCATGTGTCTGATTTAAGGGGCTTCCCTGGTAGCTCAGATGGGAAAGAATCTGCCTGCAATGCAGGAGACCTGGGTTTGATCCCTGGGTCAGGTTTGATCCCTGGGTAGGGAAATCCCCTGGAGAAGTGAATGGCTACCCACTCCAGTACTTTTGCCTGAGAAAAATCCCATGGACAGAGGAACCTGCCTGGCTACAGTCCATGGAGGTCACAAGTCTGATTTAAGACTACAGTTAACACCAGTAACCTTTAGTTTTCAATATCTTGGCATTTGCAAAACTGCTTTGTAATTTTCACTGGTTGTACTTTTAAATAAAAACTTATTATAAATTTGAGTTAAAAATAAAATTTTGCTAGTATAATACCCCCTTTATCTCTTGGGGGTCTATTCATATTCTTTTTGGAATATTACATCTGGGAAATACTTTCTGAACTTAAAATTGTTTGAAACCACTGGAGAAATGGTATCTCTTTCTAGTTCTAATATTTATAAAATGTGTCACAGTGGGCAATGGTGGATTTCAAGTGGATTTTGATTTGAGTCACAATTTCACTTGGTCAGGGGTATTGAAAAATTCTTCTTGGTGCTTGGACAGGATATTTTTCTTTTAAAAAAAACCCCAAAAAACCAGAGTCTCTTGAAAATAGCACCTGCCTTAATAAAGGTGAAATCACTTCCATTTTATGTGCTTATGTACATGTTATAAATCTCAATGCACAGGTCAAAGTATGTAAGAAATATACTTTTATTTTTCAAATTTAATTTCTCTTTGAACACCCATTCCTCTAGAATGGTAGAAACTTAATGGTGGTTAAAGTGGTCAGGTTCCCTATACTTCTATTACCTTTTTACTTAGGTTGCATTTAAGACCAGAAGAACTTACTTAGGTCTAAGCCCTTAGGGCTAAAGAGGACATTTGACGACACACGCATCTCTGAGACACCCCAGTGTCCTGTCCTGTCCTCGTATCTCATCATGCGTGCGCTCTTCACTTCTGTCTGGAAGAGGCCTTCAGTTCTGGCATTGGTCTCAGCTACATTCCCGCCTTTCTAGGGGTTTTGAGAAAATTGTATTACTACTCCAGGTCATGCTGGCATTTGTAAACCTCTGTGGAGGCTGGGAAGACCCTCTCTTGCCAATACTTAGAGGACTAGTCATAAAATAGGGCTCATGTTTCCTTTCCTCTAAGATTCCAGAAAGTTATCTGGGAGTCCTGCTACCTCACAGCAGTTTGGTTCTAGGACAAGAGTACTGGGTCCTGATTACCCCACCTCCCACTACCAAGGAGACCTCTAATAGTCAGGGGCTTGTTCATACTCTATGTTTTCTCCTAAATTGTTCCTATGCCATGAGTCCTTGCTAGTCTACAGAAGTTCCCCCACCTTCCTAGGTTTATGGTGTCCTTAGTGTGTTGATAGTTTTCTTCATGGCACCCATAGGCCTAAACAAACAAACAAAATATAAACAATGAGCAAATGAACAAGTCAAATACCAGAGTCTTTTTTTTTTTTTCTCAGTGGGTTTTGTCATACATTGATATGAATCAGCCATAGATTTACACGTATTCCCCATCCCGATCCCCCCTCCCACCTCCCTCTCCACCCGATTCCTCTGGGTCTTCCCAGTGCACCAGGCCCGAGCACTTGTCTCATGCATCCCACCTGGGCTGAAATACCAGAGTCTTAACAGTTCCATTCACTAAACAGTTAGGTCCAAGCAGCTTAATAGCAGTACTTTGTGCACAGACGGCTCAAAAATTTAAATACGCCACTGTGGTCCTGTACATTCATGGTAAAACTATGGCTATTGAAACACAAAATCCAAGAAGACTCACTTTTTGATTTCATATGTTCTTGTATGCACAGGAGCTCAAAAAGGACAATTTGATGGACAAGAGTGAGCAGTGGGGTTGTGGCAAGGGGACAGGACATAATAGAAAGCAGTTGCTATAAAAACAAATGGGTTCCACAGTGATAAGAGAACAGACCCTGTATGATTTCAGTATCTTTAGACCATGAAATTTTTACACCTGTTTTATGTCCCTGGATATGTTCCTATGCCTCCTAGTTTACAATCTACGAGAACTTGAATAGAATTTGAAACCTACTGTTACGTGAAAATTCTATAATTATGTTGAACTGATTGACAGTGCTTTTGAGGTCTACTGTATCCTTCTACTTTTCCTTATATTCTATCAATTTTTGAGAGTTTGATATTGAAGCTTCAACTAAAGATCTTAATTTACTTAAAAATAATTGTAATATATAGTAGAACTATATGTAACCTTGTTCTATATTTTCTAAGTATCCTGTAAATGTGTTATTATACTTCATAATTTAAAAAATAAAAAATTAAAAAAAAAACCCAAGCGAGTTTCTCCTACATTGTTGATGGAAATGTAAATCGGTGCTGCCATTATAGAGAACAGTATGGTGATTCCTCAAAAAATGAAAAATAGAGCTACCATATGATCCAGCAACCCCACTCCTGCACATATAATTTGAAAAGACACATGCACCCAATTTCTACAATAGCCAAGACATGGAAGCAACATGGAAGACATCCATCAACAGATGAATGGATAAAGAAGATGTGGTATAGACAATGGAATACCAATCAGTCTCTAAAAAGATTGAAATCATGTCACTTGGAGCAACATGAATGAACCAATAGATTATCATATAAAGTGAAGTAAGTCAGACAAAGACAGATATATAATATCATTTATATGTGGATTAAAAAAAATGATACAAAGGAACTTATTCACAGAACAGAAATAAACTCACAGACATGAAAAACAAACTTATGGTCACCAAAGGAGATAGAGAAGGGTGGGAGGGAAATAAATTAGGAGTTGGGGATTAACATATACACACTATTATATATTAATATAATATAGGTAAGCAGCAAAGACTTACTACATAGCACAGGGAATTATACTCAATATCTTGTAATAACCTATAAGGGGAAAGATAGAAAAGATTCTGAAAAAGAATACATATGTACATCTGAATCACCTCTGATTCACTTTGCTGTACACTCAAAACACAGCATTGTGAAGTAACTGTATGTTGCAGTCCATGGGGTCACAAAGAGTTGGACACAGCTGAACAATAACATAAGTAGTATTCTAACAAGAGATTTATAATAGAAAAGGGAAGGAAGAAATGAGAGAAGAATCACTAACCCATTTATTATATGAGTGAAAAGTCGAGGACTGCGGGAAAACCCAAAGAAGCCAAGCATATAGATAACAAACGATGAGCTCATAAGGAAGTTTGTGGAAAAACTGTTAGCCCTGTGGGTTCACAATCAAATGTCTGGAGTCGCTGTTGGTAAATTGGGACTCTGGAGGGAACAATAATGTCCACATGTATTCAGTGATGGTGGTCAGGGAGAACTAGGAGAGTTGAACAAATAAAGAAAAATTTTATTTAAGAAGATCAGGATTGGATAGTTTCCTCAGATATCTGAGCACGTAGCTTCCCAAAGAGGAAAAAAGACCACATTGGATTCTGGGGGCTGGAAAGTTTTACAGATGGATAATAAAACTAAATAAGCTCTCTTGAGATGAATTACCTATCTTGCAATAATTTGCACTTTTCTTATTGTCATTAACTGTAGTAAAGTAGTTATTAATGTCCTCACCAAGAATGATTGTTGTGTCAGTTGCTAAGAATGAGAGAAATCAGAAAATAAATGGTGTGAGGCGATTTTTGTTTCCAAGTTTATAAATACAAGAGGAAACCTTCAAACGCTCTGGTGGTCACAGCAAAGGCAGTTGGTTACTAAACTGTCACATTTCCAGACAAACCTGGTCTGTGAGTTCTATTTGAAACTGTCACAGTTGTAAAAGCCAATGGGTATAGAACGGACTTGCCATCCCATCGAACTCAATTCTGAATTTAATTATATGGAGGGGTCTATAGCATAAATACAAATTAAATATTCATCTCTTTAAGTCACTTTACTGGTAATAAAAGACTGGTAATCTGCTGGTCTAATGAATTGTAAAGATGATTTTTGGGTGGTTGAAAACCAGAGTGCAGTTCTTAATGCATAAAATCCTGACAAATTTGAGCAGGAGAAGATGTGCATTAGTCCATTAATGCTGGGTGACAATCACAAAACTGAGGGGCATAAAACAGCAAGCATTTATTTCTTGTTTACCCGTTTGGTGTCATCTGGAGTTCAGCTGCTCCAAGCTTTAGCTGAGGGTTGGGCTTAGGTCTCTTACATGAGTATTCATTTTAAGACTGGGGTCAAAGGGGTAATGGCCATCCAGTGGAAATCTGTCCCAGGGCAGCGAGGAGTGCAAGAGGGCAAGTCCAACCACACAGGCACAGGTCAAGCCTTTATGAATCTTATTGGCCAAAGCAACTCACATAGTCAAATCCAACATCAATGGGAAATGAAAGCATATGCCTCGGATGGAAAGGGGAAGGGTGAATATTCCCTTAGAATTTACTATAAAGTTGCTTTATGGGCTTCCCTGATGGCTCAGATGGTAAAGAATCTGTCTACAAGGCAGGAGACCTGGGTTCAATCCCTGGGTCAGAAAAATCCCCTGGAAAAGGGAATGGCAACCTGCTCCAGTATTCTTGACTGAAGAATCCCATGGACAGAGGAGCCTGGCAAGCTACAGTCCACAGGTTTGAAAAGAGTCGGACACAACTGAGCAACTAAAATTGATGCTTAGTTGCTTATTAAAAAGATGTTTTATACATTATTAGTAGGATGATTAATTATTCTTATTAATAAGATGCTTTACATATTACTTTCTATTATATCTCAAATTTTAAATTACTCCAGTTCAGAGTCAATTTTTTAAATTTAAAATATTTACATATATACACAGGCTTCCCTGGTGGCTCAAAAAGTAAAAAAATCTGCCTGTAAGGCAGGCGATCCGAGTTCGATCCCTGGGTCGGGAAGATCCCCTGGAGAAGAGAATGGCAACCCACTCCATATATATATGTAATATATATATATATTTATGGCTGCACTGGGTCTTCTTTGCTGTGCATAGGCTTTCTCTAGTTGCGGCAAGTGGGGGCTACTCTCTGTTGCGGTGCAATGACTTCTTATTGCAGTGGTTTCTCTCGTTGTGGAACACGGGCTCTGGGCACTCTGGCTTTAGTAGTTGTGGAGCATGGGCTTAGTTGCTCTGAGACATAGAGGATCTTCCTGGACCCGGGACGGAACCCATATCGCCTTCATTACAAGGTGGATTCCTAATCACTGGACCATCAGGGTAGTCCCCAGATTCAATGTTAAATGATAGAAACTGCTAGATAACAGTAGATTACAAACTGCTAGATAACAATATAGAATCTTTTTGTACCTGTAAATGAAGTTCACAGGAAAGCAAGCCAAAGTAACATGGTTTCTTCATAATCTGGAGCCCAGTGCCTTCTCTGTAGATCTATTACTGTTTCTAGGTCACTTCCTGGTCCAAGATGCTAATCAAACTGCCTCAGCCATCAAGTTCACATTCCAACAGCAAGATGGGAAATGGGATGAAGAAAATCCCCTCTCCTGTCTTCCCAGAGGTTGCACACAATTTTTTGGCTTACATTCTTTGGTCAGAAATTATTCACATAATTATACGAGAAAGGGAAAATGAAAATTTACACTTTATTTTTG
Organism: Cervus elaphus; assembly: GCF_910594005.1. Lineage (NCBI taxonomy): Eukaryota > Metazoa > Chordata > Mammalia > Artiodactyla > Cervidae > Cervus > Cervus elaphus. Next base: position 28,573,162 of record NC_057836.1, on the reverse strand, counting down.
AAAGTCTCCAGGTGGCCATGTTTCCTGTGAAAAATAATAGGTTTTAAGATGTTAATATACTATTAGGGAAGAACAGCTGTTAGTGTAAACAACTGGGTGAGTTTGCCACAAAATTACAAAGAAACCATTTGTATTCTCACTCAGCACTTCTGAGGCTGGGTTCAGTAGCTCTTCAACTCTTTGCAACCCCATGGACTGCAGCCCCTGCCAGGCTCCTCTGCCCATTGGCTTCTCCAGGCAGGAATACAGGAGTGGGTTGCTATTTTCTCCTCCAGGTGATCTTCCCAACCCAGGGAGCAAACCCACTTCTCCTGAGTCAGCAGGTGGATTCTTTATATATATTCCCCACCACTGAGCCACCAGGGAAGTCCATCACTACCAAGCTTTTACATCAGATATTTAATTTCTTCTTCTAAATTCTTACAACAAAAATATGATTGTTAACAGTAAAGACACCATAGATAGCATTCCTTAAATTAACTTTCTGAATTATTTTTAGTTATAGCTGGCAAGCTGCTAAGAAAAAGGTGGAAGGAAGGAGGTTTCTAACATGCACCTTTGCTCTCAATGGAGTTTATTCTCAGTGGTATCTCTACTATCTTTCATTCTGAAAATGAATTACAAGGCAAACCATACTTTATCTCTTCCACCATAATATGCTAATTTCAGTACATGAGTTTTTGAGAGATTTTGGAGGAGAAAACATTTCCTGTTATGAGTAAATGGCTAAGATTTGAATTATCCCACAGACACTGATGGAACACTGCTTTTTATCATGATAGTTAGCCTCTAATCAAGGTCATCCAAGAGCTGTTCCCAATATACCTTTCTAGGTTTATCTCACACAACTCTTTTTCATGTATCTTTTAAAAATTTATGACATGTTGCAACATGTGAAGTGTTATATGACTTTCTCAAACAAATGAGATCTGTTGTGCCACCCAAATATATCCTGTATCTTTGTTTCCCTATGCTTCAGCCATCTTAGTAGAGTAACTCCCATCACAGAACTATAAACTTATTGGTACAGTGCTTAAGATTCTGCCTTTCAGGTGCAGGGAATTCAAGTTCAATCCCTGGTCTGGGAACTAAGATCTCACATGCTGTGGGGCAACCAACCCCGTGTGCTGCAACTGGAGAAGCTCCCATGCATGACAGCTAGAGAAGCCCTCATACCATAACGACGACCCAGTGCAGCCAAAAAACACACAAAAAACTTATTCCTTAATTTAAGACTTAAAACAAAGATTTACTTCCTTACAAAAGCCTCTCCAGAATCCCACAATCAGAAATGAATCCTTTCTATACTCAGAACTGTTTTTGTGTGCTAAGTCACTTCAGTCATGTCTGACTCTTTGCAACCCTATGGACTGTAGCCTGCCAGGCTTCTCTGTCCATGGGATTCTCCAGGCAAGAATACTGGAGTGGGTTGCCATTTCCTTCTCCAGGGGATCTTCCCAACCCAGGGATCAAACATACATCTCTTATGTCTCCTGCGTTGGCAGGCGGGTTCTTTACCACTAGTGACACCTGGGAAGTCCAAATATAACTATATTATATTCAATATTTCCTATACTATTTTACAGTTGATTTTATTGAATACCCACTGTGAAATCTCTGTGCTAGATTTCATTCATAGCATTTACAGTCTAGTGAGGGACATTAAACAAACAATATTTTCTTATGTACATTCTACAAGCTGTCTCAGGTTTTACTTCTGTTCATCTTGCTTACCTCTACAAGATAAAAAAAAAAAAGGAAAAACTGTCTTATCATCTGTATACCCTCTTTACATGTAGTACTGCGCCTTGCACTGTTGGTTACATATTCAGCAAAAATATTTGATGAGTGAATATTCTTGGTTTGTTTCATTTACTGCTTTCCCCTAACTCCAGGAGAGGCAATAAAAAGTATGTTACCATTATGTTAACTGCTATAGAAAAATTTGTTTAAAATCAAAGCACACATTTAAAAATATATATTTGTTGACTGAAAAACAGCAAAATCTAAAAGTTGAGAATTATGCTTTATTTGGTGGACTTGCTGAGGACTTAAGTCTGGGAGGAAGCCTCTCAGATACCTCTGAGGCACTGCTTGGAAGAGTAAAGGAGGGGTCAGGATATATAGGAGTTTTGCAAAAACAAACCAGGTAGCTGAGCATCAGAAGATTTCTTCTAATTAAAGGAAAAGCAAACATCTCAAATTAATGAACTTAGCATTTTTCTGTGTATGGGAAGATGCAAGAGTCCAGGCTCATTGAAATTATTCCTTTGTTTGGCATTAACTATCTCGGGCCAGTATCCCATTTTTATCTATCCTGAATCCCCTCAGGGTGTATTGTGGTGGGGGACTTAATGGTCACAACATCCTTTGTTTATTGATATGGGAGGTGACATTGCCCATCCACATACATGTATCTTCATTATAGGAATGGTGGAGATGGGGAAGAACCTACAAAATGAAAATCCAGCCTTTATCTTATTAAAAATACAAAGTGTCCCAGTGTAAGATTACATGAATTTCAGGAGAAGACTACATATCAGATGTCCAGTGTCCAGACTTGCAAAAACCATAGAGATGAAAGTAAACCCTGTCTAATCTTTGTCTGCTTTCTGTGATTAAAAGAAAGAACACACCATAAAGAAGTGATCTTTAGGCATTCTGGGGAATACTTACATCCTGCTACAACTACTGTGTATCATGATGTTTTCTGGCTCAGCAGCATTTGCCTTGTTTTGTCTTTATCCAGTCTTCAGATCATAATTAGGAATCCGGTCATTCTTTCCCCAGCTCAGATTCAATTAGCCATATGTTACAGGCAGCAAACACAGTGGCTATCAGACTTCAGCAATTACCAAGGGGAAAGAAGGTTGTGGGGTCAAAATTGTGGACTTAAAATTCATAAAGTAGAGGCAAACTCCTAATTACAGAGCATTAATCAGAATTTTTGTCTGATCATTCATCTGTCATCTCCACGGACCAGCTCTGGAAATAGCAGCCTCCTATCCGTGTGAGACAGAAGAGTGGAGCTCCTAGAGCAAAGGTATCAGAAAAGGAAATGAGTTAATATGCAATTCTGTTTACTTTCTCCATCTCAACAATGAGAAAAATCAATAGGCTTACAGAATATGGCAACTGTACTTTCCAATGAAGGCTCTTTAGAAGGTAGGTTTTTTTGTTTGTTTGTTTGTTTTGTTGTTGTTTTTTGTAACTTACAAAGGCTGATTCCAAACAAGTGGTTTTCTCACTGTGGGACACTTTATGCTTAATTAGGGTTGTGCTGGGTCAGCTCTGCTGTGGGAAAGGCTTAGTGTGGAGGATCACCATTAAATTCATTTTACTCAAAAAAGGTGAAGTTAAATTTAAAAATTTAACATTGAAAGCTGTGTGAGTTCTGAACTTTTCTTCTCTGTTACACGCTGATTTGTTAGAGAAAGGGGGTTGGAAGTCCTAAGGGGCACATAACATTTAAAAAAAAAAATTAGTTAAAAGAAAATGAGTATTGAGGCATGGAGTTCTTGAGGAAAAACACATAATTAGGAAGGTTTGGTGAAGAAATCTACTACTTTATAAAAACCTATTAATTTTTGGCTAACCCACCCATTCATGCTCTTCTCCAAAGAAGGAACAGAGTTACAATACAGCCACACTCCATTAAAAATAAAATTTATTCCACAGCAGGTCTGCCTCCTGGGCTAGCTTCCTCTTAGAAAAGGCCTATTATAGATCCCAGTAATTTTCCCATGAGTTCTACAAAGAGTGTTTCTTCGTGGTGGGTTTGAGTAGTTTATCCACTATAATTTAAATGTCTCAAAGGATGTCACTTCAAGTCATTTCCCTCAGGAAAGTAGCTCCAGCCTGAAAAATATCTTCATTAAGAGATTTCTCTAGCATTTAACCTGGGAATTTTCCATTCTGTTTTATCTGGCATCAGAAATATGTCCTTTTCTCCCCAGCCTGACCACTGAACTTTGTTTGAGGAGCCAGTATGCTGGCATGAGAAGGGTGGTTGCCTTTTCTTCATAAAATAAGTATAATTGAGCTCAATTATACTGAGCACATGAAAATTCCCATTTGCTTTCATCCGCTCTATGTATGTGTTGGAGACACCAGTTTTGAGAATTTGGTCAAGGAGAAATTGAGCTTCGTTTAGAGGAGGATGAAGGCCAGTGGAGAGAATTTTTAAATGTAAATTTTAATTACTTCATACAAATAGAGTTGTTGTTTTTTTTAAGAAAATATTGAGAAGTTAAACTTTAATCTGGCAAAATGGAAATTGAGGAAACCAAAGAAGTTACAAGAACATGTGTGTGAAGCTTCAGAACTGTTTCCTTTGGAGGCAAAAATAAACAAATGAAAAACTGGGAAAGCATTTTGCTAAGTAGTCAAGGCACAGACTTCTGATCCCTTTATGAACTTCTACCAAAATTCTTTAGCTTTAAATGCTTCTACTTTAATTTTAATAACTTAATTGGAATGACAAAGGAGGAAAGTATTGTGGAAGCCAATATATTAAAAGATTGTTAAGGAAGGCCTGAGAGCCCTGTGGTACCGATAATTCGCTCAGCTCCATGGGGATGTGGATTTTTGTCACTGGAGTCCTTGGACTTTTCAATGTGTGTGCAGCTGACAGTTCTATGGGAAGCAGAGCACTCCAACGAAGGTCCTAGAGCGTCCGTAGATGGAATAGTGCAAGAAAATACACACACACACACATATAAACTACACATAGTTCAAAATGGTTGCTTCTGACAACCTTGTAATTCAACTTTTGTAAAAAGAAAACTCTAGGGACTTCGCTGGAGGTCCAGGTGTTAAGAATCCACTTTGCAATGCGGGGTCATGGGTTTAATCCCTGATCGGGGAACTAAGATCCCACATGCAACTACTGAACCCCGGGCCACAAGTAGAGAGTCCCTGCACTGCAGTGAAAGATCCCACATGATGCAGCTAAGACCCAAGACAGCCAAATAATAAATAAAAAGTAATATTTAAAACAAACAAGGAAAACTCCAACGTCCTCCATTTAAATCAATGTCATGATGGCTTCAGTAAGGATTGTTGTGTTGAGCTGTCATATAGGATTATTCAAGTTACCATACAAAGGCCAGGCCTGAATTTAACAGGCCATTGGTTGCAACTAGCCAGTGTCAGTGGACACCACCCACTGGTTCACGTTGAAGCTTTCTTAAGCTTTTAAATTCTGAAATTAAGAGTTTAAGAAATACAAGGATTTATTGCAGCAATGTTTACAATTGCCAAGCCATGGAAGCAAACTAACTTGCTTCTATTGACAGATGAATGGATAAAGAAGATGTAGTATATATATACAATGGAATACCACTCAGTCATAAAAAGTATGGAGTCATGTCACTTGCAGCAACATGGATGGAACTAGAGATTATCATGCTAAATGAAGAAAGTCAAAGACAAATATCATAACATATTGTTTACGTGTGAAATCAAAAAAAAATTATACATATTAACTCGCATACAAAACAGAAATAAACCCACAGAAAACAAACTTATGGTTACCAAAAGGGAATGGTGGGGGGGATACACTAGGAGTTTAGGATTAACATATACACACTGCTATTTATAAAACAGAAAATCAACAAAGGCCTACCATATAGCACAGTGAACTATACTCAATATTTTGTAATAATGTATAAGGGATAAGAATCTGAAAAAGAATGCCAAGAATATATGTATATATATAACTGAATCACTTTCTTGCACACCTGAAACTAACACAATATTATAAATCAATTAAACTTTGATTTAAAAAATTAAAAACAACGTTCAAGGTGATCCTGCTATTTGTAGCAACATGAATGGAACTTGAAGGCATTATGTTAAGTGAAATACAGCAGATCAGTCAGTCAGTCAGTTATGTCCAACTCTTTGCAACTACATGGATTATAGCCCACCAGGCTCCTCTGTCCATGGGATTATCCAGGCAAGAAACCTGGGGTGGGTTGCCATTTCCTCCTCTGGGGGATCCTCCCAACCCAGAGATTGAATCCACTTCTCCTGCATTGGCAGGCTGATTCTTTATCACTGTGAAACTCTGAAATGCATCAGATAGGGAAAGACAAATACTGCATGATATTCACTTATATGTGAGTGAATTTTTTGAAAAAAGGCAAACTGGTAGATACAAGGGAAGATTGTTGGTGCCAGAGTTGGTGGTGGGTGGGGGATGGCAAAATTGGTAAAGGTGGTCCAAAGGTACAAGCTTCCAGTTTTAAGAAAAATAAGTCCCAGGGATGTAAGGTACAGTATGGCATCTTCCCAACCAAGAGATCCAACTCAGGTCTCCTGCACTGCAGGCAGATTCCTTCCATCTGAGCCACCAAGGAAGCTCAACTATGTGGGGTGATAGATGTTAACTAAATCTTGCTTGCAATGTATCAGATCATTATCAGTACACCTAAAGCTAATACAATATTATATATCAGTTATATTTCAGTTAAAAAAAAATTCCCATTATCACTAAATTGATTAAATTTCCAAAGACAATTTGAAGAAAAATGAAAGAAATAAAGATATATGAAAAGGCATGAAAAAAAAAATGTGTGCCATAATGATTTATCACAAAGCAAGTCTTGCAACTACCACTCAGATCAAGAAATAGAATCTGGCCAGCATTCCCAAAGCCCCTGTTGCATCCCCTTCACCTCCTCCTGGTACTTACAGTAATCACTTCCCGCTTGCTTTATAGTTCCAATGTATCCCAAACTCTATAGTCCTGCCTCTTTTGAACTTTACAGTAAATGGAATCCTATAGAATAAATGCTGTCATGACAGACTTTTTCTTCTCAATATATTTGTAAAATTTGTTTTATAAATAAAATTTGTAAAATTTGATCACAGCTGTAGTTAGTTCGTTTTCACTATTTTATAACCTTTGATTGTATATATCTGAAATTTATTTATCTATTTTATTCCCTTTTTTCCAGGAAAAGAAAAGATTTATTATTTGCAGCAAATAAGAACACTGGGGATCTTCCCAAAATAGTGTCTCCTATTTATCTATTCTACTCATAATGTATGTTTGGGTATTTCCAATTTGAGATAGGAATAATACCATTAAGAGCATTCTTCTCCAGTCTCTTGGTGCACATGTATACACATTTCTCTTCTCTCTCTTCCTAGGAGTGGAAATGCTGGGTCCTAGGGTGTGCTTGTATTCAACTCTGCTGCAAGTGCCAATCTCTTTTCTAAGGAGGTTGTACTAATATACTTGCCAAGCAGCAGTGAATAAGAGTTCCTGCTGCTCGCTACTTGCCTCAATGACTGGTATTATCAGTCTTTTAAATTTTAGCCATTTTGATGGGTTTTGTAGTCAAAGGAGAATTCACTTTTCGCACAACTCTTCTGACACCAAATGTGTGGGCTTTTCAAACCAAGAAATTCTCTAATCCTCTGTTGGCACCCGTGGATGTTACATGATTTAATTCAATTCTGACCCACCTGGAGTTAGTATAGACCCTACAGCATAAAGGCTCAGTCCCACGACACTGCCCCCACCTTAGATGCTAATTGCAAGTATTAACAGAAGGTTCCAGGTTACTCACACTTCTGTCTTACTCGACTAAAAATTGGGGGTTCTCTTAACCCCCTTAATATGAGGTATGAAAATTTGCTATAATGGTTCACAGAACCTAGTTTTATTTTATTTTATTATCACCAGTTTATTTTAAAGAATGTTATTGTTGTTTTTCAGTCACTCAGTCATGTCTGACTCTTTGAGAACCCACGGACTGCAGCACCCCAGGCTTCCCTGTCCTTCACTATCTCCTGGAGTTTGCTCAAACTCACGTCCACTGAGTCGGTGATGTTATCCAACCATCTCATCCTCTGCTGCCCCCTTCTTCTCTTGCCCTCAATCTTCCCAGCATCAGGGTCTTTTCCAATGAAAAGAATGTTATAAGGGTGCGTTAGATAGCTAGATGAAGAGGTACACAGTGCAAGGTGTGGGAAAGGGGTGTGGACCTTCCGTGTATTCTCTGGTTGTGCCAACTTCTCAGCACCTCCGTTTATCTACCGACCTGCACTCCGCTCTTTAGGGTTTTAACGGAAGTTTACTATCAGTACATGGGCATGGTTGATTAAATGACTAGCCGTTGGTGATTAATGCAACTGTAGTCTCTCACACCTTCCTGGATGTTGGTGGATGTGGGGCTGAAATTTCTAAGTTTCTAATTATGCCTTGAGTTTTCTGGGAATTAGCCCTCATCATGAAACTATCCAGGGATCCCGGTGACCAGTCATCTCATTAGCTTGTGAGGAAACATGCCTATCACTCTGGAGATATCAAGCAACTCAGAAACTCTTATGTCAAGAACCAGGGATTTAGACCAAATATTATAACAAAAATGCTCCTGTTACTCCTGTCATTCAGGAAATTACAGGGTTTTAGGAGTTCTGTGTCAGCAATTAAGGGCAGAGGCCAAATATAATATTTCTTGTCACAGTAGTGTTATCTCACATAGTGTTTGTTTACATTTCCCCTGACGTTACATTAGTCAAAGTGAAGTTGCTCAGTTGTGTCCAACTGTTTGCGACTCCATGGACTGTAGACTACAAGGCTCCACTGTCCAGGGGACTTTCCAGGCAAGAGTACTGCAGTGGGTTGCCATTTCCTTCTCCAGGGGATCTTCCCAACCCAGGGATTGAACCCGGGTCTCCTACACCGCAGGCAGACGCTTTACCATCTGAGTTACCAAGGAAGAGTTATTCAACTCATATGCTCATATAGTCGCTGGCTATTAACTATCATAATTTGTGAAGTGGCTGTTCAAATCTCTTCCCCATCTTCCTTTTGGTTGCCAGAATTTATTATTATTATTATTTTTAAATTTATTTTATTTTTGATGATACCATATGGCACTTGGGATCTTAGTTCCCTGACCAGGGATCAAACCTGTGCCCTCTGCATTGGAAGCACAGAGTCTTAACCAATGGATCACCAGGGAAGTCCCAGATTTTATTATTATTGCTGTTGATTTGCAGAATTGTTTAGGTGATTCAAAATACTTTGTCTCTCACTCTGTGGCTTACTTTGTACTTCCTTATGGGTGTTTTAATGAACTTGAAATAGCAAAATTTATAAATCTTTCCTTTATGATGATACTTTTGGTGTCTTGTTATAAAGTATTTTCCTACCCTAGATCATGAATATATTCATCTATCTTATCTTCTAAAAGCTTCAGAGTTCTATATTTCACATTTAAATCTGCAATCCGTCTGGAGCTGTTTTTTCTGAATGGTATGTAATTGAATTCAAGTCCATTTCCCCCTGCCTCCATACCCAGCAACCCCCAATGGGGATAACCAATATTCTCAACAACATTTATTGTAAAGTTTTGCTTTTCCTAAGGTTCAGAAGTGTTATCTTAGTCATTCAGGAATCTATAAATGCACAGTCTTGATTTTATCCCCTTATTTTGTCTATTCTTTCATTAATATTCTCTTGTCTTCATTACAGCCACATGAGGAAAACTATCAGTGTCTTGTAGACTAGGGTCTCCCACCATGAATTTCTTTAAGGGTACCCTCACTATTCTTAGTCTATTGCCTTTCCATTGATTGCCATTTTGGAATCAAGCGAGTCCACTGAATTTTAATATATTTTCTAGAATCTGCTCTTTGAATTCCATAAAAGCAACAGTAAGCCAAGTAGATACACATAAACATCAACATACACTTAAAACAATCTGGTCACATGGGTAACAGCTACTGTTGGGCTGTGCCCAACTTTTAAAAAACACAACAAAGTAACAAAATAAATCTGACCACTGAAACAGCTACTTATTAAGCCCCATATCCCTTATTAGAGTATTTCTCAAACAAAAGTTATTTTTTAAGAACCAAATGTATTTGACAATCTAAACCTCTAAGGAGGTCACCCACCACTGACTCTAAGGGAGACTGTTACATGGGGGTGAAGAACATACAGAAACAAAATAGAGAAAATATCAAGCTGTGTCAGTTTCCTTAAGGTGTCAGCCCAATCTTACCAGCTGACCAGAGTCCATCACCTGTGAACTGTGACCCTCCTTCCGGGCAAGTCGCTTTCCTCCATGCGCCAGACCAGTTCCGTTGACATCTCAGCCTCTGTCTCCACCTCCTTGCCTTTTCCCTTGGCCTTCTCGCACAACTCGGATACTCTATCATCAGCCTCTCCATAGGGAGGCCGGATGCGATTCAAGGTGCCCTGCTCCGAGGCCTCCACCTGTGTTTTCATCTGGATGAGCAGACGGTCCACCTCCCGCCACTTGCTTCTGGTCCTCAGACATGCGCTCCTGGATTCTCAGTTGAGCGCTTTGATGTCCTCCCGCAGGCAGCTGATGCCTGGGAGCAGAAACTGCTTAAAATCTACCTCGGGCTCCAGCACACCCACCTCCTCCAGAGCTTCTACTTGGTCCAGGGCCAAGATCCCCATTTTTCCTGCCACTGCTTCAGACCCACAGCCCCGGGACTATTACTGCTCAACAATCTCTGCTGCAGTCGAAGCGACCCACACTCCTGGTCAATAGTATTCCTGAATTATCTTTTAAAATAATAATAAAATTTCCCTTTACTCCTCCCACTTCCCAGCTGATCTGGAAAGAAATGCCTCGCAGGCATACAGCGGAGCCCTCAACTCGCTGGTGTTAGTGATTCTTTCACAACACAGCCAGTCCTGTGTATCTTATGTTAGGTTTGATGTTTGGTAATTGGATGTTTCCAGTTTTGTTGAGTAAATGGTCTAAACTCTTATTTTCTGACTGTTCATTGCTGATATACAGAAATATGTTTGTGTCTAGGTGAAGCCTTTAGAGAGACTTCCCTGGTGGCTCAGATGGTAAAGCTTCTGCCTACAATGTGGGAGACTTGGGTTCGATCCCTGGGTCGGGAAGATCTCTTGGAGAAGGAAATGGCAACCCACTCCAGTATTCTTGCCTGGAAAATCCCATAAACGGAGGAACCTGGTAGGCTACAGTCCATGGGGTTGCAAAGAGTTGAACACTGAGCGACTTCACTTCACTTGAAGCCTCTAGAAGATAACAGAGGAGGAGACTTACGACCTGTCATACAAAAAGAAATGCTTTTGTGTATTTTATATAGCAACTCGTTGAACTCTCTTGTTAGTGTCAAGTATCTGTAATTCTTATGGAGTTTCTTCTCCCTCACCCCAGCTTTACTGAGATATAATTGACATATTCAGTTCAGTTCAGTTCAGCTGCTCAGTCGTGTTCGATTCTCTGCGACCCCATGAATCGCAGCACGCCAGGCCTCCCTGTCCATCACCAACTCCCGGAGTTTACTCAAACACATGTCTGCGGAGTCAGTGATGCCATCCAGCCATCTCATCCTCTGTCGTCCCCTTCTCCTCCTGCCCCCAATCTCTCCCAGCATCAGGGTCTTTTCCAATGAGTCAGCTCTTCGCATCAGATGGCCAAAGTATTGGAGTTTCAGCTTCAGCATCAGTCCTTCCAATGAACACCCAGGACTGGTCTCCTTTAGGATGGACTGGTTGGATCTCCTTGCAGTCCAAGGGACTCTCAAGAGTCTTCTCCAACACCACAGTGCAAAAGCATCAATTTTTTGGAATTCAGCTTTCTTCACAGTCCAACTCTTACATCCGTATTTGACAACTGGAAAAACCATAGCTTTGACTAGATGGACCTTGGTTGGCAAAGTAATGTCTCTGCTTTTTAATATGCTATCTAGGATGGTCATAACTTTCCTTCCAAGGAGCAAGTGTCTTTTAATTTCATGGCTGCAGTCACCATCTGCAGTGATTTTGGAGCCCCCCAAAATAAAGTCTAACACTGTTTCCACTGTTTCCCCATCTATTTCCCATGAAGTGATGGGACCAGACGCCTTGATCTTAGTTTTCTGAATGTTGAGCTTTAAGCCAAATTTTTCACTCTCCTCCTTCACTTTCATCAAGAGGCTTTTTAGTTCCTCTTCACTTTCTGCCACAAGAGTCGATAGCGTGTAAATTTAAGGTGTACAATTTGATGATTAGATATAGTAAAATGACTAGCACAATTAGGTTAGGTAACATAACCATTGGGCTTCCCTGGTGGCTCAGTGGTAAAGAATGTGCCTGCCAACGCAGGCAATGTGGGTTCAATCCCTGGGTGGCTAAGATCCCCTGGAGAAGGAAATGGCAACCCTCTCTAGTAGTCTTCCCTGGGAAATGCCATGGACAAAGGAGCCTAACTAGCTATAGTTCATGGGGTCGCAAAGAGTTGGACATGACTGAGTGACTAACACTTGTACTTTCATAATTAATATACAATATTATATTAGTTTCAGATAAAATAGATAGCTAATAAGAACCTACTGTATAACACAGGGAACTTAACTTACTACTCTGCAGGTATCTCTTTGAGATAGTCATTTAGTTTCCTTCAGATAAACACTCAGAACTGGAATTTGCTATACGATATGATAGTTCTATTTGTGCGTGTTTAACCTCCATATTATTTTCCAAAATGGCTGTCCCATTTACATTCCTTTTTTGAAATGTCGGTGAACACAAGCACGTGGCATCTGTGAATAATGAGAAAGTGTTATTTTTTATTTCTTCCTTTCCAATTGTCTCTCTCTTTTCTATAATAGCTATGTTCCCTGTTTGCACTGTCTGGGACCTTCAGTTCAGTGTTGAATAGAATGGTGATAGCAGACATGCTTGTCTTGTTCCAGGTCTCAGTAGGAACGCTTTTATCATTTCACAACTAACCTTAATGCTTGCTGTGTTGATACAACAAGAAATGTTTCTTGTTGATGCTGTTTTTGAAACAGACAAATTCCAGTCTCTTCCTCTTTTGCTAAAAATATTATAAACAGTAAATTTTATCACAGTATTTTCTCCATTTATTAAGATAGTCATGCTATTTTTCTTTTCTTCCATTAACATGATAAATTACATTGATTGATTTTTGGCTGTTCAGTCAATTTTGTATTCCTGGAATAAACCCAATTTTTATATTTTGCTAAATTTGATTTGTTAATATTTTACTTGGACTTTTTTCAATCTGTGTTATGAGTGACATTAGCTTGGAATTTTTCTTTTTCATGATGTTTGTGTCATGTTTTGATATCAAGGTTATTAAGCTCCCTTAAAAATGATGGGAAGTTGTCCCTGGTTTACTGTCCTCTAAAAAAGTCTGTTTAAATGTTTGGTAGAACTCACCAGCAAAACCATCTGGGCCTGTGGTTATTCTCTGTGGGAAGGAATTAAATTACCAATCCAATTTCTTCAATAGTTATAAAACAATTTAGGCTTTCTATTCTTGTATTTGATTTGTAGCTGTGTTTTTGTCCGTGTTATCTGAATTTTTAAGTTTACTGGCACGAAGTTTTTCATAATGTCCTCTTATGATCATTTTGATGTCTGTATGATCTATAGTAGGAGTCAGAAAACCGAAGCTCTCAGGCCAAATCTGACCCATGGCCTGTTTTCGTTTGGCTCAGTGAGCTAAGAATAATTTTTATATTTTTAAAGGATTTTTAAAAGCAAATGAAAACAAAACAACAGCAAACACACACACACACAAGAATATGAGACAGAGACCTTAATTCCTGTTCTTATCTTTATATTCTCTTCATTTTCTTTATTTTTAAAAATTTTATTGAGGTATATTTGATTATACTGTTGTGTTAATTTCTGCTATACAGAAAATGATCCAGTTGTACATATATATTATTTTTCATTATGGTTTATCACAGGATATTGAATATAGTTCCCTGTACCCTACAATAGGAACTTGTTTATCCATTTAGTATGTAATAGTTTGCATCTGCTAATCCCAAACTCCCAATCCTTCCTTCCCCCACTCAACCCCCTTGACAACCACAAATCTGTTCTCTATGTCTGTGAGACTGTTTTTGTTTTGTAGATATGTTCATTTGTATCATATTTTAGATTCCGTGTGTAAGCAAAATCATATGGCATTTGTCTTTCTTACTTACTTTGCTTAGTATGATCATCTCTAGATCCATCCATGTTTCTGGGAATGGCATTATTTAATCTTTTTTTATGACTGATTGACATTACATTGTATATATTTACCAAATCTTCTTTATTCATTCATCTGTCAATGGACACTTAGGTTGCATTTACATGTCTTGGCTATTATAACTAGTGCTGCTTTGACCATCAGGGTGCATGCATCCTTTCACATTATAGTTTTGTCTGAATATATGGCCAGGAATAGGATTGCTGGAATCATATGACAACTCTATTTTTAGTTTTCTAAGGAACCTCTATAGGCTTTCCACAGTGGCTACACTAATTTATATTCCCACCAACCATGTAGGAGGGTTCCCTTTTCTCCACACCCCCTCTAACATTTGTTATTTATAGATGTTTTAGTGATGGCCATTCTGACTGGTGTGAGGTGGTACCTCATTGTAGTTTTGATGTGCATTTCTTTAATAATTAGTAATAATGAATATCTTTTCATGTGCCTAATGGCCATCTGTATATCTTCTTTAGGTTGGTTTTTTTGTTGTTATTGCTATTGAGTTGTGTGAACTGTTGGTATATTTTGGAGATTAAGCCCTTATCAGTCACATCATTTGCAAATATTTTCTCTCAATCTGTAGGCTGTCTTTTCATTTTGTTTATATTTTCCTTTACTGTAACATTATAAGCAAACAAAAACTTATAAGTTTAATTAGATAGGTCCCATCTGTTTATTTTTTATTTTATTTCTAATGCCTTGGGAAACTGGCCTAAGAAAACATTTGCACGATTTATAGCAGATAATGTTTTGTCTATATTCTCTTCTATGAGTTTTATGGTGTCTTATCTTATACTTAAGTCTTTAAGCCATATTGAGTTTATTTTTGAATATTGTATGACGGTATGTTCTAACTTCATTGATTTGCATGCAGCTGTCCAGCTTTACTTCATTTTTAATTATTTTACTTAGTTTCCTATTCTCAGCTATCTTCTTGAGAGGCTGATTTTTGTAAATAATCGATGTGTATTTGAAAAAGTCAAGTTTGCTATGTTATTTGATTCTTCTATATCCTTCCTAAATTCCTGTCTTCTTACTCTAGTAAGTTAGTGAGAGTTGCATAAAAAACTCGTTTATTGTGGATTTGAATACTTACCCTTGTAATTCTGATAAAATCTTGCTGTACATATTTTGAGATGATATTATTAGAATAATAATAAAATAAATAAGGAATAATAAAGGAATACTATGAACAACTTTATGTGCACATATTGTATAACCTGTTGAAGCTGGCCAATTCTTTTAAAGATACAATTTGCCAAAACTCACACAAGAAGAAATAGGCCATCTGAATAGGTCTGAATCTGTTAAAGGAATTGAGTTAGCTACTTTTTAAACAGTAAGCACCAAGCCCAAAGAGGTTCACTGGTGATTTCAATGAAACATCTTAGGAAGAAATTATACCAATTCTCTACAATGTCTTCCAGAAGATATAGACAGAGGAAAAACTTTATAATTCATTCTATGAAGTCAGCATTATCCTGATACCAAAACCAGACAAAGACATTGCAAGAAAACTACAGACATATCTGGCATGAAAATGATGTAAAAATCATAAACAAAATATTAGCAAATCAAATCCAACAATATATAAAAAGATTTATAAACCACAACCAAGTGCAACCTATGCTAGGTGTGCAAGGCTAGTTCAATATTTTAAAATCAATTAATGTAATTCATCATAATATCAGGTTAAAATAGAAAAACCACATGATCTTATCATAGATGCAGAAAAGCATTTGATTAAATCCAAAACTCATTTTAAGTAAAGACTCCATTTTGATACATGGGAACTTTCCCAACTTGATAAAGAAAAAAAACCTTGAGCTAATGCTATATTTAATAGTGAGAAACTTGAAGTTTTCCCAGTAAAACCAAGTACAAGGGAAGGATATCCCCTCTTACCACTCCTTTTCAATATTATACTGGAAGTTACAGCTCAAGATGGATCATAGACCTAAATGTAAAACATAAAACCATGAAATTACTAGACAACATAGAAGATAACATAGAAGGAAAACTAGATGACATTGGTATGTGATGATTTTTTAGATACCCAGAGGAATAATCCATTAAAAATGATTGATAGGCTAGACTTCATTAAAATTAAAAAGTGTAAAGTGAAGTTGCTTAGTCATGTCCAACTCTTTGCGACCCCATGGACTATAACCTATCAGGCTCCTCTGACCATGGGATTTTCCAGGCAAGAATACTGGAGTGGGTTGCCATTTCCTTCTCCAAGGGATCTTCCCAACCCAGGGATCGAACTCGGGTCTCCTGTATTGCAGGCAGATGCTTTACCATCTGAGCCACCAGGGAAGCCCAAAATTAAAAATACTTCCCTGCAAAAGGCACTGTCAAGAGAATAACAAGACAAGCCACAGACTGGGAGAAAATACTTGCAAACACATCTCATAAAGGACCACTATCCAAAATATACAAAGAACTTTTAAAAGCCAAAAATAAGAAAACTAACAACCAGATTTCAAAAAGGCCAAAGGCCTGAATAAAGACCTCACCAAAGAAGGTATATGGATGGCAAACAAGCAAAGGATAAGATGCTTAACATCATACGTTATTAGGGAACTGCAAACCAAAACAGTGAGCTACCGTCACCTAGCTATTAAAACAACCAAAACCCAAAGCACTGTCAACACCAATTGCTAACAAACATGTGGAAAAGTAGGAACTCTTGTTCATTGCTAGTGGGAATGCAAAATGGCATAAGCACTTTAAAGCAGTTTCATGTTTGGTGTTTTTTTTTTATGAAATTAAGCATTTTTATCATGTGATCCAGCAATTGTACTCCTCGGTATTACCCAAAGGAGTGGGAAAATATGTGCACAAAAAACCTACACATGAGTGTTTATAAAAGCTTTATTCAAGATTGTCAAAACTTGAAAGCAACCAAGATGTTTCAGTAGATGAAAGCGTAAAGAAGTTCTGGTACATCCTGACAAGGGAGCATTATGCAGAACTAAAAAGAAAGTAGCTATCAAGCCATGAAAATACATGGAGGAAACTTGTGTGTGTATTGCTAAGTGAAAGAAGCCAATCTTAAAGTGTATGGTGTCCTGGAAAAGGAAAAACTATGGACCTAGTAAAATCAGTGATAGCAACGAGTGTTTTCCAGGGTTGATGAAGTGAGTAGGCTGATTACAAAGGATACTTAGGGCAGTGAAAATACACTATATGATACCATAATGAAAGAGTGTTGTTGAATCTCTAAGTCATGTCGGGCTCTTTGCAACCCCGTGAACTGTTGCCGGCCAGGCTTTTCCAGACAAGAACACTGGAGTGGGTTGCCATTTCTTTTTCTAGGGGATCTTCCAGACCCAAGGATCGAACCCATGTCTCCTGGATTGGCAGGTGGATTCTTTACCACTGAGCCACCAGGGAAGTCCTTAATGAAAGATACCTGTCATTATACATTTGTCTAAACCCGAAGAAGGAATACCACAAAGAGTGAACTGTAATGTAAACTATGGACATTAGGTGCTTATGATGTGCCAATGTAGGTTCATCAGTTGTAACAAATGTACCACTCTAGTGAGGGATATTGATAACAGGGGAGGCTACGCATGTGTTGGACCAGGGCATATATGGGAAATCTCTGTACCATTCCCCTAATTTTGCTGTAAAACTTTAACTGCACTTAAAGAGCAGTTTAAAAATAATAATAATAATAAAGGGTAGAATATGGGATGAGGAGAAATTGGGGGAGTGTGATCAAAAAGTGCAAACTTCTAATTAAGAGATTAAGTACTAGAAATGTAACATACAACGTGATGACTGGTTAACACTGTTTTCCTACGGTATATAGGAAAGTTGTTAGCAGAGTGACTGTTAATAGAACTCCGAACAGTTCTTATCACAAGGTGATTATTTTTTTTCTTGTATGTACGTGAGAAGATGGATATTCACTAAACCTATTGTGACAATCATTTCATAATATATGTAAATCAAGCCATCATGCTTTAAACATATACAGTGATATATGTCAATTATTTCCAAAAAGTAAAAGCCAAAAACTAGAAAAAAATTGGTGAGGACTTTATTTTGGTTTGCTTTAAGTGTCAGGGGAAGGAGTTTGCATATAAGCCATTCCAATTTTTTTTTCCTGTTGTGCTTTTCAGCATGTGGGAGCCTTTTTCCCCAGCCAGGAATGGAACTCGAATCCCCTGCATTGAAAACGTGGAGTCTTAACCACTAGACCATCAGGGAGGTCCTCCATACCAAATTTCTGAATGTCATTTTTCTGACCTAAATTCAAGCTGTTCATAATCATAAGCAGTATGAAAGACTATGATTTAAAGCTTTAGACATCTTTTCATAACTTTACCAAGAATAAATGATCTTAATCATTTATTCTTAAACATCCAGTTTTAATAATTATTCTACCGTCTCACTTCATTTTTCTCAAGAAACAAGTGAGGTAGATTTTTATAAGCATAAAGAACAAATGAGTGCTCATTTGTTATCCCTATGTGAAAATACTCATGTTGAAAGTAAAAGTCACTCAGTCATTTCTGATTCTTTGTGACCCCATGGACTATACACAGTCCATGGAATTCTCCAGGCCACAATATTGAAGTGCATAGCCTTTCCCTTCTCCAGGGGATCTTCCCAACCCAGGGGTCAAACCAGATCTCCCTCATTGCATGCGGATTCTTTACCAGCTGAGCCACAAGGGAAGCCTAGGAATACTGGAGTGGATAGCCTATCTTGTCTCCAGTGGATCTTTCCCACCCAGGAATAGAACCAGGGTCTCCTGCATTACAGGCAGATCCTTTAACAACTGAGCTATCAGGGAAGCCCACTCATGTTGGGTATTCCTTTATTTTCATTTGAATGGTGACCTTTGAGATAAAAATAACTGGAGAGACAAAGTGAAAGTCTGGCCTCAGAATTGGCTCAGTCCCAGAGCTCTGTATGTGCCAAGTCGTGCCTTGAAGAGTGGCTGCCAGGTGATTCTGGTTTGGTGGTTGGAGATGCACAAAGGTTAAGATTCAGGACCCATTCAACCATGACAGAGCTGCAGAGGGACTTACTCAACAAACGCCAACTTGAAGTCAGCGAAAGGAGGATGAAATGGAAGGGGCAGCAGGGGAGGGCTCTCAGGGCTTTATAGGGACACTCATCTATTCAACAGAAAGCTGCTCTGAACTTTAGACCAGCCTTGACTTCTGCCTTACCTAACAGTCACCAAATTTACAGCAACCATATCTTCAATGATTCATTGCCTACTAAACTGTTCATTCTGATTTCCCCGAATCCCACCTTCCCATCTTTCCATCTGTTGACTCTGAGGGTTCAGAAAAAGACAATTCTCAGCTGGGATGGGACTCTGGTACCCTTACCTGACAGGAGAGGTATCTAGTACATGACTGGTTCCATGCCTTACTTGACAACTTACGGGTGGTGAGAACATCAGTTCAGTTCAGTTCAGCTGCTCAGTCGTGTACGATTCTTTGCGACCCCATGAATTGCAGCACGCCAGGCCTCCCTGTCCATCACCAACTCCCAGAGTTTATTCAAACTCATGTCCATCGAGTCAGCGATGCCATCCAGCCATCTCATCCTCTGTCATCCCCTTCTCCTCCTGCCCCCAATCCCTCCCAGCATCAGTGTCTTTTCCAAGGAGTCAACTCTTTGCATGAGGTGGCCAAAGTATTGGAGTTTCAGCTTCAGCATCAGTCCTTCCAATGAACACCGAGGACTGGTCTCCTTTAGGATGGACTGGTTGGATCTCCTTGCAGTCCAAGGGACTCTCAAGAGTCTTCTCCAACAGCACAGTTCAAAAGCATCAATTTTTTGGCGCCCAGCTTTCTTCACAGTCCAACTCTCACATCCATAGATGACTACTGGAAAAAATAGCCTTGACTAGACGGACCTTTGTTGGCAAAATAATGTCTCTGCTTTTTCATATGCTATCTAGGTTGGTCATAACTTTCCTTCCAAGGAGCAAGTGACTTTTAATTTCATGGCTGCAATCACCATCTGCAGTGATTTTGGAGCCCCCAAAAATAAAGTCTGACACTGTTTCCACTGTTTCCCTATCTATTTCCCATGAAGTGATGGGACCAGATGCCATGATCTTAGTTTTCTGAATGTTGAGCTTTAAGCCAATTTTTTTGCTCTCCTCTTTCATCAGGAAGCTTTTTAGTTCCTCTTCACTTTCTTCCATAACGGTGGTGTCATCTGCATATCTGAGGTTATTGATATTTCTCCCCGCAATCATGATTTCAGCTTGTGCTTCTTCCAGCCCAGCATTTCTCATGATGTACTCTGCAAGTAAGTTAAATAAACAGGGTGACAATATACAGCCTTGACATACTCCTTTTCCAATTTGGAACCAATCTGTCATTCCATGTCCGGTTCTAACTGTTGCTTCCTGACCTTCATATAGGTTTCTCAAGAGTCAGGTCAGGTGGTCTGGTATGCCCATCTCTTTCAGAATTTTCCAGTTTATTGTGATCCACACAGTCAAAGGCTTTGGCATAGTCAATAAAGCAGAAATAGATGTTTTTTTGGAATACTCTTGCATTTTCGACGATCCAGCGGATGTTGGCAATTTGATCTCTGGTTCCTCTACCTTTTTTAAAACCAGTTTGAATATCTGGAAGTTCATGGTTCATGTATTGCTGAAGCCTGGCTTAGAGAATTTTGAGCATTACTTTACTAGCATGTGAGATGAGTGTAATTGTGCGGCAGTTTGAGCATTCTTTGGCATTGCCTTTCTTTGGGATTGGAATGAAAACTGACTTTTTCCAGTCCTGTGGCCATTGCTGAGTTTTCCAAATTTGCTGGCATATTGAGTGCAGCACCTTCACAGCATCATCCTTCAGTATCTGAACTAGCTCAACTGGAATTCCATCACCTCCACTAGCTTTGTTCATAGTGATGCTTCCTAAGGCCCACTTGACTTCACATTCCAGGATGTCTGGCTCTAGGTGAGTGATCACACCATTGTAATTATCTGGGCCGTGAAGATCTTTTTTGTACAGTTCTTCTGTGTATTCTTGCCACCTCTTCTTAATATCTTCTGCTTCTATTAGGTCCATACAATTTCTGTCCTTTATCAAACCCATCTTTGCATGAAATGTTCCCTTGGTATCTCTAGTTTTCTTGAAGAGATCTCTAGTCTTTCCCATTCTGTTGTTTTCCTCTATTTCTTTGCATTAATCACTGAGGAAGGCTTTCTTATCTCTCCTTGCTATTCTTTGGAACTCTGAGTTCAAATGGGAATATCTTTCCCTTTCTCCTTTGCTTTTTGCTTCTCTTCTTTTCACAGTTATTTGTAAGGCCTCCTCAAACAACCATTTTGCCTTTTTGCATTTCTTTTCCATGGGGATGGTCTTGATCCCTTAATCCAAGGCCATGCCCCAATCAGTAATGCTGAAGAAGCTGAAGTTGAATGGTTCTATGAAGACCTACAAGACCTTTTAGAACTAATACCCAAAAAAGATGTCCTTTTCATTATAGGGGACTTGAATGCAAAAGAGGAAGTCAAGAAACACCTGGAGTAATGGGCAAATTTGGCCTTGGAGTACAGAATGAAGCAGGACAAAGGCTAATAGAGTTTTGCCAAGAGAACGCACTGGTCATAGCAAAAACCCTCTTCCCACAACACAAGAGAAGACCCTACACATGGACATCACCAGATGGTCAACCCCAAAATCAGATTGATTATATTTTTTGCAGCCAAAGATGGAGAAGCTCTATACAGTCAGCAAAAACAAGACCTGGAGCTGACTGTGGCTCAGATATGAACTCTCTATTGCCAAATTCAGACTGAAATTGAAGAAAAGGGAAAACCACTAGACCATTCAGGTATGACCTAAATCAAATCCCTTATGACTATACAGTGGAAGTGAGAAATAGATTTAAGGGAGTAGATCTGACAGACAGAGTGCCTGATGAACTATGGATGGAGGTGAGACCATAGATAAATTGTTTTATCTACCTCTGCTCTCTTTCCTGTATCTGTAACCTGAAGATAATAGAATTGTACCTCCTCCTGCACACTTAACTGACGCACCTGTGAAGATAAGTGGAGGCTGAATTGCAATGTAATAAACTCCTAAGAGTTCTAGGAATAAGGACTATGTATAAATAAAAATGTATTAGGAATGAAGAGTGAAAGTGAAACTTGCTCAGTCGTGTCTGACTTTTTGTGACCCCATGGACTATACAGTCCATGGAATTTTCTAGGCCAGAATACTGGAGTGGGTAGCTTTTCCCTTCTCCAGGGGAGCTTCCCGACCTAGGGATTGAACCCAGGTCTCCTACATTGCAGGTAAATTCTTTATCAGCTGAGCCACAAGGGAAGGAAGCCCATGATTACTGGAGTAGGTAGCCTATCCCATCTCCAGCAGATCTTCCTGACCCAGGAATCGAACTGGGGCCCCCTGCATTGCAGGCAGATTCTTTACCAACTGAGTTAGCAGGGAAGCTCGCATTATGAAGGTCTGCATATTAATCAAGTTTTTTATATTTTACCCTCATGGTACACTGGGAAGTCATAAACTGTTGAATATCAAAAAGATCTTTTCGCCCCCCTCCCCAATAACACTTCTAAACTCTCCAAGTTAGTCCCTAGAAAATAACCATAAAGAAGATAAAATTTGTCTCTGTTCTCCCAGTTCCCCTTTTCCCTCTCATCCACACCACCACTGCAAATAGGTTCAGGGCTTTCATGGACTTTCCATTAAAATGCATTCAACACAGAGGAGTTCATAAATGTTCATAAATTGAGGTAAGAACGACTGATGAAGGTATCATGCTATCTTTTTTAAAGTATTTTTACAAGTTTTAAATAGTACACAATCTGTGTGTGTGTGTGTGTTCAGTCACTCAGTTGTGTGGACTGTAGCTCACCAGGCACCTTTGTCCTTCAGATTTCTCAGGCAAGAATACTCAAGTTGGTTCCATTTCTTCCTCCAGGAGAGCTTCCTGACCCAGGCATGGTACCCACATCTCCTGCATTGCATGCAGATTCCTTACCACTGAGCCATCAGGGAAGCCCACACAATCTTTAGTGAAATAATTTAATCTAAAAAAGGGTTTTCGGATTTTCTTTTGAGTGAGGTTTTCCCGCCCCCCCCCTTCTGGTGGTGGTAGAGTTGAGAACAGAAGGGAAATAACAAGTTGGAGCTTCTGAAATCTTACTACATACGTCCAGGTGTTAAACAATAACTCTAGTATCAAACACTTTATGTATCACCAACTGTGAAGTGAAAGTTGCTCAGTTGTGTCTGACTCTTTGTGACCCATGGACTGTAGCCTGCCAGGCTCCTCTGTTGTTGGGATTCTCCAGGCAAGAATACTGGAGTGGGTTGCCATTCCCTTCTCCAGGTCACCGACTGTACTTATACGCTATCCAATGCAACCCTCAGTAAATTAGATCATACAGCATTTGCCTTTAAAAAAAAAAAAATGCAAAAAAAAAAAAAAAATGAAAGTACTGAAGCTTGAAGAGATTGAATAACTGAGGTCACACACCCAGAAAAGAGCTGAGCTGAGCTGAAATTTGAACTCAAATGTGTTTGTTTCCAAAGTGCTTTTCTTGTGCTATACAATAATTTAAAAAATCACAATTTGTAGATCTGCCCCTACAGTTGACTTTGAACTTACCTCCTTTTGTTTCATTCTTGCTAGTCAAGCACACATCTTTTGTGTGTGTGTAATTTTTTATTTTATATTGGAGTGTAGCCAATTAACACTGTTCTGATAGTTTCAGGTGGACAGCAAAGGGACTCAGCCATACATGTGCATGTATCCATTCTCCCGCAAACTCCTCTCCCATCCAGGCTACCACTTAACAATTGAGCAGGGTTCTCTGTGATATATAGTAGGTCCTTGTTGGTTGTCTATTTTAAATGTAGCAGTGTGTGCATATCCATCCCAAACTCCCTATCTTTCCCCCCCTTTATCCCCCCTGCAAGCACCCATATTTTGATGCTAATAGGGCTTCAAGTCCATGGCTCTGTAATTCTAGCCACTGAAATAGACATGTGTATATTCAGCCTGCGCTCTGAAATAATTACGTGGTGGTGAAACATCATCAATAGATCAACAGTATCTTCTAAATGCCCTTCAGCATTTCATCAAATGTAACAATTGATGTATTTTCATTAAATATCAGAAAAAAGAATGCTGTAGTAAAACACATATGGATGAGCCAATCCAAAGGCCTTTTCTTTATCAGCAATTTTCTTGACATAAGTATAGCATTTTTCCTGGATCTATCTGTACACTGTAGTACATGTAGTTCTCTTGCTCCTTCTTCAGTCAGTTCTGTTATTTTTTCCAGCTCTTCTTTCTTTTTAACAGAGCTCTTATATAAGTATTCTGTTACATTTTTCTTTTCTATTACCTCTTAAGCATTTGCAATCTTCATGTTGGCTTTTATTTCTTTCCAGTATGAATCTTGATTCAGGCTTGAATTTTCCTCCATTCTTCCCACCTTGCTTTTCTGTATACTTATGCTTGTATCCTGACCCCTTACACACACACACACACACACACACACACACACACACAACCAGCACTCCATTTAGTACAAGCTCTGTGTTGCCCACACTACGGTTAGGTCACTATGTCACAGAATTCACAATTTTTGAGTTTTTTCCAATAACATTTGAGAAAATTAGAGACAAATTATCAAGGTAAATTCCTAATAAAATTAGTGATCAATACTGAAGTTTCTCAGTAAAATTAATAGCTAGTATTAACCAAGTGGAGCCATTATCACAGTTTATCTGAGGGTGTGCAGTCTTTTGTGTTCTTATGGGATCTTTGCTCATCCATAGGTTTCTCTCCGCTCATTCACAGTTCTTTGCTCACTGTCATTTCATGACTCAGCTGCCTGTCAACATAAGTATTAATTGGGGCCGTTGATGACATATCCCCTTGTCACATCCACTCACTCCATTACCATTACACTGACCTTTCAGGCTTTCATCTCGAACTCTCCCTAACCTAGAAAAATTTTAGAATGTGTCAGACTTCACAACAAGTCAAGTTAAAAACCCCTATTTTTTTTTAAAATCTATGAATATCCTTCTCACTAACTCTTTCCTGAAGCACGGGAACACTCTCACATCAATAACTGCTCCCCTTTCTCTTAAAATTTGGCTCATATTTCCCCAGAACAACCTGAAAGTATTTAAATGTGAGAATAGTTTAAAAAATATGTTTTTAATAAGTCATGTGTTCTGTTTCTCCACGTGGCAGAGAAATACCCTTTTGAATTTTCCTCTCACATGCAGTTTCACTGAAATCAGAAAGAGCTTGTAAATTATTTTTTGAAATTCCCTTTTATCTCTAGGGTAATCCATCAGTTTCTCTAATTATGATCAATAGAAACTGACTGCTGTTAACTTAAAAGAGAATTTACTTAAGACTATGATGGCGATGAATACAGTGTTTGTGTACGCAGGAATAACAGGTAAGGAGGCTGTGAGGATAAGCTTGGAACCAAAAAGAAGGAAAGAGAGCTTTAGAGGACCAGGAAGAACAACCACCACCCCATGGCAAAAGACACCTCCTTAGCTGCCACCGAAATGAAATCATCTCCGTAATAGTTTCTTCATTGTTGCATCACACTCTCAAGATTCCCAGTCCCAGGAGAGAAAAACTGGTTGGCTGAGGTTGTCAGATGTCTGACCCTTGGGTTTACCACATAAAGGACCTGGGTCCTGGGTCTCCAAAGCCATGCAATTACTTTTCCACTGTAACAACATACAATAGGGAAGAGGTAGTTTCTTGAAAGAAAATCAGGGAAAGGTGAATAGACTGCAGCCAATAAAGACCAATATCTGTGAAAAAATGAACATTTTGGACTGAGTTGCTCATCAGCTATAGGGAAACTGAGTCTAAATACAACTTCATGAAACCATCAAATATTACCAGTTATGTACTTATCTGTTATAGGAAATAGTCCTAGATAATATGTATGTATTTGCCTTCTAAGAACTTACAATAGTATACACAAGCAAGTAATTCCCAAATGGGCACAAGAGATGGTCTCCATCTTTGATTTTACATTATATGTTGTTGTTATTCAGACGCTAAGTTGTGTCCAACTCTTTGCAATCCCCTGGGCTTCAGCACACCAGGTTTTCCTGTCTTTCACTATCTCCCTGAGTTTGCTCAAACTCAAATCCATTGAATTGGTGATGTCATCCAACCATCTCATCCTCTATCTGCCTTCTCCTCTTGCCTTCAACCTTTCCCAGCATCAGGGTCTTTTCAGTGAGTCAGATCCTTGTATCAGGCGGCCAAAGTATTGGAGCTTTAGCTTCAGCATCAGTCCTTCCAATGAGTGATCAGGGTTGATTTCCTTTAGGATGGACTGGTTTGATTCCCTTGCTTTCCAAGGGACTCTCAAGAGTCTTCTCCCGCACCACAATTCAAAAGCATCAATTTTTCAGTGCTGTCTTCTTTATGGTCCAACTCTCACATTGGTACGTAACTACTAGAAAAACCATAGCTTTGTTTATATGGACATTATCTGTTGGGCTTCTGCTGAAATGTTATAGAAAGGAGAGAAGAGAAAGAATAAATCTGAATGAAGGATAAAGACAAGAAAGGCTACATGGGGAATAGATATGAGTGGATCAGCATTTTACATACATCACTTGCAGATCTACTTATTTGTGGAAACTTGGAACTGATTTTCAAGATCTTGGGGAACCTGCTTTTCTTTTTTTCTATTCAACTTTCTTCTTCCATTCTAACAGGTAGAGTTTTCTGCACAGTGGATCAAGCTTTTGAGCTACATGTATTTACTACCCACTTTTCTCTGTGGCAATTTCTATCCCAGTTTTATGCATGCTGCTTGTGGTATAATAAGTAGTAATAAAGTTTCATTTTTCAGGAGGGAGCATCGATAGTAAAAGAATTGTAAAACCATTCAGCATCCTTCATTCTTCTTGTAATTAGCAAGGAATGGGTTGAAGGCAAGATAAAGTGGATATAGTTCTGACTTCCTTTTTGTTTTCCTTTTTTTTTTTTTGCAGATGACAAGGCAAATTGGGCTGTTTCTTGTCTAATTTAACAACATGACTATTGTCAGCCACATGTCTTCATTAATTCTATGAAGGAAGAGGAGAGAGGATCAAAGAGAAAAAGTGTTGAGCTTTCTTTCTGATCCTCTGGGTAGAGGTCATACATCTTATAGGATGATCTAAGAGAATAAGAGTGGTTTATGGTATTTTGTGCAAAATGGTCACTTTTTTAGGATTAAGATCACCTGTAGCAAGCATTTGTTGGGTCCCGACATCCCATTTTATAGTTTTGGGATATTCAGTGTTATGACTCATTTCAGGGAATGATAACAATTGAGACAGACTTTCATTTTTAGGTGTTTAGGTTATGAAGAGAAGTGTATGGCAACCAGGTGAGGTTAATCCAAGGTGGAGAAGACTGGAAATGAGCTGGATTAACATCCCCACCTATAATGAAGCTTACCAGTAAAATCATTTTAACAGTAATTTTATTTATTTATTTATTGGCTGTGCTGGGTCTTTGTTGCTGTGTGCAGGCTTTTTCTAGTTTCGGCAAGTGGAAAGCTACTCCCTAATTGTGGTGTGAGGGCTTCTCATCGCCCTGGCTTCTGGGCACGGGAGCTTCAGTAGTTACGGCTCCCAGGCTCTAGAGCACAGGCTCAATAGTTGTGGAGCTTGGGTTAAGTTGCTCCTTCGCATGTGGGATCTGCCCGCATCAGGAATTGAATCCATGTCTCCTGCATTGTCCGGCAGATTCTTTACCACTGAGCCACTGGGGAAGCCCTTAGTTGAATCATTTTTGTCAGCAGTGTCTATTTAATTTCATTCCTGTACATCTCAAGTTAAAGAAATAACTACCCACACGTGAGTCCTTTTTCTATTTCATAATCCTCATTTTCCTTGCTTTTCCTCCACTCCCAACTGGAGGATCAAAATAATCTTCCCCCTAGAATTTCTTAGATTTTCTTCTTCTTTGATCCCAAAAGCGTGTCAAATACCCTTTCTCAGGATTTATCCTTGTTTTTAATTCTTTGACTCTTCAAGTTACCTTATGTTCGTCACAGTGGTCATAGAATAATGTTTTTTTGTAAGCAGCAAAGAGTCTCAGCCACTCCTGAGGCTGCTTTCTTTCTGTAAGTAACGAGGTTTCTTTCTGTAAGTAACCAGGTCCCTCAGCAGGACAGGGTAAGAAAATGGTGTCACAGCAAGAAGCTTATATTGTGCTAGTTAAGTGTGGGGAGTGACCAGTGGTCTACAATCAGAGCCTGGAGACTAAACAACAGTGGCAGCCATTCTGGACAGATTCCTGCTCTATTAATTCAGTTATGCATTGTGATAACTACTATGCATCCTTAACAATAAACTGCAGGTGATCAAATTATGCCTTTCAATCATCATGATAATGTAGAGGGGCGTTATAAGAGCAGCAGCTTTCAAATGCTATGTACTTAGTAACCAAAAAACCAGGGTTAAGAAATAGTGCTGCCAGGAAGAGTCATTTTTCTTTTGTTTCTTCTTTTTCTCTACCTTTTAAAATTACTGGTTCCTTCCCAAACCCACTAGGAAAATGTCAACCATACATTTTAGCACTAGGTCTTATCCTTCTTCCCCTCATCAGCTAGTACAGAACTTGAGAAATGAAGTACAGAAAAAGGTCTAACACTCTGGATGTATGATCAGGGAGTATTGTTTACATTTGAAATTAAATGGGCTAATGTGATAGCAGTGAGGGAAGGAAAGAATGGACGATGACAAGTCACTTAAAAAAAAATAGCCCATAACATATGGAACAAAGTAAGTTTAATGTAAAAGTTCTCACTTCAATTGCTTCTATTAGGTCAGAAACCTTTACCAAGATGTCAAGAATAAGATTAAAGATAATGTGATTATGATATTTATGCACCCAATCAATAAGAATTTATTGCATGCCCAGTTGCCAGTTGTCAAAGAATACAGAAGTGAACAAAGTCCTTGTTCTCATGGAGCTTGTATTCTAGTGGTGGTGAGAAAATAGGGACAACAACTAAGCAAGTAAATCCACAACATGGTGGATGATGAGGAGTACCACAAAGAAAGGATAGAGGGATGGGAGTAGTAGCGAAGAACAGCTATTTTATCTGAGTTTATCCAATAGAATCTCCAATTAGAAGATGGCATTTGAACGTAGACCTGTAAGAAGTAAGGAAGTCATCACTGTGGATATTTGAACAGAGTTTCCAGGTAGCAAGTGCAAAAATCTCTGAAGGAGCATGCTTAATGTGTGTCAGGAAAAGCAAGGAAATAACATGGTTAGAACTGAGAAATAAGGAGAGTAGTAGAAGATGAAGTCAGATAGACGGGTGGGAGGGGGTGGGAACAGCAGGTCAGTTTATGTAAGTACACCTGTAGGACTTAAAGCTTGGAAAGACATTGTGTTGTTATGTTGAGAATACATTGTTGGGGTTAGGATCAGGGCAGCTTCAGGGAGACCAGTTATGGGGTGTCTTAAAGTTTGGGTTGCTATTACAAAGAGCCTTGGATTGCGTGGCTTATAAACAACAGAAAGAGGAAAGTTCTCATCAGATTCTGACTATGCTGGCACTGTGACCTCAGACCTCCAGACTTCCAGTCTCACTGTTTCCTCAAAGGGCAGAAAGAGGGAGAGAGGGTTCTCTGGGTTCCTTTTTATAAGAGCACTAATACCATTCATGAGGGCTCCATCCTTTTAACCTAATTGCCTTTCAAAGGTCCCACCTCTAAGTACCATCTGGGTACTAACTGGGTGCTGGGTTTTCAACATATGAATTTTGGGGGAACACAAACATTGAGTCCAGTGCAGGGGTTATTACAATAATTAAAGCTAGAAATAATGTGACTTGGATTAGATTTTGTATCAGTGGATGTAGTAGAAAGTGGTTGGCTATTACAAATGAAAGTTCTATGAGCTTTTATGTATGTACAAATCTTTGTTTGGATGTACACATACTTTTCTCTTGGGTAAATAAATACCTTGGAGTGGAATGACTTGGTCACACGATAAGTGTATGTTTAACATTCTGAGAAACTACCGAACTGTCTTCAAAAGTGTCTTCCATTTTAATGTTCCCTCAGTACTGTTTGAGACCTCCAGGTGCTCCACGGTATTGCTAACACTTTTTACACTCTTTAATTTAGCCGTTCTAATAGGTAGGTAGTGAGAGGTATCTCACAGTGGTTTTCGTAATAAATAGTATTAGTATAATAAATAGTGGTTGTCTCTCGTAGATAGTAATGTTGAGTGTCTTTTTCATGGTGCTTATTTGCCATCCATATATCTTCTTTCATGAAGTGTCAGTTCAAACCTTTTGTCAACTTTAAAAAACTGGATTGTTTGTTGTCTTATTGGCTTTTAAAAAATTTATTCCACTTTTTAATTTTGGCCGCGCTAGGTCTTTGTTGTGGTGCTTGGGCTTAGTTGCCCCGCAGCATGTGAGATCCTAGTTCCCCAACCAGGAACTGGACCTATGTCCCCCGTATTGGAAGGCAAATTCTTAACCACTGGATCACCAGATAATCCCTGTCATCTCATTGATGAGTCTTGAGAGTTCTTCATATAACCTGGATGCAAGTTGTTTGTCAAATATGATTTCCCAGTGGAGAAAATATTTTCTTAATATCTTTTGAGGAACTGAAGTTCTTAATTTTAATTTTAAAAGAAAAAATTAAAAAGGAAAGGAAAAGAATGAAACGAGGTCCAGTGTTCAATACAACATCACATGTTGCATTTGTCGTATCTCTTCCATCTCATTTAATCTGGAAAAGGTCTTCAGACTGCTTTTGCTGATCATATCCTTGAGATAATTGAAGAATGCAGATAATTGAATACAATACAGTTATTGTCATAGAATGGTTCTCAGTTTGGATTTATCTGATGTTTCCTTGTGATTAGTTTGAGGTTATACATTTTGGGCAGGGATATCACAAAGGTGATGCTGTATGCTCCTCAGGGCCCTATATCTGGGTCACATGTTGATTTGTCTTAATACTCGATGTGATGTTAACTTTGATCATTTGGTTAGTTTTCTCTGTTGTAAAGTTGCTACTTTTCTCCTTTTAATTAGCAAGCATTTTCTGGGAAGATAATATTTTGTAAGGTACACAGGTCTCTCAATTCATCACCAAACTTACACTCAGTAGTTTGAGGAGTTTTGCCTAATTCAATTACATCTGTCATAGAAAAGTTTTTCTTAATCTTTCCATTCATTTATTCATATGTTTTCTTTTTTTCTTTGATTTTTGCTTTTTAAATAAATTTTAATATCTTCCACTTAGTCTTTTTTCCTAATTCATTCATATGTTTTCTATATTAGGATAAATTCATGGATTCTTATTTTCTCGAATGGAATTTAATCTGTTAGTATATATATTTTCCTAAAAATAATAATATAATTATTTTAATCTGCTAATATAATGATTTTTACATTTGGCCAGGTAAGAACTTTTTCAAGATGATTTCTTTTTTTTTCCCATTTATTTTTATTAGTTGGAGGCTAATTACTTTACAATATTGTAGTGGTTTTTGCCATACATTGACATGAATCAGCCATGGATTTACATGTGTTCCCTTCCCGATCCCCCCTCCTACCTCCCTTTCCATCGCATCCCTCCTGTGTTTTATTGCCATCCCTAACATTTTTGAAACCTTTTCTTACTTTTTGGCACAATAAGGTGTTCACAGTTCCTCTTATACTTTTTCTGTCCCAGACTTGATTCCTTTAGCACAAAATATATTTAGAAGTCAAAATTTGGTCATTAATTGTACTCTCTGCTCTTGGGGAGTGATTACTTCAAACACATAGGGACATTCATATATGCATATCCCTTAGCTATTTCTTGACCTTTTCCCCTCTTTTATGGGCTTCCCTGATGGGATCAGCAGGTAAAGAATCTGCCCACAATATGGGAGATGCTGGTTTGATCCCTGGGTTGGGAAGATCCCCTGAAGAAGGGAACGGCTACCCACTCTTAAAATCATATGTTTAATATTTACTAATGGTTCTTTCTCTTTAGAATGAAGATATAGTATTAAAATGCTGTGTTCAAATGTTACTTGAACCTGTAACTAATATTAGTTTCGATGTCAATTAAATCTCAATTTCAAAAAAGTTACTTGAGGACTTCCCTGGTGGTCCAGTGGTTAAGAATCTGCCTGTCAATGCAGGGGACACAGGTTGGATCCATGGTGATCTTTGGTCTGGGAAGATCCCACATGACCTGGAGCAACTAAGCCCATGTACCAAAACTGCTGAGCCTGTGCTCTAGGGCCAGTGCTCTGCAACAAGAAAAGCTGTTGCAATAAGTCCGGGCACCACAACTAAGGAGTAGCCCCCCTTGCTGCAAGTAGAGAAAGCCCACACACAGCAATGGAGACCCAGTGCAGTGCCTCCACCAAAAGTAAATAATTAAAAAATTTAAAAGTGACTTAAATAGCTTTTCCTGGTCCACCACCACCCCCAACTCCCCCACCTCAAGTATGGTTATATCATCCTTTTGGAATATAATAATGTTCGTTTGCTTTATTTGTTTTCTCATTTGCTTTGTATTCCCTTTTAAGAATAAAATCTATTCATTAATTACTTTATGTGTTAAAACATTAACACGATTCAAAGTCAAAGTGATAAAAAATTATATCCTTAGAGAAGTATCACTCCTCCCAACTTTTCTATATTCTATCTCAGAATTATTATTATTTTAAAAATTTGACAGTGCTCTTTAAAACCTTTTAGTCACTTAATGTCCTATGTCTGGGGAGGCCCTTCATGAACCAGCTTCTGCCTAATTTTTAGCTTCATCCTGTGATAATCCTTGCTTACTATGTTCCAGGCACAAGAGCTGTCTTTAGTCCTCTGAGTAATTATACTCTTTGGTCTCTTAAGACCCTCTCACACATCATGCCGTCTACCAGTAATACTCTTTTCCGTGTCTTTGCTGTTCAGTCACTCAGTCCTGTCTGACTTTTTTCAACCCACTGGACTGTAGCACGCCAGGCTTCCCTGTCTTCACTATCTTCCGGATTTTGCTCAAATTCATGTCCATTGAGTTGATGATGCCATTCAACCATCTCATCCGTTGTCTCCCCCTTCTCCTCCTATACTTTATGTCTCTTAAACTTATTTATTATTCCTTAAACTCCAAGCCTAAGCCAAATGCCACTTCCTCAGGGAAGCCTTCTCCATCGCCTATGCCACCTCCCCACCCTCTCCAAGATGTCAGTCAGACCTTCCTATTATTACGTCCTCCTGACATTTCCTTTATGGCACTGATCACTCAGTTCAGTGCAGTTCAGTCAATCAGTCGTGTCTCTTTGTGACCCCATGGGCTGTAGCAGGCCAGGTTTCCCTGTCCATCACCAACTCCTGGAGCTTGCTCAGACTCATGTCCATCGAGTCGGTGATGCCATCCAACCAGCTTATCCTCTGTCCTCCCCTTCTCCTCCTGCCTTCAATCTTTCCCAGCATCAGGGTCTTTTTCTATGAGTCAGCTCTTTGCATAAGGTGGCCGAAGTATTGGAGGTTCAGCATTAGTCCTTCCAATGAATATTGAGGACTGATTTCCTTTAGGATTGACTGGTTTTATCTCTTTGAAGTCCAAGGGACTCTCAAGAGTCTTCTCCAGCACCACAGTTCAAAAGCATCAATTCTTCGGTCCTCAGCCTTCTTTATGGTCCAACTCTCACATCCATACATGACTACTGGAAAAACCACAGCTTTGACTAGATGGACCTTTTGTCAGTAAAATAATGTCTCTGCTTTATAATATGCTGTCTAGGTTGATCATAGTTTTTCTTCCAAGGAGCAAGTGTCTTTATATTCATGGCTGCAGACACCATCTGAGGTGATTTTGGAGCCCAAGAAAATAAAGTCTTTCACTGTTTCCATTGTTTCCCCATCTATTTGCCATGAAGTGATAAGACTGGATGCCATGATCTTAGTTTTTTGAACGTTGAGTTTTAAGCCAGCTTTTTCACTCTCTTCTGTTACTTTCATCAAAAGGCTCTTTAGTTCCTCTTCGCTTTCTGCCTTAAGTATGGTGTCATCTGCATATCTGAGGTTATTGATATTTCTCCCTACAATATTGATATTTCTCCCTACAATATCTCCCTGGAATATTTCTTGATCCAGGTTGTACTGATCACTATTTGCTGTTAAAATAAATATTTAACTGTTTGCTTATTTGAATCTGTGGCCCACCATCCCCCAAGTTCCAAGGACAGAAATACTTGTTGAATTAACTTAAAAAATGAAATGTAAGTTAGTATGTAATATCAAAATAAATGCCATCTTATATGTAACTATTTTAGCTGATTCATAGTTATTTTAGTTTTGTTCACAAATTCTTGTTTATTTGCCCAATTAAAGTTAATGTAAAATATAAATCTAGCCATGGCTAATTGAAAGTGGTTCTTTTGGTAAATACAACCTCATACTTTTAAATGGCTAAATTATAGAAAAGAAAGGATTTTAAGGAAAAGAGAGTGGATAAGTGAAATAACTGCTGTATTTCTTGTTGCTAAGTGTAGGAAGCAGATGGAGTGAAGTGGGAGATAAAGAGAGTCATTCTTCAACAAACAAAAGACAGCTATTTTGGTATTTGACTGAAAACCCTTTTCATTATTTTTGTTATGTTTTCCAATATGATTGCAAATATGCTTACAGACCTTAATGCAGAGCAAATGCTTTTATTTTCCGTGGTCAATAAATATAATTTTATCTACAACAATTGCAGGCAACTATTATTTTTTAAAACTGTTAACTTTATTTTATATTTTTATTGTTAATAGACTTTATATTTCAGAGCAGTTTTAGGCTTATAGCAAAACTGAGCCGAAGATACACAAATTTTCATGTAATCTCTTCTCCAGATATTCATAGTCTTTCCTCTTACCAACAATCTCTGATAAGGTAGATTTTTTGTAACAACTTATGAACATACTTTGACATATCCTTATCATTGGAAATCTATTTTTTTTATATTAGGGTTAATTCTTGATGCTGTACATTCTATGGGTTTGGACAATTTCCTAATGGCATGTATGCATGGTTTTGATATCATATAAAGTAGTTTCATTGCTCTAAAAATTCTCCTTCCTCTACCTGTTTATCTCTTCTCACCAGTGCCCAGGTATCCACTATCTGCATAGTTTTGCCTTTTCCTGACTGTCTTATAGTTGGAATCATACAGTATGTAGCATTGTTTGGTTGACATCTCTCAGTTAGTAACATGTATTTGAGGTTCCTCCATGTCTTTTCATGGACTGATAGCTCTTTTCTTTTAGCATTGAAAAATATTCCCTCTTAGCAAATCAATTATTTCTCTTTTAAAACTTTTTGTTTAGTGGTTGCCCTAGAGTTTGTAATACACATTTACAACTAATTCAAGACCATTTTCAAATAGCCCTAAACAGCCCAGTGGGTAGCTCAAGTACCTTATAATAACAAAACATTCCTAGTGATATGAATGTTTCCTATAGAACCAGGCACTGAGGTATGTGGACAGTGTAAGAGAAAAAGGGTGTTTAAAAACAGGAAACTAGTCTGTAGAAAATTCTTCTAAGCATTAGAAGTGCAGAACTGTAAGCAAAGCATCTCCTTCTCATTATCACCTAACCAAAATGGTTGTTCTCTCCTATCAGTAACACACAATAATGCAGAATGTACAATGACAAATGCACCAAATATTTTTTCTTTTTTGGATGAGAATCACAAAAATAAAATTTATCCAATAACTCTTGTGTTTATAGGTCACAAACTTTAGGAATATTACAAACAGTGACTACGTCTCTTGACAGGCCGTGCATTTCATTCTAATATGTCAGATCTCTTCTTGTAGTATCTGACATATTTTGTCCTTGGAAAGTTGAGCAGTTCCTGATGAAATTGTCCATGAAGAAATACAGACTGAAAAAATAAGTGCTCCAGTGACAGGATATCTATACATATTCATCAACTTAGTCAATGTATGTAGTGTAAGAATAATTTGATATTGATGCAGCTCAATATAATGTAGCAACAATTTAAAACTCTGTTTTAATTCCTCTTGTGTTGCAGTTAATTTTGTAAATATATTTCAGAGTATGAAGCCAAAAAAAATAGAACTATGGGGACTTTTCTGGTGGTTCAGTGGCTAAGACGCTGCATTTCCCAATGCAGGGGACTTGGGTTCAATTCCTGGCTAGGCAACTGGATCCCACATGCTGCATCTAAGAGTTTAAATGTCACAACTAAAGAATCTGAAAGTACAGCAAAGGTTGAAGATCCCATGTGATGCACCTAAGACCCGGCACAGCCAAATAAATAAATATTAAAAAATAGAAATATGTATCCGAGAATCTTATCAGGCAATTAATTAATAAAATAGCTATTTTCTGTATTGTGTGATATTTAATATATTTGTCTGTTTCTTAAGTTGTATTTCATTGTGATTTATTTTTCCTTCCACACACATATTAACATTTGTTCCCAATATTTCATTTGTAGTTTTGCATTCTTTTTCTTAAAAAGTAACCCCTTAAGCTGAAAGGACTTATGCAGACTTGATCTTCATTTGGTTAGATGAACTAAAGATGTTTGTGTCCTTTGAAAGTGTTTTTCTGTTAATCATGAAGATAATTAAACACATACACATACTGCTTTTCCTCAACTGTGTTTTCCACATTCATGAGATAATTGTTCAGCTTTCGTTTAAGTTATGTTTGGATTATGAATTCACAGAAATTGGGTCCTTAGAGAACTTTTAACCCTTCCTCCTTCAGAGATGGGTCTATTTTTTCTTGGCAAAGACAGGCAGCATCTTACCAGGAAGATGAGTCAGTGGTTTGAGCCAGCACAGAATAACAGAGGGAGCTGGGGCTGGATGGAGAACTAATTAAAAAAATAAGTTCACATAGCTAAAATCTTACTATTCGTGTTAAAAATATAGCCAGATGATATCAGATGCCTAGGAATAAGCTACTAAATGCAGAGAAACCAAAAAAGTCACTGAGTTGGAATCTGGGGGAAAAAAAAAGGTTATTATGGGATTGTGGGCTTCCCTCATAGCTCAGTTGGTAAAGAATCTGCTTGTACTGCAGGAGACCTGGGTTCGATTTCTGGGTCTGGAAGATCCTCTGGAGAAGGAAATGGCAACCCACTCCAGTATTCTAGCTTGGAGAATCCCATGGACAGAGGAGCTTGGTAGGCTATAGTCCATGGGGTTGCAAGAGCCAGACATGACTTAGCAACTAAACCACCATCATGGGATTGCATGAAATCATGTATGTGAAACTTCAGAAAATTATAAAGCACTATAGAATCTAAAGAATCTTTCATTCAATTAAAAATAAATAAACTGACAAAACAATTTTACTCTTTAATTCTTCCAGCTAAAAAATATGGAAAAATGAAAATTATCAAATTTACATATAAGCTGTTTATTTTATAATTATGTATATTTAAGATATAAATTATTTATTTATGATTGTATATAAATATATACATAATTCCATCTGTATAGTTTTCCTTCAAGTTGAAAGACTCTTTTTCCCATTTGTTACGGTTAGGTTTGTTTGTGCCAAATTTTTTGTTTTGTTTTCATTTATCTGAAATGGCTATATTCGCCTTTGTTCCTGAAGAATACTTATGCTGGATGCAGAATTTTGTCTTGGCAGAAATTTTTAAACCTCTTTGATGCTGTCTTTTCATCTCCATAGTTTCTGATAGGAAATCAACAAGATTCAAACTCTCTGTTCCTTTATGTACAGTTGCCATTTTTGTGTATCTGCTTTCAAGGTTTTTTTCTCTTTGGTTTTTAGCCTATTATGTGCCTTTGCATGTTTCTGCTCACATTTATTCTTCTTGAGATTTATTTGTTGTTGTTTAGTCACTAATTTGTGTCTGACTCTTTGAGACCCCCATGCACTGTAACCCTCCAGCTTCCTCTGTCCTATAGCATTTCCCGGAGTTTTCTCAAATTCATGCCTACTGAGTTGGTGATGCTATCTAATCATCTCATCCTCTACTGCCCCCTTCTCCTTTCGCCTTCAGTCTTTCCCAGCATCGGATTTACTGGATTTCTTAAATCTGAAAATTAATTTCATTCATTAAATTGTGAAAGTCTTTCGTTAGTTAAAGTCACTGAGTTGGAGTTTGAGAAATGTTGAAGCCAGAGGCTAAGCATCAATGTAAACAAAACAAAACAGACCCCCCCCCCCCAAATATCCCAAAGGAAATAAAAGGAATGGAAGACGAAAGACTAACTGAATGGAGGTTGTAGGGCAAGCTAGGAAGATCTCTTGGAAGTTATTTGAAAAGAGCTGCCTCTCTCCTGACCAATTTTGATATAAATCAAAGCCTCTGCTTCTTGTTTTGTCTAGCCTCAGATTTTGGTCTCCCTTGCACTGTGGTCACATATCTAGTGAGCAGAAATGGTATTATTCTTCCATATTTCTCACAGAGGTTTTGCCATTGGATTTTTCTGGCTCCTACTCACCTTTCCTTTGGGGCTTCTTTCTGCTTAGGTGGAGCTGGAAGTTGCAATTTCTAATTGGCAGCTCAAGTGGCTAAAGCTCTTTGATGTTTCATCATTGGAGAAAAAGTAAACTAATCTGCAGATTATAAGATATTTGCTATCAGAGTACATGGAAGGAAGGATAAAGAAAATCCCAAGGACTTTCCTGGTAGTCCATTGATTAAGACTTCACCTTCCCATGCAGGGTGTGCGGGTTCCATCGCTGGTGGGGGAACTAAGATCCCACCTGCTACGAGGCCAAAAAACTAAAGTGTAAAGCAGTAACAGTAGTGTAACAAATTCAATAAAGACTTTAAAAAAATGGTTCACATTAAAAGAAAAATATTAAAAAAAAAAAAGAAAATCCCAAATTTGAGACCAGATCACAAAGTGTTGAATTAGGTGAGTTAATAGTATGGTTGGGGATTCTACAACCACACAAAAACCTGTTAAGTCAAAACATCTGAAGCTTTGTCATTCATTCTTGTACATTTCTTTTTTTGCCATTCCTTCTGTCTTAAAGTACAATAAGATTTGTTATAATTTTTGACAGCAATCTGGTTATCAGAAGAAAATGTAAAACATGTACATCAAAAAATGGAGAATTCTGAGCTGCATTAAGAAAAAAAGGGTCAAATTTTAGCTAAACATCCTCAAGCCTTTGCACAACAAATTACCTCTGGAGAGCTGTAATAATATGACTCAATCTGCTGAGTGTCACATGTTGCTTGTTTTGAAAATACTTTGCATTTCTTAGCTGAAGGGCACGCTCTAACACTTCAGATCACAATACTGTGGACCGACATTTCAGCTACTTTAATTCACATCAATCTCACAATCCAGCAGAAACATTTTCCACCCAGTCTGCATTTGTTCTGGTCACACACAGAATTCTGTTTTTAGAACAAGGTGTGTAGTATGGAACCACAAGCACAGATGTAGAAAGATGTTATCCTGAAACTTATGGATGTGTTTCCGATATCAAACTTAGGAAATGAGGTATTAGTTAATTTCTATGGATGATCCTGTCTTGCCTGGACTGTAAAAGGAAAAGAGGAAACAAAAGAAAAAGAAATATATCCTTAGCAAGCTCAGGGAAAACTTTCTGCCTCTAAAATTGTTTTCTTTCAAGGGTAGAGAAAGTGTAAGGGTGGAGAGTTATTTGTCATATCCTGCTCTGATTATATTTCATGTTTTGGTTTAAATTTTGCTCATATGCTTCAAGGACTCTTCATGAAGAAGGGGGAAAAAAAACCCTTCCAGAAATGCTTATTAAATCCAAAGCACACCTGCTACAGATTAAATGCCAGTCTCTCTTTGACTCTTCACATCTGAACATCTCTCTTCACTGAGGTGTATCATTTTTACTGCCGGAAATTCTGAGAAACGTGGGAGTTAGACATGCAGGCCAGTTAAAAGGGAATAGACCTAAACAATTTAAACAAGTTTGGGAAAAAATCTTCGTCCAAAGCTTATGATATTTACCACTGTAAAACACGTTCCTCATTCTTTTGATAAACATCAGTGCTTCATCCACACTGGAATGTTCTGTTGAACTGTTAACAAATAATAAATCTTACCTTGCTATCTCAGAAGAATAAGGAATAAGAAAGCTGTCTTCTAAAGGGAAGTTCTTCTAGATAGGTAACCTGCCGTTGTGTGTTATTTATTGCAGTTTATTTTTAATCATTTCACAAACTTCACCTCAGAGGCACTTTAGGGGAGAGGAGGGGCCAGGTGAAGACCTTGACCTAAGGCAGAGCTGAAACCTGGAAAGGAATCAACAGCCGAGGTGGAAGCAGCTGGTAGAACAGATTTGTATCTGGAAGACAGTACTTTTTTAAGCGGCCAACCCAACATGTGATGAAAGACTGCAGAATGTAGGGACTGGTGAAGCCAGATAGTAGCTCAGGGGTGAAGAATCTGCCTGCCAATGCAGGAGACATAGGAGATGTGGGTTCCATTTCTGGGTCAGGAAGATCTCCTAGAGGAGGAAATGGCAACCTATTCCAGTATTCTTGCCTGGGAAATCCCATGGACAGTGGAGCCTGGCAGGGCACAGTCCAGGATTCTTTTTTCTCACAAAAGAATCGGACATGACTTAGTAACTGAGTGAGCATGAGCATAGTTATCAGATTTTTTTTTTTAATGGACTTCTCCAACTTTTTTGTTGAAAAATTGATTGGAATGAGACAGAAATGGATTTCGGGAGACCATGTAGGTGGCTCTTGTCAGAAATTTCACCAGATTTTTCAGCTTCAGACCCCGATGCCAACAACTTGAGTCCTGGGAATAATTTTAACCAGAGCAGAGTGTACATAGAGCTAGGTTCAGATACACTAGCTGCAGAATCTACCTGGCTGCTGAGGGTGATGTCTTGTTCCCAGCATGTCCTAAGCCATGAGGCTGCAGCCTCTTCCACTATGGCTCTGTGGGCCTGGGTCACGTGCCAGCCACTGTTTCAGGGCTTCCTTCTTCTTTCATTTGGCACACGTGGCTGAAACCTGTTCCTAAAACCTGCCCCTGACCTCTCCCTGGCTTCCCTCTGATGGCTGTGTGTGTGTTCAGTCGTATCTGACTCTTTGCAATCCCATGGATTGTAGCCCACCAGGCTCATTTGTCCTCTGTCAGTGGGATATCCCGGGGAAGAATTCTGGAGTGCACTGC
The DNA here is from genome assembly GCF_910594005.1 of Cervus elaphus. NCBI lineage: Eukaryota > Metazoa > Chordata > Mammalia > Artiodactyla > Cervidae > Cervus > Cervus elaphus. Next base: position 28,531,953 of record NC_057836.1, on the reverse strand, counting down.
CATGTCCTTCTCCAGGGGATCTTCCCCACCCAGGGATCGAACCTGCATCTCCTGCATTGCAGGCAGATTCTTTACCAACTGAGCCACGAAGGAAGCCTACGATACTATTCCAAATAGTATAACATAACAATAACAGTAAAATGAACCATGTCTGTGGCTTACTTTATTTGCTACTAAATCCACTTTTTTTCAAATTCCTTTTTTTAGGGTTGGAAAAACCTTACTTAGAGGAAATGAAAGAGAGAGAAGAAAAGAGACAACAAAATACCATTATCAGTTTTCTGGAATTGATAAATCAACTGAATCCTTTGTATTGATGACTTTTTCTATGTTCGTCCGTAAACCACTAAATGTACTGTTGTTTTCCAAAGTCACATCAGTCTACAAACAGTAATATGTTCAATAACCTACACTTTAGTATGTTGCCAGAGGCTTTTATCTCACTGCCCTGTGTAATACATTGGAGTTGAAGTGAAACCTTAATATTAGATCAGTTCACCAAAGGAAAGGTAAAGTGTGTACCATTCCTGCCTGCTCAGTCCAAACAGTGTCAAGATCTGCTCCATGTGTAATAGGACTTGTGAAAGGCTGTTCATTCAATTTATAAAATGTCTCTAAAATCCGTTCCCTCTTCCTGCCTCTGTTCACACTTCTACTATCACTACAGTGATTTGGACCCTTTGTTATCCCTCATACGAGTTATTTTTAACAGTCTCATGGTTTTTCTGCCTCTTATATCTCCTTTCTCGACTCTTTCCTCCTGGCCTGCAACCAGAATTAGCTGTCTGAAATGTAAATATGGTCATTTAACTTCCCTAATTAAAGATCTTTTATGACTTTCATTTGCTTATATGAGCAATTTTATAACCTAGAAATAACAGCAGGGTTCTACTTCCAAATTAGAAATATAAAAGAGATATATTAAAAAGATATCAAATGGGGTGGGGTAGAGTGGAGGGGGTCAGAGCTTTGACCTATTGTGCTCCCATTAGGGGACCTCTTTGGGACCTGCGGACTCATTGGATGACCTGGTTGACCTCATCAAGTCCAGTCTCTTCAGAAAAGCATTCATGAGTCTTTACAACCAGAGCACACTTTACCCTCTACATAGCCTTGCTAGTCCACCCACATACTTTCTAACCCCTGAATTTGTCACTGTTTCCAACACTTTCACTTTTGCCTTGGCATCTTCTATTAGTGCTGATTAGAGAGGCTGCTGGTGAAATTTAGGACCCAGCTTGAGTCTCATCACTTCTGAAAGGCTTTTCAGATGCTTGCAATCAGAACCAGGCTCTTTCCACCCCCAACACTGGTTCTGCACTCAACCCCATCACAATACTTAGCACATTATATGATTTGTTTCCTTATTTGACATTAGAAAATATTTTCTTCATCTTGGTGAAACTAGTGCTTTCCTAACACTGATAGTTAGGTGTTTGCTGAATGCAAGATGGTTCTACTTCCTTCTGGAAGTAAAATTCCTGGGGTGGGGGGTGAATTCAACGTAACTTTTTCATCATCATCACTTTCCTCCCTGCCACCGTATACACTGCTGTGGACTGAAAGTTACCCTCTGCCCCCAACCCACCAATTTATATCTTGGAGTCCTAATTCCCAATGCGATATTTGGAGGGGGGACTTTTAGGAGGTAATTAGGTCATGAGTGTTAAGCCCCAAAGTTGGAGTTAGTGCCCTTATAAGAAGAGACATGAGAAAGATACTCCCTCTCTGCCATGTGAGGATAAAGTGAGAAGGTGGCTGTCTATAAACCAAAAGCAGGCTCTTGTGGATTGAAAGGGAAAGCTTAGTCATATCCTACTCTGCGACCCCATGGACTGTAGCCCGCCAGTCTCCTCTGTCCATGGGATCTCCCAGGCAAGAATATTGAAGTGGGTTGCCATTTTCCTCCTCCAGGGGATCTTCCTGACCCAGGGACTGAACCATGTGTATCTCTTGAGTCTCCTGCGTTGGCAGGTAGATTCTTTATCACTAGAAAAGAAGCCTAAGTGGGCTCTTGCCAGACACCAAGGTGTCTGCTGACACCTTGATCTTGGACTTGCCAGGCTTCAGAACCATAAAAAATAAATGTCTGCTGTTTAGACTGTCCAATCTATGTTATTTGTTATAGAAGTGTGAGTTGGCTAAGACACATACCTATACACGGAGAAGGCAATGGCACCCCACTCCAGTACTCTTGCCTGGAAAATCCCATGGACGGAGGAGCCTGTTGGGCTGCAGTCCATGGGGTCGCTAAGAGTCGGACACGACTGAGCAACTTCACTTTCACTTTTCACTTTCATGCATTGGAGAAGGAAATGGCAACCCACTCCAGTGTTCTTGCCTGGAGAATCCCAGGGACGGGGGAGCCTGGTGGGCTGCCGTCTGTGGGGTTGCACAGAGTCGGACATGACTGCAGCGACTTAGCAGCAGCAGCATACTTACATATTTAAGATGCTGATTTTCTCTTCTGCCTGATTTGAATAGACATTTCAACAAGACATGGCTATCCCTTTCTTGGGCTTTGAACCAGACTTTGGATTACAAAGAAGAGTCCAAGAGGGTCATTGGATCCCTCCTGAAGAGCTACTAGAGGAGAAAATGCAAGAGAGGTGCCAAGCCTTAAAATACAAGATCTTGGAGAGAAAAACTGAGAGAGCCCAGAATTGTTTTTCCTTGTGTCACATATAGTGAGTATGAATTTCTCAAAATCCAAAATTCAGATGGGCAAAAAAAGAACATTTTTAGATTTTTTTTTCTTAATTTCAATGCAATATCTTTTGAAAGACTCTATTCTTCCTGATGGCAGTTATCATAATTTTAGTCATTTCCTGGCAAATTCAGTCACTTCAAGTTTTAATGCAGGCAATTCCCTGACTGCGTTTGAGTAGCCTTTTGGCTCCAGGGAAGGAGGAAACATCCGGGCCTTGGTAAGTAGTTGTCCTTGCTGTCATTTGCTGAGGTCATTGTGTATGATTTCCAGATGTAGTAGTCATTAATTTATAGTAGCTTCTATTGAGATGTTCATGTTCCTTGTAATTTCTGGTGCTATCATACAAGCTTCCAAAGAAAGCTGCAGTGTTTTTTTGTCATGACTACAAATTTCATTCAGGGCTCTTCTCTGTCTGTCAACTAACTCTGTAAACCTAAGCCAGTTTGGTCATAACAAATTTAGGTTATTTTAGTAAATAATAGTAACCACCATAAAGTTGACTTACTCTCCATAAATTATGCCACAAATACAGACTTTATTAAAAAAAAAACACCACTCACTGGCAAGCAGACTCAAAAACATTTATGCAAACTGTTTTGTAAGATCGATGAAGTCCAAGTTCTCTATTCTTTTGAAGAGCTCCAACTATCTCTTTACAGGAAATGTTTACCTGAAGCAGATGCAAAAATACCCAGAGGCAGAATCCTGTGCTGTTGGAGTCACATGAGGCTACAGGAAGTCCTCTGACTCAACAATTGGACACAGGTTCACTTGTGGGTCAAGCCTTTGGCATTATCCTTAAGGGTAGAGGCTACAGTCAATCCTGGGTGAGCCTGGTAGTTCAGACAGTAAAGTATCCACCTGCAATGCAGGAAACCCAGGTTTGATGTTTGGGTTGGGAAGATCCCCTGGAGAAGGGAATGGCAATCCACTCCAGTATTTTTGCCTGGAGAATTCATGGACACAGGAGCCTGGAGGGTTACAATCCATGGGGTCACAAAGAGTCAGACATGACTGAGTGGCTTATAGTTGCTACAGTCAAACCTAAAGGAAATCAACCCTGAATATTCACTGGAAGGACTGATGGTGAAGCTGAAGCTCTAATACTTTGGCCACCTGATGTGAAGAGCTAACTTATTGGAAAAGACCTTGATGCTGGGAAAGATTGAAGGCAAAAGGAGAAGAGGGTGGCAGAGGGTGAGATGGTTAGATAGCATCACTGGTTCAGTGGATATTAATCTGAGCAAACTCCAGGAGAGCAAAGGACAGGGAAGTCTGGCATACTGCAGGTTATGGGATTGCAAAGAGTCAGACACAACTTAGTGACTGAACAACAACAGGCTACAGGCCTTGGTGGACTTTCTTGTTCTGTTCATTGAATAACATATCTCAAATTCTACTCATTTCCACTATGAGACCTTGTTTCTAACATTCATGATGCTAATTACAAAAGCTAGTATTGATGGATATGTGGATAACAGAAGGCATATATTCCTATCAGCTGTCTCTGGAGTGTGGGTTCCTGATTTGCATGCCAGATGGGCCCTCCTGGGAACTTAGTTCCTGATTTGGGTAATAGTTCAGCCTGCTATCACAAAAATACCACAGGCTGGGTGACTGAAACAATGAATATTTGTTTCTCTCAGTTTTAGAGGCTGGGACGCCCAATATCAAGGCATAAGCAGATCCAGTGTCTGGTGAGAACTCTCTTCCTGGCTTGTAGATAGACATCTTATTTCCTTCAGTGATGGAGAACAGAGAAAAAGGGAAGCTCTCTTTCTCTTTTTATAAGGACATTAATTCCATCATGGAGGCAACAAGGTCATGATCTAATTATCCCCCAGATGCCCCACCTTCAAATGCCATCAACTAGGTCTTCAACATATGAACTTTTTCTTGTTAAGTTGCTAAATTATGCCTGAATCTTTTGCAACCCTATGGACTGTAGCCCGCCAGTCTTCTCTGTCCATGGGAATTTCCCAGGCAAGAATACTGGAGTGGGTAGCCATTTCCTTCTCCAGGGGATCTTTCCGACCCAGGAATTGAACCCTCACATCCTTTGAGTCTCCTACATTGGCAGGTGGATTATTTACCACTGAGGCCATCAGGGAAGGCCAACATGAAATTTGGAGGGACACAAACATTCAGTCGGTAACTGGAAACTAAACCTTGAAAATGAAGAGCCAGTGATTGGCCATCGGAAGTTGACAACCAACTGAGAGCATTATTGAAGCTGATCCTCTTACAACTACACAAGAAGTTGCCCAAGAACTCAGCATCAACCATTCTATGGTCATTTGGCATTTGAAGCAAATTGGAAAAGTGAAAAAACTCGGCGAGTGGGTGTCTCGTGAGCTGACTGCAAATCAAAAAATCATTGTTTTGAAGTGTCATCTTCTCATACTGTACACCACAACAACGAACTATTTCTCAATCGGATTGTGATGTGTGATGAAAAGTGGATGACAACCACTTTATATGACAACCGATGATGACCAGCTCAGTAGTTGTTTAGTCACTCAGTCGTGTCTGACTTTTTGTGACCCCATCAGCTGTAACCTACCAGGCTCCTCTGTCCACGGTATTCTCCAGGCAAGGATATGGAGTGGGTTGCCATTTCCTTCTCCAACCAGCTTAGTGGTTGGACCAAAAAGAAGCTCCAAAGCCCTTCCCAAAGCAAACTTGCCCCCAAAAAAGGTCACGGTCACTGTTCGGTGATCTGCTGTTGGTCTGATACACTACAGCTTTCTGAATCTCGGCAAAACCATTACATCTGAGAAATATGCTTAGAAAATTGATGAGATGCACTGAAAACTGCAATGTCTGCAGCCAGCATTGGTCAACAGAAAGGGCCTAATTCTTCCGCATGACAACGTCTGACCACATGTCACTTCAAAAGTAGAACAAATTGGGCTACGAAGTTTTGTCTCCTCTGCCACATTCACCTGACCGCTCGCCAATCGACTATCACTTCTTCAAGCATCTTGACAACTTTTTTGCAGGGAAAATGCTTCCACAATCTGCAGGAGGCAGAAAATGCTTTCTAAGAGATCACTGAACACCAAAGCGTGGATTTTTATGCTACAGGAATAAACAAAGTCATTTCTCATTGGCAAAAATGTGTTGATTGTAATGGTTTCTATTTTGATTAATAAAGATGGGTTTGAGCCTAGTTATAATAATTTAAAATTCATGGTCTGAAACCACAATTATTTTTGTACCAACCTAATATTACTCTGGTTATGCTGACGGATTTTAAATTTGTCCTCTTTGTACTCTGGTTCTGCCATTATAACTATCCTTTTGGACAACTATCCTTATGTTAAATTGCCTGAATTTGAGGTGGGAGTGGAGTGGGATGAAGTCAGGATACATGGATCAGTACTTCAAAATACTACCCTACCCTGTAAATGTACTTTTCTCTTTTGAGAGGAAATGCAGAAGTCATTTGCCCATAAACCATCAGCAGGAAATGGATAACCCTTTTAGATAAATGTTAACATTTTTATTATTTGTGACAACAGAGCCCACTGACATGTTGGGTAAGAGAAAATTTAAACTGACCTGATCTAAATTTAGAAAGTGAATCTTGGAGCTTTTCTTTTCTTAAGGCAATCCAGTTTATCTTTATTTTAATTAATCATTACATCACAGTAGGTTGCCTTTTGTAATCAACACACAGAAAGGCAGGGATTATAAAAAACCTTGAAACATCTTAAATCTTTAAGTATGAAAACCATGCATAGAGGAAAAATAATTTTAAGAAACTTAATAGCAAGAATCTGTCACACAGTAAGGCCTCATTAAGCACTTGTTTTTGAATGAATGAATGAACGCATGATATCAAAAAGTTCATGGGGATGTTATTAAAACATAAGCATTGGCTTGGCAACCTTATGCATGGTAGAAACTTCTAGATGATTGAGTTTGTTTCTGCAGACATGATCAGAGGAAAAAAACAACACTGTCAAATTCTTGTGGGACAATTAAGGTGAGGAATCCCCACTGACTCTCACCTCAGTGCCTTTGAACTTGAAGCTCAGAATCTCAGAGTCTGAGGTTTTCTGATGGAACAGAGAAGGATTATGGGAACAAGGAGGACGCCTCAAGAAGGCTGTTGCTCCTCTTTGAGTGTCAGAACACAGAGCAGGGCAGAAATTACCTGTCAGAAGTTTAGAAACAGTCATTAAACTTTGACTCCTACATTGTAGGAAATTTTTCTTAACTTTATTTTATTTTTTATCAAATTATTCAGGAGTGATGTAAAAGGTTAAATAGTTGTATAAGGTGGAGAAGGAAATGGCAACCCACTCCAGTGTTCTTGCCTGGAGAATCCCAGGGATGGGGGAGCCTGGTGGGCTGTCGTCTATGGAGTCGCACAGAGTCGGACACGACTGAAGCGACTTAGCAGCAGCAGCAGCAGTTGTATAAGGTTTATAACAAAACAAGAAGTCGTCTTTCTTTTTTTATTTCTACATCCCACTACTTAAAAAAAAATGTTTTCTGCCCTTGCTGAGCATCATGCAACATCTTGGTTCCTTGCACCTTCGACTTCTGCATTGGAAGCAAGGAGTTTTAATCACTGAACCACCAGGGAAGACCCCCAAAGTCTCCTCTCCTACCTCTTTTTACTCTTGATCCACTAAAGTGGCAACTAATGTTAACTCTTTTAGTTATTATCATGTTTATACTTTTATCTCCTATTTTTTTCAGTTTTAGACATTAACTATTCACTTCCTAATAGGGAGGATGAGAATTTAGCTTGTGTATGTCCTCCATGCCCTTCCCATTTTGTCTTGGCTGAGATACCTGTAATAAGAGACCGATTGACAAGAGAAAAGCAAACAGCAGTTTATTAAGGTGTATACCTCACGTGTTCTTGAGAGAGACCTAGGGAAAAACAGGTAACTCCCCCAGGTGGCATAGAATTCACACTTAAATTGCCTTCCTAATAGGGAAAAGGGGAGGGAGGACATACACCTCCTTAGGTAAATGATTTTGAGGAGTGACAAATGGGCCCTTAGAAGAATAGGTGGGAGGGACGATAGTTTGTGACAAAGTTTGTCTGGGTAAGGTGTCCATTTCTAGTCTCCTCCTCTGTAATAAATATCAATCTTCCCTGCTTATGAAACTCCTGGGAAGGGGTTTATGACCACTGAGTTCCTTATGGGGCACTGAATCTGTCTTTAGACTGAAAACAGAAGCTCAGAGAAGGCCTCTTAATGTACCCAAACTGCATATTTTGGGGTAGCAGGTCCTGAATTTCTGTAGTCATATTTTGGGAGTGGCATAATCTGCTACTGGCTGTTTTGCTACTTATACTCCTAACATAATGAAACATAATTTTTGTTAAATCATCATTCAGTGTTTATTCTCACAGGACCACATGAACATCCATCACGTAGCATGATTACATTTTCTTTGTGGTTCAATCATTTTTTTCCCTGGAATATTTGTCTCAGTGTTGCTTATTAGGTTTTCTCTGTATCTATCTTCGAAGTCTTCCACAGAGGTGTAAGTGTCTCAGTATATTTAAAAACACCAGGCATTTCCTTGGTTTTTATGGCATGTGCAATCTATGTTATAATTAAGAGTATTTGAAAGTGAACAGTGTTCATTGCTCAGTTGCGTCAGACTCTCTGAGACCCCATGGACTGTAACCCACAGGCTCCTCTGTCCATGGGATTCTCCAGGCAAGAATACTGGAGTGGGATGCCATTCTCTTCTCCAGGAGATCCAGGGGTTGAACCTAGGTCTCCCACATTGCGGGCAGATTGTTTACCATCTGAGGCACCAGGAAAGCCCAAGAATACTGAAGTGAGTAGCCTTTCCCTTCTCCAGGGGACCTTCCTGACGCAGGAATTGAACTGGGGTCTCCTACATTGCAGGCAGATTCTTCACCATCTGAACCACTGGGTCCTGGATTTAGACTCGGGATGAGCTTCTCTGCTGGTTCAGACGTAAAGAATCTGCCTGCGTTGTAGGCAGACCGGGGTTCGATCCCTGGGTTGGTAAGATCCCCTGGAGAAGGGAATGGGTACCCACTCCAATCTTCTCATCTGGAGAACTCCATGGACAGAGGAGCCTGGTGGACTCCTTCGCGTCCATGGGGTCGCAAAGAGTCAGACATGACTGAGCTACTAACACTTTCACACTTTTCATAAGGTTTAAGAGGATGTTGGGATAATTTGAACATAAGAAATGGTTAACTTTTAGAACAATAACAGATGTGTTGTAAATGTTAATTTGTAATAGCCCTCCTGTAGCCTCTGTTCTTCTGCTCTGGAGTATTTATTTGTGCTGTGTGTCTTGGGGCTTATGTTTCCTCTTCCTTGGTTCACTCCTTATTTTGGAAGGAGTATAACCACTGGTAAAGTGCTTCTCAGGCTTCAGCTTGTGCTTAAAGTTTGATAGGATACAGGTTGTAACCTTTCCTCTCCCTCCCTTTTTTTCCTACCCCTCCACTCCTGTGCCAGCCCCTGAGTTTCTTCTTCAGTAGAGTTGGGGTGAGGTCTCAGAACTTGTATTTCTAAACAAATCTCTGAAAGATGTTGATGTTGCTTTGGCAATCATAGCTTTAGAAGCTCCCTGAGAGAGAAATTTTAAGAAGGAAAACTTCTGAGACCTTGCTTTATTCTGTAATCATGCATGGTTGATAATTCGAATGGGTGAGAACTCTAAGGTGCAAATCATTTTCCTCTATAATTTTGACTGTTTTGTAACTTCCAGGAATTCTTGAACAGCCAGTATAATTTTCATTCCCTATAACTTTGTATGTGATCTGCTTTTCTCTCTGAAAGTGTTAGTCACTTAGTCATGTTGGACTCTTTGAGACCCTATGGACTGTAGCCTGCCAGGCTCCTCTGTCCATAAGATTCTCCAGGCAGGAATGCTGAATGGGTTGCCATTCACTTCTCCAATGGAAGTGTTTAGGACTTTCTTATTCCTAATATCTTGAAGTTTTTCTATAATATTCTTGGTATATATATGTATGTTTCAATCGGGCCAGTGCTTGGTGGGGCCCTAGGCTCCTTCCTCCTTAAAACTCACCTCCATAAATTCTGGAACCTTTTGTTGGTGTTTTTTTCTCTTTTTAACAATTAATTAATTTTTTTATTGAAGGATAATTGCTTTACAGAATTTTGTTGTTTTCTGTCAAACCTCAACATGAATCAGGCTTGGTGTTTTCTTTTTGACAATTTCTGCTTATCCATCGCTCTATTCTCTCATTCTGGGGCTTCTGCCACCTGAATGTTCAACTTTCTTGCCGGTTTTCTTTTTCTCAACTCATATATATATTTTACTTACAGATGGTTTTATTTCCTTTTGGACAGCTTCAACTTTATTTTCCAGCACTTTTATTGACATGTTTATTTCTGCTATTTTTTAAAATTCTAACAGTGCTTGTTCTCTAAGGATTATTTGTTTTAAAAAAAGAGTCCTGTTTTTATTTAATGGATGTAATAGTTTCTTTTCTCTACCTGGGAACACTGGGGTTTGGTTTAAGACATTTTCTCTTGCTTGTACTGTAGGTCATCTCTTTTCCTTTTACCTGTTTTGCCTTCTACTTTCATATTAAAAGCCTTCTTCATGCTTAGTGATCCTTGGCAATGCTTTTAGGTTTAACTGTAAGGCAGTTAAAAGCTGATTGAAATTTCTGTGTGCACCTGAGAGGCATGTCAAATGTTGGCTTCACTGCTGGATAATTAGCATGGAACCTGTGTCTTTCAGTGGGGAATCTCCAGCTATCTGCTCCTGTGGGTCTTCTCCTGGGTTGATCAGAGTTAATCTCTTGCTTGAGGCTTATTGTTGAAGCTGCTGCATCCTGGGAACAAACGGAGAAAAGGCATTGGAGACTTTACTATTCAGACTGCAGATTTTTCACTTAATCCTGGTTTTCATGATTACCTACATCTTTTGCTCCCAGCTCTGTCTATTGTCCTCAAGTCCATATTCCTTTATTTTAAAAAAATATTTATTTATTTTTAATTGATTGATGATTGCTTTACAATATTGGTTTGATTTCTGTTATACATCAACACGAATTAACTATGGGTGTACATATATCCCCTCCCTCTTGAATCTCGCTCCCACTGCCTGCCCATTCCCACCCCTCTAGGTTATCATAGAGCCCCAGTTTGAGTTTCCTGCATCACACAGCAAACTCCCATTGGCTATCTATTTCCATATGTTAGTGTATATGCTTCCATGCTACTCTCTCCATTCATCTCACCCTCTCCCTCTTCTCCCCAACCCTCGTCCATAAGTCTGTTCTCTATGTCTGTGTCTCCATTGCTGCTCTGCAGATTGGTCAGTACTATCTTTCTAGATTCCATATATATGTGTTAATATACGATATTAACTTACTTTATTCTATATAATAGGCTCTAGGTTCATCCACCTCATTAGAACGGACTCAAATGCATTTCTTTTTATGGCTGATTAGTATTCCATTATATATATGTACCACAGCTTCTTTATCCAATCTGTCAATAAGTCCATATTCCTTTTGCTTCATTTTCTCCAAAGAGAAAACCTCTGGTCTTCTGCTGGAGTTGGTGACAGATAGACACCTAGTTCAGGGAGCTGGGGAGTTGATTTAGGTATTTAATTGATTTTCACTTTAGATTTTCTGCTCCCCTTGAACACCTCCCATCTCTTTTCAGAAGCATCTTATTTCACGAATTGCTGGGTTCTTCTGGGATTTTGTGGGGGGCACTTAATTTCTTGATTTTCTGCTTACCTGTGATTTGTCATTCAGCTACTTAATTTTGGTTTTCAAAATTTTGTCACTATTTCTCTTAGTTGTAGTTTCTTATTTTTTTTAAATGTATTTATTTTTATCTTTTATTAAAAAAGTTTTTTTTTGGCTGCAATGCATGGCATGTGGGATCATAGTTCCCCAACCAGGGATCAACCTTGTGTCTACAGTAGAAGCTCAGAAGCTTAAGCACTAGATCGCCAGGGAAGTCTTTGTTATGGTTTCTCATGTATTCTTGTTCTTATGTGTTTATACATTTTGTTTGGGTAAGTTAGGGGCAAAAAAGTGTATTCAAATTACCAGATTTCACCAGAAGTTAAGTAAATGCATTTTTCAAAGTACAGTGTGTATCCTCACACATGAAATTTGATTGATGAAATGTCTTTTGTAACTGTAATGATTTTTAGAGTAACTGATGATGCAGTTTGTAATAAGAAAAAAATGCAAATTGTAAATACAGGCATCAGGAGGCAGAAGAAACTTGTATTTGCTATAGACAAAGAAAAGAAACTAAAAAATGTATTCTTGGAGATTACTAGCCATCTAATTTGTTTTGTTTTTCTCTACATATTTGTTCAAACTAACAATCTTGATGTCATCCTTACAATGTGCTCTTTTACATCTTCACATTCAATTTTCCCCTAAATTTTATTTTTCTCTGTTCCCTTTACTCTGAGCTTAGTCCAGACAGTATACCATCTCTCATGTATGCTACATGGCCTCTGTGTACACGAGTGGGCTTCCCATGTGGCATTAATGGTAAAGAAGACATCTGCCAATGCAGGAGTAATAGGAGACACAGGTTTGATCCCTGGTTGGGAAGAATCCCTGGAATAGAAAATGGCAACACACTTCAGAATTCTTGCCTGGAAAATTCCATGGACAGAAAAGACTGGTGATCTATAGTCCATGGGGCTGCAAAGAATCAGACACAACTGAGTGACTAAATACACATACACAAATAGCCTCTGTGAGGGTTAATTTTATGTGTTAACTTGGTTGGGCCACAAGTACCTGAATATTTGGCCACACATTATTTTGAATGTTTCTGGGAGGGTGCTTTTTTTTTTTTTTAAAGTTATTTTATTTATTTTAATTGGAGGATAATTACTTTACAGTATTTCAGTGGTTTTTGCTATACACCGACATGAATCAGCCACAGGTATACATATGTCCCCCCAAATCTGAACTCCCCTCTCACCTCCCACCCCACCTAAAATTAACATGTAAATGAGCAGATGTTGAGTAAAGCAGATTGCTCTTTATAATTTGGTGGGCCTTGTCCAATCAGTTGAAGGCCTGAAGAGAACAGAGAGACTCACTTCTGCTGAGCAAGACAGAATTCTCAGCACTCTGTCTTTGGACTTCCACTGCAGCACTGAAGGACTCTTCTGAGTGCTAGGGCACACAGCCTTCAGCTAGAACCACGGCATCGGCTCTCGCAGGTCTCAGCCTACCAGCCCAGCTGGCAGGTTTTAGATTTGCCATCATCTGTGAGCCAATTCCTTAAAAGAAACCTCTTTCTATATAAATACATATACACCTCCTTTTGGTTCTGTTTCTTTGAAGAACCCTAAAACAACTTCCTTACTTTAATTTCACTCTTACTCTATTTTTTTGCTGCACTTGTGGCACGCGGGATCTTAGTTCCCTGACCAGGGATTGTGACCAGGAATCAAACCTGCACCCCCTGCAGTGGTAGCACAGAATCTTTTATTATTTGGTAATTAATTAATTAATTTTAATTGGAGGCTAATTACTTTATAATATTGTGGTGGTTTTTGCCATACATTGACATGAATCAGCCACAGGTATACATGTTTCCCCCGATCCTGAATCCCTCTTCAACCTCCCTCCCCACCCCATCCCTCTAGGTTGTCCTAGAGCACCGGCTTTGAGTGTCCTGCTTCATGCATCAAACTAGCACCGGTCATCTATTTCACATATGGTAATATACATGTTTCAACGCTATTCTCTCAAATCAGCCCACCCTCGCCTTCTCCCACAGAGTTCAAAAGGTCTGTTCTTTACTTCTGGGTAGCACAAAATCTTAACCACTGGACCGCCTGGGAAGTCCTTCAGTCTTACTCCTATCTACTCTCCAAATTGCAATATGAAATTGTCTTCTAAAACTGAAATAAGAAAGTTTCACTTACTTGTTGAAAAGCTTTTCAGCGTCTTCTGTATAGTTGTTTGAGATTCCAGGCTACCTTTCCACTTTATCCCCAGGCCCCAAATGGTGTAAACTTCCTGAACACACTGTGGTCTTTCCTCCTCTGTCCACTCCTTTGGGGACTGTCCTCCTCTCTCTTTTCCATTTGGAAAGCTGGTCTTCTTTTAAGTCCCTGCCAATATGTCACTCCTATGAAGTGTTAATAATGCTTTTCTTCTCTTTCCCAACCAAGTGAAAGCTTTCTTTTCCTAGCCTCCCAAAACCTTTCCCATAGTCGTATTTGGAAAGAAACGCAACCCAAATTGATCATACTACATGGAGATTATTTGGTTTTGTTTCTACTTCTCATTAGACTTCAAGACTCTTTAAGGGGACCTAGTATGTAGGAGATATGTCATTAATATTTAATTACTATTTCTTGGACTGTATTTAAAATTTCTTCATCATTTCTTATTGCAGCTGGAAAAGGACAGGAAAAAAATGAACCAAACTCACCGCAACTGAACTTAAATTTTAGTTATGTATGTCACAGCTGACACAGCAAAGAAGACTATTTCTATATTTTCTGGTACAATTCTCCCCCCTCCCTGTCTGTGAGATCCTGCCATCTTGTTCTTTGCTGGTGCAATGTTCTAATTGTTTTCATATCTTCACAGTTTCTATTGTACACATGCTTCAACCTTTTCTGGAGATTGACAGTCTATAAATAATAAATAATCTAAACCAGAATATTGCTTATTTTCCCAGGAGACTTTCCTTGTAAATGCACAGTTGCCTTTTCTTTTGTGAAGCTTTATAGATTGTTAAACAAATAAAGGGTGAGAAAAATATCTAAAATGAAAAAGATGTAAATAAGTTACTACCTTCTTCTATTTTTCCTGAATCCTACCTCTCTCCATGACAGAGAGAGACAGATTCTGAGGCAGATTCTAGAAGTGAGAAGAAGCACTATCAGGCAAGCTCTTTCTTGACGTTATCCCTCACTTGGCCCCAGCTTTTCATGGTGAGAGCCAAACTGATCTCCAGCTTCTGAACTCTGAATAAGCCGATGCCTTTTCCGCTCCACCATCTTGGGCAATGGGTTTCTCCCTGCTGTTGTGATCATCTGATGAGTGGCAGTGTGGGGTTAGGAACTTCTAGAACTCAGCCTCTGGGCCTCTATCAGACTCGGGTTTCCAGTTTCCTTTGAGCTCCCAGGAAATTTACACTTTAGAAAATTCTTCTTACTGACCTCATGAAGTTCTTGTCTCTCTTGACTTCCCTGATATTTGTGCTTCTGTTCTGTCAGTTGATTTTTTTTTTTCTTTCAAATTCAAGTTAAAGTTTCAGCCTTTTGTTCAGTTCTTTGGGCAACAGCTGTGCAAACTAGCCCTTTTCTTTGTTGCTAGTGGCTGAGCCTGGAAAAGAGGGAGAGAAGCTGTCAACTACTTTATTAAGGCAGATCCCTGTTTGTTTATTTTAGAAACCACTCTGTCTCTCTTAATGCTTGATTTTTTTCTTTCTTTTAAAGTTCTTAGGTTATTGGATTCAGTGAGCTTTCAAATTCTTCTTTAATCCCACCATCTTTTTTTCTAATCTCTTCGAAAAGTTTGTTATAAGTGATAGGTCACCTGAGAAACCAGGAATGAATTTAAACCTACGGCCTGCACCTCTACAGAATAATTCTTTTGTGTAAGGATTCTAAGACCCTTTTCTTTGCTAATAGGTATGCAGGATAAAGCTCTTCTCTTAAGAACCCGACTGAAGGGAAGCAATACAAAGCATCTAGCACAGCAAAACTGCAGCAACAAAAGAGATTTCTTTTTATAGTTTCCAGAAAAAAATGAAGTAGAAACTTCCAGAGGAATATCGGAGCCTGTTATTTTACATATGCTGTGGTTAGAGTTGAGAGTAACTAGTTTCTTTCCCTAAAATGGGTTGCTGTTGTTTGTTGTTGTTTAGTTGTTATGCCAGGCTCCTCTGTCGGTGGGATTTCCCAGGGAAGAATACTGGAGTGGGTTGCCATTTCCCTCTCCAAGGGATTTTCTTGACCCAGAGATCAAGTCTGCATCTCCAGGAAGCCCAGGATGGACTGTACAATATTTCTATTCAGGATCACCCTAAGAAGCAATGAAAAGTGGTCTTGTGACCAGGGAGAATAATAATCCAAGCAAACTTGATATTTACTCTGTTTTTTGATTAATTATTACTCTAAAATGAAACGTGCAGTGACGGTTTCCATCTAACTTTTGTTTTCCTCACCGCCCTGCCTTGAACATTTCCCTGTCCAGGGCTGCTGGTAGCATTCCACGGGCGGCTTCTCTAGGTATCAGTTTTTCCTGTGAGCTGAAATCTAAGTCTTTATTTACAGAGAAGAAAGCAATCAACTTAATGCAACACCCTGTAAATGGAAATTTTACTGGATGTAAGTGAAGTTGGTAAATAGTTTCATGCCCCTTTTATTGTTAGGTACTTAAAAAAATGTTTTGGTTCAGACTCTGGAAATCTTTTCTTTCTTCTACTCAAAGGGAGACTCAACAGGTGGAGAAACAAAAGCCTTGCAGGTGGCTCCACGCAGAGCCAAGCCAAATGGAGACCAGCAGGCAGAAATCAGACAAAAGCAGTGGAGGTGGCAGTGATCTGAGAGCAAGGGGGTATCCTGGAAGGTCAGGTGAAAGGAGGCAGCTGTTTTCTAGTCAGGTATTTGGTTCCCTTCTATCTTATTCTTCTTAAAAAAAAAGAGGAGAGAGACTGCAACATGTATATGTAAGATGAAAAGTTCATGCATATTACAAAAATTTGTTATTTTCCCTCAGAATCAGAACAATGTCACCAGGTAGAATAAACTTTTCCTTTCACTCTTGTAAAATAAAATAATTATTACCATCAAATGGGTATGTACTGCATGCCTGGTGCAATGCTGGGCATAGTGTGTGCATTGTCTGATTTAACCACCATCATTAATATTAGTCCGATTTTCTTTTTATTTTTTCCAATCTAGTACTTTGATTTTTGTGTACTTTGATATTTGTCCATGCTATGTCCCACGGACAGAGAAGTCTGACAGGCTACAGTTCATGGGGTCACAAAAGAGTTGGACAGGACTTAGCAACTCAACAACAACAACATCAGTGTTATATATAATCCGGAGTCCTGAGAAAATCATTTTCACCAGGTAAAGGAGAAAAAGCGACACTGCACTTATTTGAAGATGACCATATTCTTTATAGCAGAGGATCTCATACCCTGTGTGTACATTGAAAATGGAGTAAAGACACACTGTGCGCTGTCTGAACATTGCTTAAACTTCTGGACGTTATTGATCCGATGCATAGGGTACCAAAGCAACAGTCCCAGCAACATACCAACCTTTTTGGCAGCAGGGACGGATCTCCTGGAAGACAATTTTTTCAGGGACCCGGGGTGAAGGAAATGGTTTACGAGATGATTAAAGCGCATTTCATTTATTGTGCACTTTACTTTATTTCTAGTATGATGCTGCCCCTGATCTGGTAGAAGGTACTGAGATGCAGCCCCGAGGGTGGGGATCCCTGTAGTAGAGAATTCCTAGCATACATTTTACATCCTAGATTCAACTCGAGTGATCATGGATCTTGGCCTTCTGATCATCACCGCATGTTTTAGTGGCATTAAGACCTGTGGCCTGACTTTGATTCAGCAGCAGCGTTCCTTGACAATTGTGTAATAGTCATCCAGTTTATCCCACAGGGTTTCATGATCAGGTCTCCGAATGTTAAAGCTTTCAAGAGGTTCATAGAATGCATCAAGTGAGCTGGCCACTTCAAATTGTTGACTCTAATCATAAGCGTTGCAGGCTAAACTAGAGAAATTTTCAAAACTGAGCGTTTGGTCAAGGCTCTTCACCCCAAGACTTTCCAACTCACTTAGGCCAGGAGCCTCGCCTTAGTGCTATCAATTCCACCAGGAAAGCTCCAACCCCGCCTTCCCTGGTGGCTCTAGTTTTAAAGAATCCGCGGACGCTAAAGACGCCGGTTCTCTCCCTGGGTCAGGAAGATCCCCTGGAGGAGGCTATGGCAAACTACTCTAGTATTCTTACCTGGAGAATCCCCTGGATAGAGGAGACTGACAGGCTACAGTCCCCAGATCACAAAGAGTCTGCAGGCCGGAGCACGCACACACACACAAGCTCCGCCCCGGCCAGCCCACCTCTGCCAGCCCCGCCCCCTGCAGGCCACGCCCCCAAGCGGCAGTGCCGTGAGACGCCCCTACCGGAAATTATCGCGAGGGCTGGCTGCGGCCTGCTGAGTATCCAGGAAGACAGTGAGCTCTGAGGTAAGAGAACTTGTCCAATGGTTGAAGCTAGTTAGAAGTGTTCAGATCCCATTGACGTATTTTGTGGGTAGAAACACTCCTTTGTAGGAAGTCATTTATTTATTTTTTTAGTGGAGTGCAGTTTATTACACCGGCGGGCCCAAGGCAGAGTCTCCTCTTAGCCAAGAGCCCCGACCAGCATTTGTGAAAATCTTTTATACCCCATGTGTACGTGTCCAAACCCACCAGCCCAGGAAGTCAGTAATTTAAAAGTCAATTTTGTATCCACTTTTTTGGAGAATCAGTTGTTTAAAAGAGCAGGTATTTTAAACCAAGGAATATATGCAAGCTTTTATATATATATATATATCCTTTCAATTCAGTAATTGTTTGTTGAGTATCTACTACGCCATGCTCTGTTAAACAAGTGCTGGAGAGAATGCTGTTAACAATAGCCAAACAATTGTACAGTTTTGTCACGTAGACCTACAAAATTATTATTTTTTGAACAACACATACAGAGGAACTTCCAACTGTCAGGACTCAATTGCATTTCTTATTACATACTGAATCCACAGTATTTAAGAAAGGACCTGGAACATCTGAGAAAAACGTTGGAATATGTCTAACTCAAGTTATGTATGTCCTCATTTTCACAAGATTTCTTCTTGTGGACTTTAGCATTAGCCCCTCAAAGAAAGAACATGGGAAATCGGTTTGTTTTAAAAAGTAAAAGCATGTATCAGTATAATAATTACCTTGTAGGAATTGCTTTTGTTAATCTTCTTTGTAAAGGATTTTCAAAAGTGGAAGAGTACTTATTTATCAGCAAATTTAGTCTAATGACAGGTACATTTCTGTTTTGCCTCGTAATGATAGGTAAGGTTTTAAGCTTAAATGGAAAAGAAAAAAGTTGCAGTGAATTCTTTAGGGCTTAGTGCTCTTCTCCTTTGTTGGTACCACTGTACAAAAAAAGATGACCTTTTCCCTTTTCTTGCATCAGTGAGAAACACCAAGGCTTCTGGAAGTGAGATTGTTTTTAATATGTAAAAGATTGTTGAATTACTTCAAAGTTAAAGGCCTGGAGCAGAGAGAAGTTCTTAATTGATAATGTTCCCAGTGGGGAGCTTATGCATTTAAGTAGAACTTTTCAGAAGCCACTAGGGGAAGAGGTGATTTGGGAGAGGAAAGAATGCTTTTGAAACTCTGAGTACTTAGGTGAAAAATGATGACATAAATTTGGCTGTATGTCTCATGTCTCTTCTTGGACCTTTTTAAAAAGGGAAGAATGGACAGTAAAGATTTGGAATAATTTCACAACATATTAAGGTTGCACATAAAATACAGAGGAGATGCAGGGAATTAAAACCATAAAGGCTCATTTTTCGCTAGGATAGGTAACTTCTCCAAAATGTATTTGAAAATCATTAAGAACTCAACTGAGACAGTGAATTCAATGATCCAGTGAATCAAAGAGCCTGCAGTGATTACTCTTAACTTAACCAATTCTTTATTTAGTTTAAGTTGAATAAACAGCCTTCCTAGGCAGTTTTGATATTGGACTATTTTTTAACTAAAGGAACCTAGACTAATCAATAACTCTTATTTATATTATTAGGCCTGCTTGAGAAATTTAAATAAGAAAGCAAAGACCTTTGGAATTTGTGGAGCTGTTCCATTAACAGCAGGCATACATGTAATTATTCGGTTAGCAAAGCATATCACATGTCTGCTCCCTTTGGGAACAACCTTTACCAGGTACCTTACTATGTCTGACATAGAGTAGTACGTGGTTGATTGTGATTAGTTTGTTCTTTTAGACACACTTGGTCAAACTTCTGTATCTTTGCATGTCCACATTTCTAATAAAGGAGTGTATTACTGACTTAAAGACTATTTGAATCAAATGGTAGAACATTATGTAATTTTAAGCTGCTTTCAAAAAGCCCCAGCAATACCACAAAAACTCATATATTGACATATATTATTTAGTCCAAAATAAGTGTGTCTTTTGTAATGTTCCATTGCTAGGTGAATGGAAAGTTTTTCGTTCATTGCAGGAACTGAAACAGAATTCTTTTCCTGTATAACATAGAAAAAGAAGAGTAAAATTGAGCATTTGATGCTTCCGGCGTTCATAGATTAGTGAGAATATGAATACTGGCAAGGGAGCTCTGTGTTTAATATTAACTCTCATATTTGAAGATGATGCTTACAGGGTGACTGTGATATCAAAAACACAAACATTTCTTGTTTTCAGGGGGTAGTTTTTATTCATGAGAGTACTGGCGAAGTGGCTCTAAGTAGGAGACTTGAAAATAAAACATGGCCAAATAGAAGGAACCTTATTTCTGTCTTTCCTAATAGTCTAAAAGTAGGTGAGCTGACCAGGGCAAGTTGACAGCTTTGTTCCACAAAACATGCAGGCACCCAGGTTCCTCCCATCACAGGTTATACCCTCCCTGAGGGTGACTCATGACCACCACATCGAGGCTCCAACCCTTAACGGGCCAAAGAGGAAGTACAGATTCCTCTTAAGATGATGACCATGTCAAACTTTACCAGAGCCCTGGGATTCTGGAAGCCAGTGATGGTTAAAGAAATCCCTCCTTCTCTTTCTGTTCTGAGAAACTTCTGTTCTGTTCTTACTGCAAAGAACCCCCCTTACCCATGGTTTAGGTAAGAACTCAAGGAGGCCCCTCTTGTTTGTGTATTACAAGACCAGACACTGACTCTCCACATTCCCATTCTTTGCTTCCTAACTGATTAACTGAACTGTTTTGTCTCCACTGGAGATCACTGGGAACAAAATATTTATTAACCAAGCTTTGGTTAAGATTTTCTCCTTCCCTTGTGCCCCTTGAAATTTGATCTGCCTTCCGCCTGAACTTGGGTACAATCCCTCCTTAAATGTCTCACAAAAAACATATTGGACTCAGAGTGAAACATTCTTTGATCTACTGTCTTACTTTGCCACCCTTTCGTCCACTGTCCTATGCCTGCTTCTTTTTAGCCTAGATTTCCTTCTCTTGGTGGAAGAAACCTGTTTTGCCTACCATGTGCAGTTCATGCAGTCAGAATGCTCTCCCTGTTCTAATAGTTCTCTTTCCTCCCATTGCAGTCATCCCTCCCCAGCACTTTCGCAGTAATCCTTTTGACTAAAGTCCAGATTTGTTTTTAATTCAACAGATGTCAACTGAAAATTCAGCCGAAAATTCCATTGTTTTGAAGCTAGCTGTCAAGGAGGCTGGGAAAGTATCAAGCCGATCAGCCAAACCTAGCTAAAACTAGGGGGAGTTTGGGTTTGAGTGTCAGTCGTGGCTGACTCTTAGTGACCCCATGGACTGTAGCCCGCCAGGCTTCTCTGTCCATGGGATTGTACAGGCATGAATATTGGAGTGTGTAGCTATTCCCTTTTCCAAGGGATCTACCCAACCCAGGGATTGAACCTGGGTCTCCTGCATTGCATTCTTTACTGTCTGGGTCAACAAGGAAGTCCCTAAAACTATGGGGTTCTGTCCCTAAAGGAAAGAAGTGGGTGATGGATATTAGAGGACCATCGACAGCCTCTGGCACACTCTTCATAAAGCCAGCCATCATGTGTAGTTCTGCAGCCTCTTCTCGTCTCTCTGTCTGGTCTTTTTGCTCAGAATAGATCACCCAAGGCTTCCTTCATGGCTCAGCAGTAAAAAATCTATTTGACAGTGCAGGAGATATGGGTTCAGTCCCTGATCCAGGAAGATCCCACATGCAGCAAAGCAACTAAACCCTTGAGCCTGAGCCATAACTATTGAGCCTGTCCTCTATAGCCCCGGAACCACAACTGCTAAGCCCATGTGCCACAACTATTGAAGCCTGTGTGCCCTAGAGCCCATGCTCCACAAGAGAAGCTGCAGCAGTGAAAAACCCATGCACTGCAACTACATAGTAGCCCCCCATTCACCGCAGAGAAAAGTCTGAACAGCAATGAAGACCCAGCACAGCCACAATAAATAAGTAAATAAAAAATTTAAAAATATATCACCCAGAATCTAGAATATATATATTTAAATCTATATTTTAAAAATATTTTAAAAATAAATATATTTAAATATTTTTTAAATTCCAGGGAGTCACCTTGGTCTCCCTGTCAGGGTTTCCCTGAACTACTCTGCTGTATTTCTGAAAATGTGTCAGTATGGTTTTCCTTCCATGAAAATGCTTGCTTCTTCTCAAATTCACTTTAGGACTTCAGCTTTGAGCTTAGGGCTCAGTGTTTAAAACTTCATCAAAGTCTTCCCTGGTGGCTCAGTGATAAAGAGTCCACCTGCTGGTGTAGGAGACACAGGTTCGATCCCTGATCCAGGAAGATCCCATATGCCATGGAGCAACTGAGCCTGTGCTCTAGAGCCAGGGAACTGTACTGAAGGTGGTGTGCCCTACAGTTGTGTTCCACCACAAGCGAAGCCACCACAGGAAGCCTGAGCACTGCAGTGGAGAGTAGCCCCAGTCGCTGTAAGTAGACGAAAGCCTTCACAGCACCGAAGACCCAGCACAGCCAAAAATAAATAAGTAAACTTATTAAGAAAAGCTTAAACTTTTTGCGGAAAGAGTTGGGCTTTAACCGGGCCATTGTATATGGCTGTGTAGGTTGAACAACCCTATCAGGCGGCGAGAGGGATAGGTGTAATATCAAATCCTGGCACTGCAGGATTGTTAAGTAAAGTGAAAGTGTTAGTTCCTTAGTTAAGTTAGTCCCTTAACTCCCTGGGATTTAAACAATATTTAAATATATTAAACGAAAAATTCTCCAGGCAAGAATACTGGAGTGGGTAGCCATTGCCTTCTCCGGGGATCTTTCCAACCCAGGGATTCTTTACTGTTTGAGGCACCAGGAAAACCCTTATAGGAATGTTAAGCCTGGTATATAACCCTCTGAAGATTTGATTCCTTATCAAAAAATGGGAGACCTGCTTTGTAGCATCACTGCAAGACTTAGAGATAAGATTCATGAAGTGTCTTGTTCAGTGCCTGGCCCTTGGCATGTGCTCGATGACTGGTGGATGCCATTTTAATTATTAGATAAAACTTCTTTGGAATTCTGGAATTCTCCCATTCTGTCTTCTCTTCAAATGCTTCATCATTCTGTGTTGCTCCCCTTAGTCTGGTTCCATACCCACATCTCATCTTTCCAGACAACACGCTGTGCTTTCTTCAGTGTTTTTATTTTCTCTTCTCTGCTATCAAAATTGTCTAATCTGGGTTGAATTACTTTAAGGCTCAGTTTTCTGGTTTTAGATATAAATTTTTTTAAAAAAAGATAATTCTGGGACTATAACAGATAGGATGAATTATCTCTTTGGTTGTTCCAAACTGCAACCTGCTGAGCTATGGGACAGTGAAATGACCCTGTGATATTTTCTTAAGTATCCTCCTATTAAGGGCTTCCCAGATGGTGCCATGGTAAAGAATCCACCTGCCAATGCAGGAGATGCAAGAGATGAGGGTTTGAACCCTGGGTTAGAAAGATCCCCAGAGAAGGAAATGGCAACCCACTCTAGTATTCTTGCCTGGAAAATTCCAAGGACAGAGGAGCCTGGTGGGCTACACTCCATTGTGCAGCAAAAAGTTGGATGTGACTGAGCACACACAGAGCACATCCTTCTGTTCACTGTTTTCTGGACATAGTAGGAGGAGTAGAATTGCCTGGCTCCCACTTGTTGAGAAAAATCCCATTCAGTTCAGTTCAGTTCACTCGCTCAGTCATGTCCGACTCTTTGTGACCCCATGGACTGCAGCACACCAGGCCTTCCTGTCCATTGCCAACTCCTGGAGTTTACTCAAACTCATGTCCATTGAGTTGGTGATACCATCCAACCATCTCATCCTCTGTTGTCCCCTTCTCCTGCCTTCAATCTTTCCCAGCATCAGGGTCTTTTCAAATGAGTCAGTTCTTTGCATCAGGTGGCTAAAGTATTGGAGTTTCAGCTTTAGCATCAGTCCTTCCAATGAATATTCAGGACTGATTTTCTTTAGGATGGACTGGGTGGATCTCCTTGCAGTCCAAGGGACTCAAGAGTCTTCTCTAACACCACAGTTCAAAAGCATCACCACAGTTAAAAATCCCATTAGGATATTTAAATAGCCAGAACGTGTTACATAACTTGTCGGCCTGCATTTTGATGGAATATACATCAAATGGTGATTGAGATTAGTTTCAGAATCGAATCCCTGACAGGCAGAAGGATGAAGTCACTCACCTCTTTTATGGTGTCGAGATAGTGTTTGTGGGTGAAAGTACATGGGTTCTTATTTCAGGTGTATATGGTTTTAAACTCAGATCTGCAGGTCACTTAGGGTGCTTCCTTAGGTGTTCTTTTGATATAAATCATTAAACGCTTTATAGTCCTGGCAGTGGATTGCTTGTTTTGCTAAGAATAACTTTAATCTTTGAGTTCTCACCAAATTCAGGCTTAATTATTCTGCAACCAAATATTCCATACCATCTGTTGGTGTTGTTTACAAGGGAATAAAAGTAGGCATGTATAAATCTGAAGCAAATTAAATCATGTAGAGAATCCTTAAGGCCTCCAGGTAAAGCAAAAAACAAATTTCATGTAGGGGAGGCTCAGTAATTTTTCTTGCATTAGATGATATGAAAACAAGGCTTCACAGATTACCAGCATCTGAGCTTGGTGCTGTCAAGTTTTCATGATGATGAAGCATTTTTACTCTTCCCTCAGTCTTACTGCAGGATTTGGGGAGTACTGATATAAATGGGAAAATGTGTTGAGTAGTCTTTTGACAAGATTGCTAGAGAATAACTGAATAACTATAAGAAAATATATAATGTGAACATCTAAAATTATTATTCTGCAGCCCCTTCTTTTGGGAGCCTAAAGGCTGGCTGGTGATAGTTATAGGACTAAAACAAACAAGAAGAAATTAAAGTCAACCACAACACTTCCCTCCTCCACTCAATATCATGGTGAGATTTGATTTTACTGGCACCTTGGAACCTTAGGCACCTAAGCCTAAATCACCATCATCTCCTTCCTGGACTATTCCAGCAGCTTCCTAACTTGTCCCTATCCACTTCTTTTGCGTTTTTCCAAATGATCACATGATAACCAGAGTAATTTCCTAAAAACAGAAATCAGATCATGCCACTCTCCTCCTTAAAACTTGTCAGTGAAAAAAGAAAAAAGAAAAAAAAAACTTGTCAGTGGTTGTTCAGTCGCCAAGTTGTGTCCAACTCTTTGCAACCCTATGAACTGTAGCCCTCCAGGCTTCTCTTTCTGTAGGATTTCCCAGGCAAGAATACTGGAGTGGGTTGCCATTTCCTTCTCCAGGGGATCATCCCGACCCAGAGATTGAGCCTGTGTCTCCTGCATTGGCAGGTGGATTCCTTACAGCTTAGCCACCCAGAAAACCCTGTGGTTAAAAATCTGTCTTGCAATGCAGGGGACGCAGTTTCGATCCCTGGTCAGGGAACTAAGATCCCACATGCCACAGAGCAACTAAGCCTGCTTGCCACAACTACCGAGCCCATGGGCAGCAGCTAGAGAGTCCATGTGCTGCAACAAACGATCCTGAGTGACCCAGTGAAGATTTCATGTGCTACAACTAAGATCCAGTGCAGCCAAATAAATAATAAAAACAAAATTAAACTTTCTGTATTAAGTTAAAAAAACCCAACCCTTCTCAATGTTTCCCATTGAACTTAGAGTAAAAGCCAAGTTTCTTCTCATGTCCTACAAGATTCTGCATTTTCTGGCTTCTGAAAATCTTTCAGTCTGATCAGCACTTCTTAATAAACATGCTCAAGACCCACAGTCTACTTAATAGTGCTTTCCCACTCAGCCTCTGTCTTCTGCCTTTTCCTGCTCTTCACTGGGTATTTTCCTCATCTTTCATGTCACAGTTTAACGATAACCTTACCCAGGACGCCCTTCCCGATTACCCCCTCCCTCTTTCTCTGGTGTACTCTATTACAGCACCTGTTTTCCTCTCAGGCCTTTGTTGTTTGCATTGAATAAATAGATACTGATTTGTTTATTGTGCGTCTCTCCAGCTAAGGTGTAAGCTGCATAGGGTACAAAGACCATGTCTCTTTTATTCACCACTCATTATTCAACGTTTAGAGGGTGCCAGGAACATAGTAAGTGCTCAGAAAATAGTTGACGAGTGAATGAAATGAACAGTGTTACAAAAACAAACATCTCTTAGACCCTTCTTTTGTGTTAGATAGTTGTCCTGCCATGATCCTAGCAAGAAACATCAAGATAGGTACTAACATCTCTGGTTTATGGATGAAGAACCCAAGGTTTAGAGAGTCTACATAGCTTGTCCAAAGTTTGACAGCTAATAGATCATGAAGCTAGGACTCTGACTTAATTCAAACTTAAAGATCATACTGTGAACCACTGTGCTATATTGATGTCTATTCATTTATCCTTCAAATGTTCAGTAAGGATATAAAGTGAACAGAACTATTAGGAAACAGGGAACAATAGTAGTAGTGGTGCTTTGTTTTGAATTTATAAACGACTGGCATTTGAAGCATATTTATGGATGAAATTACCAGATGATATTTGTAAGGCAGACTGGAATCCAGCACAATATTGAAGTTTCTTGTCCAGAGGGATTACAGGGCAGAGATAATTGAGAGTGAGCAGTGATTGATGGGAGTTGGCTCTGCCGTGAGGAATGTGATGGGCGAGACTGGAAGAAGCCTCTCATTGAGCTTGTTCTGCTACTAGAGAGGAGACCATGGGGATCGTAACAAATGACAAGGCTGTGTCTAGGGTGATAGGAGCAGAGCTGAAATCAGGTTTTCAGTCTACTTTTGAGGAAACAAATGGTAATGTTTACTTTATAAATGTTTGTTGCCTCCATGGAAAAAATGCCCCTCCAAGCTATTTGAAAATGTTCCATAGTTTTGTGTTGTTATGGCAATGCGATAGAGCTGCTGTAGAATGAGATTTGTAAAGGAAAAAAAGAATGTTAAACCTTAGTGCTTAGCCTGTCTTATCAGTCAACTTTATTTCTCTTTGAAAACATGGAGGGGTTCTTGGGGAGTTAGTGTGCAGCCATCGAGAGATTGTTCTAGCTTTTGAATATCCAGCAGGTTGAATATTCTAATACACAATTACATTAAAGCATGAAGGTCCCTTCTAGGTTTATCGATATTAAAGTAGCAACTTTAGAGGTTGTCTTTAAAAAGGAATCATGAACTAATTAAACAGGAGGAAGTTTTACTTGAGCAAAAGGTCAAGATGCTTAAAATTATACTTTCTCATATATCTTGAAAAATCTCAGAAAAAAATTATTATTGTTTTGTCGGTCATTTGGTTATTTGCTTTTAAATTACACTTATTACATTTAGGCTGAGAAGTTCTTTCTACAAAAGTGCATTTCAATTAAATATTTTAATACCTCCAGTTAGGTGTTTATTTGTAGACAGAAATACGACATTTCAGACACTGATTGGACTGATTAATGGTGCTCATCAGGGAGAACCAAGGGATCATAATTAAACACCAAACCTACATGGTCTGTTGGTTTTATGTTATATAAATTATGTATGAGTTTGGCATTTATATTTCATGGAAAAATTACAGTGCTGTTTCCTCAATGCATTTTCTACATAAAGAATATTATATGTGTGTGAATGTGAATATGAATTTTCAGAACCTGATGTATTACCTTTTTTTTTAATAAGCAAAAATTTCAAACAAAGATTCATGAGTTTCTGCTTGAGGATGCAGGAGGCTCTATTTCTGGTTGTTCTATACTATTGCCTCTTACAAAATAGTCAATTGTTTAAGGTAGAAAGCAATCTAGATACTATTACCTTTTGAGTCATTTGTTCCTACACTTGTATATTTCACAGAACACAAGAAGATACCCCAAAGTCAGATGAAGGTACTTTTGGGGGTGCAATAGAGTTGCTCCCTTTTGATTTTTCTAGGTAAAGACATTGAAAATAAAACCGACTATCATCACTATTATTTCACAAAAAACTAATAAAGACACAATTATAAAATTCAAAATTGAATGAATTTATTAACAGTTCTCTACATTGTCCTGTTTTTCTTGCTTTTGCACCTCCAGGCACTAAAACTTATTATTCATGGCATGGCACGAACCTGCAGACCACATTTTGGAAATTATTTGCTTCATAGGTCATTAATTTCTATTTCCTAGGTAGTATTTGCACATTGTTGGCAATTGGTAACACCATGGCTATAGTAACGAACGTACGCCTAGCCTCTCAGGATAGGCGTTCTATGCAAGCTATTATGAAAAAGGCATATATCTTAGTCTCTTATTATATGTCCCCCCTGCTTGCTGATTAGACCACAGCAGCCTTCTTTCAGCTCTAAGAATGTACAAGTCTTCTCCTCCTTCAGTCTCTTACTGCTTCCCTCTATCCATAACAATCTGTCGCGCATTCTTCACCTGCCTAATACCCCCTTATTATCTTTTTTGGACTCACTTTAAATGTTTATCATTTCAATAAGGTTTCCATGATAGACCTGCGTATTAAACTTGTGGGTTTCCCTGGTGGCTCAGATGGTAAAGAATCTGCCTGCAATTCGGGAGACCCAGATTCTCTCTCTAGGTGGAGAAGATCCCCTGGAGAAGGGAATGGCAACCCACTCCAGTATTCTTGCCTGGAGAATCTCATGGACTGAGGAGCCTGGCTGGTTACAGTCCATGGGGTTGCAAAGAGTCAAACATGACTGAGCAACTAACACTTTCACTTTCACTAAACCTGTGGCTTTCCTCTGCTGAACTTAATGCAGATAATAGACTATAAGATCTCAGAAAGTACAGAGTAGGGATATGCTTATCTTTGTATCCTTGCCACCCATCATATGCTTGTCACATAGCTGATGCTCCAAAAACAGTTGAATGATTACTAATTATACAAAATGATAGCAACAGTATTACCATTTGTTGAGTGCAGACTTTGTTTCAGGTGCTTTATGTGTAGTAGTTGTCTCTAGTCTTCACAATAAACTTGGGAGGTAGTTCTTTCAATGCTTGCTGTGTGAAAGAAGAAACTTAAGTTCACAGATTGGTTTTTTGGTCTATGATTAGCTAGCTAGTAAATGTTAGAGTCAGAGTTTTAACACAAATGTGGCCTGTTTCAGAGCTTATGATCTTGGCTCTGTAATGCTAAAGTTTTTTTTTTATTAAAGAACATGGAAATTACTAATACACAAAATAATTTCTTACTTTTAATTTTTCAATTACCTCCCATTCAAAATCATTTATTTCAATTATCACCCCAAACCCTTAGTGTCTGAAAACAATAAGAGTCATTTTGTTTACTTATAACTCTGAAATTTGAATAGGACCTGATGGGACAGTTCCTTTCTGCTTCACATGACATCAGTTCTGGCAACTTCATTATGGCTGAAAGATCCAATTCCAAGAATTCTCATCTGTATGCTGGCAAATTGATACTTGCTAGGAACTCACTTGGAGCTATCAGCCAAGGTCTTGATGGCCCTCCACATGGCCTCTCCACAAGGCTAGGTTGGGCTTCTCACCACCTGGTCACTGATTTATGTGAGAGAGTCTCCTGAGGGCAGACACTCCAAGTGGACAGACTCCATGCGCAAACATCTGTTTTCATCAAGCCCATTAGTGTGCGTGCGTGCTCAGTCATATCCAGCTCTTTGCGACTCCGTGGACTGTAGCCTGCAGGCGCCTCTGCTCATGGGATTTCCCAGGCAAGAGTACTGGAGTGGGTTGCCATTTTCTACTCCAGGGATCTTCCCAACCCAGGGATTAAACCCACGCTCTTGCGTCTTCTGCATTGGCAGGTGGATTTTTTAACATTAAGCCACCTGGAAGCCGCCTGTTAGTGTACTGTTGGCCAAACCAAAGTTAGTGTACTGTTGGCCAAAGCCAGTCAAATAGTGAATCCCAAAGTCAGGGTTGAAGCGGTCTACGCCGGGTCTACCCAAGGAGGCATGGTTCACTGGAGGCCACCAAAAAAATCATCTGCTGACTTGCTGTTCAGTGCAGAGTCGTAGGAGTAAGATTCTTGGTCGCATTTGCTTTTAGCCTTTTTTTCTTAAAACTGAAGTGATGGCTGACTCATAGGTACTTATTTTTCTGATCACTGCTCTTCTGAGAAAAAGTACAGTCATCTCTGTGTTGGTCAGGATAATCTGGGTTTCTAGCAGGAATAACAGACAACCCCCACATTTAATGAACTCAGTTCAAGAAAGCTTCCTTTTTTTTTTTTTTTTTGCCTTTTAAAAAATTTATTTTTAATTGGAGGATAATTGCTTTACGATGTTGTTTACAACAAAGTGAATCAGCCATAAATATACATATGTTGCCTTGCTCTTGAACCATCCTCTCACCCCACCCCTCTAGGCTGTAAAGAGCTTTCTCCCAAGGACAAAAGCTTATTTCTTGTTCTTGCTGCATTCCCAATGCCAGTCAGAAGGGAGGCTCTGCTTGTCACAGTTCTTCAGTGACACTGACTGATGGAAGATTGGTCTTGACATGTACCTAGATATGACCTGAGCAGAGGGGAGAGAATGCCCTGAATCCCACACTGGCCTTTAAAACTTCATCTGGAAATGGTACACAGCACTTTCATTCACATTTTATTGGCCAAAGCACAGCATATGGCCACAGATAACTTCAAAGAGGCTGAAGAAATACAATTCTACATGAGCTCAGAAGGGAGATGGCTGGAAGTATTTGGTGACCAGCACTGTTATGAGTTGAATTATGTGGCACCCCCAGATTCACGTGTCGAAGTCTTAGCCCCTAGTATCTCAGAAAATGACCTTATTTGGAAGCAGGGTCATTACCAAGATAATTAGTTTGGATGAGGTCATAGGTGAACCCCCTACTCTCACTTGACTGGTTTTCTTATGAAAATGGGGAATGTGGACATAGGGCATGCACAGAGGGAGAACACTGTATGAAGATAAAGTCAGAGAGTGGCATGATGCAGCAGAAGCCAAAAGGAACACTGAAGTTTGCTGGTAAACCATAGAAGCTGAGACAGAGGCATGGAACAGATGGTCGCTTACAGCCTGCGAGGAACCAACCCTGTGGACACTTTGAACTCAAACTGGTAGCCTTCATATCTGTGAGACGAAGCTTCTGTGTTGTTCTAAGCCCCCCCATTTTCTGATACTTATGGCAGCTTTAGCAAACTAATTCAAGCACTAAGGACCATCACCATCTCTAACCCTCTCCTATTTTCCCTTTAAAATACTAACTTTCTCTTCTTAGTTTCCCTTTCTGTTCTTCTTCACATATTGTGCACTTGGGTGTTAGTAGTAAAGAATAACCCATTTTTCCAATTTAAGACTTTGAAGTTATGTGCAGCTCTTTTTTTTTTTTGTTTTTTTGCATCTAATTGGAGTCAGTTTCTGATCCACAGTACTTCTTGCATGTTCTTATCTTTCTTTTAGCCTAAACCTTGTTGCCTCTTGCATCTCAAGGTGATAGGTTTCTACCTCACTTCTTTGTCTCAAGTTATGCACTACTTCTATCCACTTCATGTATAGTTTTCAGAATTGCCTACTTGCAACACTAAATCTCTGTATTATTTCTCTAGTTGGTCTAATGTGTCCTGTTATTTCCTAGTCGAGTTTTTACATCTCTGGACTTATTATGTCTCATTCTCTCTTCCTCCATAGCTTCTTTCTCAATTTTCATTATGAATAGGTATCACCTGTCTAACCCAGCAGACTATACCTGATGGTTGCCCATTACTATATTCATCTTGGTAATTTTACCTCAGTGCTTTTGTCTGACATTTTTCCGTATGGAATGTTCTCCCCAATAACTCATGTCTTTCTTTAATGGTTTTCTCAGAAATCACCTCCCAAAAAAAAAAAAAGAAAAGAAATCACCTCCCCAGGGAAACTTAATGGATAATACCATCGATACTACTCTTAACCTTCTCAGCAGTTATTTAGGGTACATTATTATTATTACTTTGATCTGGGCATTGTGCTAAATGGTCTGTATGAATTATTTAATATAATTTTCTTGCCAGTACAGTAGATAGTATCATTCATATCTTCTAGACAAAGTTTCAGTGAGGTTGAAACCCACTGAATCTTTTATAATAGTCAAAGTGGTCATGATGAAAAAAGTCACTTCAGGTCTAATTTATATAAAATAAAATGCACAGATTTTAACAGTACAATTTGATGAGCTTCAACATGTGTATGCATATATTCTCTATAATCATCACTCCAGAGAAGATATAAAATATTTTCATAACCCAAATACTTTTTTCATGCTGCTTAGCAGCCAGTTCTCCATCTTCAGGCTCAGGTCTGATTTCTATCACTGTTGGTTAATTTTGCTTTTTCTAGAACAGCATGTAAATGGAAGCATACTGTATATTCACTTTGGTTTTTGGCTTTTTTTGCTCAGCATAATGATTTTTTTTTTTCCATAATGATTTTAAAATTCATTCATGTTGTATGTGCATTAGTAGTTCTTTTCTTTTAATGCTGAGTAACATTCCATTATGGGCTTCACTGGTGGCTCAGTGGTAAAGAATCCACCTGCCAACGCAGGAGGCATGGGTTTGATCCTTGGGTCGGGAAGATACCCTGGAGAAAGAAATGGTAACTCACTCCAGTATTCTTACCTGGGAAATCCCATGGACAGAGGAGCCTGGTGGGCTATAGTCCATGGACTCACTACAACTAAACAACAACATTCCATTACACCACATGCCACAGTTTCTTTACCCATTCATCAGTTGATAGGCTTTGGTTTCCATTTTTGACTATTTTGAACATAGTTGCTATGAAAATTTTTGTTGAAGTTTTTGTGTTCACATATATTTTTCTTTTGGGGAAATAGAGTAGAAATGCTGGGTCATATGATCAATATACATTCAACTTGAGAAACTACCAAACTCCTTTCAAAGTGGTTACAGCATTTCACATTCCCACCAACATTATATCAGAGTTGTAGTTGTTTTACATCCTTGTCAACACTTGGTATTGCCAGTCTTTTGAATGTTCACCATCATGTAGTGAGTATGTGTGATATCTCATTATAGCTTTGTTTCTCATTTCCCTGCTGTCTAATGATGTAGGGAATATCTTTATGTGCTTCTTGACCGTTTATCTTGTTTTGAGAAATTCCTGTTTAAATATTTGGCCTGTTAAAAACTAAGTTATTTGACTTCAAATAGTTGGAAGAGTTCTTTATATATTGTGGGTACAAGTGGTTTGTAAGACATATCAATTATGAATATTTTCTCCCAGCCTGTGACTTACCTTTTCATTTTCTCAATATTTTTGAAAGAGTAAAAGCTGTAGTTTTGTTCCAGTCTAATTTAATTATTGTCCTCTTATAGGTGGTATTTTCAGTGTCCTGCCTAAGAAAAATTTGCCTTCCCCAGTGTCATGAAGAGGACTGCTAAGTTGTGTCTTTCAAGAAATTTGTTGATTTCATCTAAATTTATTGGCATACGTTTGCTGAAAATACATCCTTAATATTTTTAAGAACTGTGAAAAGCTAAGATTTTACTCTATTTGTAAGTTGTTGAGTTGCCAGCTACAGTTTCATGGATGCTGGTAGAAGACACAAGAGTCTTGGGTCAGAGGTGAAGGATAGTTTATTACTCATAGCAATAACAGTAATTAGAGTGTTACTGTTTCTTTATCAGTTCCCAAAATCTAGTTCCCATAGGGTGGCTTAAAGAAGGCCAGATGACACTTGCACATGCAGTGGGTTGTATTATAGGAATTGCACACCAAGTTTAAGAAATCCAAAAACTTTTTCTTGAGTGGTAATCATACCTGCCCTTTGTTATAGAGGGAATCACTCTATCTTCCAAGGCTGTAAGCAAGTCCTAACCCTTATGCTAACCCTTCATTAGAAAGTTCATTAATTAACCTAAAGATACCAATTTAATATATTTAACAAGTATTCATTTGGCTCTTATTATTTGACAGTCATTGATCTTAGCACTTTGGAAACATCAACTCATTTAATTCTCTTAATGACCCTACAAGGTAGGCATAATTAGCACTCCTATTTTATAGACAGAGGATAAGAGGTACAGAAAACTTAAATAACTAGCTCGAGGTTATGTGGCTCGTAAGTGGCAGAGCCAGATTTGAAACCAGGCAACCTGCCTCCAGAGCCTGCATCCTCTAAGATTATACTGTGCTGCTTGTTGGAAATAATTTTTTCCTGGTGAAATAAGTGGTATTTTAAGATATCATTTCTTGACCAGAAGTAATATTCAGATACCTCTGTAAATGTTGCATAATGATATTATATCATAATATTATGCATTAATAAGAATTAGGGAGCCCATCAGCCTCAAACTCTTTGAAAAAGGGCTCAGTACATTTAGTTCAGCACTCCACCACTTAATGGAAAATTCTGTTGTCTGCTCTAAATAGAGGATTCGTTGATTCTGTTGCTAAAATATTTTTGTGTCTGCCATGCTTGTGAGATACATGTTTGAGTGTCTAAAGGACTTCCCCCAGGCTCTGAGATTGTGTGGCATTTTTAGTGCCTGCCTGCTAATACATATTGTACATGTCACAGTATTTGGCCTAGGGTTTGCTTTCCTAGTGGCTCAGACGGTTATGTATCTGCCTGCAATGCAGGAGACCTGGGTGTGATCCCTGGATCAGGAAGATCCCCTGGAAAAGGAAATGGCAACCCACTCCAGTATTCTTGCCTGGACAATCCCATGGACAGAGGAGCCTGATGGGCTACAATCCATGGGTTCACAAAGAGTCAGACAAGACTGAGAGACTAACACTTGTTTTCATTGTAATATCCTACTTGTTCATAAGATTGTAGGTGGAGTTCTCTATTGGAAAAAGACCTTGACATTGGGAAAGATTGAGGGCAGGAGAAGGGGGTGACAGAGGATGAGGTGGTTGGATGGCATCACTGATTCAATGGACATGAGTTTGAGCAAACTCCAGGAGATAGTGAAGGACAGGGAAGCCTGGCATGATGTAGTCCATGGGGGCTGTGAAGAGTTGGATGTGGCTTAGTGACTGAACAATAAGAACAGAATTCTCATCTGCTATTAATTTCTAGAGATTGCAGACATCTACCAAGAAGAACCAGATAATTTGGAAAGTCTTTTTGGCTTAGATCTGTTAGCAGTGCCAGGTTTGTCTGAGTTCAAAATGCTTTTGTACAGATTATAGCTAGCTTATAGCCCTTCATTCTGTATTTCCTTTAGAAAAAGACAACTCATCTATTTTGTTTTTGAAAGGGTAATACAAACACATGGCAAAAAAAGTCAAGGTGTATAAATAACTGAGAGTGAAGTGAAGCTGTCCCCACCGTGGCTATCTTTCACTCCTCTTCTGTAGAGGAAACCACTGTGTTTGTGTATTGTCCAGAAGTATTCTATGTGCATGTTAGGAGATATTCTTGATTGCTTCTTAATAGTTCTTTGTGTCATTTCATAACCCCAAATATCTTTCGTGTTCATTAATGGAAGACTATTTGTTAAAAAATTTTTTTCCACACTGCTCAATGTAGTTTCTTAAAAGAAAAAAAAAAAAAAAAAACTCTCAATAAATACATATTTTTGTTTTCTATTTCGGTAACATGAATAATCAAGAGAAAGGAGAGTTGGATTAAGTTAAGGGGTATATTCTGGTGTCCAAATAGCTTGAACACTTCAGACTCATAAGTGAAATAATACACACATACATATGCACCTAGTAGAATGGTTAGCTTTTTTTTTGGCCTATCAGTTAAGGTAAAGAAAATCCTCTTTCTGTCTCATATTCCTCATACCAGGGAGGGTCCATGGATACTGTGGGATACTGCTTTCTTTCCTTCTATAAACACAGAATGGTTAACTTTGAATAAGAAGAATATCAATTTACACATTATGACTGTAGACCTCATATCCCCAAACTTCAGTGGTTTTGGTTCCAAATGAGGCCGTGTTTGCTTGTATATTTATTTTTCTAGCCAGTTAACTCCCACCTGCACAGCCTCTGAGACTCCCCAGTCGTTCT
Organism: Cervus elaphus; assembly: GCF_910594005.1. NCBI lineage: Eukaryota > Metazoa > Chordata > Mammalia > Artiodactyla > Cervidae > Cervus > Cervus elaphus. The sequence goes on along the minus strand of NC_057836.1, from coordinate 28,496,029 downwards.
CAGATTCCCATGTGCGCCTAGCATCCCTCTGGTGCTCTTCCATCTAACTCTTCCTATTGAGAGCTGCTGGCTGCAGGCTGCTTTCCAGCAGTCACTGGGAAGGCTGCTTCTCTACCCACCATACTTTCTCCCAGAGCTCCCAGAACTGCAGCCTCTCTAAACTGCCAAATGTGACTGAATTCCTCTCCAGTTTCAGGGCCACATCAGAGCCGTGCTGTGTTATTTACAGGAATGATAAAATGTCCTTTCCCCAGCTCTTCCTGGGACGTTGTTAACCTGGCACCAAGCTCATGACATGCCTTCTGCAAACAGCCACTTCAGCTTTTCTCTTCAGCCCTGTTCTCTAGGATAGTTCAGACTGAGTCTTGGGGGGCAGGCTGTCAAAAGGACTAGATTGTTATCCCTTGTCTTTGTTCCTCTCTGGACCCAGGAATCCACATATAAAACCATTTTTCTCTATCCCCATATTCCCTCTGGCTCCCACAAATGGATGCTGAAGCTGGGAGGCGTAGCGATGGGCGTTGCCAACCAGACACATCCGATCTCAGCTATGTTAACATTTATTCTAGTTATTCAGTGGAAATGGAACATGGTTTACCAGAATGTCTGTTGGCTTCACATCCTATTTAATGACATTTAGAACTCTTTATTTTGGGGTATCTCTCTAACATCAGTGTTTTTCATATTTTTTTCAAGTGAAGGATCTTTGCACACTGGATTGTAAATAATGTGTTTGTGTAGTTCACATTTTAACTGTTGTGCTGAAATCAGTGGAGACATACTCTGAATACTGATTTGATAGAAATGCTTCACTGATTTTACTAGCCTGGGCCAAATTCATTAACAGCCTGGATTCATTAGGAAGGCACCATTAATTCAAGGAAAATTAAAAAAAAAGATTACATTCTTTTATTATATTTTATAAAGTATTACACATTAATCAGAATTTAGTATGTTTGGTTTTAAGACTACTTCCATTTCATCTATGAATCTTTACAGAGAACACATTTATTAGTTTGCTTACCAAATATTTATTTGTGCTGGTCTCTATGTTGAGTTTTGTTGAGCTATGTGAACTGCAGGATGGGGTTTTAAAATCCTCACCCTTTCATAGGTTAAGTTATTAACGTCTGCTCCTGGGGGTTCTGGCTTATGCTAAATTAGAATAATACGACTTGGTAAAAATGGGAAAAAAGACAGAAATTCTTTAGAATCAGAGCTATGCAGTGAGATGAAGATGCTTCCTCTGGTTCTTAGAGAGAGGTGGTTCCCCCTTGTTCCTTCCCTCTGCACATAAGACCAGGCTCAGGGGATGGAGTGAAATTAGAGAGGAGGTGGGTAAGTAATCATGGAAGGAAGAAAGGAGGGGAGGAGGCACATAAGAGAGACTTCCTGACATTCTTCTGAGCTAGACTCAGTAGGGACTGGCTCTGACTCCAGGGAAATGTAGAAGTCTCATTTCTCCATCTCTAGAAGTTGGGTTTATTCCTCCTCTTTCCTTAGTACAGGGCTTCCCTTGTGGCTCAGCTGGTAAAGAATCTGCCTGCAGTGTGGGAGAGCTGGGTTCGATCCCTGAGTTGGGAAGATCCCCTGGAGAAGGGAAAGGCTACCCACTCCGGTATTCTGGCCTGGAGAATGCCATGGACTGTATAGTCCACGGGGTCACAAAGAGTCGGACACGACTGAGCGACTTGTACCACACTGCACTGTACTTCCTTAGTACAGTTTATTTTGGGGCAATGTGCTTATCAGCTGATGCAGTGCTAAGGAGATTTTAGGGGTCTCTAGTGCCATCAACATCTCCATCAGAATCCCAAAGCCACCTAAGCAGCCTAGGTGAAAACAGTTTGCTAACCAAGCAAATGCCTCTTCCAGCCAAGTCTCCCATGTCCTTCCTGCCTCCACAGCCAGATTTCTAAAGCCCTTCTTGATAGGAATTCTGGAGCCTACTGATTCTTGTCCTTCCAGCATTTAATGGCATAGCTAAAGGATTCTTCTGTGTGAATAAAACACAGCCCCTTCCTTTCGGGAACAAATAATTTAGATGAAAGTAATGATGTTATACCAAAAGCTGAAGTAAAATCAGAGAATAACCCGTGTTAACTTCTGTTATGTCCTTCCCAGGTGGCACAGTGGTAAAGAGTCTGCCTGCCAATGCAGGAGACACAAGAGACACAGGTTTGACCCCTGGGTCAGGAAGATCCCTTGGAGAAGGAAATGGCATCCCACTCCAGTATTCTTACCTGGAAAATTCCATGGACAGAGGAGCCTAGCAGGCAGCAGTCCATGGGGTTGCAAAGAGTTGGACATGACTAAGCATAGTGCATGTGCCTAAATTTTGTTACATGCTAGGAAGGGTGTTGAAAAAAAAGGTAGAGATTTGAAAGATTTGAGCATGATTGATTCAAAGTATGGATCAAGGGGAAGCAAGGATGAAAGCAACTTTAAAGTTTTGTGTCAGGTTGATCTGAATGTTAGTGATGTTGTTAATAGTGAGTTGTCTCAGGGGAGAATAAGAGGATCTCCAGTAGAGAAATGTTGAGTTGAAGGAATGAAGGGATAGATTGGAGGAGATACAGGAGGGCATCTGATGTTTGATTCTGGAGATCAAAAGAGTGTTCTGAACTAGAGGCATGGATTTGGTGTCATTGAATATGGTGAAACCTGAACTCTGATTAGGATAAAGTCGATGCTGTTCCTGCAGAGAAGGGGCTGACCATTAAAATGCATGTTTAGTAGCAGTTAGAGGAGGAAGAAAAGACAGAAACAAAACACAAAAGAACAAGTAACATTTTCACAAATGCAAATGAGAAATGAGAAAGCAGAGGGGGAAGAATCCATTGTGTGAACAGCTGAGAAGTTAAAAGGGATGAGGGTGGAGGAAACGCCCGTAGACTTGATGACAGAGAGGTTATTGGTTTGGAAGAGTGGGTGGGAAAATGGAACCAGACTGGGTTGGAATAAGGAATGATGAGTAGAGCGGAAGTAAGAGTGAGTGCAGATTTCACCACCACCATCACCACTGATGAGTACATGCAGAACATTTAAAAAAATGAGGCAACGGAGTCTTGATTCTGTATGTGCCTTATCTGAATTGCTTTGAGATCTCAAATGTATGTATTATATCTTTAGGGGAAAGTAATCTTATATTATTTTATAACAGGAATAAAAAGGTAGTTTTGATTTCCAGTTCCTTAATCCCAAACCAGCTAACTAAATTATTCATTTTCCAGTATCATATTATAGAGAGTAGGTTTCCAAGGTCTTAACACTTATTAAGAAATAGATTTTGGCATAAATGAGATTTTTTTTTCCAGCTACCTTAGATTTCTAGAAACGATTAGAAGACTAATGTAAAAAAAAAAAAAAACTTAATTAGGAAAAAAGGCCTAAATGTTTAGCTGCTCTTCTGGGTCTTCCAGTTGAATTGAGAATATAACTTGATGAGAAGAATCTAATTTTTCATAATTAGTTATAAGACACTTAACATAGCTTTAGGAAAAATATAAACTAATTTAAAATGTAGGAACACCTATCATCCTCAAGTATAGGAAATCTTAATTTTAGTGAACTAGTTTTGGTGTCTTTAAAATCCTCTTTGTGAGTTCCAATACTTCAGTTAGGAACATGTCAAGAGTTGCAGGGGCAAGACTCTCTTTTAAAGTGAGAACCTAGCTGGAAACAGTCTGAGAATTCTTTAGGAACAATTTTAAAGCAAAAATAGTATCACCCTTGAACTTTGTTTAGCATGAAAGAAAGCTATAGTACTCATCTTAATCTTTCCTTATCTCTAAGGAGTAATTCAGAGCACTAAATAGATATGGAAAGTGTCATTCTCCATGAATTTACAGTCTAAAATCTACAGGATTTTTGAGTATACTGCATGCAGAAACATTTGCATTGCTCTGTCACACATAGATGACAGATACCTTAAAATATCAATCAATCAACCACTTACTTTTACAGGGGAAATATCAATCAATCAACCACTAACTTTTACAGGGAGGCGAGGATTGGGTTTCTTCTCCAGTACACTACACGGGGGCAGGAAATTGTCAGTGAGGTCACCAGGTGCCCTCTTTACTACAGTGTGACCTGGCAAGATGCTTTCTTGACCATGAGTTTCTACCTGTAAAGATAATGAGAAAGTATGCATCTCACAGGATTGTTGTGAAGAGTAAATGAGACAACAGATGTGTGAGTCGTTACTCAAATTTTGGTGCCTTTCCATGCATTTATTTCCTTTTAAAGTGCATAACTGAAAACAGATATGCTATATATAACTTCACTTAGAAGAAGCTTTAATTCAACAGTCTACTTGTTCATGGATTTCCGTTCCCCATGTGCCCCATTGCTACAGAGTCCTAACTTTCTTTTTCACATTAAAAAAAGAGACCTCCCAGCTATTAGGTTGAACAATATAAAATTGCTAATATTGAACCCTTTTGACCTATAAAAACCTGACAGCTTCATGTGATTCAATCTAATAATTTTACTCCAACTATAAAGTCCAGCTCAGATCTCAGCATCCAATTTGAGACTGGAGATGGAAATCCTGTGAAACATAGCATCTTTTCCTGCCGCATTTCCTGTACATTTATTTGGACACTTCTTGTGTTACTCTTTTGTATTGTTGGCAATGCTTTCATATGAACGAGTCTTGCTTTCACAGCTGTTTTGTATATTCCTTGAAGGTGTTCACTGTTTCTTATCTATTATGGGAAAAAATTTTTATGATGTTAATAATAATATTTCATAACTATTGACCTGACTGCTCTAAGGATAAAAAATTTATCCTACACTTTCTCCCAACACTTAACCTTTTCTTCCATGTGTCTCACATCCAAGAAGGAAAATTCTTTGGTTTGGAGGTGTCTTCTGGTGATAATATAGGTAATATAATGATAATACTGTCCCTGATACACAAAGGTAACTGCTGCTGATCAGTTCAGCATGAGTCTTAGACTGTTTTCCCACTAAAGGTCTTGGAGTCCTGTTAATCATTATGGTTTCCCTGTAGGTTCCACTTGGCTGGAGAGCTTGGAGAAGTAAGATGTTAGCTAAAGTGACGAGGAGCCAAGTTAAATTAACTGGTCCACATGGGACTGATCCCTTGTTCTTGGTATGAGTTATGTTGTACTTGAATCAACAACCCACTCCAATATTCTTGCCTGGAGAATTCCATGAATAGAGGAGCTTGGGGGGCTACAGGCCATTGGGGTCACAAAGAGTCAGACACAACTGAAGCAACTTTAATCAATAAAGATGAGCACCAAATAAAGCTTATTTTAGAAGCAAAAATGATGTATTTTAGGGGGGATTCTAATCTCGTATTTCCAGCAAGAAATAGGGGGGGAGAATTATGGTCGTTGTATGTCCCATAGGACAGGAGCTGGCAGAAAGATTCTCTCTTATGTAGAGTTGGGTTTGACAAAAGTGAGGAAGAAGGCTCAAAGCAAGAGCTGAGCTTCAGAGTTAAAGAAAAAGGTCTAAGTGAGTTACCAACATGAGGAGAAGGGCTTAAGCCAGGGCATTGTTGAAGTTTGAGGGGGTCAGTGAATCACACACCTTTCTACTCTGGGTTCAGTTTTACTAGGAAATATGAACTTGAATGGCGCCTGTGCTCAAGGTCTAAGTAGCTTCCTGTTCTTTCTTCCAGTGTATCAGACTGGTTCGGCTTAGGGTGGACGGAGCAGCTGGGCACCAACCTGCCGGGCAACCCCTGCACTTCATGCCACCTGGGAACAGGCGGATTTATGTAAGAGAACAAGAAGCACTGAGGAGGATAGGCCGCCTGCCTTCCTAGAACACTTCCTCTTGCAATCTGGCCACTAGTTATGTTGCTTTTCTTCCTATGTGGAGAAGCTAGTGAGAGCTAGAGATAAGGAAGAAGTTTCTTCTTAAAATTCAGGCAGTGTGACAGCTCCCAGTTTCAAGGCTGGCAAACATTTTCGACTAGGGGGAGAAACTGCCTTCCCCTCCTCCTAACCCAGTAAGAATGAACTTGAAGGATTGAGGAGAGAGGTTAAATGTCAAACTGGCAGGCAGTTTGGACACATGCCAGAGTGAGGGGCTCAGCTGAAGCCAGCACTTACGGGTCTCCTGAGGAATGAATATGGGTAGCTGGCCTCATCATAAGGGTCTGAGACAAAGCAGATGTCAGAAGCGGATTGAATTTTCACTTTGTTGTTTCAATATCCTCTTATGGTTAATGTCTTTAGTTTTCTGCTTCTGGCTGTGATGAAGTTATTGGTACAAGGATAGCCTCATGCCACACACTGTCATGAAACTGGACAAGAGGTATGTGGCATTGCTTTTTAGGCTTTGGACAACAGGTTAGTGCAAGACTGTAATCTTTGAAAGAGGGGACACTCACAAGATGAGTCCCATGCTTGACCTGAATGTCAACCTAGGAAACATTTCCCAGTCACAGGAGAAGATGCTAAAGAGATAAAGATTAGAGTTCAAGATAGCATAGCAGGTAGAATATTTGGGTATTGGAGAGGAAAATGTGAACCTCAAATTTATATGGAAGTTCCCCATTCCTACCTTGTCTGAGGATTGGGCTTCATATGTCCCAGGTGAGACTACTCAAGCTTACTAGAGAGCTCAGACTTGCACCTGTGGGAGATGAGAGTGGAAGAGGATGCTGGAGGTTGAAAAGTTCTGGGGACATTGGTGTTCTAGCTCAGTTATAGGGAGAAGTCTATTAATAGTTAACATCTCACAAATGTTTATTATGATAAAATCCAGTTAAGACATCAAAAAGACCACTAAGAGCCACATCCTATGGTAAAACCTGGGGGAGAAAAAGTTTGGAAGGTGAATTTTGCCAACTTAGAGGAGCTGGGGAAACGCCTTGTGCTTTCTGCCAGTCCTTCCTAATGAAGCGTAAACCCAGGCACACCAGGTTTTCATATAAGGTTCAAGATAATCATTAAGTAATTGAGCTGCTTAAGAAAACAAGTCAACTCTTCAAGGGAAAGATAATAGAATGCAGAGTCTTCATAGGGATTTGTCCACAATGTTGAGTGTAAGAAACCCTCCATTATTATAAATATGAAAAAACACCCAAGAAAATATGGCCCATAACCAGGAAAAAAGTTTAATGAAAGCCAACTCCAAGATAACTCATGTATTGAATTTAATAGACAAAGACTTTTAATTGACTATTATGAATATATTCAAAGAAAGAAGGGGAAATATTACCTTATGAAGGACAGAGGGAAAATCTTAGGAGAGAATTTTAGAGTTTAAAGAAGAACCAAATGGAAATTCTTGAATTGAAAATGAAATGTTCAGTGGAAAATTCATTGGGTGATTTTAACAGCAGATTGGAGATGGAAGAAAAAAGTTTATAGTCTTCAGAATGAAAATTCACTCAAACCAGCCTTGGTCTAAATTTCCTCAGTGATCTCTGCTGAAAGATTTGGAATCATTTTGGAGGTAATTTACTCATTTTTATTTGTTGTACTCAGTCAGTCTCTAGGGCCTGTTGATCTTGTCTTTAAAATACTTTTCATATAGGAGATTTTTATTTCTATTTCTACCTCCCTAGTTCCAAGATATCAATCTCTTATGCCTGCTGCTGCTGCTGCTGCTACTATAGCCAACATGCTGGTCTCTAATCCTTATAGTACAATTTTCAGTCCATCTAGTCTTACTGCTTTAATTATTTATTCATTGAACAGATATTTATAAAGCACCTAATCTGTTTCTGATATGCATCTCTATTCTGTTTTGAAATCTTCAGTAGTTCTGATTTTCCTGCAGTAGGAAGTCTAAATTTCAAGTCTTCTATACTCACTTCTTCATCCTCCATTAATTATTCCAGTCATATTTCTGCTTGTCATAAGCACTGTAGTAGACTTATGGCCAGCCACTAATGGAATGCCAGCCACTGATGGAACCACTTAACTGTGGGAATCCCTGCCTTATGAAGCAGAACTACACCCCTGTTGTAGAAATGGAAGATACCAGATAGTCACCTTTCCTGCCTCTCTTGCGGTGTCATCATCTCTCATAGCATGTAATCTAGGTTCTCTCTTTTGGACATACTTCTAGACTCTGAGTCATAAGATAGAGATACAGAGTGATAGGGCCCTCACAGAATGCACTGTAACATGTGCTGGCAGTGGCAACACCCACTGCATTCCGGAGGCATCAGTGATGGTATCTGGATGCAACAGTGCGTCCTAAGGTGTCTGTGTCCATCAGTGGGTACATTAGAATCTTCTAGGACGGTCTTGCATTACATTTTTGGTCATTGACTCTGGATGCTTAACCTCTAAACCTAGTTCTATGTTTCTCCTGTGAGTTTTGTGATCTCTCTGAATCCTTAAATTAGCCAGAGTTGTTTTCTCATTGGATGTGGCTAAGAATTTTGACTGAACACATGCACACACATCCTACCCTAGACAGGTTAATCTTCTCATCCCAAGAGCATGCAGAACTCATCCTGGTCTGCGTGCTTGGCTGAGGTCATTGTAAACAGTAGGAATTCATCCATTTTTCTGTGTCTCTGTTTAAATCCTGCACACCTCCAGTGCTTCAAAGAGATCTTTTTCCCTGACTGTTCCTAGGCTTGAATAATCTGTTTTCTCTGTCATTCACATCTTAACCCTAGGTTACATATAATTTTTTGTTCTTCATGAATTTTAAATATGTAATAACTTTCATTGTTTATAAAAGAGACTACAGTGCATGCCCTAGATGCTCATATCCCTCATCTTGCTTAGCACTGTGTTCAGAACATTATAGTTATTCACTGTGCCTTAAAAGGAGGATGAATTTTATGAAGGATTTTGCTTTTAGTAGTGTTTTGTAAGTACCAGTAATATCCAGGATAATGTTAAAACATGACAGCCTTTGTGTAGGAAGATGGCATGTTGACTGGTTGAAACCATCTGACATGAGTGCATTCAGTTTCTTACATTCCCATCACAGTATTTCCCAAGGGCCCTAATGTTTTTTCTTGTTCTTCTTGCCTCAGAGGAACAAGTACGACTCTTTATACCTTGACCCTCTTCCAACTCTTTTGAAATCTTATTCTGTTAATCTTTTCCCCATCCATATTCTCTTTTCCTTGGGACTGCTTCTCTGTACTAAAACAACAACAAAAGTTCTCATAATCTAGTTCTCTTTTCTATTACCTTTCAAGTTGCTGAATCCTTTCCATCTTTTCATGTCCAGATTTACTGACACAATGATCTTGCTGAATATGTCACTTATCCCCATCCTATCACTTCTTGGCACCTCACAAGACTTTTTTTCCTCCCCACTTTGTGAAGCTGCTTTCATGAGGGCTCCCCCAAATCTTGCTCTGTCAGTTACTTAAAACCACAAAGATTAGCCTCTCAACGTGTGTTACACAGACAACTGCTGCAGTGTTGGGAGTGGCCTGGGGATGCGCCCCATGACAGCATCACTCTCAGATCCAGGCTGATGAAGTAGCGCATATCTAGAACGTTGCAGGTTGCTTTGGCAAAGGAAAAGAGAATTCCACAGGGTTTTGTACTCGCAAATTACATTTTTCTCACCTGGAAATGAGACATGTCACTTTTGCTGAAACTCATTGGCCAGAACTAGTCACATGGCCCCATCTAATTAAAGGGGTCCGTTGAGGAAGTACAAGCTCTCTGTGCTCAGAAGGAAGAAAAATGGAACTATTCAGGGAACTACCAGGTCTCCTTATTATCAAATAGATTTTTCTCTCTTCATTCTTCTTTATCTTCTGCAGCTTTTGATATTATTGATTTACTTACCCCTTCTTACAACTACAGATCTTCCTCGACTTATGACCAGATTACCTCCTGATAAGTTCCTTGTAAATTGAAATTATCTTATGTTGAAGATGCTTTTCAACACTCTTGATCTACTGGGCATTATAACATAGCCAGCCTACCTTAAATGTGCTCAGCACTTACATTAGCCTACAGTTGGGCAGAATCATCTAACACAAAGCCCATTTGATAATAAAGTGTTGGATATTTCGTGTAATTTATTGAATACTGTACTAGAAGCGAAAAGCAGATTGAGCGGGTACAGAAAGGTTATAAGTGTATTGAGTGTTTACCCTTGTAGTCACGTGAGTAACTGGGAGCTGTGGATTGCTGCCACTGCCCAACAACAGGAGGGGGTATCACACTGCCTGTCACTAGCCTGGGTAAAGATCAATACTGAAAATTCAAAGTACTGTCTTTACTGATGCAAACTGCTTCTGCACCATCATAAAGTAGAAAAAAAATCGTAAGTTGGGGGCATCTTTAAAGCCTGTTTATGAATCTGGTTTAGTATTTAGCCAGAACTTCAAACTCACTGTATATAAACACAAATTCATCATCATCATTTACCTTTCTGACTCCTCCTGGCTTATTGCATCCCTTTTATTTCTAGTCTTTATTTCTGCTTATGATACTACCATTACCTCTATCACTGGATTTTGAATCCTCATATATTTTTAATTTCCCTTCCTTCAATAATTTCTTCCATCTGATCCACTGCCAAATCCCGGCAGTTTCCATTTTCCCGGTATTTTCTGAATCTGTTTCTGTTCGCACTGAGATCTTGGATATAGCTATTGGGAGAGCCTCATTTTCTTTGCTTTTGTCCCAAGCCCCTCTCCATGGTTTGCCACGCCACAATCAGTGTAGTCACTGAACTCTATTCAGGTGATTGCTGTTTTAAAAATTTCTACTAGTTCTCTGTTTCCTTTTTTTTTTTTAGGATTTTTTTTTTATGTGGATCATTTTAAAAATCTTTTTTGTATTTGTTAGATTATTGCTTCTGTTTTATGTTTCGGTATTTTGGCCGTAAGGCATGTGGGATCTTAGCTCTCTGACTAGGAATCGAAGCTGCACCTCCTGCGTTTTGGAAGGTGAAGTTTTAACTCTGGGAGCCACGGAAGTTCTTACTAATTCTCTGTTTCTTAAAAGATAAAGTTTATTTATGTAGTATTCAAGGCCTTCTGTTACTTAGTTTTTACTTATTTTCTAGACTTTTCTCTCAATTTTTCCTATAAGCCCCAGACCAAAATTCCTTTTTTCCATTAAGTCACTTTTGATCACACTAGCTGAATATGAACTCTCTGTCCTTTGTAAGACTATGGAGCTTTTAAAATTTCATGATTTATCATAAACCCTATTTTAGGGCTTCCCTGGTGGTTCAGATGGTAAAGAATCCACCTGCAATGCAAGAGACTTGGTTTAATTCCTGGGTTGGGAAGATTCCCTGGAGAAGTGAATGGCTACCCACTCTTCTTACATTCTTCTTGCCTGGAGAATTCCATAGACAGAGGAGCCTGGTGGGCTGCAGTCCATGGGATTGAGGAGAGTCAGATACGACTAAGAAACTTTCACTTTCGCTTTTCATTATGCCTATTAATTACTTCTTGCTTGTATTGTAGTTTCTTTTTTATATGTCTTGGCGTTAATGTTTGACTTTAGTTCTTTGTTGGACAAGACTGCTCCTGAAGTCGAATGGCAGATTGAAACTGCTCTGCTTACCTTAGTTTTCTTCTGATCTACTACTGACCTAACATATTACATTGCACGGAGCAGATGTGGGGTATTAATTGTTGAGTGAATGACCCACTAATTTCCCTATAATCTCTAAACAATGATGGTGACCTTCCTTGAGTTACCCACACTCTTTCTCTAAATATTCTCTTGAGCTCACTGGCATGTTTTTTTTACATGGCTGGCTGGGTTTAGAAGTTTAATCTGCATCTGTGGAATGGTGGTTTTTGTGTAAGTGAAGTTAATTGGCTCATGTGGAGATTGAATCCACAGCCTTAGCCTCATTAGCACTTTGTTCTAATCAGTTGAGCTTTCTGGCCCAGTGCTATAAAATATCCACAAAAGACATAAATATAGGTACGTTTTAACCGGGCTCATGCTTTTCTCTGTGTACTGTGGCAGGGGTGAAAATTAGTTGCCTATGAAGCTTAGACAATTGTTTTAAATTGAATCGTGGAATTCAATTTTGAATGAATGAATGAATGAATTTAATTGAGTCAGAATAGGCTAATTAAAAGCGATGGAGCAGATTGAGCCTTTGAAATACATAAGAAAGACACTTTTGTGTGATGTTTTGCACTTTGCGCACTTCAAAAATGCTAGACAACTACTCAGTGGGACTTGAAAATTTTTGAAGAAACTGCCTAAATGCCCCAGAGTGGTCCGGCACCACAAGAAATTTCTCTAAAGCCCAAACTTGCAAGCTTTTTTTGGAGCAAAACTTGAAAGCAGCTGCAGGTTGGTCATGTTGACTTGGGCGGGGTGGGGGGTTGGGGCACAGTCTTGAGCCACAGCTGTGAAGAGCAGCTTTGATGAGGGACTTTGGAACAGTGTTAACATGGCAGCGCTTTAAAGTTAGCAGGCTCATGCTGTGGGCTAGGAAGGTACCTGATGGGGAGGGACAGCCATGGCTGACTTGTCTATAATCTATTGCTTTGTCTAGTCATGGCAGACAGTCTAGGGCAGTCAAAGGGCCAGATCATAACTTACCTCCAAAAATCAGAGGGTAGAAACCGACATGAGGGACCCGGCACCTGGTCTGAGTTAAATGGATTTAAAAAAAGCCCACTGTTATTTATTTGCCTGCTGTGTATATTTCAAATATATTTATTTCATTGTCCTGAAAGAGCTCATTAACTTACATCCTAAGTTGAAATTTTAAATATTTATCATGGATACATTAGTTGGTTTGTTTATATGCCACCTTGTTACTGATTTAGTATGGAACTGGAAATACATGTCTAAATTTGACATAGTTGTAATTTTGCTCCAGGATAATAATTGCCAATTTTTTCCCCCTCACATACTTGAAATATTGAGAATTGATGCATTTGAAGTAATTGTGTTCTGAATGTGGTGCTCCGAGGGCATCATCACTGTCTCTGAAAGGTGAACTTGTGTATTTGAGGGCCCTCTGAACAGGTCTGGGAAGTTTGTGATATGAAAATGTGCATTAAGCTCAGGCCTTGGGGGAAATGGTCAGTCTAGGCTTTTGAGAGAAAACATTTGAAAGGGTTGGGGGTTGGGTAATCTCCATGAAAGAAAATAATTGGCAGAAAGTATTCTTGAAAAGAAGTTTTGGTGAAAATTTTGAGATACAGCAAGGAAAATGAAGGTCTGTCTTTGTTTCCTGTAAGGAAGAGTTTAACTGAGAAGAGTTTGATAACCACACTGCTGCAAATATAATTTCTTTGTTATTAGTTATTTTTTCCTGGTTATAAAAGTAATCAATGTTCATTGTAGAAAAATGAGAAGTTGCTAACCTAATTTCAAACAAAAGGCTGAAATAAGCTTAAGAGGAAAATGAAATTAGACAAAACATAATAGCTTTTAATACTGTATCCTTTATACTCAGTGCATCAAAAGAGTATTAGGAAGAAAGCTTATGTTGATCAAAATTTGACCACAACAGACCTTCTTTCCTGAAATCTCTACTGGCTGGTATTGATTCTGTTTCTAAACTGGGGGTGACAACCACAGGTAGGTGGGCTTGGGAGCTGATTTGTGGACAGCAGCTCTCTGTCTGCATGTGATTCTGACAGGAAACTCCTCCTCTTCCCCCTCTCAGTGTCACTGGACTTTTCCTTCTAGGCAGAAACCAGCAGAACTCTTTTCACAGCAGAGCTCCCTGTTAAGAGACTGCAGTCATCCACTCTGGGCACTTCAGTGTTCTCTCTCAAAAGGACCAAGCAGTCATTACATTTACAGCTGGGCCTGTCGCTCTGTGAGCACAAAACCGGATGCTTTTCTTCTGAGCTGTGCTGTTTGAGTCACCAATTTTATTTTAAAATCTACCCAGTGGACTAGATGCTACAAAGAAGATGCAAAGTGTTTTCTATCCAAGAAACATATATAAGTACATAGCAACAGATGAACAAAATTTGCTTTCATTGAACTATATATTTTTATATATACACACACATACACACACATATATATGTATATATAGTAGTAAGTCTTGTAAAGGACTAGGACTAGGTGGAGGGTTTTATTTTTATTTGATTTATTTTTTTATTGGAATATAATTGCTTTTCAGTGTTGTATTAGTTTCCACTGTACAATAAAGTGAATCAGCTATATGTATACATATATTCCCTCCATTTTGGATCTCCCTCCCACCTTCCCCCCATCTCACCTGTCTAGGTCATCATAGAGTACTGAGCTGAGCACCCTGTGATACCCAGCAGCTTTTCACTAGCCATTTGATTTACACATGGTAGTATATGTGTGTTAGCACTACTCTTCCAATTCATCCCACCCTCCCATTAACCCCTCTACGTCCCATGTCCGTTCTCTATATCCATGTCTCTGTTCCTGCCCTGCAAATAGGTTGGTTCATCAGTACCATTTTTCTAGATGGTGGAGGGTTTTTAAATGCTGTGTACTTAGGACTGGTAGATATTTTGTTGAAGTCTTTCTCTCTGACACTTAATCTAATTATGAGTTAATTGAAACAAACGATTTTCTGTCTAAAAGAGCTTGGAATAAACGGCTTTGACCAAACAGTAGTTTTCACTGAAAATAGTGAGGTCTTTGTCTTTCCTTTCCTTAGATCTCATTTCTCAATTGCAGTGAAACACTGCTAATATACCTGTATTTGCAGTGAGATGTTATAGCTCAGTGTCAGAAGAGTAAGATGAAAAAAGAGAATAGTTCTTTGGGTAACAAGTGCAAATGAACGACTTTATTACCTAATGAATGTTTTTTAAAGAGAATGTCAGAAGTGGATTGTTGCTGTGACTAATGGTAATTCATCTTTGAGGTGCTTTCAAGTAGTGAAACTATGATTTCTTTGTTTTGTGATCAAAATAAAACCAAAATTTGCAGGTGCAGTAGGGTATGTCATTAGACTTTGCTACTGAGCATTTTCTCCTTAAGGTAGCTTTTATATTGAAAGTTTAGAATAAAACAGTCTTGTGACGAAGTAGGAACGATTAATACGAGGAAAATGTTGGTTCTGGAGTTGTTCTATTAGCAAAACTTTAACATAGTGAGAAACTCTTAAACTGGAGCCTGGGTCCTGCTGTGGTCTAAATGTGATTAAAACTATCCCAGGAAAAAAAAAAAAAAGAAAAACTATCCCAGAATACACCTTAAGAGTCTGGGTCAGTTGTGGTTGATGTTTTACCTTCTTTTAAATAAATGTTGAGCAAATATCATTTGATCTGAAAACCAAGACTGGTTAGATTCCCAGCATATAGCCAGATTGTAATCAGTTTCCGGCTCTTGTGTTAAGGAAGAAGCTTTGATATTTTTGTTTACCTAAGTAGCTGCTTCCTGTTATAGAAGTCCACTTTTTTTTTTAAAGCCATAAATTGTATCTGGCTAAAATCTATTTGGGTGAAAAACAATGTGTGTACATAATGAGTTATTTGTATGGCACAAACAAGATAATTGGTGTCAGATGATTAACCCCCAAATCGATTTTTATAAATGCAGTAACAGAGAGTAACTTTGGACTGCTGAGCATAAACAGGCACACAAAACGACAAAGATAAAAACAATTAAGTGCCTATAAAACAGAGAGCAAGCAGGTCCAAGTGTAATAAGCTGCAGAGCAATGGCTTACAGCATAATTATCTGATGGTCATATTTGTCAAGTTTTTAGTGAGAAGTATCTCACTAGAGTATCTCACAAGTATCTCACTCTAAAATAGCTTATAGAGTTTGGCTGAAATGTATAGGAATTTAAGAAAAGGTTCATTTCAGTTCAGTTCAGTTGCTCAGTCATGTCTGATTCTTTGTGACCCCATGGACTGCAGCATGCCAGGCTTCCCTGTCCATCACTAACTCCCAGAGCTTACTCAAACTCATGTTCATCGTGTCAGTGATACCATCCAATCATCTCATCCTCTGTCATCCCCTTCTCCTCTTGCCTTCAACCTTTCCCAGCATCAGGGGCTTTTCCACTGAGTCAGTTCTTCACATCAGGTGGCCAAAGTATTGGAGCTTCAGCTTCAGCATCAGTCCTTCCAGTGAATATTCAGGACTGATTTCCTTTAGGATGGACTGGTTGGATCTCCTTGCAGTCCAAGGGACTCTCAAGAGTCTTCTCCAACACCACAGTTAGAAAGCATCAATTCTTCAGCGTTTAGCTTTCTTTATAGTCCAGTTCTCACATCCATACATGACTACTGGAAAAACCATAGCTTTGACTAGACAGACCTTTGTTGGCAAAGTAATGTCTCTGCTTTATAATATGTTGTCTAGGTTGGTCATAGCTTTTCTTCCAAGGAGCAAGCATCTTTTAATTTCATGGCTGCAGTCACCATCTGCAGTTATTTTGGAACCCCCAAAAATAAAGTCTCTCATTGTGTCCATTGTTTGCCTATCTATTTGCCATGAAGTGATGGGACCAGATGCCATGATCTTAGTTTTCTGAATGTTGAGCTTTAAGCCAACTTTTTCACTCTCCCCTTTCACTTTCATCAAGAGGCTCTTTAGTTCTTCTTCACTTTTTGCATTGAGGGTGGTGTCATCTGCATATCTGAGGTTATTGACATTTCTCCCGGCAATCTTGACTCCAGCTTGTGCTTCATCCAGCCCAGTGTTTCTCATGATGTACTCTGCATAGAAGTTAAATAAGCAGGGTGACAATATACAGACTTGACATACTCCTTTTCCTATTTGGAACCAGTGTGTTGTTTTATGTCCAGTTCTAACTGTTGCTTCTTGACCTGTGTATAGATTTCTCAAAAGGCAGGTAAGGTGGTCTGGTATTCCCATCTCTGTAAGAATTTTCCACAGTTTGTTTGATCCACATAAATGAAGGCTCTGGCGTAGTCAATAAAGCAGAAAAGGTGATACTATGCAATTAGCTCATTGTCTGCCCTGGTGATAAACTCTTCAGAATGGTCCCACGAGGTCTCCACTGCTAGGATGAGATTTTAAACTATTCTGCACAACCAAAAAGGCTGTGCTGACTTGGCCTCTGCCTTTTGATTCTGGCTTCGTTTTTCCAAGGGGCTTCCCGTAAGCTTGTTTCTTGGTCTAGGTAAGTCCTACATTTTGCTTAAGAATCATTTCAGGAATGTACTTCACTGGAAAACTTCTCTTGTCTTTTTTTTGCCAACATGGCACCATTCAGCCATAATGGTTATTACTGAAATTTCTGTATAGTAGGTACATTACGTTCGGGTCATAAACTGCTTATTTATTCCTTCCAGAGTATGCATGTCAGCTAGAGAGTTAAGGTTACAACTCTATACTCATAGTTTTCTGGTATTTTATTCTCAGAAGAAAGATATTCAAGAGAGGGTAAGTGGAAGCAACATCTCAGAAGCAGTCTTGTTGGCTGTGTAGCCTGAAGAAGGAGATTTTGGGGGAAGAATAAAGACAAACTAACCTTCATTTTAGAGTTTCTTTTAGAGTGGTATTTTAAACACTTTGTTGATCCAACTTTTTCCCTTAGTAATATCAACAGCATTTAATTAAAACTTGACTGGGTGGTGAAAAACTGCTAGATTATGGTGTTTTCCCCCTAGGTATGGAGCATTTAACTTTGTGATCTCATTTTTTCTTTTAATTTCTTTGGAGAATTCATAGATTTCCATAGATCTTCTAATGTTGTCATTTTTCTAATACTGTAGAATTCTTAAACCCTCCTGAGTGCAGTTGCTTGCAGTGTACCTGTTTGACCATTACAAACTCATGTAGGAAAAGGCCTCTGGATTACTGCTTGAATATTCATTCAGTTAGTTCATGAGATAATATATGTCCATATCTTTCTCATCTGCATTTAGCTATTTAGCTGTAGCCTTGGCAGCATCAAAAAATGAAACACTGATTTCCCCCTCCCCCATGTTTTGGAAGGAGTTGGAGGTTGAAGAAGGGAGGAAGCAAGTGAAATTTTGGCACAGGTTCAATCAGTGAAGTCTTTCAGGGAGCATTTCCTATATACTTGTAAGGCTTCTTGTATAATGTCCTAGTACTCCCTCTGAGAGGGGAGGAGATGATTTGAAATTCTGTTAAATTCTGCATGGAAGCTAGTGGATGGGGCCAAAAAGAAAAGATGCAGACTTCTTTTCTTTATGGTCTTTTTTTTTTTTTTCATTTATTTTTATTAGTTGGAGGCTAATTACTTCACAACATTGCAGTGGGTTTTGTCATACATTGACATGAATCAGCCATGGAGTTACATGTATTCCCCATCCCGATCCCCCCTCCCACCTCCCTCTCCACCCGATTCCTCTGGGTCTTCCCAGTGCACCAGGCCCGAGCACTTGTCTCATGCATCCCACCTGGGCTGGTGATCTGTTTCACTATAGATAATATACATGCTATTCTCTTGAAACATCCCACCCTTGCCTTCTCCCACAGAGTCCAAAATTCTGTTCTGTACATCTGTGTCTCTTTTTCTGTTTTGCATATAGGGTTATCGTTACCATCTTTCTAAATTCCATATATATGTGTTAGTATGCTGTAATGTTCTTTAACTTTCTGGCTTATTTCACTCTGTATAATGGGCTCCAGTTTCATCCATCGCATTAGAACTGATTCAAATGAATTCTTTTTAATGGCTGAGTAGTATTCCATTGTGTATATGTACCATAGCTTCCTTATCCATTTGTCTGCTGATGGGCATCTAGGTTGCTTCCATGTCCTGGCTATTATAAACAGTGCTGCAATGAACATTGGGGTGCACGTGTCTCTTTCAGATCTGGTTTCCTCAGTGTGTATGCCCAGGAGTGGGATTGCTTTGTCATATGGCAATTCTATTTCCAGTTTTTTAAGAAATCTCCACACTGTTTTCCATAGCGGCTGTACTAGTTTGCATTCCCACCAACAGTGTAAGAGGGTTCCCTTTTCTCCACACCCTCTCCAGCATTTATTGCTTGTAGACTTTTGGATGGCAGCCATTCTGACTGGCGTATAATGGTACCTCATTGTGGTTTTGATTTGCATTTCTCTGATAATGAGTGATGTTGAGCATCTTTTCATGTGTGTGTTAGCCATCTGTATGTCTTCTTTGGAGAAATGTCTGTTTAGTTCTTTGGCCCATTTTTTGATTGGGTCATTTATTTTTCTGGAATTGAGCTTCAGGAGTTGCTTGTGCATTTTTGAGATTAATCCTTTGTCTGTTGCTTCATTTGCTATTATTTTTTAACACTATAAAAAAATGACAACCATATCATGTACTGTGTTTACAGGGCTGGTTTTTTATAAAGCTCTTTGTCTCACCTTATCTCATCTGACAGAGAAGAGACATCAGGTCTAAAAGTAAATCTCTCAAAATGTTTATTTGTTTTACATAAGGGTTTAAAAACTATTATATAGTTTGCTTCCCTGATGGCTCTGCAGATAAAGAATCTGTTTGCCCAGGCGGGAGATGCAGGAGATGCTGGTTCCTGGGTCAGGAAGATCCCTTGGAGGAGGAAATGGCAACCCATTCCAGTATTCTTTCCTGGGAAATCCCATGGACAGAGGAGCCTGGTGGGCTACAGTCCAAAGGGTCACGAAGAATCAGGCATAACTGAGCAACTGAACATATAGTTTGCAATTATGAGAAAACATAGGTCACTTGTCCCAAAGTATGCATTCACTGGAAATAAGGAATATCCCCCTGACAGTTTTTTTCTTTTTTTTTCCCTGTCATCAAAGAACTTAAAATTCTAACAAATAATAACTTAGAGTCAAAGACTATTTTAGAAAGAAACTGAAGCAGTTGCTTTGTAGGGAAATTTGTAGGAAAGATCAGCCATATAGGGTTGGATCCCTAGGTCGGAGGATCCCTAGGAGGAGGGCATAGCAACTCACTACAGTATTCTTGCCTGGAGAATCCTGTGGAGAGAGGAACCTGGTAGGCTGTTTAGTCTATAGGGTCACAAGAGTTGGACATGACTGAAGCGACTTAGCGCGCATGCGCGCGCGCGCGCGCGCGCGCACACACACACACACACACACACACACACACACACACACACACACACACACACACACACACACACACGCGCGCGCGCGCGCGCGCGCGCGCGCGCGTACATAGTGGGAACTAGATAGCTTCAGTTCAGTCGCTCAGTAGTGTCCGACTTTTTGCGGCCCCATGAATCGCAGCACGCCACACGCCACACACACACACACACACACACGTATATAGTGGGAACTAGATAGCTTCAGTTCAGTCGCTCAGTAGTGTCCGACTTTTTGCGACCCCATGAATCGCAGCACGCCAGGTCTCCCTGTCCATCACCAACTCCCGGAGATTACTCAAACTCATGTCCATCGAGTCGGTGAAGCCATCCAGCCATCTCATCCTCTGTTGTCCCCTTCTCCTCCTGCCCCCAATCCCTCCCAGCATCAGGGTCTTTTCCAATGAGTCAACTCTTCTCGTGAGATGGCCAAAATATTGGAGTTTCAGCTTCAGCATCAGTCCTTCCAGTGAACACCCAGGACTGATCTCCTTCAGGATGGACTGGTTGGATCTCCTTGCAGTCCAACGGACTCTCAAGAGTCTTCTCCAGCACCACAGTTCAAAAGCATCAATTTTTCGGCACTCAGCTTTTTTCAGTCCAACTCTCACATCCATACATGACCACTGGAAAAACCATAGCCTTGACTAGACGGACCTTTGTTAGCAAAGTAATGTCTCTGCTTTTTAATATGCTATCTAGGTTGGTCATAACTTTCCTTCCAAGGAGTAAGCGTCTTTTAATTTCATGACTGCAATCACCATCTGCAGTGATTTTGGAGCCCAAAAAAACAAAGTCAGCCACTGTTTCCACTGTTACCCCATCTATTTGCCATGAAATGAGACATCTTACTTTACTTCATTTATTCATTAGCTACATGTGAAGGAACTAGTGCTTACTAAGCACTGTGTCACTAAGGCTTGAGACCCAGTTTTTGCTGTTAGGGATCTTAGAGGCTAACATGGAGAAACCAACAGACATCTGTGATGATGTTATTTGAAATGTTTCATTACTTCTTTGCTGTGCATTATAAGGAGAAATTGTGAAAAACCTTTAAATGGGCAAATATTGTGTGTCTGCTTGCTACAAAGTGTGCTGTTATCTTCACATGGTCAATTTGTTTAGAATTTGACAGTTTGCTCTTTAGAACTTCAGAATTTTCTATCCATCCATCCATTTAATTAGCAAATATTTATTCAGTACCTTCCATGTACTAAATAATGTTCTGGGCCCTGATGATCAAGTGGTGAATAAAACAGAAAAAACCCAGCTGCAGTGGTACTCACATTTTGGTGACTAAGTCCTTAAAAAAAATGTGCATATGTAGAATATATAAGATATTAGATATAGAATATATCTTATAATATATAAGATATTATAAGATATGAGATATTATGTAGAATATATTAGATATGTATATAATATATATTATATAATATATTATCTAGAATATATTATATATATAGAATATATAAGATTAGATATAGATATATCTTATATAAGATATTATAAGATATAAGGTATTATCTAGAATATATTAGATAATATATAAGATATAAGATAGTGATGTATGTAAGGAGAAAAAACTTGCATGG
This sequence comes from Cervus elaphus, assembly GCF_910594005.1. Classification (NCBI taxonomy): domain Eukaryota; kingdom Metazoa; phylum Chordata; class Mammalia; order Artiodactyla; family Cervidae; genus Cervus; species Cervus elaphus. The sequence goes on along the minus strand of NC_057836.1, from coordinate 28,474,510 downwards.
AATGAGGTTAGGAAGTGTGTGTGTGTGTGTGTGTGTGTGTGTAGGTAGAGAGTGGTGGTCGAGATGTTTTGATAATGTGACTCGAAAAAGCATCACCTAGAAGGTGATCTTGAATTACCTTTAGGTTTTAGATTCCTTCTGATCTTCCCTCCTCTATTTGTCACTTCTGCACATGACACACATTCCTTTGGAGATAGTTCTTCTGTGGGTACCCATTTCATCAAATAGGGGCTCAGGTCAGAGTTCTGCAGGAAATGACTTTCACATCTTTTAGAAAGATTTTGCTGTTTCACAATTCTTGTTGCGTGTTGAAATGTTGTTTTGACACCTTGGAAAGGGTACTAGTCATCTCTTAATAAAACCGGATCACTGTAGCTGGACCTCAACCTCAACTTTTTTTTTTTTTTCTTGAGCTAAGAAAACCCTGCCAAACTCAAAGGCTCAGAGCTTTCTAGGGGCAATTTGAATTCAGCTTTGAGGGTAAACTGCTCTTTTGTTTTAAGAAAATGTCTTGACTAAGGCTTTTAGATATGCAAATGAAAGGCTTTTTTCAAGCACCTTTCTTTTTTCTTCCCTGTTAAGAGTTGGGGAAGGCCTGAAGGTGGTGCAGTAACTGGAAGCAGATGTTTCAGAGGGAGATGCTGAGAGTTCTGTGTAGTCATAAAAGTCAAGAGTATCCTTTATGTTTTCTTTGGAGAATTTTTTTCCCCCCTCTACATATAGAGCCTCTAGTCTCTGAAAATTATTGTTTTTTCTTGTGGGGACTGAGTATATATTATTACTCATAGCTGTGTCTAAGCACTTGCTAAAGATTGTGTGCTAAGTTGCTTCACTTGTGTCTGACTCTCTGTGACCCTATGAACTGTAGCCCTCCAGGCCCCTCTGTCCATGGGATTCTCCAGGTAAGAATACTGGAGTGCATTGTTGTACCCTCCTCGAGGGGATCTTCCCGAGCCAGAGATTGAACCTGTGTATCTTGCATGTCTAGCATTGGCAGGCAGGTTCTTTTACCACTAGCGCCACCTGCCAAAGATTAGAGGAAAGATATTATTACAGGAAAAAGGATGCAAATAGACACCACAAACTTGGGGGAGGGGTACCTTAAAAATGAATTGACTGAAGTTGTTGAAGCTTACTATCCTGGATTGTTCCGTTGAAGCCCCACAAATGATGTTATCAAAAAATTGAACAGCTTTAGGGCTTCTCTGGTGACTCAGTGGTAAAGAATCCACCTGTCAATGCAGGAGACACAGGTTCCATCCCTGATCCAGGAAGATCCCACCCACAAGCCTCGGAGCAACTAAGCCCATGCACCACACTATTGAGCCTGTGCTCTGTAGCCCGGGAACCGCAACTGCTGAAGCATGGGCACCCTGGAGCCTGTGTTCTGAAAGAAGAGAAACCACCACAATGAAAAGCCTGCACACCACGGCTAGAGTAGCCCCTCACCCCCTCGCCGAAGTTAGAGAAAAGCCGGTACAGCAACAAGGGCCCAGTACAGCCAAAACTTCATAGCATAAATTTAAATATACATATTGAACAGCTTTAGACTTTAGAAAATATGCAATTATTGAGTTGTCATGATTGTTGTGTTACAACTCTCGGGGCAAGAATAACCCCCAGTGGGCTGAAATGGTATGTGTATGTGTGTGTGTGTTGTGTGTGCTTGGTTGTATCTGACTCTTTGTGGTCCCATGGGCTGTAGCCCACCAGGCTTCTTTGCCCATGGAATTTTCCAGGCAAGAATACTGGAGTGGGGTGCCGTTCCCTTCTCCAGGGGATCTTCTTGACCCAGGGATTGAACCTGCGTCTCTTAATGTCTACCTGCTTTAGACGTAAGTAGGTAGGTTGATTCTTTACAACTAGCATCACCTGGGAAGCCCTGGAGATGGTATATCCCTTATAATTTACTGTGGGAAGAGGCCAATTCTAGGGCAGAGAAATAAAAATTCTTGGAGGTAAATTTTAGATTCCTCTTCTCTCTGAGTCAAGTAACAGTTTTGCCTGGACTGTGGGTTATCAGCAGAGTTCTTAAACCTCCCCCACGGTGGAAGGGGTGAACTGACATCAGTTACCTGGAGAAATCATGGAGGCTAGGCAACAGGTTCTGAAACTGAGTTTGTATTTTTAGTTTCAGAAGAAGAGTGGTTACTTCCGGTAGCATTTAAACCACTCTTTGTTGTCTTAGTCTCTTAATTATTCTTTGTCTCCATTAAATATGTTGGGCTGGTTCTGAGTTGTGGAGAACTGGGGACTGGATGGACTCTCCTGTGCTTAAGGAGCAGGGATAGCAGTGTCATGGCGGTCACAGTGGGGTCAGGTATGCCCAGCAGAGCAGCTTTGTCGTGAAGGAATTCATGACAGTTCAACCTACAGTTGCACCAGATGTGGTGAGGATTTAATTTCTGAAACTGAAACTGGTGGGAGCATGAGCTCTTATTAGTTGACATTGAAAAACATGACCTGCTTTTGGTGTTCTGTGTCTCTCAGGCCTGTGACATATTTACTTATTCAACAAACATTTATTGAACTCCTGATATGTGCCAGGTGCTGTTTATGTGCTTGAGAGATACCCATGAACAAAGCAGGCACAGTGACTGAGCTCATGGAGACAGACGGTAAATAAGCAAATTATGTAGTAGAGTTGGAAGGTAATGAATGCTACAGGAAAAAGGTAGAGTAGGTGAGGTAACGTGGAAGTAAAGGGAATCAGGAATGCAGCGGTGAGGAGTTGTTGATTGTTTTATTTTTATTTTATTTATCTTATTTTATTTTTTGGCCATGCCATACAGCTTGTGGGATCTTAGTTCCTTGACAAGCGATTGAACCCAGGCCCTGGCAGTGAAAGTGTCAGTTTCTAACCGATGATGCATGCATGATAAGTCGCTTTAGTCGTATCTGACTCTTTGCAACCCTGTGGACCGTACCCCTCTGTCCATGGGATTCTGTAGGCAAGAATACTGGAGTAGGTTGCCATATCCTTCTTCAGGGGATCTTCCTGACCCAGGGATTGAACCCACGTCTCTTAGTCCCCTGCATTGGCGGATAATGGGGATCAGCCGAGTAATTATCTAGAAGAGTGTTCCATGCAGGGACAGTAGCCAGAGCAAAAGCCCTGAGGTCAGTATGGAGGCTGAATTATGTAACCTCCCCCCACCCCCCAAAATATGTTCATGTCATAATGCCCAGAATCTGTGAATCTTATCTTATATGGCAAAAGGGACTTTGCAGATGTGATTAAATTAAGGATCATAGAATGGGGAACATATCCAGATTATTAAAATGGACCCAGTGTAATCACAACCTCTCTTATAAGAAGCACAGTGAGAGGTCTGAGTCAGAGACGACATGATGATGGGAATAGGGGTTGGAGTGATGCATCGTAAAGTTGGAGGAAGGGGCCACAAGCCAAGAAGCTCAAGTGGCCACTTAGAAACTGAAAAAGGCAAGAAAATGGGCTTTTCCCTGAAAGCCTCTGGAGGGAACCAGGACTGCTGACCACTTGGCTTTAGCCCAGTGAAGCTGATTTCGAACTTTTGACCTCTAGACTGTCATAGAATGAATTTGTGTTGTTTTAAGCCACTGTGTTTGTGGTAATTTGTTGTAGTGGCAAGAGAAGATTAATATAAGCTGAGTGTGTCAAAAATTGTTCAAGCAACAGATAGGCCAGTGTGGAGGGAAAGAGGAAGGGCAAGAGAGATAGCAGTGGTGGGGCTGCTCTCATGAGTTTCATTGAGGTTTTGTGCAGAGGAGTGAAGTGAGATGAGTTTTATAATAGATTCTGTGTGTCTGTGTGTTTTGGAAGAAGGTTGGGGAGCCTAAGGTGGTAGAAGCTTTCCTGGTGGTGCAGTGGTAAAGAATTCACCTGCCAATGCAGGAGATGCCAGAGATGTGGGTTTGATTCCTGGGTCAGAAAGATCCCCCGGAGAAGAAAATGGCAACCCACTCCAGTATTGTTGCCTGAAGATTCCCATGATTAGAGGAGCCTGGCAGGCTACAGACCACGGGGTCTCAGAGTTGGACATGAGTCAGTGACTGACATGCAAGGTGGTAGTTCAGTAATCAAACAGAGAGATGATGCTGGATCAGATCAGGGAGGTAGCAGTGGAAGTGCTGAGATTTGCTTTAAAAATAAATCTAACAATATGTCCTGACAGATTGGATGTGGGATATGAGTGAGAGGGGGGTGGGGCAGGTCAGTGATGGCTCCAAGAGATCTGGCCTGAGAAACTGGGATAGAATTACCAGTCAGCTATGCAGAGGAAGCCACAGGTAGAATATGGATCTAAAGTTTGAAAGTTTGAGTTTGGATTAGACATCCAAGTGGAAATACTGAGTGGGTACTCAGTTATACAAGTTTGGATTTCAGAGGATGATCTGGGATGGAGTTACAAATTTGGGAGTTGTTGGCAATATGAATACTACTTAAGTGATGGGATTAGATGAGATCACTGATGGGGTCATGGGAGACAGGGAAGAGAAGTGTTAAGGCCTGAAGCATGCCAGTGTTCAAAGAAGAGGAGGGACAGGGAAGAAAAAGAAGAGCAGTGGGTGAGATAGGAGGAAAAGAAACCATTTTCTTATCCAAAAGACAGTAAACTCAAATTTATTAAAAAAAAATTTTTTTATGGCTGTGCTGGGTCTTTATTGCTGTCCACTTTCTCTAGTTGTGGCGAGTGGGGGCTACTCTCTAGTTGTGGGGTGTGGACTTCTCATTGTGGTGGCTTCTCTTGTTGTGGTTTGTGGGCTCTAGAACGTGCAGGCTCAGTAGTTGTGGTACACGGGCTTATTTGCCCCATGGTTGTGGAGTCTTCCTGGACCAGGGATTGAACCCATGTGCCCTGCATTGGCAGGAAGATTCTTAATCACTGGACCACCAGGAAAGTCCACCATAAACTCTTGTACTTAAAACACACATCACTCCAGAACCCAAGAAGAGAGGCTACTATTGGGGATGTTTCTCCATAAGACTTTTGTTTCTGCACAGTTTGTCTTTAGTCCAGGCTGTCTTTAAAAGATATTTGTAGAGTGATCAGCTTTGGAAGATAGAAACAGTATCTCCCTCTAGAGCAGAGAACAATTTCATTTACTGTCCAGTGTAACAAGGACGGGGCTGTGTTCCTTCCCTGTTGTTTGACCTGAGGCTAAACTGTGGTGGAGGTAATGAAGATAATGGGTTTCCTTGGTGGTACAGAAGGTAAAGCATCTACCTGCAATGCAGGAGACCTGGGTTTGATCCCCCAGGTCGGGAAGATCCCCTGGAGAAGGAAATGGCAACCCACTCCAGTCCTCTTGCCTGGAAAATTCCGTGGACGGAGGAGCCTGGTAGGTTATACAGTCCATGGGATAGCAAAGAGTTGCACATGACTGAGCAACTTCACTTCCTTCAAAAGGTCCCATGCATGCACTGCCGCACTCAGTGCCCCCGACCCTGCACCAGGCCACTGCCAACCCATGCCTCTACTGGAGACTCCTGAACACTCGTGGCAAGTCTGGGTCACTCTCTTGTGGGATCACTGCTCCTTTCTCCTGGGTCCTGGTGTGCACAAGGTTTTATTTGTGCCCTCCAAGAGTCTGTTTCCTCAGTCCTGTGTAAGTTCTGGCGGCTCTATGGTGGGGTTAATGGCGACCTCCTCCTAGAGAGCTTATCCCATACCCAGGTCTGCTGCACCCAGAACCCCTGCGGCAGGCCACTGCTGACCCGTACCTCCACAAGAGACACTCAAACACAGTTCTGACTCAGTTTCTGTGGGGTCTCTGGGTCCTGTTGTGCACAGGGTTTTGTTTGTGCCTTCCAAGAGTCTGTTTCCCCACACTCAGGGCCATGGTGGAGACTTCTGACAAAACATGGACCACTGTAGAAGGGAATGGCAAACCACTTCAGTATTCTTGCCTTGAGAACTGCATGAACAGTACGAAAAGGCAAAAAGATAGGACACTGAAAGATGAACTCCCCAGGTCGGCAGGTATCTGATATGCTGCTGGAGAACAGTAGAGAACTAACTCCAGAAAGAATGAAGAGATGGAGCCAAAGCAAAAACAACACCCAGTTATGAATGTGACTGGTGATGGAAGTAAAGTCTGATGCTGTAAAGAACAGTATTGCATAGGAACCTGGAATGTAGGTCTGTGAATCAAGGTAAATTGGAAGTGGTCAAACAGGAGATAGCAAGAGTGAATATCAACATTTTAGGAATCAGCAAACTGGAATGGGTGAATTTAACTCAGATGACCATTATATCTAGTACTGTGGGCAAGAATCCCTTAGAAGAAATGGAGTAGCCCTCATAGTCAACAAAAAGTTCAAAATGCAGTTCTTGGGTGCAATCTCAAAAACAACAGAATGATCTCTGTTCATTTCCAAGGGAAACCATTCAATATCACAGTAATCCAGGTCTATGCCCCAACCAGTAATGCTGAAGAAGCTGAAGTTGAGTGGTTCTATGAAGACCTACAAGACCTTCTAGAATTAACACCCAAAAAAGATGTCCTTTTCGTTATAGGGGACTGGAATGCAAAAGTAGGAAGTCAGGAGATACCTGGAGTAACAGGCAAATTTGGCCTTGGAATACAGAGTGAAGTAAGGCAAAAGCTAACAGAGTTTTGCCAAGAGAACACACTGGTCATAGCAAACACCCTTTTCCAACAAGACAAGAGAAGGCTCTATATATGGACATCACCAGATGGTCAACACCAAAATCAGATTGATTATATTCTTTGCAGCCAAAGATGAAGAAGCTCTGCACAGTCAGCAAAAACAAGACCAGGAGCTGACTGTGGCTCAAATCATGAACTCCTTATTGCCAAATTCAGACTGAAATTGAAGGAAGTAGGGAAAACCGCTAGACCATTCAGGTATGACTTAAATCCCTTGTGATTATACAGTGGAAGTGACAAATAGATTCAAGGGATTAGATTTGATAGACAGAGGGCCTGAAGAGCTGTGGATGGAGGTTCGTGATATTGTACAGGAAGCAGTGATCAAGATCATCCCCAAGAAAAAGAAATTGAAAAAGGCAAAATGGTTGTCTGAGGAGGCCTTACAAATAGATGAGAAAATAAGAGAAGCTAAAGGCCAAGGAGAAAAGGAAAGATATACCCATTTGAATGCAGAGTTCCAAAGAATAGCAAGGAGAGATAAGAAAGCCTTCCTCAGCATTCAGTGCAAAGGAACAGAGGAAAGACTAGAGATCTCTTCAAGAAAATTAAACATACCAAGGGAACATTTCATGCAAAGATGGGCACATTAAAGGACAGAAATGGTATGGACTTAACAGAAGCAGAAGATATTCAGAAGAGGTGGCAAGAATACACAGAAGAACTATACAAAAAAGATCTTCATGACCCAGATAATCATGATGGTGTGATCACTCACCTAGAGCCAGACATCCTGGAACACAAAATCAAGTGGGCCTTAGGAAGCATCACTACGAACAAAGCAAGTAGAGGTGATGGAATTCCAGTTGAGCTATTTCAAATCTGAAAAGATGATGCTGTGAAAATACTACACTCAATATACCAACAAATTTGGAAAACTCAGCAGTGGTCATGGACTGGAAAAGATCAGTTTTTATTCCAATCCCAAAGAAAGGCAATGCCAAAGAATGCTCAAACTACTGCGCAATTGCACTCATCTCACATGCTGGAAAAGTAATGCTCAAAATTCTCCAAGTCAGGCTTCAACAGTGCATGAGCTGTGAACTTTCAGATGTTCAAGCTGGTTTAGGAAAGGCAGAGGAACCAGAAATCAAATTGCCAACATCTGTTGGATCATCAAAAAAGCAAGAGAGTTCCAGAAGAACATCTACTTCTGCTTTATTGGCTATGTGGATCACAACAAACTGTGGAAAATTCTTTAAGAGATGGGAATACCAGACCACCTGACCTGCCTCCTGAGAAACCTGTATGCAGGTCAGGAAGCATCAGTTAGAACTGGACATGGAACAACAGACTGGTCCTAAATCAGGAAAGGAGTACGTCAGGCCGTATATTGTCATCTTGCTTATTTAACTTATATGCAGAGTACATCGTGTGAAATGCTGGCTGGGTGAAGCACAAGCTGGAATCAAGATTGCCAGGAGCAATATCAATAACCTCAGATATGCAGTTAACACCACATGGCAGAAAGTGAGGAAGAACTAAAGAGCCTCTTGATGAAAGTGAAAGAGGAGAGGGAAAAAGTTGGCTTAAAACTCAACATTCAGAAAATTAAGATCATGACATCCAGTTCCATCACTTCATAGCAGGTAGATGGGCAAACAATGGAAACAGTGAGAGACTTGATTTTTTTGGCTCCAAAATCACTGCAGATAGTGACTGCAGCCATGAAATTAAAAGAAGAAAAGTATGACAAACCTAGACAGCATATGAAAAAGCAGGGGCTTTACTTTACCAACAAAGGTCTGTCAAGTCAAAGCTGTGGTTTTTCCAGTAGTCATGTATGGATGTGAGAGTTGGACTATAAAGAAAGCTAAGCACCAAAGAATTGATGCTTTTGAACTGTTGTGTTGGATTAGACTCTTGAGAGTCCCTTGGACTGCAAGGAGATCCAACCAGTGCATCCTAAAGGAAATCAGTCCTGAATATTCATTGGAAGGACTGATGCTAAAGCTGAAGCTGCAATATTTTGGCCACCTGATGTGAAGAACTGACTCATCTGAAAAGACCCTGGGAAAGATTGAAGGCAGGAGGAGAAGGGGACAACAGAGGATGAGATGGTTGGATGGCATCACCGACTTGATGGACATGAGTTTGAGTAAGCTCCGGGAGTTGGTGAAGGACAGGAAAGCCTGGCGTTCTGCAGTCTATTGAGTCACAAAGAGTCAGACATGACTGACTGAACTGAACTGAACTGAACTGTAACATGGACAGTGTCTCCTCCTTCCAGAGCTAAATTCAGTTCAGTTTGCTAACTCTCTTTTTAAAAGATTGGGGGTTCCTAGACTTAACAATGGCACAGATTCATCTTGGCTGCTATGCCCAGCCCTTAAGGAACTTGGGATGGAAGGAACTTGCACAGATAAAGAAGCTCATGCTTCCTGCTGTACTGTGACTAACAGGTTCTTTGTCCCTGGCCCAGAAATCTCCAGTCTTCTGCCAGCATGAAACTGTAGCAGTTGCAACTGGGCTGAAACCTCAGGCCCTCCACAGACTGTGACAGTCACAGTTCTTCCATTATCTGGATGTCCTGATAGTTATCCTGTTGCACATGAAGATAACAAAAAATAAAAAATATTTGTATATTAACAGTTTTCAAGGATAACCATTCTCAAATTGTTCACATTCTTTCCCACTTTATAAAAGAAGAAGTTTCTGAAATCATCTTTGTCTTTTGGGGGCTTGGTGTATGGTTCGGCCCTGAAGGCCTATTGAGTTATATAGGGCTGTCTGCATCTACACCTGTGATTCTCAAACTGCCCTTTAGGAAAGAATCACCTTGTATGCTTGTGAACATTGGACTTTCCCACACCCCCAAGGAAGTATTAACAGGGCTCAGTACCTTACGAGTTTAACAAATCCCCAGATGATTCTGATGTGCATGCTTCACACTTTAAGAAACTCGTGAAATGACTCTGGATTAGCCGGGGTTTGACCTCTTAGGACAGCATTTTATAGTTGTATATCTTTTCCCCTTACTGTCATTGCAAATTATTGTTGTTAACATTGTGACTGCTTCTAGCAGCTTTTCACTTCATATCTTCTGTGCCCCAAGGAATGTGATAACCAAATTTGTTAGCATTGTGTCTAAATGAATTAAAGCAAGCTTTAAGTGAAGGACAGAGTTATTCTTCTGGTGCAACTTGTATGGTCTTTGCTGCAGAGCTTTTGTAATGTTTAGAGGTTTTTGTTTGTTTGTTTTTTTTTTTAATTTTATCTTTTTGATGATCAGAGCTGTGTTTTACAGCAGCATTCCCCAATCTTTTCGGCACCAGAAACTGGTTTCATGGAAAGCAGTTTTTCCATGGACCTGGAGAGGGGATGGTTTTGGGATGATTCAAGTGCATTGCATTTATTGTGCTCTTTATAATCTAATGCAGCTACTGGTCTAACAGGAGGTACGCGTGCGTCCCTGGCCTGGAGATTGGGAACCTCTGTTTGAGAGAGTCAGTGTTGCCATGTTTGTACTCTCTGGATAATTTAATTTACTGATTCCAGTCTTTCCCTGCAACGAATTTGAAGTGGCTTTTTCAATGTTAATAAAAAGATAATTAAATAGAAATTCAGAACTATGGAAAAGTGGAGAATTCAAAATGATGCCCTCTGGGAGTCTGGGATAGAGCACAGTGCTCTATCTTAAATGGACAACCAGCAAGGACCTGCTGTATAACAGAGGGAACTTTGCTCAATGTTATGTGGCAGCCTGGATGAGAGGAGAATTTGGGGAGAATGGATACATGTATATGTATGTACATATACATGTACACCTTCTCTGTTCACCTAGATTATCACAGCATTGTTAATTGCCTAGACCCCAATACAAAATAAAAAGCTTAAGAAAACCCCAAACAACAGAAAAACCAAAGTGATGCCCTATGGATTAATTTATTGCCATATTGAACTTCACATTTACTTTTGGGATTCCTGGCAGTCAGTCCGAAGGGAGAAATAAAAGAAACTACCTGTTTCTTCTTATTTAAAAGGAAGAAGCCCAGGTCTTAGAAAAGGTAAAGTTTTTCTGGCAGCATTTTCTGGAGTAAATTTTGTCCAGGGGCTTTCCTTTATAGAAGACATTGTGATAGGTTCGATAACCTACCCAATTATTATTTTTTTTTAAACAGCAGATGCAAAGACAGATTTCTTTTGAATGTTTCTTATAACAACATTTCATAGATGCTTAAGGCAGCATTAAATGGTATCTCAGTCAAAGCAGTGCTGGGACGTGCTGAATTGCTGTGGCCCAAATATCTATCTTTTTTGTAACATAATAAAGTAAGGTATAACTAAGTTTAATTTTTCAGGAAAAGATGCTTGCAGAGAAAATGTGCACATTCATCTTCTGGAATGAATGGCTGATGTGATATCTCTCAATGAGATCAGGGCTAAATTATTCCTGCTCTATAACTGCCCTGACCCACCCATTCAGTTTATATATCCCATATTTTGTTGCCTTTTCTTACCTAAAGCTCTGTAAAAACTGTGTATGGATCCTGGATGGTTGTGGCTTTTGATTTCTAGATTATTGTTCTGCTCACCACATGGATTAAACAGCCACCTACTTTTATCTCAAACCTTTAAAACTTTTGGGTACTCTTGCTCTGTGATCATTTGTGCTTGTGCTGTATGCTTTGAACATGTCATTCATCACAGATTTCTCTGGGGCACTGCATAAAAATTACCACTTGACTCTAAGACATTATGTTACCCAACTGTGACTAAAAAAGATGTTTAGATACTAGCTGTCAGCATGGTTGGAAACTCCCACCTAAACATGGAAATTGTAGCCACAGCAGAAGATTCAACATGCCTCTAAACAGTGGCTGTCCATATTAGTCTGAACGATTTGAGAAGGGGAAGGACCAGTGAACAGAAATTTGCAGTAAGTGAGACAAAAAGGTAGGCATTTGTCTTTGTAAGTATCCTGTTTATAAAAGTTGGAAATAGACAACTGGTTGCATGGACTTTTATGACGTGTCACAGCAAGATCAGATATCTCCTGTGGGTAGGCTTAGTGCTTCTGTACATAGGAAACACTTTTGCCTTTGTTGTTCAGTGCAGAATTCTTTGTACTTTCCTATGGTTCTCTCAATTTGCACTGATCAACGTCCTTCTTAGGATGTGGTGGTGGTGGTTTATTCGCTAAGTTGTGTCTGACTCTTGTGACCCCACGAACTATAGCTCGCCAGGCTCCTCTGTCCATAGGATTTTCCAGGCAAGGATACTGGAGTGGGTAACCATTTCCTTCTCCAGGGGATCTTCACCACCTAGGGATTGAACTCGGGGCTCCTGCACTTCAGGCAGATTCTTGACTGAGCTACCAGAGAAGGCTTCTTAGGGTGTGGGGGATTTTTCTCCCAGCTCAAATAATATTTGTGTTTTTAATTGGAGGACTGGCATAAAATATCTAGCATTTCTACTCGAGCAAGGTTTTGATGTCATCTTGAGATGCTCTGTGCCATTCTCCAGCAAGAAGCATAGCAACCAAGATAATTATATAAACATTCCATGTAAAAATATTCTATCTAAATCCGTATAATTATATAATAACATAATATAGTAAGCTAATATATCGGACCACCTTGCAGGGAGAATTGCAAAGCTCTCATACAGACATGCTCTGGGATATATAGGAGTCTGCAGGCAAGGAGGGATTTTAAAATGGGAAGCAAACTGGAAAACAGTTTATGTTTCCAGGTTTCACAGTTGGTGCCTTGAATCTTAAAATGTTATAGCAATAAAAAAATTATTTTCTACATCTCAAGAAAATTTTATCTACTCTCCTCTAATGATAATGTGAATCAAATGGTTCAACATTCTGATCGTAAATTCTTACCTTCTGAGTGAGCAGGTTAGATATTTTTCAGAATGCTTGATGTGGCATTGAAGAACCTTTTGGAGCTCTCATGGTGGGCAAATGGGGAGTCTGCAGTGGTGGTGAGCTTGGATTCCAGTAGTTTAATGCATCTACTCCCCCTCCCCCCAGAGGAGTCCCTGCTACTTCTTGCAAGCCAGGGCATTTGGGAAAGAGTCCAAGCAGGCCAGAGAAAACAGAAGGATGTGTGTGTTAGTCGCTCAGTTGTGTCTGTCTCTTTGCTACTCCAAGAGCTGTAGCCCGCCATGCTCCTCTGTCCATGGAATTCTCTAGGCAAGAATACTGGAGTGGGTTACCATTCTCTTCTCCAGGGGACCTTCCTGACCCTGGGATTGAACCTGAGTCTCCCTATTGCAGGCAGATTCTTTACCATCTGAACTACCAGGGAAGCCCACAGAAGGCAGTGCACATGTGCCGGCTAAGTCGCTCAGTCCTGTCTGACTCTTTGCAACCCCATGGACTGTAGCCCACCAGGCTGCTCTGTCCATAGGATTCTCCAGGCAAGAATACTGGAGTGGGTTGCCATGGCCTCCTCCAGGGGATCTTCCTGACCCAGGGATCGAACCCCGAGCCTCTTATGTCTCCTGCATTGGCAGGAGGGTTCTTTACCACTAGTGCTACCTGGGAAGCCCCGGAGAAGGCAAGAGGATCAAAGTAATTAGTAAGATAAGCAAAATGGCTTTTAGGTGACCATGACTGAGTGGTAAAAAGCAATACGTAAAAAGCCATCTGTTTTTCTCTCTTTAGTTTTGGGAATTTGTTGATCCTGTTATTAGTTTGTGATTTACGGACTAAGAAAAGAAGGAAATTGGGGCGGGGGGAAAGAAAAAAAGCCCTTACTATTTAAACAGGAGGTTAAATTAAGAAGAGTAATGGCTCAGTTTGATTTTCCTTCCTTTGACAGCTTGGTGTTAACTTTCTTTTTACCTGTTGGTTTTGTATGAAAGTAAATAGGGTTCTTTAAAGCCAAATTGTATTTTAAAATTACTGTATCTTTTTTTTTTAAGATTAAGACCTCTTTTTTGTTTTATTTAAGTCTTTACTGAATTTGTTACAGTATTGCCTGTGTTTTACTTTTTGGCTTTGGTCGCAGGCATGTGGGATCTTAGCTCCCAGACCAGGTGTCGAACCTGCACCCCATGCATTGGAAGACGAAGTCCCAACCACTGAACCACCAAGGAAGCCCCTACTCTATTTTTTAATGGGAGCAATGTCACAAATTGTCTTGAAATTCCATTTGAGCGATTTTTTTTGTGTGTGACCTAGATATGCGTTTCATCATTCATAAAAATAAAAATATTTTAAAAAGATATGAAAGTAAAGTACTAAGCAAAAGCATTCATTCTGCTCTGTATTCCATTATCGATCATTGTAGGGTGGGCATTATACTCTATGTCCTGTTACAGCTTCATAGGTTGACAGAATTGAGGGTAAGTGGGTTTAAGGAATTCACTCAAGGTTATGTGGTTATTAAATGTATTGTGGGGATTATGCCCATTTGTCTAAATGCGATTTAAACTCAGGTTTATGTAATTCCAAGGCTGGCATTCTTTCCATGAATAAATAATGAGCTCATACAGCTTTACTTGATTGATTATATTGGTATCAGCTAAGCTGAATGACTTTTACTACAGAGCACTTAAGAAAAGTAATCCTAGAGTCTTGCTTCATCAGAGGTGTTCAGAAGAAAGCAGGTTTACTCCAGGGAAAAGTTCAAAGGGTTCAAAAGTTCAAAGACCGGTAGCTCGGAGGCTGTCCTTCAAAAGGAAGGATTTACTTCTAGGACAAATGTTGCTGTAGGGCAGTGTGGTCTAAACTTCCCGTATTAGAAGGCTCACTTGTGATGCTTGTTAAAAAGTATGGGCTGTTAGCCCTCCCCTTTAGAGATTCTGATTCAGGAGGGTTTAGGTGCTGGGATCCAGCAATCTATATTTTAACAAGAACCCCTCCTCCCAAGAGTTTATGATCAGGGAAGTTTAGAAAACATTGCTTAAAAAGGATGGGTCAGTATTCTGAACTCCCAGAATCTAACAGAGACATGTATTTTAAACAGATGTTAGAAAAAGAGTATCACAAAACAATCATCAAGGAGATTTTGTCTAAAGATAGATGTAAATAGACTGTGTGAAAAAAATAAATCGGAGTAAATGAAGTTCAAATAAAATACAGTAAGGTCCCCTACATACCAGCCCTCAAGTTTTGAACTTTCAAAGATGCACAGTGTGTTCACATGTCCAGTCCTGTAAGTTAGTTCCCGAGTCTGGCGTACGCTATCACGTGCATGCCTCCTCTGCAAGCGGTGGTGCAGCTTGCCCTCCGTCCCCTGCTGCTCACAACCCTTTGTCTCCATCACCCCTCCCTCCTCCAGTCAGTAATTCTTGCCTGTTTGCTCGGTGGCAGCCCCTGTATGCTGGCTGTTGTACTGTGTTACTGTACTGTACCTCAGGGTACTGCACTATAAGATTTTGGTGCTGGAGAAGACTCTTGAGAATCCCTTGGACTGCAAGAAGATCAAACCAGTCAGTCTTAAAGGGAATCAACTCTGAATACTCATTGGAAGGTGATGCTAAAGCTGAAGCTCTAATACTTTGTGTACCTGATGCAATCAGCCAACTCATTGGAAAAGATCCTGCTACTGGGAAAGATTGAAGGCAGAAGGAGAAGGGTGACAGAGGACGAGATAGTTGGATGGCATCACTGATTCAGTGGACATGAACTTGGGCAAACTCCGGGAGATGGTGAAGGACAGGGAAGCCTGGCATGCTGCAGTCTGCGGGGTTGCAAAGAGTTAGACATGATTTGGCAATTGAACAACAACACTGTAAGATTTAAAATGTTTTCTGTATTTTTTTAAATGTATTATTTGTGTGGGAAGTATTATAAGCCTATTACAGTACAGTACTACATAGCCAATTGTGCTAGGTGGGTAGGTGGGTACCTAGGCTAACTTTGTTGGACTTATGAACAAATTGGACTTTTGACCGTGCTCTCAGAACAGAACATGTTTGTTTAAGTAGGGGACTTACTGTAAAGGATAGTACACATACCGTTTAGAACTTGTTCAGGTACATGTGACCAGCTCACACTAGTTTAGGCAAATAGTTTGGGGACTGGGATCTACTGGTTTACAAAATAGTGGAAAGAACCAAGGGTTTAAATACTGTGTGGGTTCTGCTTTGCTGATGCAGCTTCCTTCTCAGGGAAGGCTGTGACTGGCCATGTGAGTCACGTGCCTGCCCCTATGGTGATGGTTTATGGTCAGTGATTGACAGTCACGTGTGTACCTCCTGAAGAGGAGAGGCAGGCTTCTTTAAAGAAAACCATGGTGGTACAAGAGAAGGGCATGGGGAGAGAGATCTAGGCTTGGGGAGAAAGTGATTGAGGTCAGTCACTATTGTCCCGTCACACACTATAATTTTTATTTTCCCATTATTTTGTGCCATATTTAAGAATTTCCTTAAATCATATAAGCTGCTTAAAGTATTACAAATAAAACTGAGTATTGTAATTAAAAATGTATACACAATCCTGGGGGTGAAGGTGGCATTTTCCTGGAAATTTCCTATAAACCAGCACCTTAAAATCAAACTCTAGTCGATCATGCTGCTTATTTTTCACTTCAGTTGAACAGAAAAAGGACATGGCTTTCAGGGCAACTAAGAAACCTCTCTCTCTTTTTTTTTTAATGTGAAGTATAGTTGACTAATAATATATTAGTTTCAGTTGTACAGTATAGTGATTCAATATTTTATAGATTATGCACCAAAGTAATTATAATATTATTGACTATATTCCCTGTTGTATAGTACATCCCTATAAATTCTTTATTTTATATCTGGTAGTCTAATGTGCCTTTTTAGGGCTTGCTCCACTCCCAAATAATGAGTACATCATTGTTTCATTTACTTTTATATCTAGTACTTCCTTGAAGTACCTATTTGAACTCATAAATTCTCTTTGGAAATTGATTTTTTTTCCAAAATTAAAAGCATCAGTTTTGCTAGAGTTTTCCAGAAACATTTCCAGTAAAAATTCTGAGACTTGACTTTGTTGAATATGCGTTAGCCTTATGAGAAAAAGGCTTTGTTCTCAGTAGTTGCAAAGATAGAGTGATAAGATAATATTTGAGTACCTTTTACTGAAAAGTTGTGAAGCTTTTAAAATATTTTTAGCAGACTAAAAATATTGGTTATATTAGCAACTTTCTAAAGCAGGATGTCCTTTGAGACCAAAAACAAAGTGGCAATGAAAGAGCTCTTTGTTCGTTGAACAAATCTTAAATACAAAAGCTTACCATGTGTCACGTCACAGTAAATAGTTTGGGAGTTTTGGTGTGTGTTATTTGTTATCTGGATAAGTGTTTCTAGAATATTAGTTCTCTAAGTCTCTCAGAAATTTGTTGCATAACAGCTTTTGCTCAATAAAATTTGGAGATTTGGGGCTTCCCTGGTAGCTCAGTGGTAAAGAATTCACCTGCCAATCGATATGGGAGACGTGAATTTGATCTTTGGTCCAGGAGGATCCCATCTGCCTTGGGGCAGCTAAGCCTGTGTGCCACAACTGTTGAGCCTGTGCTCTGGAGCCCACATGTCCTGGAGAGAAGGCACCGCAGTGAGAAACCCACGTACCACAAGTAGAGAGTGGCCCCCACACACCCCAGCTAGAGAAAAGCCGGCACAGCAATGAAGGCTCAGTACAGCTCCCCCCATCCCCAAAATGGAGATTCACGGTTGTCGCCACCACCGGAAGCACGGGGTTGTCGCCACCACTGGAAACACACCCTGTCCTCACTACCTGCTGGGTTCCCTTTCAGGACTCCTTGCTTTCCTTCTGTTCCTTCTCCCTCTGTCAAGTTTCTGCACAGCCCCTTCCTGAGTGCTGACTCTCTGGGGCTCCAAAACGTCTCATTACTGGCTCCCTGCCTAGCTCTCCTCTCTCGCAGTGTGCCGTCTTCCAGAATTACCCCTCATACCAGTTATGATAAGTATTAGTTGGTGTTAAGATGATACTATGGTTGTTGGTGTTTAGTCATGTCTGACTCTTTTATGACCTGATGGACTGTAGCCCCCCAGACTCCTCTGCCCATGGTATTTCCCAGGCAAGAATACTGGAGTGGGTTGCCATTTTCTTCTCCAGGGGATCTTCCTGACCCAGGGATTGAGCCTGTGTCTCTTGCATTGTCAGGGAGATTCTTTATTGCTGAGCCACTAGGGAAGCCCAGTTCTCAGGAACACAGTAATACTTGAATCCTGCCAGTCTTTCAGGTACCCTCTTTCTCCAAGTTCCCGAGGGGGATGCAAGCATCTCAAAGTGAATGAAGAAAATGCTTTTCTCCCTGTATTGTGAGAGAAAACCTTGAATCTTCCTGCTATATACTCAAAGGCCCATCTAACATACTCAGCAGGTCTGAGAGGATTAAGCCAGAGAGACAGAGAGCCTCCTAGGAGGCTCTGGCCCTGCTGCCTTGTGGGACAGCAAATCCTTCAATATGTCTTAAGATCTGTCTTCCTTCCAAGAGCACTTTTTAGAGTTGGTTTTGAACAGTGAGCTTTTCCTAACGTTGAGTTGGTTTATTTTTCTCCCTCGGTTCTTGTCTCATCGTAACAAAAGATTTGGAGTGATAGTCTAATTACAACTCAAGCAGGTAGGATTTCTCAGCTCCTGTCTTGTCATAGCAAGGATTCAAAACTTGTTATGGCTCAGTTACAGCTCAAGCAGACAGATCTTTTATTAAACAGACAGGGGACAGTACACTCCTGACAGAAGGGAGTGAGCCGACCCTGAAGGAGTGGCTTCCCTTATTATATTCCCTGTCTCCCCCTCTTGGTTCTGCCCTATGCAAAATAAGGCTTGTACCCACCACCAATCAGGAAAGGGAATGCAAATAGGCATATGCTCAAGTCTGATCGACAGTTGCAAGTTATATAATAACAGGCTCTATTGTGCACATCTTTCCCATAATTCAGTCTGTTATAATCAGATGTCAGTATGGATAGAAAATTTATGAACCCTTAATGAGCTCCTGATATGCAGATGACACCACCCTTATGGCATAAAGTGAAGAAGAACTCAAGAGCCTCTTGATGAAAGTGAAAGAGGAGAGTGAAAAAGTTGGCTTAAAACTCAACATTCAGAAAACCAAGATCATGGCATCCAGTCCCATCACTTCATGGCAAATAGATGGGGAAACAGTGGGAAGGGTGGCAGACTTTAATTTTTTGGGCTCCAAAATCACTTTAGATGGTGACTGCAGCCATGAAATTAAAAGATGCTTACTCCTTGGGAGAAAAGTTATGACCAACCTAGACAGCATATTAAAAAGCAGAGACATTACTTTGCCAACAAAAGTCTGTCTAGTCAAGGCTATGGTTTTTCCAGTAGTCATGTATGGATGTGAGAGTTGGACTATAAAGAGCGCTGAATGCTGAAGAATTGATGCTTTCTAACTGTGGTGTTGGAGAAGCCTCTTGAGAGTCCCTTTGACTTCAAGGAGATCCAACTAGTCCATCCTAAAAGAAATCAGTCCCGAATATTTATTGGAAGGACTGATGCTGAAGCTGAAACTCCAATACTTTGGCCACTTGATGTGAAGAGCTGACTCATTTGAAAAGATGCTGATGCTGGGAAAGATTGAAGGCAGGAGGAGAAGGGGACGACAGAGGATGAGATGGTTGGATAGCATCACTGACTCAATGGACATGAGTTTGAGTAAACTACTGGAGTTGGTGATGGACATGGAGGCCTGGCATGCTATAGTCCATGGGGACACAAAGAGTCGGATACAGCTGAGCAACTGAACTGAACTGAATGAGCTCCTGAGAGTCCCTTGGATAAGAAGGAGATCAAAGCAGTCAAACCTAAAGGAAAGCAGCCCAGAATATTCATTGGAAGGACTGATGCTGAAGATCCAATACTTTGGCCACCTGATGTGAACAGCCAACTCATTGGAAAAAGACCCTGATGCTTGGAAAGATTGAAGGCAGAAGGAGAAGAGGGAGACAGAGGATGAGATGGTCGGAGGGCATCACTGAGTCAATGGACATGATGAACTTGGTGTAAACTCCTGGAGATGGTGAGGGACATGGAGACCTGGCATGCTGCAGCTCTTAAGGTAGCAAAGAGTCGGACACTATATCACAACTGAACAACAACAACAACAACCGTGGGCTCCTGGCTGCCTAAGTTTGCTTGAGGACGCCGCTGAACATCAAGGGAACATGTGCTGCAGTTGGAGAAGCTCCTGTGGTTAGTTTGTATTCACTGTGTACCTAGGGCACATGTGCAAGAATTGAAAAAGTCTCTGGTTATTTTTGTAGCATTTTTGTGAGCTCTCTTGGGTGTGTTTGGGAAGGGGTTTAGAGATCAGCTTGCATCCTTTTCGGCTAGGCCACCCCTCCTTGCTCATGCCTAACTTCCAGCTTAACACCATCAATTGTTGTATACCAGCTTTCCCCTTGCACTCTGCACAAAGTGGTATTAGTGGATTAGATCTTACTTCTGAAATGCTGGCTGTCGGTATTTATGTGACCTTCTTATCTAAGGCCCTAGGGTGACTGCAGAGAGGAAGAAGCTGAAAGGCAGGCAACTCGTTCCCCTTCTGCTCCTTGCGGCCTGTCGACTTTAGGCAATTCACTCGATTTCTCTGAACCTTAGTTGCTTGATTCATAATCTCAGATAATGACTGCCTTTGATATTTTCCTGAAGGGCAAGATAAGCTCTTGACATATCTGCCAGCTCCCAATTCCTAAACCTCTTTTTTTAGGCTTTGGAGGGGCCCCAAAGTGTGAGGATTTTCTTTTTTTTCATATTCATTTATTTACTTAGAAGGGAATGAAAATGAAGGTGGAAGCCTCAACTGCTTTTCTATGATGTCAGAATAGGTCATCCAAATGGCTTGCTTGCATCCAAGTCCCCAGGCCTCCTGGGAGAACAGATGCAGAGAGCTGGGAGGCCTGATGGCCTGGTCTTGGGAGTCGTAGGATGGAGATGTTCTAGGAGAAGGGACTCCCCGTAGCCCCAGCATCTGGCAGTGCCTCCAGCAGCGGGGCGCTGCTAGAAGGAGCCAGGTGCTCAGTGGCAGCCTCCAGCTCGTGACTGGCAAGAGTAGAGTTTCTGAGAACCATGAAGGGTTTCTCAGGAGATGAAAGGCAAACACAGGAACGACAGTAGAATCAATTCCTTCCCGACTGAAAAGTCCACCTGACATAAAATTCTAGAATATGTAAACCCATTTCTGAATACCTTTCTGATAACCTTGGGGACTTGTTGGGAGCATGGAGAGTTGAAAACCCTAGCTCATAATAATCATCTAATATTTGGAGAAAAGGAGTTTGCAGAAGAAAAAGTATGATCTAAAAATGAACTCTTGGTTTTCTTTTTTTTTTGGCTGTGCCAGTTGGCATGCGGGATTTTAGTTCCTCGACCAGGAATTGAACCCACACCCCATGTGGTGGAAGCACAGAGTTTTAACCACTGGACCACCAGGGAGGGAAGCCCTGAAAATGAACTCTTACTTAAAGTCTCATTAGTTTCTTGGTTTTCTTTTTATATCTCTTTTTATGATGATAGTTTGTATCCTTGCCCTCTTAAGCCTCCCTCCCGCCTCCCGTTCCATCATCTGTCACAGAGTGCCAGGCTGGGGTCCATGTGTTATACAGCAGGTGTCTATTGATTATCTATTTCATACATGATAGTGTATATTTGTCTTACCCTCTCCTTTTCCTGCTGTGTTCACAAGAGCAGAGGGCAGCCCTGTCTTTACAGATGGACTGGACCTGCGTTCCCTGGGCCTCTCCATCTGTGCACACGCATGGGCTCAGGCTGGTGGTCATGTCCGTGGTTCTCTGACTCTTCCCTTCACCTTGCCACAGCCCGTTCTCTGATGCTCCTCAACTTTTTGTCCACTTATTTCTAGCCGTATCTGGTGTGTATCTCTTGTGCTTAGGAGCAGTTCTGTTGGCTAAAGATGCTGCTAAGTCTGCCATGTTCTTCTTTCTTCTTTTGGTCCTTTTGCTCTTTGTGACCACTCTGGGGGGTGGTCACTGCTGCCTGCTGCTGTGGCTAGGATCAGCAGGGGTGCCCCAGGCATGGTCAGTGAGGGGCATCAGGACCACCTCTGATGTCTCCAAGCAGCAAGGTGAGAAGCGAGGGGGAGGCTTCTGTCCCCTCCTCTCAGTCACATTGTTAGGCAGTGTTGCCTGTTACTTGGATACAAATGTAGCATCACCTCTACTGGGTGATTTGTAGAATCTCTCATTCAGCCTGAGGCCTGTAGTCAGTCTCTATAAAATGGCTCAGCATGAGACTCTCGGCCCAGGCCTGGGAATCCCACAGGTGACAGATGCTGTGTGTGTCTTCTCTCTCTCTCCCTCCCTCCTTCTCCTTTCCCCACCTTCTTCTCCCTCTCAGCATGTTTTTCCCCCTCATGTAAATCAATTCTTGCAAGTAGATGCTTGCTGACCACCTGCCTTTTTGTTTCATGTATATGTCTTGACCAGTAAAATTTTAGCATTTGGGACCCTTACTATACTAACAATGTGTGTCATTGGTATATTCATTCAAGTGTGCTGTCTATATATAGAGTTCCAGATAAAATACAGGATGCCCAGTTAAATTAAAATGAATACTGAATAAAATTTAAAGTGTAGGAGCTTCCCTGGTGGTCCAGTGGTTAAGACTTTGCCTTTTCCAATGTAGGGGGTGGAGGGCGGGGGTTCGATCCCTGGCCAGGGAGGTAAGATCCCACATGTGTTGCTGCCAAAAAAACCAAAACATAACAGAAGCAGTGTTGTAACAAATTCAATGAAGACTTTAACAATAGCCTACATTTAAAAAAAAAAAAACTTAAAAAATTTTAAACTGTGAGTATGTTCCAGATGTTGCATGGTACATTCTTATACCTTATACTAAAAAAAGTATTTGTTGTTCATTTGAAATTTAGACTGAACTAGGTGTTCTGTATTTTTATTTGTTAGATATGGCAACTCTAGTCTGTTACTTTATTTTTATAATTATAAAATATTTAAGAAGCTTTTTATGATCATTCTGGATGTTAGTCCAGTTTTTTTCTTTTTAAGGTTTCCTTCAGCCAAAATCTCTCTACAGAAGTCTTTTAGAAACCCAAGCTCAAAAGTTGGAAGGTTGGTTCTCATAATCAGTGTCTTCCCCAAAGCTGAGAACCCAGCATTGGAAAGCAGAAATGAAGGAGACAGTAGGCTAGGGCTGGAGACCTGACTTCAGCAGAAGGAGGGTGGTCTGGGGAGTTTGGAGATCTTGAACATTTTTCAATAGAGCTTTGGGAACAGAGATCCCTGGGATATTGCTCATGACCTTGGTTATTGCTCAAAACAAATGTGACGTGTTTAAGGAAGATTTACCCAAAGTTAGCACTAACAGAACAGGAAATGTATGAGAGGAGCATCCAAGCAGTTCTGATGTTAACAGTTATGTCTCCTGAGTTCTCATATTACATGTTGAAAAATTCCAAGCTAAGACTGTGGATTTATATAAAATGACAGAAAATACTTTTCCCATAGAGAGAGATAAAAATAGAAATAGTGCCTTCAAAACTTTAGCGTTAGAAATATAATCTCTATTGATCTGAATTGCTGATGCAAAAATATTATGTTTTTATTTTTAAATCTATATCCCTCTGTCTTAAATTTTTCATAAATATTGTAGCAGAATATTAGCTTTCATTATTTATGAATCTGTTGAACTTTGCAAGGATTTGCTGACAGTTAAAAGATTACGGTTTTAAGGATAGTTCATTTTACATCATAAATAACCTAAAAGGTCGTTCAGTATTTTACAGTAACATCCAAAGAGCAGATATTGAGAGTGTTAGAAGTATTGACGATTATTTTTACAAAGATCCATTGATTAAAAGAATTTGGAAATAAAAAAATAGAAGTTCAATGAGGGTTAATATATGTATTTGCAAAGTGATTGTTTTTGTTTATGTCTTTTCTGAAAGTCCTGTTATTTTGTTAGTATTTTCCTATATTTGAGCTTGTTGTTTTCTGGTTTGTGGGCATTAATTAAGGTATAGGCTAGGCTGCTCTAACAAATGAACACAAAATGAATGTGGCTTAAGCAAAATAAAAGTTTCTCTCTTTCTCTCACACAGACATAGACACTGCAGACACACACAGACAGTCATGCATACTGACACACATTTGCTTGCCCTGCATGCTCAGTCACTTCAGTTGTGTCCGACTCTATGCGACCCTATGGACTGTAGCCCACTGGGCTCCTCTGTCCATGGGATTCTCCGGGCAAGAATACTGGAGTGGGTTGCCAGGCCCTCCTCCAGGGGATCTTCCCAACCCAGGGATCGAACCCATGGCTTCTCCTGTGTCTTCTGCATCACAGGCAATTCTTCACTGCAGAGCCACCCAGGA
Organism: Cervus elaphus; assembly: GCF_910594005.1. NCBI lineage: Eukaryota > Metazoa > Chordata > Mammalia > Artiodactyla > Cervidae > Cervus > Cervus elaphus. The sequence goes on along the minus strand of NC_057836.1, from coordinate 28,450,579 downwards.
ACACAGGCCTAAATGTTCTGGGACTAGCCAGCACTCTTCCTTTTCTCAACCCATGGCCTCCGTGTTTGGGTCCAAGCTGGCTGTCTCGCTCAGTAATGGAAGGGTGCAAAGGAACTAGCGGATTTATGTTCAGATGTGTTGAGACCAAGACCCAGAAGCGACACAAATTATTTTTGCTGGCATTCCACTGAACAAAACAAGTAGCCACATGAAACAGTGGGAAGTATCTGGGGCCCTCTCACAGTGCTATTTTCTGATTTATTTCGCTAACAGCTGTTGACAAAATAAGGAGTGAAATTTTTGTTAAGCAGAAACTCTTTTTTTAAATATGTCTTTTAGTTTCCAATAAAATAATCTTAGTTAACTTCCATTTAAGGTAATGATAAATTAATTCTTATTATATAACTTTATAATAGTATCTGTTCATCATGCTATTTTGTAATAATTATTAGCTCCATGTAGGATGTGATTTTGTGTGTGTGTTAGTTGCTCAGTCGTGTCCGACTCTGTTTTGTTCTATTTTCTTCCTCATGTTTATGTATGTTTTTTAAAAACTAATAATCCTTTTAAAAGATACTACTGTGTGGGTAGTGAGATATAGTACATTCAAAATGTAATTATATTTCCAAACTTGAAATGGAGTCAAACCTTGTTAATAAATTTGTTGCTTATACTTCTATTTTTAATCCTCTAAGACTACTGTTGTTGTTAGTCACTCAGTCATCTTGACTTTTTGCGAACCCATGGACTGTAGCCCTCCAGGCGCCTCTGTCCTTGGAACTCTCCAGGCAAGAATACTGGACTGGGTTGCCATGCCCTCCTTCAGGGGATTTTCCTGACCCAGGGATCAAACCCACATCTCCTGCATAGCAGGCAGATTCTTTACTGTCTGAGCCGTGAGGGAAGCCTAGGATGTGATTAATAAAGTATAATTGTTACCGTAAATGAAAAATAAGCTAATATCTAGATTTAATCCTAGATGGGGGTTTTACATGCTTATGTTTCTGTTGAATTTACAATTCAGTGTGGGATTTTCTGTTTTCAGAAGTCTGGTATACTGAAAGTGGTTTTCAAATATTATGCCAGCTAAAGCATTTGTTTTGACTTTCTACTCCAAAAACACTTTTGGAGACTTAATGGAAACAACTTCTCTAATGGAACAGCGTTTCCTTCTATGCTGCTTAATTGTATAATTTAGTTTAAATTGTAGATGTTCTGTTACTTGGTGACATGTAAACTTTGCTGCTGAGAGTAGTGATGATATGAAGGGCTCTCAATGCTTTTGAAAGCTTGGCGACAAGGTACCACTCAGGTCAGTGCATAGGACCTGCCACCCTATTGGTTAAAGCCTAAGAGGTTTGGAGAATTATGAAAAAGGACCTAAACTGTACTTTTCCCCTAGCCTCTTGGAAAATAAAACTCTCCTGGGGGCACTTATTCAATATTTAACTTTCCAGGCCCCTCACCTGGAAATTCTGATTCAGTGGTTCAGGGTGGGGCTTGGGTGTTTGTGTGTCTGTCAACTGCTTCCAGTAGTTTTTATCATCTACTGTGCTGAAGAGCAAGGCAGCATCTTCCTTCAGGGGGTCCTGTGCTCCAAGTGCTAGGTGGGGGGCTGCCAGTCACCACCCAGTAGCTTCTTAGGCTCTTCTCTGCCATGGAAAAGCCGAGATGACCGTGGCCACTGTTCACTGCCGGCACCTTGCGGTGCACACCTTTGTTATTTGACAGGGAGTCGAAAGATAGCCTAAAATATTCTCTCTCTGGTCCCAGACTCACTACCTGATGGCAACTACTTTTTGTTACCGACCAGGGTTCTTGGACTTCCCATATCAATAGAAATTGACTTGAGACCAGACAAGAAATTCAGGCAAAGGCTTTATTAGGGCCCCTGCTGCAGCATGGGGGAGTGAGAACAAACAACAGGTTCCCTTCCTCACTTGCTTCCCGAGGTGGGGCAAGCTTGTTCCTTAAATGGGGTGAGGGTAAGGGCGAGGGTTGGGCTGGAGGGGTGGCTTAGATGTTTTGCTCATCCTTTAGGTGGTGGTGTGTGCAAGGGGGCATGCACAGTACCCAGCTTTTGTTCTAGGCTCTTCAGATGTGGCAGTTGCGTTTTTTGGTCTCTGTGTATCTTTTATCCAGAATTTGCCCCTAGGGCAAATGCATGTGGTTATTTTTAGTCCTATATAGTTTCTTTGTATTTTGTTGCTTAAGGAGAGGTGTGTCCAGGTGCAGGCATTGTAGCACTGCAGCAAGGGGTCCGGGGTCCCAGACTGTCTCACTTTCTACAGAGAGGAAATCCTTTTATGACTATGGACGCTTCCCTAGGTGTCCATCCTTACGCTCCATTTCCGAAGCAGAGCTGACAGTGTATGTGCTTAGTCACTCAGTCGTGTCCAACTCTGCAACCCCCCGGGGTATAACCCATAGACTCCTCTGTCCATGGAGGCTGTCCAGGCAAGAATACTGGAGTGGGTTGTCATGCCCTCTTCCAGGGCATCTTCCTGACTCAGGGATCGAACCCCTGTCTCCTGTGACTCTTGCAGTTTGGGCAGATTCTTTACCCAATGAGTCATTGGGGAATCTCACACTACCTCAGAATTGTGGATTCCTCAGTCTACTAACAATAGCTGTTTTACTTTTTACCATCCTTTCATCTCTAGATTCTTGGTGCCAGAACATTTTCCTCTTCTTTCTTTTTCATGTGCGGGAGCAGGGAAAGTAATGGTCTGTGTACTGAAGCTCTCTAACCTTTCTCTGGCTTCGACTAGTTCAGGTTATGGCCAGAGTCCACAATAGGGTAAAAATAGCCAGGGCCTGTGCTTAGCAGACATGTGGAGACTTTCTTCATCAAACATCTGAACTGAAAACCTCTTCTTCTTCTAAGATTCTGTATCCTTGGTCCTCCAAATGGGGCACTATTTAGAATCTGATTCTAAGCAGGGATTTTTACACAAGTGTTTCCATCTTTGCTCTCCAAGATCCAGTGCATCTGTGCTCCACAGAGTGGGGTGACCATCCACTTTGAGTTAATTCTAAGTGGAATTGTGCTGCTGTGCCATGAATAAAGAGCCTTGAGTCAATAGCGAGATTTTTTTTTTTTTTAAAGCAGCATCCTTTAGTGCGGTATGCAGTTGCTTTGAATAGTAGGCAAGAACTTTGTTTTCTGATGCGGGATGACAAGTGGCTCTAAAAACACACCTCTTATTTCTTAGAGTGTCTCCTTGAGGGAAGCCAAATGGGTCAGTTTCTGTTCTGTGTGGGATAAATACCATTTTGATGAGCTGGCTCGCTAAATTTTAGAAGGCACAGAAAGAATCATTTTGAAACCCTCTTACAGTCCTAAGCAGGCACTCATATATAGTAAAATAGGGATGCAGAAAGTATGTTTTTACAAACAGCATAATGAACAATCATAAGACCCACCTTCTGGAGCACTGAAAATTATCATCATTTGTGGTAATGCAGATGATATCTTTCTTTCTGGAGAAATAGTGGCCATTCAGTAAGCATGGAGCAGCAGTCTTTCTTCTTTTGTTTTTCTTCTCCTCTCTGCCATTTCTCAAATGTGACTGTCTTCTCATTTTTATTGTAATCAAAGGGAAAGTGTTAGCAGAGAAGAGTCTGGAGGCCCCCTCCTCCCATGGGCCTTGGTTCTTTGTAAGGACACCAAGAAGAATCTACCACTGTGAGAAAGTTTATTGCTGATAAGAAAAGAAAGAATATAGAGAACACTTCAAAAGAGAGGTGGGTCACACAAAGGGAGGCAATGGCCCGGGAAGGCTGGGGTAGAGAATTTTTAAGGCAAGGTCATAAGCTAGGAGGTCATTGATTGATAGTCTGGATTGATAGCTGCAGGTTATATAACAAGATGCTCTGCTGTGCATGTCCTTCTCATAATTCAGTCTGTTATAGTCAGATGGATGTATGGTCTTCCCAGGCTTCCCTGGTGGCTCAGATGGTAAAGAGTCCTCCTGCAGTGCAGGAGACCTGGGTTTGATCCCTAGGTTAAAGGCTCAAAGAATCTTCTAATTGTGGTGCTGGAGAAGACTCCTGAAAGTCCCTTGGACAGCAAGGAGATCAAACCAGTCAATCTTAAGGGAAATCAACCCTGAACACGCATTGGAAGGATGAATGCTAAAGCTGAAGCTCCAGTATTTTTGGTCATCTAATGCGAACAACTGACTCATTGGAAAAGTCTCTGATGCTGGGAAAGATTGAAGACAGAAGGAGGAGAGGGCATCTCAGGATGAGATGGCTGGATGGCATCACTGATGCAATGGACATGAACTGGGGCAAACTTTGGGAGATGGTGAAGGACAGGGAGGCCTGGCATGCTGCAGCCCATGGGATCGCAGTCGGACAAGACTGGGCGACTGAAAAACAGGTGGTGCTAGTGATAAAGAATGGCCTGCCAATGCCATTCAGAAGGCCAATGCAGGAGGTGCCAGAGACACAGGTTTGATCCCTGGGTAGGGAAGAGACCCTGGAGGAGGGCATGGCAACCCACTCGAGTATTCTTGCCTGGACAGTCCCATGGACAGAGGAGCCTGGTGGGCTGTGGTTCATAGGGTTGCAAAGAGTCAGACATGACTGAGTGACTAAGCACACACAGTGAGTCTGATGACCACCAAGGGTTAATTTAGTACATGTAGTGTGAGATCTGTGCATGTGCCAGAGTAGGGAAATTCCCACCAGTCAGCCGGTGGGGGATTTTTCTGACCGCCTGACTATTTTGGAGTACTGATGGGGCCGTATTTGGGGCAGGGCTGGTAAATTGGTTGATGGGATTAGGTGGTCTTTGGATGGTTAGCTCTAAAGAAGGGATACCTCTTTAAAGTTAGCCACCTCTCAGCTAACTTCCTGCCTAACAAAAGAAATAATAGAATCTAGGCTCTCATTGGCTTGAAAGAATATTAATGGTTGTTTAGTTGTCTGATCATCTCTTTAATGCTGGGTAAACTCTTGCATCTCACTAAACTGCCCTACTCATATTTATCTTGCTGCAGGGAACTAGAAGCAGCTTCCTATTCTTGAGACAAATCATTCTTCTTGTGAATGACTCAGACTGTTGATAGCTTTTCTCTCAAATGAGCTGAAAACTGTTTCTAAGTTCTACCTGTTCTTTCTCTTTCCTGCATGGCCATGCTTCATGTGTTTGCTGCCACAATTGATAACTTCACATGAGTCTTTCAGTAATAACAACTGCCAGTTAGGGGCTTCCCTGGAGGCTCAGTGGTAAAGAATCTGCCTGCCAATGCAGGAGACATGGGTTCGATCCCTGGGTCAGGAAGATCCCCCAGGAAATGGCAATCCACTCAAGTATTTATGTCTGGGAAATCCCATGGACAGAGGAGCCTGGTGGGCTACAGTCCATGGCGTCGCAAAGGTGTCAGACATGACTTAGTAACTAAACAACAACAAGAAGGCTTTGTGGTTAGCAGTTTATAGGCATCATCTTGCTTAACTGTCACAAATAACCTGTTTGTCAGGTGCTGCTGTGATCTTCATGTCACAGATAAAACACTGAGGCTTACAGTGTTTAAGTGATTAGTCTAAAGTCACAGAGTTAAGAAGCCAAAGAACTGAGACTTGAACATGGCTATATCAGGGTTTGAATTTGGGTCAGCTTTACAGTGAATTTCCCATTATTTGTTTAAGAAGCTCAAGTTGCTCTCTGCTACTGGTGGCTACAGTTGACCTAACAAATGTACTTGCTAGTCTGTACTTTGCAGTATCCAGCTTAGATTTAGAAAAAAATGTCAGTTTTTGGTTTTCTGTCTCCAGCCTCACAGCCTTTCCTCCTCCTTCCTGGATTCTTCAAGATCACTGGATGTGCTTTGAACTGCTTCTAATGGGAATGAACCATGTCTACGGAAGCCTACCTGCCTGTTAATTTGCTTCAGTCGTGTCCGACTCTCTGCGACCCCATGGACTGTAGCCCGCCAGGTTCCTCTGCCCATGGGATTCTCCAGGCAGGAATACTGGGGTGGTTTGCTGTGCCCTCCTCCAGGGGATCTTTCCAACCGAGAGATGGAACCTGCATCTCCTTACATTGGCAGGCATGTTCTTTACCACTAGTGCCACCCGGGAAGCCCCGCCTACAGGGCAGGACAAGTCGGTTCCCACTCCGCCAGGCTGCTGGGCAGTGTCCGTCGTGGCCCACGGCTGCTGCTCTGCCTGCTCCTCCTTTCACTGTGTGCACAACCGTATGTCACCCAGCAGGGGAAGGGAGAAGGGTTGGAAAGTTGAGAAAAGGAATACATTTCTGTCTTGTTTTGTCCTCTCACTTGAATACATTCCATGTGGTTTATAAACAGAATAAGACTTATGAGGTACTCAGTTTTTTGAGCAATTTTTGATATTTATAAAGCCATTGTTTGAGTATTTTACATCTCTGGGTTGACTTAATCTAAACAGATCACCCCAGCCTTTTATCAGAGAGAGCACAGTACCCTACCTGACTACTGATACATGAAGAGATTTCCCAAAAATATGGGAAGCATAAATGACCCTAGAGGTAGGAAAAGCGCTTCCCTGGTGGCTCAGTTGTAAAGAACCCGCCTGCCAATGCAGGAGACAAGGGTTCAGTCCCTGGGTCGGGAAGTTCTCCTGAAGGAGGGAATGGCAACCCACATTCAGTATTCTTGCCTGGAGAGTCCCATGGTCTGAGGAGTCTGGTGGGCTATGGTCCATAGAGTCTCAAAGAGTCAGACATGACTGTGCACGAGAGGAGGGAAAAGAGGAAACATATTTAACCATGAAAGTAAAAACGTCAAACACATAGGTACACGATATCTGTAATTCCTCTTTCATACGATTTCTTGGGAGTAATATCTTTGAGTGATCTCAAGAGTAATTAATATTTATGTGCTTCTTTTCCACTCAGATCCACTCCTGGTGTGGCTCATGCGTACTCCGGTTCAAGTCCGCTATGCTTTCATGTGCTGTGTAACCTGTTTCCTTATTTTCTGCATTGGCTGCTCTCAGTAACGTCGGATGCAGAAGTCCTGGCTGCCCACCACGCTGGGCGAGGCGCACTGGCCATCACTACTAGTGCCTGACATCCAGAGAACTAATCCTGCTCCGGGCTCCCAAGGTGTCTCTGCCACCCCCAGGCAGGCCAAATGTTTGAATCCTATCATAAAACACGGCAGGGACTAGTTTGGGAAACGCCCCTCCCCACTGCAGAGCATTATTTATTTATTTACTTATAAGTGCCGGTGAGGTTTAGCCAGCTCTTGTTACAGCTGTGGAGAACAGTCTCATTTGTAACATGTTGATTTTGATCCTCTCATTACTGCCATTTTATCATTTATCTACTTACTGTTTTATCATGTTCACCAAGGAGTTAGCATGGTCAGGAGGGGAAATCAGAAATCCAGTTAATTTGATTAGCAAGTTTTGTGGACTGTTTGGTGAAGTTCTGAAAAGGTAGTGCTAGCTACAAAGAGATTTTAGGATTATTCATGGGCTTTGCTTATCTATGCCTTTCCAGTCATGCACCACCGCAGATAATTGGAAAAATGCCTTGTATGCATTACCATGTCAGGACACTGCATGATGACACAGTGTGAAACGGCAGATTTGGGTGATGACAGTAGCTTGGTCTAAAGCAGCATGATAAAAATCAGTGAAAAACACATTTAGAAACAAAAAGACAAAGTTACTGAACAAAACAGAATGCAAAATTAGTTTGAAACAGTAACAGAAGAAAATCCATGTGTTTAATATTCAGTGTATGGACCCGTAAAAAGTCAATTAAAGGTTTAAAATTTCAGTGCCGATCCATATGTCACCACATGTTTCCTTAAGCCCTGGTGCAGAAATGAATATTTCCAAGAATAATCCTTTCCTCATGAGGTCCCTTAGGCCTGCCCTGCTCATGAGTTGGAGTCTGTAGGTCTAGTGAGAAGAACTGTTTGAAAAATTATAATAGTCCTTCAGATCTGAGAAATGCAACAGGAAAATGTATTGTAACCAGCATGGTTGATATTATTTTCAGCTTTAAACTATTATGGATTTTCTTTTTTACCATTGTTCGTTTGTAGCCTCCTGAGATAGTAACCTGTAGTTTTATTCATTAGTTTTTTACCCCTCCCAAAGTGGGGGTAAAAAAAGAAGTTAACTGCCAGGGACCTGATATCATAAAGATGGCAGTGAGGTAAGAGAGTTCTGAATTCAGAAAGTCTCTGCAGTAAGCAGTGCTTCATTAAGAAGGTGCACACAAAATTATTTCAACTCTAATTTCAGATTCTGCCTAAAAAAAGATAAAGGAATTTGATTTTATTATCACTTCCCTTCCTTTGGGGCTAGAGGTCTGATGACTTGAACACAGTGAAATCCACTCGATGAAAGTAGAGCTCAAAGACTCTATACCCTCCCCGCACCCACCCCTGCCACCGGGATGTGCCCAGGTAGGCAGGAACTGTCCTAAGAGCCAACACCATTGAAAGTTCACTTCTGCTGTCCCATTCTGTGCCTCTCCTGGCTGAGTGCCAGGACAGAAGCACGAGCAGGAGTGACTATGCAATTACTTGATTCCTCAAAAATTCAAATGTCATTTCCAAGACACACAGGCTCCTGTCTTGACCCTGGTCCTTTGCCTTCTCAGCATGATAGAGGAGAAAGAGGAGAGGCAGCAATGCCATTTGAAGTCATCCCATGATCCTGGAATGTGGACAAGATGGAGAGAGGCTTCCGAGCATCAGTGATGGCGTCATCTCTTAGGAGATCTGCAGTCATTATTTTAAAGAGGAGAGAAGGGTGGTAGGACGTAAAGGGAGACCTGCGTGGGATGCTGAGGGGTGGAGGAAGCCAGGTGAGGTCAGCTCAAAGGATTATAGAATGATAAGAGTTGGAAAGACAGGGGGGAAACATCTTTATGATCTGTTTTTGGCAGATGAAAGAACTGGGATGCACAGAGGCTGTGACTTTTCCAAGGTTTCAGAAAAGTAAGATTGATTTTTTTATGGGTAGGTTTTGATGTTATGATAACAGATTCCAGCACTTCTGTCTGTAGTCTGTGCTGCAGACAGGTGTGAGTGCTGATAGGTGAGGAGGGGAGTGGGTGTGTTGAGGGTCTTCATAAGAGGCTCCATTCTTTTATTGTGTCTCCAGTCGGGGCACTGTTCTGAGGCTAGATCTTATCCAGACAACAAACTCTCTACTATTTTGAGCTTTAATTTCAGAACGGAGTAACAGAAAGCTATCTGAGCTTCAGTTTCAGTTTGCATTAGTGTTAACTGTAGATGCAAGTGACGCTCATACCATGGAGAGCAGAGACCGCCACCTCCCATACAATAAGAAAACCCTCCTTCCCCAGGCAGGACTGAGAGTGGGGTGGGATGAAAGGTATTAAGCATCCATCTTTTCAAAATGCCAGTTTTCTCTTGGTCCCGTGATTCTTCGTATAATTGGAAGAGTTCCTGGAGCAAACCAAAGCCGTGGTGGTAACTCAGTCATCCCTGAATTGGATTAGTCAGACCATTACCAATGTCTGTCGTGCTGAGATTACAAACCTCCAGGGCATGGGCTAGGTCTTCTCTTCTGTTTTATATTATTTCAAACTCAATATTGGCTCTTGATTGGTGATTTAGTATATGATTTAATATACAATATGATTTAATCTAGTATATGATTTAGTGTTTCACCTCAACCACTGTATATAAAATATGAAAAATTTAAGAAGAGTTCTAGTTAACTCTGTAAGTGAATGTCAAATTGAAACAGAAAACTAAAACCTTCTGTGAACCTCCCGTTTTAAATTAGTGTGACATTCCAGTAGACTACTGCTTAGCTCAGTATAAAATGTGACAGTAGCTTCTAGAATTGGACCAACACCTATCATTTGACACCTGTGTCCAATTAGTTTTCAACACCTGTAGCTTCCTACATAGTATTGCTGGTATCTACTTCTTATCTATATGGGGTGATAAATGTTCACTAAACTTCTTGTGGTTATCATTTCATGATATGTGGAAGTTAAGCCATTATGCTATTCACCTTAAACCTATACAGTGCTGTATGTCAATTATATTTCAATAAAACTGCAAGGAAAAAAATAACCAGTCATAAGTACCTAGTTCTAGATTCTAGTATCTGGCAGTTGCAGACTTTCATAACATCATTTAAAATTATACAATAATTTAAAAGTTTTAATATTATATTGATTATGCTTACTAGAACTGACAACTGTCTTTATCATTCATCCACTTATTCTTTTTTATATGAAACTTGTTTTTTCTCTACATCACATTGTAATGTAAAGTCTTTCCAGGAACACAGTACTTTTTTTTTTTTTTTAAAGTTGCTGCATGCAAACTCTTGGTTGTGGCATGTGGGATCTAGTTCCTTGATCAGGGATGAAACCTGGCCTTCCTCTGCATTGGGAGTGTAGACTGTTAGCCATGGGACCATCAGGGAAGTTTTGAACATAACACTTTTAATTATAGCTAAAGGTAGTCTTATCCTTCATACTTGGTTTTCAGGTTGTGTTGGAAGCTCTGAAGTTTCTTGTGACTTTAGGGAGATCCACTGGGCTCCAAAGCTACCACAGAGGAATGCTTGTCCATCACCATCCTTTGATCCTCACATTTCATTGTCTCCTTGTTCTTAGTCCGCCATAAAGACAATTAACTGCCCCTTCCCTACGCTCCTTAGTTACTTCCTCTTTCTTTTGCTTGACCCCTTTTCTTTCTGTGTCCAACTGGAGCCGTTCATTAACTCTTTTGTAAATGCTCCATTAACGACCATGCTTAATCACAGCAGTTTCCCTCCATGATGCTAAACTTCCTCTGTCCTTGGGCAGTGTGTGTCTTGACCCAATTCTTGATGAGCTTGGGATGCTATTCATCTTTGAAGGTCTTGAGTAGTTAATTCCAGTGTGTGCCTCTGGTCTGGGCAAAGTCACAGCTGTCACCGTGTATATTTGTACAGGGCTGGGACCAGCACCTGGTGGGTAGTAAGTGCCCGGTAGTTCCTGAATGCATAAATAAATAAACCGTGCCCTGTATGGACTTGGTTTCCCAGCCCAGACGTTGTTTGCTTCCATTCCTTTTTGTCCTCATTAAGTCCCTGTTGGGAGCGGTAGTCAGTGGTGTGCTGCAGCAGGCTTGCACTGGGTTACCAGTAAGTTGTTAAATTTTCAGTTTTGTGAACTGGAGGTTAAACAAGGCCATAATTAAAAATTAACTTAAAATTAAATAATTTATTTTTAAAACAGAGGTAATACTCAAGACCCATCACTTCCTAGTGATATTTCTGCAATTTAATATCATCTGTATGTTGAGATTGGATTTTCCTGGTGACTCAGTCAGTAAAGAATCCACCTGCCAATGCAGGAGACCTGGGTTTGATCCCTGGGTCAGGAAGATCCCCTGGAGGAGTGCACAGCAACCCACTCCAGTATTCTTGCCTGGAGAATCCCATGGACAGAGGAGCCTGGCAGGCTACAGTCCACGGGGTCGCAAAAGTGGGGCATGACTTAGTGACTACACCACCACCACTGTTGCCATGTGTTGAGGTTATTTATGTCTGTCGTGTCTACCATAGGTAGCTTCCAGCCACTTGCTAGCACATGGCCATGGTTGCTTTCTTCAGTGGCTGTTCTTCATCAGTGGATAGAAGGACACCTCTTATACTCTTTCATATATCACTCTATACCAGCAATTGGCTTCCAGCCAATTCCAGTGAAATCTTTTTCTTCCAAAGAAAATATTTAATGTGATATATATTCAAGTATGTAAACATAAATGTGTCATTTAATAATGAATTTGCAGGAAATACCCATGAACCACTACCCAGGTCAAGAAACGGGACACCATCAGCACCTTAGACACCCCTAGATACCTCTCCACAGATCAAGGGACCTCTCGCCTGACTTGATAATTGTTTACTCACCTTTCTATAGAGTTTCACCATTTAATTCTGCATCACTGTTTGTGTCTGACTTAGAATTTTATATCACCGAAATCATGCAGGATGTATCAGTTCAGTTCAGTCACTCAGTCGTGTCTGACTCTTTGCAACCCCGTGAACCGCAGCATAACAGGCCTCCCTGTCCATCACCAACTCCTGGAATCTACCCAAACCCATGTCTGTTGAGTCGGTGATGCCATCCAACCATCTCATCCTCTGTCGTCCCTTTCTCCTCCTGCCCTCAATCTTTCCCAGCATCAGGGTGTTTTCAAATGAGTCGGCTCTTCTCATCAGATGGCCAGAGTATTGGAGTTTCAGCTGCAACATCAGTCCTTCCATTGAACACCTGGGAGTGATCTCCTTTAAGATGGACTGGTTGGATGTCCTCGCAGTCCAAGGAACTCTCAAGAGGCTTCTCCAACACCACAGTTTAAAAGCATCAATTCTTCTGCATTCAGCTTTCTTTATAGTCCAGCTCCCACATCCATACATGACTACTGGAAAAACCATATCCTTGACTAGACGGACCTTGTTGACAAAGTAATATCTCTGCTTTTTATTATGCTGTCTAGGTTGGTAATAACGTTCCAAGGAGTAAGTGTCTTTTAATTTGATGGCTGCAATCACCATCTGCAGTGATTTTGGAGCCCCCCAAAATAAAGCCAGCCACTGTTTCCCCATCCATTTGCCATGAGGTGATGGGACCGGATGCCATGATCTTAGTTTTCTGAATGTTGAGCTTTAAGCCAACTTTTTCACTCTCCTCTTTCACTTTGATCAAGAGGCTCTTTAGTTCTTCTTCACATTCTGCCGTAAGGGTGGTGTCATCTGCATATCTGAGGTTGTTGCTATTTCTCCCAGCAATCTTGATTCCAGCTTGTGCTTCCTCCAGTGCAGCATTTCTCATGATGTACTCTGCATATAAGTTAAATAAGCAGGGTGACAATATACAGCCTTGACACACTCCTTTTCCTATTTGGAACCAGTCTGTTGTTCCATGTCTAGGTCTAACTGTTGCTTCCTGACCTGCATACAGGTTTCTCAAGAGGCAGGTCGGGTGGTCTGTTATTCCCATCTCTTTCAGAATTTTCCACAGTTTATTGTGAGCCACACAGTCAAAGGTAGGATGTATATGTTTGGCTTTTTCTTTTCAATATTATTGTTATGTGCTTCAGACATGCTGTCATTTTTGTTCAAAAAATTTTAATGCTTGTAACTCTTGTAAAAAGTGGGCATTTGATCCATTTTAATGGACTTACCCCACTGAATAAATAGATGTGGAAACAGTGACAGACTATTTTTTTGGGTTCCAAAATCACTGCAGATGGTGACTGCAGCCATGAAATTAAAAGACGCTTGCTCCTTGGAAGAAAAGTTATGACCAACCTAGATAGCATATTAAAAAATGGAGACATTACTTTGCCAACAAAGGTCCGTCTAGTCAAAGCTGTTCTAGTAGTCATGTATAGATACGAGAGTTGGACTATAAAGAAAGCTGAGCGCCAAAAAATTGATGCTTTAAACTGTGGTATTGGAGAAGACTCTTGAGAGTCCCTTGGACTGCATGGAGATCCAAATAGTCCATCCTAAAGGAAAACAGTCCTGAATATTCATTGGAAGGACTGATGCTGAAGCTGAAACTCAAATACTTTGGCCGCCCGAAGCAAAGAACTGACTCATTGGAAAAGACCCTGATGCTGGGAAAGATAGAAGGCGGGAGAAGGGGAAGACAGAGGATGAGATGTTTGGATGGCATCACTGACTCAATGGATATAAGTTTGAGTAAACTCCGGGAGTTGGTGATGGACAGGGAGGCCTGGTGTGCTGCAGTACATGGGGTCGCAAAGAGTCAGAAACAATTGAGCAACTGAACTGAACTGATCGCACTAAATGAAGGTGAAATTTAACTGAGGTGCTGAAAAGGGGAACCTTCATGCATTCCTAGTGTTTCCAAACTGCTCTTGGGCTCCTTCCGTTTAGGCCAGGCCATCAGAACCAAAGCACCTGGCCATTTTGTGCATAATGGCCTCATTACCTACATTTTTCTCTCTCCTCCTCTCCCCTGTGCTCTCAGAACCAAAGTCCTATAGAGGTGTAGATCCCATGGCAATCATCTAAGGGCAACACCTGGCTGGTCGCAGTTGGTCATAACCCTGGGGGCCCAGGTGGGCACTTGTCATTTAACTAAGGGATGCCAGTGTTGCTACCGAGGAAGCCTCCTTCCCACACTGTTTTAGGGGGGTCGGGTCAGGCCTGCTCTGGTTGGAGCAAGTCAGAACTATAGTGAGTGGTGGCAGGTCAGCATGCTGGTCACTGCCAAAGTGCCTTCCTTATGGTACCAAACTTGAACTCCCTGGGGCTGGGGAGAGGCATGGTACAGCAAAAGTCAGGCTTCTGCAGTCCTTGGAAAGAATCTGTGTGCAGAAAGTGGAAATGTGGGGTGCTGATGGGCACAGACACTCAGTAATCAAAAATAAATTCTCTTGTAGCACTAGAATAGAGTTCTGGAGTCCCTCTGGAGTTCCAGAAATAACTCTTTTGGTTCTGAATTGAGAGAGGTTATGATATTCCTGGGGCAGCCTCAGAAATGCTAACATAGTACATAACCCGCAAAGAAGTTGTGGCAGTGGTCTTTACCAGTGATTAAAGAGGTAACTGGGTCTTTTAATCGCTACAACCTTATTAGAGTGCAGTGGCCATACCAGCCCTGGGTATGTGTGTGGTAGGGAAAAGAGCCTGTTCTCCAAGGACCCCTAATTCTCCCTGCTGGCTTAAAAAAAATACATCTCTCAAGTTATGAAGCCAAAAATTCAAAACAAAACAAATTCACTTGACTCTATTATAGTCTCTAGCTACCATTTTTTTTCCAACCAAGATTCACAGCAAAAGTCTCCAGTGAAGGATCTGTACAATAGTCTTAGCTTTCTTACCAATCTTCTTAGTCCCCTTTAATCTTATTACTTTCCCAGAGACAAGACTCTGAAACTAAGAATAGGCTACCTTAGGAAAGGAACTGTTAAAGAAGGGAGTTTTTGGTAATTAAAAATATGGTTTTTGATTAGCAACAGTTTAAGACAAATGAAGAATCTACCCATGAGCTCCAACAAACATCTAATGAAAGTTCTAAAAATAGAAAATTGAGGGAAAAAAGAAAGAAATACAAAATAAGTATTTCTCAGGAGAGATGAAATATATGAGTGATCAAATTGAAAGGCCTATGAACTGCCATACTGAATAATACTTCTTAACATCTTATGTGAAGTATATTCCTGATAAATTTCAGAAGACTAAATTTATTCAGATGAATAAAATGAAGATTGAAAATTGTTCAGAGGAAAAGCTACTTACCTACAAAGAAAAGGGAATTACATTGGCCTCAGACTTTTTATCAATAGCACTAGATGCAGGAAGATAATGGTTCAATAACTTTAAGTCTAAAAGGAGAGATTTTTATTCTAGAATTCTCATTTCAGTTCAGTCGCTCAGTTGTGTCCAACTGTTTGCGACCCCATGAACTGCAGCATGCCAGGTCTCCCTGTCCATCACCAACTCCCGGAGTTTACTCTAACTTATGTTCATTGAGTCAGTGATGCCATCCAACCATCTCATCCTCTGTTGTCCCCTTCTCCTCCTGCCCTCAATCTTTCCCAGCATCAGGGTCTTTTCCAATGAGTCAGCTCTTCGCATCAGGTGGCCAAAGTATTGCAGTTTCAGCTTCAACATCAGTCCTTCCAGTGAACACCCAGGACTGATCTCCTTTAGGATGGACTGGTTGGATCTCCTTGCAGTCAAAGGGATTCTCAAGAGTCTTCTCCCACACCACAGTTTAAAAGCATCAATTCTTCTGTGCTCAGCTTTCTTTATAGTCCAACTTTCACATCCATACATGACTACTGGAAAAACCATAGCCTTGACTAGATGGACCTTTGTTGACAAAGTAATGTCTCTGCTTTTTAATATGCTGTCTAGGTTGGTCATAACTTTCTTTCAAGGAGTAAGCGTCTTTTAATTTGATGGCTGCAATCACCATCTGCAGTGATTTTGGAGGCCCCCCCCACCAAAATAAAGTCAGCCACTGTTTCCCCTGTTTCCCCATCTATTTGCCATGAAGTGATGGGACTGGATGCCATGATCTTAGTTTTCTGAATGTTGACCTGGCCAAAAAGACACTTCCAGAAATTCTAGCAAGAAGTCCAGAAATTTTGTCTCTCATTCATTTTTTTCTGAAGAGTGTATTTGAAAATATGTGAAGAGAAATAAATCCAAGAGAAAAGAGGATACAGAACCCAAGAAACATTAAAACTAACCAAGTAGTATGAGAAAATCCTTGGGTGACCCAAATTGTAAGATGAAGCCCAAGGTATGCAGAAAGAATGTCTTCAAGAAGAAAGCAAATTTTATCACACAATTTTTTATCAAGAAATCATATCATTTTGTTGATAAGATACTGATTTGTTTTACCAATCACAAGAAAGAAAGGACAATTAGGAACTCTGGGCAAAGGAAATTTTTTTTTTTTTTTAAATCATAATCTAAATGTTGAGCAAAATAAAATGTGTCATGGATTTGAGTAATTGATGAATTATAAAAAAAAATTGTTACTTTATTTGACCCTAATATTTGGGATATTTTCCTTCCACACAGGCTTAGGTGAGATTTGGGGTTTGTTGAGAAATTTAAATGTGATAACATTGGAATGTAACCATCATACAGTAATATACCCAGTATGCAACATCTATTGTATAGTAATTTCTCAAATATCACTTCCTTCATTATCTCTACCATAACTCCTAGTACTTCTAACTGTGTGTGCTCAGTTGCTCACTTGTGTCTGACTCTTTGCAGCCCCCATGGATTGTGGCCCACCAGGCTCCTCTGCCCATGGAATTTTCCAGGCAAGGATACTGGAGTGGGATGTCATTTCCTACTCCAGGGGATCTTCCTGACCCAGGGATCGAACTCTTTTCTCTCACGTCTCTCGCATTGGCAGGTGGATTCTTTATTACCAGCATATAACACTTCCCAGTTGTGTAGTTGAAATTTCAGTCATTCAGAAAAATTGTTAAATTTCCCTTTGGGAAGAAATGAGAGCAGCTTGACCAAATATGTAATCAAATGATTGCATTGGGTTGACTAGAAGGTTCTAAAGCAGAAATAATATTTAGAGAGAAGATTATTATTATTTTTTTGATGTGGATTGTTAATGCTTTGAATACCTTAAAGGAATAAGGTAGTAACTGAGAAGACAATATTATAACACAAGTACCTGTTCTCTCTAAAGGAAAAGCAGTATATCATGACAGACCAAAGTGATACATTTCTGATCGCTTTACTCTTTTTCTTTCTTTATAGCAAAGCATCTCTTCCCACTGCTCTACTGCTGTAGACCTTTCAAGGAGATTGGTGTGTTTCAATAGGTTTCCTGTCCTTCCTTCAAAGGAAACAGTGTGTATGAAAAATCCTAGGCAGATCATTAAAATTGTAATAATACCCCAGTGTGGAAGATGAGAGGGAAGAACTCTCCCTTATGCTGGATTTATTTTTAGTACTCAGTGGTGTGTTTTTTTGCATGGTCCTTGGATCAGATCATCCAGAAGGAAAGGATCATATTAACATTGGTGTTTGCAGGGAGATGCAATATTATTTAGTAGGACTGTAGCCTGTGAAACCCAGATGAAAATGAATGGAGATGGTGCTGCATCCAGTCCCATTTATTGAAACCAGTTCTTCTGGCCAGTGACATGCCTGACATTCAATGTAAACTCATCTCTTTCTCTCTCTCTCTTTTTTTGACAATTTATTACCCAATTTCAGATAGCAATTTATTGCCTGATACATGCCAGACCACATTCAAAGTATCAGTCATGTTCGCCAGAGAGTTTAGAGTCATAATTTATTTGCTTCCACATCAATACAACCCTAATCACGCCTCAGAATTTTCTAAAAATGCATAGTCAATAGGGTTGGATATCCTATCTGCTGAGAAGAGGTGGCTCGGTTATTGATGGCTACTTGAGTTCAAGTGAATTCTGTAGCCACTGCCTTTCCTCTTTGTTTCTGCCTGACTTTTCTAGCTCTGCCCTTGCAGGGGGGCCTCAATAGAGTGAGATCTGAGGAATACGAATCTGCCTGTAATGCAGAAGACCCAGGTTCAATCTCTGGGTTGGCAAGATTCCCCCGGAGGAGGAAATGGCTACCCACTCCAGTATTTTTTCCCTGAGAATCTCATGGACAAAGGAGCCTGGTGGGCTACAGTCTGTGGGGTCGCAAAGAGTTGGAGAAGACTGAGTGACTAACACTTTCACTTTCATAGGTGGCCAAAGGAAGGCAGGCTAATTTTATTATATGGGGAGTTTTGGAAAAGGTTGATGAAGAGGAGGTTTTAGAAATGATCTGGAAACTAGAAATTTACTTTTGATTTGTCTACCATTATCATTGCACGTAGGAAAAGTGTTTTTCACTTAAGAAAAGTTCACTTAAGAAAAGTATTTTTCACAATGACACATTTAAAAAATCACATTACTCAAAGATGTTAATAGACAATGTTCTTTTTGCTAACTTTGTGATTCTGGCAAGATACTTAACTCACTCAGCTTTGCTGTTTAGTTGCTAAGTTGTGTCTGACGCTTTTGCAACCCCCATGGATTGTAGCCTGCCAGGGTCTTCTGTCCATGGGATTTCCCAGGCAAGAATACTGGAGTGAGTTGCCATTTCCTACTCCAGGGGATCTTCCCAACACAGGGATCAAGCCCAGTTCTCCTGTATTGGCAGATGAATTCTTTACCACTCCTCACTTATAAATATAGCAAAAATAGCACATACTTCATAGGATGGTGGGGAAGATGAACTGGGTTATAAAACATGCTTCTGGTGGTACTTGTGCATATTAAATATAAATATAATTACATGATTTAAATATTTACAGAGTTAGAGTGACAAAATATGACCTTTAAAATAAACAAACACATGCTGAATTTTTCTGCTGTTAGATTTTAATTTACAGATTTGTTAAATGCTCCCAACTTTCAGGTCTATGTAATTTAAAATTTTAGTAGCAGACAGAGTTTCACCAGATTTCTTTCTAGGCATAAAAAAGTGCTAATTATGCTTCAGTTTCATTTACTTTCCTTTCTCTTTCCTATTACTGCAATAACCAATCTGCTCTCCTCTTCCTGTATTGATGGGGGTTGCCTGTAGATTTTGACTGAGAACTTGAAATCAGTCATAAATTTATACAACTAAGTTCTGCCCTCAGGAATGCCAATTTTATTTAATCTAAAAATACTAGAATTCTATTAGAACAGCATAAACTAAACATTATAAAGCAACTATACTCCAGTTAAAAAATAGAATTCTATTAGATAATTTTTATATTCAACCTTGTGAATCATAGAAAATGATATCTGAAAAAATATAAAATGTTCCTCAGCTGAAGTATTGCATGTTTGAAGCTTTAAAGTATGTGACTGTGTATCAATATTAACACATTTTTTTTCAAAGACTTTTAATTTTAGAGCCCATTTCACTAGATTGTTTTCTAGATCAGTCATGTTTTTTTAAAAATTTTAATTTCCTAGTCTCTTCTGTAATTTTAATTAGAATTATGTTACTCCTTATTATTTGGTTTGCCATATGTCTAATATCTGCATGTTTTGCATCCCTCTGTCTTCTCTGCTTCATTCTGGGTAATTTCTTTGTGTGTGCGTGCATGTGTCTGTGTATGTATTAGTCATTAATTCTCTCTTCATCTGTGTTTTATTTTCAGTTTAGCCCATTGATTGAGATTTTTTTTATTTCAACAGTGTATGTCTCTGTACATTTTAACGCAAATATATCTGGTCAGGGAACTAGATCCTTGTTGTTCTAAATCTAGAACAACTAGATCCTTGTTCTAGATCCAAGGTTGCTCTTAATAATCTCATTTCCGTAGTCAATCTCTGATTTTATCCTCTATTTCATTAATCATTTTGTATGTCATTCTTCTATGTTCTGTAGCAACAGCCCCTGGATCTGTTGTTTACCCTTTCTCTGAATGGTGGCTTTCTTTCAAGTATGTTTCACATCAAATATTGTGAGTTTGTTGCTTAATCCTTTATGCCTTAATTGAAAATTTGAGAAATTGCTTTGTAGTGAATTTTTTTTTCCTGCTGACTGTTTTTGTCCAGTTGCTCAGTCATGTCTAACTCTTTGAGACCCCAAGGACTGCAGCATGCCAGGCTGCCCTGTCCTTCACCACCTCCCGGAGTTTGCTCAAATTCACGTCCATTGAGTTGGTGGTGCCATTCAACAATCTCATCCTCTGCCGCCCCCTTCTTCTCCTGCCTTCAGTCTTTCCCAGCATCAGGATCTTTTCCAATGAGTTGGCTCTTCGCATCAGGTGGACAAAGTATTGGGGCTTCAGCTTCAGCATCAGTCCTTCCAATGAATATTCAGGGTTGATTACCTTTAGGATTGACTGGTTTGATCATACTGTCCAAAGGAATCTCAAGAGTCTTCTCTAGCACCACAGATAGGAAGCATCAGTTCTGACACTACCTATGCTCTGCATGTGAGATCCAAGTCCTTGTTCTGAGATTCATCCTAGCCCAAGGCTGGCTTGAGGCTGAGCTTCCTGACAGTAGCTACTACAGTAGCTGCTTTCTGGGAACTCTGCTCCTCCTGGATGTCTGCTACCAGTCTAGCCCCAGTGATGTCTTAAGAAAAAGACTATGTCCTTAGGAAGGACTTTCCTGGTGGCTCAGTGGTAAAAAACCTGCCTGCCAATGGAGGAAACGCAGGTTTGATCCCTGGATCTGGAAGATCCCTTGGAGAAGGAAAAGGTAACCCACTTCAGTATTCTTGCTTGGGAAATCCCATGGATAGGTTGCCCTGAAGCCTGGCAGGTTACAGTCCATGGGGTTGAAAAGAGTTGGACACAACTTAGCAACTAAACCACCATCACCATGTCTTTGAAAAGTGTTCCTGTTCTTTGAGGTCAGCAATAATTTTCATATATTTACATTGTTTACAAACTTCAGTTGTTCAGTAGAGGGATATTTCCTTGAATCTTCTAGTCAGGCATATTGTTGGAAATAGAAATCTATTATATGTCATATGTACACCTCACAAGCAACCTAAGCATGTTTTGCCTTATCATTCACATTTATAGGTGTTTGAATGAGTATATGTGTGCTCGCTTTGGCAGCACGTATACTAAAATTGAATGAGTATATGTTAAATAGATGACATCTCTATCATCTCTATCACTATTTTATTAAGCTTTTAAAAATCTTTTATTTGAATTTATATATTTGACTGCATGTGGTCTTAGTTGCAGCACGTGGAATCTTTTCTTTTTAGTTGCTTATGGCATGAGGGATCTAGTTCTCTGACCAGTGATCCAACCTGAGCCCCCTGCATTGGGAGCAGAGTCTTAGCCACCGAACCACCAGTGAAGTCCCTAACCTTTTCAGTAATATTATCTGTTAAATTTGAAATAGTCAGGTTTTAAAAATAAATATTCAATATTTGCTTTTATTGTTTTATAACTTATGTATATTCTTTGGTATATAACAGATATTTCATTTATCTAAAAAAAAATTGGGTGTATAGGGTTGAAAGTAGATGTAGAATGAATTATCACTCACCTCACAGAAAATTTTGACATGCTCAGCCTGATTGTTCACAACTATTTTGTGGTGGTTTGGGTGAACACATAAAATGACAGCAAGGGGAAAGAGAACACTTGGAAATAGGATGATAAGATTATTTGATAAAACTGAGAATTACACAAAGGCTTGGGTTACATCTATAAAAAGAAGCAAATAAAAGAAAGAAAACCAGGTATGTTTCCAAGGTATTGAACCACCCAACAAGTTCAAGAATATAGATTAGCTCTGAGCCCAACTTGAGTGAATGGGCAGTGTCTTCAGAGATGGTCCAGGGCTCAGTCGACTAAATAAATACACAATAGACTTCTTTCCGGGAATCAAGCCAGCTCACTTCAAATGGCAGACTGCAAACTTCAGTAAAACTACTAAAGTATTTTATATTTGAATATTTACAGTATCATCAGTTCTTGTAAAAGAATCATCTCCATAAGGCTTTAAAATAAAATTTTTCTTTCTACCAAAATTGACGTTCCTATTTTACTCCACAATTACTGTGCTTTGCTTCAGGGTGGCATAAGCTCATACTCTGAGAAACCTGACTTTCATTTTTCATTATGTAAAAATCCCAATGAAAATCATGCATTTGTGTGAAAAGAGAAGGCTCATGATCTAGGAGTCTGTCTTTCACCAAAAACAAATTCTCAAACTATATTGAGGTCTTAGTTCATGGGAAGGATTATGGCACAGTTTGCCAGAAGTAGCCTTTCCAAAGTGCTTATCATCATTCTGCAATTGGTTTTTAAATTTTAATGGACCTGATTTTTATTTGACAATAACAGTTGTATAACAACCCTGTTATAAGGGCCTAAGGAATCCTAAGCAAAAAAGACCCAGGTTGTCTATGTTTTGTTTGCTTACAATTTGGCAAATTGCAAAGAAACATGTAAGCTGCAAATTTTATGACACATTAGGGGCAAAGAAGGTGATTTGTGATTTGCATTTGTGAATTTGAGACGGTAAGACCCAGTTAATAAACATGTGTGTAGCATTATAAAGCCTACATTTTAATAAAGTTTGAAAGAATATAAAAAAATGTGAACTGAGTGATTATTTCTGGGTGGTGGAATTATCATGCGTGAATTTTACTTTCTTTCGTCTCTTTAAAACAGATTTTCTGTAAATTACCTGTTAATAATCATTGAAATGGATTATTATTATTAGCCAACTCATTGGAAAAGACCTTGGTGCTGGGAAAGATTGAGGGCAAGAGGAGAAGGAGGTGACAGAGGATGAGATGATTGAATGGCATCACCGACTCAATGGACAAAAGTTTGAGCAAACTCTGGTAGATAGTGAAGGACAGGGAAGCCCGATGTGCTTCAGTTCATGGGGTCACAAAGAGTCAGACAGGACTTAGCGAGTGAACAACAGCAGCAGCAGCAACAGCAACAAAGTATTCCACAAGCAGTGACAGTGGCTTTTTTAGGTAGGGTTACCTTTAATCTTTAAATTGTGGCCCTAAAACAGACCACATGCTTCTTGCTGTGGATACAAAGCTAGGTTCTACCTTCATGGGGGTCTAAGAGTCCAGTGGACAAGGCAGTTAAATGGACAGTTCCAAATGTGGGAAGTAGTGAACTGTAATAGGAAAAGTACAGATTTTATGGAGTTAATGACAATGATAACAGCTATATGCCAAGTATTTAAAGATGTAACCTGTTAAGTAACTGTATTAAGAGTGTCTAATTATCACTCCTTTCCCAGTTTTCACTTATGGAGGAACCAAAGCTTATGGAGGTTGAGGTAAGTTGCTCAAGATCACATAGTTTATGTGCCAAAGTGTCAAGAGGTCTGCGGCCTCTTTTCAGATGGTTTGGCCACAGGGCAGTGTGTGTCTGTGTGCGTGTATCTATATCCCTCTTTCTATATAGTAATAATATGGCAGGCTATTAACTGTGCTGCTCATTGTACTTTTCGTTCAAATTTACTATGGGAATAAAAAATTTCAAAATTAAAAGGAAGGTCACACAACTAAGAGTTAGGAATCAAATACAACCCAAACTCATATGCTTAAGCATCAGCTACCGCCATCTTGTTATATGTAATCTCTCCATTCTCGGGCTTTTGTATCATTTTGTGTGAGGAATCAGGAATGATATATGATAATATATAAACTGACTGAAAAGTCTTGATTCTCTTAGAGTCTCACTAGAGTATTTTTAAAGATTATATTCAGTTGGGCAGTTGGAAAAGCTGATTTGCAAACCTGTTTTGTACATGCTTTCTAATATGTGCTCAGTTTGATTTGTTATTCAGTGAGTATTTGTTAATCACCTAGTATATACTCAGCCCTGTGGGAGAGGTAGCTAATATGGAAAAGTTCAAGAGTTCAAATTATCTATTTTTTAAAGCGTTTAGAGTCTGTTTAGGGCTTCCCATGTGGCGGTAGTGGTAAAGAACCCACCCACCAGTGCAGGAGATGCAAGAGACGTGGGTTCAATCCCTGGGTTGGGAACATCTCCTGAAGGAGGGTGTGGCAGTGCAGTCCAGTATTCTTGCCTGGAGAATCCCATGGGCAGAGGAGCCTGGTGGGCTATGGTCCACAGAGTCACACAGAATTGCAAACGACTGAAGTGGCTTTGCATGAACACGGGCAGAGTCTGGTTAAGTAGACATGATAATACATGCCAAACATTAGTGACCGACAGCAACACAAATATATGAGCAGGATTTTGATGCAGACCCTAAGTGCTCTAAAAAGTAAGAAGACAAAAATCAGTGTGGTCTGGGATTATTTGGGAATGCTTAATGAAGAAGGCAGTCTCACAATCTCTTTGAAAGATGTCTAAGATTAGAAGGTTTAGAAAAGAACATTCCAGATGGAAACAATACAGGCATTATACATAGGTATTTTGTGTTGATGGAGCAATGATGCAGCATGATAGAATGGATTAATTAGTACAGAGAGGATATGTAATGGTGGGAAAGTTGGATTGGAAGATATGCTTTCTAAGGTGAGTAGTTTATTCTTGTTATCACCGGAAAAAATAAATTATTGAATAAGGTTTTATTTATCAGAGGTGCTCCTGATGAAGCTTTCTTTTTGAAAATCTTTATGCTCTGCTCTTTTGTTGTTGAGGCCTCTGTCAGAATGGCTTTCAGTGAACTGGGTGTTCTGTGTCACTATCACAGGCTTCAGTAAGACATACTGTATACAAATCAGTCTTAGAAAATGCTTATATACTTTTTTTTTTTTTTTAACTTTTTTTGGTACTGTATTCACTGCAGCGAAGTTGTCAAATGTCTTGTCTGCCACATCCCTCAGGGACCCTGATTTTGGGGAACAAGGAACTTTTCTCCAATGTTCTTGATTCCAAGTGGAGGAAGCTGCAAACTGTGTATGTCTTTGCCTCTCATTTGCTCCTCCTTTGGGGAGGTGTGAACTAATGGGTGATTTTGGAAGAACTGGGTAAGGGTAGCTCATCCCTTCTGTCTGTTCTTCTTTTTTGGGAGTGAGTCTGTACACAGAGTGTGCTCTCGACTGCCCTCTGCTCTTCTGAAAGCTGCGTGGTAGAGGGGGGGCCCTGCTTCCATGGGGCCATGGGCAGGGACTGGCAGAGGGAGTTGACCTAATCCTGGGTTCAGTGTGTGAGTGTGAAGCCCATTCGCCTGCAGATGTTAAGTTGTATTCTCAAATTGAAGCTTTATCAGTGGTAATCTTGTTATTTCACTGGTATATTCCCTTCTTCTATTTTCTCAGTTAATAGAAAACCTGGGTAAGAGACAGGGTTGCTATTTGTCAAGCTTTTTCCACACCCCAATATCTTATGAATCGAGAACAATGAATGGATAATATTTCTTCATCAGGTTGTTGAAAACTAGCTTTTTAGTAAATTAGAACACTTGTAAATGCCTTTATAATCTACATATCTATGCTTCATTGCTCTCTGATATTGTATTGTATTCTAATTTATACTTTCTGTAGTTCTGATTTTTTAAATTTATGATGAACTGTTTTATGTGCTTTCTATATGCCACTTCAAATATTTTTGTGGAATTAGGCCAAGTTGAAATCATATAATACTTCCATGATATATTGACAGATCTGAAAGATGGCTGGCTGTAGAAAATGAAGGAGAGAAATTAATTAGAAGTGTGTCAAAATCTCATCTAAATGACTCTAAGAAGGTGGCATCGCTGTGAGACCTCAGTGTTTCACAGATTGAAGGTGTTGGTTTTCAAGTGAACAAGGGACATCTGAGTGAAATAACCAGAAGATGGGGCATTTGAGAGGAGCTTAGGTAAATGAAATAATGAGAAAAAATTGATAAAAGAGCGAATAGGGAGGGGGAGAGGGGGAGAGAGAAAATAACCATATGCTTTGGAAGAATGTCCATAGTTGATGTAAATAAACAGGAAGCATGACTAGAGAATAAAGTGAGCAGGAATCAGAGAAAGTTACATTTCTGAAACCTTGGGAATGATCAGGTAATGTCCACTGTAAAGGGAAGTTTTAGGAGAATGATGCTTGTAAGCCCATTTCTAGGCAACAATCTCTTTGAGGGATTTATTTTATCTTTCATTCATTTGTTTACCCCATTCCAGCAATGTTTATGCAGTGCCCAGCATAACGCTACGTCATTTGTGCTTGGACTAGGTGAGAACTAACCACAGGATTCGATGAATGAATCTAGCCAGCTGGTGTGGTCTGTAGGGTGGTTCTTCTACATGACACTTCTCTTACACTGGATGGATGGCTGTGTGTGAATATAGTATGTGGGTACCTACCACTAGAGTGTTTGTATATAGCCAAGGAAGGAAGTATATAGCCAAGCTAGCCCCTCTTCTGGACGATTAAATAAGAAGCTCCTCATTCTGTGGTATCTCATCCACGCTAGGAACCCTGGCCTTTCCAGGCATATTGTGCAATTTGTTTAGAGAGTGTTTCTTTGATCTTAGTCTATGGCAAAATATTGCTGCCACCAGTCACTTTACACATGTGGAAGTGGCGGTGGGTGGTGGAGGATGGGCTGCTGGTATAGCTGTTCTAGATACTATACTTTGATCACCTGACTTCTGCCCCCTTCCCACTCTAATTCAAGTTTTGGGGCTTCTCTGGAGCTGACCTGGAAAGAATATCTTCTCCATGTTTTTTTTTTTTTTTAAATTTTGTTATTAGAGTATAATTGCTTTACAGTGTTGTTGGACTCTGCTATACAACAAAGTGAATCAGTCATATGTATACATAGTCTCTGATCTTTTCATTTTATTTTGTTTCCTCTGTATATTCTGGACTGCAGTCTGTCCCCCCAAGCTCCTTCTTTTCCATCTACATAATTCCACTTGCTTTCTGTTTTTCAGAAATCATTCAAATCCCTCTTAGAGCTCTCCCTCTTAGAGCTGCTATGAATTTGTTCTCTTTTTGGCATAAATTGTCATTTCAATTAGATCTTTGCAGGAAGGGCTGGTAAATATATGATGTGTTCACTCTGCCATCTTGAACTGGCAGTCAGTTTTCAATTTAAAAATATATTGCCAAGACTCTCACTTTTTAAAATTTATTTTCCTTATGGACATTTGAAAGATCTTTATTTCTCAAATTGTGTTTATGATAATGAATTAATTGTGATGATAAAAGCATATTTTTTCCCTTAAAAATCATTATTTCTAAGGTCCAAACAGACCTTACAATCGGCAAACGTAAGCTGTGACATCAGACTGAATTGATGCAATTTCAGGCAAGAAGAAGAAGTTTGACATTTCTGTTTTCTAACATAGCTATTGTGATAGAAAATAAATTATTAATATCAAGAGCTGATTCAGATGTTCTAAACATTTATCAAAAAACAGTTACATGTTAGGCCCTCTGCTAGACCCTGGGTGTACTGGTGAATAAAATAGACGTCTGCCCCAAGGCATTTGTGGACTAGTGATAGAGGAAGACATTAAATACACACAAGTAGAAATAAAATTGTGGATAGTCTTTTAAAGGATAAATGTAGGTTACTATGAGGAAGCATGTTAGAAGGAACCTAACTTAGTTTGGAGGCTCAGGAAAAATCCTCTTTGGAAAGTGACATTTAAGGAGAAGCCTAAGACAGGCATTTAGGCAGAATAGCATGGGGAATACTGAGGGTGATGGGACAGCAGATCAGATCCCCAGTGGTCTGGGAATGGGCCAAAATGGGGAAGAGAGGCCCAAGATAAGGCTGGAGACAAGGGGAGAGACCCAATCAAAATCCTGCAAAGTCTTGGATTATTTTCTAAAATCTGTCAAAAGATTCTACCCTTGGCATTGGCTTGATCTGGTCTGTACTTTTAAAGATTTGCTCTCTTTAAGCTTTGTGAAGAGCAGTTTGGTAAAATGGTACTGCTGTTATAGTACAGTTGAGAGATGATGGTGGCATGGCTAAAAAATGCCCAGGGACATTGAAAGAGATAGCTAAAATTGGAGACACACACACATACACAAATACACACGTGTTGAATTGATAGAATGTAGTGATGATTGTGGTAATTTTAGGAATGAAAGTTGAATGACTTCTAGGTTTCTGATTTCGGCAACTGCGAGGTTGAAGTTTACTGCGATGATGGATATAGAATAAAGATGAATTTGGGGGCAAAAATGAAGAATTTAGTTTTTGATTTTTCCTTGGAAGGGAGACAGATCTAAGTAGAAATGCTAAGAAGGCAGTTGGGTGTGTGAATCTGATCTCAGAAAATAGATCTTGGCTAGAGATATAAATTTGGGAATTATCATCATATCTATAATTATTTAATGCTGCAGGAGTGGAAGATATCAGGGAGAAAATGAAAATGAGAAACCAAATCCCCAAGGAGCCTCAACATTCAGAGATTGGATAGAGAGGAGAAGCTGCTTTGAGAATTTGAAAAGAGCCAGAGAGGTAGAAGAAAAACTAAATGAGTTGATGTCAAAGATATCATGTCAAAGAAATATATGATAAACCCTTTAAAATATTGCTAACAGACCTTCTGTGTTCGAGGATCCATATTGTCTTTCTCCTATAAGAATTTCAGTCTGAGATGAAACCACATTCCTTTTAAATTTAAATTTGTTTATTTATTTAACTGGAGGATAATAGCTTTAAAATATTGTGTTGGTTTCTGCTATATAGCAACATGAATCCATGTTCTAAAGTTAGGGAGAGATTCTGGGAGTGGAGCTAGGCAGGTGGTCTTGGTGGTGTGTATCAGTGGTTAATGGGAGACAAAGCAAAGAGATGTCAGGGATCTGGCTTATCTCGTGTCTCCCCTTCCTCCACCTGGCTTCCCACCTCAAACATCTTTGCATCGCAATCTCAACAACTAATATGCTAACAGAAAAATTGTTGTGAAGACAATACTATTGGAGAATTTCTCAAAGAGAGAAATTTCTGCTCTTATTACTGTCTAATATGGTGCTCTGCACCAAGTTGAGAACAGCTGGAGTAGTTAATACAGGTGGTTTGGGGGAAAAGAAAGCTCATTTTTAACTTGAGTTTTCTGGAAGATTGCACTATGTGAATCAGGTAAGTCTTTGACTGTGTTCATCTGAACACTGGCCTCCTTTGGTGGCTCAGACAGTAAAAGATCCACCTGCAATGAAAGAGACCCAGGTTTGATCACTGAGTCGGGAAGATCCCCTGGAGAAGGAATTGGCTACCCACTCCAGTTTTCTTGCCTGGAGAATACCATGGACAGAGAAGTCTGGTGGGCTGTGGTCCATGGAATCGCAAAGTGTCAGACATGACTGAGCTACTAACACTTTCACTTTCTTTTTACTTTCATCTGAACATTAGTTGAAAGTTGAATATCAACTTCTGTTGAGTCCTTCTTCCCCTGGCTAGCTTACCATACTTTATGTAGATAAGATTATAAAGTATTGTCATGGTTTTTTGCATGTAGTTTTCCAAATCAGAATAATGGACCAAATATTACCTTTCTGAGTGTTTTGTAGTTATGCAAATATAAGAGAAAATACTAGGTGAAATTATATGAAATTGTCATTTGATGAAAAAATGGCCAAATATGGGCAATTTCTTATAGTTCAACCTAATACTTGACGTGTGTCTAGCAGTTTATTCCAGAAATGACTCTTTGTTTTGTTGTTCAAATAGTTTCTCTTAGTTATGGTGAGCTATGGTAAATTAACTTGTGCTAAACTTAATTCTGTTTTGTAGTACTGGACATAATATTTTGAATTTTTATCTCCTTGCATACTTTCTTTGTTAAGTGGTTTCAGGCAGCACTAAGGAAGGAACTTCATCCAGACTATAGTGAAAAGTTTTCAAGTTTACTCATTCTTTCCTAGTCCTTTCCTTATGTCTCTGATGTAAATGGGTGAGAGTTCACAGAAGCTCATCATGTGCCTCAGAGCTGTATTCTAGAATGTTCTTGAGGAGTAAAGGCAACAAATAGCTCAGAAAGATTCCTTTGCCTGTGTTGAAGGATAGTAGCTATTTTATTGTTCTCCAACAAGATGATCTTTAGCTATTTTATGAGAAATTTCATAAGAGAGAAAATTTCCAGTGCATAATCTTGTTCTACAATAGGTGTTTCATTCTTGGCCAGAATCAGCTCTCATACAATTGGATTTATCTTTAAATTTTTAAATTTTTCGGTTTTTAAATCTTTTATTGAAGTATAGTTGATTTACAGTATTGTGTTAATTTCTGCTGCACAGCAGACTGAGTCCTTTATGCATATATGTGCTAAGTCACTTCAGTCGTGTCCAACTCTTTGCGATGCTATGGACTGTAGAATGCCAGACTCTTCTGTCCATGGGATTTCCCAGGCAGGAATACTGGAGTGGGTTACCATGCCCTCCTCCAAGGGATTTTCCCTATCCAGGGATTGAACCTGTGTCTCTTAGGTCTCCTGCATTGGCAGGCAGGTTCTTTACTGCGAGAGTCACCTGGGAAGCCCTATACATGCATATATAAATATATCTATTCTTTTTCATATTGTTTTCCATTATGCTTTATTACAAGATATTGAACGTAGTTCCCTGTGCTGTTTGGAAGGACCTTGTTGTCTGTCCATTCTGTGTGTAATGGTTTGCATCTGCTCACCCCAGTTTCCCAATCTGTCCCTCCCTACTCCCCCAGCAACCACAGGTCTGTGTTCTGTGAGTCTGTTTTTATTTCTTATGCTTTGTGGATTGGTTTATTTTTGTCATGTGTTACAGTCTACTTATAAATTTAACTGAAGCTGGAATTGTTTTTTGGCTGCCAGATTAGTAATTTAAAAAATTGTGAATAGATTCAGCACTTGGTAATATTATATATTGATTTTATATATGCATGTATACACATAAAAAAGGAATGTCAAGTTTTGTTATAGCTGTAATAGGTAAGTAGTGTTCTAACTCACAGAGTTTGAGTTATATTTACTTGTGTGAACATATTTTAAATTTGAATAACTGTCATTGGGAAATACATTGAAGTTGAAGTTAGCAAGGACCTGTTAGTTCCTTGCTTCTAATATAGGCAGATCATTTGAAAAAACATAGAGTCCACAACCTGTGGATTCTAAAATGATACACACAGTTGCATTTTCTTACGATTTGTACATGTAGTATCTTTCAGAAGATTAGGAAAACAGAGAGATTTACTACTAAGAAATAAAACCAATTAATGTTGTGGTGTGTTTTGTTAAACACATGTAGCAGAATGTGACCACTTAGATTCTCTTGATGTATTTTTCTATACTGCAAATGAAAGATAGCATACAAATACTTCTTCTTATCTTTTGGAAGGAGTTAAAGATAAAACTTCCTCTACACTCAAGATAAGGAAAGCTACTATTAAATATTGTTAAATAACTTTTCAGTGTCCTATCTTTTTGCCTTTTCATACTGTTCATGGGGTTCTCAAGGCAAGAATACTGAAATGGTTTGCCATTCCCTTCTCCAGTGGACCACATTTTGTCATTCTCCACTTATCAAACCCCTTACGATTATACAGTGGAAGTGACAAATAGATTCAAGGGATTAGATCTGATAGAGTGCCTGAAGAACTATGGACAGAGGTTCGTGACATTGTACAGGAGACAGGGGTCAAGACCATCCCCAAGAAAAAGAAATGCAAAAAAGCAAAATGGTTGTCTGAGGAGGCCTTACAAATAGCTCTGAAGAGAAGCCAAAAGCAAAGGAGAAAAGGAAAGATATATCCATTTGAATGCAGAGTTCCAAAGAATAGCAAGGAGAGATAAGAAAGCCTTCCTCAGTAATCAATGCAAGGAAATAGAGGAAAACAATAGAATGGGAAAGACTAGAGATCTCTTCAAGAAAATGAGACACACCAAGGAAACATTTCATGCAAAGATGGGCTCAATAAAGGACAGAAATGGTATGGACCTAACAGAAGCAGAATATATTAAGGAGACATGGCAAGAATACACAAAATAACTATACAAAAAAGATCTTCATGACACAGATAATCATGATGGTATGATCACTCACTAGAACCAGATATCTTGGAATGCGAAGTCAAGTGGGCCTTAGGAAGCATCACTATGAACAAAACTAGTAGAGGTGATGGAATTCCAGTTGAGCTATTTCAAATCCTAAAAGATGATGCTGTGAAAGTGCTGCACTCAATATGCCAGCAAATTTGGAAAACTCAGCAGTGGCCACAGGACTGGAAAAGGTCAGTTTTCATTCCAGTTCCAAAGAAAGGCAATGCCAAAGAATGCTCAAACTACCGCACAGTTGCACTCATCTCACACGCTAGTCAAGTAATGCTCAAAATTCTTCAAGCCAGGCTTCAGCAATACATGAACCATGAACTTCCAGATGTTCAAGCTGGTTTTAGAAAAGGCAGGGGAACCAGAGATCAAATTGCCAACATCTGCTGGATCATTGAAAAAGCAAGAGAGTTCCAGAAAAACATCTATTTCTGCTTTATTGACTATGCCAAAGCCTTTGTGTGGATCACAATAAACTGTGGAAAATTCTGAAAGAGATGGGAATACCAGACCACCTGACCTGCCTCTTGAGAAATCTGTATGCAGGTCAGGAAGCAACAGTTAGAACTGGACATGGAACAACAGACTGGTTCCAATTAGGAAAAGGAGTATGTCAAGGCTGTATATTGTCACCCTGCTTATTTAACTTCTATGCAGAGTACATCATGAGAAATGCTGGGCTGGAGGAAGCACAAGCTGGAGTCAAGATTGCTGGGAGAAATATCAATAACCTCAGATATGCAGATGACACCACCGTTATGGCAGAAAGTGAATAAGAAGTAAAGGGCCTCTTGATGAAGGTGAAAGAGGAGAGTGAAAAAGTTGGCTTAAAGCTCAACATTCAGAAAACTAAGATCAAAAAGAAGACTAATAAAAAAAAAAAAAGAAAACTAAGATCATGGCATCTGGTCCCATCACTTCATGGGAAATAGATGGGGAAACAGTGGCTGACTTTATTTTTTTGGGGCTCCCAAATCACTGCATGTGATGATTGCAGCCATGAAATTAAAAGATGCTTACTCCCTGGAAGGAAAGTTACGACCAACCTAGACAGCATATTAAAAAGCAGAGACATTACTTTGCCAACAAAGGTCTAGTCAAGGCTATGGTTTTTCCAGTAGTCATGTATGGATATGAGAGTCGGACTATAATGAAAGCTGAGTGCCGAAGAATTGACGCTTTTGAACTGCGGTGTTGGAGAAGACTCTTGAGAGTCCCTTGGACTGCAAGGAGATCCAACCAGTCCATCCTAAAGGAGATCAGTCCTGAGTGTTCATTGGAAAGACTGATGTTGAAGCTGAAACTCCAATACTCTGGGTACCTCATGGGAAGAGCTGACACATTTGAAAAGACGCTGGTGCTGGGAAAGAATGAAGGCGGGAGGAGAAGGGGATGACAGATGAGATGTTTGGATGGCATCACCGGCTCAGTGGACATGAGTTTGAGTAAACTCCAGGAGTTGGTGATGGACAGGGAGGCCTGGCGTGCTGCAGTCCTTGGGAGCGCAACAAGTCGGACACGACTGAGTGACTGAACTGAACTGAACTGAAATAATTTTTATTTTTTGAGTTTGTTTAATTTCTTTATAGTTAAAGGTATGGATTGAAGGTTTAATGGGGCTTCTGGGTCTGTTATAAAAGAGAAGAGGAGTGTCAGTTTTGAGGATGGATTAAGTGTTGCTCAGGGAAGCCTGAAGAAAGAGATGGGCTATAGGAACATATGGTATGGAATGATAGTGGAGACATGAAGAGTAATAGAGCGGTGCCTGTCAAGGTGGGGAATTTTGTCCCAGGATTGAGAGGGCCTGATTTCTGGAAGTCTCAGATGAATGAACCTGGCAAAATAGGTGCTGTAAGTTATTGAACCTTCCAGGACGTGCATTGGCCCTCAGTCCCTGCCCACTAATAACTTAGCCTCCAGTGACATCTTGTAGCGTCCCATTGCCTATGGCAGGGACTGTTACCCTTTTACTCTTTCCAGCAGGACCAGAGGAGCATTTCTATTATGTTTGTAGCTAGTATTATCACTCACTGACTGCCCAGCAGACGTCATCCAGTCCATGGTGGACGACTTTTCTTGGTCCCTGTTTGAGTACCCCATGTGGACACCCCTCCAGCATAGACTGGGGAGTCTTTCTTAGTTTGGCTTCTTCTAGAAGTAAATCCTGAGATGAAGACTGGACTGCAAGTAATTTATATGAGGGTGATTCCAGGAAACCCTGGTAACAGGGTGGGAACGTAAAGGGCTTCCCTGAGAGCTCAGCAGTACAGAATCTGCCTACCAATGCAGGAAACATGGATTCAATTCCTGGGCCAGGAAGATCCCCTGGAGAAGGAAATGGAAACCCACTCCAATATTCTTGCCTGGGAAATCCTGGCGGGGTACAGTCCATGGAATCGCAAAGTGTCAAACACAGCTGAACAATTGAGCACACACGCAGACAGCCATTAAGGAGATTGTAGTCAAGCAAGTTACCTGTAGGTAACTGCAACTCACTGAGGAACTCTGGGAAACAGCAGAATGTGTGCTTGAATTATCCTCCCTTCACATGGAAGGAACCATGGCATTTATACCCCAGTTCCCTCCAGTCACTGGTTGAATGCTGCTCCTGGTGTGTGTTAATTCTCTGACACTTCAGCCTTCCCTGTGTGTGGACAGCAAGGCTTTGACCCCCAGACAGAGTCATTGCACAGTTGGAAGTCAGCTTTATGCCCTACAGTGGTACAGTTTGAGGGTGAATGATGGTACACAGATAATCTCTGCTAGTGTCTGCCCCTTGCACTGCTCAAATACACTCCTGCTCCATAATGAATTCCTTTCTTCTGTCATTCATTCTTCAAGATGGTGGCTCGTTACAAATTCTTAAGAGTTTTCTCTTTCAACAGGTGCCCTCTAAATCCCTTGAGTCCCAAACATACTTAACCCTTTGTCCATTTTGCAGAAGTTCTAGTTCCTCATGAGAGTTGGTCACTCCTGCTCACTTTGTCTGCTGATCTTTTGTTGTTCAGTCACTTAGTTGTGTCTGACTCTTTGTGACCCCATAGACTGTAGCATGCCAGGCTTCCCTGTCCTTCATTATCTCCCAGAGTTTCCTCTAACCCATGTCCATTGAGTCGATGATGCCATCCAACCATCTCATCCTCTGTTATCCCCTTCTCCTCCTGCCTTCAATCTTTCCCAGCATCAGGGTCTTTTCTAATGAGTCGGCTTTTCACATCAGATGGCTAGGATGTTTAGGATAGTTAGGATGAACGATGAAAATGACTGTGAGGCAGTCATAGCTTTAGGCTTAATGAACTCTTGTCCTTCATTATATTTCCACTCACCCAGGAACCAGGATCTTCAGTCCAGGTGACCTTAAAGTTGGAGGAAGGGTAGGCACAAACTCCTTGAATAATTTACTGGGACTGATGGTGAGAAGGGCCACCCTTACTTTCATTCCTTGGTACCCATTTCAATTCTAGTTGTTGACACAGAGCAGCAGATGATGGCCATTGGTTCAAAATATGTACTGTATCCTAACCTCATGGGGTATCATCCCATAGCTGGCACTTCAGCTGTGCCTTTAAGATGCTGTTCAAATACCCTAAAAGGCCAATGGCTTTTGGCATGAAAGTGTATGGTGGGAACGAATGTAAGCTGCTGTCTCATCCAAGCAAATGCAAACTATTTAAGATCCTCTTTCCTGGAGGTAATTGACGAGAACTCCTTCAAACCTGTAGCTTCATTCCAGTCTGTGCTAATTTCTTCCAGTAAAGATACTACTTCTGGCACTGCTGTAGTGACTAAGATTGCCATTTAATTCAGTTTGTATATATACTCAGTTGTGCCCAACTCTGCGACCCCATGAACTGTAGCTCACCAAGCTCCTCTGTCCATGGGATTCTTCAGACAAGAATACTGGAGTGGGTAACCATTCCCTTCTTCAGGAGTTCTTCCCAACCCAGTGATCGAACCTGGGTCCCTTGCAGTCATATTCTTTACCATCTTAGCCACCAAGGAAGGCCAGAAGATGTTCATTATTGGTCATTTCCAGCCTGTCCCAGGTGCAGGCAAAGCAGATTCTGAATGCCAGAGAAAACCCTAAGGCAGTTGGAAGCCAAGCAGGTCTTACTCTGCCTTGGAAGGCCCGAGAAAAAGTGCTGGGGTGCTGACAGTGTCTACTCTGGGACCCAGAGACTCAGCACAGAACCCTGGACACTTTGTGGGCTTGTGGGTCGCGTATGTATTTTGAGGTGTCTGAACTCAACAGGCTTGAGATCCGCAAGTTGGGGCATGGCTAGATGCTGTCATATACATATACATATACATACTACATGTCCAATTTTATATCTTTTTATCACTTAACCTTGTACCATGAGTATGGTCGGGCTTCCCAGGTGACATGAGTTTTAAAGAACCCGCCTGCCAATGCAGGAGACAGAAGAGATGCCAGTTCGATCCCTGGGTCCTCCCTTAGAGGAGGGCATGGCAACCCACTCCAGTATTCTTGCCTGGAGAACCCATTGGCTGCGGAGCCTGGTGGGCTACAGTCCATGGGGTCACAAAGAGTGAGACACAACTGAAGTGACTTAGTGCACATGTGCGCACACACAGACACACACATGCATACACACACACAATGAATATGCTCATATTACCTGAAACATTATTAAAAAACCATTTTTAGGTGCCATCAGAAGGAGTTTCATCTTCAAATGAGAAGGCACGTTACACTCGTTTACTGACAATTCTTGGAATTTAAAAAGCATGACAGAATGTCGACAGACATATATTCATGGCTATAGACAGGTAGAGTTTTGAATCTGTGAGCTTAGAGTATGTCCCATATTTAAATTACGCAGCATGCACACTGAAGTCCAGATGTAGTTTGAATTGTACTTCATCATGGGGAGGGTTCTGTTCCCTCTCTGCCCGGGGCTCCCTGCCTGCTCTCTCCTGGCTGTAGAAGCACCATCTGTGTGAGAGCTCCTGAGAGACAAATTGCTTCCTATCCTGGGCAGTAGTGCTTAAGAAATAATTGCTTCAGGGATCTCAGAGTACTCTCACCTGATGAGTTCTGGCAGCTTCTCGAGGAGTCACAGGACTTGTGACTGAGGCCCCCAAAGATTGATTTGAAACATAGGAAGCAAAGATGTGATGTCTAGGGTAGAAGGCATTTTGTGATACCCATTCCAAAGTACCAAGTTATATATGAATACTCCTCAGGTGTTGGAAGAGGAAATGGCAACCCACTCCACTTTTTTTACCTGGAAAATCCCGTGGACAGAGGAGCCTGGCAGGCTATAATCCAAAGGGTTGCAAAGAGTCAGACATGACTGAGTAACTAACACCTATGCACACACACTCCTCAGGTGTACAAGGCTAGGAGGTGCTAGTTTCCTGTAAGCTGAGATGGGGTAGGATGGCCAGGTAGATATGAGCAAGGGGAGGGAGGGCTGTAGGGAAAACAGTGCAAACCAGATGTGACAGGGAAGACCTTTAGAAACTTAATTCACCTAAAGAGTAGGCCAAGGAAGAGGGCATTCCATAATGCCTTCTTGAGGCAACATTGAGTTTATATAAGTTACCCGAGGGGATTAGCTGGATTCAGAGGAGCTGAAAAGTATAAGAGAATTTTGACTTGTTTCAGAAATGCCTCTTACATAGGCTTGCTGACTCTTCCCTCTCCCTAGTTCTCATATGACATTTAAAGCAGGTTTCATAGTTTTAAAACTACTTTGAGATGAATCAGTGATCCCCTTGTTTTAGTGTTAAAAGCCCAGATCGGTCTAATAATCAGATAATTCCTGTCTAGTCCACCGTTGTATAAAAAGAAAAGATAAGTCCAGTATAGTTCAAATTCACTTACTCAGCTCCAGCCTGCTTCAGGCTTGGCTTGTCAGCCTACCATGGGAGAGTGGCTGTAATCATCTTCAGGCTCTTGATGTATTTTTTTCTCCCTGGAAAGTAACTGCTCGACCCCTTCCAGAGCTGGCCCAGCCAGAGAGTAGATAGGGAGCAAAGGGGGCATTTTATGCGGAAACACAAACAGCTCTTCTTCAGAAAAACCTACCCTTTTGCTACATCAGTAGCAGAACAGTTCACTCCTGATACATCCCCCTTTCTTCAAGCCACCATCTTTAGTTTTGCCCACTGTGAATGAGTGTTTATTTTTCAAAGTTGAAGGGACACGTGTCAAGCTTTTCCCAGTGTCCTGTGATGTTCCTCTCTTTGGCTTGAGGCAATGGGGACTTGGACTTCCCTGGTGGTTAAGTGGTAAAAAAAAAATTCGCCTGTAGTGCATGAGACATGAGTTCGATTCCTAGGTTGGAAAGATTCCCTGGAGAAGGGAATCTACAGTATTCTTTCCTGGGAAATCCTATGGACAGAGGAGCCTGGCAGGCTACTGTCCATGGGATCACAAAGAGTCATATACAACTTAACAACTGAAAAACAACAACAAAATAGGGACTCATCCTCCTCCTCATTCCCAGGGTAAAGAGAGGAGAGGGGCCATGGTGACCCTACAAGTCTCTCTAAAAGAAGCATTATCTTTAGTGTCCTAACTCTTTAAACCCTCAAGGTATGAGGTAGGCTAAGGTTGACAGAACTAGTTTTCTACTTTCCCAGCATGCCCCACACTTACTGGTGCTTTGGAATCTCACTTAAGGATTGGGCAGTGCTTGCCACTTTTATTATCCTTTGGAAACTCCACTGAAACAATTGTTGTTTAGTCACTCAGTTGTGTCCAACTGTTGTGACACCATGGACAGTAAGTAGCCTACAATCTCATCTGTCTATGGGGTTTCCCAGGCAAGAATACTGGAGTGGGTAGCTATTTCCTTCTCCAGGGGATCTTCCTGACCCATGGATGGAACCCGAGTCTCTTGCATTGGCAGGCAGATTCTTTGCCACTGAGCCACCAGGGAAGCCAGTTGAAACTGAGATATGTATAATTTTACCACCTGTCTCCTGTGCTTTGGTGTCAGATGGAAGTAGGTTAAATGGAGGCTCTCCTGCTTGTAACTGACCACCTTGGGCAAGTCACTTAATTTCTTTCAGCTTCAGTTCTTTCTGCTGTAAAAAGGGGAAGATAATATTTCTCAGTAATAGGTTTGTGATGAGGAATGTAAATTTATGAAGTGAGGATGTGGGGCTCCTCAGATCATGAGCGTAATGATGGCACTGGCTGGGTTTCCTTAGGTTCCTGACTGTCTTCCCACCACCATCTACTAAAGAGAAAGCTGCAGCCAACGATGAGATGTCCTGCCCATGAGAATTCCCCCAGCCCTCTACTCGAGTGGTGGAAATGCCTGGGCAGTGGCAGGCACTGCAGTAGAGTCTTGGAAAGAGATGAAAAGAAGTAAGAGATGGTCACAGTCCATTATTCTTTGCTCTCGTTATTCTATCATGTACCCATGGGCCGTGTTGGAGGAGTTGCCTCCCTGGACATTCGTTCTCTCACCAGCCTCCCTTACCAATCAGGAAGGGGATTCATGGAAAGCCTGGCTGGTGGCGGGATGCCAGGCAGTTTCTGCTTGCTGGAAAATTTGATGTGGCAGCTGTAGCTTATTGTCCTTGCAGCTACCCTGCAAATGCCAGAGAAAAGAGGGTTGTAAATAAGTGCGAGGAGCTGATAGCAAAAATTTGAGCCTGCACTGCAGTGCTTCGAACACCATTACAGGGCACTGATTTAGTGCCGGCTCACAGAAGGGCAGGCTACCTTGAGTACTGAATTAGCATGTCCCCAGGGTGTTCTTTGGCATTCTACCCAGGCCGCTAACCAAGTCCTCCACGCTTCATTTATGGAATCTGACACTATCACAGACTCCAGCAGTATAGCTGCAGGCTCTAGTAAACTCCTAAATTAAAAGTCAGCCTAGTCAAGGATATTTTGATGTCCAGGGCTTTGTGTACAGCTCCTGTGAGGATTAGTGCCCAAGTAACTTCTGACTTATTGAAATAAATGCAGACCCTCCTGTCCCAGCCTTATGTTTTTGCACAGGAGTTTTTTAGGGCTGAGATGAGATTTTTCATGTAGGTCAATCACTTTAAGAACGCTTCCTTTGGGGACAGGAGGCATATTACATATGTAAGGCACTATTCTGCAGAAAGGATAAAAATACTCTTCCTGAAAATAAACTCTTTCTTTAGTGTTTGGGTTTTATAGTCCACATTCTAATGAATTCCACCTAACATAGAGCCATTGAGGAAAAGGGAGAGGGAAAAGCCTGTTAATGAAACAGTCTTGAAAAGCATGGAGGTTGCTAGAGAGAAGCTCTCTCAGCTTCTTAACTCATGGATCTTCTTAATTCATTAAATGGTTTATGGGCTTCTCACGTGGCACTAGTGGTAAAGAACCCGCCTGCCGATGCAGGAGACATAAGAGGTGCCAGTTTGATCCCTGGGTCTGGAAGATCCCCTGAAGCAGGGCATGGCAACCCACTTCAGTATTCTTGCCTGGAGAATCCCACGGACAAAGGAGTCTGGCGGGCTACAGTCCATAGGATTGCAAAGATTCAAACACGACTGAAGTGACTTAGCACGCACAGGGGGTTCATAGATCAGGTGGTTCATCAGAAGCCACCGAACACTTAACTGCAGTACAACATAAGTGTCACAGACTGATCCTGTGCCAGCTTGTTGGCAAGAGAGAAAAAAAATAATGTATGTTTCAGAGCAATGCAGCCAGCTAAAGTTTTTATTGCTTCCTTTTTCCACCCTCGTCCACGACACACTATTTAGAGTATTGTCCCAGTTACTCAGTGGTGATGTGTAATCAATGCACTCAATGGCCACGCAGGCATGTGTGAGAGAACTGCATTTAGAGGCTTTGATCTTGCACAGTCTGGTCAGCTAGCAATTTACAGATACAGTAAAAAGAAAAAGAGAAGCAAAAACAAAAATAGAGGCAGACCTTCTGAAACTTTTATTGTTTGTTGATACCTTTTGGGTGTCAGAACTTTCACTTATACTATGTTGGAAGCGGGTGATTTGGGTTCTATCCCTGGGTCAGGAAGATCCCCTGGAGGAGGAAGTGGCAACCCACTCCGGTATTCTTGCCTGGAAAATTCCGTGGACAGAGGAATCTGGTGAGCTATATAGTCCATGGGGTCGCAGAGAGTCGGACACGGCTGAGTCACTGAACACTCTGAGCTTGTTTCTGTCTCGGGGCTTCTACATGTTGCATTTAGAAGAGTTAAGTGGCTTAGAAAATAGGACTCCATGGAAATTCTGTTATATAAATTTTGATCTGTAGGGGCAATAAGTGATTTCTTTTTGATCTCCGCTACTGCAGATTATGACAAATGATTCCAAAAATTTCATTAACCAAAGAGTTCGTTTGATTTTTTTGTAAGATGGCACTAATAGCATCTAGTTGTCTTTTAACTTCATTTGAGACAATCTTGTTAGATTGTATTTTGACAGCTGTGCTATCAGCATGCATTAAAATAAAAAACCTTACCAAAATTGGTGAATTTTTGTGTAGGTATTGAAGGTGAAAAAAAAGCAGCACTTCTGGCATATTATGCTTTATTATTACAAGAAAAGTAAAATTGCAACTGAAATGCAAATAAAGATTTGTGCAGTGTATGGAGACGGTGCTGTGACTGATCAAATGCATCAAAAGTGGCTTGCGAAGTTTCTAGCTAGAGATTTCTCACTGGATGATGCTCCATGATTGATAGACCAGTTGAAGTTGATCGCACTCAAATTGAGACATTAATTGAGAACATCAGTGTTTATAGCACATGAGAGATAGCTGACCTACTCAAAAATCCAAATCAAGTGTTGAAAATCATTTGCACCACCTCAGTTAGGTTCATTGCTTTGACGTTTGGGTTCCACATAAATTAAACCAAAAAAATCCTCCTGACCATATTTCTGCCTGCGATTCTTTGCTTAAATATAGCAAAATGTTCTCTTTTTAAAACATTGTGACAGGCTATGAAAAGTGGATACTGTACAACAAGTGGGGCTATAAAAAGTGGATACTGTACAATCATGTGGAACAGAAGAGATCATGGGTCAGGTGAAATGAACCACTACCAACCACACCAAAGATCAGTCTTCATGCAAAGAAGATGGTGGGATTGGGAGTCCTCTATTATGAGCTCCTTCCAGAAAACTGAACAGTTAATTCCAACAAGTACTGCCCCCAGTTTGACCAACTGAAAGCAGCACTTGATGAAAAGCATCCAGAATTAGTCAATAGAAAATGCATAATTTTCCATCAGGATAACACAAGACTGCCTGTTTCTTTGATGACTAGGCAAAAACTGTTACTGCTTGGTTGGGAAGTTCTGATTCATCTGCCGTATTCACCAGACATTGCAACTTTAGATTTCCATCTACAAAATTCTCTCAATGGAAAAAAAAAAAATTCAATTCCCTGGAATACTATAAAAGACACCTGGAACAGTTCTTTGCACAAAACGATAAGTTTTGGGATGGTGGAATTACGAAGTTGCCTGAAAAATGGCAAAAGGTAGTGGAACAAAGGGGTGAATATGTTACTTAATAAAATTCTTAGTGAAAATGAAAAATGTGTCTTTTATATTTATCTAAAAGCTGAAGGAACAAAGCAAGCATTTTTTATGAAAAAGGAGCATACTGCTAATTAAAACACTCAAAAAGAGGTTTGATATTGAACTGAAAATTTTAGAACTGGAAGGTATCTTAGAGAACATCTATGTAAAACTTTTTCTCCTTATCTTTGTCCCCATTCTGTCAGGAAGAAAACTAAAACCCTAAGAGATGTGGTTGCTGTCCCAATTCATAGCTCAAGGTAAGAGACCATTGTCTGAGGCTTATGGCTTTCTGATTCATTATACCTAATGGGAGGACAAAGGCATCTCTGGTAAGTAGGGAAAAAGTAGCCTAATTTAATATATGATCTTGTGACAGCTTGTCAGTCATCTGAAAAATAATAGTGAAATGCAAAAAAAAGAAACCTTAAACATTCTATAGAAGAAAAAATAGTGAATGCCTTTAGAACCTTGGTGTGGAGAAGGCCTTTTTGAGTATAACACAAAATATGGAGGCCATAAAAAGCAAAGACTGGTAAATAAAAATATATAAAAATAAATTCTTAATGGTGAGACCCCCAAGAAGGCCAAAAGACAAAAAAAAAATGGTGAAAATATTAGCATTCCTATATTATATATAGAGTAACCTCCTTAATATCTAAGAACTCTTTGATGATACAAAAAGACCAACTAGATCAAAAACTAGTCCGAAGATTTACACAGAGCTTATACAGCAAAGGAAATAAAAATAACTCAAACATATAACTCTTGTCTTTGCTACCCTTTGTTATACATTCTCTCCGTTGACTATTAAGTTAATACTAAAAAGATATTCTGTGTCACTCTGATTAAGAAATACAAATGTATATCCACTGAAACATACTTTGTAATTTATTGGATTGGCACAAATGCCAAAGATCAATGACACACTTGTATAGCTGAGGCTATGGAAAAACAATTTCCTAAAGAAATACTATCTTCACCTATAGTGGGACATTTAGGGCAATTTAGGAAAGTTTCTCAAAATTTAAAATGCATGAACTCTCTGACATTTTAAGTAATTCCCCTTGTATGTTGCTCTACTCTTGCTCAAAGTATGCAATGATTATACAGACATAAGTCATTATATACAGTTCTTTCTGTCCATCTATTTATATTTTTAAATGTTTTAAAGGATATTCCCTTGTGAATAATAGCAAACATGTTGAAATAAGCTGAACGTTCACCAGTAGGTGACTGGTTAAAGAAATCATGGTATGGACATGCAATAGAATATAATACAGCTGTGAAAAAAGTATAAGATGTTCTCTGCATACTGAAATGGAAAAAAACTTTCAGAAATATTAAGAAAAAGAGACAGAGTACAGGACATTGTAAAGAGTAGGTTACCTTTCTTGCTTCTTTTTTTTTTTTGGCAAATTGGTGGGGATTGGAGGAGATGTATATCTGTATTTATTTGCTTATATATAAAAATATAGGATTATTCACAAAGAAAAATCATAGTGGTTACATGTGACAGATGGTAGGTTCAGAGCTTGGAAGATGGGAAAGGGAGT
Organism: Cervus elaphus; assembly: GCF_910594005.1. NCBI lineage: Eukaryota > Metazoa > Chordata > Mammalia > Artiodactyla > Cervidae > Cervus > Cervus elaphus. Next base: position 28,406,536 of record NC_057836.1, on the reverse strand, counting down.
TGGAAGAAATTTTATCACTGTGTACTTTTATATAAATAAAAGGAACAGGGGAATCTATTACCTTCTCAGTTAAGTAAATGTCAAAAAGAGAGAAAATATTAGAGGACAAAAATACCGCTGACCCTCTGTAGCAGTCAGAGTTCCAACAGAGAAGTAGAACTATAGAATATTTATAAAAGATTTTATTGTAAGAAATTGGCTTATGTGACTGAGAGCTGGTTAGGCAACTACATCAGACTGTCAGGAAGGACCAGCTGGAAACTCTCTGGGAGGATCTGATGCTGGGGAAGTTCTGCTTCCTCAGGGAAACTGCAGTTCTCCTCTCAAAACCTTTCAACTGATTGGATCAGGTCAACTCAGATTATGGAGGATAATCTCCTTAAAAAGCAACTCCTGCAGCTCAATTCCAGAAAAATAAATGACCCAATCAAAAAATGGGCCAGAGAACTAAACAGACATTTCTCCAAAGAAGACACACAGATGGCTAACAAACACATGAAAAGGTGCTCAACATCACTCATTATTAGAGAAATGCAAATCAAAACCACAATGAGGTACCATTACACACCAGTCAGGATGGCTGCTATCCAAAAGTCTACAAGCAATAAATGCTGGAGAGGGTGTGGAGAAAAGGGAACCCTCTTACACTGTTGGTGGGAATGCAAACTAGTACAGCCACTATGGAAAACAGTGTGGAGATTTCTTAAAAAACTGGAAATAGAACTGCCATATGACCCAGCAATACCACTTCTGGGCATACACACTGAGGAAACCAGATCTGAAAGAGACACATGCACCCCAATGTTCATCGCAGCACTGTTTATAATAGCCAGGACATGGAAGCAACCTAGATGCCCATCAGCAGATGAATGGATAAGGAAGCTGTGGTACATATACACCATGGAATTTTACTCAGCCGTCAAAAAGAATTCATTTGAACCAGTCCTAATGAGATGGATGAAACTGGAGCCCCTTATACAGAGTGAAGTAAGCCAGAAAGATAAAGAACATTACAGCATACTAACACATATATATGGAATTTAGAAAGATGGTAACGATAACCCTATATGCAAAACAGAAAAAGAGACACAGAAATACAGAACAGACTTTTGAACTCTGTGGGAGAAGGTGAGGGTGGGATGTTTCAAAAGAACAACATGTATACTATCTATGGTGAAACAGATCACCAGCCCAGGTGGGATGCATGAGACAAGTGCTCCGGCCTGGTGCACTGGGAAGACCCAGAGGAATCGGGTGGAGAGGGAGATGGGAGGGGGGATCGGGATGGGGAATAAGTGTAAATCTATGGCTGATTCATGTCAATGTATGACAAAACCCACTGAAATGTTGTGAAGTAATTAGCCTCCAACTAATAAAAAAATTAAAAAAAAAAAAAATCTATTGATGGAGAATGTTAACCTCATATCTACAGAACACCTTTACAGCAATACCTGGGTTAGTGTTTGAATAACTGGAGACTAGATTCCAGGCAAGTTGACTCAATAAAACTGACTGTTACACTTTCCCTCTTAAATCCAGTTTGGGTTTAGAGAATTACAAGGTTTGAACCTGTATATTGAACATGACAGAAAATCAGATTGCTTTTCCTGAATTTTCTGGAGTAATCCTGGGGTCAGATTGGTCAAATCTAAGATGCTATTGATTGTAAGGCACACCGTTACTTTTTGTACCACAAATCAAGAAAAAAAGTGCTATCAGTTAAACCTGCATGTTACTGATTACAAGACACACTCTTATCCTTATTTCAGTGATGTTAGAATAATAAAACTATGTGTCTATTAGCATTGATAAAAATATTCTGTGTTCTTTTTTTTCCAAATCTGTATTTTATTTTTTTTAACTTTAAGCTTTTTATTTCATATTGGGGTATTTCTGCTTTATTGACTATGCCAAAGCCTTCGACTGTGTGGATCACAATAAACTGGAAAATTCTGAAAGAGATGGGAATACCAGACCACCTGACCTGCCTCTTGAGAAACCTATATGCAGGTCAGGAAGCAACAGTTAGAACTGGACATGGAACAATAGACTGGCTCCAAATAGGAAAAGGAGTATGTCAAGGCTGTCTATTGTCACCCTGTTTATTTAACTTATATGCAGAGTACATCATGAGAAACGCTGGGCTGGAAGAAGCGCAAGCTGTAATCGAGATTGCCTGGAGAAATATCAATAACCCCAGATATGCAGGTGACACCGCCCTTATGGCAGAAAGTGAAGAAGAACTCAAGAGCCCCTGATGAAAGTGAAAGAGGAGAGTGAAAAAGTTGGCTTAAACTTCAACATTCAGAAGACTAAGATCTTGGCATCTGGTCCCGTCGCTTCATGGGATATAGATGGAGAAACTGGAAACAGTGTCAGACTTTATTTTTGGGGGCTCCAAAATCACTGCAGGTGGTGGTTGCAGCCATGAAATGAAAAGATGCTTACACCTTGGAAGGAAAGTTATGACCAACCTGCTGCTGCTGCTGCTGCTGCTAAGTCGCCTCAGTTGTGTCTGACTCTGTGCGACCCCACAGACTGCAGCCCGCCAGGCTTCTCCGTCCCGGGGATTCTCCAGGCAAGAACACTGGAGTGGGTTGCAATTTCCTTCTCCATATGACCAACCTAGACAGCATTTTAAAAAGCAGAGACATTACTTTGCCAACAAAGGTCCGTCTAGTCAAGGCTATGGTTTTTCCAGTGGTCATGTATGGATGTGAGAGTTGGACTGTGAAGAAAGGTGTGCACTGATGAATTGATGCTTTTGAACTATGGTGTTGGAGAAGACTCTTGAGAGTCCCTTGGACTGCAAGGAGATCCAACCAGTCCATCCTAAAGGAGATCAGTCCTGGGTGTTCGTTGGAAGGACTGATGCTGAAGCTGAAACTCCAATACTTTGGCCACTCACTTCATGCAAAGAGTCGACTCATTGGAAGAGACGCTGATGCTGGGAGAGATTGAGGGCAGGAGGAGAAGGGGACGACAGAGGATGAGATGGCTGGATGGCATCACCGACTCGATGGACATGAGTTTGAGTAATCTCTGGGAGTTGGTGATGGACAGGGAGGCCTGGTGTGCTGTGATTCATGGGGTCACAAAGAGTCAGACACGACTGAGCAACTGAACTGAACTGAATAGATGACTAACCATGTTGTGGTAGTTTATTCCGTACTCTTGTTTGACTGTGGACTGCTTGACCATTATCTGACTAGTATGGTTCCATTTTGGTTCAGAAAATATAATTATATTATCCATAACTCATGTTTTTGAATTGTCTGCCCTGCTTTCTGGCTCAAGAATGGAAAATGAGCTCTGTCTAGAGTCTATAGATGTGTCTCCAAAGGTGGAGTGGTGTTGGTAGCATTTTGAGATGAAGTGTGGAGGATGGGAGAGAGTCCTTTGCAGATTCTTTCCTGCCTTCCTTTCCCCACCCCCATCCTAAGCTGGGAGGAGGACCACAGCAGTTTGGGGCACTGTTTGCCACATGCTGAGACTAGTTGTAGCTAATCACTGGTGTTTGGCTTGTCCCACTTTCTTTTCTTCCTCTCTGATGGCCAGAGAGTGCAGGGAGAGGACAACCTGAGGTATCTCACATTTGTTGTTAAGTCATGTCCAACTCTGCAGCCTCATGGATTGTAGCCTGCCAGTGAACTGTCCGTGGGATTTCCCAGTCAAGAATACTGGAGCGGGTTGCCGTTTCCTCCTTCAGGGAATCTTCCCGACCCAGGGATCGAACTCACATCTCCTGCATGGCAGGCAGATGCTTTACCACTGAGCCACCAGGAAAGCCCAAATATTAAACCTTTGCTCTATATCATCATATATATATTTGTTGTTATTCAGCTGCTCAGTCATGTCCAGCTCTTTGCGACCCCATGAACTGTAGCATGCCAGGCTTCCCTGTTCTTCACTACTTCCCAGAGTTTGCTCAGAATCATGTCCATTGAGTCAGAGGTGTCATCCAACCATCTCATCCTCTGTTGCCCTTTTTCTCTTGCCTTCAGTCTTTCCCACCATCAGGGTCTTTTCCAGTGAGTTGGCTCTTTGCATCAGGTGGCCCAAATATTGGAGCTTCAGCTTCAGCATAAGTCCTTTCAGTGAATATTCAGGATTGATTTCCTTTAGGATTGACTGGTTTGATCTTCTTGATGTCCACGGACTGTCAAGAGTCTTTTCCAGCACCACAGTTCGAAGGCATCGATTCTTTGGTGCTCAGCCTTCTTTATGGTCCAGCTCTCACACATTGGTACATGATTACTGGAAAAACCTTAGCTTTGATTAGATGGACCTTTGCTGGCAAAGTGATGTCTCTGCTTTTTAATCATAGCTTTTTCTCCAAGGAGCAAGTGTCTTTTAATTTCGTGGCTGCAGTCACCATCTGCAGTGATTTTGGAGCCTAAGAAAATAAAATCTGTCACTATTTTCACTTTTTCCTCATCTGTTTGCCATGAAGTGATAGGACTGGATGCCATGATCTTAGTTTTATGGATGCTGAGTTTTAAGCTAGCTTTTTCACTCTCCTCTTTTATCCTCATCAAGAGGTTCTTTAGTTATTCTTCACTCTCTGCCATTAGAGTGGTATCATCTGAAGTTATTGCTGTTTCTCCTGGCAATCTAGATTTCAGCTTGTGAGTCTTCCAGCCCAGCACTTCGCATGGTGTACTCTGCATGTTAAGTTAAATAAGCAGGGTGAAAATATACAGTTTTGACGTACTCCTTTCCCAATTTGCAACCAGTCTGTTGTTCCATGTCCAGTTCTAACTCTTGTTTCTTGGCCTGCATATAGGTTTCTGAGGAGAAAGGTAAGCTGGTCTGGTATTCCCATCTCTTGAAGAATTTCCCACAGTTTGTTGTGATCCACACAAAGACTTTAGCATAGTCAATGAACCAGAGTAGATTTTTTCTTTTTAATTCCCTTGCTTTTTCTGTGGATCCAGTGAATGTTGGCGATTTGCTCTCTGGTTTCTCTGCCTTTTCTAAATCCAGGTTGTACATCTGGAAGTTCTCAGTTCATGTACAGTTGAAGCTAGGTTGAAGGATTTTGAGTATTACCTTGCTTGCTTGTGAAATGAGTGCAATTATATGGTAGTTTGAACATTCTTTGGCATTGCCTTTCTTTAGGATTGGAATGAAAACTGATCTTTTCCAGTCCTGTGGCCACAACTGTATTTTCCAGATTTGTTGCATATTGAGTGCAGCACTTTCACAGCATCATCTTTTAGGATTTGAAATAGCTCAGTTGAAATCCCATTATTTCCATTTGCTTTGTTTGTAGTAAAACTTCCTAAGGCTCACTTGACTTAACACTCCAGGAGGTCTGCTCTAGGTGAGTGATCACTCCTTTGTGGTTATCCAGGTCATTAAGACCTTTTTAATAGAATTCTTCTGTGTATTCTTGCCACTTCTTAATCTCTTCTGCTTCTATTAGGTCTTTGGCTTCTCTGTTTTTTATTGTGCCCATATTTGCATGAATGTTCCTCTGATATCGCCAGTTTTCTCAAAGAGATCTCTAGTCTTTCCCCTTCTATTGTTTTCCTCAATTTCTTTGCATTGGTCACTTAAGAAGGCTTCTTATCTCTCCTTGATATTCTCTGGAACTCTGCATTCAGTTGGGTATATCCTTCCCTTCTACTTTACCTTTTGCTTCTCTTTTTTCTTAGCTATTTGTAAAGCCTGCTCAGACAACCACTTTGCCTTCTTACATTTGTTTTTCTTGGGAATGGTTTTGTTCACTTTCTCCAGTACAGTGTTATGAACCTCTGTCCATAGTTCTTAAAGCACTCTGTCTGCCAGACCTAGTCCCTTGAATTGATTTGTCACCTGTACTGTATAATCATAAGGGATATGATTTAGGTCATACTTGAATGGCCTAGTGGTTTTCCCTACTTTCTTCAATTTAAGCCTGAATTTTGCAGCAAAGAGTTCATGATCTGAGCCACAGTCAACTCCAGGTCTTGTTTTTGCTGAGTGTATAGAGCTTCTCCATCTTGGGCTGCAAAGAATATATCAATCTGATTTTGGTATTGAATATCTGGTAATGACCATGTGTTATATAAATATATTTATTTCTATCTCTTGTATGATATAAATATAGGAATGTGCAAATTTCACCTAATGGTTATGAAGTACACTGGCTCCTACTTGGGGCTGGGCAGAGGAGCCTGGGGGACTATAGTCTGTGGGGTGAAAAAGTGTCAGACACAACTTAGCGACCAAACGGGAACAACAGCAACAACAACAGCAAGCTCCTAGTTAGTTTAACTTGAGAACAGAAGGGTGGCAAAGCCGCCATGCCATCCAGTTTAGAGTTACAGAAAAAAAAGCTGGGTGCCATGTTTCCATCCAGAGGGGAGAAAAGACATTGGAAAGCCAGTTGAGTGCTCATAATCAGTTATGGTGACCTACAAGCCCAAAGGAGTGGGTGGCTGGTCCATCTGTTTGCCAGGGCCAAATTTATCACCACTGTTATGAATTGGAGCTCTTACATGTTGCAGATGTTTGAATATTATCTCATTGAGGATAGCCTACTGTTTGTAGAAAACTGGTTCTGATTGCTAACTTCAAAAGGGCCAAAAAGATTGCTAACTTTAAAAGGCATGTCAGAATCATGCCTAGTTCAGCTTTACTCACCAGCCTTCCTGTACCCCATTTTACTCAGTTTTATGGAGTCTACATAAAACTTGGAAGGAAATTTGTGACCAACCTAGATAGCATATTAAAAAGCAGAGACATTACTTTGCCAACAAAGGTCCATCTGGTCAAGGCTATGGTTTTTCCAGTGGTCATGTATGGATGTGAGAGTTGGACTGTGAAAAAAGCTGAGTGCCGAAAAATTGATGCTTTTGAACTGTGGTGCTGGAGAAGACTCTTGAGAGTCCCTTGGACTGCCAGGAGATCCAACCAGTCCATCCTAAAGGAGATCAGTCCTGGGTATTCTTGGAAGGATTGATGCTGAAGCTGGAACTCCAATACTTTGGCCACCTCATGTGAAGAGTTGACTCATTGGAAAAGACCCTGATGCTGGGAGGGATTGGGGGCAGGAGGAGAAGGGGACGACAGAGGGTGAGATGGCTGGATGGCATCACCGACTCGATGGGCATGAGTTTGGGTAAACTCTGGGAGTTTGTGATGGACATGGAGGCCTGGCATGCTGCGATTCATGGGGTTGCAAAGAGTCGGACACGACTGAGTGACTGAACTGAACTGATGGAGTCTAGAAAGGCATCTTGTTTTTAACACCATGGGTTCAACAAAGTAAGCCATGATACTGACTACTTTTAATCTCAATTAGTAGGAATATAGATCTCAAAAAAGATCAACTTACTTTTATTCAAACTCATAGTAAAAATATAATGAGAAGATAAAAACACAAAAACAGCTGAGTCCCTTCTAGACCCTTATTTCTGAAGAGCTCGGTAACAATTTAGGATGAACTTATGCTGTTTAAAAAGGTGGCATCATAAGCTCTCTGTGTTTTGAAATTTGCTTCTTTTCTTTATTGGTTTTCTTCTTCTGAGAAACAAACTGACAATGATTTGAATGGTGAATTTCTTCCCTAAATAACAACCACTGGAGATATTATTGTAGATACAGCATCAAAAGAAGAAAACAAAATCCTGTTAAGAAGCGGGAATAAGTACCCCTCAAACAATGAATGCTACTAAGAACCACTGTTAATATCTATTGTTGATATTAGATCTATTTCTACAATATGTATTGTTGATATTTTAAGTGTTGAAAATCTACTTAAAATGTACAGGTGTGTATAATAGCATCATAGGAGCCTGGGGAGCTCTTTTGTGTCTAGCATATAAGTCTTCTGAATGCATCAGGAACATTGTGCCTCAGAAGTATATTTTATATTAAAGGTATTTGAAGACAAAAAAGAAAAAAAAATAGCAGCAAAGGGCCAAGTCTCTCCCATGCAAAAGAGGAAAAAGTCATAAGAGGAGAGAACTGATGACCTTTGGCACTTATTTTCATTATTTTTGACAATAGCCTTCCATTATATCTCTGATTCTACTGTGAAATCTAATTTTTACCCATACCTTTGAAAATGTGGTTCTGAAATATGTTCAACATAAGAAATAAAATTTTGAGTAGGCTTGTTAAGTGAATCTGTCACCTGAAAAGGCAGAGTGCATATTCAATGAAAACACCTATTGAGCATCTTCTATGTATAAGACCCTGACTCTGGGATGTGGAAGATGCAAAGATGAATAAGACACAGTTGCTGCCTTTGTGAAGCTTGCAGAAGATGAAGGAGAGAAAACTAAAAATAATTACCTGTTGTGCTGAAAATAAGTTGTACAAATAAATGCAATGGGTATAGTACTTTCTTACAAATTCAGCCTCTGTTTAGACTTGAAAGCTAGTTGCAAATCTTATCTCCTCACTTCCCTTCTTATACTGTGAATGCAATATTCTTCATTTTGTTGTTCTTTAGTCGCTAGGTTGTGTCCGATTCTTTGCGACCTCATGGACTGTAGCCCTGCCTGCTTTGTCCGTGGGATTTTTCCAGGCAAGAATACTGGAGTGGTTAGCCATTTCCTCCTGAAGGGGATTTTCCCAACCCAGGGATTGAGTCCACATCTCCTGCATCAGCAGGTGGATTCTTTATCACTGAGCCACCAGGGAAGTCCCGTTCTTTGTTTTGGAGTCCTCCATTTGCAGAGTCTGAATTCTAAGTAACACTTGCTTGTTTCCCCCAGTTTCCAGCAGTGCTTTGAAAATGAATCCTTGAACTTCTAACTAAATGACTGTGTAAGAAAGGATCTTTTTCTTTTCTTTCCATTTAAGTATGCTTTTCAACAAAAGCTAGCAGTGCTACCTTCTCCTTTTCTATTAAGAATTGATGCCAATACATGGCATGAGTTGCAGTTTGACTATTTTCTGCACTTGTAGAGGCCACATTAGGTTTTGATTCTAGGTATCCTTTAAAAATGGCTCCCCAGGTGGCACTAGTGGTAAAGAAACTGCCTGCCAGTACAGGAGATGTAAGAGACGAGGGTTCAGTCCCTGGGTCGAGAAGATCCCCTGGAGGAGGGCATGGCTACCCACTCAATTATTCTTGCCTGGAGAATCCCATGGACAGAGGAGACTGGTGGGCTACAGACCGTTGGGTTACAAAGATTCATACACGACTAAAGTGACGTATCACACACGCATCTTTTGAAAAAATAAAAATCCTGAAAAAGAGATGGGTAAATGATTTCTCAAAATTGCTAGTTTTCTTTTTTTGGTTGATGGAACCAGACCTAAGATGGCTATGTTGATCTGAAAACTGAAGGAATGCTGCTACACTGAGGACAGGAGAGAGAGGAGTGCAAGATGGGGGAGGGAGGAGGGTAAGGATGAGGGATAGGAAGGAGGGCAGGACGGGGGAGGGAGGAGGGCCAGAAGGCATGGGGCAGCACAAGGGTTCACTTTCGTGCAGGTTGCATCATGGCATCGTGGGGAGAGTACAGATTCTGGAGTCAGCACACTGAACTTGAGGCTTGTGTATTAGTTGTGCCTCCTTGAACACTTAGGCTCTTTAAGCCTCAGTTCCCTAATATGTAAAATTGATTTAATACTTTGTAGTTGTCTAGAGTGTTGAGACAGCAAGTGATTTAGCATGGGTTACTTGTTTATTTCATGGTGTCTAGTGCATAGTGAGTACTCAGTAAATGTTTGTTTCTCTCCCAGGGCAGAGGGAAGGTACTGGAAAGAAAAAGGTTGAAGGAAATGCTAAGAGAAAAGGGAAGAAAGGATTGGAAGATGAACTTCATAAAGTAACGGGAGGTGGCATTAATTTTGAGTATCTAGTAACTGTAGAAACCTGGGACTGTCTAGGAAAATACTTATCGTTTTTTCAGGCTCACAGGTAGATGGGTTGAAAGACCACTGGATTGGGGTTTAGGAGCCTTGGGTTTTATGATCAACTGCTTCACTAAGTAGCATGGCCTTGGTCAAATCTCTGAACCCCACTGAGTCTCTGATCCACTATTAAGTGAAGAGTTCATTTAGATGATCTCTTCTGGTCCTAAAATTCTTGATGAAATATTTAAGATGAAAATAACTGAGAATCTACCTACGTACTTCATCTCAATCTAAGTAGTGACCTTGTAAAAGTCAGGAATGAGTTTAAGTAGTTTTATTTATAAAGAAACTATTTGCAACAGTATGAGTGTAGTGCTCATACTGGGACGTCCCTGCTGGCTCAAGGGTAAAGAATCCACCTGCTAATGCAAGAGACTTGGGTTCAGTCCCTGGTTTGGGAAGATCCCCTGGAGAAGAAAATGGCAATCCACTATCATATTCTTGCCTGGGAAATCCCATGGATAGAGGAGCCTGGCAGGCTTTAGTCCAAAGGGTCAGACAGGACTGAGCACAAAAGCCCTGAAATGTTGGTAGTATCAAAGAGCTCTGAAACATATGATCATTAGTTTGATCCAGGAGCCAACCGATACATATAATACATTTAGATGTTATGTAAAGCATACAGATTCTACCTGTGTTGAAAGTTCCACTCAAATTGTCTTAAAGAGGGCAGATATTTTGCTTCTGGCAAAGTAAGTTTTATTTTGATGCTCTGTGTCTTCAGGGCATTTTTGGTTATTTTCAGAGAAAATAAATAATTGCCAGTAATTGAGGGCTGTCTATGCACCAGACATTGTAAGTGTACTTCACACATGAAGTGAGATAAAAATTATGCATTTCTTCTAGATTCTAAGAGGAGTCTGGAAAGACTCTTTGGGCAGATTCTTCTTACTAAGTGAAACATTGCAAATATAAGACCTGTTTGCTGTCTCTACCTATGGGAGGGGGGATAAAAGAAAAATTTACCTAGGGATCCCAGTGGACTTTCTTGGAAGAAGGGGTATGGGAACTCTTTCAGAGATTTGAGATTTAGGAACTGGGTCTTCAAACTTTGCTCTCAAGAAGAATCTATAGGGACTTCCCTGGTGGTACAGTGGGTGTGAGTCTGCCTGTCAAAAAAGGAGAGACAGGTTCAATCCTTGGTCCAGGAAGATTCCACATGCTGTGGAGCCACTGAGCCTGGGCACTACAACTACTGAAGCCCACGTTCTAGAGCCCACGCTCTATGACAAGAGAAGCCACTGCAGTGAGAAGCCTGTGCACCTCAACGAAGAGTAGCCCCCGATCACTGAAACTAGAGGAAGGCCGTGTGCAGCCACGAAGAGACAGTGCAACTAAAAATAAGTAATTACATAAATTATTTTTTAAAAAGGAGAATCTTGTAGTGGATTGAATAGTGTCCCCTCAAATTCATGTCCACTGGAACCCAAGAATGTGATCTTTGAAATAGAGTCTTTGCAGGTATCTGGATGCTTGAGTTATTAACTCTGAATGAAAAGAGACTTGGCTGTGTGTTTATCCTGAGTTGGTGAAGTTGACTATGCTGTTTGTACCTTTATAACTTCTAGGGTAGGTGAGATATATTTATCATGTTTAGATTGTTTTGGCAACTTGGAGAGATAAGGTAAGTGCTTTACTGTCACAGAGTCTAGTTGTGAGTTCAGATCTGAATTCAGGGCTTGAGATTTTAGTTACTGTATGTTCCCTCCGCCAAATCCCACTGAGAAGCTACTGGTTCTCCGTTGTCTCATATAGAAATATATCTAGCCAACCAACGTTGGAATTGGGTGGGAGGGAGTGGTCTACACCTTAAGCTTGAAGTAGGGTCCTGAATGTGGGCCTGAGTATGGTGGAAGTTAAGAGGGGTTAAAGGGAACTGGGAAGCAGACTTGGGCTGGGCAGAATGGAATACTGCCTCAGAGATGGTGCCACCATGAGGTGGGGTTTCCTGGATAAATCCAGATGTAGCAGCCAGCTAGCAAGCGTGGCTCCGACAGGACTGGGTTGTCATGGAAACAGAGAGAGAGCCAAAGGCCAGAGCCTGGAATCCAACCAAGTCAGAGTGAGATGGTAACTGAAGCCACAGCTGGAGCACACATAGGCCGGGGCCCACAGATGTCCTCCATGTAGCTGCCTGCTGCTCTGATGTCTCTGGTCCCTGCTTACTGTCCTGGAGAGTCCTCTGGCCCTGAGGTGCCTTAAAGGCGTGCTCATACTTCTGGTAGTGCAGTAAAGAATCTGCCTTCAGTGCAGGAGACCCAGGTTCAATCCCTGTGTTGGGAAGATCCCCTCGAGAAGGCAGTGGCAACCCACTCCAGTACTGCCTGGAGAATTCCATGGACAGATGGGCTACAGTCCACGGGGTCACAAAGAGTCAGACATGACTGAGTGACTAACATACAATGTTTCTGACAAGCAAAAAACCCTCTATCACCTCTCTGTAACTGGTTTACTGGTTCTTGCTCAAATATATTCAGCAACAAGCTTCTGAGTTTAAAGGTTCTGTCTTTAAACAGTTTGTGATACAGTTTTGTTATGTGGCAGTGACATCTGCTCCTGAATCAACAGAGAGTATTTTCTTTTTCTCCTGGGGGCCAGCTCTTAAACTGTTAGTCACAGAGACTGGCTGGAGGAGTCTTCAAATTCTCAGGGCTTAAGCAGCAGAAATTTGGATTCACTTAAGTCAGAGGCAAGGCCAGAGAGAGTCTGTGTTTTTGAAAAACTCCCAAGATGTCTGCTATGTGCAACTAGAGTTGGGAACCACTCATGTAGTTTCCCTCATTAAAATCCAACCAAGTAGTAAACATTATGAAAAGGAAGCAGTCTAACACTTGTAGAGAGCTAACCAGTTGGGCAGGGAGGGGCAATTTTGGAGTAGGGGATAGGAGGTACAAACAGTTGGGTGTAGAATATAGGCTTAGGATGCTTTGTGCAACACTGGTAATATAGCCAATATTTTGTAATAACTGTAAATGGGAAGTAACCTCTAAAAATTGTATAAAAAAAAAATCTCGTTAATTCTGCCTGCCGAATGTTTCCACAAATAGCTGGCAAGGCTTGCCCTCCTTACCGCACATGCCATCTTAGTGCCAGCTCTCATCACTGCCTACCTCTGTTACTACACAGACTTCTCACTGGTCTTCCCATCTCCAGCTTTTCATCCTAATTTTAATCCATCCTTCTCACAGTTGCCAAAGTGATCTCTTACAACTGCACATATGAGCATGGCACTTCCAGTCCTATGCTCACTGACCATGGCAATGATAAGGGAAATAAAATGAGGTGGATGAACCTAGAACCTATTATACAGAGTGAAGTGAGTCAGAAAGAGAAAGATAAATATTGCATTCTAATGCATATATATGGTATCTAGAAAAATGGTACTGAAAAATTTATTTACAGGGCAACAGTGGAGAAAACAGACATAGAGAATAGACTTAAGGACATGGGGAGAGGGGAGGAGAGGGTGAGATATGTGGAAAGAGTAACATGGAAACTTACATTACCATATGTAAAATAGATAGCCAACGGGAATTTGCTGTATGGCTCAGGAAACTCAAACAGGGGCTCTGGATCAACCTAGAGGAGTGGGATGGGGAGGGAGATGGGAGGGAGGCTCAAAAGGCAGGGGATATATGTATACCTGTGGCTGATTCATGTTGAGGTTTGACAGAAAACAACAAAATTCTGTAACGCAATTTCCTTCAAAAAAAAAAAAAAGTAAAATAAATAGACAACCAATGACTTGTTAGGTCTCTGACTGTCTCCGTTCAGCCCTGGTGCCCTGGTCATGCCACATCACTTAAGATTCTCTGATGCTTCCTCCTTTGTCAGGATCATACCTTTGCATTCTTGCTTCGGCCAAGAATGTCCCTTTCCTTGCCTAAGTAACTTCCTGTTTGTCCTTCTACACTCGGGTTTGGCATGGCCTTCATAAATAGGTTAATCCAAGACTCTTCCTGCACTGCATCATTTGTTGTGAGATATTTTGACTCGGCTATTTTCGGTAAATTTTACCCTGAGGACATTTTGATTCCAGGAACATTTTTATACACCATCACTTACTCGAGTTCACTTTGATGGAGCCTAAAAAAGTGAACCACTAAATTCTTGACTTCAAAAATTCCTGAGAAAAAACAGTTATTCTTACCCTATTACTGACCTTTACAGCATTGCTGACCCTCCACTCTGGGGGTGGGGAGAGCGAGGAGATTTGATTTAGGGATGGTGTGAAGATGAGAGTGAGGACTGGAGTGGAGTCTGAGATGGGGGAAGGGTCCATGATGAAGGGAGGATTGGGGTCAGAGGCCCCTGCTAACGTGGGAGTATAACTTTTGTTACAGCTTCTGTTTAGATACTTACAAAATAGAAAGAAAAGATATTTTGACATGTTGCTTTCAAATTAGCTGTGTGTTACGAGTTGAACTCTGTCCCCATCCCCCTAAAAGGTATGGAAGTCCTAGCCCCCAGTACCTATGAATGTCACCATATCTGGAAATAGAGTCTTTGCAAATGAGCAAGTCAAGGGTGGGGCTTCACTGGTGACTCAGAAGGTAGAGAAGCTGCCTGCAGTTCAGGAGACATGGGTTTGATCCCTGGGTTGAGAAGATCCCCTGGAGAGGGGAATGGCTACTCACTCCAGTATTGGTGCCTGTACAATCCCATGGACAGAGGAGCCTGGCGGGCTGCAGTCCACTGGGTTGCAAAGAGTCAGACACGACTGAGCAACTAACACACATACACACAAGTCAAGATGAGGTCATTAGGGTGGGCCCACATCCAAAATGACTGTGTCCTTATAAAAAAGGGAAATTTGGCTAAGGAGACACACATAAAGGAGAGACTATGTGAAGAGACACAGGGAGAACACCATGGGAAGATGAAAACAGAGATCAGGGTGATGTATTTACAAGCCAAGGAACACAGAATTGCCAGCAAATCACCAGCAGATAAGAAATTCATGGAACAGATTGTCCCTCTCAGCCTTCAGAGAAAACCAACCCTATGGACACATTGATCTTGGACATCTAGCTCCCAGAACTTTGAGACAAAAAAATTCCTGTTGTTTTCACTGCCCAGTTTGTGGTTCTTCATTAAAACAGCCCCAGGAAACTTAATGTAGCATGAAAAACAACCGTATCGAGAAGACCTGGTCAAAATGTCCTGTTTCAGGGTGAGTTGTCTGTCCTCTGAACTCTCAGAGGATCATTACTTTATATGTTAATGGACTGAAAATTGTCTGTTTTGGGCACCAGACTGTTAGGTCTCTAAGATCAAAAGCTTGCTTTTATTCTGTTTTTAGTACCTGACGTATTGAGCCTAGATAATTTAAGAATAAGCAGACCGTATGGGCTGAGGATCCTGGGAGGTTGAGATGAAATGGTTGCCCTGGTTCTCAGAGTGTTAGGGCTAGGATAGAACTCTGACTTGGTCTTTAGACTGTGTACTTTCCATTATGCCATGAAGAGTGCTAGCAAATTTACCTCTAGTGTTTTCCTCTTCAGACTAAATTTCCTCTGTTTCTCTAGCTTTGCCGTATATGCACAGGTCTTCAAAGCCTTCATTGTACTGGTTACTGTACTCCAGATAGACTTAAAAAAAAATAATTTTAGGCATAAAAGACATGGGTTCAATCCCTGGGTTGGGAAGATCCCCTGGAGAAGGACATGGCAACCCACGCCAGTATTCTTGCCTGGAGAATCCCATGGACAGAGGAACCTGGTGGGCTAGTGGTCCATAGGGTTGCACAGAATTGGACACAACTGAAGTGATTTAGCACTCACGCATTTATTATTTTTGGCTCCGCTGGGTCTTCATTGCTGTGTGGGCTTTCTCTAGTTATGGTGTGCAGGCTTCTCATTGAGGCGGCTTCCCTTATTGCAGAGCACAG
The DNA here is from genome assembly GCF_910594005.1 of Cervus elaphus. Classification (NCBI taxonomy): domain Eukaryota; kingdom Metazoa; phylum Chordata; class Mammalia; order Artiodactyla; family Cervidae; genus Cervus; species Cervus elaphus. The sequence goes on along the minus strand of NC_057836.1, from coordinate 28,390,785 downwards.
AGCACTGGCTCAGGAGTATGGCGCTCTGGCTTAGTTGCTCCACAACATTTGGACCAGGGATCAAACCTGTGTCCCCACATTGGCAGGCAGATTCTTTACCACTGAGCCACAAGAGGAACTCTGGATAGACTTGATTTTAAATAGTGGCATGTAAACTCACTGTGGAGAACAGTGTGGAGATTCATTAAAAAACTGGAAATAGAACTGCCATATGACCCAGCAATCCCACTCCTGGGCATACACACCATGGAAACTAGATCTGAAAGAGACACGTGCACCCCAATGTTCATTGCAGCACTGTTTATAATAGCCAGGACATGGAAGCAACCTAGACGCCCATCTGCAGACTAATGGATAAGGAAGCTATGGTGCATATACACAATGGAATATCACTCAGCCATTAAAAAGAATTCATTTGAATCAGTTCTAATGAGATGGATGAAACTGGAGCCCATTATACAGAGTGAAGTAAGCCAGAAAGATAAAGACCAATACAGTATACTAACGCATATATATGGAATTTAAAAAGATGGTAACGATAACCCAATATGCAAAAGAGAAAAAGAGACACAGATGTACAGAAGAGACTTTTGGACTCTGTGAGAGAAGGCGAGGGTGGGATGTTCAGAGAGAACAGCATTGAAATGTGTATATTATCAAGGGTGAAACAGATCACCAGCCCAGGTTGGATGCATGAGACAAGTGCTCAGGGCTGGTGCACTGGGAAGACCCAGAGGGATGGGATGGAGAGGGAGGCGGGAGGGGGGATCGGGAAGGGGAACACATGTAAATCCATGGCTGATTCATGTCAATGTATGACAAAAACCACTACAATATTGTAAAGTAATTAGCCTCCAACTAATAAAAATAAATGAAAAAATAAATAAATAAAATTAAAAAAAAAAAAATCTCAAAAAAAAAATAAATAAATAGTGGCATGTAAACTGAACAGAATCTCCCATCACCATTACCTCCTTTGATACAGACTCTGGGCTAGTCCTCATTTACTTACGTCTGTTTGCACATTCTGGCTTATTATGGGCTGCAGCCTACCTTCTGTGCGGTGCTTTATCACACAGGTTTGTCTATGCCTTCTTCACTCTCTTTTCAACTTTTGCAAGTTTTGAAATCAAATACACAACTTTATAATTAACTCTGTTAAAGTTTGCTGCTTTTCCCTAGTGTTCTGATTTGTTAACATAATTTTATGTTCTACACAAAATTATACATCACAGTATAGTATCTTAATTATATTAGCTCTCTCATTCAGTTTGGGCCATCTGAAAATACAGTAGGGATCTTATTTATTAATATGTTTTCAGATCACTGCTAAACATGTTGGACGGTTGGATGTTTACCCAGTACAGATTAGCTGGTTAATCATCAACTCTCAGCTGCTTTTTTTTTTTTCTGTTTAGTCTGGGCTCAAATCAGCATAGAATTGGAAAGCAGAGCAAAGCCTTTTTGATATGATGTGAGGCAGGCAACTGCGTGCACACACTTGAGTAATGTGTAGTGAGATTTTGTGACCTACAGATTTTGTTCTCATACAACTGTTCTTCCAGTCTCAGCTGGGATTGTCTGGTTCCAGTAGTCTGGCAAGAGCCCCCTCCATACCCAGCTGTGCCAGTACAACCTGGCAGAAAGATGGCTCTCCATTCTCAAATTTTCCAGTTGTAGAAAATTTTGCCTGAACTTCCCACTTGCTTTCTTACCGTCAGTCAAAACTCCTGTTGATGGCATCTTAAGTAGTAAATTGGTCAACTCTTCCCAAACTCTGTTACCATCTCAGGTGCAAACTAATTGGTAGGGTTTCTAGTTAAGTTGGGATATAACATAATCTAATGAAGAGTGGGAATTACAGAATTTATTTCGGGTCCAATTTCAGTTCTGCTAGTGAACTATGTGGCTCTAGCTAAGTTATATAGCCTCTCAGTGCTTCTGTGTTCCCATCTGTGACAAGAGGCTATGAATATCTGTTAGTGTTAATGAGTTTTAAATTGAATTAGGTGGGGTAGGTAAGCGCTTATTGCAGGGGTTGGCACACAGGAGACATTTAATCATCATCATCAACATCATTATTATTTAAGCATAAAGCGTTTACATCTTTTAAAAACACTAAGGGAACTATACACGAAGTACTTAAATTTTCCTTTACCATTACTGACATAGGAACTTAATGCCCCTATTAATCTTTGCATAAACATGAGCTTATTGAAACTATTTCACACATTTAAGGAATGCCTTCAAATAAGTGGAATGGTTCACCTAATTACCGAAGTCCTTTCATTTTGAGCAGAACTGATTCACCCTTCTAGTATGCCTTGGAGATCTGTGAAATCCAAAAAAAAAAATAAAAAATAAAAAGGATGTTGGGGTGGAGTAGGCAATCTCAAAGCAGCCCAAACCTTCTAAGACAGAAACAAACAAACAAAAAAACTGTCTACAGAGTCCTCAAAAGAATGAAGACTGGCTCTGTTGAGATCCATCATGCACTGTTAACTAAACAGGAATGTTTCTTTAACATCTGTACTTTGGACCAGCGCACTTATTAAGGACGGTAGGAAAATTGTTCTTCCATGGAACTGACTTTTATAGTCCAGTTTTTATTGTCTTAACCTGCCTACTTGATTTTTCTTTTTTTTTTTTTTCCAGAAAAGTCTGGGTTTTCTTGTCAGATTAAGAAAGAGTAGCAGTATAGTTTGGTAAACTCATATTTGCCCTACGTTATGAAGATCACTGTAATAATGGCTGAAGTTGGCAGTCAAAATTCAGTTCAATTGAGTGAGCATTTATCATATGCCTTTTTATATGCAGATGCCACATTAGAGCCTCCAGGGGGTGCAAGGCTGACCAAGAGTTGGTTTCTGTCCTCAAAGCAATTACAAATGAAGAGGGACAATTCCAGGAGAAATTGCATGAGCAAAAGCATAAGGGAGGCAATGAGGATTTGCAAGATGTTCAGAGAATAGAGCTGGAGGAGATGATTTGTTTTGGGAAGAATGAAGTTGCAGAAGGAAGGCCAGGGACCTGAATGAGGGCTTAGCTATAATTATTTTGCATGCTATTTTCTATTTGATAATTGATCTAATACACCAAGTGTCAGTTTTCATTGAACAAAACACTGAAATAGTGGTGCTCAAATGAGATGAAGTTAGTGTTAAATAGCTTTTGGTATGTGTGTCTGTTAGTTATCGCAGTATTAAATTTACTTGTCTGACATATCATTATTAATTAGTGATGGAAGCATTCTAAAACTTCTAATGAAAAGCTTCACAGATTGACAATTCAAAACTCAGGCCTCTCTCTGTCTCTAAATTTAAACTGCTTTTTCCCCTTGTAACATTTGCTTCACATCTGTAAATCTTTAACCAACTCAAAGTAGATGGGTTACATCATTGTATTTCCATTGCATAGGATTTAAAAGAAATGATTTTGACCACAGACAGTTTGTGAGGATGACATGGAGCTCTGATTTTTAGGAATCATTTAGCCTTTGATAGTTACTAAGAGGGCTTTCCTGGTGGCTCAGTTGTAAAGAAACTGCCTGCCAATGCAGGAGACCTGGGTTTGGTCCCTGATGGGGAAGATCCCCTGGAGAAGGAAATGGCAACCCACTCCTGTATTTTTGCCTGGGAATTCCCATGGTCGGGGGAGGCTGGCGAGCTACAGTCCATGGGGTCGCAAAAGAGTCGGACACGACCTAGCGACTAAACAGCAACAACAGATTACTAAGAGTTTCTGAGAGGACCAGTCCACAGGCAAAATAAAATCTTTATTAAAAAGGTAACCTAAATGTTAAACTCCTGGAGAAAATGTGGTAGGTCACATACTGATTCCAAGGTCCAACCCAGGGCATCCTTTATTATTCAACTGTTTGCTTTCCTGTCTTCATTCTCCCTGAGATGGTGATCCCTGTTTTCTGGACTCCCTAGCAATTTGGATAGAAGCCCCGGCAGCTTTGGGGTTAGGTAGCCCTCAGGCTTTAGGTATTTTTTTAGACACTTGTCCTAAGATCAGAACTAACATCATAATATCTATGAGAAGTCCCTGTCCACCATTAAAAAAAAGAAAAAGATCTCAAGTTAGGCAAAACTATATGGGGAAAAGTAGAATGAGCTCTCATTTGCTAATGGCTTCATAAGTCTGGTCCAAGTCATAATCTGTCCTTTTATTTTATTTTTTTACTATTATTATTTTTTTCATTTGTTTTTATTAGTTGGAGGCTAATTACTTTACAGTATTGTAGTGGTTTTTGCTGTACATTGACATGAATCAGCCATGGATTTACATGTATTCCCCATCCCGATCCCCCCTCCTGCCTCCCTCCCCATCCCATCCCTCTGGGTCTTCCCAGTGCACCAGCCCTGAGCACTTGTCTCATGCATCCAACCTGGGCTGGTGATCTGTTTCACCTTGATAGTATACTTGTTCCAAAACAACAAAGCAAATGGCAATGGGACCATTCTTATCAATTATTACCTTAAATGTAAATGGGTTGAATGCCCCAACCAAAAGACAAAGACTGGCTGAATGGATACAAAAGCAAGACCCCTATATATGCTGTCTACAAGAGACCCACCTCAAAACAAGGGACACATACAGACTGAAAGTGAAGGGCTGGAAAAAAATATTTCACACAAACGGAGACCAAAAGAAAGCAGGGGTTGCAGTACTCATATCAAATAATCTGTCCTTTTAGAGAATAGGTTTTCAACTATATGCTCTACTGTATAAGAATGGACAGATTTCTTTCCCCCTTTTCTAAAAATTTTTTTATTTATTTGTGGCTGTGCTGTGTCTTCGTTGCAGCATGCGGGCTTTCTCTAGTTGCAGCGAGCAGGGCCTCCTCTTGTCGCAGTGCATGGGTCTCCCATTGAGCTGGCTTCGCTTGTGTCCCACAGGCTCTGGGCGCTTGGGCTTCGGCAGTTGCCGCACCCAGGCTCAGTAGTTGTGGCACATGGGCTTAGTTGCGCTTTGGCATGTGGAATCTTCCGGTCTAGGGATCAAACCCATATCCTCTGCATTGGCAGGTAGATTCTTATCCACTATACCACCAGTAACGTTCCCTTTTACCCTTATGTCAACTCAGATCTGCCTTTGAGCTCCTATCCTGTCGGGAATGGTGGCACATTTGACCTTTAGTGTTGTCTGCCCTCTGCTCCACCAGATTGTACGCAACTCCGGGGCGTTTATGGCTTCACCAGAATGTCAGGGAAGCTCCTCCAGTCTCACTGATGACCCCTGTGATGCCTGTTGTCCACGATCCTTCCAAGAGGAACAACTGTGCTACTTTTGTTTCAAACTTGGGGACGTGAAAATCATTACTTTTGACTTAGGGCTCAGTGTCCTTGAGTGACTGCATAGCAGTGACCTGAATTTAGCTGCCTTCTCCAGTTACCGCTATAGAGCCATGCTATCCCTTGTCCTCTTAAGACCCTGGTGTGATATCTTCAATGAAGTCACTTCTCTGCTGTCTGCACAACAAAACACTTGAATTGAGAAATCTAAAGCAGATGTCACCAATCCCTGGGCCATGGACTGGTATCAGTCCATGACTGGTTAGGAACTGGGCCATACAGCAGGGGCAGTGGGCGAGTGTGTGAAGTTTCATCTGTATTTACAACTGCTCCCCACTGCTTGCATTTCCCCCATCCTTGGAAAAATTGTCTTCCATGAAACTGGTCCCTGGTGCCGAAAAGGTTAAGGCCTGCTGATCTAAAGGATCTGGCTACCTGCTTGGTAACATGGAAAGAAAATGGAACGGCGGTCTGATATGATTAAATATAGGTAAAATATCTTGCCTCATTCTCATTGAAGGAGGTAGGATTCTTAGTGAGACCCACTTTCTCTTTTAAATTTTTTCTTTACTAGGTTGCCTTACCTTCAGTATTTTTATAGATCCTCAGTGTTTTCTACATCTTAAAGCTACTTCAGATCTCTACTAAAAATTTTTTTGCCATTTCTTCCCCTCAATGTCTTCTTTTTGAATAATGATAATCACTAATTGCACAATATTTAACTCTTCTGTTGTGTGTATGCTCATGCAGTATATTTCTAGAGAAGAGACAACTTTACAGTTGTTGGTCATAAACATATGTTTTCCAGAGGAGGCGAGTGAGGGTGAGCAACCATTTTACTTCTTTCCTTTTCCTGTTGAGTTGCCACTTCTGAGTTAAACTTACTGGGGTTTTGCAACTTCTCTCTCCCTGTTCTCTTCCGTTCTACACAAGTCCAAGTTCTTCTGGTGCACAGAAAACCCAAGGTCATGATCACTTTTGTTTTGGACTGGAATGTCTGCTATCAATTCTATGGTTGCTTGGTAGTCATTAGAGTTGTTTCACCTCAATACTGGCAGGTGGTAGGATTACACTATCTTAATTTTGTAGTTAGGCCTGGCCGTGACTTGTTTTGACTAATGAAATGTGAGCTAAAGTGATGTGTGTCACTTCCAGGGGTAACTTTACCAACTGGTGCATGATAATTTTTGTTGCCCCATATCGTGCTGTGGCTCATCAAGGAAACCTGTTTCAAGATGGACCTCCCTTTCATCTCATCCTTGAGTGATTGGGATGACCAGAATTCCAAAGTCAGTTCACACTGGGCATGAAAGAGGGAGTGAGAAACAGATTTGTGCTGTGTTTAGTCACTGTGATTTTAGTGTATTAGTTGTGGAGTCATGTCTGACTCTTTGTGACCTCGTGGACTGTAGCCCGCCACGCTCCTTTGTCCATGGGATTCTCCAAGCAAGAATACTGGGGGTGGGTGGCCATTCCCTTCTCCAGAGGATCTTCCCCACCCACAAATCGAACCCACATCTCTTGCATCTCTTGCATTGGCAGGCAGGTTCTTTATCATCTGAATCAGTAGACACTGAGATTTTGGGGTTGATTTTTACTGAAGCATAACCTGGCTCATACTGACTGACACAATCTTCTTTAACAGTGGATTATCTGTCCTAGATTGTTTAGAGTGGAATATCTAAGAGAGATAAAATAAATAGATCTTGTCTTACTGATATCCACACACTCTTCAGTTTGAAATAAAACAAACAAAAAAAAAACCTTAAGAGTGTCTTTGCTTCTTTCCTTGGTCTTTCAAAGATTCCGTTTCCATCTGAACTAATGTGGGCGGGATGAAAAAAGATTGAGTGGGGTGGACAGTCCCTTTGTGCCACGATGGGTTTGGATGCCCCTAGTCTCCATTTTCCTAAAGCTTCATACTTCTCAAATGATATGTAGACTTTAAACCATGTACTTTATTTCTATCTTTTGATAAGTCTTTTGGTGACTCCAAGATTTTAATCTCAGGAATGCCAGTGATCTGAGATCAAAACTGAGAGCATTTCGAATGTGGGTGCTCTGTCTGTGTTAAACAGAAACTTCAGGTATAGAATGGCACACACTGCATGCTCCTCATTCAGTCTTCAGTTCAGTCAGTTCAGTCGCTCAGTTGTGTCCGACTCTTTGTGACCCCGTGGACTGCTGCACGCCAGGCCTCCCTGTCCATCACCAACTCCCGGAGCTTACTCAAACTCATGTTCAATGAGTCAGTGATGCCATCCAAGCATCCAATCCTCTGTCATCCCCTTCTCTTCCCGCCTTCAATCTTTCCCATCATCAGGGTCTTTTCAAATGAGTCCTTCACATCAGGTGGCCAAAGTGTTGGAGTTACAGCTTCACCATCAGTCCTTCCAATGAATATTCAGGACTGATCTCCTTTAGGATGGACTGGTTGGATCTCCTTGCTGTCCAAGGGACTCTTGAGAGTCTTCTCCAACACCACAGTTCAAAAGCATCAATTCTTTGGCGCCCAGCTTTCTTTGTAGTCCAACTCTCACATCCATAGATGACTACTGGAAAAACCACAGCTTTGACTAAATGGACCTTTGTTGGCAAAGTAATGTCTCTGCTTTTTAATAAGCTGCCTAGTTTGGTCTTTTAATTTCATGGCTGCAATCACCATCTGCAGTGATTTTGGTGCCCCCCAAAATAAAGTCTGTCACTGTTTCCAGTTTCCCTGTCTATTTGCCTTGAAGTGATGGGACCAGATGCCATGATCTTAAGTTTTCTGAATGTTGAGTTTTAAGCCAACTTTTTCACTCTCCTCTTTCACTTTCATCAAGAGGCTCTTTAGTTCTTCTTCACTTTCTGCCATAAGGGTGATGTCATCTGCATACCTGAGGTTATCGATATTTCTTCCAGCAATCTTGATTCCAGTTTATCCTTCATCCAGCCCAGCATTTCTCATGATGTACTCTGTGTATAAGTTAAATAAGCAGGGTGACAATATACAGCCAATATACATTCAGTCTTATAAACTTATTAATGGCCTAATATGTACTAGTGTCTTGTATGGATGTGAGAGTTGGACTATAAAGAAAGCTGAGCTGCGAATAATTGATGTTTTGAACTGTGGTGTTGGAGAAGCCTCTCAAGAGTCCCTTGGACAGCAAGGAGATCCAACCAGTCCATGCTAAAGGAAATCAGTCCTGAATATTCATTGGAAGGACTGATGTTGAAGCTGAAACTCCAGTACTTTGGACACCTGATGCGAAGAGATGACCCATTTGAAAAGACCCTGATGGTGGGAAAGATTGAAGGTGGGAAGAGAAGGGGACGACAGAGGATAAGACAGTTGGATGGCATCACTGACTCAATAGACATGAGTTTGAGTAAGCTCCAGGAGTTAGTGATGGAAAGGGAGGCCTGGCGTGCTGCAGTCCATGGGGTCGCAAAGAGTCAGACACAATTGAGCAACTGAACTGAACTGAACTGATGTGCTAGTGCCATTGCTAATCATAATCCGTGATAAGTGCTCTGAATAAAAGTTACACAGGGATATAAAGGCATGTATTGGGGAGAACTGATCTGTTTGGGAGCATCAGAAGGTGTCTTGAGGAAGCAACATTGGCATTGAGAGCTGAAAGATGAGTTGCATTTGGCCAGGAAAATGATGGGAAGGAGTTAGGATCCAAGGGTTTCTGCTGAGTAAGTAGCACTATCCTTGTGAGGAATCTGAGGCTGGAGCATGCGTGCTTGCTAGCTCAGTCCTATCTGACTGTGACGCTATGGACTGTAGCCTGCCAGGCTCTTCTGTCCATGGGATTCTCCAGGCAAGAATATTGGAGTGGGTTGCCATACCCTCCTCCAAGGGATCTTCCCAACCCAGGGATCGAACCTGAGTCTCTTATGTCTCCTACATTGGCAGGCAGGTTCTTTACCACTAGTGCCACTTGGGAAGTCCATTGACAACATGAGATTTGGGCTTATGACTGGATTTAAGTTTGTTCATTTAGTTATTTATTCATTCAGCTTTACCATAGGAATTACAGAGCAAAGTGTTGAATCAGCTCTGTGTGTGTGTGTGTGTGTGTGTGTGTGAAAGTCGCTCAGTTGTTTCCGACTCTTTGCGACCCCATGGACTGTAGCCCGCCAGGCTCTTCTGTCCATGGGATTCTCCAGGCAAGAATACTGGAGTGGGTAGACATTCCCTTCTCCAGGGGATCTTCCCAACCCAGGAATCAAACTCAGGCCTCCCACACTGCAGGCAGATTCTTTACCGTTTGAGCCACCCGGGAAGTCCTATAGATGCTAACTCAGTTGGGGTTATCTTTATAAAAGTCAGAGAAAGGGCAGGGAAATTGTCTCCAACATGCTTAGTCGTCTGTGGCTTGCTTTGATGTGGCAGCTAAAGTGTTGGTCCTGGGATAGGTTTTACGTTATCTGAATTTATTGGACCAAGGCTAAGACATATAATAGTAAACCTTGTCTTTTTAATATATTCCCCAGGGATAGGCTATAATCCTAAAATATTGATTCACTAACCAGACTAATCAGGGACTTTACATAGTTGCAAACAGAAAATATGTTCAGATGTGGATTGGTAGTACAGTTTCCAGAAGAAGGCCATAAGTTTATTTTTCCAGTTTTATTGAGGTATATTTGACACATAATATCAGCTAACTTCTAAGGTGTAAAATATCAGAATTTGATACATGTATATATTGTGAAAGGGTCACCACAATAACTTATATCACCTCGTATAGTTAACGTATCACTACATATAGTTAGAATTTTTATTTTTGCTTATGATAAGAACTTTAAAGATCTAGTCTTTTAGCAACTTTCAAATGTACAATACCATATTGTTGACTGAATCAGGCCACTACTTCATATTAAACTATAACACTCAGGCTCATACAAGCTCTCCTTGACGTTTTGGTAGCAGCTGAATCATAGTTTAAAATAGTCTGAACTTAACCTCTGAGCTTTTATGGTAGGAAGCAATTCAACATTGGCAGGAAGCTGAATTGAATGCCCTATAGATCATTTCCACATATGAGTTTCCGTTGTTCCAAACAAATCCATATTCATTCCAATGATTTCCCCTTCATTCATTGCAAATTCCCGAGCAGAAAAGATTAGATTCAAGTTTCCTCTCATAAATTACACAGTTTTAACTCAGTAAATTTGCATAAGCCTTGAATACCAAAGTTCCTACTACTGGTTGAAAAAGACATAGCATTTATGTATCGCATTATCTATTCATAGATTTTCAAATTATGAATTATCTGACTTTTGTAGAATATAACTATGAGGAAGGTCAGCTTCAATTCCCACAGCAGAGATAGAGCCAGAAGGGTTATTCTACTTAATGAGCCTGAGACCCATGAATTCGAGCCCAGGAAGAACAAGGAGAGTCGAGGAACAGAACAGTATCCCAGTGGAGCCAAATTTAAAACAAAATAATCCTTTGGAGGAGTGTCTGGACATGAAGCCTTGTGTTAAGCACAGGATCCAAGCCATCCACTCATGTTCACTTCATACCAAGCCTGATATTTGATATCCTGAATTGATGATAAATTCCTCGAGGGGACTCTGGGGAGCCTTGCCTGAAGATGGGCCAGACTCAGGGCATTTGGCTGTGTGTGCCTGGCAGAGTGCTGACAGGTTCATGGTTCCTGTCCTCTTGTCTTCACCTTACGGTGCTTCACTCTTGTTGCTTCTGCCCTTCAGGTGTTCTCATTCCTCTCTTCCTTGTGCTTTTCATTTCCCCAGTCAAATGTAAATAAATGGCTTTCTTGCCTTTATTCAGTCACCTTCCGTCTTCTGAAATAATGTCTCTCATCTTCTGATCAGACCGTATCACTCCTTCTTAGACCTTCCTGAATTTTCTCTCCTTCAAAAAACCTTTTATGACTGCCATTCAGCCTGCCCCTGCTTTCCCTTTTCTCTGAATATCTATTGTTCTTATAATCAAGGGCTTCCCTGGTGGCTCAGAGGTTAAAGCATCTGCCTGCAATGTGGGAGACCTGGGTTTGATCCCTGGGTTGGAAAGATCCCCTGGAGAAGGAAATGGCAACCCACTCCAGTATTCTTGCCTGGAAAAATCCCATGGACGGAGGAGCCTGGTGGGCTATACTCCACGGGGGAAGCAAAAGAGTTGGACACGACTGAGCGACTTCACTTATAATCAAAGCACAAAATTTCCTGCCTAAATGTTCTGAATTTTTTTAAATGAGGTCTGTTGTATCTCTTAAATGAGCTATAAGCTTTCTTAAGACAGAGTCCTTGTCCTAGACATTTTTCTCTTGTTGAGCAGGCTTCAGATGGGCATGAAACAGGTACTAAAAACCTATTGACTAATTAAATTGTTTTCTCTTTTCTTCTTGTCAGGATTGTGTTGTATGATTTGAGGTTTTTAGTTCAGCTGCTTTTGGGAAAATTTTACTGTTATAGCATGGGTCTTGACAAATGCATTAAAATAAAACACTTTGCAAATGAATTTTAGTAATAATGACAAGTGAATTCTGAGTTTTCTCCATCACCAGTTTCCTGAGTATTCATTGCACTTATGTTAAATCACACCATTTTCTAAAATAATAACTAATAATTATATATATTTCAGGGTTCAGGTGATTTTCATGTCTATTTTAACAGTGCAGCTTAGGGTCACTTATGTAATCTGTTCCAAGTGGAGGAATATCTTAGATTTACAAAAAATTTTTCTTTAATAAAAAGAAGTTAAAGAAGATAAATCCTTAATTCTATAACATATTTAGATTTTAATGTATATCCACAGTGATTACTAAGTTAATAATTTCTGTTATCTGTTTCAACATTTACTTTTATCCTCTCCAGCTTATATTGGTAATTTCCATGAATTACTGATTTGCTAGGCAAAATATTACTCTGTTGACCATTGAGAGGAAAATTATATTTCTCTAAAATTCCTGATGAAATGAATTTAAGGATATGAAAAATGTGAAATTAATTTGGTCCTTTAAATAGGAAGACAGATGTTTGGTTACTTGGAATGCTCTAAAACTTATTTTCGAAGTAATGTGTGTTTATGTAGAAAATTTAAAAATATCTCCCCAAAAATTATCAATTAGCCTTTTATTAACATTTTAGTGTCCCTAGTTTTTTTAAACAAGCATTTTACCATAAAGTACAGTTGATATTTTTGTCCTTAGTATACATGGAAATAAAGATAAATGCAAATATTTATAAAATTTTTTAAGCTTGTAAAAATATGAGCATATTTTATTAGCTTTTTAAGTTTTTGCTCTGATGAGTTGTAATACAAAGCTTAGCTTCTTGAGTTACAGAGTTTTAACTTTTACTACTATGTCTAGATGGAAAGTTGCTGATTCTGACCTTGAGGGTGATTAATTTTTAAAAAATACCTTGAAGCCTTCTGGGTAAATTGGCTAGAATGTATGCTGCAGTTAGAATTAGAGACACAGTGAATTTTCTCCTTCAAATTTTCAGTGAATTTTAAGTGTTTGAAAAACATGCCAGATTGACAGATTATGTTAACTCAAAGATATCATAAACACTGATAAGTACAGAGAAAACCTCTCTGCTTTGAACACACCCAGATATCATAGCAAGAACTTTTATAAAGCACAAGACACATATGGGAGAAGTGTATGAGGAAAAAATATTCACAAACAACAAAGAATTAAGGTTAGTCAATTATATAAAAATTATGGTATAGCAGACTATTGGTAATTCTTGCTTTTGTTCTTGAATGATCATGTGTACAGTTTTGAGGAACACTTATTTCTGGAAATCCATGCATATGTTGGAGGTGGGTTAGAAACAAATATTCACATCACCAGGAAAATTAGGTGTCAGGATCAAACTACAAATTCATTTAGATTGATGTGTACATGTCTACAGCATTTTGCCATGTAAGGGAACCGTATGAGCAAAGGTGACTCAAAATCCAAGACTTTCTTGGTGGCACAGTGGATAAGAATCCGCCTGCCAGTGCAGGGAACATGGGTTCGATCCTTGGTCTGGGAAGATCCCATGTTCAGCTAAGCAGCTAAGCTTGTGCACCACAACTACTGAACCCACACTTTAGAGCCTGTGTTCTGCAACAAGAGAAGCCTCCCACAATAAGTCCATACATTGCAACTAGAGAGTAGCTGCCATTTGCTGCAACTAGAGAAAGCCCACATGTAGCAACAAAGACCCGGTGCTTCCAACAAGAGAAGCCTCCCACAATAAGTCCATACATTGCAACTAGAGAGTAGCTGCCATTTGCTGCAACTAGAGAAAGCCCACATGTAGCAACAAAGACCCGGTGCTTCCAAAAATAATTAATGAATTAAAAATATTTAAAAAACAAAATAAAAAAATTCAAATCATGTTGCTATTATAAAGTGAGTCTCCAGAATCATCTCTGTAGAACACCTCCTTCAACTATGTGTGACTAATATATTATAATAAAACATTTTGCAGACATACATTTCTAAGGTTTTCTTGTTTCCAGTTCTCTGTGGTAGACCCAGTTGATAGATGCATGTTAGTTCCTGAACTAAGGGGAGAAATTTACTCTCTCACTCACCCGATATTTCTGAAATGATTTATTCAACAAGTATGACTGAATGAATGAATGAACAAGGAAAGTAACCCTTTAGATTATGGCAGAATCACACATGTGACGGGGAAAGCTGTGTACAACCAGAAATGAAGCTTTGGTTGCAAAAGATATGGATCTCCTCAAGAACTGTCCAATAGTTATTCTTGATAATATTTTCAAGACACCTGGTCAGACTAGTCAGAAATACAATACAGAGAGCAGTTGTGTAGAGGGAAATGAGTGGGATAATTTGATAAGCTTTAATTATATCCCAGCACAGAGAAAAAGGTCTTTCACAACACTGATTACAAGAAGAGCAGAGGCGGAGCATAGAGTCTCATTTTTGCAACCCTGATGCAGTTCACCCTTCCTTTAGATCAAAATTTGCTTGGCCTCTACATAAAACCCAGCTGTGTCTCCACCCACTGGGGGAAGAGGGGAGTCAAGACAATTATGTTGCTAATCTCTCTAAAATGGACAAAATTGCAGAAATAGTTTTCTCATTTCCCCTTGAATTATCCAGATAGGGGGTCTAGAATGATTAAGTTTCTGAGGGCATCTCTCTCTCTCCTCTTCATGTTTGCATATGCAGGCTCTTTCCCCCATCTCTGCAGCTGACATTTGCCAACTGCTAAATCCTTTGAATTCTGTACCTTCACAGTTTGACCATGAGGTCACTGTATATATGTAGATCTGAGAAGTTCCATAGCTCAAACACATGCACACACACACTCATGAAATGGAGATCCAGTCCCACCATAATTCTGCTTTGATATACTCCATGTTGTAAAGGTGCCAGATGAAGAGCACAAACTTATATAAAATAGCCCAAGGTTTAGCAGAAGCCTAATGTAATCTTGTTTTTCTAAGTACATTCTCTGCTCTTTGGCAGGAATTTCCAGACCATGTTGTATATTTCTCATTGTAACCTCCATTAACACTTAACACATGTCTAGTCACATAGCTGTATTTTAATAAAGTATTTTTGGAATTGAAACCTCAGTTTGAATACATGCTGAGTCACTTCATTCATGTCTGACTCTTTGCGATCCTATGGACTATAGCCCACCAGGCTTCTCTGTTCATGGGATTCTCTAGGCAGAAAGCTGGAGTGGGTTGCCATGCTCTCCTCCAGGGGATCTTCCCGACCCAAGGATCAGACCCAGGTCTCCTATGTTGTAGGCAGATTCTTTACCCACTGAGCCACCTGGGAAGCCTGAAATCTCAGTTTAGTGCTTATTACTGTGGTGTAAGTCTTTAAGCAGAGTCTTTAACATGTTTTAAGCTCAGGTAGAGATGATCGTATGCTGTCTTAGTCCATTTCAGCTGCTATAATCAAATCTCAGGGCTTCCATGGTGGCTCAAGAAATCTGCCTGCCATTTCAGGAGATGTGGGTTTGATCCCAGGGCTGGGAAGATCCTCTGAAGAAGGAAAGGGCAACCCACTGCAGTATTCTTAACCTGGAGAACCCCATAAACAGAAGAGCCTGGTGTGCCACAGTCCATGGAGTAGCAAAGAGTCAGACACAACTCAGTGACTGAACAATCAACACCACCACCAAATTTCACAGCCTGGGTGGCTTACAAACAGCAGAAGTTTATTTCTTATAGTTCTGGAGGCTGGAAGTCCAAGATTAGGGTGTCAGCACGGTAGGGTTCTGCTGAAAGTCCTCTTCCTGGTGGCAGACTGCCTACTTCTCACTGTGTTCTCACATGGTGGAAAGAGCAAGGAAATTCTCAGGAGTCTCTCTCATAAGGGCACTAATCCCTTTACAAGGGCTGCACCCTCATGACCTCAGTACTGCCCAAAGGCCCCACCTGCTAATGTCATCATTTTAGGGATTAGGCGTGTGAATTTTGGGGGAGTGCCCAAACATTGAATCTGTAGCACGTGGTTTTCAGAGAACTACTTAGCTTAATCTCTTCGTGCTGTGGGGAGGGCAGCAGAAGAGATTGGATGGTTCTAATAATGTACTGATTTTTAAAATTACTCCTCTGTGAATATTCCTTTAACTTTTATTTTGAGAAGTAACTGAATAAGATGTGAGAGGAGGATACAGAAAGAGAACCAGTTGTGGCAGTTCTCAGCTTTTCTAAAATAATCCCCAGAAAATCAGTTTTGGCTTGAAACTCACATTCACCTCTTAGCAAAAGAAAAAAAAAAAAACCCCAAACCTAAAAAACCTTGAGGTCAATCAAACATAGTCTCCTTGGAAGGAAGGCAGGGTTATCAGGCTGTTAACCTCCTCTAACCTCCCACCTTCTGAGTTTATTCTTTCCGTCTATAAGCAGTTGGCTTTGAGAAGAGTCAAGATAAAAACAAATTTCCTCACCTCATTCCTGTCCAGTGACACGTTGTGACTTCATAAATGGGTACTATGTACAGTTGCCTGGCCTGGGAACCAGCTTAGGGCAGAATCTGTGATGTGAAAAGTTTGGATCAAGAGTTTGGCTTCAGGACATGGCTGAGCCACACACTACAGTGTAATTGAAATATCCTGGAATCCATCTCTGTCCCTTCTAACCTTTACAGATGACTTTTTGAAGGCATGCAATTCAGAGATGAAAAACTCGAAACTGCTTGAATTGTAATTATTTTCTTCTTTCTTTCTGAGTTCTGCCTGCGAAAAGACAGACTTAGAAAGAGTTTGTATTCTAGACACTCTCCACAATGAATGTGGCTGAAGAAGCTGTGTCCTCGGACTTCTGCAGGTTAACTTCTCAGCAACAGGTAATTAGAAACTACCCACCAAAAAGCCACAAAGTTGCACTCCCTGATGTCTCAGATGGTAAAGAATCTGCCTGCAATGCAGAAGACGTGGGTTTGATCCTGAGTTGGGAATATCCCCTGAAGAAGGGAATGGCTACCCACTCTAGTATTCTTGTCTGGAGAATTCCATGGACAGAGGAGCCTGATGGGCTACAGTCCATGGAGTTGCAAAGTTGGACATGACTGAGCTACTAACACTTTCTCTTTTCTTTCTTCTTTATAAAATTTTACCGTGTTAATCCTTAATCATAATTCTGCTATTAAAATGTATTGGTCTGAATCTACATTAGCCTCCCGTGGGACTTAGAAGCAATTACATTTAAAAATGGAATTGTGGTCCACACATAAACAGGAATGATCTTTAAAGCAAATTAAACAAAGGCTCTAATTACAAATCCATTTAATTTACAGACAGAATTAACCTTTGGTTCACTGATGTAAACTAATATGCAGAGAAACAATAATCCACTATTTGATAACAGGAACAAAGTATTTTTTATAAGCTGCAGGGCTGATATTTGATCATAGTTTTCCGTATCGTTTCACCTTTTGAATTTTAAAAGGGTTGAGGAGAAATTAGTCTGAGCAGAGAAGAGAATGAGTTCTAAGTTAGTTTCAGGTTACTCTTCCTTTTTTATTATGTCTGGAGATTATTTATATATAAAAGACCTCTTTATGATAAAGCATGTTTACAATGGGCCACCAGTCCTGACTTGTAACATTCATCCTGTCTGGCTAAACTGTGAAGCTGTTCACATAAAAAAGGTTCTGTGGCCAAAGATTTTAAGAGTGTATCAATCAGAATGTTGCTGGGAAAATAAGAGTGACCAAAAGTGGTGTTATGGCCTGAATTGTGTTCCCCCCAAATTCATATGTTGAAGCTTGAACCCCCAGTACCTCAGAATGTGACTGTATTTAGAGATGGGGTTTTAAAGAGCTTGTTGTTATTCAGGCACTAAATCATGTCCAACTCCTTTTGATCCCATGGACTACAGCATGCCAGGCTTCCCTGTCCTTTACTATCTCCCAGAGTTTGCTCAAACCTGTGTCCATTGAGTCAGTAATGCTATTTAACCATCTCATCCTCTGCTACCCCTGTTGTGTCTTGCCTTCAACTATTCCCAGCTTCAGGGTCTTTTCCAGTGAGTCAGCTCTGCATCAGGTGACCAAAGTGTGGGAATTTCAACTTCAGCATTAGTCATTCCAACGAATATTCAGGCTTGATTTCCTTTAGGTTTGACTGGTTTGATCTTGCTGTCGCAGAGACTTTCAAGAATATTCTCCAGCACCACAGTTTGAAAACATCAGTTCTTTGGCACTCAGCCTTCCTTATGGTCCAATGTTATGGTGGGTTATGAATCCCATTGGATGAATCCAATATGGCTGGTGTTCTTAAAAAAAGAGAAAATTTGGACATACAGGGGAGACCCCAGAGACGTGCGTGCACAGAGAGGCAGCAAGAGGGTGGCCATTTACAGGACAAGGAGAGAAGGCTCAGAAGAAACGTGTCCCGCTGGCATCTTTTTTTTTTTTTTTTGACTGCGGTGGGACTTTGTCGCTGTGCACGGACTTTCTCTAGTTGTGGCGAGTGGGTGCTACTCTCTAGTTGCGGTGCAGGGGCTTCTCATTGTGGTAGCTCCTCTTGTTGCAGAGCAGGGGATCTAGAGTGTGGGCTCAGTAGTTGTGGGGCACAGGCTTAGTTGCTGCACTGTGTGTGGGATCTTCCACGACCAGGGGTGAGCCTGTGTGCCCTGCATTGGCAGACGGATTCTTAACCACTGAACCACCAGGGAAATCCTACTACGAGCATCTCGATCTTGGATTTCCAGTCTCTGAAACTGGGAGAAAATAAATTCTATTTAAGCCACCCCATCTGTGATATTTTGTTAAGGCAGCCCTAGCAAATTAGTTAAAGTATTAAGGGAAGAAAAAGTTTTCTGTATAAGTTGGAGCTTACACAAATGTCAGTCAGGGAGAAGAGTGAAGACCTCAAGAGAATCAAAGGATCAGGAAGTCACTAATCACAATGGCGCAGAACGTGGGTTCTCAGAGTGCTGTCTGGGGACATACTGGCTTTCCTGAGACCTTCTCAGGGGTCCCAAAGACACCTTTTAAGAAGTCTGTGCATGCGTGCTTAGTCGCTTCAGTCGTGTCTGACTCTTTCTGACCCTATGGACTGTAGCCCGTCAGACTCCTGTCTCCATGGGATTCTCTAGGCCAGAATACTGGAATGGGTTGCCACGCCCTTCTCTTGGGGATCTTCTTGACCCAGGAATCAAACCTGCATCTGTCTCCTGTCTTGGCAGGTGGATTCCTTACCACTAGTACCACCTGAGAAGACTCAGGAAGTCTACAAGATCAAAATATCTTAATAACGCTCCTGAGATATATTTTCTTTTTTCTCTTTCAAGTCTCTCGTGAGGATATGGTGGGAAATTTCAGAGCCTACGTGACTTGAGATCGTATTGACATGGAATGTGTGTGTGTGTGTATATTTTGTGTTTTATTAATAAAAATGCCTCTTATTTTTTTAATATTTATAGATATATGATCCATGTATAGTAAAACTCTTTGGGGGTCTTCATTTGTTTTTAAAAGTGTAAGAGGACAAAGTTCTGAGACCAGACAGCTTGGAGCCTCAGACATGGAGCTTTGGTGAAAATGTGCAAGTTAGAGTTTGTAGGAGAATCCCAAAAGCTGTGTGTCAGGTTGTGTTTAGTCACTCCGTCATGTCTGACCCTTTGCGACCCCATAGACTGTAGCCCGCCAGGCTCCTTTGTTCATGGGGATTCTCCAGGCAAGAATACTAGAGTGGGTTGCCATGCCCTCCTCCAGGGGATCTTCCCAACCAGGGATCGAACTCTGGTCTCCCACATTGGAGGCAGATTCTTTACCGTCTGAGCCACCTCAGGTTACTGGAATGGAATTGCATTACTGGAAGGGGGTGTATTCATAGGGAAGGGTGTGGAAGCTGCTGCCTAACTGGGAACTGCAGTCAAGCATTTGGTCGTTGGCTTGGGATCTCCATCAGTGGGCAGGTTAGGGTCTTTTCAAATGAGTCAGTTCTTCACATCAGGTGGCCAAAGTATTGGAGTTTCAGCTTCAGCATCAGTCCTTCCAATAAATATTCAGGACCGACTTCCTTTAGGAGTACTGGTTGGATCTCCTTGCAGTCCAGGGGACTCTCAAGAGTTTTCTCCAACACCACAGTTCAAAACCATCAATTCTTTGGCGTTCAGCTTTCTTTATAGTCCAACTCTCACATCTGTACATGACTACTGGAAACCATAGCCTTGACCAAATAGACCTTTGTTGGCAAAGTTGTGTTTTTTAATATGCTGTCTAGGTTGGTCATAGCTTTTCTTCCAAGGAGTAAGCGTCTTTTAATTTCATGGCTGCAGTCACCATCTGCAGTGATTTTGCGGCCCCTCAAAATAAAGTCTGTCACTGTTTCCACTGTTTCCCATCTGTTTGCCTTGAAGTGAGGGGACCAGATGCCATGATCTTAGTTTTTTGAATGTTGAGTTTTAAGCCACCTTTTTCACTCTCCTCTTTCACTTTCATCAAGAAGCTCTTGAGTTATTCTTCACTTTCTGCCATAAGGGTGGTGCCATCTGCATATCTGAGGTTATTGATATTTCTCCCAGCAATCTTGATTCCAGCTTGTGCTTCATCCAGCCTAGCAGTTCTCATGATGTACTCTGCATATAAGTTAAATAAGCAGGGTGACAATATACAGCTTTGATGTACTCCTTGCCCTATTTGGAACCAGTCTGTTGTTCCATGTCCAGTTCTAACTATTGCTTCCTGACCTGCATACAGATTTCTTAAGAGACAGGTCAGGTGGTCTGGTATTCCCATCTCTTTTAGAATTTTCCCCAGTTTATTCTGATCTACACAGTGAAAGGCTTTGGCATAGTCAATAAAGCAGAAATAGATATTTTTCTGGAACTGTCTTGCTTTTTTGATGATCCACGGGATGCTGGCAATTTGATCTTGGTTCCTCTGCCTTTTCTAAATCCAGCTTGAACATCTGGAAGTTCACGGTTCACATATTATTGAAGCCTGGCTTGGAGGATTTTAAGCATTATTTTAGTAGGAGGCTAATTACTTTACAGTACTGTAGTGGTTTTTGCCATACATTGACATTAATCAGCCATGGATTTACATGTATTCCCCATCCTGAACCCCCCTTCCTGTGTGGTAGTTTGAGCATTCCTTGGCATTGCCTTTCTTTGGGATTGGGATGAAAACTGACCTTTTCCAGTCCCGTGGCCACTGCTGAGTTTTCCAAATTTGCTGGCATATTGAGTGCAGCACTTTCACAGCATCATCTCTTAGGATTTGAAATAGCTCAACTGGAATTCCATCACCTCCACTAGCTTTGTTCATAGTGATGCTTCCTAAGGTCCACTTGACTTCACATTCCAGGATGTCTGGCTCTAGGTGAGTGATCATACCATCATGATTATCTGTGTCATGAAGGTCTTTTTTGTACAGTTCTTCTGTGTATTCTTGCCCCCTCTTCGTAACATCTTCTGCTTCTGTTAGGTCCCTACCATTTCTGTCCTTTATTGAGCCCATCTTTGCATGAAATGTTTCCTTGGTATGTCTCATTTTCTTGAAGAGATCTCTAGTCTTTCCCATTCTATTGTTTCCCTCTATTTCTTTGCATTGATCACTGAGGAAGGCTTTCTTATTTCTCCTTGCTATTCTTTGAACTCTGCAATCAAATGGATATATCTTTCCTTTTCTCCTTTGCTTTTGGCTTCTCTTCTTTTCACAGCTATTTGTAAGGCCTCCTCAGACAGCCATTTTGCTTTTTGCATTTATTTTTCTTGCATATGGTCTTAATCCCTGTCTCCTGTACAGTGTCACAAACCTTTGTCCATAGTTCATCAGGCACTCTGTCTATCAGATCTACTCCCTTAAATCTATTTCTGACTTCCACTGTAAGGGATTTGATTTAGGTCATACCTGAATGGTCTAGTGGTTTTCCCTACTTCCTTCAATTTCAGTCTGAATTTGGCAATAAGGAGTTCATGATCTGAGCCACAGTCAGCTCCTGGTCTTGTTTTTACTGACTGTATAGAACCTCTCCATCTCTGGCTGCAAAGAATATAATCAATCTGATTTCGGTATTGACCATCTGGTGATGTCCATGTGTAGAGTCTGGTCTTGTGTTGTTGGAAGAGGGTGTTTGCTAAAACCAGTGCATTCTCTTGGCAAAACTCTATTAGCCTTTGCCTTGCTTCATTCTGTACCCCAAGGCCAAATTTGCCTGTTACTCCAGGTGTTTCTTGACTTCCTACTTTTGCATTCCAGTCCCCTATAATGAAAAGGACATCTTTTTCAGGTGTTAGTTCTAGAAGGTCTTGTAGGTCTTCATCAAACCGTTCAACTTCAGCTTCTTCAGAATTACTGCTCGGGGCATAGGCTTGGATTACCGTGATATTGAATGGTTTGCCTTGGAACCTAACAGAGATTATTCTGTCGTTTTTGAGATTGCATCCAAGTACTACATTTCGGGCACTTTTGTTGACTATGATGGCTACTTCATTTCTTCTAAGGGATTCCTGCCCACAGTAGTAGATACAATGGTCATCTGAGTTAAATTCACCCATTCTAGTCAACTTTAGTTTGCTGATTTGTAAAATGTCAATGTTCACTCTTGCCATCTCGTTTGACCACTTCCAATTTACCTTGATTCATGGACCTAACATTCCAGCTTCCTATGCAATATTGATCTTTATAGCATCGGACCTTGCTTCTATCACCAGTCCCATCCACAACTGGGTGTTGTTTTTGCTTTTGTTCCGTCTCTTCAGTCTTTATGGAGTTATTGCTACACTGATCTCCATGTGACATGAGAAAGTAAAATTTTTGCTAGTAGATCATTATGTTGCGAGTAATCGCTCACATCTGTGTTTCTTGATTCCCAGGCCATGAATCCTGGCTATGGTAGAAAGAGTACTGTATTTTGTTTGCTGAATCAGGGCATATATTGACTCCTAAAAGAAACATCCGAGTTCTAAAAGCTGGCATGATAACTGAGTCTTCAAGTCACTCCCCTATTCTATCAAGCCAACGTCTTCAGAATGATGGAGAATATGATGAAAGCAGGGAATCCTTTGATCAGGAACCTAATGCCACATTTCATTCACTGGACAGGGAGCCCTTTGGTCAGAAGTAATTTGGGTTGGAATACTGTGAGAGTGAATAAAGGATCTAGAATAACCTGGAGACTAGTTTTGTCAGAGGTATGTAAGGCAAGGCAGATCCATATGAAGAAATGAAACAGATTGATGTCTCTTCTGTGATGGGTCTCATTCAGTTAATCAGCGTACCTTCAGTTCTTCTTAGTTGCCACATTGAGAGCTCAGTGTTGGTATCTGCTGATCACCGGTCATGGTTGCAGGTTGGCCTTTCTGAGCCAAAGCCGTGTTGCTGAACTCAAATCTCCATTCCTGTTGCTCTTGTCATTCTGTGCTGGAGCCCATATGGCAATGACAAAAGTGACAGGAGTAAGTGACTGTCCTTCCCAATTAGGTCGTGTTTTCTGTTTGGTTCATAAGAGCCTTCTCTGCTCAAATTACAGTGAGCATTTACATGAGGCACAGATACTCTCACATGATTTGCCAATTCTGAGAGGTCTGTCCAGATAACTCTTCCCCTGACCTTGTTGTCATCAGTGTTAGAGTTGTGCTCTTTCCAAGTCTCCAGTCACCTAGAGAAATGGTTAGCCACTGCTCCTGAATAAGTATAGATCTGTACCTCTGGAAATCATTCCTTCCAGGCAAAATGAATGTATCCACTTCTCTGCCCAAAGGTGTGCCTCTTGGGATGGTTTCCTTTCACTGCTGTCCATCCCTGAATGGACTACAGTGCTCCAACCAGCCACTTGTAGGTTGTACCAGTATTTATACAGAACCATCTGTAGAACAGGCTCACATTTTTCATTTATCAGCTAACTGACCCCTATTTTCACAAAGTTGGTGGTTTAGAAAATACTAGTTCATGATCAGTGGCTCAGATAAATTGCTAGTTCATGTTCAAGCATTCAGTTTGTAGTAGGTCCCATAAGCAAGCTAGGGAGGATAGTTAAATGGAGAGTAGTTGTATGTAGAAACTGAAGTAAAGATTAATGGCTTCAAAATACCGAAGGCCTGTATTATGATTCACCTTTAATGACTACAGGCTTCCTACTGCATCTCTTTAAGCACCATTGGATCTACTGGGTCATATGGACCAAACAGTAGGGTAGCTTGCATGATAAGCTGTATCTGGTGCAGAGCCTTCTGTTCCTGTGACTCTCATTCAAAACAGATTATCTTATGGATTACTTGGTAGATGGGCCGGAGCAGTCTGTGCAAGTATGTGTGTACTGTTGTATCTGTTTTTTAGTAACAGCAGGTGCAAGGTCAGTAGCATATCCATCTTAGAGGGGCTATCTCAACATGCCCCAGCCTTTGAACCCCTGGAAATAATAGTAAGAATTCAGGTCTGTGTTTATTTGCTCCAGTTAGAAAAAAATAAAACATCTGGACCAGCAGTTGCAATAAAGCTGAAACCTGAATTATTGTTATTCCTTAAGAGCTATTTGTTTTCTCACAGTCCAGAGAGGTGGATTAAATGATTTGGTAGGAATTGGGGTTCCCTGGTGGCTCAGATAGTAAAGAATCTACCTGCGATGCAGGAGACCTGGGTTTGATCCCTGGATTGGGAAGATCACCTGAAGAAGGCAATGGCTACCCACTCCAATATTCTCACCGGGAGAATTCCATGGACAGAGGAGCTGGGCAGACTACAGTCTATGGAGTTGCAGGGAGTTGGACTTGACTGAGCGACTAACATTTTCACTTTTCTTTTTCACTTGGTAGGAATAATCATACTTCATT
The DNA here is from genome assembly GCF_910594005.1 of Cervus elaphus. Taxonomy (NCBI): domain Eukaryota; kingdom Metazoa; phylum Chordata; class Mammalia; order Artiodactyla; family Cervidae; genus Cervus; species Cervus elaphus. The sequence continues at coordinate 28,366,239 of NC_057836.1, read as the reverse complement.
CTTCAAGTCCTTGATGGTAGCACTAATTTTTGCAGTCCTTACAGAAATGTACTTTACTCTTTTTGCAGGTAGAAGTTATAGAAGATTTGAAAAAAAAATCGTGTGTGCTTAATTGCTTAGTCATGTCCAACTCTTTGTGACCCACGGAGTGTAGCCCACCAGCCTCCTCTGTCCATGGGATTTCCCAGGCAAGAATACTAGAGTGGGTTGCCATGCCCTCCTCCATGGGATCTTCCTGACCCAGGGATCAAATGTGTCTCTTGTGTTTCCTGCATTGCAGATAGATTCTTTATCCACTTAGCCATCGGGGCATTGCTTTTTAAAAAATAATTTTGTTTATTTATTTATTTTTTGTTGTTAGCGGTCCTGGGTTTTCATTGCTGTTCAGTCTTTCTCTAGTTGTGGTGAGTGGGGCTGTTCTTTGCTGTGGTGTGCAGGCTTCTCGTTGTGGAGCATGGGCTTTAGGGCACTCAGGTTTCAGTAGTTGCTCCCATGTTCTGGAGCACAGACTTGATAGCTGTGACACACGGGCTTAGTTGCCCTGAGGCATGTGGGAGTCTTCCCAGATCAGATTGAACCCGTGTCTCCTGCATTGGCAGGTGGATTCTTATCCACTGAGCCATCATGGAAAACACGTTATAGAAATTTTCACTTGCTCTTTCCCTTAATATTCCTTAGGGGATCAGTTTGGTATTAGTCTATTAGGGGTACCGTAACCTAACACCACAGACTAGGTAACTTAGACAGTAGGAATGTATTTTCTCACAGCTCTGGAGGCTGGATGTCCAATATCAAAGTGTTGGCTTTAGTTGGTTTCCCCGAGGGCTCTCCCTTCTTGGCCTGAGAATGGCCCCTTTCTTGCTCTGTCCTCACATGGCCTTTCTGTGTGCACATCATCTCTGCTGTCTCTCCTCATGTCCTAATCCCCTCTTCTTACAAAGATGTCAGTCAGATTGGAGGAGGGCCCGCTATAATGGCTTCATTTTCATTCAGTCACCTCTTTAGAGGCCTGTCTCCAAATACAGTCACATTCTGAGCTGCTGGGGTTTAGGGCTTCAATATAGAAACTTTGGGGAGACACAGTTCAGTTCTTAAGGCTTATTCTGTTAATTACATTCTGTGATTGGGGAAGTAGCCATGGAGAATCATTGAGATTCCTTTGGAAGGAATCCAAGCCAAAATTCCCACCTGATTTCTCTAATTCTGTGCTCTGACTAGTAGACCACGTTTGAGTTTGGGTCCCAGGAATTCATGTTGGATGTGAGCTACTGAACAGAAATCTCTGAAAAATGTGGGTAATTACTTTACCCATTGCACAATACTCTGGAAAATGGTTAATTGGGTAAATGGCTGTTGGTTACGTTGTTGTTGTTTTAGTCTTTAAGTTGTGTCTGACTCTTTGTGACCCCATGGAGTGTAGCCTGCCAGGTTTCTCTGTCCATGGGATTTCCCAGGCAGGAATACTGGAGGCAGTGGACATTTCCTTCTCCACGGGATCTTTCCCACCCAGGGATCAAACCCATGTCTCTTATATGTCTCCGGCAGTGGCAGGCAGATTCTTTACTACTGAGCCACTAGGGAAACCTGTTGGTCTCTTTAATAAAGTGTGAAAGGAAGATTTATAGCACACATTTTAAAAGGCTTGCAAGGATCTCCTTCATGGGGACCTGGCCTTTTCTTCATCAGTGGACTCTGGGTCTGGGAGCACTCTAAAGTCTGGAAATCAGTTGAGGACCCATAACTCTGTGGAGGTTATTGAAATCACACTTTTGCTCATCAGAACAAGACAAATCAAATTAAACTCTTGTCATCCTCCCATTGGTTCTCGTCCTAGTGACAGCATGATCCATTAGCCAACATGAAAGAACTCGGGGTGAGGGTACTTTCTGATGGCTTAGCTTTGCTGCCATTACAGTAAAATTCATTTCCATACATATTTTTATTCCCCAGGTTTCCATCACTGTAAACTGGAAAAACCTGATATTTTGGCATGTGTGGGACCTCTTACTGGGCCGTGCTTTGTCCTCAGTCCCATAGATCCTCCTAGGATCTGAGGCTGGTTATAAGTGTGGAAGCAATGAGAGGTCATGGAGATGGGTGTTGAAAGAGGACCGTCATTCCCCTGCAAGGTCACTTACATCAGCAAAGATCACTGCAGTATCTTCAGATAAGGGAAAACTGCTCTCTTTGCTCTCTTTGGAGAGGAGATGAAGAGCTATTTCTGTTAGAAGAGGGAGTTCAGCAGAATTCAGGTGTCTAAGACCTGCAGCTCCTTTCTATCTGCCCAAGTTTTCAGGACCCCATTATTTTCCCAGTCAATATCTTAACTTTAACATAAGAGATCTCTTAAAGCTATGAATTTAATTTGCATTGTAATTCAATCACCTGCAGATTCAGATTTGGGGTTTCGTTTTCAGAAATAAAAACCCTGCATGAAGAGGAGAGGAGGATTTCCTGCAGAAACATTATGTTTTTTGCCTTCTTACTTGAGTCAAGATGAGAGAATTTTAAACTCAGAGATGATCATTTTCTTTCTCCGAGCTCCACTGGTAGACAAAGAACTCCATAGTCTTTATTCTGTTTCTTTCCATGATGATGTTTGATGGATGGCAGCAATTTGGTCACCCAAGCCTTGACTTTGATAGGCATGCAATTATGGGTGACTTCAGGTGATAATTTAAGTGACTTTTGCCACTGGATATCATAGAATACTATTGTCTCGTTTACTAACAGCAACAGGGTCACTCATGCATTTCTTTATATCTAATCAAAACAGAGGGGAAAAACGTCAGATTAGTGTAATATCACTTGTATGTGGAATCTATAAAAATGGTATAGATGAACTTATTTGCAAAGCAAAAATACAAGCACAGACATAGAGAATAAACTTATGGTTACCCAGAGAGGAAGGTGGGATAGGATGAATTGAGAGATTGGCATTGACATATATACACTACTATGTATAAAATAGATAACTCATGATAATAGACTGTATGGCACAGGGAACTCTGCTCCATGCTCTGTGGTGACCTAAACAGAAAGGAAATCCAAAGAAGAGGGAATACATTTATACGTGTAACCGATTCACTTTGCTGCCCAGCAGAAACTAACTCACCATTGTAAAGCAACCATAATCCAATAAATAGCTAATTTTAAAAAAGTCAGAGTCCCCTCCCTATGATCTTGTTCTTCTGAAACCACTTTCAGTACTAAACTGGAACCAGCAGTAGTCACTCAGTAAACCAACCACTAAAATACCATGGGATTTACCGTAGAAATTAGCACTTACATACTTGCAGGAGGAACCAGGAAAGTGACAATCTGGATGAGCGGAATCAGAATCAGAAAAAGCCAGTAACACAAAAGCCAGAAGCTTTAGTGTTAATGTTTGGGTCAAAACTCATGGGAAAAATCCCCCAAGCGGAAAATCCCCCAAAGTGTCTGTTTTAAGCAACATTGCAAAGATGAGTTACACTGAAGGGGAATTTGAAGGGGGAGCTGGTGGAGAGGTTTGTAGAAGCTGCCGCCTCTGTGGGAAATGCAGTCGAGGATTTGGTGGTGGACTTGGGTTACTCTTGACTGACATAGCCAGAAGCTGGGAAAAGAGCTTAAAGCTGGAGCCCTTCAGGCACTTTTACCACCTCTGTCACTGAGGCTGGCTGGCCTTAGCCCTGGAAGTTATGGGAAGGCTATCCTGGGAGATGTCATTCCCAGCCTCAGGGGAAGTGATAACACCACACTGACAAAACGCAAGCCAGCATATAGGCAGACAGTGGAATGTGGCTACTCTGTGTCATCATTTTACAAATTAGCAAGCAATTTAATATAATAGACACAGTGTAATATTTGTTTTGTTCCCATTCATCAGGGTTGTCAAGAAGGGCAATACATTTGCAATTTGGACTCCTCACTCCATTACAGGATCCTAGAGATTTTACTCAGTTCTAAGACAATTTACCCTGTTCTCAGAAAAGAGATACCCTCTGTGGTCAGTTGTCTGGCTGCTCTCAGGGCAGGGTATAGGTTTCTCAGAGACAGGCACCTCTCAGTGCAAAGTTTTACCATGGGGACATCCATCTTCCTGGTGGCCATGTTTAGGAACTCTACACTTTTTTGATGAAAGTGAAAGAGGAGAGTGAAAAAGTTGGCTTAAAACTCAACATTCAGAAAACTAAGATCATGGCATCTGGTCCCATCACTTCATGGGAAATAGCTGGGGAAACAGTGGAAATAGTGGCTGACTTTATTTTTTGGGCTCCCAAATCACTGCAGATGGTGACTGCAACCATGAAATGAAAAGATGCTTACTCCTTAGAAGGAAAGTTATGACCAACCTAGATAGCATATTAAAAAGCAGAGACATTATTTTGCCAACAAAGGTCCGTCTAGTCAAGGCTATGATTTTTCCAGTGGTCATGTATGGAGGTGAGAGTTGGACTATAAAGAAAGCTGGGCGCCAAAGAATTGATGCTTTTGAACTGTGGTGTTGGAGAAGACTCTTGAGAGTCCCTTGGACTGCAAGGAGATCCAACCAGTCCATCCTAAAGGAGATCAGTCCTGGGTGTTCATTGGAAGGACTGATGTTGGAGCTGAAACTCCCAAGGCTTTGGCCACCTGACACGAAGAGCTGACTCATTGGAAAAGACCCTGATACTGGGAAAGATTGAGGGCAGGAGGAGAAGGGGACAACAGAGGGAGAAATGGTTGGATGGCATTGCCGACTCAATGGACATGGGTTTGGGTAGACTCCTGGAGTTGGTGATGGACAGGGAGGCCTGGCATGCTGCGGTTCATGGGGTCGCAAAGAGTCAGACACGACTGAGCAATTGAACTGAACTGAACACTTTTTTCCTATGTGAGTAACTGTTTGGGGCCATGCTTAGGAGGAGTTTTGTGCTCTCTGTTACAGGGAGTCTATACTTCTCTTCCCCAAACTTGTTTACGTCAAGAAGCTTCCTTCTTTAACCATACAACTCTATAGCGTCCAAAATGTCTTCTCTCCGGAGAAATTCAGCCTCATTCTTTTGAGAGACTTGAGTTTCCAAAACCAAAGAATATATACAACTGTCTTTATAGGCATCCTCTCCTTCTGTCAGCAACTCTTCTGATTCCCCCAAATTGGAAGGTTATCTTTCTCATCTGTTACTTTTTAAAAAATAAAACATAAGTGAATTTCCTAATCACTCTTCTTTTTAGTAAATAGTAATAAATATCTTATCTGTTGACTAAACTGAGAAGGTTATTTCAGCTAGATTTCTTAGAGTTTCTGTATTTGTTTTTTTTGCATACTAACCTTAGAAAACTTTGACAGACTTTGATAAAATTTGGAACACTTTTAAAGGTTATAGGAAAAAAATTTAAGTTTGATTTATGGTTTGATGGGGCTTCCCTGATGGCTCAGTGATAAAGAATCTACCTGCTAATGCAGGAGACATGAATTCAATTCCTGTATCGGGAAGATCCAGGATAGAAGATCCCCTGGAGAAGGAAATGGCAACTGACTTCAGTATTCTCTCTTGGGAAATCCCATGAACAGGGAAGCCTGATGGGTTACAGCCCATGGGATCACAAAAGAATTAGACCTGAGTTAGCAACTAAACAATAAGCATCAAGCAGTGGTTTGATCTTTGAGGATGAATTTTCAAACTAGCTTATATTTTGTAATGTGAAATGGATTTCAAAGATACTTGATATGTAGGCAGATATTATGATATTAAGTGATTGGTTTGTGAAACCTTCTAGTTTGTGATTTGAAATCATACAGACTCTCTTTTTTTTTTAAAAGCTGTGATGAACTCGTCTTTTTTAGAAAAGCATTTATTTAATTTTGACTGTGCTGGTTCTTCCTTGCTGCGTGTGGGCTTTTCTCTAGTTGGAGTAGGCAGGGCTTGCTTCACTGTGGTGAGTGGGCTTCTCATTGCAGTGGCTTCTCTTACTGCAGAGCATGAGCTCTAGGGTGTGCAAACTTCAGTAGTCATGGTGCAGGGGTTTAGTTGCTCTGTTCATGTGAGATATACCCGGACCAGGGATCAAACCCGTGTCCTCTGCATTGGCAGGCAGATTCTTAACTCCTGGACAACCGGGGAAATCCAGACTCTTTGGAGATACTGTATATATAATTGCGTGTGTGTGTGTGTATTTACCTTTGTGTTTACTCATATCAATATAAGGGAAATTACCTGTCATGGAACAGCACTAAATCTACTGCTTACAGTCTGGTTCAGCACAGAGCACTCTTGTATTTTGTCAGTATTACCACAAAAGACTCTCCAGATTTGATGTCACCACTGGGGAGTTTTGTATCCTCAGGCTCTGAACGAAGTGATAAATAAAAGAAGAGAATGACAGATGGAGGACACAGTATTATCTTCAATATTGACAGTGGCTTAGAGGATGTGGCTCCGGTTCTAGTTAGCAAAATGACCTTACTAGTTCTGAACCCCAGAATTAGAAAGGCTGATGCCAACAGACTCACGCAGTGTTGGACCAAGCCAGACACATTGCCTCCACCCCTGTCTGCCTCCACCCCCATCATAGGGTAGAGGACTCTAGACTTGTTTCAGGACAAGCTGCCTCCAAAAAAGGAAGAAAGAGAGAGCTGGGCTTAGCATACCCAGATTATTATTCCCAAATTCACCAAGAAGTTGAAGCTTTCCAGCCCCCTTAAGGTGGAGTGATTATGAGTGAAGCTAACAGGAACACTGAGTTGTCCTCTTAGCAAAGAAACCTAAAGACCAGGGAATAAATTTTATCTCCTAATACTATCAGATTGGGAGGATTATAAAGATAGTGAGAGACTTAATTCTTAGGTAGGTTGATAAGGGGTCTAGCCCTCGAAGAGGAAGGGCCCCAGGGCCCTTGAGGAGAAGAAAGGGACAGACTTTTTTTATATATTGCTTTGTCTTAGACATATAAGACATTTTTCTTAAATATCGAGTTGTAAAAAAGAATAAAAAAAAATATCGAGTTGTTAGGACAACAATCTTTAAGACTAACTTTCTTTAAGCCCAGAGCTCATGATTACACTGGTTTTCTAAAACCAGTTCAAGCTGGTTTTAGAAAAGGCAGAGGAACCAGAGATCAAATTGCCAACATCTGCTAGATCATTGAAAAAGCAAGAGAGTTCCAGAAAAATATCTATTTCTGCTTTATTGAGTATGCTAAAGCCTTTGACTGTGTGGATCACAATAAACTGTGGAAAATTCTGAAAGAGATGGGAATACCAGACCACCTGACCTGCCTCTTGAGAAATCTGTATGCAGGTCAGGAAGCAACAGTTAGAACTGGACATGGAACAACAGACTGGTTCGAAATAGGGAAAGGAGTACGTCAAGGCTGTATATTGTCACCCTGCTTATTTAACTTAAATGCAGAGTACCTCATGAGAAATGCTGGACTGGATGAAGCACAAGCTGGAATCAAGATTGCTGGGAGAAATATCAATAACCTCAGATATGCAGATGGCACCACCCTTATGGCGGAAAGTGAAGAAGAACTGAAGAGAAGACCTTTCTATTGTTGATAACTGAATAAAAAGGTATCTAAGGCCTTGATAAGACTAGGTGAGTGGGGCACTCTCCGTCCCCCTTCTGACATCTATGTGAGAAGCTTTCTCTATCCTTTTTAACTGTAATAAAACTTCTGCCATACAAAAGCTCTGAGTGATCAAGCTGGGTCTCTGATCCTGAAGCTAAATCTAATTCAGAAATCACGAATCCAAGATCATTCACCGTAAGCTGTCAGTAGCTGGGTGGTTGTTGTTCAGTTGCTAAATCATGTCTGACTCTTTGCAACTCCATGGACTGTAGCATGCCAGGCTTCTCTGTCCGTCACTATCTCCCAGAGTTTGCTCAAACTCATGTCCATTGGGTCAATGGTGCCATCCAACCATCTCATTCTCAGTCACCCCCTTCTCCTGCCCTCAATCTTTCCCAGAATTAGGATCTTTTCCAATGAGTTGGTTCTTTGCATCAGGTGGCCAAAGTTTTGGAGCTCCAGCTTTAACATCAGTCCTTCCAATGAATATTCAGAGTTGATTTCCTTTAGGATGGACTGATTTGATCTTGTTCTCCAAAGATATCTTTGTTGTTGTTCAGTCACTCAGTTGTATCCAACACTTTGTGACTCCATGGACTGCAACATGCCCGGCTTCCCTGTCCTTCACTATCTCCCAGGGTTTGCTCAAACTCATGTCCATTGAGTCAGTGATGCCATCCAACATCTCATCCTCGTCCAAAGGTAACCATGACTCATCAGATTGCTTCAGTCTATTCTTTTGTCTGATTCCTTTAGTCCCTGAGACTATTGGCTGCTAACCTGTTATAAAAATTCAGTGGGGGTTTGGTGTAGTAGGCATGTGTATGTTGGAAAAGGTGTCTGAATCTAAAGTATCCCCTCATCTACTTTCTGTTAGAAACTACTGACTTAGATTGCAAATATGCCAGTTTATATTCCCCTGTGGCTTTCATGAATCTTCAGTTTCTATTGCTCATCTAATTCTGACTCAGCACTTCATGGACCCTGCAGGTTTGCATATATTATACTTTTCTGGTCCTGGAGTTTCACCCTGGCCTCAAGCACACTGCTGTCCCTATGACAACCAAGCCTAGGAGGATGGAAATGAGGCATGGACACGCTAGGGAGAGAGTTGCTGCCTTTACAGCTGGCCCTGATTGGAAACAGAACAGTTGGCGGCTGTAACGCTCCAACGTCAGGTCAGTAGCTTGAAGCTCTGAGCTGCCACCAAACCAAAGGACTTCTCTGGACCGGGTTGGAGCACACCAAAGAGGAAAGGATGAGATTTCAAAGGGCATATGAGAAGGACATTTGTTTAGTGAACGTTTGAATGTGTAGCAAAGAGTGTCTTATTCAGGGCTCATGAACTCACTGATGCATTGGGAAAAGAATCGAATTTGATGCCTTTTGTGACTTAGACTCTCTAGTTTGGTCCTGTCACTCTCTTCCTTTTGCCGTTTCTTTTTAAACTAGGCTGCAGTCCATGTTGATGTTATCTGTTCTGACCAAAACCCATTTGAGTTTGTTGCCCCAGGTCTACTGTGAACTTGAGATTTTTTAAATAATCCAAACTCTTGATCCTCCATCTGCAGCCATCTTTGGCTTCCTTGGGGAAAGATCTTTAATTTCTCATTGCTTAGTTCCTCCCTAAACCTCCATATAATCCTAAAATGCCTTGGCAGTGAAGTGTCAGTCAGTTACCAATTAGGATGACACTGCAGTTTTTATTTTATTTTAAAAATCTTCTTTCTTTATTTCTTTTAAAAATATTTATTTCTTTTTGGCTGTATCAGGTCTTAGTTGTGATGTGTAGGCTCTGTAGTTGTGTTGTGTGAACTTAGTTGCCCTGTAGCATATGGGATCTTAGTTCCTGGACCAGGGATCAAACCTGTGTTGCCTGCATTGGAAGGCAGATTCTTAACCACTGGACCACCAGGGAAGTCCCCGAAACCATGGTGTTTTAAATTCATAGAACATAGTGCACTCTCATGTTATGGGCTGAACTGTGTGTGTTCCCTGCACTATCCCCTGCCCCCCTGCCCAAGTCCCCATCCCCTTGATCTATCTGTTAAAGTCCTAACCCTCAGTAACTCAGAATGTGAGTATATTTGGAGACTTTAAACATGTACTAAGTTAAAATGTGGCTATTAGGCTGGGCCCTAATCCAGTCTTATGGGTGTCCTTGTAAGAAGAGGAAATTTGGACATGTGAAGGGTGTGTGTGTATGGGGTGTTCCCAGGTGGCTCAGTGGTAAGAATCCACCTGCCAATGCAGGAGACACAGGTTTGATTCCTAGGTTGAAAAGATCCCCTGGAGAGAGAAATGGCAACCCACTCCAGTATCCTTGCCTGGAAAATCCCTTGAACAGAGGAGCCTCGTGGGCTATACAGTTCATGGGGTTGCAAAGAGTTGTACATGGTAAGAAGGCCACCGTCTGCAAGCCAAAGGAAGAGGCCTCAGAAGAAACCAACAGGGCTGGCACTTTGCCCTTGAACTTTCAGCACCAAGAATGTGAAAAAATAATTTTCTGTTATTTAAACCACCCAGTCTGTGATAGTTTGTTATAGCAGTCCTAGCAAACTAATACAAACCATTTTGTGTAGGAACCTCCCATTCTGCATGTATCCTAGTGGAAGGAGAAGAGGAAGATTCTAGTATTTTTTTTTTTTTTTTTTGCTTTTATCCACAAAAAGCCTTATGTAACAGTGTCTCCATTTGTGCCAAACAGCCTCTCTTCTTTTTTAGTACATGTCACTAAGCAGACTGTATTCCAAGTTCCACTCTCCAGCGCCTCTTTTTTTTTGTTTTTGTTTTAAAAAGACTATTTATTATGATATATAACTGCTAGTTAAAGACAATCTAGTACATTCGTTGGTCTGCCTGTCACTCAAACCGAATGGCTCAGATACAGTGCAAACCTGAGGGACCCCAAAGATAATCTAGGTAAAAAGTAATCTAGGTCATCCGGCCTCATGATTTTATTTCCTTTTTTCCCTATAGGTTCCTCTGCCCATATTGTATCCAAAATGAAGTAGAGGGATAAATATAGTCACATGGAATCTGTGGAAGCTAAGCATGTACAGGGGGATGCAGGAGAAAGCTGAGCAAACAGATAATAACTTTGATTGACTTGGACAGTTATCTGGGCACCTTGGGTAAAACACTCCTGTGTGCTGTTTACGGCATCTTGTAGATTTTTAGTAAAAAATAATTGTTGATTTCAAAAAGAAAACTGCATCTCTTATTTCAACATAGCATTTTGGTTCCTTCATCTTCAGACCTTCCTGTTATTAAGATTATTAATTTATTCCCTTAGCAAACACTTTGAAAGCCTTATGTGATTCTTGACATTGAAGATTAGAAAAGTATATGATACCTATGACCTGCCCTCAAGAAATTACAGTCTGGACAGAGGAGACAAACACATAAACAGATAACTGCAGTGATGTGTGTGAGGTCACTTCAGTGTACACAGATGATTCTGCATTAGTAGCTGCCAAAGAAAAACTGCGGGCATTCTTTATAGAGAATATTGTTGATATCCTCAATATAAAGATCACTCTAGATGAAGGAAATCATCCCTGAATATTCATTGGAAGGACTGATGCTGAAGCTGAAGCTCCATTACTTTGGGCACCTTATCCAAAGAGCTGACTCGTTGGCAAAGACCCTGATGCCGGGAAAGATTGAAGGCAGGAGGAGAATGGGGTGACAGAGGGCAAGATGGTTGGATGGCATCACTGACTCAATGGACATGAGTTTGAGCAAGCTTTGGGAGATGTTGAAGGACAGGTAAGCCTGGAGTGCTGTAGTCCATGGAGGTGCAAAGAGTCGGACATAACTGAGTGACTGAACAACAACTAGATGAAGATCTAAGAAGATCTTCCTCTGAGGAACCATGATGAGTTCCACTCCCTCTTTTACTTTGACGGAAAGGAAATCCAGAACAAAATTTATAATGCAATTTTAGTAAATTTATAATGAGGATTGGTAGCTGAGAAACCCCCTCCTCCTTTCATCGTCCCCCAAACACACACATACAGGCACTAGGAAGAAAGAACTTGGACTAGGCTTTCTTCTTTGTCAGAACTGTGTGAGAGGATGAGATGTGTGGGGTAGGATGGGAGAAGTAAGTGAGGAACACTGGGTGGAGCAGAGGTTGATGGGAGGGAAAGTTAAGGAGTTAGGACCTTGGAAAATCTGGTTTCTCATGTAGGATGAGAGAACTGGAAGGTTGGGCCAAGGGCTTAATTTCTGACTCAAGGGCTCGTCCCTTGCCTCTCACCCAGATAGTCTCTAAAGCTTTGAGGGGTGCTTCCTTGATGGCTCAGCAGCAAAAGACTCTACCTGTAATGCAGGAGACACAAGAGAGACGGGCTTGATCCCTAGGTTGGGGATCCCTTGGAGGAGGAAATGATAACCTATTCCAGTATTCTTCCCTGAAAAAATCCCATGGACAGGGTTGCAAAGAGTCAGACACAACTAAGTGCCTAGACAGACAGAAACAGAAGATTTGTGACCTTTGCAAGGGCCCCTTCTATAAAGAGCTGTTTACATTGGTGAGGCTAGAGTATTTCCTTTGGGAAAGACAAGGGCTGTGGCTTTAATTCTGGTGGAGAAGGGATATCCTCTCAGTTCAGTGATGAGTGGCAGCTTCCTCTTGGAGATTCCCAGGCTGAGAGGAGCATCTACTCAGAGTCCTTACACAGTTGAGGAAACGAGGTCTGTCCATCCATAAAAATAGTTCTCAGCAAACTTTGTGGGATAGGAAAACCAAAGGTGCTTCTTTCCTGGGCCAGGACCTTAGGGCTTGACTGGAAACAGAAATCTCCTCATGATACTAGCTTCTCATTATGTGTCCCCCAAATCCATCTCTCATGTACCAATTTCATATTTTTGCCCATTTTACATTGAATACTTGTGCTGCTGTTTTTTTTTTAAGAGCAGTGCAAGTATTCAATTTTTACTTACTGTTTCTGTGACTAAGCTCATTTTGAAATTCTAAAAAAAAATTAACTTTGTTCTGAGTAACTAGTACTTGTGAAACCACAGATTCTATGTGCTGTTTTTTTAATTGTTTTATTATTATTTACTATTATTATTATATTACTACTATTAATATCTTACTATTAGTATAATACTTAATATTATTATGCACAGGCTTTTCTCTAGTTGCAGTGAGCTGGGGCTGCTCTTGCTTGCGGTGCGCAGGCTTCTCACTGCAGTGGCTTCTCTTGGTGGTGGTGCCTGGGCTTCGGGCATGTGGGCTTTAGTAGTTGCAGCTCCCAGGCCCTAGAGCACAGGCTCTGTTGTTGTGGCGCACAAGCACAGTGGCCCAAGGGCATGTGGGATCCTCCCCGACCAGGGATTGAACCCACATCCCCAGCATCGACGGGCAGACGCCTGTCCGCTGCACCACCAGGGAAGTCCTGTGCTGTATTTTTTAAAATGCACATAAAATACAAGTAAAATTTCAAAAAAAGTGAATTTACATATCACTTAAAATCTCATGTATCAGCTTGAGTAACACTGTCATAGTGTATTTATTTAAATTTTTTTTTGTTATAAATTTAAGAACTGCATTTTCCTAAGCTATTTTAGTTCCTGTGTGGTGGATGCTGATGAGAGCGCATATAGGAAGAAAACACGGGTACCAGTGTGATGCTGTCAGGATGGAATTGGGGGTCTTGGGGTAAGTCTCGTTGGCTTCCCACCAATAGAAACCCTTTCTGGAGTTGGAGGTCCAATCTCATTTAATGATGACTCTTGTGCTCCCGATTCTCATGGCCACCTGCCCCCAACCCCGGGTTATTTGGGGGGTTCTGCCACAGTGGAACTTGTCCAAGGAGCTCATCCTTGATTTTTCTGACCCTTAAGTGAAAACCTACAAATGTGTCACGTTATCTGGAAGAACACACAGGTTGGCATTTCTAGGTACCAGGGCTGCCAGATTGCCAGGTTTACATTTTCTATATTTTTATGAAATTTTGGCCTACTTTTGACTATATTATTTCAGGCCTGCCTAGAAGAACTCATGCATAAATAGACAGGCTTGTTTTTGCCTGAATCACTATGGTGATTGCAAAACCTTTTCTCAGCTTTGGCTGGAGACTCGGGGTAAGAAGGGGAGGTTTGGAGTCTGCCTGAGTCAATCCGTGTACTTCTTTCCATCCCTTAGGCCCCCTCTGGCAGGACCCTCACCTGTGGTTTCTTTACCTGTGCCAGCCAACTTGCTTACAAAGAGACAGAGCGGCTTCTAGGAGTGAAGTCTTTTTCAAAAAGCTTTTAGAAGCAAAAATAGCCCATTTCTTTTCTGTGAGGACCCAGATTAATCGCTGATCTCTCTCTCTCTTTTTTTTTTCCATTTGCAAAGTTCAATTGCACCTTTCCTCACAAATGTGGTCTGAACGTGCACAGCTTGGGGTGGCCTAGAATTGTCACTTATGGAAAATAAACTGGAAAGGAAGTTGGCTTAAGAAATTGAGAAGAAGCAATGGGCAGTTCATTTTAGGACCATAATTGGCCAGTGTTCCCTCCCAATGTGTGGCGGCGAGTTTTACTGTTGTACAGCAAAACCCACAGATACATTTCCCAGGCGATTTCTTAGAGATATTCCATGACCGCCTTGCCAGCTAAATACGATGCACATTGAGAGCTGGCTGCTTCAAAAAGCCCAAGATTTTGTACAGTAAGATTAAGAACTGTAACATTTTCTGTGAGCCAAACAATGGGAGGCTTTCCTTTTGGAGGAAGCACATTTTAATGGCAGACGAGGAAGAATAACCCTGCATGTTTATTTTTTCAACAGTCAACCTGAACAGATTCAATTCAGCTAAAAAGCATTTGCCTTCCATTTGCATTAAGCCATTTCTTTTCTCCACTGTGAATTGGCCATACCCCTCTGCATCACTTTCTTAAACCGACTTCATCGGCTGATGCTCTGGGATATCACATGCTTTAATTTATTTATTTATTTATTTCTTCCATTTATTGTTATTAGTTGGAGGCTAATTACTTTACAATATTGTAGTGGTTTTTGTCATACATTGACATGAATCAGCCATGGATTTACATGTATTCCCCATCCCGATCCCCCCTCCCACCTCCCTCTCCACCTGATCCCTCTGGGTCTTGGAGAAAAGGGAACCCTCTTACACTGTTGGTGGGAATGCAAACTAGTATAGCCGCTATGGAGAACAGTGTGGAGATTCCTTAAAAAACTGGAAACAGAACTGCCATATGACCCAGCAATCCCACTTCTGGGCATACACACCGAGGAAACCAGATCTGAAAGAGACACGCATGCTTTTAGAGAAGTAGAGAGATGGAGCTTTTAATTCTGTATACAGCAGGGGCCTAACTCAGAAGGGGATGGTGCTCTCCCTCCACACCTTGACCTGCTGATCACAGTTGAAATGAAGTTGGCATCCTCTGTGGTCCTGGGTTGGAATTTTAGCCTCCATCTTGCTGCAGCAGCCTAGCGCTCGTTCTGTGGGTTCTGAATCACTGCGTCATGTAACACAGTCCCTAGAACTATCTGAAACAGCAGTATCATTCTTTTTTTTTTTTTTTTCAGATTATGGTTAGTATTTTTAGCAATAAAGCATTTGTTAAAAATTCATTCTATTTATTTATTTACTCTCTTTGGCTGCGCTGTTGCTGTGTGCAGGCTTTCTCCAGTTATGATGAGTGAGTGAGTGAGTGAAGTTGCTCAGTCGTGTCTGACTCTTTGTGACCCCATGGGCTGTAGCCTGCCAGGCTCCTCTGTCCATGGGATTTTCCAGGCAAGAATACTGGAGTTGTTTGCCATTTCCTTCTCCAGGGGATCTTCCTGAGCCAGAGAACAAAGCCGGGTCTCCTGCACTGCAGGCAGACTCTTTACCGTCTGAGCAACCAGGGAAACTTGATGACAAGCAAGAGCTGCTCTCTAGTTGTGATGCTTCTCGTTGGGATAGCCTCTCTTGCTGCGGAGCACTGGCTCTGGGGGGCACAACTTCAGAAGTTGCTGCACAGGGGCTCAGACGCTCTATGGCATGTGGAAGCTTCTCAGACCGGGGGTGGAACCCGTATCCCCTGCACTGGCAGGTGGATTCTTAACCACTGGACCACCGGTGAAGTCCTCATCCTTGTTTCTTTTTAAACAAGAAAAGCAAAGCATAGATAGGTTAAGCAACTTGCTCAAAGTTTCACAGCTTGGAAATACCTGGCTCTGAAACCTGTTTTCCTTGCACACTGTTGCAAGCATTGATGGAAGTAGATGGTAATTTCAAACACGGTGTTCAAAGTACCCCTGGCCCCCAGATATCTTTTCCTGTGCACCTGACCAGAAACTCTCCTTTAATCAAAAGACAGGCTTTGTCCAAAATGAAAATACATTCATAGATACAGAGAACAAATGAGTGGTTGCCGGAATGGAGGGGTGTGGGGGCCAAATAGGTGAGAGGATTAAGAAGTACAAATCTCCAGTTATGAAATAAGTCACCAGGATGTAATATATAGAATAAAGAATCTGTAATACAGCATACAATATTATTATAGTAACTTTTTGTATGGGGACAGGTGGTTACTAGACTTACTGTGATGATCCTTTCATAATGTATGCAGATGTCAAATTGTTGTGTAGTACAATTGAAATGAACATAGTATTGTACACAACTATGTTTCAGTAAAAAAATAAAAGAAATTGTGAGAAGGGGAGAGGTATATGGAAACTGTCTGTGCTATCCGCTCATGTTTCTCCTGTAAATCTAAAACTGTTTCAAAAGATAAAGTATTTTTTATTGAAATATAGTTGACTGACAATTTGGTGTTACTTTCAGGTGTGTAGCAAAGTGATTCAGTTACACACACACACACACACACACACACACACACACATTGTGTGTTAGTCACTTAGTCGTGTCCAACTCTTTGTGACCCCATGGTCTGTAGCCCAGCAGACTCCTCCGTCCATGGGATTATCCAGGCAAGAAGACTGGAGTGGGTTGGGTTGCCATTCCCTTCTCTAGGGAATCTTCCCAACCCAGGGATCAAACCTGCATCTCCTGCATTGCAGGCAGATTACTTACCGTCTAAGCCACTAGGGAAGCCTATATATATATATATATATATATATATACACATATATATATATGTATATATATATATTCTTTTTCAGATTCTTTTCCTTTATAGGTTATTACAAAATATTGAATATAGTTCCCTGTGCTGTACAGTAGGTCCTTCCTGGTTATCTATTTTATATAAAGTAGTGAATATATGTTAATCCTAATCTCCTAGTTTATTCCTCCTCCCTTTCCCCTTTGGTAACCATAAGTTTGTTTTCTATGTCTGTGAGTCTATTTCTGTTTTGTAGATAAGTTCATTTATATCTTTTTTCCCCTTAGATTCTATGTATAAGTGATATCATATGATGTTTGTCTTTCTCTGTCTGACACACTTCACTTAGTATGATCATCTCTAGGTGCCATCCATGTGGCTACAAGTGGCATTATTTCATTCCTTTTTAGGGCTGAGTAATAGTCCTTTGAACATTTATTTATAAAACACATCTTTTTTATCCATTCATCTGTTAATGGGCATTTAGATTGCTTCCATAGTTTGGTTATTGTAAATAGTATTGCAGAGAGAACTGGGGTGCATGCATCTTTTCAAATTATACTAATCTCTGGATGTATGTACAAGAGTGGGATTGCAGGATCATATGGTAACTCAAAAAATTAAAGTCTGATTTTTTTTAAAAAAAGGCATCATCTTTAGCTGGTTCCTGAAGGCTGTCTGCTTTATTGACATCTACTTTTTCTTTATTGATTATGCCAAAACCTTTGACTGTATGGGTCACAACAAACTGTGGAAAATTCTTCAAGAGATGAGAATAGAAGAGCATCTGACCTGCCTCCTGAGAAATCTGTATACAGGTCAGGAAGAAACAGTTAGAACTGGATATGGAACAACAGACCGGTTCCAAATTGGGAAAGGAGTACATCAAGGGTGTATATTGTCACCCTGCTTATTTAACTTATATGCAGAGTACATCATGAGAAATGCTGGACTGGAGGAATCACAAGCTGGAATCAAGATTGCTGGAAGAAATAGCAACAATCTCAGATATGCAGATGACACCACCCTTAGGGCAGAATGTGAAGAAGAACTAAAGAGCCTCTTGATGAAAGAGGAGAGTGAAAAATTTGGCTTAAAACTCAACATTCAGAAAACTAAGATCATGGCATCTGGTCCTATCACTTCATGGCAAATAGAAGTGATGGAAACAGTGTCAGACTTTATTTTTTTGGGCTCCAAAATCACTGCAGATGGTGACTGAAGCCATGAAATTAAAAGACTCTTGCTCCTTGGAAGAAAAGTTATGACCAACCTAAACAGCTTATTAAAAAGCAGAGAAATTATTTGCCAACAAAGGTCCATCTAGTCAAAGCTGTGGTTTTTCCAGTGGTCATGTATGGATGTGAGAGTTGGACTATAAAGAAAGCTGAGCACTGAAGAATTGATGCTTTTGAACTGTGGTGTTGGAGAAGACTCTTGAGAATCCCTTGGACTGCAAGGAGATCCAACCAGTCCATCCTAAAGGAGATCAATTCTGGGTGTTCATTGGAAAGACTGATGTTGAAGCTGAAACTCCAATACACCTGATGTGAAGAGCTGACTCATTTGAAAAGACCCTGCTGTTGGGAAAGATTGAAAGCAGGAGGAGAAGGGGACAACAGAGGATGAGATGGTTGGATGGCATCACGAACTCAATGGACATGAGTTTGAGTAAACTCCGGCAGTTGATGATGAACAGGGAGGCCTGGCATGCTGCAGTCCATGGGGTCGCAGATTCGGACACGACTGAGCAACTGAACTGACCTAAACTGACCTGGAGGCTGTCAAAGACTCTTGTTTATACCCAGTGTTTGTGGTTAGATTTATGATGGTTCTCAAGCTTGTTCTGGATGCAGTCATCAAAAAGTCATGGTGCTTTTCTTGTGTAATACAATGAAATATGGTTATATTAGTTTTCCAACTCTGAAATAATTAGTTTTTGAGAAATGAGGGAAATAGTAATTAAGTATTAATTACCAGTGTGGAGTGGAGGGAACAGTTTGGAAAACAGGGATGAAAATGTGACTTATCTGAATTTGTGTTATGATTTTGTCTTTGAAATTGTTTTTTTTTTTTTTTTGCTATTATTAAGAAGTTATTTTAGTCTATATTTTTAAAAAAATGGTTGAAAAGTGAAAGTCACTCAGTCATGTCCAACTCTTTGTGACCCCATAGACTATACAGCCCGTGGAATTCTCCAGGCCAGAATACTGGAGTGGGTAGCTTTTCCCTTCTCCAGGGGATCTTCCCCACCCAGAAATCAAACCAGGGTCTCCTGCATTGCAGGTGGATTCTTTATCAACTGACCTATTATTATATATTAATTTAATTAATAAAATATAAGCTGAAAAACTTTTAAGATTTCACTAAAAAATATTCTTGATTTATAGGCAGGTCTAAGTATGTTTCCGCTATCCTCTTGAGATGCATGTCAGTGTAACTGTCTTTGTACATTAAACCCCAGCAAGATTAAAGGTTTAAGAAAGAAGTCCAGATACTAATTTTTGCCTAGTTTTCAAGTCATACTGTCTTTGTCCCTTATGGTTTTTGAAACCAGCTTTGTTTAGATATAATTCCTGCTCCATACTTTCTACCCACTTAAAGGGTACAATTGAATGATTTTTAATATAGTCACAGGACTGCAATCATGACCACAACAATCTATATTAAATGTGTATAACACTTCTAGGATCATTTTTCTTGTTCACAAAATACATAACTTGAAAGTTCCTTTGGTAAAAGTCTGTTGGTGGTAAGCTCCCTCAGTTGTTGTTCCTTTGAATGTATCTTCATTTTACTCATTTTGTACACTTCATTTTGAAGTGATAAGTTTTGCTAGATTTACAATTCTGGATTGACAGTTATATTCTGTCAGGCTCTGAAGTTAGTAATGCTCAGTCTTTGGCTTCCACTGTTGCCAACGAGGGGCAGGTTATGGGTATAATTATCATTCCTGGTAAATGACCTGTCTTTTCTCTCCATCTGCTTCGATGTTTCTTTTCTTGTTTTCAGTATTCTGTAGCCTTTTAAAAAATACCCCAGTGTGTATCTCAAGGTCTGTCCTATTTGGTTTATGTGCAACTTCTTATTTGTGTGTGTGTGTGTGTGTGTGTATGTGTGTGTACAGTGTATATACACTTTATCAATTCTGAAAATTTTTACACTAGTTGTATCTTCAAACCTATCCCTTCTGTGCTTTTTCCATTTTGTTTCTAAAAATCATTCAGAAGCATTGTTTAATCATGTTCTTATCAAAACAAAACCTGTAGAAAAGTTCACACATCATACATCTTGGCAAATTATCACTTGGTTATCCATTTTATTCATTTATTTATTTAAATTTTTTAAAAATTTATTTTTAGTTGGAGGATAATTGCTTTACAATATTGTGTTAGTTTCTGCCATACATTAACATGAGCAGCCACAGGTATACATATGTCCTTTTCCTCTTGAACCTCCTTCTCATCTCCCACCCCATCCCATGCCTCTAGGTTGTCACAGAGTGCCAGTTTTGAGCTCCCTGCATCATGCAGCAGTCTCACTGGCTGGCTGTTTTGTGTGTGATGATGTGTATGTTTCCACGCTCTTCTCAATTCATCCCTCCCTCACCTTCCCATCCTGTGTCCACAAGTCTCTTCTCTATGTCTGTGTCTTCATTCCGCCCTGCAAATAGGTTCGTCAGTCCCTGTTTCATTTTAAAATGTTCTCTTCTTCTGGGACTCAATTGGATTCATGATAGACTCTCATTTCTCTGTCCTTTCATACTGTTCTTGTTTTCTTTCTGTGCAGTACTCTAGGTAATGTTTTCATATCTCTTTTCCAGTTTACCAACTTGCTCTGTTCTGATGCCTCACCCATTCACTGAGACTCCATCTTTACCCTATTTGTGTCTTATTTCTAAATGTTGATTCTCCCTTAGTTTTTCATGGTGTTTTCTGATCATTACTTCCTTAATCGTATTTTGGCCCAAATACTTTAAAAGATTGTAACGTTTTATACATGTTCATTTATGCTGTTGTTTTTTTCAGTCATTGAGTCTTGTCCGACTCTTTGTGACTCCATGGACTGCAGCACCCCAGGCTTCCCTATTCTTCACCATCTTCCGGAGCTTGCTCAAACTCATGTCCATTGAGTCTGTGATCCCATCCAGCCATCTCATCCTCTGTTGCCCCCTTCTCCTACTGCCCTCAATCTTCCCAGCATCAGGGCCTTTTCCAATGAGTCAGCTCTTCTCTTCTGGCCAAAGTATGGTTTATGCTTTGTATCTAATAATTATAAAAGCCAAGTCTTTGATGTCCTAAAACTGTTGTCTGTCTTTTCTGCTCATACTTACAGTGGGTTGAATGGCCTCTATTTTGGCCATCTCTGATTCTGAGGTATCATTATTTTGAACTTAAATTAGATCCTAAATCAGGGATATATTTCTGAATTTTTTTAAATTTATGTCTCTTATAGCCTGTATTCCTTGACAGGAATATTAGCTCCCCAAGATCAGGAACCCTATCTTATTCACACTGTATTTTCAGTGTCCTGAACAAGATCTGATAAAGAGAAATTGCTCCATCTTTGTGTATTTTCTCATCCTGTCTCTCCCCCTACCCAACACACATACACATGCTCATACTTTGTCATGAGCTACCATTGATTCTGCTTCCCAGGTGGCTCAGTGGTAAAGAATCCGCTTGCCAATGCAGGAGATGCACATTTGATCCTTGGGTTGGGAAGATCCCCTGGAGAAGGAAATGGCAACCTACTCCAGTATTCATTGTTCATGCCTAGGAAATCCCATGGACAGAGAGACCTGCAGGCTTCACTCCATGGGGTCACAAAAGAGCTGGACACAACTTAGTGACTAAACAACAGCAGCAACCATTGATTGTAATTCAGTAATGCTGCTCTAAATTCACTTGTTTGGTCATATACATATAGTTCACTCAGCTTCTAAGATGGGAAAAAGTGTGCCAAGTATTTTCAGGTCATATTTCTTTATATTTTTCCAATTTATGCCTCTGAGAAGTGTGCTTTTAAACACAAGTTACTATCGATTCTGGATCAATAAGTGCTTGAAATTGCAAGCTAAAGATGTTTGCCCTCATGACTGAAAGGGTAAATACAGTTGAGAATTCCTTACTTAATCCTGAAAATAATTTCACGTGTTTTCTGGAGAGACTTTTCTAAGTCACAGTAAGTTATTAAGATCCTCAGTGTAAATGAGCTAGGGAACAAACATTGCCTTATTAAGCTTGGAGTGATTTAAAATATAAAGATTGAATCCTACAGTCTTGAAAAAATGTTTGTGATTAAGTGGACTGCTTCAGGAGCACAGAGAAAATATAACCAAATCAATAATGCATTTATAAAACTGATATTTACCCAGGAATTTTTGTATTTAATCTCTAAAATGAGAGATTTGAAACAGTCTTATCAGGCTCACGCTTAACTTGGAATTGAAAATTATAAACTATTTCTCATTCTGAAGTCTGAACTTTGTATGTTATATCTTCTTTAGGCATTTATAAAATGCCTATGCAGAGTAGTAAGTTCAGTTCAGTCACTCAGTTGTGTCCAACTCTTTGCGACCCCATGGATTACAGCTCGTGAGGCTTCCCTGTCCATCACCAACTCCTGGAGCTTACTCAAACTCATGTCTATCAAGTCGGTGATGCCATACAACCATCTCATCCTCTGTTGTCCCCTTCTCCTCTTGCCTTATCTTTCCTAGCATCAGGGTCTTTTCTAATGAGTCAATTCTTCACAGCAGGTCGCCAAAGTACTGGAGCTTCAGCTTCAGCATCAGTCCTTCCAATGAATATTCAGGACTGATTTCCTTTAGGATGGACTGGTTGGATCTCCTTGCAGTCCAAGGGACTCTCAGTCTTCTCCAACACAGTTAAAAAGCATCAATTCTTTGGTGCTCGGCTTTCTTTATGGTCCAACTCTCACATCCATACATGACTGCTGGAAAAACCATAGCTTTGACTATATGGACCTTTGTCGGCAAAATAATAAGTTGAGTCTCAGAAATTAAGCATTTTTCTCAATTTAATTGCTTGCATACATAGGGCACTTGACAATAACCTCCACACTATAAAGTAGGCACTAACATTCATTAAGGTCATAAAAGATAATGATAATAAGAACCCTGGGATGAATCCCTTAAGAAAAATCGTTAGGCCATTAGGGAAGTAGATTTGGGGAAATGATTTTAGGAACTGAGTGCTATGTACGTTATTAATGAATTGTATGGTAGTGGTGACAGGATAGTCGCTGAATCGTATCCGACTCTTGTGACCCCATGAACTGTAGCCCACCAGGCTCCTCTGCCCATGGGATTTCCCAGGCAAGAATACTGGAGTGGGCTGCCATTTGCTCCTCCAGGTTATCTTCCTGAGCCAGGGGTCAAACCTGTGTCTCCTGCATTGGCAGGTGAATTCTTTACCACTGAGCCACCAGGCAAGCCCAATGAATTGCATGCTTACCTTCAAAGTATCTATCACTCATGAACTTGTAACCTGTTATCAGAAGCAGTGTTTACTTGGAACATAAATAGCTTTATAAAACATTTTGAAGACCCTGCGAAGATCACAAATGAGTTAAGTTTCTACCTTTTTCTTCCCTGAAAAATGTAAGGCCATTGGAAATTCTAGTTCTTCACTAACAACTGTGTGTTCTCTGCATTTCATCCAGTGAGAATGATTTTATGGAACCACTTTTAAAAGAAGAATTTTCAAGCCTTTGGAGAACTTCCAGATCCTTTGGGTACTTAACAGGAAGGGAGTCAGTGACTGAATTATCTGTGTCAGCGCTTCAGTGCTCTCTCATCCTCATTTTGGAGTCTCAGCTTCTAACACTCTTCCTGTTGCTTCTTCCCTCGTGCTTTATTCTTCCTGACACCTAGAGTTCAGGTGATGAGGACAGATTGAAAGTTTCTTCAGCTCACACCAGGTGAGCAGTGTTTGAAATAGTCTGCAAGGAGACATTATGCATTTCTGAAAATATCAAGACTCTTGGGAGAAGTTTCAGCCTTGGAATAGTAGAGTAGGGAATCATATCATGTTTGGTTTCATGACTAATGACATGCTTAAGATACTTGTGAAAATTCAGGAAATGCTTATTGAATGAAAGACTTATTTTTAAAAATTTATTTATTTTTAATTGGAGGATGATTGCTTTATAATCTTGTGTTTGTTTCTGCCATATATCAACATGGATCAGTCTGAAAAACATATTGAATGAAGTTATTACATGTGGAAAACAGGATGCGGATGTAACTGACTACCTTGATGCCAGATATAAAGTAAAGCAAGTGTTTTTTTTTTGCTGTTAAAGTACCTGAATTTGTCTTCCAGAATTTTATTCAGAGATTAAATCTTTAGACCAGAAATTATAAATGAATGAAAAAAATTTTGCAAACTGAAACAAGGAGCCAGTGTAGGTTGGCTTAAAAAATACACCGAGTGAGTATCAAGTTTGTAACTCTACAAATGACTAATGAAATCACTGCCAAAATAACACAGAACTGAGCCTGGAGAATATCCAGGTAGACTTGATTATATTACATTTCCTTTATATAATTCTCCAAACCCAACTTGGCTTCCTTTCCATTCAGATATTTCCCTCTGGATGGGATTCAGTTGTGCTTTTCTGAGTTGTCATCATATTTGCCTGTTAGAGTCCCTTAAAGGACCAAGGTCTCTTTCTTCAACACTTTCAGGCAAATGAACCTTTTATAAGATAATAGGCTGCTGATAAAGTCTCCTCTACCCCTCTTTCTTTTGTGTTGAATGTACTGAGGTTTTTCACTCTCTCCCTCTAAGTTCTTTTCCTTCCTTCTGAGGCACATAGAAATATGATACAGGCCTATTACCTTCCAGCCAAATGTACTGGAAGAAATTGTTCAAAGCAAAATGTGCATGAAAGGAAGGATCATTATGAGTACTGACATCTACCTCCCATGCTTGGTGAACAAAGAAATGGAATTCATAAGCAAAAGAAAAAAATAAAGTTTTTTGATGTGGCACTTCAGTGGCAGCTTCATTGGTAATTATGGGACATTAAAGGGTTCAGTAATTATCACCATTATTAATAATAATGCCACCTGAACAACCAGTCACTCTAACCCAGTCATCTGGAAGAATCATGGCAGCCTCTTATCTAATTATCACTTCGATAAAACTGCTAAACCTTTTTTTCAATAACTAAAATAAAATTATTTTGTAACTAATGCTATATCTCCATCATTAATGAAACATTACTCTGAATTTGGGATGATAAAATAGTAATGATAACAACAACAACAATAATAGCAGCTCCTGTTTGATGAATGCTTCATGTGTGTCAAGCACAAGGTTAAATGATTTACATGGATTGTCTCATTTGTTTTTCTACTTACAAGCCCTCAAAATAGGTATTATCTCCATTTTACAAGTGAAAATTGAAGCTTAGCAAGTTTAACTTGCCCAAGGCCACTTAGCTAATACGTAGAGGAACAGAAACCTCAGTCTGTATCTGATGGCACAGTCTAGTCTTTTGGCCACATTGCTGTTCTCTGTGTGTGTGTGTGTGTGTGTGTGTGTGTGTACACACGTGGTGGGATTGTCCATATACCCAGCTGTACCACATTGCTATTCTGTGTGTGTATGTGTGTGTGTGCGCGCCCGCACGTGTGTGTACACACGTGGTGGGATTGTCCATATACCCAGCTCAACTGATCGTGAAATACAGTAAACATTTGTTAGCACTGGGACACTTGCCATGGCTGGAACAGGTTTAAATCTAAAAGACACAGCTTTGGTTACTGTGTAATTTCTTATGGGCACCATGTCTTTGCCTTAGAAGATGTCATCAACCACTTGATGATGCCAGCTGGGATAACCAGTTATCACTAATTAGGACCTTTCCTCAGGCATCTCTCTTTGAGAACTTTAGAGATACAGACATATAATTCAGCAATTATGTTATAGAGGTATGAAGAAACTTAACTGTTCCATCTGTATGTTTATGGTTTGTCAGTTTCCGTATGCAGGTGTTTCAGTTTCTAAGAACTATTGTTTTGTTTCACTGATGAAAAATCTGATGTACAGGCAGTTTAAGCAAGTTACCCTAAAGTGTACAGATTATAACTGGCAGAGCTGGGGTTGCAATCAGACCACTATACCACAGAGCACATGACCTATTACGGGGGAATCAGTGGTGAGAAGAACTCTCTAACCCTTAGGAATGTGGAAGAGAAAGATATAAATAGCAGTTCTCTGCTTTAGTCCATAAATACCAGTGAATTAATTTTCCAAGTCATAGCTTCATTGTGCAATAGAAACTTTCAATAGGTTGTGAGGAAACTTTGTTCCTTGTGATAATTTGCTTATTGGTAAAGTCTTGGGGCTTCCCAGATGGCTCAGTGAGTAAAGAATCCACATGCAATGCAGGAGACACAGGTTTCATCCTTGGGTTGGGAAGATCCCCAGGGAATGGCAACCCATTCTAGCATTCTTGCCTGGAGAATCCCATGGACAGAGGAGTCTGGCAAGCTATAGTCCATAGGGTCGAAAAGAGTCAGACACAACTGAAATGACTTAGCATACATGCGGAGTGTTGAACTACTCAAGGTGAGGCTGACAGTAGCGCCTGCTGGATCCCTCCTTTAAGCTTAGCATGGCTTGAAATACTACACCTGCATAATTTGTGTCAAAAAAAAGGACTTTCAAGCCAGAATTTCCCAGATATTTAGCTTAGAGTAGTGGCCAATAAATATTTAGTTTGTGCTGCTATTTTTCCAAATCCGTTCGTCCCTTATGTGAGTGTGGATGGTTTGCATAACCCAGATAAAACAAACCTTGCATGTCTTCAAATGATATCTTTAAATCAAATACTCTCATGAGGTATCTTAGTGTGTTTGGGCTGCTGTAAAAAAAGTACTGTAGACAAGGTGCTTATAAACATGGAAAATTTATTTCTTATGGGTCTGGAGGCTGAGAAGTCCAAGATCAAGGTGTTGACAGATCTGGTGTCTCATGAGAGCCTGCTTCTAGGTTCATGTGTCCTTACTTGGTAGAAGAGGTGAAGGAATCTCTGGACTCTCTTTACCAGGGAGAGAGTCTTTACCAGGACTCTCTTACCAGCTACATCCTCATGACCTCGTGACCTCCCAAAGGCCTTGCCTCCAAATACCATTGCACTGTGAATTTTTTTTCAACATATGAATTTTGAGGGGACACAAACATTCAGTCTACAATGTGAGGTCAAATTATAAATAAGGCAGTGAAGATGAAAAAAAATACAAAAAAACAAAAACCAAGAGCTAAAAGCAAGGGTAGAGATCAAGACGTGTTAGTCTTGATAATTGTGTAAAGACAGAGTTTATTACTTCATTTATTTATTTCCAAACTCAAATTGTCCCACAAAAGATTCGAAGTGGCTTATACAAAATGCATAAACAAGCATGTTAAAAACAACAAGAATTTTTAAATTAAAATATCAAGTAAATATACATTAGGAGATCAAGGCAAAATTATAGGCAGGATTAAGAGTTTGAGGTAATGATGCATCTGAGTCAGTTTTTAAATTGCTATATATGAAAAGGTAAGAGTTTACACTCCTGAATTAACTACATTGGGTATCTCTACCAGCTAATTTGTCTGGGTAGATGCAGGCTTCATTGGGCATTCCAGTATAATTTTTAGTACATGTGTGTGTTACAACATTGCTCTGAAAAGCACAAGCCTACTCATTCACAGAGCAAAAGCTGGACAGACATAAAATCAAGAGATGATGTCACAATCTTAGTTAAAACATCCTTTCAGCCTCATTTTTTTTTTTTTACTTTTGTAGACTGGGAATTTTCCACTGGAAACTGCATTGCGATTGGGAGTGCAGTAGCAACACGGACTTAATTAGCTACTGTGCATTTGCCTGCATTAGACATTGTCAGAAGGATTGGCAGTGGAATGATTCAAGTGGGTGCTTACTGGGAACCACCCACACTCCCCCACCTACCTCACTATGGCCATCAGTTCCACCACCAGGCTGGCGGGACTTGAGGAGCCACCAGTGATCACTAATGGAAAGTACTTTGTGTTCCTGCAGTACAGTCAGCAGACAACTGTTTATTACTGTTGTTGTTATCTTTATCATTATCATTATTTTTGAATGGAGTCAGGAAGGAGGAGGAGATGAGGAGGAGAATGGGGATAGGATGACGATGGTAGATGTCACACAGGAGAACAAAGAGGAGGAAAATAACAGCTCGAGGGAGGAAGCACTGATCGAAGGAGAATAGAAAGGGAAAGAGAAAAACCAAGAATGAGATCGAAACTGATGGGAAAGCAACAGATTTGCTGGGGAGAACCAGAGACACAATCAATTTGACATCTCTATTTGTCCCAGTATGATCCTACTAACTCCTGTGGATGCCAGCTTGTTCGTTTCTGGGATAATGGGGGAGGATAAGCAATGAGAGCTCAGCGGTCACTGCCTCGGTCACTCTTCGGTAACTCCAGCCTCTAGGAACCTGCAGGCAGCTGTGACCACTGTGGGAACAAAGTGCGGGGGAGGAGGAAAATCTCAGTTTATTGGTGACTCATTCTGGCACCGACTTGGCCTTCTGAAAGTAATTTAACTCAACTGGGCTGAACCTCGTCATAATTAATAACAGGATACCTGTTTATAGA
This sequence comes from Cervus elaphus, assembly GCF_910594005.1. NCBI lineage: Eukaryota > Metazoa > Chordata > Mammalia > Artiodactyla > Cervidae > Cervus > Cervus elaphus. The sequence goes on along the minus strand of NC_057836.1, from coordinate 28,337,959 downwards.
GTAGGTCCAGTATTATCAACAAAGCACTGCCTCAGGCAGAGCCTGGCAAGAAGAAACAATAGCATCAGAAAAAGAAAAGGGGAACAAGAGAAGGGAGAGAGGACAGCAATAGCTTCCAACATTCTTTGGGTTGTAGGTGCCTTTCTGGGGGGGAGTGGAATTTGTGGGTTCATATGTATAGTGCAATTGAGATTTTATGGAAATAATACTTCACTGCCTATTAGGTACCAGACAGAGTGCTGAATGCTTTTTCTATGTAACTTGTGTAATCTCTTCAACAGTCCTGGGCAGTAGCTGTTATTATACTTCTTCAACTGAGGCTAGGAAAATAGCTTGCTTGATATAACAGGTTTGAACTCAGGTCTACAGGGCTTGAATCAATGCTTTGAACTTGAAAATAATTGTACAATATACTCAAAGAGACATAGCACATATATATATAAAAGCAAGCAAATTTTCTGCCAGAGTCATTGCCTCTTTTTTTCTAGTGTCTAACTTTGTCTTAAAATCCCAATGTGTCAATCTGCCCTTCAGCCTTAGAAAATACTGAGGGATTCTGGGGTGGGAAGAAAATGGAAGGAAATGAACTTCGAAGTTAGAAATCTGGCCTTGGATTTTATTCTCACAGTTAGGTGTCCTTGTGTGTATGTGTGGGTGTGTACTTAGTCATGTCTGACTCTGTGGACCCATGGACTGTAGCCTGCCAGGCTCCTCTGTCCATGGAAATTTCCAGGCACGAAACTGGAGTGGGTTGCCATTTCCTTCTCCAGGGGATTTTCCTGACCCAGGGATCAAACTTGCATCTATTGCATTGGCAGGTGGATTCTTAACCACTGCACCATTTGGGAAGCCCTAGATGATCTTTGGAATCTGTAAAATAGGATTACTATTAGGTTGTTTTTTCTAAGGATGAGTGAGTTATGGGGACATACCTAGCATGGAGCTTTTCACTTATGGGGCACTAAATTATTGGTTTCCTTTCTTGAAATTTTAGATAGGATTCATTTGTTTCATAATTTCCCAACTATCCTTTGCAGACGGTTAGGAGTTGTGAGAGATGTTAGTAATATTCATCATTAAAACATTTTTAATGGTCGGCTATGTTGGCATTAAGTAAATTATTGTTTTTCCTTTATTCTTACCCCTCCCAATATTCTACCACATAGGGCTCATTGTATTAAGAGACTAAATGTAAAAACTAAAAAATAAAACCATTTAGAAAAAAACATATAAAAATATTTATATGATCTTTTGATAGTGAGGATTTCTTTAAAAAGACAAAATCTCAAAATGTGGAGGAAAGAATTTTAACTGTATTAAACTTCTGTATGACAAAAGACACTATTAAAATATATACCAGCCATAGACTATAAGAAGATATTCAAATGTATTTTATCCACAAAGGATTAGTATCTGAACATATAAGCATTCTTATGTATTAGTAAGAAAAAGGCAAACAGTGTGATAGAAAAATAAGCAACAGGTGTAAATGGACAATTCATAAAAGGATATGTTAAATGGCCAAGAACATAAAGAAAGAATAACTTCACTAATAATTGAGGAAGTGCCAACTAATATAAAAATACTTTATGCTGATGAAATTCACAAAAATTGAAAAGGTTGACAATACATACCTTTTTATTGTTAGTTATTAATATTATTTCTACTATATTTCTGCATTTTACTAGAAGTATAGTAACATACCTCAACAGCATAGTAACATACCTCGACACACAAACACATATAAATGAGATAGATTGCATAAGGATTGGGAAAGAAGACACAAGACTGTTATTATTTATAAAAAGTGGAATATCTACCAAGAAAATCCAACAGAAACTCCAGACAAACTATTAAAACCAATAAGGTAGTTTAGCAAGTTGATAACGTTTAAGATGAAGTTTTTTTTTTTTTTTTAGATTCAATTTTGGGGACTTCCCTGGCAGTCCATTCATTATGACTTCATTATGCAGTGGGCATGGGTTTGATCCCTGATTGGGGAACTAAAATCCCATGTGCCGAGTGGCGTGGCCAAAAAAAAGTTTCAGTTTGTGTAAACTGTATAGTAGTAACTACAAGAGCCTTTAATACTGTCCAGTAAATAATTTTGGTTCTGTCTTAGTACATGTCAGGGTTTTACTTGTTTATCCCTTTAAAGTTAGCTTTGATCAGATGACTGCCTGGGACCAATGAAATGTAATCAGAAGTGATATCTGTCACTTCCAGGTGAGTGAAAGCATTGGGAACTAGTATTGATACATGACTGGCAACTCTTTTTCATTGTTTCTCAGAACATGGCAATCTGCTGGATAATAGCTGTTTTATCAGTTGGGCCTTGGGGTGAGAAAAAATAGAGCAGTGGCCCACCTAATACATGTTAGACATGCAGCATAAACAAGAAATAAACTTTGTTGCTTTTAGTCACTGAGATTTTAGAGTTAAAACTTCTGTGAGTCCATAAGAATGAAATCTGTGAGGGTTGACACAGGAATAGATAAGCCAATGGAATAGAAAGGAAATTTAGAGCCAACTCTATTTATTTGAGGAGTGTGGTAATAAAAATTGGCAGAAACAAGATGGACTATTAAATAAATGATATTATGACAAAAATTGATATAGAAAAAGTTTATATCTGTTCATATATACAAAGTGAATTCCATGAACTAAAAGCCTAACTTTAAAAAGTAAAATAATAAAATATAGAGAAGAAACATGGGAAAATAGTATTTTAGTTATATCAGGTCTAGATTTCTTACATGTGATGTACAAGCACAGACTAATAAGGAAAATATTAATAAATCTAACTACAGAATCACTTCCATAATATACCATGAACAATGTGAAAAAAGAAGATAAAAACTGCCAGAAATTTGTAATGTATATAACCATTAAATTATTAGTATCCAGAATATGTAAAGAGCTTCTGCAAATTAATGATAGAAAGCAAACCAACCCAATAGAAAGATAGGCAAAGGCCATGATGGGCAATTCACAGAAGAAAGTGAATGCAAGTGAAATTTTGAAAAGGTTTCAACATTGTTAGTATTCAATTAAAAGTCATGGCATGCTATATCAAACTTATATAATGAATACAATGTAATAATTCTGGTGACACCTGCTGGAGAGATTATGTATTAACAATGGTGTTATAAATGTGAAAAGAGATGGGGACAGCAGAGGATGAGATATTTGGATAGCATCACCAACTCAAAGGACCTGAATCTGAGTGAACTCCGAGAGGTAGTGGAGGACAGAGGAGCCTGGCATGCTACAGTCCATGGGGTCCCAAAGAGTAAAACCCAACTTAGCAACTGAACAGCAACAAATAAATATGAGGGTACTTGTGTGCTATGACCCAGCAATTATACATTTAGGGAGAAATTCATGTATATAAGCAGACACATTATATAATTATTTTTCAACACTGTGTTATAGAGCCATACAAATAAGCAAGTTTGAACTGCAGGTGCCAGCATAGATCAATGTCAGAAATATAATTTTTAGGGACTTCCTTGATATTCCAGTGGCTGTGACTCCTCACTCCCAATACAAGGGATCTGGGTTCCATCCCTGGTCAGGAAACTAGATCCCACAAGGAGCAACTAAAAAAAAGATTCAATGTGCCACCACTAAGACCTGGCACACCCCAATAAATAAATAGATATTAAAAAAAGAAATGTACTTTAAAGAAAAGAAATATATTTTTTAGAGGGAAACGGTTAAAAGGGTATGTTTAATATGTACGAAAAGTTTTAAAGTACACTAATATTAGTAAATTTTCTTTATGGAGGTAAATGTCTCAAAACTTGTATGGAAAACATACACAACAATTTCAGCAAAGTGATTGAGAAGAAGAAGAGAGGAAAACAAGGGAGGTAGGTCTTTAATTTTAGCTGCAACATTTTATTTTTTCAAAAGGAAAAATTGAAACATATAATGGGAAACATTAACATCTGTTCATATTAGAGGCATGTTAATAGGTCACTGTTACTGTATTTCTACACTTTTCAGGTTTGAAGTATTTCATGATTAAAGTTTAAACTTGAAGTATCCTTGGATAGTATATTTGTATTGTAAAACAATTGTTCTTAAATCTTACAGCTAAGCAAAGGAGGAGGAAATGGCAACCCACTCCAGTATTTTTGCCTCGAGAATCCCATGGACAGAGGAGCCTGGCGGGCTATAGTCCATGGGGTCGCCAAAAGTCGAACACGACTGAGTGACGAATACTTTATAGTTGGTCCTTTGTTTATCATAAATAAGACAGTTTTTCCTCAGGTGTGTGTGTGTGTTTTAATCCATGTTTTAAAACAGGTGGCTTAATTATTTCTGGGATCTTTAGCAATAATTATGTATATTCTTAAACCCCACCCCCTGAGTTTATATGTCAAAGCCTGTTATCTCCATGTAATGGTCAGTTGGAGGTTTGGCCTTTGAGGGAGAATTCAAATTAGAAGAGGTCTTAGGGGTGAGAACCTTGTGATGGGTTAGTGTCCTTATAAGAAGAGAAAGAGATACAAGAGTTCTCTTTGTCATACAGGGGCACAAGAACATGGCCATCTGCAAGCCAAGAAGAGAACCTGACTGTTCTAGCACTCTGATCTCAGCCTTTTAGCCTCCAGAGCTGCAAGAAATAAATTTCTTTTGCTTATGGTAAAAAAAATTGTAAGGTCTACAAGCTTAATTTGAAGATGTTTGCTTGATTGTCACACATTCCTCAGGAAGTAGATGCTGTAATCTCTTTTTATTTTAAAGATTTTTTTTTAAGTCTGTATTAAATTTGTTACAGTATTGCTTCTGTTTTATATTTTGGTTTTTTGGAGGCACATGGGATCTTAGCTCCCTGACCAGGGATCAAACATGCAGCCCCTGTACTGGAAGGTGAAGTGTTAACGGTTGGACCGCCAGGGATGTTCCCCACCAGAATCTTACATGAAGACCATGGGACTGGGACAGATTGCCTCTGGTCTTCTATTGAAAAGCAGCAGGGCTATTCCTTGTACTTGGGATTTCATCCCTTAAATCAAAGCATCCTTTTTGCCTTCAACTGTCATTATTTTTTGTTTTCCTTTCATGCACAATGGGATCCATACTGGGCAAAGGTGACCTAGAAATACAGCTCTTTGGCCGTGGTCTCAGTGATCTCCTTTTTATTGACTATTCTAATTTGCCTTCAATGTATGAGACTGTGAGTGATTTTAAGTCCTAGCATGAAAAGGCAGACTAGAAACATTTCAAAGGAAATTTTTTTGGCAAGCATTATAAATTCTGAGGGAATAAGATATCCTTAAGGTAACAGGTATCTACAGGAAGAAGTGAGAGAGGTAAGAGCGAAATGAACCAGGGAGAGGAGGAGAGCAAGACGATGGAAGGAGAGAAGAGAGAAGAGGAGCAGGATCTAGGATGATAAAGTGCTGCTGACAGTGGCCTCATGGGCTTCTCAGTGGCCCTCAGGCGCCTTCGCGTCTGCTGTCATCCATCCTTTCTGTTCATGCAGGGTTTTCCAGGTGGGAACCTGACATTTAGGAACAAGGTTTGCAACCCAATCTGCTGCGGTCCATGCACTGACTTGCGTGTAATGCTGGCAATTGGCATTGTTGAACGTGGAAGCAGACAAGATATTAAAGGGCAAGGAAAGGAGAAAAACTTGGACACATGGGAGCTGCAAGAGAAGAGTCACTGAAGTGTGTGACATGGAGGTCTTCTCTCTGCCAGGCAGAGTTCATTAAGTGGCCAGTGTCTGCCGCTTCCAGCTCACAAACAGAAAGATGGCAGTGACAGCTCAGTTGTCACTAACAGATCAGACAGCTCTTTGCTGACACTATTCCTCCAATTAAAGAGAGTCTCAGATCCAACATTGGAAGGAATATAATTAACATGTAAGATCAGCAAACTTTCTATGTAAATTGCACTTAAAAATATCAAAGGTGAAGACATTTTAGCTAGGTTCTAAGCTGAAATTTGTATAGAAAAAGGCAGAAACAAGCTCAGTGGGGGTATTTTTCTTTTCTTTTTTTTATTTATTTTTTTCCATGTATTTTTATTCGTTGGAGGCTAATTACTTTACAGTATTGTAGTGGTTTTTGTCATACATTGACATGAATCAGCCATGGATTTACATGTATTCCCCATCCCGATCCCCCCTCCCACCTCCCTCTCCATCCCATCCCTCTGGGTCTTCCCAGTGCACCAGCCCTGAGCACATGTCTCATGCATCCAACCTGGGCTGGTGATCTGTTTCACTCTTGATAGTATATTTGTTTCAATGCTGTTCTCTCTGAACATCCCACCCTCGCCTTCTCCCACAGAGAGTCTAAAAGTACAGAGTCTAAAAGTCTGTTCTGTACATCTGTGTCTCTTTTTCTGTTTTGCATATAGGTTATTGTTACCATCTTTTTAAATTCCATATATATGCGTTAGTATACTGTATTGGTCTTTATCTTTCTGGCTTACTTCACTCTGTATAATGGGCTCCAGTTTCATCCATCTCATTAAAACTGATTCAAATGAATTCTTTTTGATGGCTGAGTAATATTCCATGGTGTATATGTACCACAGCTTCCTTATCCATTCGTCTATTGATGGGCATCTAGGTTGCTTCCATGTCCTGGCTATTATAAACAGTGCTGCGATGAACATTGGGGTGCACGTGTCTCTTTCAGATCTGGTTTCCTTGGTATGTATGCCCAGGAGTGGGATTTCTGGGTCATATGGCAGTTCTATTTCCAGTTTTTTAAGGAATCTCCACACTGTTCTCCATAGCGGCTGTACTAGTCTGCATTTCCACCAACAGTGTAAGAGGGTTCCCTTTTCTCCACACCCTCTCCAGCATTTATTGTTTGTAGACTTTTGGATAGCAGCCATCCTGACTGGCGTGTAATGGTACCTCATTGAGGTTTTGATTTGCATTTCTCTGATAATGAGTGATGTTGAGCATCTTTTCATGTGTTTGTTAGCCATCTGTATGTCTTCTTTGGAGAAATGTCTGTTTAGATCTTTGGCCCATTTTTTGATTGGGTCATTTATTTTTCTGGAATTGAGCTGTAGGAGTTGCTTGTATATTTTTGAGATTAATCCTGTTTCTTCATTTGTTATTATTTTCTCCCATTCTGAAGGCTGTCTTTTCACCTTGCTTATAGTTTCCTTTGTTGTGCAAAAGCTTTTAAGTTTCATTAGGTCCCATTTGTTTATTTTTGCTTTTGTTTCCATTACTCTGGGAGGTGGGTCATAGAGGATCTTGCTGTGATTTATGTCGGAGAGTGTTTTGCCTATGTTTTCCTCTAGGAGTTTTATAGTTTCTGGTCTTACATTTAGATCTTTAATCCATTTTGAGTTTATTTTTGTGTATGGTGTTAGAAAGTGTTCTAGTTTCATTCTTTTACAAGTGGTTGACCAGTTTTCCCAGCACCACTTGTTAAAGAGGTTGTCTTTTTTCCATTGTATATTCTTGCCTCCTTTGTCGAAGATGAGGTGTCCGTAGGTATGTGGATTTAACTCTGGGCTTTCTATTTTAGTGGGGGTATTTTTCATAAACTTGTGTGTATGGATGAAATTTTAAATACAGATAGATGTTTAAATACTGCACTATTGAGGAATGCAGATTGTAAGAAAAGTAAGGAGAAATAAAATAAATATGAATGAAAGAATCTCTGTGGGATTGTTTTGCAAAACACCTATCTTGCTATATGAAAGAGGTGAATTTAATAATTGAACTATTTTTTTATTTGTTAAAATGTATGTATTAAACTCCTCCACTGAGGGTCTGTTCTGTGCTTGGCATTGTTTTAGGTATTCCCTGCTCATGTATGTCCTGCATTCTACTAAACGTAATAAATAAGCAAATTGTATAATACATTAGAAAGCAGTAAGTAATATAAAAATCAAGCCTGGAGGAGGCCAGGGAGCATGCGTGTTTGGGAGAAGGTCTGTGCGGTACAGTTTGTACTAGGTAAGGCCTCATGAGGAGGTGATACTTGAGCAAAGACATATAAGGAGCGGGAAAGGCCGTTTCCCGCTGAGAGAACAGCTAGCACAAAGCCCTCAGGTTGGAGCGTGCCTGCTGCGTTCAAGGAGCAGCATGGAGGCCAGTGATGACTGGTTCAGAGTGAGCAGGATGGCAGGTAGAGGATGATGTCATCAAGGTAACGGGGGTAGAGTGCAGGGAGCCTAGAGGCTGTGTGTGCTACGATGCTTCAGTCGTGTCCGCCTCTACAACCCCGTGGCCCCTGCGTCCATGGGATTCTCCAGGCGAGAATACTGGAGTGGGTTGCCATGCCCTCCTCCAGGGGATCTTCCCGACCCAGGGATTGAACCCGAGGAGTCTCCTACATCTCCTGCATTAGCAGGTAGGTTCTTTACAACTAGTGCCACCTGGGAAGCCCCACCTAGAGGCTGTTGTAAGGCTTTTGTCTTCAGGGGAACTCTGGGGTATTTTGAGCAGAGTGGCATGATCAGACTTTGATTTTAGAAGGCTCACTGCTGAGAACAGACTGGAATGGCCAGTGTGAAAGTACGTAGATTGATCGGCATTCAGTGCAGTGATCCGGGTCGAAGATGGTGGTTGGAGCCGGGACAGCAGTGGATCGTGGAGCCAACATGTTTCTCTGATAGAATGGAGAGAAAGAATGTTGAGTGAAAGAGAAAGACAGAAATCCAGAATGACTCTTGAGGTTTTTGACAAAAGCACCTGCCAGGGTGGGATTACGGTCAGATGAGTTAGGAATCTATAGGTTTAGAGTGAAAGATTAGGAGTTTGATTTTAGACTTGTTTAAATTTGAGATAGCTATTAAATATACAGGACTTCCCTGGTGGCTCAAGGGTAAAGAATCTGCCTGCCAGTGTGGGGGATGCGAGTTTGACTCCTGGATGGGGAAGATCCCCTGGAGGAGGAAATGGTGACCCACTCCAGTATTCTTGCCTGGGAAATCCCATGAATGGAGGAACCTGGCGGGCTACAGTCCATGGGGTCACAAAAGTCAGACATGACTGAGCAACAGTAACAACATTAGATATACAAATAGATGTTGTATGAGTTCAGTTTAGTGGCTCAGTCATGTCCGACTCTTTGTGACCCCATGGACTGCAGCACACCAGGCCTCCCTGTCCATCACCAACTCCTGGAGTCCACTCAAACTCATGTCCATCAAGTTGGTGATGCCATCCAACCATATCATCCTCTGTTGTCCCCTTCTCCCCTGCCTTCAATCTTTCCCAGCATCACGGTCTTTTCAAATGGATCAGCTCTTTGCATCAGGTGGCCAAAGTACTGGAGTTTCAGCTTCAACATCAGTCTTTCCAATGAACACCCAGGACTGATCTCCTTTAGGATGGACTGGTTGGATTCCTTTGCAGTCCAAGGGACTCTCAAGAGTCTTCTCCAACACCACAGTTCAAAAGCATCAATTCTTCAGTGCTCAGCTTTCTTTACAGTCCAACTCTCACATCCATACATGACCACTGGAAAAACCATAGCCTTGACTAGATGGACCTTTGTTGGCAAAGTAATGTCTCTGCTTTTTAGTAAGCTGTCTAGATTGGTCATAACTTTTCTTCCAAAGAGTAAGTGTCTTTTAATTTCATGGCTGCAGTCACCATCTGCAGTGATTTGGGAGCCCCCCAAAATAAAGTCATCCACTGTTTCCATTTGTTTGCCATGAAGTGATGGGACTGGGTGCCATGATCTTAGTTATCTGAATGTTGAGCTTTAAGCCAACTTTTTCACTCTCCTCTTTCACTTTCATCAAGAGGCTCTTTAGTTCTTCTTCACTTTCTGCCATAAGGGTGGTGTCATCTGCTTCTCTGAGGTTATTGATCTTTCTCCTGGCAGTCTTGATTCCAGCTTATGCTTCATCCAGCCCAGTGTTTCTCATGATGTACTCTCTGCATATAAGTTAAGTAAGCAAGGTGACAGTATACAGCCTTGACGTACTCCTTTCCCTATTTGGAACCAGTCTGTTGTTCCATGTCCAGTGTTAGCTGTTGCCTCCTGACCTGCATACAGATTTCTCAAGAGTCGGGTCAGGTGGTCTGGTATTCCCATCTCTTGAAGAATTTTCCATAGTTTATTTTTATCCACACAGTCAGAGGCTTTGGCATAGTCAATAAAGCAGAAGTAGATGTTTTTCTGGAACTCTCTTGCTTTTTTGATGATCCAGCAGATGTTGGACCACAATCTAATCACATGGACCACAGCCTTGTCTAACTCAATGAAACTAGGAGCCATGCATGTAGGGCCACCCAAGATGGATGGGTCATGGTGGAGAGTTCTGACAAAACGTGTTCCACTGGATAAGGGAATGGCAAACCACTTCAGTATTCCTGCCTTGAGAACCCCATGAACAGTATGAAAAGGCAAAAAGAGGTATAGTTGGCGCCTGAATAGAAGCAGCTGGATTTCAGAAGGGCAGTCTGGGTTGGAGACATAGAAATCATCCCATGACCGAAAGTGATAGGATGAGATAAGATTTCCTGGAAAATAAATGTGGATGGATAAAGGAAAGAAGCCCAAGGACTAAGCCCCAGGATTCTCCAGTGTTAAAAGGTAGAGAGAAGAGGAGAAACTAGCAGTAGCGACTGAGGAGGAAACCTTGGTAAATGGGAGGAAAACCAAGGAAATACAGTATTGGCAAAAGACATGGGAAGAAAGTGTATTAAAGAGGAACGTGGGGGATCAGGTATGTAAAGTGCTGATGGAGTTTAGCAATGGGGAGGTCATTGGTGACATCACTGGTGACACTGTGGAGTCTTCAGGGCAAAAGACTTGTGGGAGCAGATTGTTAACAGCTATTATATTTTACAAACCATTTTTCAAAGCTCTATTAAAGGATTACAAGCTTGTCATTTAAAGTCATTAGACTTTAAAACATGAACTTACATTCATTTGTCCAAATCATGCCCTTTTTTCCTCTTACCACTTTGTTTTATTTTGTTTGTGATGCAACCAGGAATACACAATACCCAGACTATGTCAGAATGATATTATTTGTATTGTACTGTATTGTTGAGTTATTTTCTTATTTGCATTTTTCTTCACAGCAATAACTATGGTAATTTGGGGACAGTGTGTAATACTCAAAATTTTCCAACATGGAATAATACATTAATTGAAAAATTGTTGCTTTAACTACACCAAGCACCTTGGCTGGAAGCTTATTCCCAATATGAGAACATACGTTGAAATATTTCATCCCAAGATGTTGGTTTACTGTGATGAAACAGTATCTATCTGTAACTTTATTTATGAGGCAAAAGTTCATCGACAATTATCAGTTATTCACCCCTCCATAAGTCTACATCTTTGCAGTGCCCTTCCACCATGGTGGGAGGGATGTGTCCCAACTCTTGGCAATGGGTTCAGCCGTGTAGCTTGCTTTGGTCAATGGATGTTCACAGATATAATATAAGAAGAGGCTTGAAGAGGGCTTGTGTGTTGGGGTTTGCTCTTCTGATCCTCTGCCATCACCATGGGAACTTCCTCAGGTTGTCCTGCTAGGGCATGTTGAACCAAACCATGTCACCCCAGGAGTCATCACTGGGTGATCCAACTACCATGACTCCCAGACATGTCAGTGAGAAAAACTCACAAAAGCCACTGAAATTTTGTGGCAATAAACAACTGATGCTCTACCCTTTTCTACCCTTTTCTCAGTATACTCATGTCATTGAGAGTGGATAATTGACTTAGAGGCAATGCAGCTTAGAAAATTTTATATTTTTCTATATTGATACATTTTCAACTTAAGACCACTTACTTGTCTGTGAGCCTAGAGTTAAAACCCTGCTTGCATTCCAAGCAGGTGACTTATGCTTTTCTGAAAAAATTAAGTTGGTTTGCACGAGCTCTTTTAATTTCTTTCCTGACGACACCTTAATTTGCCTTTCGACTATTATCTATTTTTTTGCCTTCTGTCAAGTTTGGCAGAAGAAATACATTCTTTTGATGACTAACCCTATCAAATTATTCTCTTGATTCTTCCCTTTACCCTCTCCCTGACTTTGCTCCATCAAGTATTCTTTTTACTTTCTTTTTTTGGCAGGGGTTGATTTTTTTATGTTCATTTTTTGGATATATTTTTAATTAATTTTTATTGGAATATAGTTGCTTTACAATGTTATGTTAGTTTATGTTCATTAGTTTTTTTTTTTTTTTTTGTTCATTAGTTTTAATGAAAACCTACTCTATAGCACTGAGAACTCTACTCAATGCTCTCTGAGACCAAAATGGGAGGGAAGTCCAAGGATAATTTTTATTTTCTATCCTCACTCTATTTTGCTCCATTTGCGCCTTCCCTTCTGCATATAGATTAACTTATATTTCTTCTAAGAACATAAGCTCAGGTTTTTCCAAGTTATCCATGCCCTGAAGTTACCATTAGAACTCTCTGCATAATTTTACTTTTATCATGTCTACTTTCTCAGTTCTTACTTATTTTTTCACTCGGAGCTATGTAAATCCTGCCAACTGAAACTGTACTCTTAAAGACCACCATTGATCCTCTCCAGCCTTATAATAGGTAGCCCCTTAAGATCATATAATGCTATTGACCACTTTACTTCTTTTATGAAACTCTCTGTTATAGATTCTTTTTTTTTTTTTTTATTTTTTTAAATTTTTTTATTAGTTGGAGGCTAATTACTTCACAACATTTCAGTGGGTTTTGTCATACATTGATTTGAATCAGCCATAGATTTACACTTATTCCCCATCCCGATCCCCCCTCCCACCTCCCTCTTCACCCGACTCCTCTGGGTCTTCCCAGTGCACCAGGCCCGAGCACTTGTCTCATGCATCCCACCTGGGCTGGTGATCTGTTTCACCATAGATAGTATACATGCTGTTCTTTTGAAACATCCCACCCTCACATTCTCCCACAGAGTTCAAAAGTCTGTTCTGTATTTCTGTGTCTCTTTTTCTGTTTTGCATATAGGGTTATCATTACCATCTTTCTAAATTCCATATATATGTGTTAGTATGCTGTAATGTTCTTTATCTTTCTGGCTTACTTCACTCTGTATAATGGGCTCCAGTTTCATCCATCTCATTAGGACTGATTCAAATGAATTCTTTTTGACAGCTGAGTAATATTCCATGGTGTATATGTACCACAGCTTCCTTATCCATTCATCTGCTGATGGGCATCTAGGTTGCTTCCATGTCCTGGCTATTATAAACAGTGCTGCAATGAACATTGGGGTGCACGTGTCTCTTTCAGATCTGGTTTCCTCAGTGTGTATGCCCAAAAGTGGGATTGCTGGGTCATATGGCAGTTCTATTTCCAGTTTTTTAAGGAATCTCCACACTGTTTTCCATAGTGGCTGTACTAGTTTGCATTCCCACCAACAGTGTAAGAGGGTTCCCTTTTCTCCACACCCTCTCCAGCATTTATTGCTTGTAGTCTTTTGGATAGCAGCCATCCTGACTGGCGTGTAATGGTACCTCATTGTGGTTTTGATTTGCATTTCTCTAATAATGAGTGATGTTGAGCACCTTTTCATGTGTTTGTTAGCCATCTGTATGTCTTCTTTGGAGAAATGTCTGTTTAGTTCTCTGGCTCATTTTTTGATTGGGTCATTTATTTTTCTGGAATTGAGCTTCAGGAGTTGCTTGTATATTTTTGAGATTAATCCTTTGTCTGTTTCTTCATTTGCTATTATTTTCTCCCAATCTGACGGCTGTCTTTTCACCTTACTTATAGTTTCCTTTGTAGTGCAAAAGCTTTTAAGTTTCATTAGATCCCATTTGTTTAGTTTTGCTTTTATTTCCAATATTCTGGGAGGTGGGTCATAGAGGATCTTGCTGTGATTTATGTCAGAGAGTGTTTTGCCTATGTTCTCCTCTAGGAGTTTTATAGTTTCTGGTCTTACATTTAGATCTTTAATCCATTTTGAGTTTATTTTTGTGTATGGTGTTAGAAAGTGTTCTAGTTTCATTCTTTTACAAGTGGTTGACCAGTTTTCCCAGCACCACTTGTTAAAGAGGTTGTCTTTTTTCCATTGTATATCCTTGCCTCCTTTGTCAAAGATAAGGTGTCCATAGGTTCGTGGATTTATCTCTGGGCTTTCTATTCTGTTCCATTGATCTATATTTCTGTCTTTGTGCCAGTACCATACTGTCTTGATGACTGTGGCTTTGTAGTAGAGTCTGAAGTCAGGCAGGTTGATTCCTCCAGTTCCATTCTTCTTTCTCAAGATTACTTTGGCTATTCGAGGTTTTTTGTATTTCCATACAAATTGTGAAATTCTTTGGTCTAGTTCTGTGAAAAATACCGTTGGTAGCTTGATAGGGATTGCATTGAATCTATAGATTGCTTTGGGTAGAATAGCCATTTTGACAATATTGATTCTTCCAATCCATGAACACGGTATGTTTCTCCATCTGTTTGTGTCCTCTTTGATTTCTTTCATCAGTGTTTTATAGTTTTCTATGTATAGGTCTTTTGTTTCTTTAGGTAGATATACTCCTAAGTATATTATTCTTTTTGTTGCAATGGTGAATGGTATTGTTTCCTTAATTTCTCTTTCTGTTTTTTCATTGTTAGTATATAGGAATGCAAGGGATTTCTGTGTGTTAATTTTATATCCTGCAACTTTACTATATTCATTGATTAGCTCTAGTAATTTTCTGGTAGAGTCTTTAGGGTTTTCTATGTAGAGGATCATGTCATCTGCAAACAGTGAGAGTTTCACTTCTTCTTTTCCTGTCTGGATTCCTTTTACTTCTTTTTCTGCTCTGATTGCTGTGGCCAAAACTTCCAACACTATGTTGAACAGTAGTGGTGACAGTGGGCACCCTTGTCTTGTTCCTGATTTCAGGGGGAATGCTTTCAATTTTTCACCATTGAGGGTGATGCTTGCTGTGGGTTTGTCATATATGGCTTTTATAATGTTGAGGTATGTTCCTTCTATTCCTGCTTTTTGGAGAGTTTTAATCATAAATGAGTGTTGAATTTTGTCAAAGGCTTTCTCTGCATCTATTGAGATAATCATATGGTTTTTATCTTTCAATTTGTTAATGTGGTGTATTACATTGATTGATTTGCGGATATTAAAGAATCCTTGCATTCCTGGGATAAAGCCCACTTGGTCGTGGTGTATGATTTTTTTAATATGTTGTTGGATTCTGTTTGCTAGAATTTTGTTAAGGATTTTTGCATCTATGTTCATCAGTGATATTGGCCTGTAGTTTTCTTTTTTTGTGGCATCTTTGTCTGGTTTTGGAATTAGGGTGATGGTGGCCTCATAGAATGAGTTTGGAAGCTTACCTTCATCTGCCATTTTCTGGAAGAGTTTGAGTAAGATAGGTGTTAGCTCTTCTCTAAATTTTTGGTAGAATTCAGCTGTGAAGCCATCTGGTCCTGGGCTTTTGTTTGCTGGAAGATTTTTGATTACAGTTTCGATTTCCTTGCTTGTGATGGGTCTGTTAAGATCTTCTATTTCTTCCTGGTTCAGTTTTGGAAAGTTATACTTTTCTAAGAATTTGTCCATTTCATCCAAGTTGTCCATTTTATTGGCATAGAGCTGCTGGTAGTAGTCTCTTATGATCCTTTGTATTTCAGTGTTGTCTGTTGTGATCTCTCCATTTTCATTTCTAATTTTGTTAATTTGGTTCTTCTCTCTTTGCTTCTTAATGAGTCTTGCTAATGGTTTGTCAATTTTGTTTATTTTTTCAAAAAACCAGCTTTTAGCTTTGTTGATTTTTGCTATGGTCTCTTTAGTTTCTTTTGCATTTATTTCTGCCCTGATTTTTAAGATTTCTTTCCTTCTGCTAACCCTGGGGTTCTTCATTTCTTCCTTCTCTAATTGCTTTAGGTGTAGAGTTAGGTTATTTATTTGGCTTTTTTCTTGTTTCTTGATGTAAGCCTGTAATGCTATGAACTTTCCCCTTAGCACTGCTTTTACAGTGTCCCATAGGTTTTGGGTTGTTGTGTTTTCATTTTCATTCATTTCTATACATATTTTGATTTCTTTTTTGATTTCTTCTATGATTTGTTGGTTATTCAGAAGTGTGTTATTTAGCCTCCATGTGTTTGAATTTTTAACAATTTTTTTCCTGTAATTGAGATCTAATCTTACTGCACTGTGGTCAGAAAAGATGACTGGAATGATTTCAATTTTTTTGAATTTTCCAAGACCAGATTTATGGCCCAGGATGTGATCTATTCTGGAGAAGGTTCCGTGTGCACTTGAGAAAAAGGTGAAGTTGATTGTTTTGGGGTGAAATGTCCTATAGATATCAATTAGGTCTAGCTGGTCCATTGTGTCATTTAAAGTTTGTGTTTCCTTGTTAATTTTCTGTTTAGTTGATCTATCCATAGTTGTGAGTGGGGTATTAAAGTCTCCCACTATTATTGTGTTACTATTAATTTCCTCTTTCATACTCGTTAGAGTTTGCCGTACATATTGCGGTGCTCCTATGTTGGGTGCATATATATTTATAATTGTTATATCTTCTTCTTGGATTGATCCTTTGATCATTATGTAGTGTCCTTCTTTGTCTCTTTTCACAGCTTTTATTTGAAAGTCTATTTTATCTGATATGAGTATTGCGACTCCTGCTTTCTTTTGGTCTCCGTTTGCATGAAATATTTTTTTCCAGCCCTTCACTTTCAGTCTGTATGTGTCTCTTGTTTTGAGGTGGGTCTCTTGTAGACAGCATATATAGGGGTCTTGTTTTTGTATCCATTCAGCCAATCTTTGTCTTTTGGTTGGGGCATTCAACCCATTTACATTTAAGGTAATTATTGATAGGTGTGGTCCCGTTGCCATTTACTTTGTTGTTTTGGGTTCACGTTTATACAACCTTTCTGCATTTCCTGTCTAGAGAAGATCCTTTAGCATTTGTTGAAGAGCTGGTTTGGTAGTGCTGAATTCTCTCAGCTTTTGCTTATCTGTAAAGCTTTTGAGTTCTCCTTCATATCTGAATGAGATCCTTGCTGGATACAGTAATCTAGGTTGTAGGTTATTCTCTTTCATTACTTTCAGGACGTCCTGCCATTCCCTTCTGGCCTGGAGGGTTTCTATTGATAGATCAGCTGTTATCCTTATGGGAATCCCTTTGTGTGTTATTTGTTGTTTTTCCCTTGCTGCTTTTAATATTTGTTCTTTGTGTTTGATCTTTGTTAGTTTGATTAATATGTGTCTTGGGGTGTTTCGCCTTGGGTTTATCCTGTTTGGAACTCTCTGGGTTTCTTGGACTTGGGTGGCTATTTCCTTCCCCATTTTAGGGAAGTTTTCAGCTATTATCTCCTCGAGTATTTTCTCATGGCCTTTCTTTTTGTCTTCTTCTTCTGGAACTCCTATGATTCGAATGTTGGGGCGTTTCACAGTGTCCCAGAGGTCCCTGAGTTTGTCCTCATTTCTTTTGATCCTTTTTTCTTTTTTCCTCTCTGCTTCATTTATTTCCACCATTTTATCTTCTATCTCACTTATCCTATCTTCTGCCTCCGTTATTCTACTCTTGGTTCCCTCCAAAGTGTTTTTGATCTCATTCATTGCATTATTCATTTTTAATTGACTCTTTTTTATTTCTTCTAGGTCTTTATTAAACAATTCTTGTATCTTTTCAATCTTTGTTTCCAAGCTATTTATCTGTAACTCCATTTTGTTTTCAAGATTTTGGATCATTTTTATTATCATTATTCTAAATTCTTTTTCAGGTAGATTCCCTATCTCCTCCTCTTTTGTTTGACTTGGTGGGCATTTTTCTTGTTCCTTTACCTGTTGGGTATTTCTTTGCCTTTTCATCTTGTTTAGATTGCTGTGTCTGGAGTGGACTTTCTGTATTCTGGAGGTCTGTGGTTCCTTTTTATTGTGGAGGATTTACCCAGTGGGTGGGGTTGGACGTTTGGCTTGTCAAGGTTTCCTGGTTAGGGAAGCTTGCGTCAGTGTACTGGTGCGTGGAACTTGATTTCTTCTCTTTGGAGAGCAATGGAGTGCCCAGTAATGAGTTTTGAGTTGGGTCTATGTGTTAGGTGTGACCTTGGGTAGCCTGTATGTTGACATTCAGGGCTATGTTCCTGTGTTGCTGGAGAATTTGCGTGGTATGTCTTGCTCTAAAACTTATTGGCTCTTGGGTGGTGGTTGGTTTCAGTGTAGGTATGGAGGCTTTTGGACGGTCACTTATCACTTAAAGTTCCATGTAGTCAGGAGTTTTCTGGTGTTCTCAGGTTTTGGGCTTAAGTTTCCTGCCTCTGGATTTCAGTTTTATTCTTCCTGTAGTCTCAGGACTTCTCCAACTATACAGCTCTGATAATTAAACTTCTAGGTTAATGGCGAAAAGATTCTCCCCCGTTAGGGACACCCAGAGAGGTTCACAGAGTTACATGAACAGGAGAAAAGGGAGGAGGGAGATAGAGATGAGTAGGAGGAGAAAAAGGGGGACTCAAGAGGAGAGAGACAGATCTACGCAGCTGTCTGTTCCCAGAGTGTTCTCGTATCTCAGACACCTACAAGGATTCACAGAATTGGATGGGGAAGAGAAGGGGAAAAGAGGAAATAGAGGTGTTCTGAGGTAGAAAACAGAGAGTCAAGATTGGGAGGGAATAATCTTCGGTTTTAAGATAGGGCTTCTCTTTTTTTTTTTTTTGTAAGGTTATAGTGTAGTGAAGATGAAAATGAAGAGTAGTAGAGGAGTACTAGAGGACTTTAAAAGAAATAAGAGAAAAAGAAAAATAGAAAATAGAAGAGAAAAAGGAAAGAAAAAAAAAAATTTTTTTTTCCCCTAATTAAAAAAATCGTAAAAATCTATGAAAATGAAAGTTAAGGAGTAATGGGGGAGTAATAGGGAATTTTAAAGGAAAATAAAAGAGAAAAAATAAAAAAAATATATAAAAAGAAAAAAAAATTTTTTTTTTTCCTTACTTAGAAAAAACAGAAAAATAAAAAAAAAAGTAAAAACATGTCTAGGAATTTCTCTGGAGCTGTTGCGGTCAGTGTGGGTTCGGCTCAGTTTCAGATAGCTCCTCGTTCCAGCTTGCACTTCTCGATATCTACAGGGCCCTTCCGGTGAAGTCGGTGTTTTCTTCAGGGATTTTAATCTGTTGCACCAGTCCCTTCTGAAGCGGTTCCCTTTGTTTATTTGGCTTCTGTTTGCCGGTCTCTTCAGAGGCTCATTTCCGCCCTGACACAGGCGGCCGGAGGCGGACTCTTATTCAGGTAGCTAGTTCCGTTGCGCTGCTGGGAGGGGCTGACGCTGCGGGGCGGGGCTGACGCTGCGGGGAGGGGCTGGCCCTGCGGGGGCGGGGCTGACGCTGCGGGGAGGGGCTGGCCCTGCGGGGGCGGGCTGGCGCTGCCGGAAGGGGCTGACGCTGCTTTCTCCGTCTGCGCTGCTCAGGCTCCCGGCTGTTCTATATGGAGTGCGCCCCGCGCTGCGCGAGGTTCCAGCCCTCGGGTGTTACACAAAAGCGCGGAAGGAAAAGCTGCGCCTGCTCTCTGTGCCTTCCCCGTCAGAGCGGTCCAGGCAGCCAGGGGCTTGGTGGGCGCGCTATCCCCAGGTGTGGCGCACCCACTCCCTAACGCGGACCCAGTCTCAGTTTCCGCTGGCGCCAGGCGGGTGCGCGCGCCTTCCGCCCTCCGCGTCCCCAGCCCCAGTCCCCGCCCCGCGCCGGTCGGGTGCCTGCGCCCTGTGTCTCGCAGCGACCTTCCCCTCCCCCCTGCCTCCTGCCTCCGGCGGGGCTGGGCCGGTCCGCAGCCTGCGAGCTCTTCTCGGGACTTTCCCCGTCCCTTTGTTCTGCGAACGGCCGGCAGTGTGTTCCGGCCGGTCAATTTTCTCTCTCTCCTTTGGTCTCCCACAGTTCAAGTTGGCTCCTCACAGAAGCTCCCCCCGATTGTCCTCAGGGCACTCAGGCCCGGACCCTAGCCCAAGCAAGGCCGCCTAAGACTCCCTTCCCGGGACGGGTCTCCGTCCTTAGCTCTTTTGTCTCACTTTTTATCTTTTATATTTTGTCCTACCTCCTTTCGAAGACAATGGTCTGCTTTTCTGGGCGCCTGATGACCTCAGCTAGCGATCAGAAGTTGTTTTGTGAAGTTTGCTCTGCATTCGGTTATTCTTTTGATGAATTTGTAGGAGAGAAAGTGGTCTCCCGGTCCTACTCCTCCGCCATCTTGGCTCCTCCCTCTGTTATAGATTCTTGAGATGCAGCACTCAGCCATTTCTTTCCCCACCTTCTTTCTGGTTTTCTTTTCCTTTTCTAATCGCTTACATTTAAATACTCCCCAAAGCTCACCTTTTAGCTTTTCTCTTCTCTCCTTCCCCTCCTTTCCTCTTGAGCAATCTCACAGGCTCCCATGGTTTCAACTATAATCTCTATGCCTAGGACTTGTAAAACTACTTTGTCTGATTCCAGATGTGTTCAGTAAGTCCCCTATAAATGAACGAGTTCTGTTCCAAGAGCATTTTCCTAGTCCCGTTTGTCAGTCCAACAAAGTTAGCCTAGCTACCCAACTAACACAATTGGCTATGTAGTACTATACTATAATAGGTTTATAATACTTTTCATGCAAATAATACATAAGAAACAAACACAAAAAATAAAACATTTTTAATCATACAGGACAGTATATGGAAAATTGCAGTGGTACAGTACAACGGCTGGTATACAGGGCCTGGCACCAGGTGAACAGGCATGAAGAGTTACTGACGGGAGGAGGGAGAGGAGGAGGAAGATGGCAGAGCTGAAGGATCCTTAGCGACAGGAGAGAGGGTGCAAGCTGTAACATCACTCACACCTGACGCTGATGGAATACACGTTTGCATCTTTGAAAATTAGCAACTTGAAGGTTTGTATGTAGGGGGTTTAACTGTATTCCCTGTTGCTCACAGGATAACTCTAGTATTTCAAACTCACATGTTGATAATCAAATAAGTTATTTTCTCTATTTTCATTGGTTTGTGCTACAGTATTACAAACAGCATCATTATTCTCTTAAAATGGTAACTTCAGATGCATCTTTAATTCTTCCATTTAGTTTATATTCAACCTCTGATCTTTCGCTGGATATTGTGTATGTTAGTTGCTAAGTCATGTCCGACTCTTTTTGACCCCATGGATTGTAGCCGGTCAGGCTCCTCCGTCCATGGGATTCTCCAGGCAAGAATGCTGGAGTGGGTTGCCATTTCCTTCTCCAGGGGATCTTCCCACCCAGGGATCGATTCAGCATCTCTCTTCTCTTTCTGACCTCCCAGCCGTTGTCTTAACTCTCATTCCCTTTCAGCTGCATTATTGCAGTAAATTCTCTAGTCTTTTCCTCATATAATCTGCCTCCTCTAAACTCTAGAATAATTTTTCTAAAGCAAAATTCTGATTAGATTATTCCTCTACTTCAAAACCTCTGTTGTTTCTTCATCACTTACACACTAGTGTTTACACACTAGGGTTTGTCAAAACATCCTAAGACAGATATAGAACAGATTAAGCTGAAATAACTGTGGAAATGCAGATTTTTGGGCACAGCCTCAGGCCCCCTGAATCAGACTCTGGGCACGGGGACCTGGAGTGGGCAATAGCCTGCTCTTTGAATGACTGAATATACTAAAGTTTGCAATTCTCTAGCTTAAATTTGCCTGCATGTTAAATTTGATACACGGATTAGTTCCTCAAATCAAGCTTGATTTGTAATTCCACATGGATTTCTTGTTATTCAGATCTACTTGGATTTTTCATATTATTTTGAAAAATAATAAAATTGTTCTTACTTCATGTGTCAAATTTCTATTTATGTTTTTATATCTAAGATGATTATATTCAAGGATAAGCACTTTATGTTATGTTTTTACAGAAGATTGTCCTTATTTTTTTTGCATCTGAGAGAGCAAAATGTCCTCCAATAACTGGGACAAGCTGTGTCTTTCCATCCTTTTTGTAGGGATGCTACTCTTCTTTCAGGCTCGGGGTCATTTCTTTTTTGCTCCCTCTTCAGTCTTCCAGGGGAAAAGAAGGACAGTAGCTCTTAGACTAATAGCTGTTGGGCTGGCCTGAGTGAATGTCAACATAGGCCAAGGTGTTCTTTAAGAGTGGGTGGAAAGGGATGAGGTTCACATAAAAGTGGTGAGTAAGAGGACTTGAACCATCTTTCATTTCCAGGTATTGAAAATTCTTTTTTTTTTTTTTTTGAAAATTCTTGATAAAACTTGACAAAAAACTGTCTTAAGTACATAACTGAGTTCACGACATAGAACTTTACAAGTGATAGATATAAAACTGAAAATGAAAAGGAGCAAAGTGCCATGACTGCTAAAAAGTAGTCCAATGGGGCAAGGACATTACTTAAATTTGAATCTGTGTGAGTCTTTGCTTACAGTTTTCATTAAAGTGCCTCCTTCAGCATTTGATGACACAAAAGGAGACGATTTCCAGGTTATTTGATGGTTAACCACAAAGCTTTGTTTTACTTACCAGAGAGTGTGACTTTTATTTGACAGAACCCATGAATGAAGCAAAAATATATATCACAAGCAAGTAAAAAATAATTACAATGCATGTAAAGAACAAAGGGTTAGTGTTTAGAATATATAAAGATCTCAAACATCATAATAATATTAATCAACCTAACAGGAAGATGTGCAAATTATATGAATAGAGGAGAAAACTACTAATAAAACTAAAATATGCCAGCCTGCGTCTCCTGTGTTTCCTACATTTCAGGTGGATTCTTTACCCACTGAGCCACCTGGGAAGCCCTATGCTCCACTTCACTAGTAATCTAAGATTTTCAGACTGAATAAGAGTCAGATACCACTTCACATCCATCTGCTTGACAAATGTTTGTAGGACTAATGTTAGTATGTATTTGTGAGAATGTACACAGAAATAAATTGCTGTGGAGAGTAAAATTTGTTCAAGTTCTTTGGAAAGCAGTTCCCAACACCTGATAAAGTTTAAGATGCTTATGCCTTGTGATGTAGCATTTCACTTCTGACTGTTTTAGAAAAACTCTTATGTAAATTTACAAAGAGTTAATTCAAGAGTATTCACTACAGAGAAATAACAGTGAAACATTAAAAACAAATTAAATTTTCCTTATTAGTAGAAGGGAGAAATAAACTAGTATTCATTTATTCAATGTGATACTATATAGCCATTGATAAGGAGTGAACTGTGTATATATATATGTATATATATATACACACACACACACCTATAAGAATAAACCTTAAAACATAATGTTAAAGATATGGTATATTTATGTAAAATTTTAAGTATACACACTTTATTATCTACTTATCTACCTACCTATTTACCTATCTCCTCTGCCTAATTACCTTTTTACATTGCATTTGGACTAGAATCTGTTAGAAGCACCTGTTTTATAAAAAATTAAAACATTTTTTTCTGTCGTCAGGTAAATCTAAACCCAAGGTGTCTGAATCTTCCTGAGGAGCAAGAGAAACTACTCTTATATATATGGTACTGGTTTAATAAAGTACAAAATATGTGAGGACATTTATGGCTTAGATGGCCAAATTTTAATTCTTATTACAAATATATCGTTTGGTTGAACAGTTTCCTAAAACAAAATTTGGAGTTTTCATTATGCCTTCACATTCTTTGAATTTTGTAATTAAATGTTGGCTAATGTGGGGATCTACTTTCTCCTCACTGAACACTGAAGAAAGTCATTTACTTTAATGAAAATAATAAGCAAAATTTGCACAGGTTTAGATTTAAGTAATATTATTATCTCGCTTAGCCAGTGTCATAGCAATTTCTTCATTTGCTTCCAGGGGTTGTTGGAATATTAATATTTTCTAATCATGTCCTTCTTTTCCTGAA
The DNA here is from genome assembly GCF_910594005.1 of Cervus elaphus. Lineage (NCBI taxonomy): Eukaryota > Metazoa > Chordata > Mammalia > Artiodactyla > Cervidae > Cervus > Cervus elaphus. The sequence continues at coordinate 28,314,190 of NC_057836.1, read as the reverse complement.
GCAAGTAATGACCAGTACAGTGGTTTGACTTTGCAAAGTACCTCTTTCAACAATGTTTGTTCAATCCAAGGTTTCTCTCAAATACCACTGTGACATAGATTTTTCTCTTAATTTTACCCAATACTGAGTTAACATTTTTAGATTTACTATTAGTATTTCCACCATTGTTGTTCAGTTGCTTGGTCATGCCTGACTCTTTGCGACCCATGGACTACAGTGCACCAGGCTTCCCGGTCCTTCACCATTCTGCCACAGTACAAGAAAGACAGACATGAGATGAGACACCCTGACCTCAGCAGAGTGACGACCCTGGGGGAGGAGAGTTAGGAGAAAATGTTTGGGGGGTGTGTCTTTTGCTCACATGTACCAACTTATCTCTTTAAAAAAGATCAGTCATCAGAAGCAATTATAGCAAAATATTAACATCTGCTTAATCTCTGTAGAGGCTACACATGTATTGGATTATTTTCTGTTTGAAAAGTTTTATAATTAGATGTTCAAAAGGGAGGGAGTGGAAGAGGAGAAATTGAACTTAGATTGGGTAATCCTGGAATGTCCTACCTACCTCAAATTAAGCACATATTAAATCCAAGATCTCTAGGTGATTAAAAATTTTTTTTTTTTTTTTAGTTTTTATAAACTGATGGAACTTTGTACCCTCTTTAAGCTTGCTTGTCAGGGGACAGGCTGTATGCTTATTGCCTTAGGACCATGCTCCTGCATTTTGCCAGCACCTGGATCCATACAGCTATAGCTCCCAATCTTATTCTTGGCCAAGCCCTTGCTTCAGTTCCTGCGTTGGTCAAGGCCCACAGTCACCTTTACAACCACTGGCTCATGACCCCAGATTACTTGACGTTGACATTGTCTCCAACTTTTAAGGTTTCTGGGCTGGATCAGTCTACTTAGTTACTAGCTTTATGTTACCTGGGTTGATGTCAGCTAGTTCTCAGCATGGCTCTTATATACACAGTCTTAGGCAGTTTGGTCAACACTTTCCCAGACTTTTTGTGAGCAGTTCCACTCACAGAGTTTTCTGCAGCTTCTGTCTCAAATTTGCTTAATCCTTAAAAGCAGCTCTTTGGTGAGCACTGGAGATCAGCCACCACAGTTTTAAAAAGACTGGGAATGGAAACAAAGACTTGAGAATTATCAAGATATAGCCAATGGAATATGTAATGGGAATAAGTGAAATTATCCCAGAAGAGAGCTTAGAAATGCAAAAGGAGAAAACAAAGACTGAACTCTGGAATAACTCAAAATGTATGGCCCAAGGCAGTGGGAGAGGATTCAGTGAAGAAAACAAACCAAGTCAAATGAGAAGAAAGAACCTGGAGGGAATGCTACCTTGGAAGCCAAGACATAGAAAGTTCTAAGAAAAGACAGAGTGGTAAAAATGGTCATTGTTTTAGGATAATAAATTAGAATAATGGCATTGGAGCTGAAAATTAAGATGTCATTGGATATTTCAGCAAGAGAAGAACAGATAGGGCAATAGAAGCCAGATTGATATGAATCAAGTATGAAGTGAGGAAGTGGAAGTGAGACTAGACCATACCCCTGAGCCTCTAATGTGCACCGAAATCGTTTGGATGGCTTGCTGGAGCTGCTAAAAAATGGAGATATCAGGCTCTCACTCTCAGAAGTTTAATTTAGTCTTAGCAAGGGCCAGAAATTTGCCATTTAAAAAACTTCCCAGTTTTAATAAAGACTGGACTATAGTTTTAAAAACTGGCAATGAAACAGAGGGATTATATGGGGAAGAAGTCTAAATGTTAGAGAGGGTGACGAATACCTTAAAATTTTAAACTTGCTTCCCCTACCCCAAAAACTTTCTTCCAGGGCAATTATGTGTTGTCCAGCCAAGATAAAGAACAGCCAGCTTAACAGTTATGCTTTTCACGGTAAATTATTTAATTGATTTTTTAGTTTGAATCAATTTGGGCACCATGACCTAATATATCCTAGGGCCTGATGGCCCTTGGATAAACTGAATGTTGGTTTTTTTAAGCCTTCAAAAAACATTTATTGTTTGATTTTTAGCTCTGCAGTCCCTAGAAACCAAGTACTTGAGGATTAAAAAAAATTCTGAATTCTTTCCCGACCATCATTTTTTCAGCCTCCATTCTTGTTTGCCAAGAACAAAGATTACTAGTGATAACCTTCCAGGCAATCTTTGCAAGAAGAGCCTTTTACTGTTTTCAATCTTTCCAAAAAACCTTTTATTATTTTCAGAGTTCTTGAGAGCTTGCTCTTTTCAAACCCTTGCCATCTGAATTCTACACTTCCTATTCTGCTTAAATCTTACCATATAAGGTTACTCAGCGATGTAAAAATCCACATTAAATTTTTTTTTGTTTTTAATTTTTAACTATCCTAAAGCATTAGAAATTGTTAATGCTACTTTTCTAAAATTAACCTATTCTTTAGATGTTTCTTATTCTCCATATTGCAGCCTAATTGTGGATGGCCACAAAATACCTGATTTCCAACTTTTATGTAGTAGTCTCATCTACTCCTAAAAATACAAATGTAAATTATATGCCATTTATTTATAGAATTTTAATTTTCAGCCCTGCCTTTCTTTCTTAGTTACTATCTTTCTCCCTACTTTTCAGGCTTTTTAACTTGATTGGCCTGACGACTGTCATGTGTCTTAAATGTAGTGGTCAATGTTGAAATAAACATTCATATCCTTTAAATTCTTTTCCAGATGTTTTGCTGTCAGTGCAACTGATTTCTATATGTTCATTTTGTGTCTTGCAGCTTTACCAAATTCGTTTTAATTCTTACTTTTTTGGTGGAGTTTTTAGGATTTTTTTGTATGTAAGATCATATCATCTGCAAACAGAGACAATTTTACTTCTTCGCTTCCAAATTGAATGCATTTTCCTTGCCTAATTGCTCTGGCTAGGACTACTATGTTGAATATGAGTCATGAGAGTGGGCACCTTGTCTTGTCCTTGATCTTAGAGGAAAAGCTTTCAGTCTTTCACCACTGAGTGTGATGTTAACTGTAGGCTTGTCATGTGTGCATGCGTGCTCAGTCATGTCCTACTCTTTGCGTCCCCATGGACAGTAGCTCGCCAGGCTCCTCTGTCCATGGGATTTCCCAGGCAAGAATACTGGAGTGAGTTGCTATTTCCTTCTCCAGGGGATCTTCCCGACCCAGGGATTGAATCCTTGTCTCCTACATTGGCAGGTGATGCTTTGCCGCTGCACCACTTGGGAAGCCCAGGCTTGTCATATGTGACCTTTATTATGTTGAAGTACATTCTTTTTATATCCACTTTGTGGAGAGTTTTTAATCAGGAAAGGATGTTAAAACTTTATCAAATGCTTTTTCTGTGTTTATTGAGATGATTATATGATTTTAATCTTTCATTCTGTTCATGTGGTATGTCACATTTATTGATTTGTTTATGTTAAACTGTCCTTGCATGCTAGAGATAAATCCCACTTGATCATGGTGTATGACTTAACATGTTGCTGAATTTGATTTGCTATACTTTGTTGAGAGATTTTGTATCTATTCTCGTTAAGTTTGTTGGCCTTTAGTTTTCTTTTTCTTGTAGTACCTTTATCCGGCTTTGTTATCAGGGTAATGTTGGCCTTAAATGAAGTTCCTGCTCTTCAGCTTTTTGAAGGAGTTTGAGAAGGATTGGTATAAGTTCTTCTTTACTTGTTTGGTAGAATTTACCAGTGAAACTATCTAGTTCTGGGCTTTTCTTTGTTAGGAGGTTTTTGGTTACTGATTTGATCTCCTTACTTGTTATTGGTTTGTTCAGATTTTCTGTTTCTTCATAATTCAGTTTAAGTAAATTGCATGTTTCTAGGAGTTCATCCATTTCTTCTAGGTTGTCCAATTTGTTAGAGTAACAACTATTTGTAGTAGTCTCTTACGATCTTTTGTATTTCTGTGGTATCTTTTATAATGTGTCTTTTGTTTCTGATTTTATTTCAGTCTTGTCTCTTTTCTTAGTCTAGCTACAGTTTTGTCAATTTTGTCTATCTTTTTAGAAAATCAGCTCTGAATTTTGTTGATCATGTCTGTTTTTTCTCATCTTTATTTCATTAATTTTGTTCTCATCTTTCTTATCTCCTTCCTTATGATAACCTCAGGCTAAGTGTGTTTTTCTTATTCTAGTTCCTGAAAAAGATATAAGGAAAATAATCTAATTTACAATATCATTAAAAATGATACAATATTTGGAAGTAAATGTAATCAAGGAGGTGAAAGGTTTATACACTTAAAGAGATAATATTTTGATGAAAGAAATCGAAGAAAACACAAATAAATGGAAAGATATCCCATGTTCATGAATCAGAAGAACTGATGTTGCTAGAATGCTTATACTATCCAAAGCCATCTATAGATTCAATGCAATCTTCATTGAATTTCCGACAGTTTTCATAATAATAAAAAAACAGAGACCCTGAATAGCCAAGGCAATTTTGACAAAGCTGGAGGCATCACACTTCTTGATTTCAAACTATATTACAAAGCTATGGTAATCAAAATATTATGGTACTTTCATGAATACTCAGTAGGAATAAAAGATAGACTCTTCAATAAATGGTGTTGGCAAAACTGGATGATCATATGTAAAATAATGAAAGTGAAAATAATTTATTATATCATTCACAGAAATTAGCTCAAATGAATTAAAAACTAAAATGTAAGACCTGAGAATTGGGAATGTAAAACCAGTGTATCCACTATGAAAACTAGTATGGAAGTTTCTTAAAAAATTAAAAATGAAACTACCATGTGCTGTTCTTAGTCACTCAGTCATGTCCAACTCTTTTCAACCCCATGGACTGCAGCTCACCAGTCTCCTCTGTCCATGGGATTCTCTAGGGAAGAATACTAGAGTGGGTTGCCATGCCCTCCTCCAGGGGATTTTCCCAACCCAGGGATCAAACCAGAGTCTCCTGCATTGCAGGCCGATTCTTTATCAGCTGAGCTACCAGGGAAGCCCAAAGAACTACCATGTGATCTAGCAATTCCACTCCTGTATATTTATCCAAAGTAAACAAAATCCCTATCCCAAAGAGACATTTTCACTCTCGTGTTTGTTGCAGCATTATTTATAGTAATCAAGACATGGGAACAATCTTAGTTCATCCACTGTTGGATGAATGGATAAAGAAAGTGTGGTAGGTATATACAATGGAATATTATTTAGCCACAAAAAGAAGGAAATTCTGTTATTTGTGACAACATGGGTGGACCTTGAAGATACAGAAAATTACTGTAAAGTCTCACTTACATGTGGAATCTAGATAATTGAGACTCACAGATACAGAGCATAGAATGGTGGTTACCAGAGGCTGAGGGTGTAGGAGAAATGAGATACTTGTCAAAGAAAATAAACTTTCAGGTATAAGTTGAATAAATTTTGGGAATCTAATGAATAGCACTGTAGCTATAGTCAGTAACACAATATTATATATTTGAAAGTTGCTTAAAGAGTATATCTTAAATGTTTTCACAATAAAAGCAAAATGGTAATTATATGAGATAATGAAAATGTTCACTAACCCTATTTGACATTAATTTTATAATATATACATATTCAAATCTTCACCCTGCACCTTCAACTTTATGTCAATTACATCTTATTAATTCTGAAGAAAAAAATCCACCTCCCAAACTACTTCCTTTTCTTGGATTCTTTATTTATTTACTTTTAGTGATTCCACCATGCTTTCAGAAGAAAGTTACTCCTTTGATTTTATATGCAGTTAGTTGCTGACATCTATCATTTATTCCTTTTTGATGTATTTAGAATCAGTGTCAATTTCTAGTAGCAGTCACACTACTGTCAGATTTAATTTGGATATTTTTTGTAGGTTTTAGTTCAGTTCAGTTCAGTTCAGTTGCTCAGTCATGTCTGACTCTTTGCGACCCCATGGACTGCAGCACGCCAGGCATCCCTGTCCATATAGGTTTATCTGGGTGTAATTACATATTATAAAATTCACTTTTTTGAGTGTATATTTTAATAAATTTTGGCAAATGTATATAGTTGTGTAATCACTGCTACAATCAAGACATAGAACATTTGCATCATCTGAAAATGTGGCAATCAGCATGTACAGTCAGTTCCTTTGCCAGCCCCCTGATCTCTAGCCCTTGGCAACTGCTAATCTGTTTTTCTGTCCTTCTAATTTTGCCTTTTTTATAAAGTCACATGAATTAGTTCACTCAGTATGTAAAATTTTTAATGAGGTTGCTTGCACATAGAGTGCTTTTGGGATTAATTCATGTCACATGTATTATTGTAATTCTTTCCTGTTTTATTGCTGAATAATATTCCACATATGGTTGCCCTGCAATTTGTTTATTGACTAGTTGATGGATACTTGGACATTTCAGTTTTTTGGCTATAATGAAAAAACCTGTTGCAAATATTTGCATGCAAATCTTTGTTTGGATATATGTTGTCATTGTAATAACACTTCAGTCATTTCCAAGCATGTAGTTTCTTAAGTTCATGGTGCGTGCATGTGTGTGTGCTTCAGTCATGTCTGACTCTTTGTGACCATATGGACTCAGTTCAGTTCAATCGCTCAGTTGTGTCTGACTCTTTGCGACCCCATGGACTGCAGCACGCCAGTCCCCCCAGTCCATCACCAACTCCTGGAGTCTACTCAAACGCATGTCCATTGAGTCAGTGATGCCATCCAACTGTCTCATCCTCTGTCGTCCCCTTCTCCTCCTGCCTTCAATCTTTCCCAGCATCAGGGTCTTCTCTAATGAGTCAGTTCTTTGCATCAAGTGGCCAAAGTATTGGAGTTTCAGCTTTAGCATCAGTCTTTCCAATGAATATTCAGGGCTGATTTCCTTTAGGTTGGACTGGTTGGATTTCCTTGCAGTCCAAGGGACTCTCAAGAGTCTTCTCCAACACGACAGCTCAAAAGCATCAATTCTTCAGCTTTCACTTTGATCAGTTCTTTATAGTCCAACTTTCACATCCATACATGACTACTGGAAAAACCATAGCTTTGACTAGACAGACCTTTGTTGGCAAAGTAATGTCTCTGCTTTTTAATAATGCTGTTTTGATTGGTCATAACTTTTCTTCCAAGGAGAAGGCATCTTTTAATTTCATGGCTGCAGTCACCATCTACAATGATTTTCAAGCTCCCAACAATAAAGTCAGCCACTGTTTCCACTGTGTCCCCATCTATTTTCCATGAAGTGATGGGACTGGATGCCTTGATCTTAGTTTTCTGAATGTTGAACTTTAAGCCAGCTTTTTCACTCTCTTCTTTTACTTTCATCAAGAGGCTCTTTAGTTCCTCTTCACTTTCTGCCATAACAGTGGTGTCATCTGCATATCTGAGGTTATTGATATTTTTCCCGGCAATCTTCATTCCAGCTTGTGCTTCATCCAGCCCAGAGTTTCTCATGATGTACTCTGCATATAAGTTAAATAAGCAGGGTGATAATATACAGCCTTGATGTACTCCTTTTCCTATTTGGAACCAGTCTGTTGTTCCATGTCCAGTTCTAACTATTGCCTCCTGACCTGCATACAGAGTAAGAGGCACGTCAAGTGTTCTGGTATTTCCATCTCTTGAGGAATTTTCCACAGTTTACTGTGAACCACACAGTCAAAGGCTTTGGCATAGTCAATAAAGCAGAAATAGATACTTTTCTGGAACTCTCTTGCTTTTTCCATGATCCAGCAGATGTTGGAAATTTGATCTCTGGTTCCTCTGCCTTTTCTACATCCAACTTGAACATCTGGAAGTTCACAGTTCATGTATGGTTGAAGCCTGGCTTGTAGAATTTTGAGCATACTTTGCTAGCATGTGAGATGAGTGCAGCTGTGCGGTGGTTTGAGCATTCTTTGGCATTACCTTTCTTTGGGATTGGAATGAAAACTAACGTTTTCCAGTCCTGTGGCCACTGCTGAGTTTTCCAAATTTGCTGGCATATTGAGTGCAGCACTTTGACGGCATCATCTTTTAGGATTTGAAATAGCTCAATCTATAGGAATCCATAGGGATTTCATCACCTCCACTAGCTTTGTTCATAGTGATGTTTCCTAAGGCCCATTTGACTTCAACATTCCAGGATGTCTGGCTCTAGGTGAATGATCACACCATCGTGATTATCTGGGACATGAAGATCTTTTCTGTACAGTTCTTCTGTGTATTCTTGCCACCTCTTAATATCTTCTGCTTCTGTTAGGTCCATACTGTTTCTGTCCATTATTGAGCCCATCTTTGCTTGAAATGTTCCCTTGGTATCTCTGATTTTCTTGAAGAGATCTCTAGTCTTTTCAATTCTGCTGTTTTCCTCTATTTGTATTGATCGCAGAGGAAGGCTTTCTTATCTCTCCTTGATCTTCTTTGGAACTCTGCATTCAAATGGGTATATCTTTCCTTTTCTCCTTTGCCTTTCACATTTCTTCTTTTCATAGCTATTTGTAAGGCCTCCTCAGACAGCCATTTTGCCTTTTTGCATTTCTTTTTCTTGGGGATAGTCTTGATCCCTGCCTCCTGTACATCGTCAGGAAACTCCATCCATAGTTCTTCAGGTACTCTGTCAGATCTAATTCCTTGAATCTGTTTGTCACTTCCACTGCGTAATTGTAAGGGATTTGATTTAGGTCATACCTGAATAGTCTAGTGGTTTTCCCTACTTTCTTCTTTTAAGTCTGAATTTGGCAATAAGGAGTTGATTTGAGCCACAGTCAGCTCCTGGTCTTGTTTTTGCTGACTGATAGAGCTTCTCCATCCTTGGCTGCAAAGAATATAATCAATCTGATTTTGGTATTCACCATCTGGTGATGTCCATGTGTAGAGTCTTCTCTTGTGTTGTTGGAAGAGGGTGTTTGCTATGACCAGTGTGTTCTCTTGGCATAACTCTATTAGCCTTTGCCCTGCTTCATTCTGTACTCCAAGGCCAAATTTGCCTGTTACTCCAGGTATCTCCTGACTTCCTACTTTTGCATTCCAGAGATAATTGCATTATAGAGATAATGTAAAGGACATCTTTTTTGGGTGTTAGTTCTAGAAGGTCTTGTAGGTCTTCATAGAACCATTCAGCTTCAACTTCTTCAGCATTGCTGGTCGGGACACAGACTTGGATTACTCTGATATTGAATGGTTTGCCTTGGAAATGAACAGAGATCCTTCTATCATTTTTGAGATTGCATCCAAGTACTGCATTTTGGACTCTCTTGTTTACTATGGACTATAGGGTACCAACAGAAAAAGAGGAATACCTGTGACAGTGCTTTGTACTTCCACCAAAACTTTTAGTGGTTTTCCATTACATTAGATTACACAAAATTTATTCCTTAGATAACATTATTAGATAAAAATCAAACCACTTGTTTTTGCATTGAAGACTTCCATAACTGATCTCAACCCACATTTTCAGGAATATTTCCTACTTTATGCTCATCTGTGCTTCTGGATATTTATCATTCCCAGCATGAGTTATAATTTAATACTTCCTCTGCTTCCACCATTAATTTAAATAGAATTTAGCTAAGTAAACATTCATTGATTACCTACTATGTATAAGTTGAAATGTTTTGTAGATACTAGTATTCCTTGCTGGTCACGTCTTATTGGTTCTTGAGTTTCTTAGAGCAAATGGTGAGAATTCAGCTAGTGAAAGATACTGACTTCATCTTAAACATTTATTTGTGTATTTATAGAAAAGCTTTTTATTTTGCTTTGGGGCATAGCAGATTAACAATATTGTCATAGTTTCAGGTGAACAACAAAGGGATTCAGGCATACATATACATGTATCCGTTGTTTACTAAACTCCACTCCCATCCAGGCTGCCACATTACATTTAGCAGAGTTTCATATGTTTTACAATAGGACTTGTTGGTTATCCAGTTAAAATATAGCAGTGTGTACATGTCCATCCCAAACTCCCTAACTATCCTTTACCCCCATCCTTCCCCCCTGGCTGCCGGCAACTGTAAGTGTGTTCTCTAAGTCTGTGAATCTCTTTCTATTTTGTAAGTTTATTTTTATCATTTCTTTTTAGATTCCACATAAAAGGAATGTCATATGATATTTCTCCTTCTCTAACTTCACTAGTTTGACAGTCTCTCGGTCCATCTATTTGAGTATTTTTGAGTTCAGATAGTGATAGGAGAGTCTCTAGCCCACGACAAGTCTCTGTATACAATGGATGTTTAGTAACTGCTTGTTGAATTAAATATTATTCATGTCAGTGGTATGAGCTTTGGAGCAGATTTCAGGTGAGTAGGGTGAGTTTATTTTTAGACACACTGAGATAGAGGCATCATGAAAACGTGGGCTAGGAACTAAAGAGAGATCTCGTTTAAAGACATCGCTTGAAGCAGCAGTCACAAAGATGTGGTAGTTGATGCCAAGGGAGTAAGGTCCCTGAGGGAAAAAGCAAAGGAAGAGGAAAGACAGAGCTGAGAAAGCTTTAGGGAATGCAGGCATTTCATGCCTGTTTGCTGGAGTGGAATAATTCAGACGCTGCGGAGTAGACAAGCATATGCAGGAAATGGGCAAGGTGGTGGAGAAGGGAGGGCCTGGTGAAAGGCTTGAACATTTATTTAATGACTATTATATGTCCGATAAGGATTAATTGGCAATTTACATAACTTGCCTCATTTAACCATAATAATATTTCTCATGAAATAGTATTATTCTCCTTTTATAGGTGAGCAAGATTATGGCTGGGAAATGCTATATAGCTGGGTTAAATATTAAGCAGAGTGAGGGCATGGTGTTTCATGTCTGTCTTTACCATTGATCCCCAGAACCTAGTTTAGTCCCTGGCACAGACTGTGTATTCTGTAAACACTTATTGATTGCATTAAATCAAATTTAGGTTCATTTGACTTCAAGGCCCATGGTCTTTGCACAGTACCTCATTGAATGATCACAGAAACCAAGGAAGGTGAAAGTTTGAATATAAAAGCAAACATTAAATCATGTAGAAATGTTGAGTCATCACAAGGACTTAGAAAAATGCATTGAATTTTTCAGCATGGAAAGTAGTCGTCGGCAGCTTTTAAAAGAGCATTATTCTATAGAGGAGACCTGGAAACCAGAAGGTAATAGGCTGGAAAATGCCTTGCCCCAGTAAACACTGGGATTTCACACTGATCCCTACACATAGCAGCAGCACGCCAGTGCTCTTAAGATAACTGCAGCTTACCAGCCTATTTCTATCTCCTCATCTTGGTGGGAGTTAGATTCCAGCCAACTGTGCTCCTCCCAGCTTCTGGGCTCACATGCTGAGTCTCAGGAGCAGACTCACTGATGCTCCCTCATGAGGCCTGAGAGCTTCCCCACCCCTACGGAAGTTGTGACTCCAAGCACCGTCTTAGAAACACTCAGAAAGTCCATCTCCTATCTCCATTTTTCATTTTTTAAAACACTTTTGATGTGGTGGAGGGATTCAGGCATTGTTTCTAATGAGCTATTTTTAAGTTATTTTTAAATTAATTAATTTACTTTTAAGACGTTTTATTTTGTATTGGCGTGTAGCCGGTTAACGGTGGACAGCACAGTGACTCAGCCCTGCATATATGTGTATCCATTCTCCCCCAAACCCCCCTTCCATCCAGGCTGCTGCATCAACGCTGAGCAGAGCTCCTTGTGCCGTATAGCAGGACCTTGTTGGTTATCCATTTTAAATAAATCAGTGTGTACATGACGATCTCCAGTGAACTACTTTTAAAATTCTCTAAGTGGTCCGGGCTTCCCCGGTGGCTCCATGGTAAAGAATTCACCTGCCACTGCAGGACATCAATCCCTGGGTCAGGAAGATCCCCTGGAGGAAGAAATGGCAACCCACTGCAGTATTCTTTGCCTGAGAAATCCCATGGACAGGGGAGCCTGGCAGACGACAGTCCATGGGGTCACAAAAAAGTTGGACAGAATTTAATGACCAAACAACAATAACGACAAATAATGGTCTAGCACCTCCTTTGGCATGTAACATCTATTGTGTTGGTGTTTCCATTGAAACTTGCAGCTTAACATCCTGTTATATCAGCAAATATTTGCAATACAGTGTAATGTGCATTATATAAGAGAGGTATGAAAAGGCGTGGGGCAAAGGAAAGAGTGATCAGATCTCCCCTGGCGTGGGGATATGATCAGGCAGGACTTCACAGGAAATGTGATGTTTGACTTGGGTTTTGAAGGATGGCAGCATGTGGGTGGCATAGGGCTTTGACAGTGGCTGGCAAATAGTGTTCTTCTTGCATCTTTCCTTCACTGGCCTCTTTCCAATCTCTTTTGGTTCAGGTGATAAACTACATGTGCATAGCATTGCATTTTTTGAGATAATTTTGTCCTTTTTTTCCCCTTTAAGTTTATATAAGAAATGGTTCTGCTGCTGGTGGTATGCTCACATGCAATAGATGGAAAATAAAAAGAAAAATGACTTAAAACACAGAGGAAGCAAAATTAGATTTTAAAAAAAGGCTGGAGAAGCCAGAGAAGAAAGCTTTTTATGAACCAGTTATGGGAAGGGTGACTATTAAAGAAATGGGGTGACTATCTAGAATGTCATTTTGCCTACTGAATTGCTTTATATAGGCAAGTTGAATCATAGACATAATTTAATGTGTTGAAATAAGTTCTCACAGATTGAACCAAGTAGATAGCATTAATAGTAACATGGTAATAGAATAATATTTTAAGTCAAATTTCAGACCGTGCAGATAGAAGGAGAGACCTCCCTGGTGACTCAGTGGTGAAGAATCTACCTGCAATGCAGGAGACCGTCTGCAATGCCAGAGATGTAGCTTCGATCCCTGGACCAGGAAGATCCCTGGAGAAGGAAATGGCAAGCCACTCCAGTATTCTTGCCTGGGAAACCTTATGGACAAAGGAACCTGGTGGGCTGCAGTCCACGGGGTCACAAGAGTCAGACACGTCTTAGCGACTGAACCACCAGACAGAGAAAAAAGATTATTGAAGATACTTGTCATTTGGTGATCACAAAGAAGTTCTTTCTGAGGTGATTGAGGGTGGGGAGAGAATCAGGGTCATGGAGTGTAGACCTGCATGCAAAGTCCAGTTGTGCTAATTTCTGTGTCTTGACTTCAGGAAGACTTCTCCTTTAAAACTTCAGTTTTCTCATGTCTAAAATGCAAATGATGGCATCTTTGATGTTAGTTATGTGAATTACATGAGTTCAGGTACCTGCAGTACCTTACATAGTGTCTGGACCAAAGCAGTTGCTCAATTGCTATTGGTTAATTTCTCCCTTCTCTTTTCTTTTCCACCCTTCCCCTGTTTATCTCCTCATGTTTTCCTTGCCTCTTCTCTTACTATTATCAAATGGGAATGAGAAGCTATGGTATATTTAAGGAAAGTCTTGGTAATCGTTAAAGAGTCAAGAATTGAGAGTCAGGACTTATATAAAAGAATGATGACATGGTAGATATCATGTTGAAGATTATCACTCTCATCTTACGTATAAGAGAACTAAGCTTTGGAGAGATTAAGTAATTTGCCAAGCTTACTCCGCAATACAAGTCAGATCTGGGACTTTATCCTTCCATCTTTTTGACTCTAAAGAGCAAGCCCCTAATCACAGTTCACCCTATTGACTGATGGTAAGCTCGCCATGAACTTGACTAAATTCCTCAGTTCTCATTTCACCTGCTGCCTTAAGCCGCAACTCCCCCAGCCTGTGCTTGAATAGCAAGGCTCTTTTCTTTTCTCTTCTTTTTCTTGTTGTTGTATTGACCTTACATTTATCCTTATTAAATTCCATCTTGTCAGGTTTGGCCCATCTCTCTAGCCTGTCAAGATCTCTTTGGCTCACAATACTGGCATACTGTCATCCAACCTATTCCTTATCCTTCCAAGTTTTGTATCCTCTGCAAATATAATACACATATATTTTCTGTCTTCATTCAAGTCATTGATAAAATCGTTGAACAAGACAGGGTGTAGAGGCCACAGACTGTGACATCATTTCATTAATCAGTATCCTCAAGAAATGACTTTCAATTCGCTTCAAGTCCGTCCAGTGGTATTAGCTTTCAATCACATTGTCTCTTTCACAAGAATATTAAAAAAGGCTTTTTCAAGCCTTTTGGCCTTGATAGTGTAGATACATGATGTCTTCTGCGTTTTCCTGATGTGTAAGTGAAGTAACCCTGTCAAAAGGGGAACTCTTCAGTTTTCAACATAGTATGCATCACATATTGTTTGCTAAAATATCTCCTTTCAAAAGAGGATCAAATTCTAATACTTTTTTTTTTTTACAGCTACCTAGTTAAAATAGAACTTCAATCTGCAGCTCCTGATTGTAACTGTCTTTGTACAAAGCTTCTCACTTATGCCTTTTCTAAATACCATAGGCTCATAGTTCATTCTCTTTGACATGAAGTTAAATATATATACCTTCTATTAATTTTTATAATTCACCTATTCTCAATAGGGTGTGCTTAAAGCTTCTTATTTTCCCTAGATAAAGGATTTGAAGGTGATTCCCAGGAAGCTGACAAAAATCACAAAATTCTATATTAAAAATAACTGACACAAAGAATGGTGCAAGGCAAAATCAAAAATATTTAAAATCTGAAGTCTATGTGATTGTGTTTTCATTATAACAGGAATATTAAGAAGTGATGCCGTGATGATGGAGGGGGAGACTGTCCCACAAAGATCAACGTCCCCCCACAAAGACCAATCATTAGACAGTGATCTGCCAATAAAAACAGCTCTGGGAGATCTCAGGAGTCCACTTACGAAACTTCAGGAACACAGGAGAACAAAACCCCTGGGAGTAAGAACAAACAAAGGGAAGGAAGAGCAGCTTCAGTTTTGCCTTGCACCATCCCATTCCCCAGACGCCAGTGCTCTGTGCAAAGAGGGAACTTCCAGCTAGAGAGGGTTCCCCTGGCCAGGAGAGAGAGAGTAGGGTGAACCACTGGCTTCTCCAGCCTTTCAGGGACCACGTGAAAGACCTGCTTCAGTTTCATCTCAGCAGAGACCAGCAGAGCTGAGATGTAGTGACAACTAGGAGCAAGGAAGAAAGGCTGTCAGCCATGCAGCAGGAGTTCCTGGGGTTCCCAGTGACCTTTCCTGCAGAGGGAACCCCAGCAGCTTCAGCCACTAAAGAAACCAGCAACCAGCACAGCCACTGCAGACCCTTTGCAGATTTTCCTGGGCTTTGTCCTACAGGTTTTTTGTGTGTGTTCACAGGTGGCTAGCACAAGGTGTCAGCCTAGACCCCTGCAACTGACCGCCACCCCCACCACGAGATATAACTGACATATAGCATTGTGCCATTTTAACGTCTAAATGTGATGATTTGATAAACATATATTGCAGAACAATTACCACAATTATGTTAGTTAACACTTCAGCTCAAATGATTGCCATTTTTTTGGTTGCTGTCATGGGGAGAACATTTCAGGTGTATTCTCTTAGCAACTTTTTTTTTTAATGTGGACCATTTTTTAAGAAGTCTTAATTGAATTTATTACAATATTGCTTCTGTTTTAAGTTTTTGTTTGTTGGCTGCAAGGCATCTGGAATCTTACCTCCCTAAACAGGGATTGATCTTGCACCCCCCTGCATTGGAAGACAAAGTCTTTTTTTTTTTTTTTGACTCCTACAATCTTTATTAATATTAATATTTTTAGTTCTTAACTTTTAAATAATTGTAGATTCAAAGGAAGTTCAAAGATAATACAGAGAGGTCCTGAGTACCCTTCTTGGACATTAGCGGATTCTTATAACCATCACTGCAATCAAGATTCAAAGCCCCTCGCCTCCATTTACCCCTTTATAGCCACACCCACTCCCTCCTGTCTCAACATTCTTTTTTTTTTTTAATTTTAATTGGAGGCTAATTACTTTACAATATTGTAGTGGTTTTTGCCATACATTGACATGAATCAGCCATGGATTTACATGTGTTTAAAGAATATTTTTAAAGGAATTTTTATGTGCAATACCTTGCTTGACTTTATCTGTTTCATGAAATATTTTTATAGCATTTTAAAGCAATATTAGCACACAGGAAAATATGGAATAAGCACTTATAAAATTCTGAAATTTGCGGTAACCTATTGGGACTTCCTGGTTGCTTAGTGGTAGAATCTGCCTGCCAGTGCCAGAGATGTGAGCTCGATCTCTGGATCAGGAAGATCCCTTGGAGAAGGAAATGGCACTCCAGTGTTCCTGCCTGGGAAACCTCATGGACAGAAGAGCCTGGTGGACCACAATCCATGGGGCCATAAAAAATCATGATTTTTTATGACATGATTTAGCAACTCAAAAACAATAACATATACATTGCACATATGTGTATGTGTATACATCACATTTATTTTATTCATTTAGGTTGTTTCCATGTCTTGGCCATGAGCATGGGGTTCAGATATCTGGCCAACTTTTACTTAGGGAGTAATGTATGAGGAATCTCTGGCTCATTACATTAGGTAGAATCCTATGAATCTGCCATTTTTAAAGTCAAATAGTTGAATATTGGCAATCTCATATAGTTTTCACTAATAATTATTTGAAATCTGAGAGAGAAAATTTATTGAAGCAATTTCTTTGCAACTGGTTAATAGCAGGAAGCAACTAGTTTGTGGACGGATTTCTGAGGTAACAGAACCGTTACCGTCCTGCAGCTTATTCCTCTAATTGACACTGAATAAATCTCCCATATTATGAAGAGGAATGAATGCTCATATGATGCCAGAGAAGAAAATATGCAGCATTCGAATGCCAAAATAGAATCTTTATAGTGATGAAACAAACAATAAATGAGGTGCTCGCCAAAGTGAATAATCACTGTTGAAAAAAAAGTGAAGCCAGAGCAGTGTTTTGCTTTTGAAGACAATGAACAGATGGCCTGTTCTCATAATTAGAATGAAGCTGGATCACTTATTTGAGTTAGTGACTGTGATTCATTGGTCTTACATCACATGTTGGGAAACAAGATTAGTTATAGGAATGTTTGGATGGCTTCCTTGACAGCTTCTTTTGACTACACTTGAAATATTTAAAAACCTGACATAAAACAAGTGAGATGGAAATATTGGATGAGTTATGTTGCATTCATTTATAGAACCTGATATTGATCCCAACCATGATTTTGTAGGCAACATAGAGTGAGACAGGCCACATGGTTGTAAACCTTAGCATAAATTTATATTATAAAAAGTCGGTGCCATTTCCAAAGTAGCACTTTGTCCTTGAAATATGTTTTTGTACTTTCTTTTTCTTAACCAAATAAGTGGACCCTTTCTTTCAGTTAAATGCATCTTGAAATTTCATCTCTTTCTGTTTGGATCATAATGCTTTGCTCCATCTTTCTTCAGTTTTGAAATTCACTGGATGTATGCCTTGCTTTTCATGTGTGTTTTACTTAGAACTTTTTATTCTGTTGCTATTTATGGACCTTTGTCACTTTATCATCCTATCTCTATATGCGTAACTATAGAAGCATACATGAACCAAATGAAATATGGTGTGTGAATCACTTTTTGAATTGTGAGATAACATGTAAATGATTATTGTTAGCCTATGTCTATTGAATTATAAAATCCCACAGGGTGGTGGTAAGCTGTGTTTATGAAATTCTTTGTTTTATCACTGTACAAGGCCAATGATGGTGTTGACATGTGTTAGGATGTATTGATGGTGTTTTGAAAGGAGGAAGAATCAGAACCAGCAAAGCTTTTATGTGTTCTTGGTTCAGTCTGAGCTCAAAAGATAAGAAGTATGAGTTATTGTACAGTTCTAAAAATTGTTCAGTGTCATTGTGTTAAGAGCTTTGTGTTCTTTGTCAGGGATCTCCCAGTGCTTAGTGCAATAGAAGTTAATGACTTTGATAATGAATGACTGAAATGTAACTGTTTAGTAGATGAAGGTTATTTCTGAGCATTATCTATTTGTTACTTACTAATAGCTTTTTTCTCTTTCCTTTCTTCCCTGCCCTCCTTCCAAATATATATCTTGTCTATTTAGAATTTTAGTAGCTATTTAGAACTTTAATTTTTAGTACATTTTATCTTTTGATTTGATCTACTTGAGTTAGTGGTCAATTAACATAGACACATGAGAAGGTAACCATTTACTAATTGAAGAAACATAATGAGTTAACTTACCCCAAATTATAATTAACATCTGTGGCACTGTAAACCTCTCTTTTCTCTCTCTCTCTCTCTCTCTCTCACTATACATATATATATATACACACACACACATACAATGTGTGTGTGCACGTGCATATACATACACATATATAAGTACATGGTGAAGGAAATGGCAACCCACTCCAGTATTCTTGCCTGGGAAATCCCATGGACAGAAGAGCCTGATGGGCTACAGTCCATGGGTTGCAAAGAGTCAGATACAACTTGGTGACTAAACTACCATATATAAGAATGCTCGAAAATTTTGTTTCTTTATAGTGTTCAAGGTTTACTCATTCTTCTTACCTACTGAACTAAACTTTTTCTACATTTGCACTTCTCCAGTATTTAGCCTTTAAAGGAAGACTGTGTTGAAGTATTTTTCAAGAATTTAGCTGTGAATATTTGAGAAGATAGACTATATATGTATGTGATCTTCAGTTATAATATTACACATATTTAAGGTAGCAACTAACAATAATAGAGTCAAAATGGTTTTTTAGCTGTCATACTACTGTAAAATGAGAGGCAGTGATTTCTAAAGCAGTTTGAGATGGCTCAGATTGGTAATTTTTCACAATAGTGCTATCATTTGTATTCTAGGAAGAAATTTAATTTATTTCTATACTAAAGTGTAACAGCCACTTTCCCCTACATTTTATTTTAAAATGCTTTTCTACTATAAATTCTCACAAATTATAGAAATAAAATGCAAACTGCAGTATAATCACACATCAAACTAAAATAGTGCATCATGTTTTATTTATAACTAGGTACTAAGTATAATGCAGAGAATAAAAATAAAAGTAAAACTCATGTGCACCAAGTTCTGTAGCTCATGTGTGCAAAAGTCCTGTGTCTGTGTCCTGGGAGATGAAAGAGACTTTGAATTTAACTACAATAGACTTAGAGCTTAATTCTTCCTTTCTTCTGCTGAAAACAATTTAGAGATCAAAGAATGTAATGACAAAACAAATGATTTCTCCTGTATCCAGCCCTGAAAACACTTGACCCTGGCCAGTTAGAAATAGGATCATATTTGCTTTAACCTTAGGAATAAGACCAATTTATCTACATTTTTGCAACTCTAGTCCCTGTCATTAGGAAACTTATGTAGGGCATTTGCACATGTTCATCTATCTTTCCTTCTTTTTGTACTTGGGTAATTGCTAGTCATCCTTCTCATTTCAATACAAGAATGAGTTTCTTGGGAAAGCTGTTTCTGAGTATGTCACATTTCCTTATTATAAGCTCTTACATTACCATATCCTCATATTATAGCAGTTATCAAAAGTTGATAACTTCTATAACTTCTTTGTGGTTATTTGATTGTCTTTCCTGCCCCCATTCCAACTGTAATCTTTGATATTAAGGAGTGCTTTTGTTTTTGCTGATGATTTTTTTCTGTCCCTGAGTATAGAGGCCAATTCACTTTGGGGCATTAAATACATAGCAGTTGAATGAATGAATGAGTATGATAAATTGTACTCAATAAACTTATAGGAGATAACATAAAAGAAGAAGAGAAAATAAGTGAAATAATGTTCACTTAATAGTAGGGAATGATGGGATGAGTGGTAAAATATTATCCTCAAGTTGAGGGTTAGTGCAAATAAATCTTTATGTCCCAGTGCAGTTCACCACATTGCTTAATTTGAAGTAACCTGAATGATAACTGTAATGAGTATACCCACATTCTAGCAAGGTTTTTTTTTGTTGTTTTTTTTTTAATAGCCTTTGCAGGCCTAATTACAGCATAACGTTCTTTGTCATGGTTTTATGGAACCCAATTAAAGAAAGCTATTGGAATGACAACCATTGCTAAGTTTTGTCTACTCTTAATTTCTTTAATCTATTGTTTCTTAGCCAAAGAACATACAGGACATGAAGAAAAGAAACTATAGAAGAAGCTAGTTATTATACACTTCCACATTACATTCTTAGATAACTTAGGAAGCGATGGTCTATCATTCTAATGACTTACCCAAAGAATTACTTACTTTATTTTTAAAAATTTTGTTTATTTATTTGGCTAAATCAGATCCTAGTTGCAGCACATGGAATCTTTGTGGCATGCAGGATCTTCCATGGTGGTGCAAGTGTTTCTCTTGTTGTGGCTCAAGTGTTTAGCCGCCCCACAGCCTGTGGGATCTTAGTTCCCTGACCAGGGGTTGAACCTGTGTCCCCTGTATTGAAAGGTGATTCTTAACCTCTGGGCCACGAGGTAACTTCCCAAAGAATTCTTTGAAATACTCCAGCTAATATGGCAAGAGACTAGAAATAAGAAAGTTCAAATTTGATATCTTAATTCTACTGCATATAAATGGTCTTTGTTTTGGCTGTTTTATTAGAGGTCTTTGACATGGTCAAGCTTGACATAAGGCTGATCCCTGTAACAAGCAAGACACGTTCCTGATTCACCCTTGCTGTTTACTTTCGTGTATGTTCTATGTATAGGCAATTCCAACCCTATTCCCCCCCTCCCGGAAGTTAATAGGAAAAACATTTGTATTGATGAATGACACCAGTAATTCTGATGTAAAAATCTATGCTATGAAACACAGAAGTAGCCTCAAACAAATTCTATTGGTGGTTTGTGCTATTTGTTTTACTGCCTCCTGTGTTTCCATCTTCAAACACTTTTTTTTTTTCTTTCTTCATTAAGCAGGCTCAGAAACCAACTCCCTGGTGTTTTTACAACTGTGGACAATGCAGACAGAATATCTCTCTCTAGAGAACCATCAAAATCTGCTAAGGTGCTGTTGACAGTCTTCTTTATCCGCTGCAACATAATAAGCTTTGTCCTTAAAAAAGGTTCTGCTTAGACCTAGTTAGCTCAGTTGGCTAGGTTACTAATGAGGCCAGGATCAAGGAACAGAACCTTAGCAAAGTTAATCAGCTTTGTATCATTCTGTAGTCATCCACTGTTCCTAAACCTTATACAGTTGTTTTATAAATTTGTGCTGTCATTCACAACAGGAACCTAGCAAGAGAGGAAATGGATCAGGAATAATTTACCACTACTGGTAAATAAACAGCACCCCCCCCCCCCCAAAAAAAAAAAAAACAGAACAAAACAGAAAACAAACAAGCAAACAAACAAAAGTTAACTAATAATGATTTTGTATATGAAGTTCAACATATCATTACTATGATAAATTATTCATGGATCATTTGTCTGTTGACTTCTCCCACTCTCTGATTCTCTTTTATACACAGATGCTCAAACTTTACTTGGGAATGATTGCCACATTAACAAATGTAGAAGAGTGCTTCACATTCAATAGTCTGTTTGTGTTTCCTCAAGTTTCGAGTGCCAGAAAGAACCAAAAGAAATTTTCTTGTTTTTAAACTTGCATTGTCTTCTGATTTTAAAAGCAAATAGTTTCTGGTCTTACATTTAGGTCTTTAACCCATTTTGAGTATATCTTTGTGTGTGGTGTTAGGAGGTATTCTAATTTCATTCTTTTACATGGAAAGCTGTCCAGTTTTCCCAGCACAATTTACTGAAGAAGCTGTTTTTGCCCCATTGTATATTCTTGCCTCCTTTGTCAAAAATAAGGTACCCATAGATGCTTGGGTTTATTTCTAGGCTTTCTATCTTGTTCCATTTGTCTATATTTCTGTTTTTGTGCCAGTACCATACTGTCTTGATGACTGTAGCTTTGTAGTATAATCTGAAGTCAGGAAGGTTGATTCCTCCAGTTCCATTCTTCTTTCTCAAGACTGCTTTGGCTATTCTGGTTCTTTTGTGTTTCCATATGAACTGTGAAATTTTTGTTCTAGGTTCTGTGAAAAATGCCATTGGTAATTTGATTGGGATTGCATTGAATTTGTAGACTGTGTTGGTAGTATAGTCATTTTCACTATGGTCATTGATTCTTCCTACCCTGGAACATGGAATATTTCTCCATTTTTTGTGTTGTCTTTGATTTTTTTCATCAGTGTCTTATAATTTTCTGTGTACAGTTCTTTTGTCTCCTTAGGTAAGTTTATTCCTAGATATTTAATTCTTTTTGTTGCAATGGTGAATGGGGTTGATTCCTTAATTTCTCTTTCTGATTTTTCATTGTTAGTATATAGAAATGCAAATGATTTCTGTGTATTGATTTTGTGTCCTGCAACTTTGCTAAATTCACTGATTAGCTCTTGTAATTTTCTTGTGTATCATGTCATCTGCAAACAGTGAGAGCTTTACTTCTTCTTTTCCAATCTGGATTCCTTTTATTTCTTTTTCTTCTCTGATTGCTGAGCTAGGACTTCCAGAACTATGTTGAATAATAGTGGTGAAAGTGGACACCCTTGTCTTGTTCCTGATCTTAGGGGGAAAAATGGTACTGAAGAATTTATTTACAGGGCAACAATGGGGAAACAGACATAGAGAATAGACTTATGGACATGGGGAGAGGGGAGGAGAGGGTGAGATGTGTGGAAAGAGTAACATGGAAACTTACATTACCATATGTAAAATAGATAGCCAACAGGAATTTGCCGTATGGGTCAGGAAACTCAAACAGGGGCTCTGGATCAACCTAGAGGGGTAGGATGGGGAGGGAAATGGGAGGGAGGTTCTAAAAGGGAGGGGATATATGTATACCTGTGGTTGATTCATGTTGAAGTTTGATAGAAAACAGCAAAATTTTGTAAAGCAATTGTCCTTCAATAAAAAACAAATAAATTTTAAAAAGCAGATAGTAATTATATTATTGAATTGCAACAGAATACATAGTTCCAGATATTAATTGTGAGTAAACACATAAACATTTTTCTTTGACTTTTGACTTGTCTTCTCAGCATTTCTCTGTGCTTTATTTTCAACTACCTTCTGGCTATTTCCAACTAGATGTCCTAATCATCAGTGAGAAGAATGTTTGAGAAAGATGATGGACACAGAATCACAATGTATAAAAATCCTATCTGTTCACTGCAGTATCTTGTAAAGTCTCCAAGAGAAATATGCACACAAAGAAAATATATACTCCTATCAGTGACTGGGGATCTGTATGAAACCCCAGTATAGTTCCGTGCTGGAAGTGGAGGATGCCTTTTACTTTTAAAATAGCAGAGTTGGCCAAATCCCTTCATTCTGGCTCAAGGTGTGCATTGGTAGGTAGCCAAAAATCATTTCCCAATTATATAGAAACATGGAGCTAAGTGAGTATCATAGAAATTGTTCTGAAACCAGTGAAACTTAAAGACTTCAGCAGCAGAAATTATAAAGTTGATCCATATGGGTAAAACTCTATAACCTAGGACACATGTGACTGTATATGAAAATCATCATAAATAATGCAATGAGATAAAGTCAGCAGACCAAACAAATGTGAATATTCATACCTGAGGGGAATAACACCTATCTAAGAAAAGCTCTGAAAGGAGTATGTCTAAAATGTTCAGTTATCTTTTGAGAAATAAGGTAGTTGACAAAATAAGAATACTGCATTGAATAACAACAGGCAGATTGAAAATAACCCTCCAAACATTATAGAAGTAGAAAATGAAGTTATTGAAATAAAATATTTATATATGAATTAGCAGTAGACGCAACAAGATTAAAGAAATAATTATTTAATTGGACAACAGCTCTGAGGAAATTATCCAGAATATAGTATAGTGAGATAAAAATAGGAAATATTTAAGAGAAATTTAAAGATGTGAAAGATAGATCTAAAAGATTCAACATGTGTACACCCATGGCTGATTCATGTCAATGTATTTATCTAATATAATTAAAAAAAAGAAAAAATATGCAATGCATAAGAGAAAATAAAGAAGTGAATTAAAAGACATAATAGCCAAAAATTCTTAAAATTGAGGAAAGATTTGAGCAGTCAGAAAAAGCACACAATTGTGAGAAAGATAAAATAAATTCAGAGTTAGTTTATTCTTTCATTCATTTAGCAAAAAAAAATTTTTTTTGAATACCTGTTATGTACCAGATACTGTTTGGGGCCCAGTGAATTGATCGCAGCAGGCATACTTTATGCCTTCATGGAGCTGACTCTGTAGTGTGGGGCACTTGTATGCAAATCTCAGGTGAAGAAGAGAGGAGGTGTCCAGCATAACTGGGGAACAGCAAGGGTCCATTGTAGCTGGAATGGAGAAATAACCTGAAGTCAGGGATTGATAAATCAAACTATGCTAATATTAAGTTCCCTTCCTCAGAAGATGTCATTTGGTGAATGAAAAGGCAAGGTGCAGAGTGGAGAACATATTGCAATATGTTTTTCCAATGAAAAGCCTGTTGTCCTATATGTGTGCGTGTGTGTGTGTGTGTGTGTGTGTGTGTGTGTGTGTGTGTGTGTATGTAAGCTGGAGAAGGAAATGGCAACCTACTTCAGTATTTTTTTGCCTGGGAAATCCCAAGGGCGAAGAGCCTGGTGGGTTTGCAAAGAGTCTGACATGACTGAGTGACCAAACAACAATATATATATAAACACAGTAGTAAGGAAAAGGCAGAAAACAATTGAAAAGGACAAAAATATTTGAACCAGCTTTCAGAAAGTAAACATTTAAAAGGCTTGTGAATGTATGAAAAAATGCTCAACTCTATTAATCATTAGGGATTATATGAATCCTTAATTGCATATGGAATTTGAAACCACATTGTGATGCCATATTACATCTAGAAGATGGCAAAAAAAAAAAAGAGATGATACCATTTAGTGGTGAGGATATGGAGCAACAGAATTCTCATACATTGCTGGTGGGAATGTACATTGATTAAAAACCAGCTTGCAAAGCTGGGAGTACCTAATAAAGTTGTAATCATATTCCATGGCCCTGTAAGTATAGCTATATAATCAGCTGAAGTCCTTTTTGGCTGCTCTAACACAATACTACAGACTAGGTAGTTTGCAAAACAGAGAAATTTGTTTCTTATAGTCCTGGGCATTTAAAGTATGAGATAAGGGTGATAGCATACCAACATGAGGGCCCTTTTTGGGTCTCAGACTTGTCATTGGGTCCCCACATGGTGAAAGCGGCAAGGGACCTCTCTGGGGTCTTTTATAAAAGCACTAACCCCACTCATGAGAGTTTCACTTTTATGACATAGGCACCACACAAAGGCCCATCTTCTAATATTATCACACTGTAGATTTCAACATACAAACTGGGGGTAGGGGCACAAAAGTTCAGACCAGAGTGAATGTATACCTTTGATTACCATATTATATGTATAGGAATGTTCATGGTATCACTATTTGTAGCAGCCAAAATAAAAAACTAACCAAGATGTGGTAGAATTGATAGAAATGTATGCTTTGTTTATACAGTGGAATACTATACAGCAGTGAAACGACTGAACTACTGCTACATGAAATAACACATGTGTATCCCACAATCATAATATTGAGCACGCTAAGCCAGATACAAAAGGGTACAATTGACACTACATAGAATATGTTCCTAACCATGTGTAGTTCAGCAAAATAATTCTGTTGTTTAAATCACTCTGTTAAGATCCGTGAAAACTGAAGTATAATACAAGTTCTGGATCTCCTCTGTTTATAATCCAATAAGAAAGGGAAAGCCTTTTGTTTTCCATGCTTAGTCTGCTCTAGAGAATTCTCACTTAGCCAAAATGAATTTTAAATTTTAGTTTCTACCAGTACTAAAGCTTGCTTTTTAATCAATTCTTAAATTTTTCTTGGTTTTACTGGTCATCTTCAGAACTTTCAGGGGAAGTCATAATGCTTGATGTATAAATGTGATGGGCTTGTTTTGAGAGGAGAGGCTTGTTTTCTTTAGACAGTAGAGATGCTTTAAACTGAAGGGAAACTAGTTTTCTTTCCATTTCCTTTCCTATGGTATATGCTTCCCTGGTGGCTCAGCTGGTGAACAGTCTGCCTGCAATGTGGGAGACCTGGGTTCAATCCTGGGTAGGGAAGATCCTCTGGAGAAGGGAATAGCTACCCACTCCAGTATTCTGGCCTGGAGAATTCCATGGACTATTCCATGGGGTTATGAAGAGTCAGACAAAAGAGTAGTTTTCTTTCCATTTCCTTTCCTATGGCATATAAGTCAGAGTAGCTTGTTGGCAAAACATGCTGTTCAGTGTGGAGGTAGGGGGTGGAGAGTGAGATTTTCAATTTAGTTATGAAAACACTCCCTTCTAAACAAGTTAGGATGTTTTCTTTTATAAGGGGAGGTAAAAATTTTTTTAATTAGCTGGTAAATTACTTCATACAGAACTGAAAACCAAGAAAATCCTTAGGCCAATCCCCGAATACACATGGTGGAGCAGTTATGAAGAGTCTAAGGAGATTTGATGGTACTAATTATTTTTGAAATTTCCAGAGACTTGGGACTCTTTTGATCAGGGTGGGGGGACGTGTCTTAATTTTATAGTATAAAAATTTTATTTTATAAAAAATTTAATACCAACCCCCATAAATATAGTTGTATACTTAAAAGTGCTATAAAAACCAACTGAATGATAATAGTGTTTATTCCTTTTTTTTTTTTTTTAACTCTTTCCCCACATATTTCTGCTTGTTTGTGGGAAAGGTCAAGTAGGAGTGAGATTGAAGGGGAGTATGTGTTTAACCTTGTTTGGTGTCTTGTTTTATTCTTTGCTTTTCTACAACCTGTGATCTGCAAGCTGGAGTTTTTAGCCTCCATAAAAGAAGTGGTAGGCTTGGTAGTAATATGACTGGAATATGAAATGAATTAGTGTACTGGAAGCTACCTTAATTTGGTTTATGGTAACAGGGCGTTCACTGGCAAAATAATTGGTTTTATTTGCAAGCCTTTAATGAGGGAACTTACAAGAGGAGCAAAGAGACATTGCTTTTCCCTGAGTCATATAATTTTTAGTCTGTGTCTTCATGACAATCAATGTCAAATTATTTCAGCTTATCTGAGTATACTGCTTATCAGTTCCAGATCATTAATTCAGTTCCCATTTGGGCCAGTTTGGCTTTGTTCTGTTCCTTGGCCACACGTTAGCTCTGAACTGTCATTTCATAAGTGGGTGCTATTGATCACTGAAGGCAGAACCAGAGATTATGAATGAATAAGCTCAAATCCATCACCATTTCCAGAAAGGAACTCAAAACACAGGCTCACCATGGCAAATTAGTGTCATCTTCTGTATACAAAAGGAAATAATGACTTTTGTTGATATTTAAGATCTACACACCATCCGACCCCATGGACTATAGCCTATCAGGTTCCTCCATCCATGGGATTTTCCAGGCAAGAGTACTGGAGTGGGTTGCCATTTCCTTCTCCAGGGATCTTCCCCACCCAGGGATTGAACCCAGGTCTCCTGCATTGTAGGCAGACGCTTTTAACGTCTGAGCTACCAGGGAGGCCTATCCTGAAATTAAGCTCACAGCAACTCATTGAGGTAGACTTTTATCTCACTTATGGGAAAATGAGACTTAATGAGGTTAAATATGACCAAAGGGGAAGGTGACATGCTTTGAATTCGGATAAAGTTGAGTTTGGGCTTTCCAGGTGGCTCAGTGGTTAATAATCTGATTGCAACGCAGGAGACGCGGAGGAGCCATGGGTTTGATCCCTGGGTCAGAAAGATACTCTCGAGGAGCAGATGGCAACCCACTCCGGTATTCTTGTCTGGGAAATCCTATGGACAGAAGTGCCTGGTGGGCTACAGTCCATGGAGTCACAAAGAGTCAGACACAACTTAGTGACTGAACATGCAAAGTTGAGTTTGAAATCTAGCTTTGATAACATATAAATGTGAAGTGGGAAAACTTATCTATTTTCTTACTAAGATAGGATTAAAAATATGTGCCTTGCATTATCAAGGTTAAAAGAGATGATGCATATAAATCACTTTCCACTAAGCCTGGCATGTGTTATTTTTATGAAGGGACCTGCCTGGGATCACACAATTCATGGCAGAACTAGGGCTTGCTTGCACATGGATCCTCTGACTCTAAGTTGAGTGCCCTCCCTTCTGTATGACAGCTGAGATTATGTGAAATGAAGGGTAGAGGTGGGAAGTCACTGTCACTTTCCTCTATGTAGCGGTTCCCAAACCTGCCTGTGCATTTAAGAGAGACAGTTGCGGAGTATGATTAAGTGCTTCCTTATGATTTCCATGTCATCCTTGACCCATTGCCTGTCCAGCTACAGACTGTGTTTCCCAATCAAATGACTAAGTGCTCACTGAGCGGTTGAGAGACTTAGTGTCATGGGCAACTTCTACCCTGCTGCTGATAAAGAAACCATTTGGCTTGAATGTTTACTCTTTACCTTCCCAAAGCTGAAAAGTGAATATGACAGTGACCTCACTTTGACCCAAGAGTCAAGGCAAGACTTCAGCCATTAAGTTTGCAAAAAGCGTCTTTAATACAGTTAATATTTTATAACTATAAATGGAATGTAGCCTTTAAAAATTGTGAATCACTGTGTTGTACAACTGGAACTTACATAATATTGTACATCAACTCTACTTTGATAAAAAAAAAAATTGCTTCTTGTTGTAAGCTGGTTATATGGATGAGCAAGAAGGAAGAAAACTGGGGTCTTTAGTGATTAGATGGAGCCCAGCTACTCTGCCTATCTGGGTGACTCATTGTTGGGACTGTTAAGAAAGAAATACATGTCTATCTTAAATTATGTTGCTGTATTTTGGGGTGGGAGATGCTCTTTGCTTCAGAAGTTTAGTCTTTAAGCTACTTAGGAGGCTTTAAAAATGTAAACCATCAAACTCTATGAGATTTTAAAATCACAATCTCTGTGAGTGAGCTCGGGAGTCGATGTTAGTAAACTGTACTGAAAGCTAGGCTTGTGAACCACTGTTCTGTGTAACAGAAGACCCTTTCTCTGAAAGTCTTCACTTTTTGTAGAACAAGAAAGATTAGGAGGAAAGGGGGGAAAACTAGAGAGAAGAATAAAGAACATGAACAGAGAGAAGCTAAGACAAGACTGGAGTTTCCTAATGTTTCTCGTGGTTTTCATACTTTTGGATCCAATCCCTTTTCAAGACTGACTTAGCGTTCCTGCTCTTGATATGGTTGTGTGTGTATGTTCATTTGCTCAGTTGTGTCTGGCTCCTTATGGCCCCATGGACTGTAGCCCACCAAGCTCCTCTGTCTATGAGATTCTCCAGGGAAGAATACTGGAGTGGGCTGACATGTCCTCCTCCAGGTGATCTTCCTGACCCAGGGATCGAACCTGCGTTTCTTGCATCTTGTGCATTGGGCAAGTGGATTCTTTACCGCTAGTGCCATCTGGGAATCCCCCTTGAGAGAGGTGCATATCCCTAAAGCTGTGAAAAGAGACAATATTTGTTATTTAGAGTTTTCCCTGCCTTCCAAGGAGGTGGGTACTTCACTGCATTGGTGAAACACAACAGACTGGGGAGTCAGAGACCTCAGTTATTCTGCATAAGAAAAGGAACTTAAGTTTCAGTCCTAGAGCTGTGTTGGAAATGCTGGGACAGCAGAACTTGTAGTTCAGAAGAGAGAGACTGCTGCATTGGGAGAGAACGCTTGGGGAGATGATGGAAGTTTGACCATGCAGTATGGAGTAGAAGCCCTCTTTTCCACCTCCCCACAAAACTTTCAACAACACATCTTTTTGTGTGTGTAGCTAGTATGTTGATGAGCTGGATATATCTTTTTTAAAAAATTATTTATTTCTGATTTTTTTTGGGGGGGGCTGCACTAGGTCTTCACTGCTGTGTGTGAGCTTTCTCTAGCAGCACCAAGCGAGGACTACTTTCTAGTTATGGTGTATGGATTTCTCATTGCAGTGGCTTCTCTTGTTGAGGAGCATGGGGTCTGGGCATATGGGCTTCAGTAGTTATGTCGTGTGGACTCAGCTGTGGCTCATGGGCCCTAGAGCACAGGCTGTGTAGTTGTGGTACATGGGATTCATTGCCCTGGAGCATGTGGGATCTTCCTGGACCAGGGATCGAACCTGTGTCTCTGGCACTGACTGGTAGATTCTTAACCACAGGGCCAGTGGGGAAGTCTGAGCTGGATATATCTTGATGTCCAGGGTTTTTCCAAGTACTAAATTCAGCTTCCAGGTTGATATGAAATGAGATGAGCATTCTTTCTATGGGATCTAACCAGTATCACTTAAAATAGTTGATTTTTGTAATTAACAACCAAAAGAAAAAAAAACAAAAAACCCCACCAGTTAGGACTATTTGTTCTATGTAGACGACTTCCCTGGTGGCTCAGATGGTAAAGCGTCTGCCTCCAGTGCAGGAGACCCGGGTTCAATCCCTGGGTCAGGAAGATCTCCTGGAGAAGGAAATGGCAACCCACTCCAGGACTCTTGCCTAAAAAATCCCATGGACGGAGGAGCCTGGTAGGCTACAGTCCATGGGGTCGCAAAGAGTCAGACACGGCTGAGCGACTTGACTTCACGTCAGAGGGCTTCCCAGCTGGTGCCAGTGGTAAAAGACTCTGCTGGCCAGTGTAGGTGATGCCAGAGACATGGGTTTGATCCCTGAGTCAGGAAGATCCCCTGGAGTGGGAAATGGCAGCCCACTCCAGTGTTCTTGCCTGGAGAATCCCATGGACTGAGGCGCCTGGCGGGCTACAGTCCGTAGGGTTGCAGAGGGTCGGGTATGAGAGCACATGTGCCCTGCCCTGCACCATTCGGTATAGACACAAACTTAGTCCTTCTGTATAATCCTCATGCTAACTTCTATATACCTACTCAATTTTTGACACCTTGTGCTTTTCAGTAATGGCCCTTGAATGTTTATTCCCTCTACACCTGATGCTTATATGTGAGATATCAAATTGAGTTTGGGAAGATGAAAATGATGCCAGCACTGTCAGTAGTCATCTTTATCTTCCTGTTTTCGACTGCTGCTCATATGATGAACAGCCTCGTTTCACTCCGTAACAGCTGCATTTTATTGATGTGGCTTGTTATGTTTGTAAAGAGTCCATAGGTTACAAGTCGGCTCAAGTGCAAAGTGTTCTGATTAATGATCATCTTCAAAATGACAAGTGATAAAGCACTTGAGGATTCTGGGAGTGAAGAGACAACCTTGCAGCATTATTGGAGGCTCCTGAATTTCTAGTGACTGTAAAAATATCTCTTTAGAGATGGGCTAACACCCACATCCTCTAATAAATTAAAATTTTGGATGCACACCTCTGTCTTTTTGTTGCCAAGTACGCTTTAGTCAGATAAAAGGCAGAGTGTGTGCCTGGTATTTGATCACTTTAGAAGACTTTATAGTGTAACATGGGCTTCTCAGGTGGTGCAGTGGTAAAGAATCTGCCTGCCAATGTAGGAGATGCTGGAGACTTGGGTTCATGCCCTGGGTGGAGAAGATTCCCCTGGAGAAGGAAATGGCAACCCACTACAGTATTTTTGCCTGGAAAAATCCATGGACAGAGGAGCCTGGTGGGCTATAGTCCACGGGGTTGACAAAAGTCAGACATGACTGAGCACAACAATAGCAACAACAATAGTGTAACACACTACTGTTTTTATCCTTTGCATTTAGATTATAAACCAATAAAATCAAGGATTTCCTTTTATAATCAAAAGACAGGATGTTCAGAATTTCAGGGCTATCCCAGAAATACCATTAGAGAGACTGTGCTGGGAGGGTTGATTTATTTGTGATCTTTTTCGCTGCTCTTCTTTTGTTTGGCTTTGTTTTTGTAACTCTTCAGAATAAGAGAGTGATTGCATCCACTGCTGTAGCATTTTCTCAGAACACCCATATGGGGCATATTTTAGATGAAACAGAGTCTGGTTGGCAGTAGCTCCCTTTCATTTCACTCTATTATTAAGAGTCATTTCTCAAACTGTTTTTTAAATTTACATCTGGAATAGAAAAATAGAGGACTCTAAAGATGTCTTTGAAAATTAATTCTTTAGTAAGTCTTCTCACCATCTAGGGAATTGAAACTTAGCTGCAGATTTTCTTTAAGTGAGCTCTCTGGATGCAGAGCAGGATTCGGTTAGTGGGTAAGAGGAAGGGTGTATTGAAAACAAGGGAATGTTAGTGATGGCAATCAGCACGCATTAAATGGTGAATTTTTTTTTTAAATGAGCTCTGAATCAGAAGTCATAATCACTCAGTCACCTGCTGGGTTCATTTGTCCTTCAGAAATGAGGACATCTCAAAGTGTAGAGCATTTTAATAGAATAGCACCAGACAAGCTTGTTATATAGAATTTTATTTGACAGGCTGGAACTTGTTTCCAATATTCTTGTTTCCGAATTACATGAAAAACTGTATCCCACGGGTGCATTGTGAAAGGATAAATGGTAGATGACATCAAAATAAAGCAAAGTGATCTTTTTTCCTCCATTTCTTTAGAGATATTATCTTCCTGTGGCTGTGACTACCAGATTCCATGATAAGGCAATTAAATAGTTCATGTAATAGTCTTTCTCCAATGACAGCCTAGGACAGTAAAAGGATGCAAATAGATGTACCATTTGAGCATGTAGTTCCATAAAATAAACTTGATAGAGGCATTACAGTGAAAATAGTAAGGCATTGCCACCAGTCTTTTTTCCTTTGTAAAGTCTTTGTAAAGACCTCCATACAAACTGACTTTCCAATTTTGTCTTCTACCAGCATTAATGTGGTTATTATTCATTTTTATCTTTGTTGAAGATTTTGGACACATTTACTATTTCTGATAAGAGAGAGGGTTCATGATCCTGCTGACTTTAAGTCCATGTTCATGAATATATAAAAGTGACACTTCATACATACACAATTTGACCTACAGTTCACGAAAGCAAAGCAGACTGAATTGGATGGGAAATGATGAGGACCCCTGTTTCATAATCTATTCTTTGTCTAGTTGGTAACAGCATGTATCATGATGATATCCAAATAGTCCATTTTAGGGGGCCCTGGGTCCTCCAACATTATCCAGTCTTATTTCTCTAGCTGTGCATTCTCAACAATATTTCCTCCATCCCTTTCATGAGTCTCATACATCAGATCTTACACTTTCGTGATTCTTACTGTATCACTTTGTTAATTGTAGAAAATTTTGAAAAGATGAAAATAAGAATCCCATGACTCTGTGTCCAGACATAACTAATATTAACATCTCAGTTTCTTTTCTTTTTTTCTACCCTCCACTCCTCTTCCTATTGTTTTCCCCTCCTTCCTACTTTCCCTGTCAGATTAAATCAAATTATAAAGAGGACAGTCTTCCTATAATGCTTTAAGGCAGAAGCCCCTAACCTTTTTTTTTTTTTTCCCTTTCCACCTTTCTTTTTCTTTTTTTTTTTTATTTTTATTTTTTTATTATTATTATTTTTTTTTTCCAGTGGGTTTTGTCATACATTGATATGAATCAGCCATGGATTTACATGTATTCCCAATCCCGATCCCCCCTCCCACCTCCCTCTCCACCCGATTCCTCTGGCTCTTCCCAGTGCACCAGGCCGGAGCACTTGTCTCATGCATCCCACCTGGGCTGGTGATCTGTTTCACCATAGATAGTATACATGCTGTTCTTTTGAAATATCCCACCCTCACATTCTCCCACAGAGTTCAAAAGTCTGTTCTGTATTTCTGTGTCTCTTTTTCTGTTTTGCATATAGGGTTATCGTTATCACCTTTCTAAATTCCATATATATGTGTTAGTATGCTGTAATGTTCTTTATCTTTCTGGCTTACTTCACTCTGTATAATGGGCTCCAGCTTCATCCATCTCATTAGAACTGGTTCAAATGAATTCTTTTTAATGGCTGAGTAATATTCCATGGTGTATATGTACCACAGCTTCCTTATCCATTCGTCTGCTGATGGGCATCTAGGTTGCTTCCATGACCTGGCTATTATAAACAGTGCTGCGATGAACATTGGGGTGCACGTGTCTCTTTCAGATCTGGTTTCCTCAGTGTGTATGCCCAGAAGTGGTATTGCTGGGTCATATGGCAGTTCTATTTCCAGTTTTTTAAGAAATCTCCACACTGTTTTCCATAGTGGCTGTACTAGTTTGCATTCCCACCAACAGTGTAAGAGGGTTCCCTTTTCTCCACACCCTCTCCAGCATTTATTGCTTGTAGACTTTTCGATAGCAGCCATCCTGACTGGCGTGTAATGGTACCTCATTGTGGTTTTGATTTGCATTTCTCTAATAATGAGTGATGTTGAGCATCTTTTCATGTGTTTGTTAGCCATCTGTATGTCTTCTTTGGAGAAATGTCTGTTTAGTTCTTTGGCCCATTTTTTGATTGGGTCATTTATTTTTCTGGAATTGAGCTTCAGGAGTTGCTTGTATATTTTTGAGATTAATCCTTTGTCTGTTTCTTCATTTGCTATTATTTTCTCCCAATCTGACGGCTGTCTTTTCACCTTACTTATAGTTTCCTTTGTAGTGCAAAAGCTTTTAAGTTTCATTAGGTCCCATTTGTTTAGTTTTGCTTTTATTTCCAATATTCTGGGAGGTGGGTCATAGAGGATCTTGCTGTGATTGATGTCGGAGAGTGTTTTGCCTATGTTCTCCTCGAGGAGTTTTATAGTTTCTGGTCTTACATTTAGATCTTTAATCCATTTTGAGTTTATTTTTGTGTATGGTGTTAGAAAGTGTTCTAGTTTCATTCTTTTACAAGTGGTTGACCAGTTTTCCCAGCACCACTTGTTAAAGAGGTTGTCTTTTTTCCATTGTATATCCTTGCCTCCTTTGTCAAAGATAAGGTGTCCATAGGTTCGTGGATTTATCTCTGGGCTTTCTATTCTGTTCCATTGATCTATATTTCTGTCTTTGTGCCAGTACCATACTGTCTTGATGACTGTGGCTTTGTAGTAGAGTCTGAAGTCAGGCAGGTTGATTCCTCCAGTTCCATTCTTCTTTCTCAAGATTACTTTGGCTATTCGAGGTTTTTTGTATTTCCATACAAATTGTGAAATTCTTTGGTCTAGTTCTGTGAAAAATACCGTTGGTAGCTTGATAGGGATTGCATTGAATCTATAGACTGCTTTGGGTAGAATAGCCATTTTGACAATATTGATTCTTCCAATCCATGAACACGGTATGTTTCTCCATCTGTTTGTGTCCTCTTTGATCTCTTTCATCAGTGTTTTATAGTTTTCTATGTATAGGTCTTTTGTTTCTTTAGGTAGATATACTCCTAAGTATTTTATTCTTTTTGTTGCAATGGTGAATGGTATTGTTTCCTTAATTTCTCTTTCTGTTTTTTCATTGTTAGTATATAGGAATGCAAGGGATTTCTGTGTGTTAATTTTATATCCTGCAACTTTACTATATTCATTGATTAGCTCTAGTAATTTTCTGGTAGAGTCCTTAGGGTTTTCTATATAGAGGATCATGTCATCTGCAAACAGTGAGAGTTTTACTTCTTCTTTTCTTATCTGGATTCCTTTTACTTCTTTTTCTGCTCTGATTGCTGTGGCCAGAACTTCCAACACTATGTTGAATAGTAGTGGTGAGAGTGGGCACCCTTGTCTTGTTCCTGATTTCAGGGGAAATGCCTTCAATTTTTCACCATTGAGGGTGATGCTTGCTGTGGGTTTGTCATATATAGCTTTTATTATGTTGAGGTATGTTCCTTCTATTCCTGCTTTTTGGAGAGTTTTAATCATAAATAAGTGTTGAATTTTGTCAAAGGCTTTCTCTGCATCTATTGAGATAATCATATGGTTTTTATCTTTCAATTTGTTAATGTGGTGTATTACATTGATTGATTTGCGGATATTAAAGAATCCTTGCATTCCTGGGATAAAGCCCACTTGGTCATGGTGTATGATTTTTTTAATATGTTGTTGGATTCTGTTTGCTAGAATTTTGTTAAGGATTTTTGCATCTATGTTCATCAGTGATATTGGCCTGTAGTTTTCTTTTTTTGTGGCATCTTTGTCTGGTTTTGGAATTAGGGTGATGGTGGCCTCATAGAATGAGTTTGGAAGCTTACCTTCATCTGCAATTTTCTGGAAGAGTTTGAGTAAGATAGGTGTTAGCTCTTCTCTAAATTTTTGGTAGAATTCAGCTGTGAAGCCATCTGGTCCTGGGCTTTTGTTTGCTGGAAGATTTTTGATTACAGTTTCGATTTCCTTGCTTGTGATCGGTCTGTTAAGATCTTCTATTTCTTCCTGGTTCAGTTTTGGAAAGTTATACTTTTCTAAGAATTTGTCCATTTCATCCAAGTTGTCCATTTTATTGGCATAGAGCTGCTGGTAGTAGTCTCTTATGATCCTTTGTATTTCAGTGTTGTCTGTTGTGATCTCTCCATTTTCATTTCTAATTTTGTTAATTTGGTTCTTCTCTCTTTGCTTCTTAATGAGTCTTGCTAATGGTTTGTCAATTTTGTTTATTTTTTCAAAAAACCAGCTTTTAGCTTTGTTGATTTTTGCTATGGTCTCTTTAGTTTCTTTTGCATTTATTTCTGCCCTGATTTTTAAGATTTCTTTCCTTCTGCTAACTCTGGGGTTCTTCATTTCTTCCTTCTCTAATTGCTTTAGGTGTAGAGTTAGGTTATTTATTTGGTTTTTTTCTTGTTTCTTGATGTAAGCCTGTAATGCTATGAACCTTCCCCTTAGCACTGCTTTTACAGTGTCCCATAGGTTTTGGGTTGTTGTGTTTTCATTTTCATTCATTTCTATACATATTTTGATTTCTTTTTTGATTTCTTCTATGATTTGTTGGTTATTCAGAAGCGTGTTATTTAGCCTCCATATGTTTGAAGTTTTAACAATTTTTTTTCCTGTAATTGAGATCTAATCTTACTGCACTGTGGTCAGAAAAGATGACTGGAATGATTTCAATTTTTTTGAATTTTCCAAGACCAGATTTATGGCCCAGGATGTGATCTATTCTGGAGAAGGTTCCGTGTGCACTTGAGAAAAAGGTGAAGTTGATTGTTTTGGGGTGAAATGTCCTATAGATATCAATTAGGTCTAGCTGGTCCATTGTGTCATTTAAGGTTTGTGTTTCCTTGTTAATTTTCTGTTTAGTTGATCTATCCATAGTTGTGAGTGGGGTATTAAAGTCTCCCACTATTATTGTGTTACTATTAATTTCCTCTTTCATACTCGTTAGTGTTTGCCGCACATACTGCGGTGCTCCTATGTTGGGTGCGTATATATTTATAATTGTTATATCTTCTTCTTGGATTGATCCTTTGATCATTAAGTAGTGTCCTTCTTTGTCTCTTTTCACATCCTTTATTTGAAAGTCTATTTTATCTGATATGAGTATTGCGACTCCTGCTTTCTTTT
This sequence comes from Cervus elaphus, assembly GCF_910594005.1. Classification (NCBI taxonomy): domain Eukaryota; kingdom Metazoa; phylum Chordata; class Mammalia; order Artiodactyla; family Cervidae; genus Cervus; species Cervus elaphus. The sequence continues at coordinate 28,276,873 of NC_057836.1, read as the reverse complement.
GGTCTCCGTTTGCATGAAATATTTTTTTCCAGCCCTTCACTTTTAGTCTATATGTGTCTCTTGTTTTGAGGTGGGTCTCTTGTAGACAGCATATATAGGGGTCTTGTTTTTGTATCCATTCAGCCAATCTTTGTCTTTTGGTTGGGGCATTCAACCCATTTACATTTAGGGTAATTATTGATAGGTGTGGTCCCGTTGCCATTTACTTTGTTGTTTTGGGTTCACGTTTATACAACCTTTCTGCATTTCCTGTCTAGAGAAGATCCTTTAGCATTTGTTGAAGAGCTGGTTTGGTGGTGCTGAATTCTCTCAGCTTTTGCTTATCTGTAAAGCTTTTGAATTCTCCTTCATATCTGAATGAGATCCTTGCTGGATACAGTAATCTAGGTTGTAGGTTATTCTCTTTCATTACTTTCAGTACGTCCTGCCATTCCCTTCTGGCCTGGAGGGTTTCTATTGATAGATCAGCTGTTATCCTTATGGGAATCCCTTTGTGTGTTATTTGTTGTTTCTCCCTTGCTGCTTTTAATATTTGTTCTTTGTGTTTGATCTTTGTTAATTTGATTAATATGTGTCTTGGGGTGTTTCGCCTTGGGTTTATCCTGTTTGGGACTCTCTGGGTTTCTTGGACTTGGGTGGCTATTTCCTTCCCCATTTTAGGGAAGTTTTCAGCTATTATCTCCTCGAGTATTTTCTCATGGCCTTTCTTTTTGTCTTCTTCTTCTGGAACTCCTATGATTCGAATGTTGGGGCGTTTCACAGTGTCCCAGAGGTCCCTGAGGTTGTCCTCATTTCTTTTGATCCTTTTTTCTTTTTTCCTCTCTGCTTCATTTATTTCCACCATTTTATCTTCTACCTCACTTATCCTATCTTCTGCCTCCGTTATTCTACTCTTAGTTCCCTCCAAAGTGTTTTTGATCTCATTCATTGCATTATTCATTTTTAATTGACTCTTTTTTATTTCTTCTAGGTCTTTATTAAACAGTTCTTGAATCTTTTCAATCTTTGTCTCCAGGCTATTTATCTGTAACTCCATTTTGTTTTCAAGATTTTGGATCATTTTTATTATCATTATTCTAAATTCTTTTTCAGGTAGATTCCCTATCTCCTCCTCTTTTGTTTGACTTGGTGGGCATTTTTCATGTTCCTTTACCTGTTGGGTATTTCTTTGCCTTTTCATCTTGTTTAGATTGCTGTATCTGGAGTGGGCTTTCTGTATTCTGGAGGTCTGTGGTTCCTTTTTGTTGTGGAGGATTAACCCAGTGGGTGGGGTTAGACGATTGGCTTGTCAAGATTTCCTGGTTAGGGAAGCGTGCGTCAGTGTTCTGGTGCGTGGAACTTGATTTCTTCTCTTTGGAGAGCAATGGAGTGCCCAGTAATGAGTTTTGAGATGGGTCTATGTGTTAGGTGTGACCTTGGGCAGCCTGTATGTTGATGTTCAGGGCTATGTTCCTGCGTTGCTGGAGAATTTGCGTGGTATGTCTTGCTCTAACACTTATTGGCTCTTGGATGGTGGTTGGTTTCAGTGTAGGTATGAAGGCTTTTGGACAGTCACTTATTAAAGTTCCATGTAGTCAGGAGTTTTCTGGTGTTCTCAGGTTTTGGGCTGAAGTCTCCTGCCTGTGGATTTCAGTTTTATTCTTCCTGTAGTCTCGGGACTTCTCCAACTATACAGCCCTCCTTTCGAAGACAATGGGCTGCTTTTCTGGGCGCCTGATGACCTCAGCTAGCGATCAGAAGTTGTTTTGCGAAGTTTGCTCTGCGTTCAGTTATTCTTTTGATGAATTTGTAGGAGAGAAAGTGGTCTCCCCGTCCTACTCCTCCGCCATCTTGGCTCCTCCCCCCAGCCCCTAACCTTTTTGTAACCAAGGGCCAGTTTCGTGGAAGACAATTTTTCCCTGCTCAGGTGGGGGATGGTTTCAAGATGATTTAAGCACATTGCATTTATTGTGCACTTTATTTCTATTATTATTACCACATTAGCACCCCCTCAGATCTTCAGGCATTAGGTCCTGGAGGTTGGGGACCCCTCCTTTAGAGAGTTCATCATTTGGAAGTGGAATCTCTACCAGGCTGTTTTGGTCCATTAGTTCCTCAGATAGGTAGTGGATGTAGACATACAAAAATACTTCCCCATGTTTAGGATCCTGCTTATGAGCCCTATCATAGAGAGAGAGCCTTTTCATAGAGTCTTATCTGTAACATGTAACATCAGCGTTAGAGGCTGTACTGAAGTTGCTGCTGTTATGAGAGAGTATCTTAGCTGGCTTAAGTGAAGGCTCAGCGTATGGAGAGGAGAGTGCCAATGTTTATTTTATTTTTGCATTTCCAGCCTTGTTAAGAGCCACACAAGGGGTATGAGCTAATTATGAATAATGTAGTAATAAAATGCCAGGTTCTTAAGTCAGGCAGGCTTGGCCATGATGACCTTAGTGAAATCTTTCGTATTATCCAAGCTTCTATGTCCTCATCTAAACAATATAGACAATAATAGGGTTGCTTATAGGGTTCTTGTGAGCACCCCTCTCTCTCTCATCTGCTCCCTTGTTATAATGTGTATGTGTGTGTGTGTGTGTGTGTGTGTGTGTGTGTTCAGTTGTCTGACTCTTTGTGACCCCATGGACTGTGGCCCACCAGGCTTCTTGGTCCATGGGATTTCTCAGGCAATGATACTGGAGTAGGTTGCCATTTCCTCTTCCAGGGATCTTCCTGACCCGAGGATCGAACCCACATCTCTTGTGTCTCCTGCATTGGCAGGCAGATTCTTTACCACTGTGCCACCTGGCAGTCCTCAGTAATTACAGGCCCCAATATTCATGTCCTTGTGTCATCTCTGCCTGCCCTGATCCTGGACTTGTCTCTGTGGTTTTTCTTTGACTATGAAACTTGCTTGGTTAACGGGACATTAGCAATCATGACACAAAGCATCGTCCAGTGGGGCTTGGTTTCTTCTGCAAACCAATCACTGTGAAGAATCCTGTTACCCTATTGATGACATGGGGTCCACTCAACAGCCAGCACCAACTGTCAGATATATGTGTAAAGACATCTTGGATTATCTATTCTCAGCTAAATTGTTAATTAAGTCCAGGAAAGATCTGCAGAAGAATCACACCAAATGGTAAATTAAGTGGTAATTGTTTTATGTTACTGAGTTTTGGGGTCATTTTTAATCATGTGATAGACAACTGACATAACACCCTTTGTGTATGACTTTGTATTTTCTTTTACTAAAAGGCAGAGCTCATTTTACCATCTCTTGATTCTGAGTTTGGTCGTAGGACTTGCTTTGGGCAATGGGATACTAAGCAGAAATGATGCAGGTAGAGGCTTGTAAAAGCACTTTCCTTTTTTTTTTTTCTTGATTGCTTCTCTGCCTTTGTCTTGAGAAAGCCTGGCTTGGTAGAGAAGAGACTCAGTTCAGAATTGCTCAGTTTTAACTGAGGCTGTTTAAGATCAGTGACTGGGTGGCAACTGTCAGATGTGTGAGTGAGCCCAGCTAAGGCCAGAATTGCTAAGCCCAAATTTCCAGCCTTCATTGATGACTCACAGGCTTGTGACCAAAGGAATGCCTATTGTTTTAAGCTGCTAGTCTTAGGGTAATTTGTTGTGCAGCGTTATTGTGAATAGATAACTAATGCATCCCCCTTGCCTAAATGTTGTGCATTCACAGCAGCTGCTAAAGCATTGTGTCATCTATCCAGATCTTTCCATGTGATTCTCTCAGTGCCCTAATTTTCTCAGTGTGTATTCTATCCTCTTTCCTCAAGCCCATCTTGTTGACTCAGGTCTGGACTCTATTTTTTGGTCCTGTTCCCAAAAGACCTCTAATATCACCTCAGACCTGATAAGCCTCATAACTCTGAGAATATAATGCAACCTCTACATTTATGATAAAACTCAGGATTTTTGAATAATTGATAGATCAAAATCACATTTGTTGAGACTGACCCAATCGATTCTGATGCTCAAGGCTTAGTTTTACTTTTCCTGGATAGCTGGTGCACTGCAGCTGTCCCTCTAATAGAAACACAAAAATGGAACATTTCTCCCCATTTTGATGTTTGGTTATGAATTCTACATGCAAATCCTCACTACTTTTCAATCTGCTGTAGAAGCTTTCCAGGGCAGAGAAACAATCTACCAAGGACATGGAAAACCCAGTGCTTTGGATTCCTGGAATAAACTCAGATGCTGAGTCCTGTGCATGCTCAGGCTTCCCAGGCGGCGTGGTGGTAAAGAATCCACCGGCAGTGCAGGAGATGCAGGTTTGATCCCTGGGTCAAGAAGATCCGCTGGAGAAGGAAATGGAAACCCACTCTGCTATTCTTGCCCAGGAAATCGCATGGACGGAGGAGCCTGGTGGGCTACAGTCCATGGGGTTGGGACAGGGACACGGCTGAGCACACCTGCACTCGCGTACACTGTCACTTAATCCTTCAGCCGTATCACTCCCACAGCACTTTCAGTGCTCTGCGCTAATCATGACTCAGAGGACTCCTGTGGAGTTGGTGCTGTCTGGAAATTTCTCTACTCGTGGTGTTGGCGTTGCCTGTACTGGTACAGAGGCCCTTAGACCAGCTGGAAGACCCACAGCTGCCTCCAAAGTCTCCAGGTGATCTAGTTATTAAAAAAGACACACAAGTTTGAACTACTCCAAGCATGGCTGATCAGTCTCTTCTAAAAATTAATTCTTGTTTCTAAAATATAATGGATATGCATTGAAATGAGGTTAAACACTAATATCCAGTCTGTAATTTTGTCAGTAAACTTTCTCATTGTAGTAAATTCATATAATGCTATTTGATTCTGGTTTCCACTCAGAACATTCATTCTTTTTTTTTTTTTTTTTTTTAGAACATTCATTCTTGAACGACATTTTCAACTTAAACTGTTGTTTCAGTCTCAGCAAGATCTTTCCAATGCATGCTCTGGTTTACCACTGTTATTCCAAGAATCACAATGACTCAGGTCTGCTTGAGTGTGAGACCTTTCATATACTTTTTCAGCAGACTATTAGGCATATTGAAAATGAGCTCAGAAAAGTAAGATTTTGAAGTGACTTCAGCAACCTAGGGAACTTTCCTTAGTCTCAATTTCTTCATCTCTAAAATGGGATTAGTAGTACATTAGGAATACTATTATAATAGTAATGTACAATCATGATGTTGTTATGATAATTAGATCATCTCTGTAAAGCACTTTAGCACCATGACTAGCATGTGATACCTCTATACATGTTCACTGTAATTACTAAATGGAGCTGTGAAAAAGTGTCTATTGTTTTAGCCATAGTTCATAGTTTAGGAAATGATGAACATGACTGAAAGCCATATTTAACCTAAATGACATGACAGATTCTCACTTAATTCATTTCTTGAGTAGGTGTTTATTGTATACATACCATATACTTGGAATACTACATGAATCCTGCCCTCATCAAGCATATATTTAAAGGGATAGATAGGTACTAAACATATATTGTTGTTATCTATTCGCTAAGTCATGTCCAACTCTTTTGTAATCCCATGGGCTGTAGCCCACCAGGCTCCTGTGTGCATGGAATTTCCCAAGCAAGAATGCTGGAGTAGGTTGCCGTTTCCATCTCCCGGGTATCTTCCCCACCGAGAGATTGAACCTGCATCCTTAATTCTTTAAGGTACAGGTAACATGTTATCAAAATAGGCCTGATTATTATTCACTTTACAAAGAAATACTCTATTACAATTCTCATAACAAAATGTAAGATTGGTTTCATCATAAACAGTATTGAAAGGAACTATAAGGTTAAAAGTGTAGGACAGTGATACGGCAGTGTCCTCCAGACATTTTAAAGAATCTTGTTCTGATTCCTGCTAACAAAGTATACTTTATGGATGGTGTTTAATGACCCAGAAATAGCAGGATTTAAAAAATATATATATATATTTATTTATTTATATATTGGGCTTCCCTATGGCTCAGCTGGTAAAGAATCTACCTGCAATGTGGGAGACCTGGGTTCGATCCCTGGGTTGGGAAGGTCCTCTGGAGAAGGGAAAGGCTACCCACTCCAGTACTCTGGCCTAGAGAATCCCATGGACCTTATAGTCCAAGGGGTCACAAAGAGTTGGACACGACTGAGTGACTTTCACTTTCGCTTTTCAGCGTGCCGTTCATTATTTAAGGGGAACTGAACTATGATATGTTAGAAAAGGATATTTTGTTTTGTTTAAACGGTGGAGTTTGTACTAAGTGCAATGTAACTGTAATTTTCTACTGATTATCCCATATTGTTCTAACTTCTTTGTCTCTTAGGACTGACATTAATTTGGCATTGGCTGCTTAAGCCACTTCCCTTACAAGAAGTCTGTGTGTATGTATGTGTGTGTGTATGTGTCTGTGTGTCTGTGTGTGTGTGTGTGTTAGTTGCTCAGTCGTGTCTGACTCTTTGCCACCCCACTGATTGTAGCCTGCCTAGCTCCTCTGTCCATGGAATTCTCCTGGCGGGAATACTGGAGTGGGTTGCCATTCCCTTCTCCAGGGGATCTTCCTAAGCCAGGGATCGAGCCTGGGTCTCAGCATTGTGGGCAAATTCTTTATCCTCTGAGCCACCAGAGTCTGAGGAATCAGTAAATAAACACTTAAATGGACTAAGGGAATAGCTTATTTAAGGAAGTCCTTTTGAAATTCAAATAATCACCCCCTAATGTTGTATAAGGGTTTTTCACAGGGAAGCTTGCTCTTGTGCTAGCTGTACTCTGTTGCATGTGGTAAGATTTCTTCAAAAGATAATGTGAACACATGTTTTAAAGTATACTGCATGGTTTGAAGTAAGTAGTATGTAGAGGGAAAAATAATAAAATCTGAAGAAGTGAACTCAGAGACTTTAATAATGCTGAAGGGTTTCTAATGAGATGTCAATTTATAGCCTGTCAGTTTAACAAGAGGGAGAACAAGTCTGTGGGGGGAAAAGAAAAAAATCAAATCGACGTAAACAAGAAGAAAGAGCAAGAGGTTCCCCAACAGGGTGAGTTGAATATTTTTTAAATGTCGAGTAAAAGCAAGAAGGTAGGATTTCCTAAGGTATTCTCGAATCTCTTTTCTTAATAACTTTGCCTCTCCTCTCCCAAGGGGGCTGCACCTTATATACTCATATTAAATGTCAAGTATTGCAACAAACGGTGATGTTCTTTCATTACTCTTGTCACCAATTTCTGCTGAGCATATAGAAGGCTTCTCTGATTAGAAATCATTGACAGAGAAGCTCAACGGGGTTTCTTTTGAACAGAGTAGTTGAAGTAGTTGAAGATTTTTATGCATGACATTATAACTCCTAATAGTTGCCAAGCAGAAAAAACATCCTCTTCTGTAACTTAAAAATGTATTTGGTCATGTATTCAAATATAACATATATTCAGATTCTGAGTGATCAGACTAAAATCTCTTTAATTAATATTGCATTTAATACTTAAACCCATTGGAACTTGAGTAGAATTTGTATCCTACTGTTGTATGAAAATTGTGTAAATCTTAATTATGTTGACTTGGTTCATAGTGCTTTTCAGGCCTATTATATTCTACTTTTCTATATGTTTATTCTATTAATTTTTGAGAGTTTGATGTTGAAACTCTAACTAAAGATCTCAATTAATCTACTTAAAAAATAATTGTAATATATAATGGAACTATATGTAACTTTGTTCTGTATTTTCCAAGTCTCCTGTAAATGTGTTATCATATTTACATAATTAAAAAATGTTAAAACCTATTAACTCAGATGCTTACAGGATCCTTTCTGGTTATTTTTGGAGGTGCCATTTCTTTCATGTTACTTTAGAAGATTCACAGCATCATAACATCTCACAACTGGAAGGACCTCCAACCCTGTTTTGCTTGGCCCAAGTTAGTGGCAGAGCTCCTGCTAGAACTAAGTCTACCACATCCATCTCCCATGATCTTTCTGCAGTAACGCTACTCCATGTCCAATGATACTTAATTTTAATACAAATATCCTCCAATGGAGATATAGACTATCATTTATTTTATTATTTTCTTAATGGATACAAGGGTTGAAGTGTTTTTGGCTCTGCCTTTTACCAGCTGTGAAACTTAATCAAGTTTTTAATCTCCAATCTTCAGTTTTTCTCACTAAAATTATCAAGAAATTAGATTAATTTTTAAGGTCTCTTCAAATATCCAGCTTCTGATTTTTTTTAAAATTGAGGATAATTGCTTTACAATGTCGTGTTGGTTTCTGCCATACAACAGTGTGAATCTGCCGTAATTGTATATCCTTCTGGAGTCTCCTTCCCCACTTCCTTCTCACCCATCTAGGTTGTCACAGCGTGCCAGGCTGGGCTCTCTGTGTTATATAGCAGCTTCCTACTAGCTACCTATTTTACACATGATAATGTAGATATATCAATGCTACTTTCTCAATTTGTCCTATCCTCTCCTTCCTCCTCTATGTCTGAAAGTCTGTTCTCTATGTCTGTATTTCCATTCCTTTCCTGCTGATAGGTTCATCAGTATTTTTTTTTCTAGATTCCATATATATATATATATATATATAAGTCGCTCAGTTGTGTCCAACTCTTTGTGACCCCATGGACTATACAGTCCATGGAATTCTCTAGGCCAGAATTCTGAAGTGGGTTGTCTTTCCCTTCTTCAGGGGGATCTATCTTCCCAGCCCAGGGATCCAACCCAGGTCTCCTGCATTGCAGGCATATTCTTTACCGGCTGAGCCACAAGGGAAATTGCAATGAACATTGAGATCAGATGCTGATTTTATGCTGTGTTTTCCACTACCAAACATTTCACAGCAAATATGCTGCAGTCCATGGGGTTGTGAAGAGGTGACTGAACAACATGGATTTATCAGATTTATCAGAGATATCAGTGTGTGATGAAGAAGTCAGTCTTCATAACTCACAGAGTGGGTCAAATCTCTAATGCCAAAACGATCCATGGTGATTCCTTTGGGCAAAAACACTGAACGTTTATAGATGTTCAGTGTCTTTGGGGACAGTTAGGATAACCTCTTCTACCTATTTGCTGACATGTGACCAGTCTTATCTCTCCTGTTCAGTAGCATTAGGATTTCTCCTGCTACCTGAGTGTCACAAACACCCTATTGCCCAGTTGACATCACGACAGTGGGAGGGGAAAGTTTGTAATTCAAATGCATTAAGGAGCCGGGTTGAGTTGGTCCCCAGGCTCTAGTGTGTGCATACTTTGCTTCTCATTCTCTGACATTTATTTTTAATATGTGAGTCTTGATTGTAATTCTGAGTCTGTGGTCTTCCTCCCCGCCCCCAGCCAACATGTGTAAGTGCTTTCAGAAAAGGAAAAGCATGATTTTTGTCTTTGAGAACCACAAGCCTAAATTATTATAGCTTGTAGAGAAGTACGATGTTACAGTTTAACTCTTTTCATCAAAAGGAGAAGGACATTGACAACATTCAATCCCATAAAGGAAGGAAAGCCATCAAGTTCTGACATTTGGTGAGGACAGGGAGCAGACAAAAGGGAGTGAAATTTTAGGGGAAAATAGTATGGGTTTTTTGAACATTTAAAAAAATTTATTTTATTGAAGTACAGTTGATTTAGGGGAAAATAATGTTGAAAAAGTGATTGCCTAAGTAGGCAAGTACCATCCAAACATTTGTAGTGCTAGTTGATTTCTCCATTCTTATAAATGAAGAACCAGGTTCAAGGAAGTTAAGTAATTTATCGCAAGTCACACAATTAGTGATTAGCAGCAGATCCAGGTTTTAAATTCATGTCCACGTAATTTCACAAGATGTTATTTTCTGATTCTCTATCCACATCACTTGATGCCAGATGTAATTTGAATATAAGAATTTAGAAGGTAATACAGTGCAAATATCATGTGTTATATAAACAGTCCCAGCAAGGTCTAAGGCTCCCTGTAATCAAAACAGATTCATATGCTGGCAGAAAAGCATGAATATTCACCTACAGTGGGATAAATGAAGTCTATAAATAGCCTCATACCAGTTCAGGTCAGATTTTGCAGCCAGATAATTCAGGTCAGTTCAGTTTTGTGGCCAAAAAAATTGGGCTTTAGAACTTTCTGAATATCACAGCTGGGGACTTAAGGATTGTGGACTTGATTACCAGCCTGCCTGAGTCTATTGAGGGAGTTCTGAGTGGGCCCTGGGTTTTCTGATTGAGGAAATAGTCTTTATGTCAGGCTTCTGAGCAGTCCCGTCAGAACTGGTGGTCAGTGATCAGAGTCAGGGGCTGTGACTGTCTCCCTGGGGGGTGCCAGACCCAGGGGTTCTGACTGAGCAGCCAAATCCAAGGGTAGTTAGCGCCAGGCAGTGCACAAAACCAGGGGGAACCTCTGTTGGCCACGTTTTTGCTGCCCCTTGAGCCTTTTTCCAGGTGGCTCAGTGGTACAGAATTCACCTCCCAACACAGGAGACTTTGGTTTGATCCCTGATTTGATCCCTTTGAGGATCCCTGGAAGATCCCCTGGAGAAGGAAATGACAACTCCCTCCAGTACTCTTGCCTGGGGAGTCCCATGGACAGAGGAGCCTAGTGGGCTATAGCCATGGGGTCTCAAAGAGTCAAACATGACTGAGCATGCATGCATGAAACTTTTTCATGCCAGAAGTTTCTAGAGTGAACTTTTTCAGTGATACCACATATTTTATATTTGGGGAGTCATTGAAAAATAGAGGACTTGTTCTGTATGGATTCACATTGCAGTCAAATTCAATGAAGCATAGATTATTTGAAAAGTGATGGATATTCATCATTAATGAGCTAAAGCTGCGTTATGGTAAGGTTATTTGAAAATAAAGGCAGACAAGAAGTGAAAGTGACAGTGTTTTTTTTCTCCACAGGTTAGGCTACTGAGACAGGGAAAAGCTAACATGTACCTGAAATCTTTCAAAAACTAATATATAATCATTTTTTTCCCCACATAGTATTTAAAATAGAACTGACGTTGTTGTTCTTTAGCCCCTCTTGGTTCCACATCTTAACATGAGATAATCATTAATAATTTCAAAATAGTGATTGAATATGAAGTTACTGTTATGAGAACATTACGAATTCACGCCATGCCCGTAGTCAGGATCGCGGAGGTACATTGTGTTGTATCCAAAATAAATTTGACCTTGGTGCTCCACATGCATTAATCACTTTCTTCTGGGCACAATAGCAGAACACTAACTGGATATGAATAATGGATGCCAAAATTTGAGATTAATTTTTAGCATACTAGGCTTTGTATGAACACAAAATGAGGTTAAATTAGGATTCTGGTTGTATCTCAACTGTTAAAATTGCCAGATATTTTAAATTTATTAGGCTTGGAGGTTTTTCCCCTGCCATTAACTAAGTAACTGCTACAATAAAGACAGACAGTATCCTGTAGATGTAATGTCCTTCCCTTATCTCTGTAATCAAATTCATATTGACCAGCTGAGATGATAAAAACTGCGCCAGATTCCAACAAAGCACCAAGGATAAACCAGTACATCCATACAATGATAGGTGAGAGTAAATTTCTATAGATAAGAATCATCAAAGACATATCTAACCTGATTGTAAAGTTTGAAAATCAAATTAGGCGACTAAGAAGTATTAATGTATGTACTAAGTGTTAGTACTATCTTCTGGCTGAAAAAAGGTCTCTAACTTAAAAACTAGGAACCAAGACACTGGTCTTTACCTATATACTTTGATTTAATTTAAACTTAGATGTACTCAAGATTAGTAAATTAATTTTGTTTAATAAACCTGAATAGTCCCAAATATAGAATCTAAACTACCTCAAAGTGAAAGTTGCTCAGTCATGTCTGACTCTTTGCAACCCTGTGGACTATACAGTCCGTGGAATTCTCCAAGCCAGAATACTGGAGTGAGTAGCCTTTCCCTTCTCCAGGAGATCTTCCCAACCCAGGGATCAAACCCAGGTCTCCCACATTGCTGGTGGATTCTTTACCAGCTGAGCCACAAGGGAAGCCCAAGAATACCAACTGAGCTATGAGAGAAGCCCAAATGTTCTATAAATTATATCCAGCGGTTTTTTCATCTGCCTGAAAATTGTAGAATGAGGTAGTGTTCGCTGCTCAGTCGTGTGACTCTTTGCTACTTCCTGGACTGTAGCCTGGCCAGGCTCTTCTGAGAAGAGTCCCTTCTCCAGGAGATCTTCCCAACCTAGGAAGACCCAACCTAGCCTGGGTCTCTTGCCCTGAAGGCAGATTCTTTCCTATCTGAGCCACCGGGGAAGTCCTGGCAAAGAGATATGAGTATAAATAAGTGAGTAAAAACCAAAGAGCTAAGTCTGTTTCTGTGACTGAAAACTAATGCACCCCTATTTCTCTTGCATTTGGAGTAATATTTAGCAGTTCAGTTATTATTGGGACACAACTTTTACTACTGATTATGCAGACACATTCAAAGGATGTTTACACATAAATATATTTTGTTCGTGTTACCAAGATATCTATTTTTAAAATCTTCTTAAAGTTCTTTTTGGCTGGATCTTCATTCTTTATGGGGGTTATTTCTGCTAAAATAAAACCATCATGAGATAAATCTTCAATAATAAATAAATAAGCAACTAAATATTGTATTTTGCTTTAAAATTAGAGCCTAGAGCTAGCTATGAATTGTTTTTTAATTAGGTGATGTTTCAGTTTTCTCAAATACATTTAATCCTGGAGGAAGAGTATTCCCTGAGGATGGTTTTAGTATGGTGCTGTTAGCTAGTGTTTATGCAAGTCTAAATAGAAATTGTTTTTTCTTAATCATTGTGGAAAGAGAGTAGTATATGTTCCAGTGTTGCTTCAAATTTGGGACTACACATCATGATTTTTATGCCACACATTAAATTCCATGTAGTAAGTTAAATATTGATATTTCCTAATTTAATTATTCAAAAATAATAAAGAATTTAGTACCTGATAACATTTCTGGTGAACACATTGTTCTTTCTTGGAAGGGAACAGTTGTGGTAAGGGTATTTTATTGATATCATTAGCAGATGAAACACAATTATAATCCTTTTTTTTGAGATGATATGCTATACAGAATGGGAAAATTAATGTAGCAGCAGAGGCTGAGCTGTCAAGCGTAACTGATACATGGCTGTTTTATTTGCTTTTATTAAAATGTCGTTGATGATCTTATGCTAGTTTCAGGTGTACTACAGATGATTTGATATTTGCATACATTTTAAAAGGAACACCATGATAAGTCTGGTACCCATCTGTCCCTGGATAAAATTATTACAGTATTATTGCCCATATTCCTTATGTTGGATATTATATCTCCATGGCTTAATCTTCTTCACCTACTTCACACACCCCCTCCCAAATCCCCTTACCCTGTGGTAACTTTATGTTTATTCTCTGTGCTTATGTCTGTTTTCATTTTGTTTTGTTCTTTAGATTCCACGTATAAGTAAAATCATACTGTATTTGTCTTTTTCTGTCTGACTTATTTATCATAATACCCTCGAGTACTAATGCATTCTAACTACCTTGCATTTTTACTCCTCCCTCCAGTATTTTTTTAATGTCATATTTTACATCTTTTTGTTTTGTGTTAATATACATGATTTTACTGCATTTGCTTTTTAACTTTCCTTCTAGCTTTCAAAGTGGTTGATCACTACATTTATTATACATTTGCCTTTACATGTGACATTTTTCCTTTTATAATTTTCATATTTCTAGTTGTGGCTTTTTCTTTTCCACTTCAAGGAGCCCCTTTAACATTTCTTTTTAAAGCTTGTTTAGTGGTGTTAAGTATATTTTTAAACTTTTGTTCCTCTGTAAAACTCATGATCTCTCCTTCAAATCTGAATGATAAGCTTGCTGGGTAGAGTGGTTTTGCTTCTACATTTTCCCCTTCCATCAGCTTGCATATACTGTGCCACTCTCTTCTGACCTGCAGAGTTTCAGCTGAAAAGTCATCTGAAAGTCCTGTGAGAGTTCCCCTGTATGTAACTGGTTGCTTATTTCTTGCTGCTTTTGAGATCCTCTCTTTATATTTAATGTTTGCTATTTTAATTTTAATGTGTCTTGGTGTGGACCTCTTTGGATTCATCTTGTTAAGGACTCTCTGTGCTTCTTGGACTTGGATGTCTGTTTCCTTCCCCAGGTTAGGGAAATTTGCAGCTATTTATTTCTTCAAACAAGTTCTTTGACACTTTTTCTCTCTCTTCTTCTGACATCCATATAATGCAAATGTTATTATGCTTGATGTTGCCCCCGAAGTCTCATAAACTGTTCAGAGATTTCCGTGTACTCTGCCTTCCAGAGCACTGATCAGTTCCTCTGTATCATTAGTAATCTACTGTTGATTCCTTCTAGTGTATCATTTATTTAAGTTATTTTATTATCCACCTCAGTTTAGTTCTTCTTTATATTTTCTGACTCTGTTGAAATTCTCACTGTGTATATCCATTCTTCTTCTGAGTTCCCTGATCATCTTTAGGATGATTGCCTTGAAACCTTTATCAGGTAGATTACGTATCTTCATTTCATTTAACTTTTCTTCTCAAGTTTTGTTTTGTCCCACCATTTGGAACATACTCTTCTCTCTCCAAATTTTGTCCAGTTCTCTGTGATTATGTCTCTGTATTAGGTAGATTGGTTACAAGTCCTGAGTTTGTCGTCTCTTTTTATAGAAGGTAGCCTCTGGGGCTGAGCAGTATGCTCCCCTCTGGTCACCAGAGCTCCGTGTTCTAGGGGTGCCCATATATGGGCTGTGTGCCCCCTTTCTTATGGTGGAGCTGACTATTGTGGACAGGCTGATAGATGGGGCTGGGCCCTGGCCAGGTTGGCTGTGACGCTGTGCCTCATGTGGTGAGTGCAGGCCTACTGGAAGGCAGGGTCGGCTTCCCTCATGGTTTGCCTGCACGTCCTGGGCTGGTGCTGGCTCACTGGAAGGCGGGAGATCACCTGCTACAAAATAGGATAAAGTACACTCCAGATCCATCCAGATGAGACCAGAATACTACAGTCCATGAGGGTAAGCAAACTGGTGTTTGCCAGAGTGCACCACCCACAGTTCTATCAGGAGAACCAAAGAATCCAAAAAATATTTATTCAACGTAAGCTTCTCTGTCAGCTGAGCTTAAATAAAAGAACTGTCTGTGTTCAAGTAGAAAGAGATGTGGGGTTGGCTAGATTCAGGGATGTATTCCTTGGGTCATTAAATTGAAAAAATAAATGGGCTCAGTTGTGAAAATCATGCCATGGGTAAATACATTCCAGAATCCAGTCTCATTCCCAGTTATAATTTTCAAGCCCAGATCCTTATAATAGAATGCTAAGAAGGTTGTAGCATGATTTAAATTACATAGAATTTAAGTTACTTTCTGAGTTTTTTTTTTTTTTTTTTCTGACCACTCCTCATGGCATGCAGGATCTCAGTTTCCTGCCCAGGGATTGAACTTGTGCCCTCTGCAGTGGACGTGTGCAGTCTTAACCACTGGACAATTTGCTTTCCAATGTTCCTATCCAACTAACAGGGTGAACCTCATATATACTCAAACACACTTATTTTTTCAATCAATACATACTTTTTAAACACAAACTATGTGTTCTGTTCTGTTCTAGAAACAGTTCCCACCCTCAGCGATCTTACATGAGCCATGGGGGGAAGGTTATATAAGTAAAAAAAGAAGTACATATATAGTATATTAAATTCTATGAAGGAAGTCCATAAGGAATATAAAACAGTTCTATGAAGGAATATAAAGTAAGTTCTGTGAAGGAATATAAAGCAGTATGGAGGACAGGGAATATACATAGGCATGGTGATGGTAGAATTTTATACGAAGTGGCCAAGAAGGATCTCTTTCATGGAGTAACCCCTGTGGCTATCTGGGGGAAGGGCAGTCAGCTAGCAGGGACAAGTGTAAAAGTCCCAGGATAGAGGCATATTTTTAGTGTCTGAAACCAAAGACCAGTGTGGCAGATTGAAAACTGGGGAAGAATAGTAGGGTAAGAGTTTAGAGAGATAACAGAAAGCCAGATTATGTGGTTCATTGTAAGGATTTAGGAAGACATTTTGAATGATTTGGGAAACCTCTGGAGGACTTTGGAAAAATGACTGACCTCATCTAATTTGTGTTTCAGAATGATCAGTTGTATATGTATGAAAAGCCTATAGCTACTATCATATTTAGTTGTGAAGACTAAATGCTATCCCCCTAAGCTCAAGAACAAGGCAGAGAAGTCTGCTGTAGTTATTTCTATTTAACATACTGGAACGCCACACTAATACAGTAAGTCAAGGAAAAGAAATAGAAGGCTCAAGACTGGAAACAAAGGATCAAAATTATTTATTTTCTGATGACTTTTTTTTTTTAAATGGAGAAAATCCTAAGGAATCTAACAACTACTAGAATGAATAAGTACATTTAGCAAAGCTAAATTGACCTAGTTTAACTAGGTCAATATATGTAAATATATTATGTTTTTATATACTAGCAACAGAGAATTGGAAAGTGAAATAAAATATAATTTATAATAATGTAAAATACTTAGTGATAAATATAATAAAAGTTGTAAAACCTCTATGCAGAAAATTACAAAATGTTGTTTGAATGACATTAAAGAGGACAAATAAATTGGAGAGGTATATCACATTCAGGGATTATAAGACAATATTAACAAAGCAGGTCTCCATGAAGCAACAGCCAATTTGGTGAAATTAGGACTTGAATTAAAAAAAAAACAAATCCCCATTTAGTAAGCCATGGCACTTGGGAAATGTCCCTGGGATTTACAGATCCCTGGGTAATAGTCCTTAGTTAGATTTTTTCTTTCCAGAAAGAAAAACAAAAGGTTTACACTTGTTTATAGGAAGTGATAAGTTTTACAAAACTCTGGTCTTTAGCAAGCATACAATATTGAACTCCATTACAAAGACCAGTACCTAGGAAGGTTTTCCTTTTGAAACTCAATCAATGTATTTGAAGTAGAACCAAAAATAATTTTTTTTCTCTTTTACTGAAGTTGAACTTCAGAGTACCTCATGTTAAAAAGGCAATTTGCTAACTTCTTCAAATTATAGTTCTGTTAATCTGTGGCATATTCCTTCTCAGTCTACTACTTGCTTAAAAGTCTGGGATTCTTAGGTCAATACATAATGTAGCAGTCAGATTTTATGTGTGGCTACTGCACACCTAGTATATCAGAGGCGATAATACACAATTTGTGGCTTTTATTGGTTCTCATTTAGAATCATTGTACATCTGTGGGATTTAGAGGGATCAGTAGAGAAGCTAGAAACTGCTAACATGTGGTACCTTTAACCTGCTTCTCATTACTTCTCTGCATCCTCCCTGTTTCAATTTATAGTTTCATCTTCTAGTTCCACTTTTGGATGAGCGCGATGCCTATGCTTGCTAGGAAAGACAAAAAGATAATCTTTTAAAAATAATTATTTATTCATATTTGGCTATAGTGGGTCTTTGCTGCAGCACACGGGGCTCTTCATTGCTGCGTGAGGGCTTTCTCTAGTTGCAGAGAGCGAGGGCTACTCTCTTGTTGTGGTGGCAGGCTTCTCATTGTGGTGTCTTCTCTTGTGAGAAAGCACCAGCTCTAGCGTGCATGGGCTCAGTAGTTGTGCTGCATGGGCCTAGTTACCCTGCGGCATGTGGGATCTTAGTTCCTGGACCAGGAATTGAACCTGTGTCCCCTGCATTGGCAGGTGGATTTGTAACCACTGGGCCACCAGGGAAATTCCCCCCAAAGATAATTTTTGTTTAATGTGCGGACCACATGAGTTTGCTAGTTAATTATTGCCAAAATAAAACTTATTTTCTTTTCTAAAACTAAGATTACTTATTTGTTTGGTATCTATTTCCTAACTTTTAACTGAGCAACAAATAGCAGTCCCATGGCTCAGTCAGTAAAGAATCAGCCTGCAATCTGGGAGACCTGGGTTCAATCCCTGGGTTGGGCAGATCTCCTGGAGGAGGGCATGGCAACCCACTCCAGTATTCTTGCCTGGAGAATTCCCAAGGACAGAGGAGTGTGGTGGGCTGCAGATATGGTTGTAAAGAGTCAGACATGACTGAGCAATTAAGCACACACAGCATAAAACCAACTGACTGCTTACTCTGTTATATTTTGGCTAGTAGTTTATCCTGGAAGGAATCTGAGGAAATAGTGTCATTCAAATCTAAGCATTCTGAGATTGCATGGTTGTGAGTTTGTTTTGTCAAGGCAGGATTCTGGTTTGAATTGCCATTATCATTTTTCTGGCTGAAAGTATCTTGATCATACTCTTTAGAAGAGAACTTTAAAACTTCTTCATTTATTTTTGTCCTGGAGGACATTCAGAATAATTTTCTGAGAAGAATTCTGGCTCTGCCCAAGGGTGTTCCCTCTGCTCAGAGCAAAGGTAATATAAGTCAGGCTTTTGATTCATATCTTTTTTTTTTTTTTTTGGCAAGGAACAGAAACCCACTCAGATTAGCTATTGTCAAAGGGGTTTATTGTAAAGTTAGGGGTGTTATATTAGTTTGCCATGGCTGCTATAACAAAGTACCACAAATTGGGAGCTTTCCTGGTGATCCAGTGGTTAAGACTCCACGCTTCCAATGCAGGGGGCACAGGTTTGATTCTTGAATGGGGAACTAAGATCCCACATGCCATGTAGCATGACCAAAAATAAAAAAAAATTAATTAAAATAATTTTTATAAAGGTGCCACAAACTGAGGGCTTCCCTGGTAGCTCAGTGGTAAAGAATCCACTTGCAGTGCAGGAGCTGCAGGTGATATTGGTTCGATCCCTGGGTTGGGAACATCCCCTGGAGGTGAGCATACTTCAGGATTCTTGCCTGGAGAATCCCATAGACAGAGGAGCCTGGTGGGCTGCAATCCATGGAGTCTCAAAGAGTCGGACATGACCGAAGCGACTTAGCACATAACGTAAGTCGAATGGCTGAAACAGTAAGAATTTGTGGCCGCATGGTTCTGGAAGCTAGAAATCTGAAGACAGATTCTCTTCATGGTTGGCTCCTTCTGAAGCCTGTGAGGAAGAATCTGTTCCCTGTCTCTTCCCTAATTTCTGGTGGTTTGCTGGTAAGCTTTGGTATTCTTGGTCTGCGGTAGCATCACCTACTGCTTTTATCTTCACGTGATATTCTCCCTTTGTGTGTGTGTGTGTGTGTGTGTGTGTGTGTGTGTGTGTCTCCAGAGTCTCTCATTTTATAATGACATGATTATATTGAAATAGGGGCCCACTCTACTTCAGTATGGGCTTTCCTGGTGGCTCAGAGGGTAAAGAATCCGCCTGCAATGCAGGAGACATAGGAGATGAGGTTTCGATCCCTGAGTTGGGAAGATCCCCTGGAGGAGGAAATGGCCACCCACTCCAGTATTCTTGCCTAGAGAATCCCATGGACAGAGAAGCCTGGAGGGCTACAGTCCATTGGGTCGCAAAGACTTGTATGTGACTGAGCGACTAAGAACACACACATACACATGTGGACTATAGACAAATACTTCTTTTATCCTTGATTTCTTTGTCTATAAAGAGATTAGAATAGAATTTATCTCATAGGATTAGCAATTAAGCAGAAACATGAAACAAAAGCCCTTTCCGTAATAACCACCATATAGTAAGCAATAAATGCTATTTATTACTTTATTAATTTATTAAATATAATAGCTATGGAGTATTGACATCTTTTCTACATTAACACTCCCAACCAGAATCCTAATATATTGCTCCAACTCTTCTTGTCTGTTTCTGTTATGCTATTAAAAAAAAAAAAAAAAAGCCTATGACCTAAATTAAATGAATTGTCTAGTCTTTAAATATGTTGACCTCTATTATCAGTGAAACTGTTTCTGTTTCTGAATTATTCTAATCAGGTATCATTTTTGCAAAGAGATGCAATTAAGTTAGTGGATTTATCACATAGTTTGGAGCCTTGCTGGGTTATTGTGTCCGGTAATAGCTTGATTCGTTTTTTTCTTTTGGCTTTCTGGATATGTATTCATGCCATCTGCAAATGTGGTTCATTTATATCGTCATTTTAAGGTTTGTACCCTGATTTCTTTTCCTGCTTGGATAGTAATTGCCAATATTATTAATACATGAATTGCGAGTCTTATTAATATACTCAGTAGAAGTGCTAAAAGAAAGACATTCATTGTCTTTTTTTTATTTAAAGAAATAACTCTGATGAATTTGTATTAAATATATAAACACATTACTTGAAACGGACGTACTCTTTGGTGGTTAAGGAATTCCCCATGACTTTAGCCTTAGACTTAAAATTTAGAACAAATATTGGATTTTGTCAAATGTATTCTTGGCATTTACTGAGAAGCTTAGAAGATTTTAGTTTTTTCCTGCGTTGTTAATGTGAAGAGCCATGTTGATTATTTTGTTTGTGGTCCATCAGTTTAAAATCCCAGGATAAATCATTGAGAGTTTTTATAATACTTAGATATTTGTGTATCCATTAAGAGTTGAAATTGGCTTAATAAACCTTTCTTTGGTATTTCCTTTTTAGATTTTGGAATCCAACATTTTTTGCCTGATAGAATTATATGACCTAGTTTTAATTTTGAATATTTCTGGACAGTTATTGTTATCTGTATTTATAGTTTTGAAAAATTTATGTGTTTTATTAATACAGTGAATCTGTCACTATGGGATACTCTTATATTTTTGTCTCATTGATTATATTAATGTGGATCTTTATTATGTTTCTCTGAATATGTTCTATTTTTGTAAATAGTTATCAGTGCTATTTGTCCTCTAGTTGAATGTTTTAGTTGAGAATATTTGTCACAGGTTAAATAATCTTTTAATATAGAATTTATTAACATTTTAAAAACGAAGCCCAGTGGTTGATCAGTGTTGTTAGGTTTTATTCTGTTGCTTAATGAGCTATGAACAAATAGGGTAGAATGGAAAAGCCAGACCCACATTGATCAGAAATCTTACATGGTACCAAGCTTCACAAGTTAGATCAAGGCCATAGGCAGTTAAAAGACTCAGATGCAGCAGAGAGAGATCCTTCCTGTGTCCAGCGTGCCCCTCTGACCAGGAGCAGATAGGTCTCTTTGTGATGTTGACAGGAGCCCATGGTGGAAGCATTTCAGTTATGAAACATCTCTATTTTTATACCCTGGGTGGATAGCCTACATTGACATTCTCTAAGGAGCCATGCCCCTGTCATCTTTGATTCTATTTACTCTAGGTAGTCTTTAGCCAGAGATTTCCTCTTCAAGTCATTTCAGAAATAAGTTGTCTCCTTTCCAACAATTATCTCTAGTCTATTTACTGGGAGATCCAGGTTGACAAGGGGGTCACCTGCTTTTTCCCTTGGGGATCTCTTCACCCCATGAAAGAAAGCCAGTTGCCTTATATACTCCGTCCCAGTTAATTATTGTTTCTAATGATCAATTTTTACTGATTTTTGTCTTCTTTTTCTCAAGCACGCTTGTTTCTGCTGTTAGTTGCATCATTTCTCTTTCCCACCTTTATTTGGCTTAATAATCTGTTTCTTTCCCAAGTCTTAGGTGGCTGGTATCCAATAACATTTATATTCAGAAAAATGTATTTCCTTTAAAGTATTAATTTGGTAATGTCTTATGAATTTGGATGTTTTTAACTGTTTTTATCATTCAAGTCTTTTGATATCTTATCTTTCCCTTAAATAAGATTTTGAAATATTGGGTTGACCAGAAAGTTCATTTGGGTTTTTCCTAAAAACCCAAATTAACTTTTTTTTTTTTTTTTAATTTTTTTATTAGTTGGAGGCTAATTACTTCACAACATTTCAGTGGGTTTTGTCATACATTGATATGAATCAGCCATAGATTTACACTTATTCCCCATCCCGATCCCCCCTCCCACCTCCCTCTTCACCCGACTCCTCTGGGTCTTCCCAGTGCACCAGGCCCGAGCACTTGTCTCATGCATCCCACCTGGGCTGGTGATCTGTTTCACCATAGATAGTATACATGCTGTTCTTTTGAAACATCCCACCCTCACCTTCTCCCACAGAGTTCAAAAGTCTGTTCTGTATTTCTGTGTCTCTTTTTCTGTTTTGCATATAGGGTTATCATTACCATCTTTCTAAATTCCATATATATGTGTTAGTATGCTGTAATGTTCTTTATCTTTCTGGCTTACTTCACTCTGTATAATGGGCTCCAGTTTCATCCATCTCATTAGGACTGATTCAAATGAATTCTTTTTGACAGCTGAGTAATATTCCATGGTGTATATGTACCACAGCTTCCTTATCCATTCATCTGCTGATGGGCATCTAGGTTGCTTCCATGTCCTGGCTATTATAAACAGTGCTGCAATGAACATTGGGGTGCACGTGTCTCTTTCAGATCTGGTTTCCTCAGTGTGTATGCCCAAAAGTGGGATTGCTGGGTCATATGGCAGTTCTATTTCCAGTTTTTTAAGGAATCTCCACACTGTTTTCCATAGTGGCTGTACTAGTTTGCATTCCCACCAACAGTGTAAGAGGGTTCCCTTTTCTCCACACCCTCTCCAGCATTTATTGCTTGTAGTCTTTTGGATAGCAGCCATCCTGACTGGCGTGTAATGGTACCTCATTGTGGTTTTGATTTGCATTTCTCTAATAATGAGTGATGTTGAGCACCTTTTCATGTGTTTGTTAGCCATCTGTATGTCTTCTTTGGAGAAATGTCTGTTTAGTTCTCTGGCTCATTTTTTGATTGGGTCATTTATTTTTCTGGAATTGAGCTTCAGGAGTTGCTTGTATATTTTTGAGATTAATCCTTTGTCTGTTTCTTCATTTGCTATTATTTTCTCCCAATCTGACGGCTGTCTTTTCACCTTACTTATAGTTTCCTTTGTAGTGCAAAAGCTTTTAAGTTTCATTAGATCCCATTTGTTTAGTTTTGCTTTTATTTCCAATATTCTGGGAGGTGGGTCATAGAGGATCTTGCTGTGATTTATGTCAGAGAGTGTTTTGCCTATGTTCTCCTCTAGGAGTTTTATAGTTTCTGGTCTTACATTTAGATCTTTAATCCATTTTGAGTTTATTTTTGTGTATGGTGTTAGAAAGTGTTCTAGTTTCATTCTTTTACAAGTGGTTGACCAGTTTTCCCAGCACCACTTGTTAAAGAGGTTGTCTTTTTTCCATTGTATATCCTTGCCTCCTTTGTCAAAGATAAGGTGTCCATAGGTTCGTGGATTTATCTCTGGGCTTTCTATTCTGTTCCATTGATCTATATTTCTGTCTTTGTGCCAGTACCATACTGTCTTGATGACTGTGGCTTTGTAGTAGAGTCTGAAGTCAGGCAGGTTGATTCCTCCAGTTCCATTCTTCTTTCTCAAGATTACTTTGGCTATTCGAGGTTTTTCCAAATTAACTTTTTGTCCAACCCAGTAGTATTTTTAATTTCTTTATTATTGGGTAACTTAATTTTTGTCTAATTTTGCTATGAATATTGCAAATGTAACACAAATTTCTGCCTTTTGGTATCTTTCATGTAAATACTTGAGCTTCAGAATAGCATGTATTTAGAGTGTCTGCAAACATTTACAAGCTCTTCGAATGTGCCAAGTACTGCTAAAATGGGAGCAGTATCCTTGAATGTTATTTTCTTTTATTTTTTAAGGATTTTGCTATTGTATCATTTCTCTGGCATCATCATCTTTGTTTTCTACTACATTTATATTTCCTTCCTACTAGATTTACAGTATCTCTCATCTTAAAATGGGACAGAGGGAATTTGAGGGACTTGGTGTATGTGTCTTAATTCCTAAAACCTATATATCTGTTACCTTACTTGACCAAAGGGACTTTGCAGATATGCATGCGTGCTCAGTCACTCCAGTTGTATCCAACTCTTTGTGACCCCACGGACTGCCCATCAAGTTCCTCTGTCCATGGGATTCTCCAGGCAGGAATACTGGAGTGGGTTGCCCGGCCCTCCTCCAGGGAATCTTTCCTACCCAGGGATCGAACTCAGGTCTCCTGCGTCTCCTGCATCACAGGCAGATTCTTTACCACTGAGCCACCGAGGAAGCCCCTTGCAGATGTGATTAAGTATCTAAAAGTGGAGAGATTATCCTGGGTTATCTGGTGGGCTCAGTGTAATCATAAGGGTCCTTATAAGAGGGAATTAGGAGGGGTCAAAGCCAGAGGAGATATGATGATGGAGCGATGATGTGGATTCATGAGCCAAGGAAAGCAGGTGGCCTCTGGAAAAGGCTAGGAAATAGGTTCTTTCATAGAGCCTTTAGAAGAAAACTTGTGAGCCTATTTTAGACATCTGACCTCCAGAATTGTAAGATAATAAGTGTATGTTGTTTTATGGAAAAAAGGTTGTGGTAATTCATTACAGCAGCAGTAGGAAACTAATACACTTGGAATAATTCACTCCCAATTAAAGAGTGCTGTTTTATGTCCCATCCTGGTAGCCATCTCTGTGCAATTAAGTTCCAATATCTTTGCCCTTGTAGCTACCTGATGTAAGGTTAACTGCCTTCTGATATCGTTTTATCAATTACCGTTCTGTTGTCATGCGTATATAGATAAAATGTTAGGAAACTGCTCTGTAGTCATAAAGAAATGATTCAGAGACTATAACCAAACTTTCAGGTTGCTAATATTTTTGAATCTAGGTGTAACTTAGATAAGCAATGGCTTGTTGTCATTTTTAAATTTAATTAAGGTCAGTTTTGCTTTACAGAAAAACAGCTTCCGTACTTATAATTTTTTGCTTCATTCAATTGTGTTATTCATCATCAGTTCATAAGTATTTAATATGCCATATTTTGACTTCCTCTTTTTATTTAAATGATACCTCAATGCATATTAAATCAAGCACTGCATGTTTTATACCATTTTTGGGAGATTTCAGGGTAAAACATTAATATTAGAATATACATCCTTATCGCCAAAATTCCCACTGCAATGATCATTTAAAAAATTTTCTGATTTCATATAAGGAGATAAAAATCAAATTGTCCTCAGAATTTTTTTCCTATGGAAGTGAATATTATAAGATATTAGAGGAAACTTACAAACTTCTCAGTGAAAACTGTTTGAAATAGATAATATTATGACCAGGCAAATTTTTATTCATGGTGAAGACACAGAAAATCCTTCCTGCACATGCAAGGGAAAATGAAAAATAAGTCAAAGACAAGATCTTTGCTATGATGAAATAGCAGTTGAAAAGAACTAGTGATCACTGAACCCAAATTATTTCTTCGTCTACTCATTCACTTGACAGATATTTACTGAATAATTATTATGTCTTGATTACTGTTCTAGATGCGAGAGACAGTTGTCAGTCAAACATGCCCTGGAGGTAGGACAGGAGTGAAGGGAGTATTATCATTCTAAATATGATAGTTAGAGCTGAGAAGATGATGTTTGAATAAAAGCATAAAGAAGGTGTAGACCAAGATAAGTTTTAATAATTATTTAAATACAATAAAAATCAGGAAATTCCCTGGCAATCCAGTGGTTAGGACTTCATCTTCCATTGCAGGGTGTGTTGGTTCAATCCTTGATTGGGGAACTAAGATCCCACATGCCTCAAGGCCAAAAAATCAGAACATAAACAACAGAACCAATATTGTAACAAGTTCAATAAAGACTTTAAAAATGGTCCACATCAAAAAAGTAATCTTAAAAAAAATTAAATCCACTGTTTCTCTTTTTAAGTTATAACTTATACAATTAGACAATTATTAAATGTCACAGAAATTTAGTGTAGTAGCTAGATGTTTAGGCTTTAACTCCAGAGTTTTTGAGTTCAGAGTCCAGATTCACCACACACAAATTCTGTGACCGGTGACCTACTCAGCCACACAGTTTTTCTACCTGTAATTTTGGGAAGGAGCAATATTCATAGGGTTGGGGTAAGGATGAAATGAATTAATATAAAAAGTGCTTAAAATAGACTAGCACATGGTAAGTACTCAGTAAACATTAGCTATTATTATTGTGATCATTATTATTATCACATCAAAACTACATGGGTTGGAAAGAGATGTAGATCAAGATTAGGAACTCTTGTTATAATAGCTATAAATGAATTATAACCTTTAAAAATTGTGAGTCACTATGTTGTACCCCTGAAATTTATATACTGTATATCAGTTTAATTTAATACTGTATATCAACTATACCCCAAGTTAAAAAAGAGTAGGAACCCTTACTGTCCATAAAGGGAAGTAAAATAATATTGATCTATTATCGAATTTGATAGTTTATTTAATATGAAAGTAAAAGTGTTAGTTGCTCAGTTGTGTCCGACTCTTTGCAATCCCATGGACCGTAGCCTCAGACTCCTCTGTCCATGGAATTCTCCAGGCAATAATACTGGAAAGGATAGCCTTTCCTTTCTCCAGGAGATCTTCCCAACCCAGGGATCAAATCTGGGTCTCCCACATTGTGAGCAGATTCTTTACCATCTAAGCTACCACGGAAGCTCTAATTTAATATAGATAATTGCAAAACTTCAAGATTCACAAGTAGAACAAATAATTCTTTCTCTTTAGAATTTTTTGAGAGAATAATAACAAATATTAGCAGGATAATGAAGAAAATTATGAATAGAATGGATGGAAGAAGTGTACTAAAACCAAAGCAAAGTTAACAATTATGACATTTAATGAAAATAGGTGAGATCTCATACCCTATACCCATATATCACTCAGTTGTGTCCGACTCTTTGCGACCCCGTGGACTGTAGCCCACCAGGCTCCTCCATCCATGGGATTCTCCATGCAAGAATACCGGAGTGGGTTGCCATTTCCTCCTCCAGGGGATCTTCCCGACCCAGGGATCGAACTCAAGTCTCCCGCATTGCAGGCAGATGCTTTAACCTCTGAGCCACCAGGGAAGCCCTGAGATCTCACTTTGAACATTATTAAGTAGCTGACTTTTTAAAAAATAATTGTCTTGTTTAAACTGTTTCCTCTTTATTTCTGTTTGATATGAATAATGCCACCTTCCTTCTTAAAAATTTTAAACAGTTTTGCCTAATAAAGATCTCTTTGATCCTGTTTCATTTTATAATGGTATGCTCTAAAGTAAAGACTCCCCTTTGCAAATATAAAAAAAAGCCATCAGATGGAATTTAATGGAATTTAAATTTGCAATTTATAGACCAAGATCTATTAGAACTATAAAAAAAATGAAATCTACAAAAATACAGTGGAAAATTTTAATAGTTCTTCATATATTTATACAGAGCAAGAAGACAGAAAACACATTATAATACTTGAATAATATGGTTACTAATTTTGAACTAATAGTTTAGTATCCGATTTTATAAGCGACAAACAAAATATTTTGAAATTTTCAAATGTCAAGGGAGCATTTATTAACATTAAATCTTAACTAGCTCTATTCCCCACCCACCCCTGGAAAAAAACTCAATAAATTTTTAAAGTAGAAAGTATACAGAGATTGTTGCAATCAATTTGGAACATAATTTGGGATCTCTTTCCAGGTTGAAGATGTGCATAACCCGTCATTAGACGGTTACAGTCCTAAGTATCCTACAAAAATTCTTCCTCATGTATGCAGAAAGATCCACACAAAAATGTTTCTGATACCAATTTTCATCTTCCCAAAAAACTGGAGTGAATTTAACTGTCCACCCATAGAAGAAAAGATGCATGTGCTGTGGATTATACATGCAATATAAAGTTCTATAAAGAGTTCAGATGAATAACCTATGAACCTAAGCAACCATGGGTGGATCTAAAAAATGCAAAATTTAGCTAAAAAGGAGCCAGTTTTAAAAGAATACAGTATGATACCTATTTGTATAGACTACAAACATATAACAATATGTTTTGTAAATGTGAACACAAAGTACGTCATAAAATTAAAAAAAATAGAAATAGCAAATATTAAGTGCAATATTAATGGTTACATTCTGTCTGGAAGGTAGGGACTGTGTGGACCACTTTCTTTGGTTACCTAAAATAAAATTTGAATTAATAACAATTTTAATAAAAATTCTTTAATTTCCTGAATATTTGAAACATTCTTACAAATTATCATAGGGTCAAAGAGCAAATTGACTTCCCAGGTGGCTCAGTGGTAAAGAATCTTCCTCCCAATGCAAGAGACACCAGAGACGTGGGTTCAATCCCTGGGTTGGAAGATCCCTGGAGGAGGAATTGGCAACCCATTCCAGTATTTTTTGCCTCAAGAATCCCAGGCAAAAACTCCTCTTCCATACAGAGGAGTCTGGCAGGTTACAGTCTATAAGGTTGCTAAGAGTCAGACACAAGTGAGCAACTGAGCACTCATGCAAAGAACAAATAAAAATTCAGCAGTTTAGCCAAGAAAAAATAAAGTCATAAAAACTTACATGATTTGACCAAAAATATATTCAGAACTAAATACTTCGACATGTTTTGAAAATTTAAAAAAAGAAAGAAATGAATCAAGCATTCAATTCAAAAAGAGGGGAATAAAATAAAAAATTAATTTAAGGAATCCAAGTGGAAAGAGATTTATATATTTGTTGTTCAGTTGCTCACTTGTGTTGGACTCTGCAACCCCATGGACTGCAGCATACTAGGCTTCCCTGTCCTTCACTCTCTCCCGGAGTTTGCTCAAACTCATGTCCATTGAGTTGGTGATGCCATCCAACCATCTTGCCTTCTATTGTCCCCTTCTTCTCCTGCCTTAAATTTTCCCCAGCATCAGGGTCTTTTCCAGTGAGCTGGCTCTTCACATTAGGTGGCCAAAGTATTGGAGCTTCAGCTTCAGCATCAGTCTTCCCAATGAATATTTAGGGTTGATTTCCTTTAGGATTGACTGGTTTGATCTCCTTGCTGTCCAAGGGACACTCAAGAGTCTTCTCGAGAACCAGTTTGAAAGCATCAGTTCTTCGGGGCTCAGCCTTCTTTATGGTCCCAACTCTTACGTCCGTACATGACTAATAGAAAAACAGCAGCTTTGACTATATGAACCTTTGTCGGCAAGGAGATGTCTCTGCTTTTTTAATACGCTGTCCAGGTTTTTTTCTATAAAATAGATAATTAAAAATAAGACAGAAATTAAAAAGGAATGACAACAACTAGTATTTTCAAATAAGTCAAGTCGGTGGAAAACCTAAAAAAAAAAAAATACAAATTCAGTTTGAAATGAGAGGATTTAATTATAAATGAAGAGTTGATAAAATCATAGGAGAATTTATGCTTATTAGAGCTTTTTAAAAAATTATTTAACTCAGGATGTAGAAAACTTTTCTAACATAATCATTAGAAAAAAATTTAGAAACACTCCAATTATCTAAAATTATATACTCCAGAGTCAGAGTCTTTATCAATCATCTATTTAAAATTTCAGGGAAGAGTTCCTTTTAGAAGCCTATTTTTCACTCCAGAGCATTGAAAACCTGTGCTGTGTGTCCGTCATATGCCTCTCTGGGTTGTCTCCCCGTCTCTACCCTACCCTCTGTAACAGACCGCTTCATCAAAAAACTCCATGTCCTCTGCTTTTACCCTGGGCTTAGCCAAATGGGAAATCCAGCAGGAGACAGGAAGGAGGGAGGAAAGGGAGGGTGTAGTATTTATTCCCTTGGCTCCCTTCCCAAGTAGTTACCCGTTTGAGATCCCAACTGAAAATCACAAGTTTTCTCAAGGTGAGCATTTTCAAGTTATTCTCTCATTTCAGGTCTGGTATCTACTTCTACCTGTGAACTAGGTGTGTTAGATCTTTTCCATCAGATCTAAGTATTAGCAGCCCTAATGGACTGTGGTATAGTTTGTGGTTTCTCTACTCCCTGCTCACCTCTCTGGACATTGTAACTTTATTAATCTTTGGAATTATCTTAATTTCGCCATATGGTATTTGTTTCTTCCTGGTACTCTGATTGAAGCAATAAGTAAATCATTTAATAAAGTATCACATATTTTATTAAAACCTGAAAAAGATACTGCACAACAGAATTACATACTAATTTCACCCTTCATTAAGAAGGAAATTCTAAATGAGATATTAAATTGAAATACTCTATCATGGTATAAAACACTTCATCATGAGTAAGTAGTTTGTATTTTAAAAATACAAGGATGGTTTGATATTAATCCATTTATTTCATAAATAAATAAGGAAAAATAATATTGACAAATATTCAAAAGGTATTTAATAAAATCTATTGTATTCATAATAAAAGTAATCAATACTTTAAAATTAATTAATAAAAAATTATCTCAAACTAAGAGTTATGTATAAAAAAAGACCTTTTCTTATCATTAAATTATTTTTTGCACCATATTATTTGACAGTATTAGATGTCAGTGTAGTTAGACAAGAAACAGTAAATGTCAGAATATTTTGAAAGACTGAGACCAATTTTCGTTGTTTACTGATGACATAATTTTTTAAAAGTTACCATCCCAGAATTAAGAAATCTCACTGAAGTGACTGAATTCAAGAACAGTGTACAAAACAATAATTATTAATGATATAATGACCTTTTAAATGAAACAGCAAGGAATTTCGTTCACAATTGCAGTATAACAAATTATACTAGTAGAAATTAACTTAAGAAATGTAAAGAAATATAAAGAAAACCATAATATTTTACTGCTGTATATGTAAGAATTCTTGAATGGATGGAGAGACATATAACACTCAATGAGAAGAGTATCATTTCAGTTCAGTCACTGTCATGTCCAACTCTTTGAGGCCCTATGGTCTGCAGCACGCCAGGCCTCCCTGTCCATCACCAACTCCCAGAGCTTGTTCAAACTCATGTCCATCAAGTTGGTGATGCCATCCAACCATCTCATCCTCTGTCGTCCCCTTCTCCTCCTGCCTTCAATCTTTCCCAGCGTCAGTATCTTTTCTAATGAGTCAGTTCTTTGCATCAGGTCGCCAAAGTATTGGAGCTTTAGCTTCAGCATCAACCCTTCCACTGAATATTCAGGGCTGATTTCCTTTAGGATGGACTGGTTTGATCTCCTTGCAGTCCAAGGGACTCTCAAGAGTCTTCTCCAACACCACATTCAAAAGCATCAGTTCTTTGGTGCTCAACTTTCTTTATGGTCCAACTCTCACATCCATACATGACTATTGGAAAAACCGTAGCTTTGACTAGACAGACCTTTGTTGGCAAAGTAATGTCTCTGCTTTTTAATATGCTGTCTAGGTTTTGTGATAGCTTTTCTTCCAAGGAGCAAGCGTCTTTTAATTTCATGACTGCAGTCCCCATCTGCAGTGTTTTTGGAGCCCAAGAAAATAAAGTCTCTCATTGTTTCCATTGTTTCCCCATCTATTTGCCATGAAGTGATGGGACCAGATGCCATGATCTTCGTTTTTTGAATGTTGAGTTTGAAGCCAACTTTTTCATTTTCCTCTTTCATTTTCATCAAGAGGCTCTTCAGTTCCTCCTCACTTTCTGCCATAAGGGTGGTGTCATCTGTGTATCTGAGGTTATTGATATTTCTCCTGGTAATCTTGATTCTAGCTTGTGCTTCATCCAGCCTGGCATTTTTGCATGGTGTAGTCTGCATATATTGTGATACAATTATTGAGAAGAATGTATTTTGATATAATTAACATCGTGGGTTTGGATTCAAAGTGGCCCAGGCTTGGATTCTGGTTCCTCCACTTAGTAGCTGCCTAGAATTTCCAAGATCCAGTTATGGTCTCTGTAATTTAGGAATAGCAATGATACTTCCTAGGGTTCTTGTCAGTATGTGCATTTATGCTCTGTCGCTTCAGTTGTGTCTGACTCTGCCACCGTATGAACTGTAGTCCCTAGGCTCCTCTGTCCATGAGATTCTCTGGGCAAGAATATTGGAGGAGGATCCCTCCTCCAAGGGTTCTTCCCTACCCAAGGATTGAACCCGCATCTCCTGCGGCTCTTACATTGCTGGTAGCTTCTTTACTGCTGAGCCACTGGGGAAGCCCAGGTTTAACACACTTACAGTTAAATTAGAGAGTAATTTTTAGGAGCAACTTACCAAAAATTCTGATGTTAATCTAGAGGAAAAAATAATGAGGTAAGGATGGTCAAAACCCTTTTTGACAAAGAAGAGCTATGTCTTAAAGTGACATGTTTAAAAATATGGAATAAGGACTTAATGGAAGAAAAACAGGAAAATGGAAACATGCACAAATACATGTGAGCATTTACTATCTCATAAAGGGTGACCACCAGTTAATGGAATAGATAGGAATATTCATCCAAGTGGCATCAGCTGTTGGCAGAGAAAAAAAAAATCAGTTTAGTAACAATTTCACACAAACTGGAAAAATAAAATCCAGATAGTTTTATAAGTTTAAAGATGCATCGTCACACCGTCAAATCATAGGGGAAAATGTGTAATTTGAATTTAAATTCTTATTGAAGTGTGTGCTGCTGCATGTTGAATAATAAGTGTACTTTAATTTTATTGGTCGATTATTTAGGTTCTCCAGGTCTTAAGGAAAAACCCTTCTTTATCTTTAGAAGGCAAATTTGTTTGCTTGGGCACTTACTGTAATTCCTTGTTACATTTTTTAATTTAAATTTTAAATTTGGATACATTCCACTCCAAATTTTCTATAATAACTGCATATTCACATGTAAAGTCACTTTAATATTTTGTGTTTTAGAACAGGTACCCCCATTTTTCCAGGCAGATAATAAGATCCGGCTGTGATTCACATATAAACTCTTTTCATAAGGACTTACAGACTATGTACTCATGTAAAACACAAGTTTGGTTAATTAGAGGATTTTTTCCCATCTCTTTATCTCACAGACTTTAAAATTGGACTTTATAATTGTTTTTCTCCCATTCTTAGACTACTTAGTTAACGATGATCCTTTTTATTCCCCATAAAGATACTCTCTCGTAAGCATTAAACAAGAGGGTTTTTCCTCCCTTAAGGAAATGGTCTGCTGTTTCTTTCACACTTTGTAGGTTGGGTGCGTTTTCTACAGAACAACTAGGTCTTCCTACAAAGCTTTGCTAGGATGTAACAGTCTGTTTCTCTATCCAGAATGCTCCATTTCCCTCTCACTAAGGCTTTCATTTTCCTGGTTCTGAAGTGAAGTTCATAGCCTTTGCCCTTTTAATTCTTAAAGTGGCAGAAGCTTAGGGACAGACCAAAGAGTAGCATCTGACACTTTCATTTCTGCCATAAAGTGATTAATGAAATGCTTGACCAAAAATATAACTATAATGCATGGGGCACTATGTGGGTCATGGTCCTATTGAACTTGGTACTGGTCAAAATACATCAATCCTGTTTGTGTGATATTTGACTTTGGTTACCTTTGGTTTGTAGGAAACTTGAAAAGTTGCAATGTCAGTGGAAGAAATGAGGATAATGAAGTGTTTAAAGAGCATAGAACCCTAAGTAAAAAGGATAAAAACAGAGCTTCTGGGGTTTCAGTTCAGTTGCTCAGTCGTGTCCGACTCTTTGCGACCCCATGAAATGCAGCATACCAGGCCTCCCTGTCCATCACCAACTCCTGGAGTTTACCCAAACTCATGTCGATTGAGTCGGTGATGCCACCTAACCATCTCATCCTCTGTCGTCCCCTTTTCCTCCTGCCTTCAAGCTTTCCCAACATCAGGGTCTTTTCAAATGAGTCAGCTCTTTGCATCAGGTGGCCAAAATATTGGAATTTCAGCTTCAGCATCAGTCCTTCCAATGAGCACCCAGGACTGATTTCCTTTAGGATGGACTGGTTGGATCTCCTTGCAGCCCAAGGGACTCTCAAGAGTCTTCTCCAGCACCACAGTTCAAAAGCATCAATTCTTCTGCACTCAGTTTTCTTTATAGTCCAACTCTCACATCCATAAATGACTACTGGAAAAACCATAGCCTTGACTAGATGGACCTTTGTTGACAAAGTAATGTCTTTGCTTTTTAATGTGCTGTCTAGGTTGGTCATAACTTTCCTTCCAAGGAGTAAGTCTTTTAGTTTCATGGCTGCAATCACTATCTGCAATGATTTTGGAGCCCCCCAAAATAAAGTCAGCCACTGTTTCCACTGTTTCCCCATCTATTTGCCATGAAGTGATGGGACCGGATGCCTTGATCTTAGTTTTCTGAATGTTGAGCTTTAAGCCAACTTTTTCACTCTCCTCTTTCACTTTCATCAAGAGGCTCTTTAGTTCTTCTTTGCTTTCTGCCATAAGGGTGGTGTCATCTGCATATCTGAGGTTATTGATATTTCTCCCAGAAGTCTTGATTCCAGCTTGTGCTTCATCCAGCCCAGTGTTTCTCATGATGTACTCTGCATATAAGTTAAATAAGCAGGGTGACAATATACAGCCTTGATGTACTCCTTTTCCTATTTGAAACCAGTCTGTAGTCCTATGTCCAGTTCTAACTGTTGCTTCCTGACCTGCATACAGGTTTCTCAAGAGCCAGGTCAGATGGTCTGGTATTCCCATCTCTTTCAGAATTTTCCACAACTTATTGTGATCCACACAATTTTCTGGGGGTTTAATCAGTGACAAAGTCCTTGGGCCCTATCCACAAGGTTTCCTTCTTCTCCACATGACAAAGCTTCCTCTTGAATAGCAGTGTAGACACTTCCATAGCCCTCCTTTATGGAGAACACAGAGTAAATCCACGGGAAAATTGGATTAAAATGAACATCAACTTTATAGGCTGAATTACTCGAAATTGCCAATTTTGCACCTCCAAAATGGTCAAATATCAACAATTTCATGTCGTTCCTCCTGACAGAGAGACTGTGTGGGGTTAGGAGCGTCCTTTTTCTGATCTTTGTGTCTGTCCCTTAAACGTTGAGGCCTGCCTAGTTGCTTGTAGGAAAAGGAGAATTGCAAAAACCTCGTATCCTTCATTAAAAAAATCTTATTCCTACCTAAGGTGGGAAAAATTCACCTTGTGATAGCAGTGGGGAAAGTGTATATTTATAGTAGTGAGTCTGCTGTAATGTCCATGAGTATAATAAACTTTATTTGGCTTGTAATAAATTGAGAACTTTTCACAGTAGGAAATATTTTAAACCCTTAGGGAATGTTTTCCATGGGTTTATGCATACAGAAACAGATCCTAATAATATTCAATACTAACAAAAATATCTGTATATATGCATTTTACTTTGTATATAATTTAATCAATTTCATAGCAGGACATTTGCAATTAAGAAATATCCAAAGCATCTTCAAAAATACCGATGTTTGTATTAATATCAATGGTTGGGTTCTTTCAAATGTGTCTCTTTAGGAAGATTTCTGTTTTTTCTATTTTACTTTTTTTAAAATTTAAGTATAATTGACTTACAATATTATGTTAGTTTCAGGTATACAACATAGTGATTCAGTATTTTTATACATCTTGAATTGAAATCTGTTTTAAATAGATTAAGGAATGCAAACTAAATTCCAGAGGATAAAGTAGCATCTAGTTCCGTGAAAAGTCTACAGGTTAGAACAGTTAATATTGTTGATATGGCTTCAAACCAGCCTTTTGATGAAGAGAAAAATGTTGACAGAAATTGTAATATGCTTAAATGAAAATGAACTTCAAATAGAATCCTAATCATTAAAATAACTGGACTGAAAAAGACTGTTAGCTGAAACAGTAGTTAATTTTTCAGAAAGTACCATGGAATAAATTTACATTCACAAGTTAGGCAGACAAAATAATAGCACCAAATATATGAAGCCCTCTTGGTTTCAATGTATTACTTTCCGAACATGTAGATAGATGAGCAGGAAGGTGACTTTAATATAGATGCACTTGAGGCTTTAATTCATTAGTAATCCAAGAAGGAATAATAAGTACTTCAAATAAGCTGCACTCTTCATATCTGCTCTCTAATGAAATTTTAATTAACTATAGAACCAATTATAAGATTTTGTATAAAATGTTGCAAGATTAATTTTTAAAATGGAAATTGAAGCACTCAAGCAGTTTTCCTACTAGGCCTCGTTTAGAAAGATGTTCCTTCCGTTTTATCATCATAAATATGAATATGTAAGTATTTAGGTTTGAAATACAAGCCTCTTTTTTATTTGTATGATATATAAATATATAGTCTCGATATATATATATATATATGATAATTTGGGAGTAGTTCCTTGTTAATTCAGTGGTTGAGACTTTGATGGACCTAGAGATTATGATAGTGAGTGAAATAAGTCAGACAAATGTCTTGTGATATCACTTATATGTGAAATCTGAAAAAATGGTACAAGTGAACCTATTTATAAAACAGAGATAGGGTCCCAGATGTAGAAAACAAACATGATTACCAAGGAAGAAAGGGGAGAGGGATAACTTGGGAAATTGGGATTGACATTTGCACACTACTGTATATAAAATAAATAACCTATAGGAACCTACTGTATAGCACAGGGAAGTCTACTCAGTACTCCATAATGACCTGTATGGGAATATAATTGAAAAAACAATGGATGTATGCATATGTATAATTGATTGACTTTGCTATACATCAGAAAATAACACATTGTAAATCAAGTGTACTCCAATAAAAATTAATTTAAAAAAAGAGAGAGTGAGAGAGAGCACGGCCCCTTTATGAGCAGAGGTCTTGAACTGACAAATCTTTAAACTCCTCAAGATGATTTTAGGAAACTATATATACAACTGTACATTTACAAGTTACCCTTAAGATTTTTCATAAAACGTTTAAATTGTTCCATGTAATTTCATTCGTAGATATTTACATCTTGAAATAAAATATTACACATCCAAAAAAATCTAAAAAATGTTTAAAAAGTATAAAATGATGTATCACATAATTTAGATAATTTAGATAAATTTTTAGCCAAAGAGGGACTTTCTTCTGCTTTGAGGCCCTAACTGAATTAATGGCTTTGTTTATATGGCAGTCAGTGAAATACTCAGAATTAAGGAAACAGTTTTGTTCAGTCTGTCAGTCATGTCTGACTCTTTGCGACCCCTTGAACTGCAGCATGCCAGGCTTCCCTGTCCTTCACCATCTCCCAGAATTCACTCAAACTCATGTCCATTGAATCGGAGGTGCCATCCAACCATCTCATCCTGTCATCCCCTTCTTCTCTTGCCTTCAGTCCTTCCCAGCATCAGGGTCATTTCCATTGTGTCGGCTCTTTGAATCAGGTGGTCAAAGTATTGGAGCTTCAGCTTCAGCATCAGTCCTTCCAATGAATATTCAGGGTTGATTTCCTTTAGGGTTGACCAGTTTGATCTCCTTGAAGCAGACAGCAACCTAAAGAATTTTTCAATAAAGTGCCTTTTACTCTCCTATCATAAATAGTACGCTGTAAACAGATACTGCTTGTACTGGTTTTTCAGTTCTACAGTGGGACAGTTTACTTTCCTGGAGTTCTCCCAAATGATTGAACAGTGAAGATACTCCCTCTGCTCTGCTCCAGTGGCCTCACCTTTACCCCACCCCCCACTCCATCGCATCCCTATCTTAGGAAGCAACCTCTGTGAAATGGATTGGTCATTTCTTACCTGGAAGTGAGAGGACCCTTTTTATTTACTCCTGAGATGATTGACAGTAATGATGGCCCTCAATTACAACTTTTTCTTTTTTGTTTGTGATGTAAAGAAGTGAAATCTTTCTATTCTTTCATAGAAATACTATGAAGAAGCAAGTGTGCAGAATCACTTGTGACATAGAGTAGGGCATGAACCCTTTGCAAGTTGTCTCATGCTTTTTTTTCATTTCCTTATTATTAGTTTTCTGTTTCTAGTAGTCTGAAACTAGATTCCACAAGCCTCAGGATGACAGTCTTCCAACTGGGCTGTTTGTACCTTTGGGGGTTTGTGAAGAAAGTTAAGCGAATTATATTCTGGATTCTCAATTTCCATAAATACTTTTCCTAAAATGTATCTACTGAGAACTCTCCTGCATGATCAAGCAGATTCTCTGTTGCCACCTGTCTTTTCTTAAGTTTTACCTCCACTCTGTAAAACAAAGGCACATCCCTGGCCCAAATCTTGCTATGGGACATTTTCCCTGGGTATAAAAAGTTCTAGGGCAATAAGCAGAAAGACATTTGAATATTGGTTGAGGGTTGTTATATTCTGAATTCAGGTAAGTTGTGGAGCTGGATGATGGGAGAGACTTTGCCTCTTCTGTTGCCTCCAGTGTTGTAGACACATGCATTGATCTGGAGAGAATGTCCTGAGAACAGGTTTTCCACTTAAAGGTAACTGATTCTTTTCAGCCATTTCCGATAGTCATCCTCAAGTCATGCCATTAGCTCAAAATGAAGAACCAAAGGATTAAAATTCTTTCATCTCTAACTGGAAATCATTTTAACATTATCAAATTTCTTAAGACATAGGATGATAACTGTAAATGGACATTTTATGTGATTTCTTTCAGATTGGAGTTCATTATTTGCTAATGTAGTTAAACTTACTTTCTCAAGTCATTTCATAAAATATTTATTCTGATTTCAGTCAGCCTAATCTTTCTCATCTATAAAATATTTAATGTTTTCTGCTTTCTATTAGCAAGAAATACAACTGTGTGCTTTGGACTAGGTAATTTTTAGCACTGCATATCATTTCTTTCATAAAATACATAGGGCATTTTTATTCTGGATTTATTATATTTTAAACACAGTTCTTAATTATATGCTAAAGCTGAACATCAGAGTTTAAAACATACAAGTTACATATTTGCCAAAGCAGTACTGTGCTGATACACTCCACAATTCATAAATAACTTGTAATTTTACATACAACAGTCTTGCAAATGAAGAAATAAAGATAGCATTTTATTATGCTTTTGACTTTATTAGAATATGTATAAATTAAATTATATATGAAAAGTTTTAGTCTTAATGATTGCTTTTAGTAATTTGTGCTACAAGGCCTGATTTCTAATTTGTTTCACAGTGATTTTTATATTTCTGAAACTATGTATTAACACTTTTTTTGAAAGTAAAAACTCGAAGTTCAGTGTTTTTCTGTTGTGGGTCAGTTTTGCTAATTAGGTTGTATGGTGAAGGTTTTCCACTAATTACAGGCGCTAACTCTGAATCTCCTAGACCTTCATAAGATGAAAACTGACAGTTAAAAAGATTTTTACCTTATCAAAGGTGTACTGAATTTAATACTTTGTTTTCCTCCCCCCTGTCTAAGAATACTGGATAAATAAAATGCCTCTAAGTGACAGAGTTGCAGGCACAAGGCAAGTCATCGGCTGAGTCTTGGTAAAGCCTTTGTGCTCTTCCAAGAAACTGAGACTGTCAGGGCCTAGTATGGTAAAGTGAAAGTGTTAGTCACTCAGTCGTGTCAGACTCTTGGTGACCCCATGGATTGTAGCCTGCAAGGCTCCTCTGTCCATGGGATTCTCTAGGCAAGCATACTGGAGTTGGTTGCCATACCCTCTTCCAGGGGATCTTCTCAACCCAGGGATCGAACCCGGATCTCCCCCACTGCAAGCCGACTCTTTACCATCTGCACCACCAGGGAAGCCCATTATAATAAAGCCCTTTGCAAATAAGTTGGTTTCTAATTTTTTGCTTTCAATACAGTAAAAGGGCTACCTAACAAGTTTGTGAATTGATATATCATTAGCAATAATTTTTGATAATAGATTATGGTGTGATTTTTAGTATATAATTCAGAAGAATTTAAAGAACAGAGTGACATTGCTATCAGAAAAGTTGTTATTCCTGTCCACTTATTTATCTGATAGTTTGCTCATTTCTTATATCTATGAAATAAGAAGAAAAATATAGTTGATGCTGAATCCTTTCATTAGCAATTGAATAATATTTATTCATAGATATATAAATTCAGTGAAGATCAGTTAGCTTGAGCAATACATTATAGGCTATATCTTCAATAAGTTTTATATTTAATAACCAATCACCAAACTTTTAATATATTTATTTTGTGTTGAATAAATGTTTATAGGAGAAAAAACTGTTTTTAAACTAAGGCTCTATAGGCAATGGAAAAAATTACATACAGATTTTTGAGCAAAGATGTATTATATTTTCTAGCATAAAAGACTTTTACTTCCAGTAAAAACCTTTCCAGCATAAAGATACATGACATTAGCATAAAATATGTTGGTGAAATGAAATAGAAAAGTTCAAAGAGATAAAGGAACTATATAAAATAAAGTGTTCACTTATTTTTTAGATAGATAAATCTAGGATATTTAGATTCTGTTGGCTGCTTTTTAAAACCTGATATAAAAAGAAAAAAACTTGGTATGTGGATTTTATTTCAAGATGTAAATATTTACAATATGCCTGAATTACCTGAAATAATTTAAGCTTTTTATGAAAAATGTTAAGGGTAACTTATAAATGTACAAATGGATGTACAGTTCCCAAAATTATTTTGAGGACTTTAAGGATGTGTCAGGTGAAGACCTCTGCTCATCAAGGGACCAGGCTCTGTCTCTCTCTCTCTTTTCTTTAAGTTACTTTTTATTGGCGTACAGTTGATATGCAATGTGGTGTGATTTTCTGCTATATGGGAAAATGAATCAGTTATGCACATACATATATCCATTCTTTTTTGATTCTATTCTCATATAGGTCTCTGCAGAGTATTGAGTAGTACTGAGTTCCCTGTGCTACACAGTAGGTTCTTGTAAGTGATCTATTTT
Organism: Cervus elaphus; assembly: GCF_910594005.1. NCBI lineage: Eukaryota > Metazoa > Chordata > Mammalia > Artiodactyla > Cervidae > Cervus > Cervus elaphus. Next base: position 28,236,316 of record NC_057836.1, on the reverse strand, counting down.
ATATATAGTAGTGTGGGTATGGCAATCCCGACCTCCCCATTTATCCTTCGCCCTTTCCCCCTTCGCAATTCTAAGTTTGTTTTCTACATCTGTGACTCTATTTCTGTTTTGTAAATAGGTTTGTTTGTACCATTTTTTTTTTTTTTACATTTCACATATGAACGATATCATATGAAATTTGTCTGACTTAGTATGACAATCTCTAGATCCATCCAGGTCACTGCAAATGGCATTATTTCATTCTTTTTTATGGCTGAGTAATATTCCATTGTGTGTGTGTGCCACATCTTTATCCATTCCTCTGTGGGTGAACATTTAGGATGCTTCTTTTTGTCCATTGCAGGATTTAGTCTCCCTTGGCGAGTCACCAAGCCTGTTTACCTCCATGAGGGGACTGTACAAAGGTCTCAGGAATTTTCCTGCAACAAGGATCCAGTGCTTGGTTTAACGTATGAGGTGATTCAGTCTCCCCTCACTGGCATTCACTCAGACTCCAACCACAACTCTCGATTTCTGCCACATCAGACTTCCTCTTGTCTCTTTGACAGTATCAGGTCCTTTCATGCCTTAGTGCCTGTGTATATTATGTTTCTTTTGCCCATGGTCATCTCACTTTCAAAAGCAAAACACCCAGAACAGGTAATGAAATTGAATTTATTCAGAATATTGCAATAGGGGGAACAACCCAGATCCGAAGATAGGAGTGTCTCAGCGGGGTGGCTTTGTAGGTTGTATAGGGGAGAATCCTGAAGCTGCAGGTGGAGCGACTTTACACTTGGGATTGGTTTTTGTCATCAGAGGGGGAGCCTCAGTCTGTTAGAAGAACAGGAACAGTTTATTTCCTTGTCTAGCTAGTTTTGGGGGGACAGATGGTTCAGCCAAGCATTTATGAGACAAAGAATGGGAATTTTGAAGGGTGGTGTCTGGCCTTATATGTAAACAAGGGAGTCATCTAAGAGTCTCATGGGAGTTAGGAAAAAGTAGAGGGGGATCTGAGTTGTATGGGGAGATGGTCCTCTTTACTGGAACACAATAGGGTGGGAGTTTTTGGAAAACTGATTTGGCGCAGCAGTACCCAACCTTTTTGGCATTAGGCATGGGTTTCATGGAAAACAATTTTTTCCACGGACCAGGGCAGGGGATGGTTTTAGGATGATTCGAGCGTGCTTATTGTGCACTTTATTTCTATTATTATTACATCAAGTCCACCTTAGATCATCAGGCATTAGATCTCAGAGGTTGCGGACCCCTGGTTTGGAGGATTAATTGTTTCTATTTTCTAGGACCATAGAGCTTGGGTAAAATCAATGTTGTCACCACTTTTCCCAACAAATTCTTGCTAAACCTCTCAGTCTCGGTTCTCCCTTTGTTAAGCTGTCATAATCAGGTTCCCAGGAAACCAGCTCTGAGACAAGCATTTGCTTGCAGTATTTTTGTTGGGGTGTCCTCTTGAAATTAACAGGAGCAGGCGAGGAAAGCAGTTATGGTTGGAGCAGGCTCTGCAAACCAAATTGGGCCCATAGCCTGTCTGTTTATGGCCCCAAGTTAAATAAGAATTGTTCTTACATTTTTAAAGGGTTAAAAAAAAAAAGATAGATAGAGGTTGACCTTCTGTTACCTGCAAAGCCTAAAAAATATGTGATCCAACATTTTTGGAAAAAGTTTGCCTACTCCTGGATTAGGAAGGAAAGTGAACTGCTAATGCTGTCACAACAAAGGCCCTATCTGGCCCATCTTACTCAGAAGCTGGAAGAGTGTGCACTTGTTCAGTTGCTAAGTCATCTCCTATCCTTTGTGAACCCATGGACTACAGCATGCCAGACTTCCCTGTCCTTCACTATCTCCTGGAGTTTGCTCAAACTCATGTCCATTGAACTGATGGTTCCATTCAACCATTTCATCCTCTGTGGCCCCCTTCTCCTCCCGCCTTCAATCTTTCCTAACATCAGGGGCTTTTCCTGTGAATTGGCTTTTTGTATCAGGTGGCCAAAGTATTGGAGCTTCAGCTTCAGCATTAGTCCTTCCAATGAATATTCAGGGTTGATTTTCTTTAGGATTGACTGGTTTGATCTCCTTGCTGTCCGAGGGACTCTCAAGAGTCTTCTCCAGTCTTCTCCACAATTTGAAAGCATCAGTTCTTTGGCGCTCAGCCTTCTTTATCATCCTGCTCTCACATCTGTACATGACTACTGGAAAAACCATAGCTTTGACTATACAGCCTTTTGTTCTGTAGACCTCATGTTCTGTAGACCTTTGGAAAGAGTTTACTGTGGCATCATTAAAAGCTTCTCCATGATCACTTTCCCAGGAGAAAGCTAATAGAGTGGGAAGGCAGACAGAGGGGCATAGTTTTATTAGATGGATAGAATACACAGATTTCTAACTCTGGACTTCCGTGGATGAAGATGACAGGGTTGCCTGAGAATCTCTTGCTGATTCCATAAGGTATTGTCTCACTATAGCCATTCCAAACACCTTTTGGCCTTTGTGCATAAGAACCATATTTTAACAATGTAATTAAAAAGTTACTGTATATATTTTAAGTTGGGCTATAGGGATGCCCAAAATATTTTCCACAGCTACAGTGTTCACTGTAAAAAGGCACTGTATTCCTCTGAATCTTGTTTCTTGGGGTGAATATAAATTGCCGTTCTAGTGTCACGTCTTGTGCTATCTGTTCTTTGTACCATAAACTCCAGGGCATCTTGAGAATACATGTGATTGTATAGTGAGGGCATCAAAGCCCTTCCAGGACTTATTTGAAAAGTGTGAACTCATTTTTCCCAGAAAAATATCACGGATAATTTTACAGCTAAATTCCTTCAAATGCCATACTCTGCTTAAAGATAAATGGATTTTATCTTTGTGGTTTTGCTTTTTCTGACACATTCACTGAATTCTAATAAGTAAAAATTAAAAAATGAATAGTTCAAGAAACTTCTCTTTGCTAATTTTTTTTCACCATCAGGAAGCTAGGTGAGGCAACAAGATAGAGGAGGACAAAATTGAGGATCAGACGAAGGGAAACTGGAGAGGCAGGTAATTTATGTCCTCGACAAAGCAGTTTTATTACACAGAAAATTGTTACAATTTTGTGCCAGTCACAGTAAAGCTGCGCTCTATCTTTATGATCAGACTTTTATAATTTTTTGACCTGGCAAGAAATATGCTGCCTTTCCAATTTTCCACAAGTTCGGGTCTCTTTTGGTCTCTCCTAGACAGTGGTACCTGTGGCAGTCTGTGGAGCCAAACTCACCTTTTCCAGTCACCTCCTTGAGAAAAACAGGGATGGACTTTCTTTTCCAGCCCCAGTTCATGCTTATCTTGAGGAAGTCAACCTCAGACCCGTGAGTGACATTCCCGACTTCGTTCAGGGCGCAGCCGCTTCTTGCCCTTGGCCTCAGTCTCACTATTGCGGACTTTTCACAGCTATATGAGCTGGAGGTGAAGTGTGGTGCCTTCTAAACCACGGGAAGTGAGGGATGGTGAGGGAAATGTCGTGGGGGGTATTTCTGCTCATCTTTGGGGACTTTGGGTTCACACTGCTTCTAACCAAGTAAAGCTCTTTTTACTTCTGTTTCTCTTTCCTTTTTTCTTGTGCTTGTGGTTTTTTTTTTTTTTTGGGTAATTTTACTTATTTATTTATCTCTTTTTGACTGTGATGGGTCTCTGCTGCTGTGCGAGCTTTCCTCTAGTTGTGGGGAGTGGGGGCTTCTCTCTGGTTGCAGCGCACAGGCTCCTCATTGCCCCGGCTTCTCTTGATGAGGAGCACAGGTTCTAGGGTCTCTATGTTCAGTAGTCACGACACTTGTGCTCTGGAGCTCATTATTTGTGGCACACGAGCTCAGTTGCTCCTCAGCATGTGGGATCTTCCCGGATCAGGGATCGAGTCCATACCATCTAAATTGGAAGGCGAATTCTCTACTACTGAGTCGCCAGGAAAACCTAAAATTTAATTTTAATTGGATGATAATTGCTTTTACAATGTCGTGTTGCTTTCTGCCATACAACAGCATGAATCAGCCATAAGTATGCGTATATCCCCTCCCTCTTGAAACTCCCTCCCACCCCCACCCAACATCTCACTCCTCTAGGTTGTCACAGAGCACTGGATTGAGCTCCCTGTGTTATATAGCAACTTCCCACTAGCTATTTTACAGGTGTGTTTATTACTAGTACTTTTCAATTTGTTTCCTATATAGGAAACCATTCTAATGCATTTAATGCATGTTTTAAAAAATACATTCTTAAAAAGTGTGCTTTATTTGGAGTATCTATGTTTAATCTCTGCATTTGTTTTCGTGATACAGATCATATTGTCTTACTTGCTTTTATCCAGCAGTGTGCTTGTACCATCCACCAAGAAGGATATGGCAACCCAGGCCAGTATTCTTGCCTGGAAAATCCCGTGAACAGAGGAGCCTGGTGGGCTACAGTCCATGGGGTCACAAAGAGTCAGACATGACTGAAGTGATTTAGCTTACATATACTGTTCCGTGTACATTTGCTCTGTTCTTCCAGCCATTCGTGATGTTCTTTGGTGTGCATTTACCATGTTTAACTTTTAAAAAATTTATTCATTTCTTTACTTTTTGGCTTAGTTCCCCGACCAGTAATCAAACCTGTGAGCACCCTGCAGTGGAAGTGTGGAGTCCCAACCGATAGACCATCAGGAAAGTCCCACCACTTTTGACTTTTAATCCATCATTGGTGAACTTCTAAACAGAGATTAGCTTCCTGCTGCAACAAACAACACTGCAGTGAACATCCTTGTACACGTTTCCTTCCAGAGACGTGTGAGAAATTTGGAAGGAAATATACCCAGGAATGAAATTGCTAGGACATATGATCTGCATACAATTAATTTGACTAAATAGTGCCAGATTGCTCCTGAGAATAGGAACTTTTGTTTAATATCCCACTAGCAATAATGTATGAGAGTTCCTATACACACACACATACACAGGCACATACATGCACATGCGTGCATATCGAAACATGTACAGGGACTTGTACATATACACAAATACACATTGTTACCATAATTTACTTAAATCAGCTTCTAATTTTTTGCCTTTTTAAATCAAAACCACTAATGGTGGTTTTAATTTGCATTTCTTTGATTATTGCACATTTTTTCCTTATTTGTTTTGGATTATCTTGGCTCAGTCAGTAAAGAATCTACCTGGAAGGTAGGAGATGCAGGTTCGATTCTTAGGTGGGGAAGATCCCTTGGAGGAGGAGATGGCAATCCACTCCAGTATCCTTACCTGGGAAATCCCATGGACAGAGGAGCCTGGCAGGCTACAGTCCATGGAGTCGCAAGAGTCAGACACGACTCAGCATCTAAACCACCACCAGATTGCCTGTTTCTATACTTTGCCCATTTTAAGATTAGGATTGCTGTTTTCTTCTGTCTAATATAAGCAGCTTCTTGTGTCAAATTGAGTGTATTAACAGAAGAAGGATAAGATTTACTTCGCTTCTTTACAGCTTCCCACTGAAGACCTGTGTAATTTCACCATTCATCAACCACACGGTGAGCATTTAAAAAAATCTGTTAAAATTATGAGCATTAGTGTTACCTCAGTTTACTAAGAAATTGTAGAGTCTTTTTTTCTATTTTTGAGGGAGGAGGATAGTATCTACTTGTGGGCGAGTTGGTAGTTTAAGTGGGAATGGAGCTGTTAGGATTTCCTTTGTTGGGACAAGTTCCTCCAGTTATCAAAAGATAATCATCAAAAGGGGAAATCAATGGGTATTTGATTCTACATGGGTCATAATGAACAGCTAATCAACTGCTGCACTGCAATAGAAATGGAAGTGGGTCTTTCCAGGCATCCTCTCTGAAATTAGGTGTTGCTCAACATCATCCTTTGGATCCAGTCCCCCATACATGGGCTTCCGTGATGGCTCAGTGGTAAAGAATCAGCCTGCCAATCCAGGAGATGCAAGAGACATCCATTCAATCCCTGCGTGGGTCAGAAAGATTCCCTGGAGGAGGAAATGGCAACCCATCCCAGTATTCTTGCCTGGAAAATCTCACGGACAGAGGAGACTGGCAGGCTACAGTCCATGGGGACGCAGAGAGCTGGACATGACACACACCCCATATATACTCCTTCTAATTTCTGTCCTGTGAACTTAGAAATAATAGGGAAAATGGAACAAAATGTGAAAATAACCTGGACCCAGGACTATACTGTTAATTAAAGCTGCATGATTTTGAAAAAGGCACTCAAATTCTCAGGGCCTCATTTCAATTTCCCAGTCTCTAAAAGAAGAAATAAAGCTGTATGATGGTTAGTCCTTTAGTCCAAAAAAGAACCAAAGATGCTATGAAACTCTTACTATTTCCAAACTTAGAAGGGTTTACCAGCAGAAGACTTTAGCATCAATTTTTTAAGACAAAGATTTAGCATCAATTTTTTAAGACAAAGATGGAATCAATTATAAGGGAACATCCAAAGCAAGAGAGAATTATTTGTAGAAATTAGGACATATAATGGCTAATTAACACAGTATTAACACCGTAGATAAATAAAGGATTTCCCAGGGGGGTGTGTGTGCGTGCGCGCACTGAGTATGTGCCTGCTCAGTTGTGTCCGACTCTTTGCGACCCCATGGACTGTAGCCCACCAGGCTCCTTTGTCCATGGGATTTTCCAGGCAGGAATACTGGAGTGGGTTGCCATGCCCTCCTCCAGGAGATCTTCCTGACCCAGGTATTGAACCCACATCTCTTGCATTGGCAAGTTGATTGTTTACTGCCGAGCAACCAGGGAAGAATCAACCTGCCAAAGCAGGAGAGGAAAGAGATGTGGGTTTGATCCTTTGCTCCGAAAGATCCCCTGGAGGAGGAAATGGCAACCCACTTCAGTATTCTTGCCTGGGAAATTCCATGGACAGAGGAGCCTGGCGGCTAGAGTCCATGGGGTCACAAAGAGTTGGCCATGACTGAGCACACACTCCCACACACCTAATAGCCTTGACATTAGTTGTAATGGATTTTTGAGCACATATATAATATTTTATGTCAGAATTATAAAGCTCATTATATATGAATAGAAATTCTTAACTCCTTGAAGATATGCCTCAACCTCTTATGTAAAGTGATAACTTTTCAACCTATGCTCGATTTTCTGTGGTTTGGGGAATGTTAGTAAGTTTTACTTCAAAGAGGATCCCCCAAATAAACATATTTGTTCAGTGAATATCTATTCCCTACCATGTGTCAGGTATTATTTAGGTGCTAAGGATGTTCTGGTAAATAAACAAGGTTGCTACCCCCATAGGGTTGGTATTCTAATGTAGGAAGTCAGAATTTAAAAAATTTTAGTGGTGATGAGTGCTTCCCAGGTGGTGCCAGTGTAAAGAACCCATCTGCCAATGCAGGAGACATAAAGAGACGGTGGTTGGATCCCTGGGTCAGGAAGATCCCCTGGAGAAGGACATGGCAATCTACTCTAGTATTCTTGCCTGGAGAATCCCAGGGACAGAGGGGCCTGGCGGGCTACAGTGCGTGGGGTCACAAAAAGTGGGACACAACTGAAGCAACTGGGCGTACAAGCACCCACTATGAAATAGATAAAGTGGGTGATGCGGGGAGAACTGGGAAGGGCCAGTGCTCTAGAGGAGTTTGGATAGAAGATACTTGAGCTGAGGTTTGAAGAATGAGGAGAGTTAATCATAAGAAGAGCTGAAGGGTATGTTTTCAGGCAGAGGAAATTCCAAGTACACAGTGCCTCATGTCAGAAAGGGTTTGGCAGGGAAAAGGCAGAGGACGGAGCCTAGTGGACAAGAGTGGTGGGCAAGGAGTAGTGGTTGATAAGTTTTGAGAGTGAGGTTCCGGCTAAAGGTCAAAAGGCTCTGCAGGCCTATTTATGAAGACTGTACTTTAAGGACATTTAACTCACTGGTATGCAGGGAATCAAGTTATATTTTTGAAAGCTTATTTTGGCTTCACTGTTGGAACGGTTATGGGTCTTAAGAGGGATCGGGTAGAGAGGGGGGTGGAAGGGGGGATCGGGATGGGGAATACATGTAAATCCATGGCTGATTCATGTCAATGTATGACAAAAACCACTACAGTATTGTAAAGTAATTAGCCTCCAACTAATAAAAATAAATGAAAAAAAAAAAAAAGAGTGGATGCAGAGATGTCAATTGGGAGGCAATTGCATTACTCCTGAGAGGCACAATGTGGCCATAGTCTACAGTAAGAGCAGCTGTGATAGAGAGAAGTAAACCGATATTCTCTGAGAGGTTAAACTCATAGACCTTGCAGATAGGTTAGATGTGGATGGTGAGGGGGAAAAGGAGGGATCAAAAATGATTCCAGAAAATACTCAACTAAAAAAATTTTTTTAGCGGCAGACTTCCTCTGAGCCTTTAATGTAGATCGAGACTCTCTAAGCAGGTGCATGTGCAGCATATTCAAACTTCGTATGGGATCTCAGGCACATCCTTTGTCCCTGCATTTTCAGCATCTTCTCTTGATGCTTTGAAGATTAAAATATTTAGTAGAGAAGTTATCTATTTAAAGGAAACAGTTTATTTTCTCCCTTCAATGTATTCATTCATTTGACTGTCCATTTACACATTCCACAAATATGTTAGGATGAATTGAGAAGGTAGTATTGACATACTTTACCCTATCATGTATAAAATAGATAATTATCAGGAAGCAGCTATATAATCCGGGAATCCCAGCCTGGTGCTCTGTGACAACCTAGAGGGATGGGATAGGATGGGAGAGGGAGGTTCAAGAGGGAGTGAATATATACATAAAATTCTGACTGGTTCACATTTTTGTATGGCAGAAACCAACACAACATTGTAAAGCAATTGTCCTCAAAAAAAAAAAAAATCTACTAAACACTCATTATATTCCACACTCTTTAATGGACTCACCAAAGTAAGTCAGTCCTTTTTCTTGAGGCATATATCTATAAAGACCTTTTTAATTTTTTTTTAAATAAAGACCTGTTTTTTGAAGGTTAATTTAAAAGAAGGAATTGAGTGATGGGAATGTAAAAAGGAAGTAGGGTTAGTAATAAGTCCATGAAAATATTTTGCAGAATTTTGGAGTTAAATAAATTTGCAGTAGCAGAGGATATTGGGATTTTAGTCTCTTAAAAAGGAGGAAGATGAGACACATATGGATGAGTTGGGCCAGGTCAGATTGTTCTGCAAAGTCCAGAAAGGTTTGATATGAGGTCTTCTTGGGTGAATGAATACAGTGTGACTATGGGTGTTGGTAGCTGGTTAGAAGTACCTCCCGACACCAACACAATATTATACAGCAGTTTTCCTCCAATTAAAAAATAAAAGTGCATCCTAGGCCAAGTGAAGTCAATGCAGCTTCACTCAAATTTTCTAGTCAAATTCACTATGAATAGATGTGTACTGAGAGTCAGTGGCCAATAAAGGGTATTGAATGGTTCCGTGTGACTATAAGGAGCCACTGTCGTCATATTTTCTTCTGTATCGTGAGGTCTTATCATTAGAAATCATGGCACACTGCAGGAATGTCTAGAAATTCTGAGGAGATCAGTTTGACCAATGAATTTCAGTGCTAGACTTGGTGAATTTAATGCCAGACAAATACCTCAGACCCTTCTTGAACTTTGGGCATTTGTTATGCTATAATAATAGTTTGGCAAAAGAGTCTTGATTTTTCTTTTTTTGTTATTTTCTAATAAATTTGAAAAGACCCTGATGTTGGGAAAGATTGAAGGCAGGAAGAGAAGGGGACGACAGAGGATGAGATGGTTAGATGGTATCACTGACTCAATGGACATGAGTTTGGGTAAACTCCGGGAGTTGGTGATGCACAGGGAGGCCTGGCATGCTGTGGTTCATGGGGTCGCAAAGAGTCAGACACGACTGCGCGACTGAACTGAACTGAATACATTTGAAGGCATTTGAGCTGTGGAAGATTGTTTAATCCAAGAAAAAGGTATAAAAAGAAGTACTGAAGTGAACATAGTAAATATCTTTTGGGAACATTGGGATACTGTTCAGGTATCTCTACTAAAAAAATATGATGTTTATGGAATCTTCACCTTACTTCATTGTCTCTTGCCTTGACTATCTCTGAACTGAGGGCAGTATTTGCATGCTGTTAGGGTCACAGATCACATTCCTGGGGAATAAAAAAAGGAATCTGTCCAATTAGTAAATCCTTTTCACACCATGAATTCTTTTCTATTCATATGAGTTTGGAGCACAGACATGGTGCTTGCAAAGTGCAGGTACTTTACATATTCTAAAATAAGAATAAAACGTGACTAGGGAAATAAGAACAGCATGATAAGCATTATATTTATGTAATAAAATTAATTCAGGAAAGCTGTTGCATTTATAACCTAGAAGAGGTTGTCCTTTTCAGGGGAGTTAAAATGGACTGAAGTATATAGAAAAATTATTTGAAATCCTTCCAAACAAATCTTTTATGTAGCTTTACAAAGTATATTTATTTGTTCAAAATAATGACATTTTAAAATGAACAAAAGGATGAATTTTGACCTTGAATTAATGGTGAGACAGATTGTAAAGCAGGAAAGAATCATATTCTTGAAGAGGAGAGAGGCAGGAAAGAAGAAAAACTTAATTCTGAAGTTGCTGGCTTTGACACACTATAAGTGGGACTTCTAGGTAATATTGGAAGGTAGAAGTGAGGCTCAGTCAAGTTGATTGGGGTCATTTCTAAGATTTTTTAGTAGATGTCTTGTTTTTGTTTGTAGAACATAGGTGGCCAGGGTTGGAGGGATGGTGGGATGGAGTTTGGATCAAGGAGGAGCTGTGTCAAGACAGGATGTTCTTGAAGGTCAGGTCTAACTGAGAGATGTGTTCATGGGAAGCTTCCCTGGGAAATGTGGTCAAGGTTGTATCTTAGTGCTTAGCAACAAGTTCAATAATCAAATGAAACTGAAAAAATAAGCAACAAGTTTGAAAGCCAAGAGCAAAGAGAAGACACATATGCTATAAAAAATACTGTTTTGAAGAGCTACTTTAATCATAGGTGTGGATTGTGAGTATCCAGTACTATTGTAGCTGAGTATTATGATGAATATTGTGAAGAAAAGGGTGGTTGCTGAAAACCTTGGTGAGTGAGGGTGATCATGTAAGAGGAAGAGAATGGAGGTCTGAAGTTTGGAGGATGCCTGTGTCTGATTGAGTGTGGGGTACAGTGGAAGGGGAAAAATGAAAAGACTTAGAGGAGGAGGAGAGTAGGATGCAGTTAGAACTGAGGAAAGAAAAGCTTTTCAGGATAAAGAAATAGTCAAGTTCCCATGATGATGACTGAGGGGAGGTCACTGGAATGAACAACGATGATATTGAAAACTTGCAAGAATGGATTTTCAGTATACTCTTGGACCAGAAGCCACAGAGTTAAGGGCAGGAGTTTTGAAGTGTGACGTACCTAAATTGGAATCCCAGTTCTGTCACTTACCAGCTGCGTCAATTTGGCCAAATTTCTTAAGAATATTCCTAGTTTTCTAAAGTGTAAAAAATAATTCCCTGTTGTATGATTCTTATAAGAATTCAATGAGGCAGGCGAAATTGCTTGGTAGAATGCCTAGAATATAGCACAGTCTTAGTTAAACCTATTCCTTTAAGGAAATAATAAATGGTAAGGAAACAGAAAAAAAGCGAAGAATAGGATAATCTTTTGAAAAGTTTCATAGTGAAAGGACCTGAGAAATTCACAGGGAAGTTTTTTTTTTTAGGGTAATTGGAACTGAGTATGTTTGCTTATGAGCTTCCCCGGTGGCTCAGATGGTAAAGAATCTGCCTGCAGTGCAAGAGACCCGGGTTCAATCCCTGGGTCAGGAAGATCCCCTGGAGAAGGGATGGCTACCCACTCCAGTATTGTCTGGAGAATCCCATGGACAGAGGAGCCTGGTAAGCTACAGTTCATGGGGTCACAAAGAATTGGACATGAATGAGCAATTAACACATACGCACATTTGCTTATAGAGGAGAGAAACTAAGAGAGGGTAGAGAATGTGAAAAGTCAAGAAAAAAAAAAAATAACCAATGAATCAAGAGACTGGATGACAGAAGATAAAGGATTTAGGATCAGGTGCACAAGAAGAATGGGCCTCAAAGGGAACGTACATGACTTTGGTGACTCTTAGGAAGGAGAAGGAAATAAGTATGTTTTTAAGTGCAGAGAAGAGAAGCTGTCAGAGTTCTTTTCAAAAGCATGTGTCTTGCTAGTAAAGGAACACAGTTGTTTATTTGGTGTAGGAATGATGTAGCATTAGAAAAAAAATACTGTACATCACTTTTGGAGAACTTGATTTTCTTAAACATGTTGGAGGAAACAATCTTTCTCCGTTGGGAGTGGGAAAAGAGCAAAGGTCTTCATCAGAGCTTGAGGCAGCTTCAGAAAGCAATCAACTGCCTTAGTATGAAGAGGCCCAGTGTCAGTCTCGGTAATAGGCAGAGGAATGCATGGCTCCTAAAGGAACAGCAGTAATTCACAGCTTACAAAATAAACCTCAAGCCCGATGAAGTCTATCATGCTTCATGTGTCTATTATCCTGCTTTGTTCATTCTTTCATTCATTGAGTACCTATCTTAAGACAGATAATTATAAACTAGATACTTGGGAGAAACAAGGTCCATGTTTTTATGGAGCTAACAGTCCAGCTGGAAATAGGATTGAGAAGGAGAAAATACTAGACTGTTAAGAAAAATATCACACCGAGTCTTCAGAATCTGAAGCATTTTGTGTGTCTGTGTGCATATGCCTGTATGCATGCATGCTAAATCGCTTCAGTCATGTCCGACTCTTTGCGGCCCAACTTGGGGATTGAACCCGAATCTCTTACATCTCCTGCATTGACAGGCAGTTTCTTTACTACTGGTGCCACCTGGGAAACCCATGTATATGGGCATACGTACATGTGTTTGTATCCATATCCAGATTTAAATTCAAATGTGTTTGTGTATGTGTGTGATAAATATTCAGAGAAGAGTTAGTAATGTAGATTTTTCTGACTATGCCAGCCTTCATATAAAGAAAATAACTACTAAATAATATCACTGTGGGCATGCTTTTAGGTAGAGGGCAGCATAAGTTAGAAGGAGTACAGAATGAAGCAAGGCAAAAGCTAATAGAGTTTTGCCAAGAGAATGCATTGGTCATAGCAAACACCCTCTTCCAATAACACAAGAGAAGACTCTACACATGGACATCACCAGATGGTCAATACCAAAATCAGATTGATTATATTCCTTGCAGTCAAAGATGGAGAAGCTCTATACAGTTAGCAAAAACAAGACTGGGAGCTGACTGGCTCAGATCATGAACTCCTTATTGCCAAATTCAGGCTTAAAAGAAAGAAGTAGGGAAAACCACTAGACCATTCAGATATGACCCAAATCAAATCCCTTATGATTATACAGTGGAAGTGACAAACAGATTCAAGTGATTAGATCTGATAGACGGAGTACCTGAAGAACTTTGATGAAGGTTCGTGACATTGTACAAGAGGCAGGGATCAAGACCATCCCCAAGAAAAAGAAATGCAAAAAGGCAAAACCGTTGTCTGATGAGGCCTTACAAATAGCTGAGAAAAGAAGAGAAGCCAAAAACAAAGGAGAAAAGGAAAGATATATCCATCTGAATGCAGAGTTCCAAAGAATAGAAAGGAAAGATAAGAAAGCCTTACCAAGAGTGCTCACCTAGAGCCAGACCTCCTGGAGTGTGATGTCAAGTGGGCCTTAGGAAACATCACTAAAAACAAAGCTAGTGGAGGTGATGGAATTCCAGTTGAGCTATTTCAAATCCTAAAAGATGATGCTGTGAAAGCGCTGCACTCAGTATGCCAGCAAATCTGGAAAATTCAGCAGTGGCCACAGGACTGGAAAAGGTCAGTTTTTATTCCAATCCCAAAGAAAGGCAATGCTAAAGACTGCTCAGACTACCACACAGTTGCACTCTTCTCACATGCGAGTAAAGTAATGCTCAAAATTCTCCAAGTCAGTCTTCAACAGTACGTGAACTGTGAACTTCCAGATGTTCAAGCTGGTTTTAGAAAAGGCAGAGGAACCAGAGATTCAACATCCACTGGATCATCGAAAAAGCAAGAGAGTTCCAGAAAAACATCTACTTTTGCTTTTGTGACTATGCCAAAGCCTTTGATTGTGTGGATCACAGCAAACTGTAGAAAATTCTTAAAGAGATGGGAATGTCAGATCACCTGACCTGCCTCTTGAGAAATCTGTGTGCAGGTCAGGAGGCAACAGTTAAAACTGGACATGGAACAACAGACTGTTTCCAAATAGGGAAAGGAGTACATCAAGGCTGTATATTGTTACCCTGCTTTATTAACTTATATGCAGAGTACATCATGAGAAGTACTGGACTGGATGAAGCACAAACTGGAATCAAGACCGCCGGGAGAAATATCAGTAACCTCAGATACGCAGATGACACCATCCTTATGGCAGAAAGCAAAAAAGAACTAAAGAGCCTCTTTATGAACGTGAAAGAGAAGAGTGAAAAAGTTGGCTTAATCTCAACATTCAGAAAACTAAGATCATGGCATCTAGTCTCAACACTTCATGGCAAATAGATGGGGAAACAATGGAAACAGTGAGAGACTTTATTTTCTTGGGCTCCAAAATCATTGCAGATGGTGATTGCAGCCATGAAATTAAAAGATGCTTACTCCTTGGAAGAAAAGTTATGACCAACCTAGACAGCATATTAAAAAGCAGAGACATTACTTTGCCAACAAAGGTCCGTCTAGACAAAGCTATAGTTTTTCCAGTAGTCATGTATGGATATGAGAGTTGGGCTATAAAGAAGTCTGAGCACCTGAGAATTGATGCTTTTGAACTGTGGTGTTGGAGAAGACTCTTGAGAATCCCTTGGACTGCAAGGAGATCCAACCAGTCCATCCTAAAAGAAATCAGTCCTGAATATTCATTGGAAGGACTGATGCTGAAGCTGAAACTCAATACCTTGGCCATCTGATGCGAAGAGCGCACTCATAGGAAAAGACCCTGATGCTGGGAAAGATTGAAGGTGGGAGGAGAAGGGGACGACAGAGGATGAGATGGTTGGATGGCATCACTGACTCAATGGACATGAGTTTGTGTAAACTCCAGAAGTTGGTGATGGACAGGGAGGCCTGGTGTGCTGCAGTCCATGGGGTCTTAAAAGAGTCAGACACGACTGAGCGACTGAACTGAACTAAACTGAGCATAAGTTAGTGAAATACCTTTTATACTTGTTTTACCTTAAAGTAGGTTGCCTTTCAAAGAAAAAATTTGATATTCAGTATTGCCAAGATTTTAGCGAGGTCTCTTATGCTACCGATGGGAGTATAAATTGTTAAATCTGTCTGGAAAGCCATTTGGCAATATGTACTAAGAACATTAATATGTTCATATCTTTTCAATATGTGATTTTAGGGAATTTATCTTAAGGGAAATAATGTAGAATGTGGGCAAAACTTTATACACAGAGATACTATAGCCTAATTAATAACAGAAATAAAATGCTAAAAATTTAAATTATGTATCAGTAGAGAAATGGTTGTCTTGTTATTGCAGATGAAAATATGAGTATCATGTAAATAATTAAAATTATTTGCTCAAGTAGTTTTAATGACATGGGACAATATCATACAGGAAATTATATAAAAAGAACAGGATACAAATTTTTATATGCTGTATATCCTTAATATTTAAAGCAATTCCATAAAATTGTATGCAAGGAAATAGGCCAATATGCTTTACACTTTAAGCATTTTTATGATTTGTACATGTGAGTTTTATGTTCAGAAATAGCAGTAAATATTATTTTAAATACCGTGTGTTAATAGATATCTAGTGGGAAGCTGCTGTATAGCACAGGGAGCTCAGCTTGGTTCTCTGTGATGACGTGGGTGGGGGATGGGGGGTGGGGAGAGGCTCAAGAGGGAGGAGATATGTGTATACATAAAATAAAAATTAAAAACCCCTGTGTTAGGTTGGGCATTAAATGCTTCTGTGATTGTCCCATGAAACATTAAGTCTTAGGATGGACTGATCTGGAGTATCAATACTTCCATATATAACCATAATATCAATTCAGATTTCTGTGAAAGAATTTATCAGATGGGTATATTTTAGTGCAGTGAGAGTACTTTTCCTTTTCTTTAGTTTTTTTTCCTTACATTTTTAACATGGCAAATGAAGGCAGTCAGATGTCTTTGGCCTGTGTGTGGCGAATCCAGTGAAGAAGTAGAAGTAGCCTTCAATGGACAGTAGTTGTGTAGGAAATTATTTCAGTTAAGTAAATGGAAAGCAGAGATGTGTTACTTTAAGAGTAGAGTAATATATCTTAAAATGTGATCCTATAGCCCCTTGTATCAGAATCATCACTATAATTGCTCAAGATGTAGATTTGCTGACCTACTAAGTCAGTCTGAGGATGGGTACTGGGAAGTTGTCTTAAAGATATACCCTGGGTCACTCTCCTGAGATTCTCTAAGATCTACCACCAATTAAGAGAGGTATGAAATTTAGACGTTTTTGCAGAGGAACCTTAAACATTGGCTCCATTGTTCATTAAATAGAATTTGACCTTTTTTTTTCATTTACATGGATCCAAACTGTAAAGCACTTTGCTTACCACATAAGTTGGATGTGGGGCTGGGACCCAGGTACTGCTCAACTGCAATCTTAGTAGAGAGGTTTAGATTTGGAATTCTTGAAGAACAGACAAAGTGGTCAGTAACATTGCTGGGACAAGCGAGAGGGGACTGCTTGGCTAGAAAACAGCGACCCATCAGTTCTAGTTCCCTTGGGAGTGGTATCCTTTGGGTGGAATGCTTACCTGAGTCATTGCAGAGTGGAGTTCACAACTTTTAATGAAACGGGCTTCCACGGAGAGCTGCAATGCTTTAGAGCAGCGGAGTCCAACCTTTTTGGCACCAGGGATCAGTTTCATTGAAGAGTTTTTTCACAGACCAGGGATGGGAGGTGGTTTCAGGATGATTCGAGCACATTACATTTATTATGCACTTTATTTCTATTATTATTACATCAGCTTCACCTCAGATCATCAGACATTAGATCCTGGAGATTGGGGACCCTGCTCTAGAGGTTAAGAGTGCTAGGGGTCAGTAACACTCATCACTTACTATGTGCCTGGATCAATTAAGTGACTCAATTTTTAGATTCTTCTCATATTAAATGGGATTACCACTAGTAGCAACCTAATGACAAAAATTTTGTTGTAAATCATCTAGCACAGGGTTCAGCATGAAATTCTCATATAAATGACTTCACAAGAGCTAGACTATATAAGCTTGGAAGTCAAGCTTTTCTACTTGATTATTTGAAGAAAAGCCTGGAGATTAGAGTAATTCTGGATTCTTGTGAGGGGTTGGGGTGTGAGTGAGGGGGAGTGGCCATGGGTCCAGTAGTCCTTCATATGAGCTAGATTTTTGATATTTGTTGGTTTCATGGACCATCCAACCCTAATGGCACTGATTGAAATCTACCCCCTTGTTGGTGAGTTGAGTTAGGTGAATTATCATTTGCAGAATGATTCTTGTTTGCTTGCCTTCTCCAGTTACAAAGAAAGTCAAAAGTCATTCCTACACACACTCACACAGCCTTATCCCTGGTCACCTATATTAATCCTTTGGGGTGCCACGTTCTACAAAGTCATTTTAGATTCTAATAAATGTTTCTGGCTTTATGATTGCCACTACTGTGAAACAAATTACCATCACCCTTTCCTTGAGTTACTGGTAAATATTCCTTGAATAAAATGATTTGGAAGACTTGTCCCTAATTTAAAACTTGCATCTGGAATTCCTTGGCGGTCCAGTGGTCAGGACTCTGCTTTCAACTGATGAAGGCTCGGGTTCAGTCCTAGGCTGGGGAACCAGGTTCCTACAAACTGTGTGATGTGCCCCCCCAAAAAAAGGAAAACCAAAAATCGCCCCAAAATTTACATCTGCCAAGTGATGGACATATCTAGTGGCTTCTCAACTTTAGGAGAATAACCTCAGCGCCTCCCCCCACCCCCACCCCTGCCCCCCAGAAACACAACTGAATCAGATCAAGACAGTTACCAGGAGCAATCCTTTATATTATCCAGTTGCATAGCACACTTCTTGAATAAATGACATACCCTAATTTAGGATACATCACCAGATTCAAGTCAGAGAGTATCCTCTGCCAGTCAATATGAGTACGGGTCACTGGAAGATCTCTTCGTAGAATTCTTCTCAGAGCTTCATTCGATAACTCCTGTAGTTCTTCTAACAGTGAAGTTTGAAATTTATTCTCTTGCTCTTCCACAAGCCTTGCGAAACTTAAAGCCAGTTGAGCTTGGTTCACCACCTCCAAGCTTTCTTTCAGGTCCTTGGAGATTTCGACATGTAGGTTGACACACCTGAAGTAGTGAGCTTGCACAAAAATTCTCCCTGTTACCTGGGTTAGGAATGGATTGACTTGGAAAATCCATTTTGATTTCCAAAGGCCATTCCAGTAGTCTGCTGTTTCATAGCTGTGGTCTTCAATACAGGCGATCAAGAACTCCTTACTTTTCACCGTTTTTCTCAGCACGTTGCAGTTGCCCTTTGGGTAGTGGTCGTTCACATACAGCTTCAAGGCACACAGAACTACAGTCCTCAGGTACTCCGTCTCATTCCGAATGATTCCATGACTCTGGATGTCCTTTAACTGGTTTTGAAGCAGGTCAAATTTGAAAGAAAGTTTGCTCTGGTAGTCGAAAAACCTGTAGTCGCCCACGACATTGTGGTGAGACAGGAGGACAGCATTCCCATCAATGCTGAGTGGGACAGAATATTTTTGGCAGTGTTGGTGGCCCGCACACTCCCCTTGATGGTGCATGAGTTTTTCATCACGGATAAGCAGACAGAGATCATCAAAGGCATTTACAAATTCCCCTGGAGGAGCCTGTATCAGTAGTCTGCGAATTACTTTTTCTTTCTCTTTCCTACTCAGAGTGCTACGTGACATGTTTGGTTGCGGCAGAAGCAGAGCTTCTGGAATAGACAGTGTTCAGAGGATGAGAGAACATTCCATGGGGCACCTTTCCCATCAAGGTGTTAAACATTCAAGCCTAAGATTACCATGTCTGACTGTGCCAAAAACAGGTTGTCTGGCCAGCTCTGAGTCTCCTGGTGAAGTCATAAAGGAGCTTGCTCTGTGAAGTATGGAACTTTTGATGAGATCACAGTGGGCGTTTGGACCCAAAGGAAAACATGACAGTCACCTGACAGCGTGGTGCCCAGCCAACCAGCTATACGAATTTTGAAGATTTTTTAAGAACTTAGCCTCCAGAACAGCCTTCTTCATAAAGTGGTGTGTCTCTGTGTTTATCGCATAGGTGGTTATAGATCTAAGAGAAGCAACCCAGAGTTTCTAGGGAGTATTTGGAAGCTCTTTGACCCTTTGGGGACCACAATGGCAGGGATTTGTAATCAGGCCCTCAGAATAACTGTCCCCAACCCAGTGGAAGCATGTTATCCTGAAAGGTTTTAGGGGTTTAAACAAAAGAGTAAAAATAAAATGAGAGACGATGACTGTTCATGGGAAAATGCCAGACGGCAAGGGTTGCCTCTCTTATAAACATTGTGGATTTGGAAATGGTCAGAACATGAGCAAGAAGCCAGAAAAATTTTAAGGGCAGTGAAGTGCAGAGACCACAAACCTCCATACAGTCTCTGGGGGATTTAAGTGTTGCGCTAACTGCAAAGAACAAAGGCAACAAACCACTGTGTTTTCTGCTTTCTTTCTAGAAAAGGGGCAGTGGCAACAGCGGATGAATTTCAAGGAATCCCTTTCTTGCCAAGGGGCAGAGTTAATTATATTTGGAACCTGTGACAACTCATAATGGGGAGAAGCTTCTAAGTGAGGAGAAACAAAACTTCAGGTCATGAAAATATGGAGAACAAATATCCACTCAGAAGTCCTTTCTGTTTCTCTTTCCTTTCTCTTGATTTATCCCTTTTGAAGACTCCTTGAGCTTGTTTCTCTCATTTAAGTGTAAACTGCTTCCTTCTTTATCCATCCTGAGGTTTTTTTTTTTATATTAATTTCCCTAGCTTCCTGTATCTTTTTCTTATAACATGAGCTTTGCCGTTTTAAGTCACAGCCATTAAATTGAAGGGCTTCCCATTAGTTCTAACAATCTGAAAATGAGTGTATTGTTGAACAATTTTTACTGATACTTTTCATGATTTTATAGACTGTCAAATCTTATTTTTTCAATTTGAAGTATCCTAAATTTTGCTGTTTCTCTGTAGATAAAGCAAGCTTGATTATTTTTGTTTTCTCCTTCATACTAATTAGACACTCACCATGGCATTTAAAAAAAAAAAAACAAACAACTCTTTCTGATGGTCCTTAAAATGTTGCTTTTGGAAGCATGCGAGTAGCTGGACATTTGGTTAATATAATGGTAATAATTGTATCAGACATGGTTACTATTTATTGAACTCTCAGTAACAGAAACTATGTTGAATGATATACTATGAGCTCATTTAATGCCCCTCCCTTACTGAAGTATTAATTTGACCACTTTTCAGATGAGGAAACTAACACTGAGAGAGATCAAGTGATAGAAAGATCTTGATGTTCATGTCTTCAGAAAATAGACTATATTTCCCGAGTAATAACTGGATTTCTCAAATGTTAATTTTTATTCTTTTCCTACAATTCTTATTTTATTATGGCTTTTCATACCTTTAGCACTGAATAGTACCTACTTAAATTTGTTTTAAATATTATTTACCATAAAATTATTTTCTTACTTAAGCATGAGATAGACTGTCCTCTGAAAAGAAAAAGAAAAACACTGAATTGAAGAGAGACAAAATATTCTTTAGTCATTTTAAGTACTTAATGACTTTCTGTGAGAGTTTCCTTAACGTGTTTTTTTGGTGTGTCTCCTACATGGTTTTTGTTGATGGTTCGAGATGACTTCAAAGGTGGAAAAATTACCCTAGAAAAAGCTCTGAAATTACTTGAAAAATTAGATATACGGTGCAATACTATACATGTGAAATATATTTTTAAGGTGAGATAATATCCGTCCCCTGCATATCCCACCCTAGGAAGGACTTAATCCAATATAGGGAAATGTGGTTAGCTACTTGTATGTTTTCTGCAGAAAATACATATGAAAGATTAGTCTTTTAGAAATTAAAACAATTAATTATGCTAGATATATTTATAAGCAAAATGGAAAGAATTTAGGTAAGAGGGAAAATGAGTTGTTGATAAAATTTGAAATAATACCAGGTTGTCTGCTTAGAACAATCTGCTGAGAATACACAGATGTTCACATCAGATTAGGATTTGTCATCTGATTAGATCAAATCATATAAATGGTGAAATGGTAACTGGATTGGATGTTAGTGATTTATAGAAGGCGTGGGCAATCTTGAGAAAAATCATATTTTACTCATTTTCAAGGAATTATACTGTAAGCTCCTCTGGAGAAGGGAAAGGCTACCAACTCCAGTATTCTGGCCTGGAGAATTCCATGGACTGTATAGTCCATGGGGTCGCAAAGAGTTGGACATGACTGAGTGACTTTCACTTCCCTTTGTTTAAAGAAGAATTAGTAGGAAGGGAACCTGGCTCAGTTCTGTCACTAGAGGATGAATGGAAAGATCATGAAAAAAAGAAGAAGCTGCATGTTAGAGCTGAGTTTTTTTACTAGAAGATGGTAAATTTCTTGGTGAATCAGGCAAGAGTACTAGACTGGCCAACCCAGATAGTTAGGAAGGTAGACATCCTGAGTATGATTTTGTTTCTTGGAACTGGGCAGCCAGATAATACAATCTATGGTGAAATTGTTACCAACCAACTTAAACTGGGAAGCCTGTATTACTTTAAAAGTGAAAGTTTTAGTCGCTCAGTCTTGTCCAACTCTTTGCAACCCCATCGACTGTAATCCTCCAGTCTCCTCTGTCCGCGGGATTCTCCAGGCAAGAATTCTGGAGTGGGTAGCCATGTCCTTCTCCAGGGGATCTTCCTGACCCAGGGATCAAACCCAGGTCTTCTGCATTGCAGGCAGATTGTTTACCGACTGAGCCACCAGGGAAGCCCCTGGTGTTACTTCACATGTGGGCTAACCAGGGAGCCTGGTAGAGTTCCAGGAATGCTTGCAGAGGCAGGTTCCAGTTTAGAGGAAAAAGACAGCTTGGTACTCCCAAAATAGCAGTTGCCAGGGTATCACCATTTTGCTGCCATTTCTCCCAGCCCTGTTCCCAAAGTGATGTGAAGAGGACCTGGTGACATGTGCCCATACAGTGGATGTATTACCTAGAGGGACCTCCAGCTTAAGAAACCCAGAGCTTTTATTACCGGCAATAAGCCTGTCTGATCTTTGCCCCGGAGGGTGTCGTTATTAACGTTATTATCCTGGACAGTAAACAAACCTGTTTTTTCCTCTGGAATGTAGTACTATCTCTTCATCATGTAAATATCCTTGAAGAGCTAGTCCTGAAGAAAGGCGATTGGTGACTCTGCTCAGAAAATAAGCAGAAACACAGGAGCAAGCATTTCTCTCGGTCAGATTTAGTCCTCGGGTTTACTAACCAAAAAAGGAGGTTCAGAAAAGAAAAACTGAACTTCTCCGGAGATTGCTGTAAAAGACAAAGAATTCAGAGTTGCTTCTATGGGTCCAAGGAGCTTGTGCTGCCATAAGCGATGAGAATTTTGATTAATTTCTAATACCACACCTGAAAAACACAAATTTCTCTGAAAGGCCGTTACACATAGAATTTCCCCCCAGTGGTATTGCCCAAAGGGAGAAACAGTTATGTGCTCTCTGGTTTAATAAAATTCACATTCAACACAATATAGAGGTAGTAATATGTTGAATCTGTATTTAATGTGAAATACAGTAAATCTTAGTGATTTTCAAGTTGCTTTGAATTAGCTGCAAGATAGAGATAGGTCTTTGAAATGCACTTGAGTAAAATGCAAGCTGTATCGAAAAGCATTATGTAGAGTGTTCAACAGGTATAACAATTAAATAAATAGCTCATTAATTGGAATTTATGATTATTTGGACATAGCCAGGCTGAAGGTCTATTTTGTTTAGCAAAACTTTTTTAAAGTAGCTATGGTAACAGTGTTAATTATAAAAATTAGAGGAGCAGAGATTCCTTAGAATACTTCAAAAACCCCTTTAAAATGACCTCAGATACTTTAGAAGCATCAATTATGTATAAACAAGGGTGATGATTATGGTAAACCATTAACTTCTATTTAAATAATTCTCCTAATAGAAAATACTTTGTTGCCTTAGGTGAAATTGCTGTATATGGATTAAAATGTTGATTAAGTAGTATGCCTAGGAAAAGTATATTGGTTAACTGAATTTTCTAGATAGCTCAAGATTAAGCTTAAACACCCAACTCTTTTGCTTTAACTTATGTTGCTGATCTCTCCACTCGGCAATGATACACCTATTAGCCAGAGCAAATAAAATGAATCACAGTGAATCTTTTTTTTTTTTTTTTGGTGTCCACAGAAACACAAAGGCTCTCAGTGTCTCAGCGCTGTTGTCGTTAGCAAGCTTATTGGGTGTAGAGATTCTTCAGTCTGTTAGAACCTAATTGTGCAGTACTTGATTGACAAGTCAGAAATCTCTGAGCAAATGTTTTAATCTGCAGAATGGGGCTACTAATATATTTATTTTGCAGGATGGTTCTAAATATTAAATGTTATCATTTGTGAATGTACTTAGTATCAGGCGCGGCATAAAGTAGGCACCAAGTAAATTTCAGTTGAAGCTACATCAAGATTGTTCAAAAAAATAGAGAAAATTACATTATATTTATTGATTTCCTAAGTGTTAATAGTTGACATAAATTCTGACTTGAATTTACTTTCTGACAGGGTGAAAATTTATTATAAAATTTGAGTAAAGCATGTATAACTTCATGACCCTGGCAAAATATTCTAAACTTCTTTTTTCCAAAATTAATTACTGAGTCTTGACTTGAGCAGTAGTTCTCTAAGTTTTTAAAAAATCCCTTTATTAAATTAAAAAAATTATTTTTAATCATTATTTTTAATTTATAGCAGGAAAGATCCCCTGGAGGAGGGTATGGCAACCCACTCCAGTATTCTTGCCTGGAGACTCCCCATGGACAGATTAGCCTGGGGGGCTACAGTTCACGGGGTCACAAAGAGTCTGACACAACTGATAGACTAAGCATAGCGTAACACAGCTCAGGCTGATTTTAGGAAATATCGCCTGTCATTTCAATACACATAGCTAGTCTTAGATTACAGTCTTCACTGTTGGCTGAATATGAAATAGTATCCTTTTCAAGTGCAAGAACTTATGTTTCTCTATATTTGCCACGGTTCTGCTGAACCCAGAAACACAAGCCCCACTGGCTATTGGAGCCAGTGTGTCCTCTGGACAAAAGGTGTGACCTCTGGACAAGGAGTGTGTCCTCTGCACAGCAGCTTGTGTGCCCAAGCTCACTTCTTCAGGCTAGACTCTGAGATATGCACAAAGGCCTTCAGGAAAGACTAAGTCTTAGGTACCTCTGATCACTGTATCTGCATTAGGGCTTCCCAGGTGGTGCTAGTGGTAAAAAACCTGCCTGCCAGTGCTGGAGACCTAAGAGACGCAGCTTCCATCCCTGAAGATCCCCTGGAGGAGGGCGTGGCATCCCACTCCAGTATTCTTGCCTGGAGAATCCCATGGACAGAGAGGCCTGGCAGGCTACAGTGAATGGGCTTGCAAAGAGTCAGAGAAGACTGAAGTGACTTAGCATGCATAACATGCATGCATGCATTAGGGACAGAAGGAAACAGAGAATAAGAAAAGGGGAAAGAACAAGTTGCTTGCTAGTTTAAACTAGTATATCCGTTCAGTTCAGTCACTCAGTCATGTCCAACTCTTAAGACCCCATGGACTGCAGCACACCAGGCTCGCTGTCCATCATCAACTCCTGGAGCTTACTCAAACCCATGTCCATTGAGTCAGTGATCCAATCCAACCATCCCATCCTCTGTTGTCCCCTTCTCCTCCCACCTTCAGTCTTTCCCAGCATCAGGGTCTTTTCAGATGAGTCAGTTCTTCACATCAGGTGGCCAAAATATTGGAGTTCCAGCTTCAGCATCAGTCCTTCCAATGAATATTCAGGGTTGATTTCCTTTAGGACGGACTGGTTGGATCTCCTTGCAGTTCAAGGGACTCTCCGAGTCTCCAATACCACAGTTCAAAAGCATCAATTCTTTGGTGTTCAGCTCTCTTTATAGTCCAACTCTCACATCCACACATGACTACAGGAAAAACCATGGCTTTGATTAGACAGACCTTTGTTGGCAAAGTAATGTCTCTGCTTTTTAATAAGCTGTCTATGTTGGTCATAACTTTTCTTCCAAGGAGCATAAGTTTTCTTCCTTGGAAGAAAAGTATGTCAGAGTTTGAGGAAAAAGTTGCAAGTCATAAGATTTCCTAGACTATATTTTGAATACATTGTTTTTAGGGTAATTTCAGATAGAATTTTAAAATGCTACATTTTATGTTAGAAGTTCTGGCTTTGATAGCTCAGCTTTCTCATCAGATAGATCAGCTTTCTTATAATATCGTTTATTAAGTAACCTTTCATCTTTTTACTAGCAAACTGAGCAGTGGAAATGGTAACAATGTGAAAGACCTTAATTCTGTTTTCTAAAGTGTACTATCAGAATGAGTAACAATAGAATTATTTTAATATGTTCTTTTATCCTCCTGGATTCAATCATTCATTTAAACGTATGATCACTAGGCTCCTAATTTAGGGTGTGCTCAGTTGCTCAGTTATGTCTGACTCTTTGCACCCCCATGTGGCCCCTTGGACCATAGCCTGCCAGGTTCCCCTGTCCATGGAATTTCCCAGACTAGAATACTGGAGAGGGTTCCCATTTCCATCTTCCAGTAATAGGCTTTGGGGATAAAAAAAGAATAAAGTATCTACTTTCATTGGGGTCATAGGTTTAAGGTAAAATATATATTTTATTTCTTTCTTAAATTAAAAAAATTATTCAAACATTTCATTTTTATTTATTTATTTAGTTATTATTGGCTGTACTGCATGAGGGGTGGGTTTAGTTCTCTTACTAGGGCTCAAACCCTGGCTTCCTGCATTAGAAGCATGGTGTCTTAGCCACTAGTCTGCCATGGAAGTCCCCGAAAGATATATTTTAAAATTATACATAAATTGTTTGGGAAAGTTCTTTTTGTAATGCCTTGCAAAGAATAACCACTTAATGAACTTTTATGTTTTTATAAACTAGAGAAAGATGATTTCATTACTCTTTTTTTTTTTTATGTTGTAAACTGTAAATGATTAATATGTAACATTTTGAAAAGCTGTAGTATTCCCTGCAGTGGGCCCTGAGATTTTGCATATTTCCTGTAATATATTTTAAAAGACATCTTTTCCTGATCTCCCTAGTTTTAGGGAGATATTTAGTTCCTTTTTCCAATTAAATGAACATATTTCATCAGAATCATCAAGTTCTGAAGGCCTCAGTCAAACACTCTTATACATACTGTTAGTCACTCAGTCACGTTCACTTCTTTGTGATCCCATGGACTGTAGCCCGCCAAGCTCCTCTGTCCATGGAACTCTCCAGACAAGAATACTAGAGTGGGTTGCCATTTCTTCCTTCAGGGGATCTTCCTGACCCTGGGATTGAACCCAGGTCTCCTTCATTACAGGGAAACTATTTACCATCTGAGCCAACAGGGAAGTCCTATATGTACTAAGGATATGGGAAACAAGTGACAGACTTTGCATCTGAGACAATTCTAGAAGGGATGTGTAAAGGTTTTATTCTGGTATAATAAACCCCAGTAGAGAAGCAGGTATAGAATCTTCTAGGAATCCTAGGTAGGGCTCTCTGACATGACCTGAGGAGAAGACACAGAGAGACATAGGGAAGACTTCGAGAGAAGGACGTTTTTTTGAAGATTAGTAGAAATTCATGCTCATGCACAGTCACTTGGTCATGTCTGACTCTTTGTGACCCCATGGACTGCAGTACATTGGGCTTCTCTGTCCATGGAATTTTCCAGGCAAGAATACTTCAGTGGGTTGCCATTTCCTACTCCAGAGGCTCTTCCCAACCAACTTAAATAAAAAAGAAAACAATATTCCAGACAGAAGAAACAGCCTTTACAATAGCAAGAGGTGGCTTGGTATTTATATTGTAACTGATTCAGAGCACAGTACAGTGTGAAGTGCATGGAAGAGGTGGTGGTGGTGGGTGGGGTGCAAAAACCATGTCTTTGAGGGCCTTGGAGGCCAATAGTTTGGATTTTGTCTTGAAAACAGAGGAGAAACACTGAGAAACACTGAGAGTTAGAGACATCAGACTTGTATTTGACATTAATTTATTTCTGCAAATATACTCTTGTCAACTGAACCAATACCTGCAACCTAAAAGTTGAGAGTTATGTTCTGTTTGATGGGAAGTTTTAGGATTTTGACCCTGGGAGGTAGCATCTAAAGTAATCCTGGGAGAATTGCTCTGAGGAGGCAAGGGGGACCCAGGTTACATAGAAATTTTACAAAAGGTAGGTAGTCTGAATGTCAAAAGATCATTGTAAATAAAAGAAAACCAGATATCAGTGACAGTGAAGTCGCTCAGTCGTGTCCAACTCTTTGCGACCCCATGGTCTGTAGCCTACCAGTCTCCTCCATCCGTGGGACTCTCCAGGCAAGAATACTGGAGTGGGTTGCCATTTCCTTCTCTAGGAGATCTTCCCAACCCAGGGATCGAACCTGGGTCTCCTGCATTGCAGCAGACACTTTACCATCTGAGCCCAGATATCAGTAGTTTAGTGCTTTTCTAAGTATAGAAAGGTGTAAGAGTCTAGGCTCACTGAAATCATTCCTTTGATATGCACCTCAGCTATCTGGGGTCATTAGTCTGTGTTTTCATATCCTCCTCAGGGTTCAACATGGGAAGTGGCTGCAGTCTGATGGCAGGTGTTCTTTCCTTCCTGAGTTCCCTCAGGGCTCACCAGCTCACATTGAAAGAAAGTGAAAGTGAAAGTCGTTCAGTCCTGCCCGACTTTTTGCGACCCCATGGACTTTACAGTCCGTGAGATTCTCCAGGCCAGAATACTGGAATGGGTAGCCTTTCCCTTCTCCAGGGGCTCTTCTCAACCCAGGGATCAAACCCAGTTCTCCCGCATTGCAGGAGGATTTTTTACCAGCTGAGCCACCAGGGAAGCCCAAGAATACTGGAGTGGGTAGCCTATCCCTTCTCCAGTGGATCTTCCTGACCCAGGAATTGAACCGGGGTTTCCTGCATTACAGGTGATTCTTTACCAACTGAGCTATCTGGGAAGCCCCCCGCCAGCTCACATTGGAGGGTTGCAATCACTGATGATATCCTTTGTTTATTGATATGGCAGGAAATATTCCATTTCTTACTTTGAGTATGGGCAATAGTGTATTGTTTTTCTTTCCTTCTTTGGAGTTAGTTCAAGTCCTGGGACTGGTGACAATTGACATATAAAGCTTTTGATCTTCAGTTTTATCCTACAGGGAAGATATTGATACATTGATACCCTATATTAATATTGAGGCTGCTGTTAAGAGGCTCAGTACTCAGATTTGAACCTTCCTTGCTTACCGCTTTTCTTCTTCCCCCTTTTCTTTTGCTGACACTGTGTTCCCCAGGCCTCATCTTTCTTCTCCTTATTACTTATGCTTTGTGCTTTCCTTTTCCTTCTTTACCAAAATTATAACTTCCCATCTCCAATGATAGGTTTCCCTGGTAGCTCAGCTGGTAAAATATCTGCCTGCAGAGTAAGAGACCCCAGTTCGATTCCTGGGTTGGAAGATCCCCTGCAGAAGGAAAAGGCAACCCACTCCAGTATTTTTACTTTAAAAATCCCATGGATAGAGGAACCTGGTGAGTGATAGTCTATGAGGTTGCAAAAGAGTCGGACGTGACTGAGCACACATAAGTACCTCACGGGATGGTGTATGTCATCACCACAGTGAGGATGAGGTTTGAGGCCAATCCAGGTGGTTCAGGGATGCCCTCAGTCTTGAAGAATCTCTAGCATTAATACCTCAGCCTGAAGTTGGGCAAATCTTTCTGGGCAGAGAGCTGCTTATGGGCTGCAAATCTCCTGAGGAACAGGGTTTGCTTCTTTACTTAAACTGGGCAGCCCAGGCCACCAGGTTTTTTTTGGTTTTTTAAATTTGTATTGAGGTATGGTTGCTTTAAAATAGTGCATTAGTTTCTACTCTACAGCAAAGGGAATGAGCGATAAGTACACATATATCCCCCTTTCAGATTTCCTTCTCCCTGTAGGTTCATCACAGAGCACGGAACAGAGTTCCTGCGCTATACAGTATGTTCTCAGTCAGCACAGCCGCTCAGTCGTGTCTGACTCTCTGCGGCCCCATGCATTGCAGCACGCCAGGCCTCCCTGTCCATCACCAACTCCCGGAGTTTACTCAAACTCATGTCCATTGAGTCGGTGATGCCATCCAACCATCTCATCCTCTGTCGTCCCCTTCTCCTGCCTTCAATCTTTCCCAGCATCAGGGTCCTTTCCAATGAGTCAGCTCTTCGCATCAGGTGACCAAAGTATTGGAGTTTCAGCTTCAACATCAGTCCTTCCAATGAATATTCAGGACTGATTTCCTTTAGGATGGACTGGTTGGATCTCCTTGCAGTCCAAGGGACTCTCAAGAGCCTCCTCCAACACCACAGTTCAAAAGCATCAATTCTTCGGCACTCAGCTTTCTTTATAGTCCAACTCTTACATCCATACATGACCACTGGAAAAACCAGAGCCTTGACTAGGTTGATAAAGTAATGTCTCTGCTTTTTAATATTTAGGTTTAGGTTGGTCATAACTTTTCTTCCAAGGATCAAGTGTCTTAGTTTCATGGTTGCAGTCACCATCTGCAGTGATTTTGGAGCCCAAAAAAATAGTCTGTCATTGTTTTCACTGTTTCTCCATCTATTTGCCATAAAGTGTTGGGACCAGAGGCCATGATCTTAGCTTCCTGAATGTTGATTTTTAAGCCAACTTTTTCACTCTCCTCTTTCACTTTCATCAAGAGGCTCTTTAGCTCTTCTTCACTTTCTGCCATAAGGGTGGTGTCATCTGCATATCTGAGGTTATTGATATTTCTCCTGGCAATCTTGATTCCAGCTTGTGCTTCTCCAGCCTAGCGTTTCTCATGATGTACACTGCATAGAAGTTAAATAAGCAGGGTGACAATATACAGCCTTGACGTACTCCTTTCCCTATTTGGAACCAGTCTGTTGTTCCATGTCCAGTGTTAACTGTTGCTTCCTGACCTGCATACAGATTTCTCAAGAGACAGGTAAGGTGGTCTGGTATTCCCATCTCTTTAAGTATTTTCCACAGTTTGTTGTGATCCACACAGTCAAACACTTTGGCATAGTCAATAAAGCAGAATTAGATGTTTTTCTGGAACTCTCTTGCTTTTTCTGTGATCCATTGGATGTTGGCAATTTGATCTCCAGTTCCTCTGCCTTTTCTAAATTCATCTAGAACATTTGGAAGTTCACGGTTCACGTACTGTTGAAGCCTGGCTTGGAGAGTTTTGAGTATTACTTTGCTAGCGTGTGAAATGAGTGCAATTGTGCGGTAGTTTGATCATTCTTTAGCATTGCCTTTCTTTGGGATTGGATGAAAACTGATCTTTTCCAGTCCTGTGGCCACTGCTGAATTTTCCAAATTTGCTGTCATATTGAGTGCAGCACTTTCACAGTATTATCTTTTAGGATTTGAAATAGCTCAACTGGAATTCCATCACCTCCACTAGCTTTGTTCGTAGTAATGCTTCCTGAGGCCCACTCGACTTCACACTCCAGGATGTCTGGCTCTAGGCGAGTGATCATATCATCATGATCATCTGAGTCATGAAGATCTTTTTTGTACAGTTCTTCTGTGTATTCTTGCCACCTTTTCTTAATATCTTCTGCTTCTGTTAGGTCCGTAGCCTTTCTGTCCTTTATTGTACCTATCTTTGCTTGAAATGTTCCCTTGGTAGTATCTATAATTTTCTTGAAGAGATCTCTAGTCCTTCGCATTCTATTGTTTTCCTCTATTTCTTTGTATTGATAACTGAGAAAGGCTTTCTTATCTCTCCTTGCTGTTCTTTGGAACTCTGCATTCAAATGGGTATGTGTTCTCATTAGTTATCTATTTTATACATTAAAAAGGAATGGAATTGCGTCATTTGTAGAGATGTGGCTGGACCTAGAGACTGTCATACAAAGTAAGTCAGAAAGAGAAAAACAAATATCGTATATTAACACATATATGTGCAATCCAATCTATTTGCAAAGCAGAAGTAGTAAAAGAGAATCAGGCCACCAGGTTTTAAGTGGTAATTATCCACTCGTCATTCCCAAGCTCTGGCATCATTTCATGCAGTTTTATATATTTATCTACAATAAGAATCCAATGTAACTTCTTTTCAGGATAAGTTGGTATATATGTTACACAACTACTCTAACATTTTTGTTTTGTGTATTTTTTACATTTGAAATGTGAGCCCACCAGTAAATTTTTTTAGTAGGATAATGACAGGCTGCAACAAGGAAGAATCACCATAGAAGAATTTAGAACAATTTATCGAATTATTACATACAGAGAAGAAATTATTGAGATTTTCAACACGTATTCTGAAAACCGGAAAATTCTTTTAGAAAAGAACCTGGTCCAGTTTTTGATGCGAGAGCAGTATACGCTTGACTTCAGTGAAAGTATTGCTTCTGAGATCATTCAGAAATATGAGCCTATTGAAGAAGGTATGACTGTACTTCAGAGTTTTAAATATTTGTATGCAAACTGGTTTTTATTAATAGCAGTTATCAACTTCAAACTTGATTGGGTCAAATTTCTCCTGGGTAATACTATATATATTGACAGTTTTAATTTTGTAACTTACAGACAGCATACATACCTTTTAGAAAGCTATGTTGTGTAACCACGACTTTCTTTCATTGTCCAGTTCCTTTTAATTGTTTCTGTACCTCTCAAGTGTTCAGAGATGAACTTAGGCAGGGAAAACAAGATGAGGAACCTGTTATAATAAGTACCATAATGGAAGACAGGGTCCTGAGATTCATTAATAAGATAAAAACCCAGGTGTAGGTAGTTTTCCATTTTTATGTATTATTGACAAAATATAGAATATTAAACTAGCTAAATGAAAACAGTTCTAGGAGGAGATAAAACATTGTAAAAGCATTCATTTCACCGTTGTTTACACTTAATTGTCTACATTTCATAAACATTAAAACATTTTTGCTTTTCTTTCATTTTCCTATGCAATCATCTGGTTTAAGTCCATTGACCATTTTGGCTAGTGATCTCTTGTATAGTTTTTGATCTTTGTTTCATCTTTAATGGGTAAAACACTTCGATTTTTTCCATTTATACTTATTTTTAAATAAAAAATAATGACATAATATAATATAATATTCATATAGTTGCAGAAAAAGCACTATTAAAGCATGCTGTTTAACCCTACAGAGATTAATAGAATAGCTCAGAATATTTATTTAACAAGGGCTATATGAAAGTGCAGGACTTCTCAGGAGGCACTAGTGGTAAAGAACTCACCTGCCAATGCAGGAGATATGAGATGTGAGTTCAATCCCTGGGTCGGGAAGATCCCCTGGAGGAGAGCGTGCAACCCACTCTGGTATTCTTGCCTGGAGAATCCCATGGACAGAAGAGTCTGGCAGTCTACAGTCCGTAGTGTTGCAAAGAGTCAAACAAGATGAAGTGACTTAGCAGGCACGCACGCATGTAAAAGCCCAAGTTCTGCCTTTGCAAACTGGTTTATGGCTCCCAGTGCTTAACATATGATGATATGGGTTCTAAGAAAACAAAACATCCCTTCATGGACTCATACTTCCTGATTTACTGAAGTATTTATCTGTGGCAACCAAGCATTTTTCTAGGAGCTGAGGATACAGTGGAGAGTGAGGCAAACTAAGTTATATTCCTGATAAGGGTTGGAAGGAGACTGACAATAAATAATTAAACATACAGATAGATAGTTTTAGAGAGTACTATGTACTGTGGAAAAAATAAAACAGAGAGTAGACAACCCACAAGGTCTAGCTCAGGTGAGTGTTTAGGAGAGTCCTTCATGGGGAATGTAACATTTGAGCTGAGATAAAAATGATGAGAAAGAATTAGTCATGTGACAAAATGGAAGAAGGGTCTGAGGTCTAGGCAAGGGAAGTGTTGGACCTGAGGTGGAGAAGCAAGGCACAGGAAGAGGACAGTGTGGTTCGAATCTGGAGAGATCGGCAGGGATCAATTCATGTTGGTCTCGTTGGTCATAAGCTAGATTTTGGCTCATGACTCAGTAGCACATAAAGACTTTGGATGCTTCTAAGCATCGTTGTGGTAAGACGGAAGATAGTGCTAGTAAGAGTTTGATCTCCACTAAAACTTGCAAGTTTGCAGGAAGATAAAGAGCTTGTATCAGAATGTAAAACAAGTACGTCTGTAAGCACATCTGATGAGTCCAGATGCTGAGTCTTTACTTTCAATTACAAAGACTTTCCCTAAGAAAGTAGTGAATTGATTTATGTTTTGGTTCAAGCTCTTTATATCATTGCCACCTGGAAACAACCAGTTCACAGACATGTACTTTATGGCCCTGTTCCAGTGAAGATTTTTAAAACACTGACTTTGGAATTGTTACCCTTGGGTGGTAAATTAAGTGTTTGTTGTTTAGTCGCTAAATTGTGTCTGACTCTTTTGCGACCCCATGGACTGTAGCCCATCAGGCACCTTTGTTCATGGGATTTCCCAGGCAAGAATACTGGAGTGGGTTGCATTTCCTCCTCCAGGGGATCTGTCCAACCAGGGATCGAACCCAGGTCTCCTGCACTGCAGGAGGATTCTTTACAGTTTAAGCCACTAGGGAAGCCCAACTTAAAAGGTGCAAAGGCATAGTGGAATGGTGCCACTGACATTTTGGAATTGTGTTTACATTTTAACTGTGATATTATACTGTATCCATTTCTTCTTTTGAGTCTTCCTCTGCTTCCATTCGATCTTCCCTGGTAGGTCAGACAGTAAAGTGTCTGCCTACAATGTGGGAGGCCCGGGTTCCATCCCTGGGTCGGGAAGATCCCCTGGAGAAGGAAATGGCAACCCACTCCACTATTCTTGCCTGGAAAATCCCATGGACTGAGGATCCTGGAAGGCTACAGTCCCTGGGGTCGCAAAGAGTCCGACACGACTGAGCGACTTCACTTTCACTTTCTACTTCCATTCAGACAGTTTTGCACACAGGCAAGACCACTCATTTCATTTACATGACTATTGATCACTTTAGAGACTTATTGGGGCCAATTTGAATTATGAACTTATAGTCCCAAATGCTGCTAAGTTTCTCAAGCTTGTCCCACAGTGATATGTGACATGTACCAAATGAGGAGAACCTCATTTTATTTTAAATGTAAAAATCCATCAGATTAACTATCATCTCAGTCTGGTAGTTTTTAAGGGCATAACATGAGTTCGTTTTTTATTCCATTACCAAAGATATTTACTTAGTTAATAGTTCAAAGAGCTATAAGCCAATCACTGGTAATTGCACTGGGAAGAAGAATAAATTCATGCAAATCATTACAATTATGATATACGAAGCATTTGCCCCATACACTTGCATGTTTCTAATTTGCATAGCTTTGAAATAGAGAGTTTAGTTTGCATCACTATAAACATTTTATGTATTTTCTTCTAGCTTTTATTTTTTTAAAGTAAGATTGTAATAGTATTTTGAATGCTGGCTTTTTTGTTTTTATGATGTCATAAACATTTACTTAATGTCACTATGTATTTTTTTCTGATACATTATTTGTAATGTCTGCTTAGTATTGTATCATATTTTGAGATTTAATCTCTTTCCTCCCCTCGCCCCATTTATTTTGCTTTTATAAATAATGCTAGTATGAGCATTCTTGCATATCAAGCTTTGTCTGAGTCTCTATTTCTGTAGTTTAAATTCCCAGAAATAAAATTCTTTGCCAAGAACCACTCACTAAAGTGAATACTCACACCAACTTTTAATATGAGGCAAACTGGGTTATCAGCAACAAAAGCAACGGTAACTAACCTTTATAGATCTAATATGCAGCGCTAGTATGCACGAATGGATGTTATGATTGCCAGCATTCCTAAGACAGGGAGAGGTTAACAGGCTCGTCATATAACAAATAAATGAATTTAACCCAAGCTGTCTCATTCCAGAGCCAGTGTTCTGCTTAAATAGATAATTTTGGTATATATGATACAGTGCAAAAAAGTTCACAGATCATTTGCTAAAGATAATAATATGCAAATGACTCAGTAATTCAATTCATAGGAATGCACCCAATAGAAACATGTACATATTTGCACCAAAAGATATATACTGGTTATTTATAGCAGTATAGTTTTGTAAATAGCCCCAAACTGGAAATTATCTAAATGCTCATCAAGAATAGAATTGATAAATTGTGGTATATTCACACAATGGAGAGCTATACAAAAAATAGGAATAAAAAATATCTGTGTGCCACTATAAGAATAAATCTTATAAACAATGTTAAGTAAAACAAACCAGTCACAAAAAATACATATTGTGTGAGTTCACTTATGTAAACACAAAAACTAAAGAAAACTAATCTATGCTTCTAGAAGCCATACCACTGAATATACTTGGCAGTTGGGGATTGGGGTATGGAGGAAAACTAGAAAGTTATAAGGCGGCAGTCTTCTGGGGTGCTATCGTGTTCTGTTCTTTGACCTTGGTGTTGGTTACATGGATGGTTAGCTTGTGGAAATTCATGAATCTATGACACATGTCCTTTTCTTGTATATATTTTAATTATTTGAAAAAAATTTTTAAACACGCAGGTCTTTGTTGGCTATTTTAAATATAGTAGTCTTGTATATATTTTTTAAACATTAAAAAAACAACAGAGATGATTAAGTACTATTTAGTGTACTTAAATGTTGATATGAAAGAACTAAAAATAAAAACCTTAGAAAAATTTGTTTCCAAAGA
Source organism: Cervus elaphus (assembly GCF_910594005.1). Taxonomy (NCBI): domain Eukaryota; kingdom Metazoa; phylum Chordata; class Mammalia; order Artiodactyla; family Cervidae; genus Cervus; species Cervus elaphus. Next base: position 28,200,213 of record NC_057836.1, on the reverse strand, counting down.
AACTTGAATAGATCAGTATTAATTCTAAATGAATACTTTAGAAACATGCTCTGCTGCTAAGTTTAAAGTGAAATGTAATTTTTATACTATTTATGATATTTCTGCATTCTTTTTATTTTTTATAGTTAAACAAGCACACCAGATGTCATTTGAAGGTTTTAGAAGATACATGGATTCATCTGAATGTCTGATATTTAATAATGAGTATGGTCATGTTTACCAAGATATGACTCATCCATTGACTGATTATTTTATTTCAAGTTCACATAATACGTACTTGATATCTGACCAATTATGGGGACCAAGTGACCTTTGGGGATATGTAAGGTATTTCTTTTGATTTTTTAATCTATTACATTTTAAAAATGTTTGAAAGGTCTTAGTGGTTTCTACCCCAGTAGGCTGTAATTCACAGTAAAGGAAGGCAGTGCACGCTACAAAAACCAGAGGGTAGAGAATTTTGATTGGTGCGTATCTTGAATATCCAACCTTTGAGTGGTTGTATACTTTATTCAGTGTATTGTTATCATGCATGTGTGCATGCATGCTAAGTCGCTCAGTCATGTCCGACTCTGTGTGACGCTATGGACTGCAGCCTGCCAGGCTCCTCTGTCCATGGGATTCTCCAGGCAAGAATACTGGAGTGCATTGCCATGCCCTCCTCTAGGGGATCTTCCTGACCCAGGGATCGAACCTGTGTCTCATACATCTCCTGCATTGGCAGGTGGGTTCTTCCCCATCAGTGCCACCTGGGAAGCCGTTCTAATCCTGTCTGCCAACCTCCTCTCCCTGGTTATTGGCCCTTTGAAGATTCCTGAACAATTTGGATATTTTGTGTAGGAAAAATGTGAAGAAGACTTTTAAAATCTTATTTAGCTATTCAGAGCATCCTGTACTTTAAAGAAAAAAATATGGTCAAAATTAATTCTCAGATATCTCCATGCCAAAAGAAAAACAGTAGCATTTATAGATAATAATACATATGTTTATATGTCAGCCGACTTACATAGATTAAAGGCAGTCTATGTTGCACCTTTAATTTTGTTTTCTACGATGTATCATATACTGCTCATACCAATTTAGCCTTCAGTTTTAGTTTAGTCAGTCCACTGAAGATACAGTGGTGAGCAAGATTTTCGAAGTGGTTACACTCGTTTGTTCATGAGTATAGACAGATAATAAAGAGGGAAACAAATCAGTATTTCAAGGGACTGAATCATATGAACCAGGGTAAAGTGACAGAAGGTAACTGTGGGGTAAGGGATGCTCCTTTTAATTGAAGGTTCAGGAAAGGCTTCTCAAGAGAGTATAGCTGTGGTTTGAGTGATAATAAAGAAGTTTCAGATCTAGTAGGAAGGGAAGAAGTAATAATGCTTGGCATGTTTACAAGAAAGACAGCAAGTGTGGGTATAAATGAGTGAATGGAGAAGGAAGAGAGGTGAATTAGAGGAAACAGGCAAGTTTATGAGGCTCTTGGAGACCATGGAAGGGAGAATGGATTTAATCTGGTTGCATAGGGAAGTCAATGGAGGGGTTTTCCTTAGGAAAATGTCATAATTTAATTTATTCTTTACTGTGGAGGAAAGACTGATGGTGAAAGTGTAGAGGTAGGAGATGCTTTGAGAAAATATTGTCGCAGTCCATGGATGATGGTGATCTAGATGGTTAATTCATGAGGCAGCGGTTGAGACACATGGTTGAATTTGAAATATTTTAGGGGACAGAGCCAACAAGGTAATTTACCAGGCAATCTGAAGAGAGGTATGAGGGGAAGGGGGTATCAGAATTTGGGGCCTGATAACCTAGAATGTGATGACATTATGGGCAGAGATGGTGAAGCCATTGTAGGGTGTGATTCAAAAGCAAAAGTTCCGTGATGTCCATGTTCAGTTTGAGATATTGATTAGTTATCAAAGGGCTAGGCAAGATAGTCAGTTGGGTATATGTATCTGGGGTTTAGAAGAAGTATCTAGGTTGGAAAAATAAGCTTGGAAGCCCTTGGCATATATATGCCATTCAAAGCTATGTGATTGGGTGATATTACTTAGGAAAAATCATAGAAAAGATATAATCCCATAATAACATCAAACTTACAAGTTAATATTGCTTCTATAATAAAATCTAAGTAAATACATAAATCCACAAATTCAGAAATATACACACTTAAAATCCTGTAAGGATAAGCCCATTCATAGCTCTACAGAAATTTCTATTCATACTTCATTATATTTTTTTTGAGAGAAAATACACCTTTTCAACAGGTTGTTTTAGAAATATAGAAATTTAATTTTGAATTCTGAGAAAATGTTCTACCCCTGTGAAAATTTACAGTTAAGTTTAATTATATTTCTTCCTCTATTTCCTTACCCACTTATGAGAGATACAATTTGATACAAGTTTTTCAAAATTTCTCTACTTGTGAGAGGTGGTGTAGAGTGATGTTTGACTATTAATATTTAAGTTTCTGGTGCTGATCTTTCCTTCCAGTCCCTCATTTGTTAACTACAAATGTATATAACATTTTTTATGTTGCAGTTTCCTCCTCTTTAAAAGAGAAAAACCAATATTAACTGCATTAAAGATTTTAATTCATGAAACCCCTCTTAGATTCATTTAAGTGGAGAATTTCTTTATTGAGTGAGAAATTTTTCATGATTCATTCCCATGTTTCATTATTCACTCATTTCAGTCAGTGTGAGATAGTGAAAAGTGGCCTCCACACCACCACGGAGCTTACTCTTACGAGCTTCTGAGTAAAGGGTTTGGCATGACCCAGTGCAATCCCCTCATTTTTTGCTGGACACCAAACCATGTAGTTAAAATAAGCAGCTAAAGGTTGGCTTGATCATGGATAGAATTAAACCTATTTAGAGATGTAGCCAGAAGCAATATTTTTAAGGTTCTCTTCCATGGGAAAAAAATTTTCTATAAAACCACAGAGGGTTTTGATCTACTAGTAGGCAATGAAACCCAGGTAGTATATGGTTAAAAGTGAAAGTGAAAGTCACTCAGTTGTGTCTGACTCTTTGAGACCCCATGGACTGTATAGTCCATGGAATATGGTTAAAGGTATAACCTATAATCCAGGAATGACAATTTTATTTTGTTTAAATTTTACTAGTGCCCTTGTGAAAGGATGCCGCTGTCTGGAAATTGACTGCTGGGATGGATCACAAAATGAACCTGTTGTATACCATGGCTATACATTCACCAGCAAGCTTCTGTTTAAAACTGTTATCCAAGCGATACACAAATACGCATTCCTAGTATGTGCATGCCTTTGTTAAGTCACAGTTATTTAAACATGAGATAATTTAATTGTTTCAAAATCCTATAATGCTTGGCCTTAGTTTAGATCAGTGACATTTCATCTGTCGGTTATGGTCCATTAGCAAAATCCATGTAGTATGTATCATTATGTGTGTATGCTCAGTCATATCTGACTCTTTATGACCCCATGGATTGTAGCCCATCAGGCTCCTCTGTCGGTGGGATTTTCCAGGCAAGAATGCTGGAGTGGGTTACCATTTCCTTCTCCAGGGAGTATATCATTAAAGATAGATTTATTAAAACAGATCTCAGGTAGGAAGGTACATGTAGTTTCATGGAACTTTTTGTTTAATTATGTAATTATATTATATATGTGTATATGTATGCATGCATGTGTATTGTGTCATAATGTAAGTTATATTTCTTACCACTAGTTATGGCCAAAAAGTTTGAGAAATACTGTTCTATTTAATAGTAACTATTTTACCAACATTCAGATATTTTACTTTCAAGACACAAATGTCAAAAATGTATTATCTCAACTTTTGGCATATTTTATACTATGATGGCAGTTATTTATACAGAAAAAAATGTTTAAAAGTTTACTTTGGATTTCAAAATTGTTATTAAATTTATTAAGTTAAAGATTCAAAGATCTAATTCTTTCTTTCTAAAGCTTCTAATTCAGTTTAAAAATACTCATCTGTAAATTGAACAGATTTTAATAGTCACTGAATTTTGAACAATACTTGATCCCATTGACAAGCTTGGTTTGAACACCTTCAGACATTTTAAATTGTGTTTTTAAACATAGTATATTTGATTTCTTTCTTAAGTACTTCAGTTGTAGTGTAATTGAAGAGATTTAACAAAATCTAAGTATTTAAGGTCTGTTTAATAAATTAAACTTACAAAGTTGAAAAACCTAAAGTTCTCTTAGCTTGGTCAATGTATTATCTGTAAACAGAAGCCTAACTTAAAATCACATACTTAGATTAATTGTTCCATTATATTTTGGAGTATAAAATACTAAATACTCATAAAATATTTTAAAATTTATCATAATATAAAACCTTAATATATGGCATTGATTCTCTTAAATCTAATTTCTGATGTTTAAATTTATCCAAACTTCTCCTTTGAATTTTACACCAATGTAGACAACTTTCTATTTGACATTTCCACTTGCATGTTTAATAGCTATAGTTAACATGTTTCAGCTTGAGCTCCAGATCATAACCCTCTTTTTCCTAGTCCCACTTGGCCTATGGTCTTTTCCATCTCAGTTAATGACAACTGTGTTTGGCCTAAATCTTTATTGTCCACTTTAATGTTCCCTTCTTTTCTCTCTAAATCCTCTATATGTTCTTCAGCAAATCCTCCTGGTTCTAATTTCAAAATGTACACTGAATTTAATCCCTTTCCCCATTCTCACTGTCACTCTCCTGGTCAACCAGCATCACCTCTGACTTGTGTTATTGCAATGGCTTCTTTTTTTTTTTCTTTTCAATTTCTCCTTTATTTATTTTTTACTGGTCAGCCACTTGTAAAAGAATGCAATGGCTTCTTATCCAGGGTCTCTGCTTCTCTCCCTCCTCTTCTGCAGTTTCATCTTAATATAGCAGAGTGACATTTTGATAAGTCCGATCATGGTATTCCCCTTTTCAAACTCTTTAATTCCACTCAAAATAGAAGTTAAGGTCTGTACCATGACTCCCAAGGCCTTACATGACCTGTTTACCATCACCTCCTTGATGTCCTCTCCTCCTCTCTCCCTTGTTCATGTGGCCATTTTGACCTCCTTACCTCTTTTCAGACCCATCTCAAAGCCTTTGCACTTGCTATTCCCTTCATCTGAAATACTCTTCCCAAACATTTTTGTACCAAACTCTCCCACTTCATTCAGGATGGATAACTGAAGGAATAAAAGGAAATAGAGACAGCCTGAAAATTTAAAGGCCTTGCAAGGATGGACAGACATCTACAACTTTTAAGACTCCAAAGAGTACGTAATGGAATGAAGAAAAAAGAAAGGCCTTGAACAGACTCAGTGAAACTTCTCAGTTGGACACAGTGACACAGTTTTGCAGCAAAGATTAGACTGAAGTTTAGACTTTCTACTCAACATAGTTGCCATTAACTTGGGGATAAGAGAGCAATGAAATAAAAATACACTGGATATCTATGGCCCAGAAAGAACTTTGAGTATAGGTTCCAGCACATGTGACTTACTAGAAACAAGTGTATATGAAATTGTGGTTTTTGAGGGCATTAGATTGCTAAAAACAGGAGCTAAGTCTGTCTTGCTAGGGGAACCTTAAAACCACGCTTAGTCAGAAAGTGAACTGCAAAAGTTGTTTAGCTTTAAGAAAAGCCAACTCCTCAGTTCACACTTCAGATCTGGCCAAGGAGGATAAAGACAAGATGATCTTCCCAGAGGATGGAACAAACACCACAGACGACAGTGAGCTCTTCCCAGTGAGTGAAGTCAGGGCCTAATTGAGAAATCCATTTGCTAGGTCTTCACTTTGCCTAAACTCAAAATCACTTATTATATTTGGGAAAAAAAATTTACACTCTTCTCTTGATATTAGACTTAAGTTTATATATGTATAAATGAAAATGAAAGTATTAGTTGCTCAGTTGTATCCAACTCTTTGTGACCCCATGGACTGTAGCCCAGCAGGCTCCTCTGTCCAAGGAATTCTCCAGGCAAGAATACTGGAATGGGTTGCCATTCCTTTCTCCAGGGAATCTTTCTGACTCAGGGATTGAACTTGGGTCTCCACAGGCAGATTCTTTACTGTCTGAGCCATCAGGGAAGCCCTATATATATATATATATGTGGGTATTTGCAAGAAGATCATTTTGTAGGCTGAATAAGAGCCCCAAAGATACTAGATTCTAATTCCTGGAACCTGTAAATGTTACTTTATTTGTTAAAAGGATCTTTGCAGACGTGATAAGTTAAGAATCTTGAGATTAGACACCACCCTGAGTTATCTGGATGGGTCCTAAATGCCAGTATCGTATCCTTCTTCATGGGAGGCAGAGGGAGATTTGACACACAATAGAAGAAGAGGCAGTGCGAAGATGAGGGGCAGACACTGGAGTGATATGACCACAAGCCAAGAAATGCTGGCCACCACCAGAAGCTGGAAGAGGCAGGGAAGATCTCCCGTAGAACCTGCTGACATCTTCATTTTAGCCTGTGAAACTGATTTCAAAATCTTGGCCTCCACAACTGTGAAAAGATAAATATCTGTTGTTTCATGCAACCTAATTTATGGTAATTTGTTACAGCAGCCATAAGAAATTAATAAGCTCAGACTTAATATGATATGTTATATGCAATATGACATATGACATATCTATCAAAGGTCTGTAATAATTCAGCAGACCTTGCAATTCCTTTTCTTGTTACTGTAAATTGGCAAATGTGCCCTGAAAATTATATGTGGAAAGAAGGAAAATAATTTTGAATAAGATATCCAAATGAGTGATATTCACTATTTTGTGACAAATTTAAAAGTTACAGTGGTGGAAAATACCTTTGTAGAGTCACTTTTAACCCACTCCAGTATTCTTGCCTAGAGATTTCCATGGACAGAGGAGCCTGGTGGGCTAAAGTTCACAGGGTCACAAAGAATAGACATGACTGAAGTGGCTTAGCATGCACACACACACACACACACACACACACACACACACACACACACACACACACACACACACACACACACAAAGGCGCTTTTACTTACTAGATATTCTTTCATATTTAAAACCTGGAAATATCTTTATCTTCGTTTCTAATTATAATGCAGTGAATTTTGATTATAGAATTTAAAATAGAAAAAAGTAGAAAATTAACATTTTGTCTAACATATCAGTGTTAACGTTTTTCCTAAAAATATCAAAACATAGATATGTACTTTATAAAGTAAAAATGTAGAATCTTACTTTTTGGCAACTTGGTTTTCTTCTTAAGACTAGATCATAGATACCTTATTTCTATAGCAGTATATATAGCTCTACTTCCTCTGTGACAGATCTTTATCATTCCTTTATATGAATGTGCTATTATTTATTTTAAAACATGGGGAGTTTTAACAAATTTATTTGTTGGGGGTTTCAGTTTTTCCCCCTATATTTTAAGTACAACTGGGACTAATTTACCTTTATGTACAGATTTAATGTTCCCTGTTTTGTCAGACTCAAAAGTATTTTCAGTTTAAAGAATAGATAATTATTTTGCTAAGGTACTGAACATTAGAAGTTAGTTTTAAAATCAATTAAGTACTTTTATTAATTGCATTAAAGTTACTGAGGAGTTTTGATTGTTAACTGTGGTAATGGTTAATTTTTTTAGGCATCTGAGTACCCAGTGGTGCTGTCTTTAGAAAATCACTGCTCCCCTTCCCAACAAGAAGTGATGGCCGACAGTTTGCTCGCTACTTTTGGGGATGCCTTGCTGTCATATACGCTTGATAATTTTTCAGACAGACTACCTTCACCAGAGGTAATACTTTGTCTGAGAAGCTCAGGCTAAGAAAAAGACTGCTGCTATTAATATTGGCCAATGAGACTGAGCTGGAGATTAATGAAAAATGCTTAGTTTTAATTATAGTGGTGTATCTTTGCAATGTTCCTAGGAAATAGCCCATGAGCATTTAGGTGAATATATTTTGATAAAAAGGATAGTCTAGTGTAGTGTTAGTTGCTCAGTCATGTCTGACTCTTTGCAACGCTATGGACTGCAACCCGCCAGGCTCCTCTGTCCATGGGATTCTCCAGGTAAGAATACTGGAGTGGATAGCCATTCCCTTCTGCAGGGAATCTGCCTGAACCAGGGTTCAAACCCAGGTCTCCTGCATTGCAGGCAGATTCTTTACCTCTGAGCCACCAGGTAGATCCCTTTGTTTCTATTAGGTTTTTAGGAATATGGAAAAAGGGGCTACCTATATTACTACTGTGGGCAAATTGAAAATATGATGAAAGGCTTTTCAATGACCATGACAAGTGCAAATTTAGCTGTACATGTATAATTGTATCTCTTTCAAATTGTTTCTGTAGGCATTAAAATTCAAAATATTAGTTAGAAACAAGAAAATAGGAACCTTACGTGAAACCCTTGAAAGGAGAGGTTCTGATATGCATGGGCAGGTAGAGGAATATGAAGAAGAGGAGGAGGTGGAACAAGAGGAGGATGGAAGTGATGCCAAAGAACCAGAACCAGTGGGTGATTTTCGAGATGATTTGGAAAAGGAAGAACAGTCGAAACGGGTGGTCAGAATCCCACTCTTCAGGAAAAAGAAGGTGAGGCAACGTTTTGTGAAAATCTTACAAGTGATTGAAAAGTTGTTTTATTTTTTTGTTAGTTGAGAATTTTTAAAACTTTTTGGAGGAAAACATCTTTTTCCTACTTGTAATCACTTTAGTTTATCATTTAAAATTTATTTGGAAAAAATTAGCAGTGGAAAAGAAATTTTAGAAGTTGTTATCTCTTTCCCCATGTTAGCTGTTCGTAAATTCTTTTTCTCTACAGCCAACAAATGTTAGGCCTTCTTATATATTAGACGTTGTGCTGTGTGTAAAAGATAATGTCTCTGCCTTGAAGGAGAGCTTACTGTCAGAGACAAGAAAATCACTGTTTATATTATATAGTATTTAAGTATACAAGTTAGCATGACAAAGGAAGGTATACAAGGTTGCAAGCAATACAAAACTAATTCAGCTGGTTTAAATAAAATGTGAATTAATTCAGCTGGTCAATAGAAATGAAACATTCAGGAAAGGGAATCTAATTTCAGGAATGATTTGTTAAAGCGTATTAAGCAAAGTCCACAGAATTTTCTTTCTGCCAACTTTGGCCCCACTTTCCTGATATGGATGCAAGCCTTTGCAAAGCTTCAGTTTTACATGCTTCTAGATTCAAATCTAAAAGTCCTGTCTATCTTTCAGCTACCCAAGCCAACTCCTTTTGGATCACAGTAGTAGGCTGGCTGTGATCCAAGCATGCGCACATGCCTAAATTGGTTTCTGTTGCCAGGGGAATGCACTCTGCTTAGCCACACCCACTTCACATGATTGACACTTAAGCACATGGATTGAGCATGGGCAGGCAATGTTTTCCTGGGGAGGGGGCAAAAAAACACTTTGGAAGAGGCTAACAGAACTGCAGAGAATATAGATTTTGGGCTGGAAAAGTGTACAATAGTGTACTATACAGCAGAAGTTATTCCAAAATGTTAGATCACATTGGAAATAGTCTAAAATTCCTGAACTTGTAAAATTCAGTAGACTAAACTAAGACCTTTGGGAAAAGGAAATAGAAATAATTGTCATCTTCAGTACTTACTGCATGAATTGGGATTTTAGGTTTAGATTGCCTGGTAAGTAACATCAAATGCTATTATCATAGAACGTATTTACATTGACCCAATTCAAATAGTTTTTGAGGGTATAATCTTATGAAAAAACTAAAATCATTGATTTGAAAGCGTATTTTCCTTATTGGAAAAATAATTTTTCAAATGATTAGTGCAAAATTGTGAAATTATTGTTTTTTTTTTTGTTTGCACCATAAAGATAAAAATATCTATGGCCCTATCTGATCTTGTTATTTATACTAAAGTTGAGAAGTTCAAAAGTTTTCATCATTCAAATCTATATCAACAATTTAATGAAAGCAACTCTATTGGGGAATCCCAAGCCCGAAAACTTACAAAGTTGGCAGGTAAATTCTTATAATTCAAATAGATGAAGTGTTTAAACAAGTTATATTCACTTTTAAGATGTAAAAATTGGTCAATAATGTTCATAAAACTATGTTCGAATACAATTTCAATGTATTTAACAGATTTTAAAAAGGGTTATGTGCCTCAGGTCACTTTACATTTTATTTCACAGAACTGAACCATTAATTTACTTCTCTAAGTCATGAAAGTTTGCTTGAGAATGTCCAGTATGGACACTTTGTTGGGAGGGGCTGTGGTGAGCAGTTTATATGAGAGAGTAGTGAATGACAAGGTTGCAGAGGTAGGCAAAGCTAAATTGGAAGAAACTTGAACTTTGTACGTGAGCAGAAGATTGAAATCTCAGGAGTTACATGATCCCTTGTATGTTTCTGAAAGATGCCTCTGTTAGCAGCATAAGAGTGATGCTGGCTGTAGGGAGGAGATGATAAAGGATTGTTGTTGTTCAGTCACCCATTTGTGTCGGACTCTTTTGAGACCCCATGAACTGCAGCATGCCAGGCTTCCCTACCCCTCACCATCTCCCGAAGTTTGCCCAAATTTACGTCCACTGCATTGGTGATACCATCCAGCCATCTCATCCTCTGATCCCCTCTTCTTCTGCCTCAGTCTTTCTCAGCAGCAGGCGCTTTTCCAATGAGTCAGCTGTTCACGTCAGATGACCAAAATACTGGAGCTTCAGCTTCAGCATCAGTCCTTCCAGCGAGTATTCAGGGTTGATTTCCCTTAAGATTGATTGGCTTATGGCAGCGAAATTGAAGCCAGGGTCAACTTTGTGGACATCTATGAATGAATGAATGCCGAGTCACTCAGTTGTGTCTGATTCTTTGCGACTGTAGCCTCCCAGGTTCCTCTTTCCGTGGAATCTTACAGCCAAGAATACTGGAGTGGGATCCTACTCCATGGGATCTTCCCAACCCAGGGATCAAACCTGTGTCTCTTGTGTCTCCTGTGTTGGTAGGATTCTTTACCACTAGCAGAAGTGGGCATCTATGAGGTAGAGATCATAGAGTAGAAGCTGCATCTCTAAAGTGAAGAAGAAGGTAAAAATGGTACTCAGACCAGGCTGCCTGATAGCTGTGTGCCTACAGAGGAGCCATTTGTCTCTGAATCTTGTTTTCACTGTCTCCAGACTCTAAATCTGAGGTGCGTTACTCTATGTGGTACAGCCCGAGATACGACTGTCAGGCCTGGGAAAAAGAATGGGAAGTGGACTCTGCCTTGTTCTCAGACTTACATGGTGGGGAACATCATCAACTTGGAGCTTCCTTGGTGGCTCAGTGGTAGAGAATACAGCTGCCAAAGCAGGAGACTCAGGTTTGATCCCTGGGTCAGGAAAATCCCCTGGAGAAGAAAATGGCAACCCACTCCAGTTCTTTCCTGGAAAATCCCATGGACAGAGGAGCCTGGTGGCTACAGTCCATGGGGTCACAAAAGAGTCAGACACGACTTAGTGACTAAACAGCATTTATCAACTTAAAAACGAATGGTCTGTTGGTAGGGGAAATCTTTTCTCTCTTACCCCTCTTGAATTCTTGTGACTGGACTAGTAATAAAATTGATGCCAGACATATTGACAGGAGAAAAATAAAACAAAATTTAATTCATAGAAATGAGACCCTAAGAAGTGACCAAAGTAGGCAGCTTTTATGCTTTCCAGACAAAGAAACAAATGTATGAGAAACTGACAGGAAATTAGTGAAGAATCTAAACAGTTTGAGCTTGGGGTAGTAATTAAATAAGACACCAGGTTTATTTTTATAGGCTTCTCAGCTCTGAATTCCCTATCATTGGTGGAAAGGATGTCCTACCTTCGGATACAGGGAGTGTACCTTTCACATGAGAGATTTATTTACTGTTTTGAAAGAAAAAGAAAAGAGGGAGAGTGTCCCTCTTGCACTGGCCATTGCTTAACTTTAATCCAAAATAATCAATATGCCACTGAGGCACATTTTGAGGCAGCCTATGCTGGGCCTCCACAGTCAATGAGAATAAGGTGACTTGCCATATCCTTTTTAAAAACTGCAATCTACTATCTTATGTAGAAGCAGAGAAATCAGCACCCGCAAACCTGCAAAAAAAACTTGAGAAAAGCTCCTGGCTATTTGGAAATGAAGATTCTAGTATATATGGTGGTTAACCTCATTGGGCTGGCCACCGGTGCTTTAGGGTTTTGAGGCATGCTTTAACTCATGTCCTCAAAATGCCTATTAGAAACATGCTGGATACTTTAGGACTTTTTGGTTTTTGTTGTAAACTGAGGTTTGTGACCAAAAATCTATTCAGTAGCTCTACATGGCAGTTAAAAGAAGAGAATAGTATGAAATGGAATATAATAAAATGGAATGGAATAGAACTAAACAATAGAGTACAGAAGAGTATATTGTATGCAGGAAACATAAGAATTATTTTATAAAACAGTTGTGTGTGTATGTGTGTGGTGTTGGATTGTGATATAAAGTATATTTTTACCGTGAAATATTGTGAATGGAGTTTGAATTTGACCTACTTTACTACAGTCCATCATTTCAAACTATTGGATTGTTTTGTTGTTGTTCATGTGGTTGGGACTTCTGGGCACAGCAAAAATGGTTATAATTCTCTCATTCTCATCATATTAAACACTTGCTCAGCATTTGAAAAGGGACTGAGTTGAGTCATAAAAGATAGCATCACCATTTCTTTGGAAAGAGTATAGAGCAGTTTTCTTGAACTAAAAGTCAGTTCAGTTTAGTTCAGTCACTCAGTCGTGTCCGACTCTTTGTGACTACCCTGGACTGCAGCACACCAGGCCTCCCTGTCCATCACCAACTCCCAGAGCTTGCTCAAACTCATATTCATCAAGTTGGTGATGCCATCCAACCATCTCATCCTCTGTTGTCCCCTTCTCCTCCTGCCTTCAGTCTTTCCCTGCATTAGGGTCTTTTCCAGTGAGTCAGTTCTTCTTATCAGGTGGCCAAAGGATGGGAGTTTCAGCTTCAGCATCAGTCCTTCCAATGAATATTCAGAGTTGATTTACTTAAGGATTGACTGGTTGGATCTCCTTGCAGTCCAAGGGACTCTCGAGAGTCTTCTCCAACACCATGGTTCAAAAGCATCAATTCTTGGTGCTCAGCTTTCTTTATAGTCCAACTCTCACATCCATACATGACTACTGGAAAAACTATAGCTTTGTCTAGACGGACCTTTGTTGGCAAAGTAATGTCTCTGTTTTTTAATATGCTGTCTAGGTTGGTCATAGCTTTTCTTCCAAGGAGCAAACGTCTTTTTATTTCATGGTTGCAGTCACCATCTGCAGTGATTTTGGAGCCCAAGAAAATAATGCCTTTCACTGTTTCACCATCTATTTGCCATGAAGTGATGACACAATGCCATGATCTTCGTTTTCTCAGTGTTGAGTTTTAAGCTAACTTTTTCTCTCTCCTCTTTCACTTTTATCAAGAGGCTCTTTAGTTCTTCTTCACTTTCTGCCATAAAGGTGGTGTCATCTGCATATCTGAGGTTACTGATATTTTTCTCAGCAATCTTGATTCCAGCTTGTGCTTCATCCAGTCCAGCATTTCTCCTGATGTACTCTGCATATAAGTTAAATAAGCAGGGTGACAATATACAGCCTTGACCTACTCCTTTCCCAGTTTGTAATCAGTCTGTTGTTCCATGTCTGGTTCTAACAGTTGCTTCTTGACCTGCATACAGATTTCACAGGAGACAGGTAAGGTGGTCTGGTATTCCCATCTCTTTCAGAATTTTCCACAGTTTGTTGTGATCCAGACAGTCAGAGGCTCTGGCGTAGTTAATAAAGCACAATTAGATGTTTTTCTGGTATTCTCTTGCTTTTACGATGATCCAGCGGATGTTGGCAATTTGATCTCTGATTCCTCTGCCTTTTCTAAATCCAATTTGAACATCTGGAGTTTCACGGTTCACATACTGTTGAAGCCTGGCTTGGAGAGTTTTGAGCATTATTTTGCTAGTGTGTGAGATGAGTGCAACTGTATGGTAGTTTGAGCAATCTTTGGCATTGCCTTTCCTTGAGATTGGAATGAAAACTGACCTTTTCCAGTCCTGTGGCCACTGCTGAGTTTTCCAGATTTGCTGGCATATTGAGTGCAGCACTTTCACAGCATCCTCTTTCAGGATTTGAAATAGCTCAACTGGAATTCCATCACTTCTAACTAGCTTTGTTTGATAATTCCTAAGGCCCACTAGAGTTCGTGTTCCAGGATGCCTGACTCTAGTATATAATTAATGATTGGTCAAAGATGTACTGCAAGGAGGTCCATCATTCTTAAAATATAATAAACATCATTAATTTTATTATAAGGAAAAATAAAAAACAAGTTTTCATATATGTGAATGCTTTTCATTCATCTAAAAATAATATCATATGTGAATATTATTGAAATGGAATGATTTTCATGTTTTCTTAGTAAGTCGAAAATGGAAGTTTTTAAAACAGAGTAAACAATAAGATTCAATTGAAGCATAGGTATATACCTATGTCAGAAGAATGGAAATATATATACCAAGAGGTTATCAGGGTTATTAATAGAGCGATGAGATTATATGTTGTTTTCTTATATTTTCTATTTGATTTTCTCATTTATCTAAAATAGACATAAATTGCATTTGTGAAAACATAGCATGTTTAATTTCTAAGTCTCAGAAGTAACAAAATCAGGTTAAGGATATTTAGTGATCATTCACGTTTATCACTTTGTAGATGAAAAAAGTTAAGACCCAGAAGAGTCCATGTTTTATCGAAAGGTAGACATCTAATGTAGGACTATATAAGAAATCATAACAGTTAAACACACAAAACACATTTATACATGAGAAGCTTCAAATGAACTTTTCCTCAAGGAGAGTATAGCCTTTAGAAATGAATTAATTAAATCAACTATAATTATTACTATTAACTTCAGTAACTAATGTTTTATCTGACCATGCATCTTAGGAAAAGAATAGCATTTAGGATGAGAGTGGCAATGATTCTGCTCAGACTTGACTAGCAAATAGAGTGGGTGTAGGCAATAACCATTTCTTCCACGACTCTCACTGTATTAGCCTAAATAGATGTGGGAAGAGGATCTACACAGTGAAAGAATAAAAACGTTGGAGAAATATGAAATCTGTGTTCAAAAATTTGAGGGGTATCCAATGGTGGTTTTTGTTTAGTCACTAAGTTGTGTCTGGCTCTTTGTGACCCCATGGGACCCCATGACCTCCTCTGTCCATGGGATTTCCCGGGCAAGAACACTAGAGTGGGTTGCCATTTCCTCTTCCAGGAGGTCTTCCCAATCTAAGGATTGAACCAGCATCTCTTACATTGGCAGGCAGACTCTGTACCCTGAGTCACCTGGGTCAAACACATACCTACACACAGTCTGTTTCAGTTTCTTTACAATTCCTATACATATTCTTTAAGTGTCTACATATATTTTTTACACATTTCTATTTATTCTATTTAAATCACTTAAGATTTAAAGCTAATTTACACCATTTACCATTATGGATGGTATTTTATTTTGGAATTTTATATGCTCTATGTCAAAGTGAAATTAACTTGAATGTGAGAAAAAGAAACATGTTATTCAGTTGTTTCTTTCTTCAAGTGAATGATTACATAAAATTGTAAAATAAATTATTATTAACTTTTCCATAACAGTTGAATTACACCATGAAACAAAAGTATGAATTTATTTTGATTTCCATGAATTGCAAATACTTTTGCCAAGACAGTAGACATCAAAATTGTAGAATTAAATAAATATATATACATAGTAGTTTATTTGAAATATTTTGCAATATTTTAATAAATTTGTTTTTCAGCCAGGGAATTTATTCTTCACACCAGGAAGTTCATTACCAGAGTATATCCCAAAGCAATAAGAGCTGACTCTTCTAATTTTAATCCTCAAGAATTTTGGAATGTAGGTTGTCAAATGGGTATGTTATATAGAATATTGAGGTTTGGGGTTTTTTTGTATTTTTTTTTTTTTTTTTGCAAAAATAAGGCAAAATAAGTTCATTTTGTGAACTAATAAAATATTCATGAAAAGAGCCTCCTTTGAAAAATTTTTGACCCTGAATGTTTTGGAGTCAAGCAGTGATGAATCACTGACTTCCAGAGTTGAGTTTATTCTTAAATGGGTTGCATAGGATAAATCTAGGTAAGGGTATAGACATGGAGGTTAAATTCATGAAGAGTTTGCACGGGAAGTGTCGGAAGGGGAAAAGGAAACTGAAAATGAACGTAAGAGGACAGTGAAGATCCAGTGCTTTGCATGAAAGATTTGATAAGGGCCTCTTCAAATCAAGTGACCTGTGCTCTTTGTACTTTAATCACTTCTGAATTCATAGTACTGAAAAATGAGTAATGAGCTCTGTTACTTTATCCTTGTCAGACCCTCCTTATTCCAAACTGATCAACTGGTATGCCTCTGGGACTAAGCAGTTAGAAAGTGCCAAGTGTTAACTCTTCTGTTACTGAACTGTGGCAAGGCCCATAGGTTTGTAGAGAGGGAACAGTTGGGACCAGGATGGTGGGGTGGGCAGTGGGGGGCAGATGGCGGTACTGAATACCACCGGTATCTGTTTATCAGGCTATATGAAGTTGTCTGTATATTTTAACAACAATTATCGCTCTGCCTGTTCCTCGCTTTCTCCTCAAGTGATAACAGTACCCCTTTAGACTTGAAAGTTTATGATACATTGGTGTCAACTCTTCCAGCATTTAATGTAGTGATTTTCTTTATTTTCATATTTCCTGAATGTTATCTGACATGTACATTGCTGTTCTATAATCTGTGCTATGTGCCAGTTTGGTTTTTTAACTCAAAAGCTGTAGAATAATTTACAGATTAAGTTTTGAAATTCACCTTCATCTGTTAATGGAGACATGGCAACAGCAAATGTTTAAACATCATGAGTCATTTGGTGAACACTTGCTGTTAAAATGTTCAAAGATATATAATCCATGATTAGGTTTCACTCAACTGTTTAACTATGTTTCTTTAGATATTCTCTCATTTACTGACAAAAGTTAAAGTACTCTTTTCCCTTACAGTGGCCTTAAATTTCCAGACCCCTGGTCTCCCTATGGATCTTCAAAATGGGAAATTTTTGGATAATGGTTGTTCTGGATATATTTTAAAACCACGCTTTCTAAGAGATAAAAAAACAAAGTTTAATCCACATAAAGTACCAATAGACGGTAATCCACTCACACTTACAATAAGGGTAAGATTACTTTTACCTTTTTTTCAGTTATGATATAAGCTAGATAGTACCCATTAATATTTTTAGTTCCATTGATTTTCCTTAATATCTTTTAAATTTCTGTTAATCTTTTCAAGTACTGTAGGTGGATGGTATTGCAGCATCTTGCCATATCTTTTTGTTGCCTTTTTGCATGAATGAAAAAATTCAAAAAGTTGCATTGTTCTAATTAGAAGAACTTGTCTAGTTGTTCTAGGGACTAGCTGGGATGAAACAGGAACTTTTTCAGACCCCTTCCTAATCCACACAAATCTCATTGGTGTGCTTCTGTGTGTTTCCTGTTTCCTTTTTCAATATGCCTCCAAGCAATTCTTTCTCACTTTCATTTGTGGGTTCCTCTTTTGTTGTTATTTAGTCACTAAATCATGTCTGTTTTGCAACCTCATGGACTGTAGCCCACCAGGCTTATGTGTCCATCAGATTTCCCAGACAAGAATACTCAGGCGGGTTTCCATTACCTTCTCCAGGGCATCTTCCCAACCCAGGGATTGCACCCACATCTCCTGGTTTGACAGGTGTTTTCTTTTTTTTTGACAGGTGTTTTCTTTACTACTTGGAGAGGGAAAGGGCAACCCACTCCAGTACCCTTGCCTGGAAAATCCCATGAATGGAGGAGCCTGGTAGGCTACAGTCCATGGGGTCTCGAAGAGTCGGACACGACTGAGTGACTTCACTTTCACTTTCTTTCTTTACTACTGAGCCACCTGGGAAGCCCCTGCATGCTTAGTCGCTCAGTCGTGTCTAACTCTTTTCGACCCCATGTACTGGAGCCTGCCAGGCTCCTCTGTCTATGGGATTCTCCAGGCAAGAGTACTAGAGTGGGTAGCCACTCTTCTCCAGGGTAGCCCCTACGTGCCCCTAAAATATTCATGTTGCCTAAGGCTTTTTCTCAATCCTCATTTCAAACTAAACATTCTCTTTGTGTTCTTTTATACACTTTCATGGTTTCAAACACAAACATGCTCACATTGCTAATCTGACTTCATTTTTTGACTCTAAAGGCTTATTTTTAATAGCCCACCTAGCATCCTTACCAGTGTTCTGTCAGGCTTAAAATATTAAAGCTAAACATCCCTTCCTAGTTAAATTGCTTCTATTTTATTTAAATCTCAGTGAATTGAGTCAAATTCATTTATTCAGTTGACTCAGGCCATAAAATTGGGAGCTATTCTTCTCTTCCACATCTCCTTCACATCGCATGTCTTATCAATCTCTAACTTCTGTAGATCTTACTTTAACTGTTTCTTTTTCATTCCCTTGATCTGATGTCATTTGCTACTGTCCTTTTCTTTTAAAGAATTTGTTACCTGTCATCACCTCTGTTCCTTTGGCTTCCCAAGAGGTTTTTAGGTAGCCTGTCTCAGTCATCCTGATCATCTTCTACAAGTCAACAAGAGAGATTTTGCTGAGGCTAATCTGATCATGTCTACTTAATATTTATTTGTGTCTCCGGATTGTTTTCTTAGTCTGGCTTTGTCCCACTCCTCTAGCCTCATCTCCCACCACTTCCAGCCTTTTAACCCATTCTAAAACCATATGGAAGCCTTTTTTTTTTGTCCACAATGGCACCTCTAGGCACTGCATATGCTATTTCCTTTGACTGGACTACTACTTCCATTCTTCATCTGCCTGTTGCATTCTGACTCATTATTTTCAAGACTTTCAGAGTCACTTCTTTTTGGAAACCTTTTCCTGTGCTGAGTTGCATTTCTTTTGAAGTTTTCTTCTGTTGTTCCATGACACCCTATGTTGTTGTTTAGTCACTCAGTTGTGTCCAACTCTTTGGCAATTCAGTGGACTGTAGCCGACCAGGCTCCTCTCTCCATGGAATTTCCCAGGTAATAATATTGGAGTGGGTTGCCATTTCCTTTTGTGGGAGGTCTTCCTGGCCAAGGAATCGAACCCACATTTCCTGCATTGGTAGGCAGATTCTTACCACTGAGCCACCAGGGAAGCCCATAAAATGCTATACATGCATGCATTATGGCACTTACCACACCGTAAGTTATAATTATTTACTTGTTATACTTGTCTTTCTCCCCCAACTTGTCTGAGGGTCCTTGAAAAATAAGGACTATGTTTTGTTCAATCCTTCTTCACAGTAACTGACACAAAGTATTTGCTTAGTACATGTAGGTTAATTTGAAAAAGCGAAGCTGGAAAATAGCTGGTATGCACAGATGTTTATAAATGCCACCTATTTATACTCCAAAAGGGGCTTAAGTGACATGATGTGAAAGAGGTAGGGTTAATGATTTTCCTAGGAAGCTGTTCTCATAGCCACATGGGTCTTCCCCTCTTCTTTTGATTGTTCTAGGGAGCTTTGTGATTACTTGCACAAATTGTGGAGAGCATGATTTGAGAATCAGAAGACCCAGTTATGCCATTATTTTCCTTAGGTCCTTGATAAAGTCATTCAGCATTTCCGGTTTACTCTTTGTCATCTGTAAACAGAGAACTTTGGATTACATTGGTTATTTTAAAGCTTATAAAAACTATGGAATCATTTCCTAAGTTTAAAATCTCCTGAGTAAGACCACCAAATGAAAGCAAGAGCTATCTGATTGACCACTAAGGGTCGTCTGCTTGACATCCATCCTCTGCAGTGGCCCCTGAAAGGGCTTTGTGAATTGGAGTGTACAAATAATTTGAAAAATAAATCTCTAAATTTTATTTCAGTGCTCATATTCAATTATCATTATTACTTAGCATTTTTTTTTTTTTGTCATGAGTTACACCTTAATGAGTTATACCATAATGAAAAGGATTTATTGTCCGGAGGACTGATAGTCTTGCATGGGTGTTAAGTCACTGTCATGTGTGACTCTTTGGGACCCCGTGGACTGTAACCCATTAGGCTCCTCTGTCCATGGAATTCTCCAAGCAAGAATACTATAGTGGGTTGCTGGGCCAGTTCCATGCTGATCATTAAATATTTGTGCAGTCACTCTGGTTTCTAGTTGGTGCTATAATGTGTGGATGTAGGAAAGAAAACATTACACATTGGCACTTTTTTCTTTCCTCTTCCCTCCTTTTTTCTTTTTCATAAACTTTTACTGGATATGGCCTAATTATTTTTCTTTCTTTCATTTTTCCCTTTATTCAAACAGTTATTTATTTGTTCCTCTTTATTATAATCTTCAGAAATTGAAATCATGTCTCAATTTCTACATTAGTGATAACTCAGTTGGTAAAGAATCCGCTGGCAATGCAGGTGACCCTGCTTCGATTTCTGGGTTGGGAAGATCGGCTGGAGAAGGGATAGGCTATCCACTCCAGTATTCTTGGGCTTCCCTTGTGACTCAGCTGGTAAAGAATCCACCAGCAATGTGAGAGACCTGGATTCGATCCCTGGGTTGGGAAGATCCCCTGGAGAAGGGAAAGGCTACCCACTCCAGTATTCTGGCCTAAAGAATTCCATGGACCGTATAGTCCATGGGGTCCCAAAGAGCTGGACAGGACTGAGCGACTTTCACTTTCACACTTTATAAATTAGTACACTTCAAATGCTGTTCTTTTTTATTTAGACTTTGTTCCTTTGGTTCAGTTCAGTTGCTCAGTTGTGTCCAGCTATTTGCGACCCCATGGACTGTAGCACGCCAGGCCTCCCTGTCCATCACCAACTCCTGGAGTCTACCCAAACCCATGTCCAATCAGTCAGTTCTTCACAACAGGTGGCCAAAGTATTGGAGTTTCAGCTTTAGCATCAGTCCTTCCAATGAATATTCAGGACTGATTTCCTTTAGGATGAACTGGTTGGATCTCCTTGCTGTCCAAGGGACTCTCAAGAGTCTTCTCCAACACCACAGTTCAAAAGCGTCAATTCTTTGGTGCTCAGCTTTCTTTATAGTCCAACTCTCACATCCATACATGACTTCTGGAAAACCCATAGCTTTGTCTAGATGCACCTTTGTTGGCAAAGTAATGTCTCTGCTTTTTAATATGCTGTCTAGGTTGGTCATAGCTTTTCTTCCCAGGAGCAAACGTCTTTTAATTTCATGGCTACAGTCACCATCTGCAGTGATTTGGGAACCCACGAAAATAAAGTCTCTCACTGTTTCACCATCTATTTGCGATGAAATGATGGGACCAGATGCCATGATCTTTGTTTTCTGAATGTTGAGTTTTAAGCCAACTTTTTCACTCTCCTCTTTCACTTTCATCAAGAGGCTCTTTAGTTCTTCTTCACTTTCTGCCATAAGGGTGGTGTCGTCTGCATATCTGAGGTTACTGATATTTTTCTCAGTAATCTTGATTCCAGCTTGTGCTTCATCCAGTCCAGCATTTCTCATGATGTACTCTGCATGTAAGTTAAATAAGCAGGGTGACAATATATAGCCTTGATGTACTCCTTGCCCTGTTTGGAACCAGTCTGTTGTTTCATGTCCAGTTCTAACTGTTGCTTCCTGATCTGCATGCAGGTTTCTCAAGAGGCAGGTCAGATGGTCTGGTATTCCCATCTCTTTCAGAATTTTCCACAGTTTATTGTGATCCATGCAGTCAAAGGCTTTGGCATAGTCAATAAAGGAGAAGTAGATGTTTTTCTGGAACTCTCTTGCTTTTTCGATGATTCAGCGGATGTTGGCAATTTGATCTCCAGTTCTTCTGCCTTTTCTAAAACCAGCTTGAACATCCAGAAGTTAATGGTTCATGTACTGTTGAAGCCTGGCTTGGAGAATTTTGCACATTACTTCACTGGCATGTGAGATGAGTGCAGTTTTGCGGTAGTTTGAGCATTCTTTGGCGTTGCCTTTCTTTGGGATTGGAATGAAAACTGACCTTTTCCAGTCCTGTGGCCTCTGCTGAGTTTTCCAGATTTTCTGGCATATTGAGTGCAGCACTTTAACAACATTATTTCTTTTTCCCTTAAATTAAAACAAATCTGTACTTAAAACAGTTACCTTGAATAATAGAAGGTGAAGTAAAATTATTATTAATTACTTTGTTAAACATTTTCTGCTATTCAATCCCTAAGATATGCATATATGAAATAATTGATATATCAAACTCAGGTGACTTATGATAATATAGGCAACAATGGGTAAGTTAAAAATTCATGATAATTTATCCAAACATATAAATTATATTGTCAGAAAATGCTATCATAGGAAATTATGTGGTGCTTTTTTGTACATTTCAGAAGTAATATTTATAGTTTCCATTTTTTCTGTTGTTTTTAGACTATATAGATTTGAAAATAGTTCAAGTTATCAGAGTGCTCAGTCTGTATTATAGCAGAAGGGGGGTCATAATATTTTTAAACATTGCTTTATAACAATCATAACAAATGCTATTAGAATAAAAATATATGTTCGACCATAAATATTGGAAAATGTGGATTCTACTATAATCACATCTGGGTCAAACAGAATAATTTGGTAATCTTCTTTTGATAGTTAAGTTTAAATTTAACTCATAAAGGACTAAAATTTAAGATTTGCACTGTTTTCTATGTTCAGTTTTTTGGTGGGACTTGACTTATTTCATCATAATTTTTGGAGAACATTTTATTTTGAAAGTAAGCTGTGATACAGTTTGTTCTGCTGAATTCTTAAATTTACTTATTTTTGTGCAGCTTATCAGTGGTATCCAGTTGCCTCCCAGTTATCAAAACAAAGCTGATACCCTAGTGATTGTAGAAATATTTGGGGTTCCAAATGATCAAATGAAGCAGCAGAGTCGTGTAATTAAAAAAAATGGTGAGCTCCTAATATATTTTATTGATCAGTCTATTAGATTTCATGTTGGAAAGCTTAAAAATTATGTATTGAAAAAAAAAATAAAAAAAATTATGTATTGATAGAGTTTTGATACATATTTATTTTTCATAAGGCAAACCTTTTGCATTGCGTTCAAGATGACCAAAGTATTATATGCAGCAAAAACAATTTGATAATGACTTAATGTTGGTTAGGTATAGTTTCAATTACAGATACAAAAATGTATCTGACCTGAAGAAGTAGTGTTTTTTCCATTTTTACTTCCTTTTTATGTTTCCTTGTTTAATTGATTAAGAGAGGTATTTTGATGGCCTCAAATCTATCTAGCTGTTAGCTTCTGCATAAAATAAAGAGCTTAAGATTTCTCTGATATAGTGTGTTGCATAGTTTTACTTGACAGTTTGAATTATTTTAGATCAAATGTCTGTGGCTTCTGACTCAGTATGCCATGGAAACCTACTCATAACAGTATTTGGACTCATAATTCAGTCATTTTTGCCAGAAGGGAAATGTAGGAATCAAAGAAGTGACTTTGGTGAGATTTTGAGTGTGCCAACACCTCATGACAATTTGCATAATACAGTACTAACACTGCTATTTATTCTCTGAAGTTGAAATCATTAAGAACATTACAAAAGTATAGATTCTTGGGGTTGACTGTTAATCAGATAGTCAGAATAACTCAGGAAGAGAACTTGCAGCTGATCCTTTGAGAGTAGAATCTTCTTTGAGTGAATATTTTCAAAATATAGTGGACTTCATTTCAGAGTTTAGAAATATGCTCCAGGTTGAATGGCATGGACAGAGAAGCAGGTGCAGTTTGAGCTATCTTTTCTTCTTTGGTGATAATTCCCTCAAAATCCAATGTTTGCCTCTTCCCACCCCCAAATATTCTTCTACCTCAACCCCTAGGAACAAAGGAGAGAAAAAAGATTTGGAAAGTTTTATTACCTCATCCTGTGTTATCATCGGGAAGGGATATTAGTAGTAACTCACTGCCTTATTTGGCTCCCCTTAGAGTTGAAATGGCAGTGTCAAGAAATGGTAAGTGCTAATATCAGGAGGCTTCTAGTAATCTATCCCTTGTTTTCTCCATCCCCCTTACTTGAGTCTTCATGACTAAATGCACAGAACATTAGTTTATTCCATGCACCCCTTATGTAATACTATGTAATACTATGGTTTTAGCTCCCATTAGAAATTTGATTGCATCCCTGGTTTTATGGGAATATACCTACAAAAATTCAGTTTGGTTCACCAGACACTACTGAGCCTATCATGGTAAAAGCCTGATTCTAAGCATCAGAAAACTTAAAGCCTCTATTAACTGCATTCTTATGTATGCCCCAGCTAATTCTATTATAGATCGTTTATAGTTCAGTATGGAATATCAGATGCAAGTAAAATTGTTATGAAAGACTCATTAGTGCTTTAAAGAAAGTACAAAGAATTGTATGGAAGGGGAAAATTTGAAGATGGTTCTTGGCAAATGAGTAGAATTTTTTTTATAGAGATTGAGGATAAGGGAATTTTCTTTCTTTCTTTCTCTTTTCTCCATTTTTGGCCACACTTTGAGACTTGTGGGATCTTAGTTCTCTGACCAGGGATTGAACCCAGGTGATGGCAGAGAAAGTGCTGAATCCTAACCACTAGGATTCCTAGTGGTTCCCTAGTTCCTCTAGGGAATTCCCTAGGATAAGGGAATTTAAGGCAAAAGTAATAATATGTGTGCTAAAACATGGAGAAAACAAAATTCAAACATGTTAGCAGAAAGTACAAAAGTTCAAGTACAGTATACTTAAGAAAGATTAGTTGTGAAATAAAGTGAGAGATTTACTTTGGGGATGGCTATGGAAAATCATGAAAACTGTGACACAGTATTAGAAACTTTCTTTTCTGTATAAAATGAATAAAATTAAAACTTTTAAGCAGGGATATAAAGCACTAAGAACTGAGTGTCAACAGAGATCATTTCTACAGAGTGGAGAGGAAGAAGTGTGAGAGAGAGAGATGAGAAATACAGGAGAGAGTCAGGATGTGGTTTCACAGTGATACGATGCAGAAGTCAAGTCTTAAAGAAGGGCTGCACCATCAGAAAAGGAATGGAGGATGCACGTGAGGAAGACCGGCAGGACTGAAAGTGTCGATAGCCAGACAAGAAGGGTGCTGAGATCGCTTAGCTACTAGGGTGATGGTAGTGTATTGAAAGACATGAGAGTCTGGGAGGAAAGCAATCATGTTTGCGTACAATAAGGAAGTGATTTTTAGGAAATATTTTTTTATTTGGTTGCATCAGGCGTTAGTTGCAGCATGGAGTATCCTCATTGCGTCATGTGGGATCTTTCCTTGTGCTGGACTCTGTAGTCATGGCGCAGGCTCTGGGATGTACAGGCTTCAGGAGCTGTAGCACTTGGTCTTTCTAGTTGTGGTGGGTAGGCTTTGCTGCTGCAAAGCATGTGGGATCTTAGTTCCCTGAACAGGTATTGAACCTGGGTCTCCTGTATTACAAGGTGGATTCTCAACCACTGGACCACCGGGGAAGTCCCATGATTTTTAACTATATTTGTAAGTATCAAATTAGGTTTTTTTTCTTTTTCGCTTTGACAACTAAAAGGACTTTCACATATATCTATGTATGATTTTGTGTGTGTACGAAAGAGAGAGTATGGTCAAGCAGGGTTAGAAGACAGAGAATAAGTTAGTATAAGAATTTTGTGCAGACATTTTGCAGTGCCTATAGAGATTTCACTCTTAAACCTGTTTCCTGTACTTCACTGAATTATTTCTCTATTAGGACAAGGTAAGATGGTCATTATTTCAATGTGAGTCAATTCATTTAATATTTTCACTATCATTGACCTCATTCTGAATTCCTACCTAGTAAATGTGCACTTGTGACCACAGATAAACTATAGAAAGCATAGATATGGTATAATTAGTCACGGATGCTTCAATATGTGCTGAAACATGATACAAAGGACAAATCTATTGAGGTAGTAGGTGTAGCATTGCCTTTGTATATGAAAAACAATGCATTATTTTTCCCTGAACTTTTTTTTAAATTAAAATAAGAGCATTTATTTGATCTGGATGAGAATTTCTTGGTTCCATTCAATTGTGCTTAATTTTTATCTGATTTGGGTCACATTGTGATGTAATTTGGATTTCTTGTTTGGCAGGATACTCATTTGGGATGATCTGTTTCGCTAGGGACATAGATTACTCATCAATTTTGGATTTGAAAATAAGCATTTAATCAAAAGAAGGATCAAGCGCTGACTTTAGAGCAAACATTAGTGAGCTCTCAGTCCAACCACTGCCTGTAGAGCTCTTCCCATAATATGTCCTGATCTAGAAAAATGCTGTTATATAACTTCCTGTTGTCTCAAGTTCTTTGCTGATAAAATGCTTGAACACAACAGTCATATTGTATAACAGTCACATGTTTCTGCTGTGAAATCAGACCATTTGTTTGATTTCCTGCCCCACTACTTAATGGCTATTTCTTGAAGGCTATTTCATACACACGCAAAAATGGCTATTTTTTGAAGGTTATGAAACATCTTTGTGACTCAGTTTCCCATCTGTAAATGTGGATAGAGATAACCCTGGTGTGAGGATTAAGTGAGATCATCTCCTTAAAGTTTTTAGAATATTGTAAACACCTAATAAGTATTATTATTGCCATTATTACTTCTTTCTCACTGGATGCATTAAAGATTTAAGTCCTCTAAACCATCAGCTTTCATTATTACTATTAAAGTGTTAAAAATAAGAATTTTTAAAGAACAGATATTAAGCATTTTCCCCTAGGAACAGTGTTTGATTTTTTTTTAATTCTATCTCTTCCTTTATATTTCAGCTTTTAATCCAAGATGGAATGAAACATTCACATTTGTTATTCAGGTGCCAGAATTAGCATTGATTCGTTTTGTTGCTGAAAATCAAGGTTTCATAGCTGGAAATGAATTTCTTGGACAATATACTTTACCAGTTCTATGCATGAACAGAGGTAATATTCTGAAAAGTAAAATGACTGTGCTAATATGTATAATTTGAGTTTAACAAAGAGACTTTTTGATATACCAAATAGCTTTCTTCATGACAGTCAGATATGTAAAAGAAAAAAATATATATATAGTTATATCTATATATAGATAGATATAGTTCTTCCTATATAATTGTTATATATATATAAGATATATATATATAGTTATATCTATATATATATAGATAGATATAGTTCTTCCTAGTGGAATTATAGAAGTATGTTCTGATACAGAAGGTGGGATCGGGGACTGGGAATACTAGGAAGACTAATTAGACAAATGACTTACATGAAAATTTCTCTGCGTGGATTATAGCTCTTTTGTTTCAGTTAAGAGTAGGCATGACTACCATGAAGGAATGAAGGATGGGAACCATTCAGAAGGGAGAAGCAGTGACTCTTTTTTTCCACCTGAGAAGAGACAGGGAGCCCAAGACTCTTATCTTGACTCTTTTCAGAGCTGCCTTGCAGTCTCCTCTCTGGGGTGATTTACAGTGTGCTCCCAATTTTATCCTTATATTTACTTTTCTAGTACCATCTGAGATGTACCTAGGAAACAGCCTTTCTGAAGCAGAAGGGTGATGGCTCATTTTGGAGATGCTGCATTTTCAGGGTGGGGGAAGTATGAGCTGTGTGGTGCTTAGTATGAAGTTGGGGTAGAAATTTCAAATATTTTATTTTGGAGGAAAATGGATATACATGATGGAATATAGCTGCATAGTCCTAGTTTTTATATGTGCTTCATTATTTCTTGCTGGGAATGATTGAAGGCAAAAGGAGAAGGGGAAGCAGAGGATGAGATGGTTAGACAGCATCACCAACTCAATGGACATGAATTTCTGGCACAACAGATAGCATGAGACTTGACATGACACAGTCAATTTATATCTACCCCAAGTGTGAGATTCAGGAGAATGCAGTGCATTTTTACAGTTAACGTGGTAGCAGTGGAAAATACTCTGGGCATCCCTCTAGCCCAACTCATGGACATGAATTTGAGTAAACTCCAGGAGATAGTGGTGGACACAGGAGCCTGGCATGCTGTATAGTCCATGGGGTTGCAAAGAGTCAGACACGAGTTAGCGACTGAACAACAGACAAAGTATGTTATTTCTCAGGAGCCCTGTGGGGGCCCCTGATGATGAATGTATTTATATTGTGTTAATCAGATGTGATTCCTTTTGCAGGTTACCGTCGTGTTCCTCTGTTTTCCAAACTGGGTGAGAGTCTTGAGCCCGCTTCCCTTTTTATTTATGTTTGGTACATCAGATAGCCACTCATGGTATTTGACATAGCATTAGCTTACACATTGCAATAAAACAGTCTAGAATGAATGTCTAGATATTTTTTTTCTTTTAACGTAAAGAAAAATAATTATTTTGAAGGTCTGAGCAAATTCACTTTTAAATATGCAAACTAGAGCAGTGGAAACAAAACAGAAGCTTCAGCGGGTCCCGGCTCAGTGTGACATCCTTGTCAGCCAATTTCTCTTGCCCCTCTGCTCCTGAGGCTGCTCTTTCAACTTGCTTGTATCATGTGTAATTAGTAGCATTTACAAGTTTCTAAAATATGTCTGAGTGAATAAGATATGTTGGCAAATATTTGGAGGTATAAAAGAAATGTGAAATCTGAGAGTGTTTTAACTTCTAGACACCCACTAGTGCATATTGTAGTGGGAAGGAATTGGATTCCAGGTACTTAGGTGCCCTTTTACATCCTGGAGGGTAATTAGCTCTTACACTCTCAGACTAGTTCTCAGATGCTGTGCACTGGCTTGGTTACCCTGTAATTATAGAGACGTTTTTATGAGTGCATATGATTTTGATTTGCATTCAAACTGCCTTCCAGACTCTGTATCTCTAAAAGTGATCTACTACAGTGGCTTACATGCTCAGATCTCAGAATGAATTTGCATTGTGTCTGAATCTGCTTCTCTGTGGCTCAGCTGGTAAAGAATCTGCCTGCAATGTGGGAGACCTGGGTTTGATCCCTGGGTTGGGAAGATCCCCTGGAGAAGGGAAAGACTACCCACTCCAGTATTCTGGCCTGGAGAATTCCATGGATCATATGGAGTTGCAAAGAGTCGGATGCAACTGAGTGACTTTCACTTCCCTTATGAATCTGCACTAAATGTACACTGAAGTTCATCTCTTGGTCAGATTTGAAATTCCTGTGCTATTTCATCTACTGGGCTTCTCACCATCAGCAGGGTTTTGCTTTACTAAATGTCATATGTAGAAGAATATGGTTCAGTATTAACTGTTTTTCAAAAAACCAAGCATACTAATACTGATTCTACCACATTGTTGCATGGCAATGAGGTAAAATCACCCAGTAAAATTTTTGACAACATAGAGGGTCATTATAAGTATTTGTTGAAATTAAATCTGACTTTATAATTAAAACACCAAAAATGACTCTTTGTTTATGACTGTTAATGCATTATCACTTGATAGCCAGAAAAATACACAAAAAAGTCATCTGCCATGTTTTCCTACTATCATGGTTTAGCCTCAGAACTAAATATTTAAAATAAACATGCCACTGGGAATTGAAATACCCAGCCCGTAAGGAGTCGGGTATCCCAGATTGCTCAGTGTATAATCATCCAGATCCTCCTTCATGGAGGAGTTAAGACCAAGAGACAGTCTTCCCACTGGTCTTCCCCAGTGGCGCGGAACCTGCAGTGCAGGGGACTCCAGAGATGCGGGTTCGATCCTTGGGTTGGGAAGATCCCCTCGAGTAGGAAAGCACTGGGAAAAAACTCCTGGACTGAGGAGCCTGGCAGGCTATAGCCTATGGACTCACAGAAGAATTGGGCACAGCTGAGCATATGGGCACAGTCTTCCCAGGGGGGAAATGAACAGCCAGTTCTCACAGGAATGCTTCTCTTTTGCCAGATTACAAAAGGACTTTATATTTATTTATTTATTTATAATGCTTTTATTTTATGAAAAAGCTAATTTCAAATCTCCCTGAAAACTAAGCCAGATACAAAGTCTTAGTGAAGGAGGCCTGGTGGTTCTGTGTGCAAAAACGTGGCTACTGTCCTCTGGCGTTCCAGCTTTAGGAAAAGCCCTTCAAAGGGCCTCACGTGTGCATGTTTTAGTGACCTGAGCACAGAAGTAGACTCTGGCATCTACTCTCAGATACCCTTCAGCTACCAGAGCATCCCGTCTCTTCAGCAGGTCATTCTTTGGTAAGGAAGTTACTTCCACAGATTCTCCATCTCCTGACTGTGGCTCAGGCCTTACATTTTCATTATCATCTCCACTGAGAGTTATGGTAGAGATGTGCATGGTGCAACTAATTTGACAAACCCAGATCCATACGTATGGCTGAAGAACATGCAGCGTTACCCTTAGAGCCAGTTTTCTGAGCAGCTGCTTCTGGGCTTTCACTGTCATCCATCAGACCCGGGGGAATTCTTGGCAGTAGCCTCCCCTTGGTGGTTGGAACTGCTTCACTAGAATGATGCGTTCCTAACAAAGGGTTCTTTGAGGCTCTGGGGTAACTGCCACCCCCATCACCCGACTATCCTCTGGTTGTATGCTTTGCTGTTTCACAAGTTCTTGTGTGACCAGTAGGATCCCTGTAAGTTGTTTTTTCAAGCATGATCCATTCCAGAAGGATCTTATTTAAATCATTTACTGTTCAACCTAATAGCAAGTGGCCTGTTCCGCCCATTAATGCAAGCTTTTCGCCTTCTCTAAACTCCTAAAGCCTTTTGAAGATTTGTAATTTCATGAGAGTTTAAAGGCTTTCATCAGGTGAGTATTTTAAGAGTTCCTCAATTCTTGAAGCAGAAAGAACTTATTTCTCATTTGTTACCAAAAAGATTTAAAATAAGAAAGAAAAAAGGATCTTTCCTTTTCTCACTTTACTTCAGGTACCACTCAAACTCAGCTCACTAACTTTGAAGACAAAATCTTTCTTTAACATCCCACACTACATTAGAAATGCAATTTTGAAAGGAAACATTATTTTATTTCCCTTCCAGTAATCTTGGAATGTCTTTAGGCATGTTTGTTTTCATTTTATGTGCATTATTTATCATTTACATTACCCTTTAAATTAAACTGGTACCATTATTGTTATTATTACTATTATTATTTTCTCACAAGATCTTTTAACAGATACTACCCATAGAAACTCCACTGCCAGGGATGTTCTCACATTAGAGAAGATTGGGAATGGTGTGAAAAGCCAGCTTTGACTTATTTCTAAGCCTAATTCACTTGTAGAAAAATAATAGTGTTGGTGAGGGAAAGGAAACAGAAGAAACAACTAAAATGAACTCTAGGCTGTGCTAACGGAAGATCTTTTAGCTTTTAAACTCTAGTTTAAATGTCACTTCCTCAGGGTGGCCATCCATGACCTCCCAGATTAGGTTACATTCCTTGGTTTATGTCTCTACGCAACTGAGTAAAGTAACAGCTAGGAAGAGACTTCGCGCTGTCAGGGAGGCCTTGGTGTTGCTAGGAGCTGGCCTGACACTCACAGTCAGGCTACGGTGTTCGTTTGCTGAACGTGAACAATTTCACATCAACACCCAACAGGGCCACTGTGTGACCACGATGAATAAGGAGAAAAACAAGATCAGTCTGTAAGTCTGTAACCATGATGGAGCACCTGACAGAAGCATGAATATTGTCCAAACACAAAAGTGCCAAACACTCCTGGGGAAACGTAAATGACTCTTGGATTCTTCACCTACCTCCTTGAACCTTCTCTCAAATCATTGAACACAAGCCTGAATCCAATAGTAAGTCCTTTGCCGAGACACTCCATGGCTCGTCATTTGTGTATCTCCCTCGTTGCAATGAGGAGTCAACCCACTGTGTGTATTTCTGGTGGTCTTTGCCTGGAGGCCATTAATGTAAACCCGGACTCTTCCTTTTGTTACTCTCATTACCTTGCAGTGATCAGCGACAGGAAAGTTTTGTTATATCATTAATTTTGACCTTTATTTTTTACCCCTTGCTTCTGGTTGTTTATAACTTCAAATAGAAAACATGCAGATCACAGTCTAGACTTACCTTGACTTTTATTTGGGAGATGGTGGCCACTGGAGGCCACTGATGCTGGTTGCTCTTAAGTTGCCCTATTTTTGAAAGAAGTGTGGAAGAACTGCCTAGAGCTGTAAAAAGGAGGTCTTTATTTAAATTTTGGGTAGGAAGCTCATGTTGTGGATTAGGATCGGGAAAATGGAATCACTTACTTTTAGTGAAGCCCTTCTGGGCTTGAACAATGAACATTTTATTGAGAGACTATGTGAATTGGATTCTATTTTCAAGAGTTATTGAAAGTCCTTGTTTTTTGGTAGCGTCTAAACATTTGCTGAATTACATTTCTTTCAAGGTAACAACCCTCTGGAAATATTTATACCAACAAAGCTTTCTTGTGATGCATTATGGATTCTTAGGCCATAAAGTTTGAGTCCCCTGTAGTATTTGGAGGTAAGTTATTTTTACCAGCCACTAGAAATTTCCATTTAAAACGTTAAAGTGGAATTTGAGCTTATGAGAGATTGGTCTTCTGTGTGTCTTGCATTCTTATGCATCAGCTGAGCACACGGTAGTGGTGGGAATGGTGGTGGGAGTTGGTGTTAAATTCCTTAAAGAGCTACACATTTGCAGGGACCAGTGCTCTCTGTCTACTTTCCATTCCATTTATATACAATTTAACCTTTAAAAAAATTATTTATTTATTTGACTGTGCCAGGTCTTAGTTGTGGCATGTGGGAACTAGTTTCCTGACCAGGTATTAAACCTGGGGCCCCTGCATTGAGAGGGCAGCATCTTAGCCACTAAACCAGTAGGAAACACCCTACAATTTAACTTTCACACTTGGTGTCACTAATCCTATTATTCACCCAGGATAATCCCTTTTCTAATGTGATAGTTACATCTCTGTGGTATTAGCAGTGCCTAAGATGTATCTCCAGTAGCATATTGGGCACCTACCAAACTGGGGAGTTCCTCTTTCAGTATCCTATCATTTTGCCTAAATCAAATCCCTTATGACTATGCAGTGAAAGTGAGAAATAGATTTAAGGGACTAGATCTGATAGACAGAGTGCCTGATGAACTATGGACAGAGGTTCATGACACTCTACAAGAGACAGGGATCAAGACCATCCCCCTGGAGAAGAAATGCAAAAAGGCAAAATGGTTGTCTGAGGAGGCCTTACAAATAGCTGTGAAAAGAAGCATCCCCATGGAGAAG
This sequence comes from Cervus elaphus, assembly GCF_910594005.1. Classification (NCBI taxonomy): domain Eukaryota; kingdom Metazoa; phylum Chordata; class Mammalia; order Artiodactyla; family Cervidae; genus Cervus; species Cervus elaphus. The sequence goes on along the minus strand of NC_057836.1, from coordinate 28,166,911 downwards.
AAATGCAAAAGGCAAAATGGTTGTCTGAGGAGGCCTTTCAAATAGCTGTGAAAAGAAGAGAAGCTAAAAGCAAAGGAGAAAGGGAAAGATACTCCCATTGGAATGCAGAGTTCCAAACAATAGCAAGGAGAGATAAGAAAGCCTTTCCTCAGCGATCAATGCAAAGAAATAGAGGAAAACAACAGAATGGGAAAGACTAGAGATCTCTTCAAGAAAATTAGAGATACCAAGGGAACATTTCATGCAAAGATGAGTTTGATAAAGGACAGAAATGATATGGACCTAACAGAAGCAGAAGATATTAAGAAGAGGTGGCAAGAACACAGAAGAACTGTACAAAAAAGATCTTCATGACCCAGTTAATCATGATGGTGTGATCACTCACCTAGAGCCAGACATCCTGGAATGTGAAGTCAAGTGGGCCTTAGAAAGCATCACTACGAACAAAGCTAGTGGTGGTGATGGAATTCCAGTTGAGCTGTTTCAAATCCTGAAAGATGATGCTGTGAAAGTGCTGCACTCAATATGACAGCAAATTTGGAAACTTCAGCAGTGGCCACAGGACTGGGAAAGGTCAGTTTTCATTCCTATCCCTAAGAAAGGCAATCCCAAAGAATGCTCAAACTACTGCACAATTGCACTCATCTCACACGCTAGTAAAGTAATGCTCAAAATTCTCTAAGCCAGGCTTCAGTAATACGTGAACTGTGAACTTCAGATATTCAAGCTGGTTTTAGGAAAGGCAGAGGAACCAGAGATCAAATTGCCAACATCCACTAGATCATCGAAAAAGCAAGAGAGTTCCAGAAAAACATCTATTTCTGCTTTATTGACTATGCCAAAGCCTTTGACTGTGTAGATCACAATAAACTGTGGAAATTTCTGAAAGAGATGGGAATACCAGACCACCTGACCTGCCTCCTGAGAAACCTATATGCAGATCAGGAAGCAACAGTTAGAACTGGACATGGAACAACAGACTGGTTCCAAATAGGAAAAGGAGTACATCAAGGCTGTATATTGTCACCCTGCTTATTTAACTTATATGCAGAGTACATCATGAGAAACGCTGGGCTGGAAGAAGCACAAGCTGGAATCAAGATTGCTGGGAGAAATATCAATAACCTCAGATATGCAGATGACACCACCCTTATGGCAGAATGTGAAGAGGAACTAAAGAGCCTCTTGATGAAAGTGAAAGAGGAAAGTGAAAAAGTTGGCTTAAAGCTCAGTGTTCAGAAAACTAAGATCATGGCATCTGGTCCCATCGCTTCACGGCAAATAGATGGGGAAACTGTGGAAACAGTGTCAGACTTTATTTTTTTGGGGCTCCCGAATCATTGCAGATGGTGATTGCAGCCATGAAATTAAAAGATGCTTACTGCTTGGAAGGAAAGTTATGACCAACCTAGATAGCATATTAAAAAGCAGAGACTTCACTCTGTGAAGTAAGCCAGAAAGATAAAGACCAATACAGTATACTAACACATATATATGGAATTTAGAAAGATGGTAACGATAACCCTATATGCAAAACAGAAAAAGAGACACTGATGTACAGAACAGACTTTTGGACTTTGTGGGAGAAGGCAAGGGTGGGATGTTTCGAGAGAACAGCATCGAAACATGTATATTATCTAGGGTGAAACAGATCACCAGCCCAGGCTGGATGCATGAGACAAGTGCTCGGGCCTGGTGCACTGGGAAGACCCAGAGGGATCGGGTGGAGAGGGAGGTGGGAGGGGGGATCGGGATGGGGAACACATGTAAATCCATGACTGATTCATGTCAATGTATGGCAAAAACCACTACAATATTGTAAAGTAATTAGCCTCCAACTAATAAAAATAAATGGAAAAAAAATTAAAAAAAAACCAGAGACATTACTTTGCCAACAAAGGTCCATCTAGTCAAGGCTATGGTTTTTCCAATGGTAATGTATGGATGTGAGAGTTGGATTGTGAAAAAAGCTAAGCACTGAAAAATTGATGCTTTTGAACTGTGGTGTTGGAGAAGACTCTTGAGAGTCCCTTGGACTGCCAGGAGATCCAACCAGTCCATCCTAAAGGAGATCAGTACTGGGTGTTCATAGGAAGGACTGATGCTGAAGCTGAAACTCCAATAGTTTGGCCACCTCATGCGAAGAGTTGACTCATTGGAAAAGACCCTGATGCTGGGAGGGATTGAGGGCAGGAGGAGAAGGGGACAACAGGGGATGAGATAGTTGGATGGCCATCACTGACTCGATGGACATGAGTTTGAGTAAACTCCAGGAGTTGGTGATGGACAGGGAGGCCTGACGTGCTGCCATTCATGGAGTCGCAAAGAGTCGGACACAACTGAGCAACTGAACTGAACTGAACTGAAGATGTATCTGATATTGAATAGAAATTAGAGACTTCCCTGGTGGTCTAGTGATTAGGACTCCCTGCCTTCACTGCCAAGGGCCTGGGTTCAATCCTGCGTCAGAACTAAAATCCCACAAGCCATGTGATGCAGCCTAAATGAATAAATACAGAAACAAATAAACAAACAGGAAATAACCTAAATTCTTGCAACAATCTTAAATTTTGTTGTTAACAAAACATGTTCAGAAACATTGAATTGCCTAAGGTCTATAGTGAATGACAGAACCACAGTAATTGATGCAAAGCAATCTGGAAAAAAGTTGTTAAGTCATACAGTATACAAAAATTAGCTCAAGTGGATATCAGACTTAAGATAGTTTTTTTTTTTACCAGTTTATTTGCTGTTTTTTTTTGTGGAGAAATGGACCTTTGGGGTTTCCTATTCCATCACTTTTGCTGATGTCATTCTTCACCAGTAGTATTAACATACTCAATTAGTATAATAATTTTATTACAAGTTAATGAACCACTATTGGCATTAAGACATTATTGTTAACAGAAGTCCATATTTTATTCAAATTTCCTTAGTTTTTTACCTAACATGACTTTTCTGTTTCTGAGTCGCATCTGCGATTCACATTTTATTTACTAGTCATATTTTCTGAGACTCCTCTCTGTTGTGACAGATTCTCAGACAGTCTTCTGTTTGTAATGAATTGACTGTTTCGAGAATGACTGGTCATGTATGTGGTAGAATGTGTGTCAAGGGTTTGAATAATGCTTTTCTCATGATTAGATGGAGGCTACACTTTTTGGAAGAAAGACCTCAGAAGTAAAGTGCCTCTTTCATAAAATCTTATCAAAGGTACTTTCTCTCCACATGACTTTTCACTGTTGATATTGACCTTTATTACCTGATTGAAGTAGAGTTCGTCAGGTTCTTCTCTCTGTAAAGTTCTGTTTCCCCTGCTTTTCATACCGTAGTCTTTGGAAGGAAGTCACTCTGTGCAGCCCACAGCTAAAGAGTGGGCAGTTAGTTATGTTTCACTTTCTAGAAGGCAAACTATCTACATACATTGTTTGGAATTCTTCTATGTGGGAGATTCATTTTCCCTCCTCCCCCATTTATTTATTTGTTCAGTCATTTATATCAGTATGGGCTAATGGTGTTGTCATTATTCAGTCACTAAGTCATGTCCAACTCTTTGCAATTCCATGGACTGTGGCACCCCAGGCCTCCCTGTCCCTCACTACCTCTTGGAGTTTGCCCAAGTTGATGCCCATTGAGTCGGTGATGCCATTCAACCATCTTATCCTCTGCTGCCCCCTTCTTCTTTCGCCTTCATTGTCTCAGGGTCTTTTCCAATGAGTTGGCTCTTTGTATCAGGTGGCCAAAGTATTGGAGCTTCCACTTCAGCATCAGTCCTTCCAATGAGTATTCAGTGTTGATTTCCTTTAGGATTGGCTGGTTTGATCTCCTTGTAGTCCAAGGGTCTCTCAAGAGTCTTCTCTAGCACCACAGTTAGAAGACATCAATTCTTTGGTGGCTCAGCCTTCCTTATGGTCCAGCTCTCACACCCATACATGACTACTGGAAAGACCGTAGCTTTGACTATATGGACCTTCATCAGTAAAGTTATGTCTCTGCTTTTTAATATGCTGTCTAGGGTTGTCATAGCTTTGTCATTGTATGGGCTCACTGATAACTATTTTATACTTTGAATTATAATCTAATACTACTTGCCCAACTTGGTCTAGTTTTGATCAACGAGAGCCCTTCACTTGGCATCTGTGTCCTAGGAAATATTTTTCACCTCCATCGTTTCATTTGTTTTACCTGGGGGATCACTGGTAGCAGACTCCTTACCTGAAGTTGCAATAGATATATGTGAACAGTAAGAGTCTGATGATAATTAATATTTTTGCCATCGGACCTTCAAAACACTTCCATATCTCATTTTTAAAACTTCTCGTCTCGAGTAGTATTTTTGTCAGTAAAGTCTTTTTTCTTTTTTTTAAGATTTCTTTTTTGATATGGACCATCTTTAAGATCTTTATTGAATTTGTGTCAATATTGCTTTTGTTTTATGTTTTTGGTTTTTTGACCTAGAGGCATCTGGGATCTTACCTCTCCAACTAGAGATCAAATCCATACCCCCTACATTGGATGGCAAAGTCTTAACCACTATCCCTAAAGTTCTTTTTCTGATGACATGAGGAAAACTTTTGGTATTTTCCCTCTCTTATTGTTTTCATATTCTTTTCAGATAGTTTGAGCTGGATTTATAACTTTTTTTTTTTTTACTTCATCTTTTGGTCTCTATTTCTGTAGTTTGTATAAGAATAACAGTGTTTCCTGGACCTGAGTGCTATATTTAGTTTTCCTATCCCTTTGCTCTGTGGCCTAGGCATTTGTTTTTCTTTCTACTCTCAAAGTTTTGTCTAGAGAGAGATGAAGTCAGTGAGTTCCATGTTTGTTCCACATCCCTTGTTCACATGAGTCTTGACCATCTTGATCCCCTGGAGTAGGTTGTGTTTTCATTGTTTAGTTGCAAGTCATGTCTGACTCTTTTGTGACCCCATTGATTATAGCCCACCAGGCTCCTCTGTCCATGGAATTCTACAGGCAAGGATACTGGAGTGGGTTGCCATTTCCTTCTCCAGGCCATCTTCCTGACCCAGGGATCAAACCCTTGTCTCCTGCACTGGCAGGCGATTCTTTACCACTGAGCCACCCAGGAAGTGGTTAGTCTCACCTAAACTGTTCCTTTCAGACCAACATCTGCTCCAGAGCAAGTCTTGACCTGTAAGTAAGCGTCCTGTCTGGTTTCCCTTCAGTACTTCCCTTAGAGTACCGGTTCTAGAGATTTTCCAAATATGTTCCCCTAGGCCCTCTTGCCAATAATTCTTTTCCTTTGAAAGTCACATAATAATTCTTGGAATCCTTTACACCTGTCTTCCTGGGTTTCCCTCTCAAATATGACCAGATTTGCTTATCACTTAATTACTCTGTCTCAGTTTTTGAGGGATGGTTTCCCAGTTGTTCTTACAAAATGCTGCTGCTTTATGGGAAATCTTTTTTAGAGTTTTTCTAATTTTAGCTCTCTTTAGGATGTCATGATAGCTGCTCTCCAAGACCTTTCCTCTTTTTATCTGATTGACTTTTTTTAGGTACTGTTCCTCCTTACTGAACCAGTAACAACTGAAATATATTGCCCTTTTCTGTTACTTTTTCAAGAGAAACTGGATTTGAATCACTTTTTTCACTTTGTAGTTCTCTCTCCTGGCTCTCAGCGTCTCATTTCCCCTTCATATCTGCCCAGTTTATGTTTTTAAGACCCCAGTATTTCTTTCAAGGAAATATCATTCTCATTACTACTCTGTTTGATGCCTTCTATTTTATTTTCCTTTTTCTACTACCTTTGTTCTGATGGTAAGAAATTCCAGTTCCTTCTTGATTCCTGGGGTAAATCAGAATTTTAGAGCCAGAGGCTAACAGGCACAGACTTTTAAATTGCGTTTTCAGTTTTGGGGCATTTAATAATCTCAGTCAGTTATTTTTTGACCTCAGCTTAGGAAGAGGGCATATTATCTTTATGAAATGAATACCCATTCTTTTTGATTTAAATGTTAATAAAATCTACTTCCCTTCTGTGATTGGAGGCATGGTTGGAATCTCTGAACTCTAATAATTACAGTTTCTTTAATTATCAAATGCAGTACCTGCTTGAGACTGTGTTGTTTCAGTGACTGAAGACTGTGGACATGACACACGAATTCAGGTTTGGTCTCGTCTCTTCCACAGCTGTTATCCTAAAGTCACTTCAAAATAACACACACATGCGCACGCACACACACACACACACACACACACACACACACACACACAAAAGAACTCAGTTTGGGGAAGTTGGTACAGTAGGCAAACATATCTGTCTCTGGAGCTAAGAATTTTAAGCTCTAACTTTACTAGAGCTTGTAGCACACTTTAAATTCAGCTAATGTTCAAATTTCTGGCCTAGTTATTTTGAGATATGGCTGAGAAATCCATTAAAGAAAGCAGCTGATGTTCTTTTATCACCTAATGCTTAAAAAGCTTAAGAAAATTTTAAAAGGCTTATCTTTCTCTTATAGTCTGTTTTGTTCTAAAGACTAAATCTTACATGGTCTGTACTCATTAATGCCTAAAGGTTTAATGCTACATCCCTTTAATGATAAAAACCAGTCATTTGGTGCAATCTAAGCCATTACAAACTACCAAGGTTAATAAATCCACATGGCCCGTGCTTACCAAAGCCTAAAGTCCAAGCAGTGTCTCTTGGTCCACTGAAACTTGTGTTGATGCTGTATTCACGCCAACATTTAAAAAATTTTTTTCAAATTTAATTTTGGCTGTGTTGGGTCTTCATTCTTGTGTTGGCTTTTCTCTAGTTGCAGTGGGCAGGGGCTACAGTTCATTATAGTGCATGGGCTTCTCACTGCAGTGGCTTCTCTTGTTGCCCAGCACAGGCTCTAGGGCTCATGGGTTTCAGTAGTTTCAGCATGCAAGTTTTAGTAGTTGTGGCTCCTGGGCTTTAAAGCACAGGTTCAGCAGTTGTGGTACATGGGCTTAGTTGATCTGCAGCATGTGGGATCTTTCCAGACCAAAGATCAAACCTATGTCTCCTGCATTGGCAGGTGGATTCTCCACCACTGAGCCAACAGGGAAGCCCTCCAATATATATATATATATTTTTTTTTTGAAGAAAAAGTGTTAGGTTTAATATGTTTATCTAAATTATATTGAGAACATTCTGGATCCTGTGCTAAGAAATAAAGTATATCTTAATTTCTGACTCTTGTGTTAACAATATGAGGGTTAAGGTTGCTGGGCAGTTTAGTTGCTGGAATTTCTCTGATGTATTAAATTGTCACTTTGGGCCTTGATAATATGTCAATCATCTATGGTTTTTCCAGTGGTCATGTATGGATGTGGGAACTGGACTGTGAAGAAAGCTGAGCACCGAAGAATTGATGCTTTTGAACTGTGGTGTTGAAGACTCTTGAGAGTCCCTTGGACTGCCAGGAGATCCAACCAGTTCATCCTAGAGCAGATAAGTCCTGGGTGTTCATTGGAAGGACTGATGCTGAAGCTGAAACTCCAATACTTTGGCCACCTTATGTGAAGAGTTGACTCATTGGAAAAGACCCTGATGCTGGGAGGGGTTGGGGGCAGGAGGAGAAGGGAATGATAGAGGATGAGATGGCTGGATGGCATCACCGACTCGATGGACATGAATTTGAGTAAACTCTGGGAGTTGATGATGGGACAGGGAGGGCTGGCATGCTGTGATTCATGGGATTGCAAAGAGTCGGACATGACTGAGCGACTGAACTGATTGACTGACTGAATATGTCAGTCATGGTAGCTCTTCAATAATCCATTTCTTTTTGGGAATCAAGTCCTGATCTTGAGCTGTATTTGCTAGAAATGAGTCTGTTGCCATAACCGCTTAATTGTTTGATATCAGTAGCCATGTCATATCTGTGATCCTCAGTTTCTTTTAGCCTGCTTGTTTTGAGATGTCTTAGTTTTCTGTGGAAGTTTCTCAGGGGTTTTGAAGATGACAATGGAGGGGTCAGGGTTCATGGGATGGGCAGTCGTCCAGTGCTGCCAGTCCCTCACATCCAGGTAACTTAAAAATCTGCCCCTCCCTGTAAACAGTGTGTATGTATACATTACATTCAAGTGTGTATGTATATATTACATTCAAGAATTCATTTGAGTGGAAAGTTTGAGCTATTAGACATTTGAATATTATTAATTTCTAAAACTATAATAATCTCTCCCTTCCCCATCTCATTGGACTTCCCTGATAGCTCAGCTGGTAAAGAATCCGCCTGCAATTCAGGAGACCCCAGTTCAATTCCTGGGTCAGGAAAATTCACTGGAGAAGGGATAGGCTACCCACGACAGTATTCTTGGGCTTCCCTTTTGAATCAGCTGATAAAGAATCCCCCTGCAATGTGTGAGACCTGGGTTTGACCCCTGGGTTGGAAAGATGCCCTGGAGAATGGAAAGGCTACCCACTGCAGTATTCTGGCCTAGAGAATTCCATGGGCTGTATAGCCCATGAGGTCACCTGTAAAACATGATATGAATGAGAGTTATGACTAGGAGCCTTGTTTTTCTCATTCACTGGTGTGTCATTCAGTCATTTGTTCAGACATTTAATTTATAAAGACTTTCTAAGCATCTACTACATGCCAGGTTTTGTAGGGGTTAGTACAGCAAAACAAATGAAGACTCAATGTTAGATTCATTTGTTAGAGCTGCCATAAAAAATGACACCAACTTGGTGACTTAAACAACAGAAATGTTTGTCTCACACTTCTGGGAGATAGAAGCCTGAAACTAAGGGGTTGGCAGGGTTGGTTCCTTCTGACAATCTGTTCCACGAAAGTCTCCTAGCTCAGGTAGTTTGTTGGTATTCCTTGGCTTATATGTGCATCACTCCAACCTCTATTTCATGTTTTCATATGGTGTTCTCTCTGGTTGCGGGTCCCTGTCCAGATTTCCTCCTTTTATAAGGACGCCAGTCTTATTGGATTACAGGCCCACCTACTCTAGGATGACCTCTTCTTAGCTAGTTACATCTGCAGTGATGCCATTTCCAAATAAAGTTGCATTTTGAGGTTACTGGTGGTTACTGTGCTTTGTTGTGCTCAGTTGTGTCCAACTCTTCTGTGACCCCGTGGACTGTAACCCTCCAGGCTCCTCTGTCCATGGGATTTCTCAGGCAAGAATACTGGAGTGGTTGCCATTTCCTTCTCCAAGAGATCTTTCCAAACCAGGGATCAAACCCACATTTCCTGCATTGGCAGGCAGGTTCTATATCATTAAGCTACCTGGGAAGCCCTTCTGGTGGTTCAGTTCAGTTCAGCTCAGTCGCTCAGTCGTGTCCGACTCTTTGCGATCCCATGAATCACAGCATGCCAGCCCTCCCTGTCCATCACCAACTCCCAGAGTTTACACAAACTCATGTCCATCGAGTCGGTGATGCCATCCAGCCATTTCATCCTCTATCATTCCCTTCTCCTCCTGCCCCCAACCCCTCCCAGCATCAGGGTCTTTTCCAATGAGTCAACTCTTCACATAAGGTGGCCAAAGTATTGGAGTTTCAGCTTCAGCATCAGTCCTTCCAATGAACACCCAGGACTGACCTCCTTTAGGATGAACTGGTTGGATCTCCTGGCAGTCCAAGGGACTCTCAAGAGTCTTCTCCAACACCACAGTCCAAAAGCATCAATTCTTCTGTGCTCAGCTTTCTTCACAGTCCAACTCTCACATTCATACACGACCACTGGAAAAACCATAGCCTTGACTAGACAGACCTTTGTTGGCAAAGTAATGTCTCTGCTTTTTAATATGCTATCTAGGTTGGTCATAACTTTCTTTCCAAGGAGTAAGCATCTTTTAATTTCATGGCTGTAATCACCATCTGCAGTGATTTTGGAGCCCCAAAAAATAGTCTGACACTGTTTCCACTGTTTCCCCTATCTATTTTTCATGAAGTGATGGGACCAGATGCCATGATCTTAGTTTTCTGAATGTTGAGCTTTAAGCCAACTTTTTCACTCTCCTCTTTCACTTTCATCAAGAGGCTCTTTAGTTCCTCTTCACTTTCTGCCATAAGGGTGGTGTCATTCTGGTAGTTAGGGCTTATCAATTTTGAGGGGACACAATTCAGTCCATAAATTTTACATAACATCTATCTGAATATAAAAGTTATAAATAAAGCCAAGAAGTCATTAAGTACCACATGCCTTGTTCTCCTTTATAAACACCTGAAAAGACAGCTCTTAATTGAGAATTCCTGGATGTCTTAGAGATCTGTGTTGGATTATGGTGACCTGAAAAGGACTGGCTCCTCTCTTGGAACTGGCTCTCCTTCTGTACGTCCTGCTTTTGCCTCCCGGCTCCCTTCTGTACTATCAGTGGCCTCATGCACTTTTGTGGACACTCCAGCTGGTACATTTAAGCTGCATCCATATACACTGTAAGCAGCCTGCCCTTGGCCACCACTGGAGCCTAGCCATCCTGATGTGGTGTCTGACTTTAGGTGAATGGACCCTTAGAAGGCCTGCAAAGGCTGTTTGGGCAGGGAATTCTGGAGTCATGTGTACCTAGAATTTGGTCTAGAATGAGGCTTGTGGGTATAGGTGAGTCATATACCTCACCATAGGTATATGGTGAGGGCACCAGGGCAAGGATTCTTCTTGCCTGGGTCTATAGCTGTACTGTCAGTGAACAAGACTTCTTGAGAGTCTTGTGTTTTAGTGAAAAGATACAAAACATAAATAGTAAACAAAATAAATAAGTAAATTGTATAGAATGTTCAAAGATGATAAGGATATAAGAAAAAAAGTAGAGCCGAGTGGGAAAGATCTGGTGTGTATTTGAGGACAGAGCAGGTTTCAGTATGACACAGGCAGGTCGAGATGGAAACATATGACCAAGACTTGAAAGAGGTGAGAGAACAGGTAGGTGGATATATGGGACAAAAACACATTTTGGAGGAAAGGAGCTGCATGATAAATATTCCAGGGAAGAAGCATATGCCTAGAACACTCAGGGAATGGAAAGGAGGCCAGTGTTTCTTGAGTGTGTTGAGCATAGGAGGATGTAATGGGAGTTAAAATCAGAGAGATGACCAATGGGAGGTCAGATCACATCAGCCTTTTGAGGTTATTTTGAAGGTTTGTGCTTTCACTCTGAGATTAGAAGGCTCTGCAGAGTTTTGAGCAGAATGACAGGATGGCTCCAATTGCTGTGTTGAGAATACACTGTAAGGACTTCCCTGTAGCTCAAACAGTAGAGAATCAGCTTGCAACACAGGAGACCAGGGTTTGATTCCTGGGTTGGGAAGATCCTCTGGAGAGGATCCTCTGGAATCCTCATTCTGCCTGGAGAATCCCAAGGACAGAAGATCCTGGCAGGCTACAGTCTGTGGGGTCGCAAAGAGTCTGACAAGGCTGAGCGACTAGAACTATTACTATTACTATAAGGGCGGGCAGGGTAAACACAGAAACTAAGGAGACAGTTTAGAAGAAGGCAATTGTAGTAATTTGGGACAAAGTTGATAGGATTGCCTTGAACAGGAGAGGAAACAGATGGAGAGGGGTAAGCGGTTGGATCTGGGAAACGTTGACTATTACTTTGTGTGTCCATTCCTCCTATTCATCTTGTTGTGATTCCTTCTTCTTATCTCCAGTTGTTGAAATTTTCTACTAGTCTTCAGATTGTTCTCATTTACAGTTACTCTGTTGTTGTTCAGTAGCTAAATTGTATCCTACATGGACTGTAGCATGCCAGGCTCCTCTGTCCTCCACTGTTGCCCAGAGTTTGTGCAAATTCATGTCCATTGAGTGGCTGTCTTTACAAATAGCTGAGTTGCTTTGTAATTGGTTGTTATTTTGGTGTGCCTGTGGGAGGAAGTGAATTCAGAGTCTTCCTACTCCACCATCCTTGCCATTCTTTGGGCTGGAGTTGTAAAACTGGGAATACATAAGAGATGAGAGTTCAATTCCTGGGTTGGGAAGAGCCCCTGGAGGAGGATGTGGCAACCCACTCCAGTATTCTTACCTAGAGAATCCTATGGACAGAGGATTCCTATGGACAGTGGGCTACAGTTCATGGGTCACAAAGAGTCAGACATGACTGAAGCAACTTAGCATGCATGTAGCATATGACATTTAAGGCCATCAGGATAGATGAGATCACTAGGGAGTGGAAGTTGATGGAGAAGAGGACCAAGGACTGGGCCCTGGACACTTTAACATTGGAGACTATGGAGATGCTCCTGCATGGAAGACCGAGAAGGAGGGACCAATGTTATAGAAGGAAAGCACAAGGGGGTGTTGTGTTCTGGAAGCCAGAGGAAGAGCTTTGAGAAAGAGGGTTATTGCCTGTGTATTTCAATGCTGCCAATAGGTAATTTTGGATCAGGGTTGGAAACTGACCTTTGCATTTAGCTATGTGGAGGTCAATAGGTACCATGACAAAAGCAGTTTTGTTGAAGTGTTTGGGACAAACATCTCCTTGGAATGGTCAGAGAAAATGAGAAGAGAAAAATTGGAGGCAGAGATTAAAGACAACCACTTTGAAGAGTTCTGCTGCAGAAAAGAGCCAGTCAATTAGATGCGTATTTGGAAGGAAGACAGAAGTGCTGAGATATTTTTTTTAAGAATGGTTGTTCCATCATGTGACCATGTATGTTGAAGAGCATTATCTAGAAGAGAATAAAGAAATGATGCTTTTGCATAGAGGAGAATTCCAGTACTGTTTGTGAGTAGGTAAGAGGTGGTTGTTGTTCAGTTGCTCAGTCATGTCCAACTCTTTGTGACCCCATGGACTACAGCACGCCAGGCTTCCCTGTCCTCCATCATCTCCCAGCGTGCTCAGACTCATGTCCATTGAGTCAGTGATGCCATCCAATCATCTTGTGCTCTGTCATCCCCTTCTCCTCCTGCCTTCTATCTTTCCTAGCATTAGAGTCTTTTTCAATGAGTTGACTCTTTGCATCAGGTGGCCAATGTATTGGAGCTTCAGCTTCAGCATCAGTCTTCCAATGAATATTCAAGGTTGATTCCTTTAGGACTGACTGGTTTGGTCTCCTTGCAGTCCAAGGGACTCTCAAGAGTCTCTTTTAATACCACAGTTCAAAAGCATCAGTTCTTTGGTGCTCAGCCTTCTTTATAGTCTCTCATCCTCACATCCCTCTCACATCCATACATGACTACTGGAAAAACCGTAGCTTTGACTAGATAGACTTTTGTTGGCAAAGTAATGTCTTTGCTATTTAATACACTGTCTAGGTTTTTCATAGCTTTTCTTCCAAGGAGCCAGCATCTTTTAATTTCATGGCTGTAGTCACTGTCCACAGTGTTTTTGGAGCCTAAGAAAACAAAGTCTTTCACTGTTTCCAGTGTTTCCCCGTCTATATGCCATGAAGTGGTAGGACGAGATGCCATGATCTTTGTTTTTAAATGTTGAATTTTAGGCCAGCTTTTTCACTTTTTCACTCTCCTCTTCTACCTTTGTCAAGAGGCTCTTTGGTTCCTTTTCACTTTCTGCCATTAGGATGGTGTTATCTGCATATCTGAGGTTATTGATGTTTCTCCCAGCAATCTTGATTCCAGCTTGTGATTTGTCCAGCCCAACATTTCACATGATGTACTCTGCATATAAGTTAAATAAGTAGGGTGACAATAAACAGCTTTGACGTATTCCTGCCCAATTTGGAACTAATGTGTTGTTCCAGGTTTGGTCCTAACTGTTGTTTCTTGACCTGCATACAGGTTTCTCAGGAGGCAGATAAGGTAGTCTGGTATTCCCATCTTTTTAAGAATTTTTTACAGTTTGTTGTGATCCACACAGTCAATGGCTTTAGCATAGTCAATGAAACAGAAGTAGATGTCTTTCTGGAATTCTGTTGCTTTTTCTATGATCCAAGGGCTTCCCAGGTGGCACTATTGGTAAAGAACCACTTGTCAATACATGAGCTAAGGGGGTCTGGAGTCAAATGTACAAACTGAGAGACTGGTTTTGGGTAGGAGCTGGGGTCATTTTTCTATGATAATAAGTAGAAAGGTAGAACGTACACTGTGCTGAGTAGGTAGATGCGCTAGTGGACTGATTCCAGTTTCTAAGTGAAGTAGGAAACACAGTCATCAACTGAGAGTGAGGATTATGGTAGAGGGTTCTGGGGTTTTATCAGAGAGAAGGATATGGAATCAGTCTATTAGAAAAGTAGAGGGAATAGACCTGAAACACACAGTCACTGCCCAGAGCATTACGGCTGACTTGACTTACGTGATCACCTGTTCAGAGCAAAACCATATCAGCCCACACTAGGCACACATATATTTTCTATGAATAAATGTACAGTCTTTTACATGTTTATGCCGATGACTGTATAAAAAGAGCTTAAATTGCTTTTTTAATACACACACAGGAGAACACTGAGTAAAGCAAGGATTTTAATAATTGGCGGGAATTTTTTAAAAGCAATTTAATTCTCTTAAAAAATATGATAAAGTGCCTTGATTTGTACCTTGATTTGCAGGTGGAAATCTGCAGGATTTTTAAAAAATTACTTTATGGCTGCACTGGGTCTTTGTTGCTGTGTAAGGGCTTTCTCTGAAATTTGCAGTAAGCGGGGGCTACTCTCTGGTGGTGGTGCATGGGCTTCTTATTGAGATGGCTTCTCTTGTTGTGGAGCACAGCTCTAGGGCTCCCAGGCTCCCTAGTAAGGCACTAGGGTTTAGCTTCCCTGTGGCATGTGGGATGTTCGTTCCCTGACCAGGGATCAAACCCGTGTCCCCTGCACTGCAAGGCAGATCCTTAATGACTGAATCACCAAGGAAGTCCCTCCAGGATTGTTTACTCAGGTCACGATGGGTATGAAAGTAGATTCAAAAGTAAGAAAACTTTTTGTTGTACAGAGAAGAGGTTTTGATCAGAGGGGAGAGTTTCAGAGTTTGAGATCTTTGAATTAAGGCACAACAAAGTTTAAAATGTGATAATGCCTCTGATTGGGTGAAATCCAGTGATGATGAGCATTGGAGAGGGTAAAAAGCTACAAAAATTCTTCCAAAAATTGGATTTAAGAATTTCAGGCATTTATGCTTGTTTTTTCTGTTAGAAAATAACTATTGTATTCTGCCAGAGCTTACTAATGCCTTCAATAAATATAAGATTACAAATGGATGTGTAGGTATATGTACTTAATTCAAAATTTTTTCCCCAATTATTTTTATTAGTTTGAGGCTAATTACTTTACAATATTGTAGTGGTTTTCGCCATACATTGACATGAATCAGCCAAGGATTTACATGTGTTCCCCATCCTGAACCCCCCTCCCTCTTCCCTCCCCATCCCAACCTGTTTCAGATATACTTAGGTATTGAAGTGATGAGATTTATTTGCTTGTCTTTTTTGAAAACTACATTAAAAGTATTGCTTTTAACTATAGGCACATAATTATAAAGTGAACGCATGTTTGATTTAAAAGATACACTAGAATGTCCTTTTATTATTTTACATATTGAATTTACACAATCAATTGGAGAAATGGTTCTAAGAAAACAATGAAATACACATAGAGAAAAAGTAACTAAAAACATTGATTCTGATTTCTTTTCTCTGTGTCCTTAATATACCACACTACCTTTGATTAAAAAAATTCCTGATCTTGTGATAGAGAGGCCCCAAAGTGAAAAAAATATGAGTAGTTAATGAAACTGTATGTTCAAAGCAATGCTCAAATTATACTGTTACCTAGTGGATACCATTTTTCTTCATTGAGCATGACACTGCAGAGTTGGATGTTAATTGCTCCTACAAATGTGGTTTTGCTCTTTACAATAAGCATTAAGACATGTCCTTGGAGCTCTGTGACTTCATCATATACTACCTGAAAAGGGAGAGAATTTTGAAAATATAAATCAGATATGCTTAAATGCATCTTTTAAAAATATTGCTTTTAACAAAATAATTGCATCTCATATTTTGTACCTTGGAATGGACAGGTTAATATTGTTATAATCTTTCATTTCTAACTCTTAATTCTGAAGACCTAAAGCTTCTGCTAACATGAAGGAGTTTAATGACAAAGTATTTCTTAAGAAGCTTAAAATTTACTCTGATTCCATTAATAATTGTCTATCCCAAATTTAATAAGACTGCAAATCATTCTCTAGGAAGAAATTTAAATACTTACCACCTTTAACTGTCCTTGAATTTATGTGCAGCATGGAGCCTTGAGCACTATTTTTCTTTGTTGAAGGCTAATGGGGAAATCAGACCAATCTCCATGATTTCCTTGTGTTAATTTAATGTAGTCCAACAATAGTTCCTTCTCCATGTGAAGCAGTCATACTATGGTTACTTTAATTTATTTAAAATTGTTTAATTTTTAGTTATGAAAATATATGCTCATTAAGTAAAATATGGGGATGAAACAGAAACGAATATAAAAGAAAGGAGATTTTTATATTTCTACCATTAGGAGATAATTATAGTTAACATTTTGATGTGCTTTTTGTTTTCTATATATAATCACTTTTTAGACTCTGAGCTATAATTATGCTGTGTGTACAGTTTTGTGTGTTTCTTCTTTTCATTTACTAGTCATATAACTATTTTTAAGGAGAGAGAACTATTCAACTGCAATTTATACTATCCAAGAAGTAAGTCATAGGCATTATCATTAGGTGCCTGCAGTGGTAAAAGAAACTTTGAAAAGTGCAGGATCAAGAAGTTAGTTATACATCATAAAAGGAGGAGATTGCTGTGTATAAACCCAACGTGGTTGCCAGGGAAACTCCTTATAACACATTTAGAGGAGTTTCATATGATGCCACAAATGTGCTTGCTTTTTATAGTGAGGCTACAAGATAGAAAGAAGTGCTTTCTGTGTATGCAAAGAAGAATCAGAGGAAACAAATTGAGAGGAAAGCCTTGAATCTTCTAGGAAGCCTGCTCAGTGTGTATGGATGTGATTTCCGGCCATCTTAAGTTATCAATGAAATTCCACTAAAGATGAATCTGCTAGCTGCTCTGAACACTGATTTACTTATCAAAAAAATAATAACTCAATTAAGGGACATGAGATACAATACAGGATGTTGATCCAGTCTATAGTATTTCTTGTGACAGCTCCTGGCTACCTACTCTTCTAGTATCTTGCTCCCATTCCAGGCAGGAGATTACCTTTTAAATTCTTGTGTGTGCATGCTAAGTCACTTCAGCTGTGTTCGACTCTTTGCGACCCCATGGACTGTAGCCTGTCAGACTCCTCTGTCCATGGGATTCTCAGGGCAGAACTGCTTATTCAAGTTATTCCACTTAATTTCTTGAGTTCCCCTGGCTAGTAAAAGATTTTAAGGGATGCCTTAAAAATTTCAAAGTCTTACCAATGTAATTCATCTTTAATGGCAAAGAGAAGTCTAACATGGACTCTGAATCACTCTTATCTCCTGAACACTTATCTTTCCAGGAATTCAGAGTAAGCTCCTTTTCCCCTTCTCTATGGTGGTTATTTTGAACTGTCTGAATTATCCTCTATTTTCCTTCCCACAACACATTCGGCAGATACACTCAATTCCTATTTTACAGAGGAAATAGACGAAGGGGCCCTCAAAGTGTATAAAGAAAAATGGAACAGCTCTGACCTTTAGGCCTTTGGAAAATCTGGTTTCAGAACACTGGGCATCTTATAAATTAGTGCTAAAAATGTAACTTTCTAAGAAACATATTAATGATACATATTTATTTAAATCTGTTGTCAACTATAGTTCTTCCTGTGTTTACAATGGGGTTACATCCTGATGGGCTTATAAACCCATGGTAAACTGAACAGGTGGTACTAGTGGTAGAACCTGCCTGCCCATGCCGGAGACGAAAGAGACCCAGGTTGGATCCCTGGGTTGGGACGATCCCCTGGAGGAGGGCATGGCAACCCACTCCAGTATTCTTGCCTGGGGAAATTCCATGGACAGAGGGGCCTAGCGGGCTACTGTCCATGAGGTTGCAGAGTTGGAGACAAATGAGCAACTGAGCACACACATGCTTAACCCATCGAATATCATAGCTTATCCTTATCTACCTTAAGTGCATTCAGGACACTTACATCAGCCCACAGTTAGGCAAAATCATCTAACACAAAGCCTCTTCTATAACAAAGTGTGTATGTCTCATGTAATTTATTGAGTATAGTACTGAAAGTGAAAAGCGGAATGGCTGGCTGGGTACAGAATGGCTGAGAGAGTATTGGTTGTTTACTCTCATGACTGAGAGCTGTGGCTCGCTGCCACGGCCCAGCATCAGGAGAGAATATTCTACCGCGTACTGATAACCTGGGAGAAGATCAGAATTTGAAGTACAGGTTCTACTGAATGCATACCGCTTTTGTAGCACTGTAAGTTCAGAAAATTTCAGGTTGAAACATCTCAAGTTAGGGGCCTTCTGAATGCACTTTCTTATTTGAATATGGTGATAATATTTACCTTTTAGCATTGTGAGGAAGAATAAAATGAGAGAATGAATATAATAAGCCTTGGTGCAGAACCTGGTACATAGTAAACACTAATGAATTATAACCAAAAAAGATCCATCAAATACAAAAAAAAAGAACAGTCATTTCTTGGTATTTTTGCCTTGAAAAGTGAAACTGTTAGTTGCTCAGTCATGGCCGACTCTTTGTGACCCCGTGGACTGTAGCCCACCAGGCTCCTCTGTCCATGGAATTCTCCAGGCAAGGATACTGGAGTGGGGGCGATCCCCTTCTCCAGGGGATCTTCCCAACCAGGGATCAAACCTGGGTCTCCCTCATTGCAGGCAGATTCTATACCGGCTGAGCCACCAGGGAAGCCTATTTTACCTTAGCTGACTGGAAATAATAGTGGTAGACAAAATTGAGTTTCCAGCTATTTAGCAAGCTGAATTTCTCTAATACACGATGCTGGAAATTAATTGCCTTCCTGGTTAAAATACAAACATTTGCACTCCAAAGTTTATATTACTATGGATTTTTTTCTTATGCTTCATTATGTAAAAGCTACTTCTCTTGGAAGTGTTTTATAACGTGTAATCATTGCACATCATAGATGATATATACATATATTCTAATTGCTTTACTTCATCCATAATGTTATTTAAAAAATAAGCACTTTTTTCTTCAATGCAATGAATAATTAGTGTGTAATGCTAGAGATGTACACAGATGACTATATTCTTTGAGACTTATCACCAAATGATTTAATACGTATTCTGCCTTAATAATGCCCCAAAATGCACAGCTCTTTTAATTTCACTTTGTAGTACTTTTTACCCATAGGCATGTGTCAGGTCTTTACTGCCTTCTGACAAACACTGAATGTGTAAGTTTGACACTGTTACATCAAGTAGAACACTGTTTAGGGTAATTTAATATCTATTAACATATGCAAGCATTCACTGTGTCATTTGACACCAAGTTCTAGTAAATAATTCTAAAGAGTATTTGAATGATTGCAAGGGGAGGAAAATAGTAAGGAAACTGAATTGTGCTTAAGGCTGGTGAGAGGAGTGAAGAGGCAGGACTGTGAAAGGGAGAGTGAAAGCCAGAACTCTCGGGGTGAGCGAGGCAGGGGCAGCACAGAAAGTTTAGTGGGGTCAGTCAGAGCTCTGGAATCAGGCACTTCTGGACTTGAAATTTAGTTACCGAACCCTGATCAAAATATCTACCTCAAGGCCTCGGGGTCTTCCTCTACAAACAGAATTATCATTACTTTATGACTATGGAATGAGAGGATGTTACAGACAACAATAATCATTGCTTACTGAGTATACCACACACCTCATTCTATGCTAGATATTCATGCACATGCTGAATATTTTAAGGCACATAAACTACATAGAACATTCTTATTCTGTCCTTTCTAATATCGCCTCTATACTTTATAGTAGGATAATGTCTAAGAAAGGAATATAATGTCAGTTACTATATACAGGATGGATAAACCACAAGGCCTTACTGTGTAGCATATCAATATCCTGTCATAACCAGAATGGGAAAGAATATAAAAAAGAATGTCTGTGTATGTATAAATGAGTCACTTCAGAGATTGGCACAACACTATCAATCAATTATACTTCAATTAAAAATAAAAGAAATACAATGTGCAAAATACATGGACTATAACAGTATAATTCATTTTTTAAAATTGAATCTGTACTTCTAATGAGTCATAAAAAAAATGATGGTTCTTAACCAGATAACAAAGAGAGCAGAGTAGAAAGGTCAGTGGTAGCAGAGTTAGCAGCCCACTCTGCTTCTGGAAGACGTGGAGGGCAGTTCTGGGGGCACTCCGACCCCAGCCCCACCCCATCCTGAGCCCATTCGTGTCCACCGCAGGGCTCTGTACGTGAGAAGGGTTTTCAGGAAGGCGGCAGGCAGTCCTGTTGGGACCACTCTGGAGAGCATCAAGGTGATACACTTGGCCTTGTGTCAGAGCTTTAGTGTCTGAGGGGTGGATGCTGAAGGGACGCTTGGCAGTCGTCCTGACCCAGCCTCTCTCAGGTCTGAGGATTGGGGAGAAAGAGGCTTGTGAATAACACCTGGAAGAACTATTTTCCTGAAAAGCGTTTTGAAGTGATGCAATATGATATTCCCTTTGAATTCCGCTAAGAGGTTTATATAAGAAGAGGAGTGAAGTCGTTCTCTCCCACTCCCCAGACCTCTGCCTGGCTTTGGCAGTTTGAGAAATCCCAAAGTCCCTGATGTAGCAGCCCTCAGGAAGCAAACAGGAGAAGTTAAATACAAGGTCGATGCCATGTGATAATTACCAGGCTCCTCAGAAAACACATACAGTTGGCCCTCTGTAGCCATGGGCTCTGCAGTCATCGGCTCAATCAACCACATATCAAAAAATATTCAGGGAAAAAATTTCCAAAGTTCTAGAAAGCAAATTTGAATTGGTTGCCTACCAGCCACTATTTAAACAGCACATACATTGTATCAACTAGATATAGTTTAATGTAAATGGGAGGATGTGTGTAGGTTATATGTAAATATGCCATTTTATAGAAAGAACTTGGGCACCCGAGAATTTTGGTATGCTCGGGAGTCCCGGAGCTAACCTCCCCTGCAGATATGAAGGGATGAGGATGTCTGTATAAGGTGTTGCTAAGAAGCACAGAAATAATAGAGGGGACTTGGCACAGAGATGGGGGCCTACATCATAGCTGAAGGGGAGAGAAAGTAAAACCACAGTTAAAACCAGTGCCCTTTCTGGGGGTATTTCTTAGAAACATTCTTGTATTGATACAGACACAGCATAATGGGAGAAAAATTAAAATACTATAGTCTTACATGCTTACTGAATAAAGCAGGTAACAAATTAATAGGTAAAATATGATCCCATTTTTGTTAGAGAATGTGTCTGTTGAGAGAAAGAGACATAATTCAGAAAGAATACTTGTTAAAATATTAACAAGGGCTCCTAAAAAAGATAATGTAGTCTTTTTCTTCTCATGGCTTTCTCAATTCAACCACTTCCCTGCCAAGTTTGTTTATATGATGATTGTTACTATTAAGGCAGTCACTTACCCGTACATGAATTCATCTTCCTGCTCATTTGGATTATGTATGAGTTGGAGTTTGCTATGCATAGACTTATGGGCTTCCCAGGTGGTGCTGGGAGAAGGCAATGGCACCCCACTCCAGTCTCTTGCCTGGAAAATCCCATGGACGGAGGAGCCTGGTAGGCTGTGGTTCATGGGGTCGCTAAGAGTTGGATACGACTGATTGTCTTCACTTTCACTTTTCACTTTCACGCATTGGAGAAGGCAGTGGCAACCCACTCCAGTGTTCTTGCCTGGAGAATCCCAGGGCTGGGGGAGCCTGGTGGGCTGCCGTCTATGGGGTCGCACCGAGTTGGACACGACTGAATCGACTTAGCAGCAGCAGCAGCAGGTGGTGCTAGTGGTAAAGAATCCACCTGCCAATGCAGGAGGCTTATGAGATGTGGGTTCCATCCCTGGGTCAAGAAGATGCCCTGGAGGAGGGCATGGCAACCCACTCCAGTATCCTTGCCTGGAGAATCCCATGGACAGAGGAGCCTGGCAGGCTACAGCCCATTGGGTTGCAAACAGTTGGACGCAACTGAGCATGTACATATATCTCTAGTGGTTGACATCATGGCAAATAATAAAATGTTAAAATATCTTTCCTTACTAAATTATACATATAGTTGAATATATATAAATGTTTGCTAGTTTTACATTTTTCCACATACACAAAAAGTGTCACTTATGGAATTACCCCAAATATTTAATTCCACAAATCTTTTTAGAAGTAGCTAAGTTTCAGAGATACTAAGAAAGATAAGACTTTTCCCTTGTCCTCAAGAAGTTTTCAGTGTACTAAAAAAAATAACTGTGTAGGACTGAACAAGAGATGGTAAGTGTGGTGTTAAGAGTCAGGGAAGGAAGAGTGGTTCACAGAGTCCATATTTGAGGGGAACCCCAAAGTTGGCAGAGAAGGGCAGGAGGGCGAACAACCTCATGAGCTCAGTCACAGAGGTCATGGGGATTACTCAGGGAATGACAAGCTGTCTGATGTGACTGGAGAATATGACTAAGTAAGGGGCAATGGAAGGCATGAGCAAGCAAATGTTCCTGACTTATTTTTGTCAAAGGTGAAAAAGACATTAAATGTAAGAAGAATTGCTTTTTCAGTGGATGGTACTGGAATAATTGGCATTCATAGGCAAAAAAAGTGAACCTTAACCTAAACCTCACACTTTATTCAAAAGT
This sequence comes from Cervus elaphus, assembly GCF_910594005.1. Taxonomy (NCBI): domain Eukaryota; kingdom Metazoa; phylum Chordata; class Mammalia; order Artiodactyla; family Cervidae; genus Cervus; species Cervus elaphus. The sequence goes on along the minus strand of NC_057836.1, from coordinate 28,144,222 downwards.
CAACTCAAAATGAATAATGGACTTAGCTGTAAAATATAAAATGATAAAATATTTAGAAAAAATACAGGAGAAAATCTTTAGGAAGTGCTAGGTGAAGAGTTCTTAGAATTGCCAGCAAATATGCAATCTATAAAAGAAAAACAATTGATGAATCAGATCTCATCAAGATTAAAAACTTTTACTTGTGAAAGACCCTGAGAAAAGAATGGAAGGTCAAGCTACAGACTGGGAGAAAATATTTGCAAACCACATACCTGACAAAGGTTATTGATAATATATAAGGAACCTCAAAAATCAATAGTAAACATAAGTAAAAATGCAGACTCTCTAATTAGAAAATCTACAAAGACACAAAGACATATTTCACCAAAGAAGATATACAGATGGTAAATGAGCACATGAAAAGAAATTGAAAGTGAAGTTGCTCAGTCGTGTCTGACTCTTTGCAACCCCATGGACTATAGCCTACAGCACTCCTCCATCCATGGGATTTTCCAGGCAAGAATACTGGAGTGGGTTGCCATTTCCTTCTCCACATTAGCTACTAGATACATGCAAATGAAAACCACAGTGAGCTATCACTCATTACCTTTCAAATGAACTAAAACTAAAAGTAGTGATATTTTTATTTGATAAAATAAAAATGATATCAAATGCTGGCAGAGATGCAGCGAAACTAGCACAAATACTGCATTGGGAGTGTAAAATGATGTAGAAAAAGAATATGACAATTTCTTGAAAAACTGTATATGGCATTATCATAATACCCCAGTAATTACATCTTGAGCATCTCTCTAGAGAAATTACAACTTATATTTACACAAAAATCTATACATCAGTGTTCAGAATAGCTTTGTATTGCAGTAGCCCCCAGCCAGAAACAACCCAAATGTCCTTTAATTGGTAAATAGTTAAACTTTCATACCTCCCTGCCATGACTACTACTCAGCAGTGAAAACAGTTGCTACATGCAGCTACTTGGATGGATCTCTCCTGAGATGTATAGTAAAAGAAAAAAGCCAACCTCAAAATGTTACAGACTGTATGATTCCATTTATATAACATTTGAAATGACAAAATTATAGACGTAGTGAATGTATTAAGAGTTGGGCGGGGAGTGTTAGAGTGGGAAGATTGACTGTGGCTTTAATAGGATAGCACCAGCATTTTGATAGAATAGCCTATACCGTGATTGATTGTAGTGATCACACAAACCTATATATGTGATATAAATGCATGGAACTAAATACACACATACATAAGAACACATGTAAAGTGAGAAATCCTAATAAGGTCAGTGGATTGTACCAATGTTAATTTCCTGATTATAATATTGTCAATAGACAGGCAAAGTGTTACCATTTTAGGAAAAGTGGTTGAAGGGTATTTGAATTCTCTCTATATTATTTCTTCCAAATGCTTGTGAATCTGCAATTATCTCAAAACAAAAATTTTTTTAAAGGTATATAAGGATGATATTGCTCCAGAGACAACTTTGGAAAATTACTGATTCAAATTTGAAGGGCTGTGAATGCCACACTTTGGATTTTGGATATTATCCAGTAGGTAGTAAGGAACATTTGGAAAAAGTTATGTAGGAGAGTAATAAAAATAAGTAGTTTTTGATACTTTAGATAGAGATTTGAGTGGTTTAACTGAAAAGTACAAGATGGACAGATAGGAAGCTATTATATTAGCCAAAGTTACGAGACCTTTCACCAGAGAAACAGTGATGGGACACAGAGGTGAAGATGGATTGAAGAGGCAGATGACTGCTCAAGGAAAACTGACAAAACTTAGGGATTAACTGGACTTGTGAGTGAGGAAGAGAGTGATGTCATTAGTATCTTCCCAGATGACAGTGGAGGGAAACCTGGTTTAAAAGGGCCTAGGAGGCATCCTAAAGGGGCTCTTTCTTTCTTTTTTTTTTAAATTTTATTTATTTATTTTTTTATTATTATTATTTTTTTCCAGTGGGTTTTGTCATACATTGATATGAATCAGCCATGGATTTACATGGCTCTTTCTTTTTTAATTGGAGTATAATTGCTTTGGGCTTCCCTGGTGGCTCAGAAAGTGCTGTGGCATCTTTGTCTCTGTCTCGGGTCACTTGCTGTTAGAGAGGCCAGCACCATGTGGTGAAGAACATCAAGCACACATGTGGCTAACACCTGAGACCTCCTCCAGAGCCAGAGAAGAAGTGAGGCTAGGTGAGCATCTGAGTCAACTCAGAAAGGACTCTTGCAGCCCCAGTCAGTCCCTGGATCAGGAAGATCCCCTGGTGAAAGGAATGGCTATCCACTCCAGTACTCTTGCCTGGAGAATTCCATGGACAGAGGAGCCTGGCGGGCTTCAGTCCATGGGATTGCAAAGAGTCAGTCACAACTGAGTCACTAACACTTAACTTTTGTAATTGCTTTACAATGATGTGTTGATTTCTGCCGTACAATGTGAATTCATCTATAAGTATACATATATTCCCTTCATCTTCAGCTTTCCTCCCACCCTCCCTGATATCTCAGGGGCTTTTCAATAATCAGGTAAAAGTACAGGTTTAAAGGGCTTCCCCGGTGGCTCAGTGATAAAGAATCTGCCTTCCATCTGGAGACCTGGGTTCAATCCCTGGGCTGGGAAGATCCCCTGGAGGAGGGCATGGCAAATGACTCCAGAATTCTTTCCTGGAGAATCCCCGTGGACAGAACAGCCTGATGGGCTACAGTCTACTGGGTCACAAAGAGTCGGACACGACCGAGCATGCACACACAGGTTTAAAGCTTAGGAAAGAAGCCAGAGTTTGAGGAAATAATTGAGATGCAACCTTCAAGTAGGTAATAAATGAAAATCTGCAGATCCATAAGATCATTTTGAGTGTATATATCAAGAAGAGATGAGGTCACATCATGGAACTCCAGTAAATAAATATTTTCAGGGGAAGAATGGCAATGAAGGAAAATGAGAGAGTGATTAGAGAAAACAGAAGAGAATTAAGGAAGGGCAGAACTCAAGAAGCAAAAGGGAGGTGTCAAGAAAGAGGAAGCAGTTAAGTTAATAGAGTTGCTGTCTAACTGCTCAGGAGAGGACAGCCCGATGGATCACTGGACTGAACAATTAGGAGTCTTCTGGTGCCCTTTGAACAAAGCAGCATTGGTCAAGGTAGAATCCATGTTGCAAAGGATTAAAGGGTGAGAAGGAAGTGAGGAACAGAGAGCAGGAAATATGCCAAGTTTGCTAAAGTGTGGAGGTGATAGCAAGAGGAAAAAAAAAATTTGATGCTTTAGAAAGGCTGAGTTGAAGCCCTTTTATTTTCCTTAAGATTTCAGAGTTGAGGAACTGGAAAGGTAAGCAAAGAATCAGGTGATCAAGGTACAGAGGAGATGGGAAAGGATGGAATCAAAAGAAAAATGTAGGGTTTGCCTGAGAAAGAATGAGAGGATCGGATGTTCAGATTGTATACTACAAAGGAATTAGAGAGCTATATATAATATAAATTAACTTTAATATAATGTGTGCTTTGTACTTGTTTATTTTTTTCAGTTTTTCAAAGGAGATTTTATAATGTTTATTGCTGTACAATAGATTAGACTATGATAAAGTTATCAGGTAAGGAAAACGAGGGAAAGAAAAGCTTGTTAGAGAAAATAAGATGGAGTCAAGGATAATGTTAGGAGGTGAAACAAATGCCATAAAGTCTTGGGCTCTTGCTGTAAGCTAGCCACAATTTGAAAATTGGTTCATAAGCACTTTGAAAGCTGTATTTTCCTATTTCTATAGCATCAAGAACAGTGAGTGGCACACAGTGGCTATTTTGGGAAACATCTTCCCTTTATGAAATAATGCTGCCAATTACTACAGATTTTCCATATTTCGTTGTGAAGCTGAAAAATGGTAAGAAAAAATACAAAGTGACGGGACAAGAGATGAATCATACTTACAATCTCATTGTAAGTGGGGTCGGTACATTTTGGAACAGATTTTGTTTTCCTCCTCCGGGCTTCACTGGGATATGGTAAAAGATAAAATTCAACATGTGCACTGGGCGCGGAGCCATCTGGGAGATGCTGCAAAGGAAAATGGTTATAAATATTAATGTGCATGGCTATCAAAGAAAACAAATACACGGCTACTAAATATCTAGACCAAAGACAGGATCAAGATTTATTACAGTCACTGTTTACCAGAAAAGAAGAGAACAATCAAAAGAAATACATCAGAGCTCAAAAGGAATCCCAAAATACAGTTTAAAGGAGTAAAACAGTCCATCTTAAATTAAGCCCCGTGTCAGAGAGCTACATTTAAAACTCCAGTAAGTATGAGTTACTTCAGTTTTTTGTAGTAAAAATGAAATTTGCATTTTTGACAGAAATGGTCAAGAGATGACTATAAGCCACTGGCTGAGGACCCAAGTGCCTCAGGGGACTGTACACCACTTGAAAATAAAAAAAAGAAAAAAATTCAAGTTTAACACCTAAAATAAGATGTAGAATTGAATGACATGTAAATGTATATTGCATAATATCATATTTTCAGATAGAATTTAATTAAAATATCAATTAGACCTACTTACAAGATTTTAAGGTAGTTATAATAACTTTATTATCTGAGTCAGGGGTTCCCAACCTCTGAGATCTAATGCCTGATGATCTAAGGTAGAGCTGATGTAATAATAATAGAAATAAAGTCCACAATAAATGTAATGTGCATGAATCATCCTGAAACCATCCCCCACTCCAGTCCGTGGAAAAATTGTCCTCCACAAAACCAGTCCTTGGTGCCAAAAATGTTGGGGAGCACTGATCTAAATTACCCTAAAATATATTGGATGATCCTTTCAAAATTGTCTTCTGTGGCACTCCCAAAGTTGTGTGAGTTCCGGCCTGATTGGTGGATCAATGATGCTAAATCTATAGCTCTCTGGACCCCCTCTCTCTAGCTTAGCCTAACAGCCTTCCTCCCCCTGAACTTCCCCAACTGGCTTCAGAATGTCTCCCTTTTTCAACCTTTCTTCTTATGAATATTTTTATTTCTTAATAAATTTGAAGACAGAGTATACTCTTAAAAGTTCGGAAACAACTGTACTTCAGAGAAATGGGTTCTATCTTTGTGACCAAATGGAGAGAAAATTGTACGAGAAGCTATGCATATCTCGCTTGATAAAATGAGAAATGTTTGTGTAATTTACATTTAAAGTGGATGATCTGAAAGTCACAATTGAGGAGTTTAAATGCTTATCTTGGTGAATACATCCTAACTACTAAATCAGTGGTTTTCAACAAATTCTGTGAATGACAATGACATTCACACATCAACATCCAGTGCCATCCCCAAGGTCATTAGCTTGAATTTTATATCGTTCTTTGACACTTAGAAAAGCATATTGGAAAGTAAGGAGAGTAAGGAAATATGATATACATTATTATAGGACTAACTTCTATTCTGTTCTAATTTACATAGTAAAAAATCATGTCATTAGGAGAATCTGGGTCTTTATTATTATTCACAAATTAGATAAAATACATCTGGATACATGCACATGTCAAAATGATAAGATCATCAAAACTGCTGCTTTGGATGGTGCTCAAGATACCCTGCTCCACTCAAAACCATCCCCCAGGAGGAGCTCTGAAATTTGTCATTGACACAATGGAATTTTCTGTGACACAGAAAAACATTGCTATTAATATTTGAGAGAGCTGATTTTGTGTGTGTGTGTGTGTGTGTGTGTGTGTGTGTGTGAAAGAGAGAGAGAGAGAGGAATGAAGGCAGTGAAGTGTTTCTGCTCTGTGTAATTGTCTCTCTTTTCTACCACTGGGCTTGAGCATTCCATACCTATAATCACTGTATGTGTCATCTTAGCGGTGACATCTTAGAACTGTGGTTCTGGGATAGGCTTTTTGGTTGCACTGTGGGCCCCCAAATTTCTCAGCCGTGTGACTCATTGGAAAAGACCCTAATCTGGGAAGGATTGGGGGCAGGAGGAGAAGGGGATGACAGAGGATGTGATGGCTGGATGGCATCACCAGTCGATGGACATGGGTTTGGGTGGACTCCGGGAGTTGGTGATGGACAGGAAGGCCTGGCATGCTGTGATTCATGGGGTCGCAAAGAATTGGGCACGACTGAGCAACTGAACTGAACTGAACTGAACTGTGGCTTTTGGTAGATAACTTCTCTGTGGATCAGTTTCCTAACGTCTTAAATGGGGCTAAAGGTGGCATTGATCTCAAAGTATTCAGAAGATTAAATAAAATAAACCATGTAATGTGAGTATGTTGATGCTGCTGCTAAGTCACTTCAGTTGTATCCAACTCTGTAACCCCACAGACGGCAGCCCACCAGGCTCCCCCATCCCTGGGATTCTCCAGGCAAGAACACTGGAGTGGGTTGCCATTTCCTTCTCCAGTGCATGAAAATGAAAAGTGAAAGTGAAGACGCGCAGTCGTGTCCCACTCTTAGTGCAGCCTACCAGGCTCCTCTGTCCATGGGATTTTCTAGGCAAGAGTACTGGAGTGGGTTGCCATTGCCTTCTCTGAATGTGAGTATAGTGCCTGAAATAGAGTAAGATTCAATAAATGCTTCCTACTATTTTTATTTTCTATAATTTGAATAAGAATACACTATATGCACGACTGAGCGACTGAACTGAACTGAACTGAACTGATATGCACTGATTGGACTAGATGGCCCTAATGTACTCTGACATTTGAGAGCAGGATTTCTCAACATTGGCACTATTGGCACTTGGGGCCAAGTGAGTCTTTGTTGTAGGGGGCTGTTGTGTGCCCTGAGGACATTTTAACAGCATCACTGACCTCTACCTACCAGGCTGCAGCAATACCATCCTCCTAGTTGTGACAGCAAAGATGACCCCAGACAGTGTTAAATGACCCCAGGGGGGCAAAGCTGACCCCAGTTGAGAACCACTGATATTGATGACTCTCAAATTGGAATCTGTAATTCAGCCTTCAGATTCCAGCTCTTCCTATGAAGAGCTCTACAAGTAGGTTATACTCTAACCAAAATCCATCTTCACTTTCCTCACTACTCCAAAATTGATTTTTTTTCAGCCTGTTGAAATTGTATTAAATGATGCAGTTTCATTTCTCCAATATCTCCAATATCTCCCTTGTCACTGATTTTCAAATCCTGGTATGTACCAAGATCAACATCATCCCTTTTTGCCTTAGTTCATTTGCCACCATAGATCTTTATTCCCTAACTTACCATTAGATTTTAATGACTTTTTTGTGTCCCGGTCTTCCCACTTCATTCCCTCATTTATTCTGTTTATCACTGATGTATTTAACCTTCCTGGAAACTGTTTTGACTGTGTCACTTTGCTTCTCAGAACGTTTCAAGGATTCCCCGCTGAGGGATAAGCTCCCAATCATGGAACAGAAAAAGTATTTTGTACACCAGCTTTTACCAGGCATTTACTAATTAAGGGTTTGGGCTTCTGTTTCCAGTTAGTGTCCTCGACAAGATCCTTGAATATCTTATTGTTTTCAGAATAATAGAACAATTTAAGTCAGAGATGCATTTGATCTGAGCAGCACAGTTAGCCTGTCCTTAGGAGCTGTAAATGCAGACATGGATTTCTCAAGTCTTTAAGAGAATCTTTTTTTCCGCTTAATGAATACGCTTAGAATGCAGGAGACCCTGGTTTGATTCCTGGATAGGGAGGATCCGCTGGAGAAGGGATAGGCCACTCACTCCAGTATTTTTGGCTTCCTTTGTGGCTCAGCTGATAAAGAATCCACCTGCATTGTGGGAGACCTGGGCTCCATCCCTGGATCGGGAAGATCTGGAGCAGAGAAAGGCTACCCACTCCAGTATTCTGGCCTGGAGAATTCCATGGACTGTAAAGTCCATGGGGTCGCAAAGAATTGGACGTGACTGAGCGACTGAACAACATAGCTGATTCACTTGGTTGTTCAGCAAAAACTAACACAACACTGTAAAGAAACTATATCCCAATTAAAAAATGAGAGAAAACGTCGACTGCAGGGTAAAGTAAATGTGTCTTGGGGTCTGCTTCCAAGGTCTGTCCTAGGGGTTTACCCTGAACGCAGAGCTATCTGAAGGGATTTCTCTGCTAGAACTGATCTTTTCATGCACACCACGGCATCAGGAATGTATCTGTTAAAGTCTGTTATGTTCAGTATCTTAATGTAGCTGATCAGTCAGCTACATCATGACCCAGGGATGGAACCCAGGTCTCCCACATTGCAGGCAGATTCTCTACCGTCTGAACAGTATCTTAATGCTTCACTTCAAAACCTTTGACTTTATCTCATCTCATCTCTCAGATCCTGTTAGACAGTTAGATCCTTATGACCCTTTCTTACTCCTGTTTTTGCTCCAACTGGAGCTAGACTGTATTTGTAACATAACTACTTGCACTCTGTCTCAGAATGAATCCTTGGTCACCATTCTTCTCGGAGACTTGATCTCTAATTGCTGTCCTTTTCCTGAGACCTTGTTTACGCTTCTGTGATAGTCCTCTCAACCCTCCGGACTTCACTAACTCATTAAAAATCTCCTTGACAATAAGCACAGCAGGTTATTTAAGTCTGCTCCTAGGAGCTAATGATTATCCAACAATTTCTTGGGGGCCTAATAGATGGCGGAGTGTGAACTAAAGTCATATTTTTGCACTACATTCCTGTGCCCTCTTGCAACCACCAATATGTTTTCTTCTCCATGTCCTGCTGTGTGGAGTACATGGAAGAAACAGGAAGAGGTACATTCAGTTTAATTGAAGGAGTGCCTTATGGGGGACTTTGTGTAGGGGCAGGGGGATGGCCCCACATTAGCAGCAAGCACTCCCTGCAGAGGAAATAAATATGTCTCACACGTATTTACTATTTTTTCAAACATATGTAGGTGCTTTTGTTAACACAATTTTATTATTTAAAAGCATGGCTGCATTTATAGTAGTTTTAAACATTTTTTGTATTTTTTAGATATATCAGATAGCAAAAGGATTTCAATGACATCTGAGAAATCAAAAACATTTTTGCTTATCTAAAAAGAGGCTCCTCTAGTTGAAAAGATTAGAAACAAAAGTCTTAGGATATTCTTAGCTTTCACTGGTGGAAGAGCCTTCCTTCTCAACTGAAAAGTGAAATATAGGGGATTCTTAGCTTGGTTATTATTTTAAATTAGAAAAAAATATATATATATAAACATATATATTAGTGAATCTTTATTCACAATGTGTGTTTAGTCGCTCAGTCATGCCCGACTCTTTGCAACCCCCTGGACAGAAGCCCACCGGGCTCCTCTGTCCACGGGATTCTCCAGGCAAGAATACTGGAGTGGGTTGCCATGCCCTCCTCCAGGGGATCTTCCCAACCCAGGGACTGAACCCAGGTCTCCCACATTGCAGGCAGATTCTTTACCATCTGAGCCACCAGGGAAGCCCTTATTCACAATGTTGACTTCTAAATAATGTTGTTAACAGTTGTGTGAGTGTGCAACGTTGCTTTGGTCATGTCTGACTCTTTGTGACTCCATGGACTGTAGCCCATCAGGCTCCTCGCTTCACGGGGATTCTCCAGGCAAGAATACTGGAGTGGTTTGCCATGCCCTCCTCCAGGGGAATCTTCCCTACCCAGGGACTGAACCCAGGTCTCCCACATTGTAGGTGGATTCTTTACCATCTGAGCCGCCAGGGAAGCCCAGTGCCACCTAGGTAGCCCTGCTAATACTTAAACATGTCAAATTTCTGTCTTCATTTCTTGCCTTAGGTTGCACACAGCGCTTCAAATAGTTTTCAATGTTACTTTTGTATTTTTTGTGATCAGTGGATGAAAGTATCTTGAAAATATAATTTATCAATAGTAAGCATTAGTTTGTTGGTATAAAAAGAAAACAAAATATAAACTGTAAAGTAAATAAAACCATCTTCACATTGTAGGGCATGCCAGCAACTCTTCATATGAGTGTATGAAAAAGACTTTTATCTTTCATACACAGTAATAATAATAAGAGCTACCACATAGTGAATGTTTAATTTATTTAAAGCACTCTCTTAAAATAATCCTTGAGCTAGTATTGTCTTTATTTTATTCAGGAGGTTTCAATGTAAAGCCTATGCTTTTATCTACTACCCTGTAAGGTCTCTCTAAAAAGAATGTAAAGAAAACTGACAGATTCAAATTAAGAGCACTTCTAGATCAAATTTTCTTAGTTATGTGATGAAGGTACATGGTTTAAAAATATCAGACACTTTGGAAATGTCTGTAGATTAATTCAAAGTTTAATTGTATTTAATAGGTTATTATCTTTTTGATGAATAATTTATGAGAATTTTCCACCAAGTTTTTTTTTTTTTAACTTAAATGTTTCCAATCATAGGGTAATATAGGCATTGGTAGAAATCAACTGAAGATGATTAAAACAAGATAGGGCTATCAAAACCTGAGGTCTATGCCAGAAACAAAACAATGTAATAAAAAAGCATTTCCCTCATTTATGTGCCTGCCAAATGGCAATTTTGAAACTCAGGCTGGCCATCATGAAGAGGGTGTTTTTATAAAATGACAATGTACATTAAAAGTACAGGAGTACAATAAGAATGCTTGTGATGTATGGTTTGCGGTTTGCCTCAAAGAAGTGGTGGAATGGCTTTTCCAGTCTTTGTGTTAATTTGTATAAAATGGGATGATTTCAGGTCTTCGTGAATTCAATTAGGATGGTATTCTGCTTCACATCACATCAATTTAAGCCTTTAATAGAACTTATCATCAATAGGTGATTTCCAATAATTTTTTTAAAAAATCAAGCTACCGTATGTCTAGCACTTTGGATGTTCTGAGAGAGGACACAGAATAGTGATCAAAATAGTTTCTGCCTCCAAGGCAATAACCAACTCATTGGCATGATCATCTTGTATCATATATATATATATATAATATATATGTATCATATATTTAATATATATTATATATATATATATTAATCCTCTACTTAATATAGTTAGCAACCAGACAAAAGTCACAGTCTAGTAGATAGAACTTCTTTTCTGACTCAGTACACATGGATTGAATTGCTTCTAAAAGTTCAGAATTCTAACTAAGGCTCCAGACTTTCACTGAAGTATCTTGTGAAGCTTAAAAGTTTTTCCATTTCTCAGTCTTAATAACATGTTACAAGTAAGCCATTAAATCTCATTTGCTTTTTACAGCCTACTCTACTGAAGAACTGTTTGAGTTAACTGGTAATTAAAATTTTTTTTACAGTTGCATTGAACCACTGTAGATGATTTCCAATTTCCAAAGCCTTAGCTTCTATCCACAGTGCAGAGGAAACTAAATACAAGTAAGAGACAGACTGTGTTTTGTTAGTGATTGCTGAGGAATTGTGATGAACAGATAAATACTGGAAGGTTAGCTTTATGATGTTATATTTGATAGGATGGGAGAAAAGGATGAACTATAAAAAGCAGAAACTAGTAACTTAGAGATAAAATGTAACAGTTTTTTTTTACCCATATACCTCAAATATTTGCCTTGATCATGTCCAACTAAACAGGTTTTATCATGATTTGAATAAAGAGAGATATATGATGTACAGGTGTCAATAATCTGAGTATTATGGCCAATATGCTAGATCAGATCATCAGGACTGAGTTATGAGGGGTTGGAATGATGAATTATATCTAACAAAGTTAAAAACAGTAGACTGAATGTCAAGTTCTTCTTTTGGGCCTGGAAAACTCATTCTGCAAATCCAGGGTGTGAAATTCTTTTTGCTTTCCTTCATTGGAATAGGTATTTTTCTTTTGTTGCTGAAGGGCATATGCCATCTGCAGAATTCTAAATTGATATTCCTTTTTATTTTCCAATTCTGTTACATGTTCCCCTGTCTTTTAGCTTTGGTTATTTCTTGCCTACATTGTTTCATTCTTCTTCTACATGCCAAGTGTTCTTTTTCTCTAGCTCTTTCACAATTTTTTTCCCACTGTCTTTGGTTTTTAGCAGTTTGAGAATAATATATAAATGCATGCCTTTGTTTGAGCTTTTCTTTTTGGTACTCAATAAGGTACTTAAATTTATAAATGTATGCCTTTCACTAAACTTTTTAAGTTTTTGGCAATTATTTCTTCAAATATTTTTTTGCCTCAAACTCTTACTTCTGTCTTTGGAGTTCAGAAACAAATGTGACCTAATGTTAGATCTTTGAGTATTTTCCCACAGACCTCTAAAATTCTATTTTTCTTTTTCTAATCTTTTTTCTCCATGTTATTTAAATTAGATAATTTCCCTTGATCTATCTTCCGGTTCACTGACTCTCCCATCTTCTCCATTCTTCTCTTGAGTGCAAGATTTTTAATTTTAGATATTTTATATTTAAGTCCTTAAATTTATACTGGTACTTTTGAAATGAAGCTTATAATTAATAGACCATTAATAGAACAATATCAATATAACATTATGTTAATTTTAGGGGTATAACATAATGATTTGATTATGATGTCTAGTTTACACCCATGACCATACAGGGTTAAATTTTTTCTTGTGATGGCAAGAACTTTTAAAATCTACCCTCCCCAACTTTCAAATATACAATACAGTATTATTAACTATAGTCAGCATGCTGTACACTGTTTCCTCAATGATTTATGTATTTTATAACTGGTGGATTATACTTTTTGATGCCTTTATCCATTTCACCCCTTCCCTGACCTCTGGCAGTCACCAGTCTGTTCTCTGTATCTATAAGTTTGGTTTCATTTTGTCTAGATTCCACATACAAATGAAATCTGGTGGTGTTTGTCTTTCTCTGCCTGACTTGTTTTGCTAAGCACGGTGCCCTTAAAGTCCATCCATGATGTCACCAAAGACAAGATTTTATTCTTTTTATGGATGAGTAATATTCTATTGTATGACTATATACTTTCTTTATTCATTCATCCATTGATGGACACTCAGGTTGCCTTCACATCTTGTCTACAGCCAATAATGCTGCAGTAAACACAGAGGTACACATATCATTTTGAATTAGCATTTTCATTTTCTTTGAATAAATATTCAGAAGTAAAATTGCTAGATCACATGGTAGTTCTAGTTTCAATTTCTTCAGGAAACTTTGTCTTTTTTTTTTGGATAATAGCCATTCTATTTGTGAGGTGATATCTAACCATGATTTTGATTAGTATTTTCCTGATGATTAGTGATGTGGAATACCTTTTCAAATACCTATAGGCCATCTTTGGCCAAACAAAACAAGTATGTTTTCTTTAGGAAAATGTCTTTTCAGATTATCTGTCCAGTTTTCAATTTGCTTGTTTGGTTTTCTTGCTGAATTATATGAGGTCTCTGTATATTTTAGATATTAGTCTTTTACTAGATATCTGTTAATCATATATCTTACTCCCACTCAGTAAGCTGCCTTTTCATTTTGTTGATGGTTTTCCTTGCTGTGAACAAGCTTTGTAGATTGATATAGTCCCACTTGTTTATTTTTCCTTTTGTTGCCTTTATTTTTGGTTTCAATTCCAAAAATCATCAGTAAGATCAATGTCAGGGAGCCTTTTGCCAATGTTTCCTCCACCACCCCCCCCAGGTGTTTTATGGTTTCAAGTCTTACATTCAAGCCCTTAACATTTTGACTTAATATTTGTGTATGGTGTAAGATGGGCTGCCCTGGTGGCTGAGGTAAAGAATCCACCTGCCATCAGAAGAGACTCAGGTTCGATCCCTGGGTTGGGAAGATTTCCTGGAGAAGGAAATGGCAATCCACTCCACTATTCTTGCCTGCACAGAGGAGTCTGGCAGGCTATGGCCCACGGGGTGGCAAAAGAGACAGACACAACTTAGCGACTAAAGAACAACAACAGTATAAGATGGTGACTCAGTTCCTTTTTTTTTAAAGCATGTAGCTGTCCAGTTTTCCAAGCACCATTTATTAGACTGTTTTCCCCTATTGTATGTTTTAGGCTCATTTGCCATCAATTTGTTCTTTCTCAAGACTGTTTTGACTATTTGGGGTCTTTTGTGGTTCCATACAAATTTTAAGATTGTTTCTTCTGTTTCTATGGAAAGGCCATTGGGATATTGATAGAAAACTTATTCAATATTGATTGAATCTGTAGACCACTTTTTAGTATGGACATTTAATGTTAATTCTTCCAATTCATGAATATGGAATATTTTCCATTTACTTTTAATTCTTCAAATTTATTTTGGTATCTTATGACTTTTCTGTGTACAGGTCTTTCACCTCCTCGGTTAAATTTATTCCTAGGTATTTAATTCTTTTAAATGCAGTTATACTTGGGATTGTTATCTTAATTTCTCTTTCTGATTGTTCATTATTACTATAATCAGGTGATTTATATATATGTGTGTGTGTGTATTTTCTGCTTTTTGGAAGTTTGCTTCATGCCATTTTGATTTTAGGAAAAACCTCCATTATCACCTGTTTTTGCTAACTGAACAAAATCCAGATAATTTTCGCTTTTACAAGGAAAGGTGAAAAGTGAAGACAGCATTCAGTCTTTTTGGGGGGCAACAAACTGTTCATAGCAGTGCTCTCGTTGCTCAAGGTAGCGTGAACCCTGAACAGTGAGGCTGGTGCTGCCAAGCTCATTTCCCAAGAACTACACTCAGCACTTCAGTGTCAAGCTGCCATAGCTCGGACCTGTCTGTGAGCATGGGTGCTTTATCTTGATTTACTCTGTGAATTTGTTAGCAAGATGCAGCCTAAAGTAATTGCTTTTTCATTTTCGCCATTTTGGCTTACTAAAGATTTCATAGGAATGCCCTATTTTTGGATAGTGAGGGAAATTCAGTGATTTCGTATCCTGCAATTTTACTGAATTCATTTATTAATTCTAATGGCTGTTTGAGAAGTGGTCAGGATTTTCTATATGTAATATCATGTCATCTATAAACAGGGACATTTTTACAACTTCCTTTCCAATTTGGATGCCTTTAATTTCTTTTTCTTACCTAACTGAATAAGAGTGGTGAGAGTTGGTATACTTGTCTCACTCTTGATTTTTGAGGAAAAGCTCTAAGATTTTTACCATTGAGTACAATGTTAGCTGCCCTCCCCCCACTACTGCCCCCCACAGTCCCTTTCATGGATCACAGCCTTGTCGTGGTGAAGGGGCTTGTGTGACTCATTGAAGCTATAAGCCATGCCATGCAGAGCCACCCAAGATGGACAGGTCATAGAGAAGAATTCTGACAAAATGTGGTCCACTGGAGGAAGAAATGGCAAGTCACTCTAATATTCTTGCCATGAGAACCCTATGAACAGTATGAAAAGGCAAAAAGATGTGAGACTGAAAATTGAGGCCCCAGCGTGGAAGGTGTCCAATATGCTACTGGGGAGGAACAGAGGGAAATTACTAATAGCTCTAGAAGGAATGAAGGCTGAGCCAAAGCAGAAACAAGGCCCAACTGTGGATGTATCTGGTGGTGACAGTAAAGTCCAATGATGTTAAGAACCATATTACATAGAAACGTGGAATGTTAGGTCCATGAATCAAGGTAAATTGGATATGGTCAAGTGGGAGATGGCAAGAGTGAATATTAACATCCTAGGAATCAGTGAACTTGAAGGGAAGGGAATGGGTGAATTTAATTCAGGTGACCCTTATATCTGCTACTGTGGGTAAGAATTCCTTAGAAGAAATGGAGTAGCCCTCAGGGTCAACAAAAGAGCCCAAAATGCAGTACTTGGGTGCAATCTCAAAAACCACAGAATGATCTCAGTTCATTTCCAAGGCAAACCATTCAAAATCATAGTAGTCCAAGTCTATGATCCAACCACTGATGCTGAAAAAGCTGAAGTTGAACAGTTCTATGAAGACCTAAAAGGCCTTCTAGAAGTAACACCCAAAAAAGATGTCCTTTTAATCACGGGGCATTGGAATGTGAAAGTCAAGAGATACCTGGAGTTATAAGCAAGTTTGGCTTTGGAGTACAAAATGAAGCAGGGCAAAGGCTAACAGTTCTGTAAAGAGAATACACTGGTCACAGCAAACACCCTTTTCCAACAACACAATAGACAACTCTACAAATGGTCAATACTGAAATCAGATTGATTATATTCTTTGCAGCCAAAGATGGAGAGGTTCTATACAGTCAGCAAAAACAAGCCCTGGAGCTGACTGTGGCTCAGATCATCAGCTCTGTATTGCAAAATTTAGGCTTAAATTGAAAAAGTAGGGAAAACTACTCGGCCATTCAGGTATGACCTTAATTAAATTCCTTGTGATTCTACATGAAGATGACGGATAGATTCAAGGAATTAGATTTGGTAGACAGAGTGCCTGAAGAACTTTGGACAGAGGTTCATGACATTATACAGGAGGCAGTGACCAAAACCATCCCCAAAAAACGTGATACAAAAAGGCAAAATGATTGCCCAAGGGGGCTTTACAAACAGCTGAGAAAAGAGAAGTGAAAAGCAAGGGATAAAAGGAAAGATATGCCCAATTGAATGCAGAGTTCCAGAGAACAGCAAGGAGAGATAAGAAGGCCTTCTTACATGAACAATGCAAAGAAATAAATGAAAGCAATTTCTTCAAGAAAATTAGAGATACCAAGGGAACATTTCATGCAAAGATGGGCACAATAAAGGACAGAAATGTTATGGACCTAACAGAAGCAGAAGATATTAAGAAGAAGTGGCAAGAATACACAAAAGAACTGTACCATAAAAGGTCTTAATGACCCAGATACCCACGATGGTGTGATCACTCACCTAAAGCCAGACATCCAGGAGTGTGAAGTCAAGTGGGCTTTAGTATGCATTACTAAGAACAAAGCTAGTGGAGGTGATGGAATTCCAGTTGGGCTATTTCAAATCCTAAAAGATGATGCTGTGAAGTTCTGCACTCAACATGCCAGCAAATTTGGAAAACTGAGCAGTGGTCACAGAACTGGAAAAGGTCAGTTTTTATTCCAATCCCAAAGAAAGGCAATGTCAAAGAATGCTCAAACTACCACACAATTGCACTCATCTCACATGCTAGGAAAATAATGCTTACAAATCTCCAAGCCAGGCTTCAACAGTACGTGAATCATGAATTTCCAGATGTTCAAGCTGGTTTTATAAAAGGCAGAGGAACCAGATATCAAATTTCCAGCATCCACTGGATCATTTTAAACGCAAGAGAATACCAGAAAAACATCTACTTCTCCTTTGTTGACTATGCCAAAGCCTCTGACTGTGTGGATCACAACAAACTGTGGAAAATTCTGAAAGAGATGGGAATAACAGACCACTTTACCTGTCTCCTGAGAAATCTGTATGCAGGTCAAGAAGCAACAGTTAGAACCAGACATGGAACAACAGACTGATTACAAATTGGGAAAGGAGTATGTCAAGGCTGTATATTGTCACCCGACTTATTTAACTTATATGCAGAGTACATCATGCAAAATGCCAGGCTGGATGAAGCACAAGCTGGAATCAAGATTGCAGGGAGAAATATCAATAACCTCAGATATGCAGATGACACCACCCTTTTGGCAGAAAGCAAAGAAAAACTTAAGAGCCTCTTGATGAAAGTGAAAGAGGAGACTGAAAAAGTTGGCTTAAAATTCAACATTCAGAAAATGGCATCTTGTCTCATCATTTCATGGCAAATAGATGGGGAAACAATGGAAACAGTGAGAGACTTTATTTTCTTGGGCTCTAAGATCACTGCAGATGGTGACTGCAACCATGAAATTAAAAGACGCTTGCTCCTTGGAAGAAAAGCTATGACCAACCTAGACAGCATATTAAAAAGCAGAGACAATCACTTTGCCAACAAAGGTCTGTCTTGTTAAAGCTATGGTCTTTCCAGTAGTCATGTATGGATGTGAGAGTTGGAATATAAAGAAAACTGAGCCCCGAAGAATTGATGCTTTTCAACTGTGGTGTTGAAGACTCTTGAGAGTCCCTTGAACTACAAGGAGATCCAACCAGTCAATCCTAAAAGAAATCAACCCTGAATATTCATTGGAAGGACTGATTGTGAAGCTGAAACTCCTGTACCTTGGCCACCTGTTGTGAAGAGTTTACTCATTGGAAAAGACCCTGATGCGAGGAAAGATTGAGGACAGGAGGAGTAGTGGGCAACAGAAGATGAAATAGTTGGATGGCATCATCAACTCAATCGATGTGAGTTTGAGCAAACTCAGGGAGATAGTGAAGGACAGGGAAGCCTGGCCTGCTGCATCCATGAGGTCACAAAGAGTTGGACAGGACTTAGCAACTGAACTACAACATAGTTTGTTTCTTTAAGTAATAATTAGTGATCTTTGAGGGTCAATTTTTTGGTTAAAAAGTCATGAAACACAGTAAGTTACGTATATCTGGGCTGGGTACTCTTCACTGTCCGTTGCTTTGCATCTTATTTATTCTTTGAAATGGGAAATGGATGTCATAATAGGCCAACTCTGGAAGAACAATTTTTATTCATGGAATATAAGGCAAATATAATTGTTTGAATAATTATTATTAGAAAATTTCCCTTTATCAAGAAATTGTCATTCATTTAGATAAAGTGAATCTAGGATGGAGCAATGACAAATTTCTTTAAAGATATAGATTTTTTTTGTTTGTTTGTTTTTTCTTTTTTATTTTTTTATTTTATTTTTTTTTAAATTTTTTTATTAGTTGGAGGCTAATTACTTCACAACATTTCAGTGGGTTTTGTCATACATTGATATGAATCAGCCATAGATTTACACTTATTCCCCATCCCGATCCCCCCTCCCATCTCCCTCTCCACCTGATTCCTCTGGGTCTTCCCAGTGCACCAGGCCGGAGCACTTGTCTCATGCATCCCACCTGGGCTGGTGATCTGTTTCACCATAGATAGTATACATGCTGTTCTTTTGAAACATCCCACCCTCACCTTCTCCCACAGAGTTCAAAAGTCTGTTCTGTATTTCTGTGTCTCTTTTTCTGTTTTGCATATAGGGTTATCGTTACCATCTTTCTAAATTCCATATATATGTGTTAGTATGCTGTAATGTTCTTTATCTTTCTGGCTTACTTCACTCTGTATAATGGGCTCCAGTTTCATCCATCTCATTAGGACTGGTTCAAATGAATTCTTTTTGACGGCTGAGTAAAATTCCATGGTGTATATGTACCACAGCTTCCTTATCCATTCATCTGCTGATGGGCATCTAGGTTGCTTCCATGTCCTGGCTATTATAAACAGTGCTGCGATGAACATTGGGGTGCACGTGTCTCTTTCAGATCTGGTTTCCTCAGTGTGTATGCCCAGAAGTGGGATTGCTGGGTCATATGGCAGTTCTATTTCCAGTTTTTTAAGGAATCTCCACACTGTTTTCCATAGTGGCTGTACTAGTTTGCATTCCCACCAACAGTGTAAGAGGGTTCCCTTTTCTCCACAGCCTCTCCAGCATTTATTGCTTGTAGTCTTTTGGATAGCAGCCATCCTGACTGGCGTGTAATGGTACCTCATTGTGGTTTTGATTTGCATTTCTCTAATAATGAGTGATGTTGAGCACCTTTTCATGTGTTTGTTAGCCATCTGTATGTCTTCTTTGGAGAAATGTCTGTTTAGTTCTCTGGCCCATTTTTTGATTGGGTCATTTATTTTTCTGGAATTGAGCTGCAGGAGTTGCTTGTATATTTTTGAGATTAATCCTTTGTCTGTTTCTTCATTTGCTATTATTTTCTCCCAATCTGACGGCTGTCTTTTCACCTTACTTATAGTTTCTTTTGTAGTGCAAAAGCTTTTAAGTTTCATTAGATCCCATTTGTTTAGTTTTGCTTTTATTTCCAATATTCTGGGAGGTGGGTCATAGAGGATCTTGCTGTGATTTATGTCGGAGAGTGTTTTGCCTATGTTCTCCTCTAGGAGTTTTATAGTTTCTGGTCTTACATTTAGATCTTTAATCCATTTTGAGTTTATTTTTGTGTATGGTGTTAGAAAGTGTTCTAGTTTCATTCTTTTGCAAGTGGAAAGATATAGATTTTTTAAAAATTGAAAAGAATTGAGAGCAGGAGAGAAGAAAACAAGTCTAGAAATGGAAGAGTAGAGGAATCCACGAATCGCCTATAAAAGGCAAATGCGGAAATCCCAGCCCATACTGACAGAGTCAGTGTCATGGGAGTTGCATCCAGGAGTGCGGATTTTAAAAACAAGAACCACCCCCCCAGACTACAAATACATAGTAAAACTATAAGAATTTTTTAAAATAAAATATAATAAAATTTTAATGTGTGTATTTAGTTCTTCTTGTTGTGTTTGACTACTTCTCTCTCTCCTGTTTTCATGCACTTAGGATTTTCTGCCATTTTGTGTCTTATGAAAGGACTAAAGAGCGCTCCAGTTGAGATATATCCCACTTTCCCAGTCATTACTTGCTCTTCATATGAAATCACTTATTATTCTGTTACAGACTATGGAGACTCTCCTAGTGTGAGCATATTCCATATCAGAAGGGAGTTTGGCATCCCTACTGATGCCATTACTGATGCTAATTAGTAATCCTTTCTGATTACTTTAAGAGGCTTCCGGAATGTGATCACTCAGGAGCAGGTAGAAGAAAACAGTCTAGAAATGACACAAAATTAGGGGAATCCACAAGACCAGGAGACACACAGCAATGCAAAGAGAGATTGCGGAAGTCAGTGGAAGAGAGCATTTTAATGTGGGCTACATGGGAAAACACTAGAAAGATGTAAAGACATATTTCAAATCTAAATCATTTTTCTGTTTCTCAGTTATACAAACTGAACTGTTATTTTTAAAAATCTTGGTCAGTTCTAAATAACTGCACTATTTTGTCAGTCTCTATTCACTGGGATAAATCATATTGTGTGGCTTTGAAAGGGAAAAATTTTAGCAATTTTGTTTTAGCCTGTGAATTCACAGGAGGAAAATAGTTCTGAGAGCAAAGATTTAATATAAGATAAACAATTCTTTTCATCAAGCTTACTATCAAATATAACAGAACTGCAGGCAGAATAATTCATTTTAATGTTAAAATAAAATCAAGCACAACTTCTTTAGTCTGATTACTCAAGCAAGTGAAAATACTGAAGGCTAAAAAATAAATAACAATTAGTTACAAATTGAAATGAGCAAAGAAAATGTGTTGAGAACTTATAGATAGATTTTTCTGTCATTTACATTATAATGTTATCTCAGTCTTCAGATAAGTCAAAGAAATAAAGCAGTTATTTAAAAGAAACTTTGAAAAATGCAAAGCATGAGAACTTTGTTATGATGATTTTGGGAAGGTGATAAAGATCTTAGTTCTTAGTTGTCCACATTAGAAGTAACTTAACATTCTTTCATTTAACAAAGTATTCATTGAGCACCTGATATACTTGACCCTGCTTTAGCCCCTGGGGTTATAGCACTGATACAGGGCAGTGGAGAAAGGAAGTTTGGAAGTGCCAACCAACAGGGGTGGTTTTGCAATTTTATATATGCGAGTAGGAGAGGACCTCATGGGGAAAGGTGACAGTAAAAACATAGCTGTTGAGGATATGTGAGATTGAACCATTGGGGAATTTGAACCATGGGCCTGGGGAAGAGCAGTCCGGGTATGCTGAGTAGCAGGTACCAATGTCCTGGGGCAGAAACATGCTTCGGTATTCAAGGTATAGGAGGAAAATCATTGCAGCTGAAATGGAGTGATTTAGGGAGTCTGCCTGGGAAATCCCATGGACAGAGGAACCTGGCAGGCTACCGTCCATAGGGCTGTAGAAGAGTCCAACATGACTTAGGGACTAATTACAACAGGCATGAGGTGAAGCTGGAGAGGTCAAGGGTGGTATGTGGCTATCATTGTAAGTAGAATGAGATTCCTTCTCCAGAGGGATATGATAGAGGGATGATAGGCTCTGACTTTTATTCTCAGAGGAATATTTTGGATGCTAGGTTAGAAAAACAGATATAAAGAGATATAAAGCAGCTGTCCCCAATGTTTTTGGCACCAGCGTCTGGTTTCGTGAAGATAGATTTTCCATGGATTAGGGAGTGGGGGGATGGTTTTGGAATGATTCAAGAACATTGCATTTAGTGTGCCCTTTATTTCTATTATTATTACATAAGCTCCACTGCAGATCATCAGGCATTAGATCCTGGAGGTTGGGAGCTCCTGATATAAAGGTAAAATTAGGGAGACCTATTGAGAGGCAACAGTAGTAATTCAAGTGAGAAGAGATGGTAGTTTGATCCAATGGTGGTAGTGATGGTGGTAAAGCATGGTGGGATCCTGGATTTATTTTGCAAGATGAAACTGACAGAATTTGTTGATAAATTGGGATGTAGTTTGTAAGAGCAATCAAAAGAACTCTAAAGATTTTAACCTGAGCAGCTAGTAGGATGAAGGTGTTATTTAGAGGTGAGGCAGGCTGCCAAAGATGCAGGTTTCAGTTCAGTTCAGTTCAGTTCAGTCGCTCAGTCGTGTCTGACTCTTTGCGATCCCATGAATCACAGCACGCCAGGCCTCCCTGTCCATCACCAACTCCCGGAGTTTACTCAAACTCATGCCCATTGTGGTGGTGATGCCATCAGCCATCTCATTCTCTGTGGCCCCCTTTTCTTCCTGCCCCCAATCCCTCCCAGCATCAGGGTCTTTTCCAATGAGTCAATTCTTCGCATGAGGTGGCCAAAGTACTGGAGTTTCAGCTTCAGCATCAGTCCTTCCAATGAACACCTAGGATTGATCTCCTTCAGGATGGACTGGTTGGATCTCCTTGCAGTCCAAGGGACTCTCAAGAATCTTCTCCAACACCACAGTTCAAAAGCATCAATTTTTCGGCGCTCAGCTTTCTTTGTAGTCCAACTCTCACATCCATACATGACCACTGGAAAAACCATAGCCTTGACCAGATGGACCTTTGTTGGCAAAGTAATGTCTCTGCTTTTTAATATGCTATCTAGGTTGGTCATAACTTTCCTTCTAAGGGGTAAGCATCTTTTAATTTCATGGCTGCAGTCACTATCTGCAGTGATTTTGGAGCCCCCAAAAAGAAAGTCTGACACTGTTTCCACTGTCTCCCCATCTATTTCCCATGAGGTGATGGGACCAGATGCCATGATCTTAGAAGCAGGTTTGGGGGGACAGTAATCAGAAGTTTGACTGGATGTATGTTAAGTCGTGATGCCTACTGAATTTCTACTAGAGTTGTCGAGTAATCAGTTGTACACATAACTGGATTTTAGGGAAACTTTCTTTCTTTTTTTTGGGGAGACTTTCGAGTTGTATTATATATACAGAAGGAAATGACATGTAAAGGGTATTTAAAGCTACAGGCCTGGCAATAAAAAGAGAAGAGGGACTGCCCTGGTGGTCCAGTGGTTAAGACTCTGTACTTCCAATGCAAGGGGCAAGGGTTTGAACCTGGGTTGGGGAACTAAGATCCCACATCTGTGAGGTGAGGCAAAGAAAATATTTTTTAAAAGAGAGAAAGAGATGAGTTCCAGGGCAATGTTAAGACATTAGGAGACAGAGAACAACCAGGAGAAAACATGACTTCATTATTAACAACTTTCCTTTGAAGGGCATTGGCAACATACAGGCCCTAGTGGCCTTAACATGTTAGTCACTCAGTTGTGTCTGACTCTTTGTGACCCCATGAACTGTAGCCTGCCAGCCTCTTCTGTCCATGGAATTCCCCAGGCAAGAATACTGGAGTGGGTAGCCATTTCCTTCCAAGGGATCTTCCCCACCTAGGGATTGAACCCCCGTCTCCTGTGTTGCAGGCAGATTGTTTACTGTCTGAGCCACCGGGGAATTCCAAGCAGTTTTCAAATTTTTAAAGGATTCACTTTCTCATTTTCCATTTACTCATAACTTGATCCAAATCTTAAACTCTTACTCTTACTCACTCCCCTCCTTTATGCTTTCATCACACTCATTTTGAATATACTTATTGGTAGTACAACTTCATTGGAGTGTAAAATGCAATTTTGAAAACTGTCAAAAGTAATTTGGGGATTTAGCTGATGAATAAAATGGGTGATCAGGTTGGTTAATACTGTTTTTGATCAAACATTAGGCATGACTGTTGAATAATATCAACAAGTTTATTGTGTGGTTTATCTGCAGATCTAAAAACAATGTCGACAGGCATGTTCTAAAATGTCTTCAGCAATGACATTACTGAAATATATGTATAGTTTCCAAGAGGACTGTTTTCAATTGCCCATTATATGTCATACACATATATAAATTCTGTTAAATTAACACTATTTCTTAAGTACACTTTATCATGTGTATTTATATAGATTCTTAAAGTCCATGAACACACATATCGCTATAAATAATATCTAACTTAATCTTCATTTCCCAGCCTAAGACTGTCTTAAACAACTGCTATTCTCAGTTAAGCTGATTAACTTACTAAAGCAATTGAAAATAATTACTGTTAATAAGTAAAAGTTCTACAAAGCACATTTAATAATATTTGCCCAATTCTTATAAAAATTGCTGATTGCAAACAACACAGATTTACAGACAAGCATCTTTGGATGTCTGGCTAATACTAAATTTATAAAGGATGTATTCCCTGAAAATTATGCCAAATATTTTTCAGTGAACAAATATTTATCAAGTGCTAGTATGTTCCAGATGCACATCATGTTGAGAAGAGTTTGCTCCTTTAAGTCCTTCCAAGTGCATCCTTAGAGATTTATATGCACAAAGGAGAGAGCCGAAGTAGTGCTTCTGACTTTTGCCACGTCAGTGGATTCTCTGGGGAGTTTTGCCATGTGGAAGACCCGTTTTGCTAGGTTAGTGGAAGACCAGAGAAGCTAGTGAGGCTGAGTGTTACCCTTGCCACTTACTGCATCCAGATTCAGACCTTTAATCAATTAAAGATTGACTCAGATATTCAAACTGGATTTAGAAAAGTCAGAGGAACCAGAGATCAAATTATCAACATCTGTTGGATCACAGAAAAAGCAAGAGAGTTCCAGAAAAAACATCTACTTTTGCTTCATTGACTATGCTAAAGCTTTTGAGTGTGTGGATCACAACAAACTGTGGAAAATTCTTCAAGAGATGGGAATACCAGACCACCTGACCTGCCTCCTGAGAAACCTGTAGGCAGGTCAAGAAGCAACAGTTAGAACCGGACATGAAACAATGGACTGGTTCCAAATTGGGAAAGGAGTACGTCAAGGCTGTATATTGTCACCCTGCTTATTTAACTTATATGCAGAGTACATCATGGGAAATGCCGGGCTGGGATGAAGCACAAGCTGGAATCAAGATTGCAGGGAGAAATATCAATAATCTCAGATATGCAGATGACACCACCCTTATGGCAGAAAGTGAAGAGGAACTAAATAGCCTCTTGATGAAAGTGAAAGAGGAGAGTGAAAAAGTTGGTGTAAAGCTCAACATTCAGAAAACTAAGATCATGACATCCAGTCCCATCACTCCATGGCAAATAGATGGGGAAACAATGGAAACATTGAGAAACTATTTCTTTGGGCTCCAAAATCACTGCAGTTGCTGACTGCAGCCATGAAAAAAAGGTGCTTGCTCCTTGGAAGAAAAGCTATCACAAACCTAGATAGCATATTAAAAAGCAGAGACATAACTTTGCCATCAAAAGTCCATCTAGACAAATCTATGGTTTTTCCAGTAGTCATGTATGGAGGTGAGAATTGGATGATAAAGAAAGCTGAGCGCAGAAGAGTTGATGCTTTTGAACTGTGGTTTGGAGAAGACTCTTGAGAGTCCCTTGAACTGCAAGGAGATCCAACCAGTCAATCCTAAAGGAAGTCAGTCCTGAATATTCAGTGGAAGGACTGATGCTAAATCTCCAATCCTTTGGCCACCTAATGCGAAGAACTGACTCACTGAAAAAGACCATGGTGCTGGGAGAGATTGAAGGCAGGAGGAGAAGGGGAAGACAGAGGATGAGATGGTTGGATGGCATCACCGATTGAATGGACATGAGTTTGAGTATGCTCCGGGAGTTGGTGATGGACAGGGGAGCCTGGCGTGCTGCAGTCCATAGGGTTGCAGAGTCGGGCACGACTGGGAGACTAACAGTGGCACAGAAAGCTCCCTCTCTTAATGACATGGTCCAGTTGCCATCCTGGTCTCTCTGACTTGACCCATCTTCAGGGAGTAACGGGGTATACTAGAGCAGTTTCTGCTTTTCCTTAGAGGCTAACTAACATTCTTGGTTCTGGGGATGCAAAGATGGAGGGTTCCTGTTATGGAAAAATTATTACTTTTTGAGGGAAGAAAAATATCTCTTTTTTTTTTTTAGAAAAATATCTTTGAGCAATTAAATCAGAATATGAAAAGTGTTCAAAGTACTGAATGAGAATCTGTGAGAAAATTACTTCTCTGGTTTCACAGAGAAGGTGTTGGCACTATTCAAAGGGATGAGTCAGCCTTCCACAAAGCTTAGCTTGATGAGACAGATGTAAACTGTTGGGACGTAGCTTTTTTTTCTTTTCTTTTGGTTCTCAATACTCTAGCTATGCCGGAATTGACTTGTTCTGACACGTCACTGAGAATAAAGTCTGACTTTCATTCTAGGACTTTACCTGTGAAATATGTTATAGCCTTTCCACCAAGGATCACCATTATACTGTACACTGAACATACTGAATACTGTAATTGGCTCATTGTTCCTCACTGATACTGGTGGCTGGCCCCATTCCTCTCACAAGTGTTGACATTAATCGCTTAAAGGAAGAGAGTTGTTTCTAAATGTAGGTTTACATGTTTCTTATTAGATAAGAGGAACTCACGATGTTTTTCATGTGCTTCACAAGTATGGTCAGCTTCGTGTCTTCGTAGGATATGACTAACTGCACTTTAGGCTTCTTGTCAGCAAACTTCTCACCTGATGAAACAGTAGAATTTCAGTGAGTTAAATTGGAAGTGGCTGATCATGTGATGGGGGCTTCCCAGGTGGCTCAGTGGTAATGAATCTGCCTGCTTACGCAGGAGACGTGGGTTTGATCCCTGGGGCAGTGTGGAGTGGGGGGAGATCCCCTGGAAGAGGAAATGGGAACCCACTCCAGTATTCTTGCCTGGGAAATCTCATGTACAAAGGAGCCTGGCAGTCTACAGTCCATGGGGTTGCAAAGAGTTGGACATGACTGAGCATGACCACATAATACACTGAACATTCAAAGACTAAAACTAAAATATACTCCATATATTTACCTCATCTCTTCCTTTCCAGTTCCACAGCACCTAGTTTAGATGCATAAGGATCTTTTGCTTAAATTGCTAGAACACTCTCTTCCCCATCCCCAGAACCCAATGTAACCCATATTGTATACAATTACCAGTATAATCTTCCTAGGGCAACTTTTATAAAATTACTCTTTCAATCAAAGCACTGTTCATAGCTTTCCATTGCTTATGAAAAAAATTCTGAATTTCTTGGCTTCATATGATTGCTTCTTATTGAATCCATGTTTGTTTTATTTCCCATTAATATTATTTCATACTGCAGTCCATATGTTCAGTTCTACAGACATCCTCTGCTATTTCGTTCCAGACATCACTCATATTATTCCCTTTATTTGAAATGAGCTCTTTCCACTATTTCTGGCTGTTGAATTTTTACCTTTCTACAAAGCCAAATTAAAATGCAAAATAGTTTCTGTGGTCACCTCCCTCTGAACTTCACTAGCACAGCCGTAATCACTTATTATTTATATCTTAATTATTACTTTACCTGTCTCAATTTGCTTAGTGGATTACAATCTCCCTTAAGGCTTCCTTTTTTTCCTCTTCCCCAAAGGATATGTAAATCAGTGCTTGCTCCATAATGTTGCACTAAACGTCTATTTAATGACAAAAGTAAACCTCAATTTTCTTTTCAAGTTATATAATAGCATTCCAACATTAAAATGAAGGCTTCACTTTTTTAATTAAAAGTTTCCAGTTTATAGCCAAAGGATTAAACATAATTCACAGTTTTCTAATATTTCTCTTGGTAATCGCTGGTTGTATGTTCTCTGAGGGAATTCAGAGAGAAGAAATTTATTAATAATAAGAAATTTGGCAGTGTCTTGTTGTGGGCTCATTGGGGTCTAGGTTGTTTTCTGACAGTCAATAGCTCTCTAGCCCTAACATTTGAATATTAAATATTAAATGTGGTATGTTTCCTCTCCCAAAGCCTTTTACATGTTTATTAGAATCACTTACACATTATAAACAGGTAATATTAATTATTAATAATTTTCATGTTAATGTGGATTATTGGCATTGAAATAATTAAAATTGACATCGAGTGTTTCTTACAACTAAAATGACAGTTATGTAGATAAATAATTCTTCTTTAAAATATCTTGATTACAGTGATTGAATGACACTGTCAGTCTGAGATACTATGAGGTAATTCTGACGGTATTACCTGGGTAAACTGCATTTCATAATTTAAAAATGTAGCTGAACTTTTGGTATGAGGACGCTAAAAAAATCTGATACTTTCTGATGAACAGTGAACATTATTTTTGAATTGAAGAGCGAAAGGATTATTAGACACATTAATTAGAAACTTAATGTGTTGAATTAGAGGAGCATTAATTCAAAGATAGGGGATTAGCATAAATTTATGGATGAGTGTCTAAATGATAACCATACGACTGTTACTTGAATTGACAAGAGGATCAGTTCAGTTCAGTTGCTCAGTCATGCCCGACTCTGCGACCCCATGGACTGCAGCACGCCAGGCTCCCTTATCTATTACCAACTCCTGGAACGTGCTCAAACTTATGTCTGTCGAGTTGGTGATGCCATCCAACCATTTCATGCAAGGTTAGTAACCGGAGTATCCATCAAAACACATCAGAGTTTAGAACCCACTGGAAATGCCAGCTACTAGGAAGTCACTGACTCAATGGAGATGAGTTTGAGCAAACCCAAGAAGACAGTGAAGAACAGGGAAGCCTGGCGTGCAGCAGTCCGTCGGGTTGCAAAGAGTCAGATACGACTTAGCGACTAAACAACTGCAACACAGGAAGTCTTTGTCGTCAATGTAATAATAGTAGAGGTGCTTAGGATTTCTAGAATTCTTATCATATGCCAATGTTGGGCTCAGAGTTGCACATACATAACTCACTAAATCCTCACAGCAAATTTATAAAGTTTGTATTCACTTCCATTTTACACACGAGGAAATTGAAGTGTTTGGTCCAAGCTTATGCAGACAGTTAATGGTACCAGGTCAAATGATCTCTAAAGTCTGTTTTTGAATATCATGAGCTAAAGGGGAAATGAAGAGTCTGTAACCTAAGGGGAAAGACTTTAAATGAAGAGCCCAGAGAGAGAGGTTTTTTATGTTTTCTTTTTTTGACTACAGGGCATATGGGATCTTAGTTCCCTACCAGGGATCGAACCTGGGCCCCTGGCATTGGAAGCTCAGAGTCTAATCACTGGACCATCAGGAATCCTGAGGGAGACTTGAGAATAGCTTCAGATGGACAAGAAGATATTAGAATATTTTGATTTTTCTGTTTCAAGTTATTCCAGGGGAATCTCATCATGCTTAATCTAACCATTTATAGTAACCCCAAGAACTTTTAAAATAATGTCAGTCCAAAGAATGACCATGTTGAAATGCTTGAATGCATGCCATGCAGCAGATAATACAGGGCTTATTATGCATAATGTGTCCATTAATGTTAAAAAATGGCATTTCAAAATTTAACTTCCTTGCAGCTGATAATATATTCATATGATTCAAAACTGAAAATGCATTTTCAAAGTACACAGTAAAAAGTCTTCCTCCCATTCTTAATACCTATACAGCCAGTTCTCCCATTATTATTTTATTAGTTTTGCAAGTATTCCTCCAGAGGGACACATATCCTTCCAGAATTTCTCCATTTAAGTAAATATGAGTAAGTATTTTTATTCTTCCCCCTTTTCCTTGAAAGGAATAGCATATTTACTATTCTATACAACCATCTTGGAGATACTTTCATATCAATAATACAAAGCTTCTTTATTTTTTAAATATACTTTCAGAATATTCCATCATGAGGAAATACCATGATTTATTTAACAATTTACCCACTGATGGGCAAGTCAGTTGTTTCCAATGCTTTCCAGCTCTTACAAACCATGCTGCATCAAATAGCTTTGTATGTGTATCATTTTGTACCCCTGTACAAGTATTATAGGATAAATTTCAACAGCAGAATTTCAGGGTCAATGGGTATTGATTGGCATTTGTAATTTTGGTAAATATCGCCAAACTGCCTTCCATGAAGGTTGTACCAATTTGCATTACCACCAACAGTGGATGAGTGCTTGCTGATTCTTAACCAAGCTTGTTAACTAAACTTTTGAATTTTTGCTGATCTGATGAGTTAAAACGGGATCAGTGTAGTTGTAATTTGCATTTTTCTCGTGAATGACATTGAGGATTCTTTCATCTTGTTAAGAGCCACTTGCATTTTGTTTTTGTTTTCTGGAGGTGTGGATTTATTTATTATTTATTATTGTATTCTTTACACTGTTTTCTATTTGGTCATTTTTTTAAACCAATTCATAGGAGATGGTAACATGTTAAATACTCAGCTCTTCATCTGTGATAAATGGCAAATATTTCACCCATTTTGTCACTTATCTGCACTTTTTTTAACTTTGCTACAGTGTTTTATATCATGCAGAATTGTTATGGACTCTGAATTATTTGTTATTGTTCAGTCACTCAGTTGTGTCTGACGCTTTGCAACCTCATGGACTGCAGCACACTAGGCTTCCTGTCCTTCACCATCTCCCTGAGCTTGCTCAAATCATGTCCATTGAGTTGGTGATGCCATACAACCATCTAGTCCTCTGTCATCCTCTTCTCCTCCTGCCTTCAATCTTTCCTTGCATCAGGGTCTCTTTTAATGAGTCAGCTCTTTGCAGCAAGTAGCCAAAATAATGGAGCTTCAGCTTCAGCATCAGTCCTTCCAATGAATATTCAGGATTGATTTCCTTCAGGATTGTCTGGTTTGATCTCCGTGCAGTCCAAGGGACGCTCAAGAGTCTTCTCCAACACCAAGGTTCAAAAGCACCAATTCTTCGGCGCTCAGCTTTCTTTATAGTCCAACTCTCACATCCATACATGACTACTGGAAAAACCATAGCCTTGACTAGATGGACCTTTGTTGGCAATGTAATGTGTCTGCTTTTAATATGCTGTCTAAGTTGGTCATAACTTTCCTTCCAAGGTGTAAGTGTCTTTTAATTTCATGGCTGCAGTCACCATCTGCAGTGATTTTGGAGCCCCCCAAAATAAAGTCTGACACTGTTTCCACTGTTTCCCCATCTATTTCCCATGAAGTGATGGGACCGGATGCCATGATCTTAGTTTTCTGAATGTTGAGCTTTAAGCCAACTTTTTCACCTCCTCTTTCACTTTCATCAAGAGGCTTTTTAGCTCCTCTTCACTTTCTACCATAAGGGTGGTGTCATCTGCATATCTGAGGTTATTGATATTTCTCCTGGCAATCTTGATTCCAGCTTGTGCTTCCTCCAGCCCAGCGTTTCTCATGATGTATTCTGCATATAAGTTGAATAAGCAGGGTGAAAATATACAGCCTTGACGTACTCCTTTTCCTATTTGGAACCAGTCTGTTGTTCCATGTCCAGTTCTAACTGTTGCTTCTTGACCTGCATACAGGTTTCTCAAGAGGCAGGTCAAGTGGTCTGGTATTCCCATCTCTTTCAGAATTTTCCACAGTTTATTGTGATCCATACAGTCAAAGGCTTTGGCATAGTCAATAAAGCAGAAATAGATGTTTTTCTGGAACTCTCTTGGTTTTTCAATGATCCACCAGATGTTGGCAACTTGATCTCTGGTTCCTCTGCCTTTTCTAAAATCAACTTGAACATCTGGTAGTTCATGGTTCACATAGTGCTGAAGCCTGGCTTGGAGAATTTAAAGCATCACTTTACTAGCGTGTGAGATGAGTAAAATTGTGTGGTAGTTTGAGCATTCTTTGTCATTGCCTTTCTTTGGGATTGGAATGAAAACTGACTTTCTCCAGTCCTGTGGCCACTGCTGAGTTCTCCAAATTTGCTGGCATATTGAGTGCAGCACTTTCAAAGCATCATCTTTCAGGATTTGAAATAGCTCAACTGGAATTCCATCACCTCCACTAGCTTTGTTCGCAGTGATGCTTCCTAAGGTCCACTTGACGTCACATTCCAGGATGTCTGGCTCTAGGTGAGTGATCACACCATCGTGATTATCTGGGTCGTGAAGATCTTTTTTGTACAGTTCTTCTGTGTATTCTTGCCACCTCTTCTTAATATCTTCTGCTTCTGTTAGGCCCCTACCATTTCTGTTCTTTATTGAGCCCATCTTTGCATGAAATGTTCCCTTGGTATCTCTAATTTTCTTGAAGAGATCTTGTCTTTCCCATTCTATTGTTTTCCTCTATTTATTTGCATTGAATGTTGAGGAAGGCTTTCTTATCTCTCCTTGCTATTCTTTGGAACTCTGCATTCAAATGGATATATCTTTCCTTTTCTCTTTTCCTTTTCGCTTTCTTTTTTTTCACAGCTATTTGTTAAGGCCTCCTCAGACAGACATTTTGCTTTTTTGCATTTGTTTTTCTTGGGGATGGTCTTGATTCCTGTCTCCTCTACAAGGTCACGAATCTCTGTCCATAGTTCATCAGGCACTCTGTCTATCAGATCAAGTCCCTTAAATCTATTCCTCACTTCCACTGCATAGTCATAAGGGATTTGATTTAGGTCATACCTGAATGGTCTAGTGGTTTTCCCCGCTTTCTTCAATTTCAGTCTGAATTTGGCAATAAGGAGTTCATGATCTGAGCCACAGTCAGCTCCCAGTCCTGTTTTTGCTGACTGTATACAGCTTCTCCATCTTTCACTGCAAAGAATATAATCAATCTGATTTCGGTGTTGACCATCTGGTGATGTCCATGTGTAGAGTCTTCTCTTGTGTTGTTGGAAGAGGGTGTTTCCTATGACCAGTGAGTTCTCTTGGCAGAACTCTATTAGCCTTTGCCCTGCTTCATTCTGTACTCCAAGGCCAAATTTGCCTGTTACTCCAGGTGTTTCTTGACTTCCTACTTTTGCATTCCAGTCCCCTATAATGAAAAGGACATGTTTTTCTGGGTGTAAGTTCTAGAAGGTCTTGTAGGTCTTCATAGAACTGTTCAACTTTAAATTCCTGAATATATTTGACTCTATTTATGGGCATTCTATTATGTTTTACTTGCTCCTCTACTTATGCACTGACATCACACCATTTTAATTATTGAGACTTTGTAATGTGTTTTTATGTCAGAAAAGGTAACGTCACCTCTTTGTTTTGCTAAGTTTCCTGATTTTTCTTTGTTTATTTTTGTTTATAAACTGTAGAATTAGCTCATGTTGTGAAGAATAAATCTTCTGGAGATCAATCAAGATGATGGGGTAAGAGGATGTAGAGCTTACCTCCCCTCAAGAACATATCAGATAATACATCTAAAGGTGGAACAAATTTCACTAGAAATTGGCAGAAGGACTCCTATACAATCAAGGCTATAAGAAAGATATACATGTGATCAGGTAGGAAGGAAAGAAAAGAGATTGAGTTGGGATCTTTGCTCCTGGGAGAGACTCAGAGGAAAGGGGAGAATTTATTGGCAGATAGCTGCCTTGGGGAGTGAGTAGTGAGAGCTATGGATTAGGCACCCCAGTCCTGAAGAAGAGCCCCCTTGGCTGGCTGGGGGACCACTGGAACCAATAGGGGAGCTGTGAGAAGCCTGGATTCTGCTCCTGAGGAGCACATGCACACTGGCTTATCCCCAGGACAGGCAGAAGGAGGTGGTCAAGTGACTGCTGGGTTTCCCACCGCCTCCTTGGTGCATGTCCCAGCCCCAGTTGAGTGAATATTCCAGCCCCATTCACTCTTCACATCATGGTGTGTTGGATCTAGGGCAGCTACTACTGAGGAGAAGACATAACTTGGGGATCCAGAGACTCCCCAGACCCAGGGCAAGTCTGTTGGGGTGGCAGTGCCGTGGTTGATGCTGACTCACTCTGCGCATCAGAAGCAGCCCAGAGCGCTGAGAGCAGCCCTTCCACCCCAGCTCACACCCCAGTGCATGCTGAGTGTCCATGTGGGGCCCTGCCTGCCCTGTGATGTGGCTCCACAGGGGAAAGGAGGGTGGTGGAGACCAGGGGCGGTGACTGACGGTGAAGGATGAAGAATACTTGGACCTCAGGCTGCAGCTGAGCCAAGGGACACAACTGCAGGGTCTCGCACAGGCCCCCAGCTCTGGGGCAGAGGTTCCAGTGTGGGGACAGGGGAAAACCCACACCTAAAGGCACCTGTGGGTTTTTCTTGGTGACTCAGTGGTAAAGAACCCGCTTGCCAATGCAGCAGACACGGGTTTGATCTGATCCAGGAAGATCCCACATGCCTCGGAGCGACTAAGCCCATGTGCCACAACTACTGAACCTGTGTGCTGCAACTGCCGAAGCCCTTGCACCCTAAAGCCTGTGCTCCACAAGAGAAACCACCGCAAAGCGAAGCCTGCATAGCGCAACAAGTGAGTAACCCTGCTTGTGACTAGAGAAAAGCCCGAGCAACAAGGAAGACCCAGCAAAGCCAAAAATAGATAAAACTATTTTAAAAAGGCACTTGCCATTTTTTTAGCACTTGACTCCAGCTCCAGCCCTTCCATTTCCAGTTTCACCCCCTACCAAGGGGGTAGCTGTCCGCACACCCTGACTAAAGATGTGATTTGCACCCCTGTCAAATCCAGCTCTCCCATTAAAGGCACTGAGCACTTGCAGTCTGAATAGGGATGTTCGCACATAAGAACACCCCTTCAAGACTATAACAGGTAACTGTTTCACACTAAATTCATAGAGTCAGAGGAAGTTAAGTAAAATGAAAAGGCAGAGGAAATGCTCTCAGTTCACAGAATAAGATAAAACCCTTGAAAAAGCAGATAATGAACCAGAAATAAAGAATTCAAAGCACTGGTGGTCAAAATGTTAACTGAATTAGGGTAAAGAACAGATGAACACAGTGAAAAATTTACAAAGAACTAGAAACTGTAAAAACGACTCAATCAGAAATGAAGAATTCAATAGCCTAAATTAAAAACACACTAGAAGGAATGAATAGCAGATTGATACAGAAGAAAGCATGAGTGATCAATGAAACCAAGAGTTTTTTGAAAAGATAAAATTTATAAACATTTATCCAGGCTCAGAAAAGAAAGAGGACCCAAATAAACAAAATAAGAACTGAGGAGATACCATAGAGATACATACTGATACCACAGAGATACAAAAAAATCATAAGAAAATACCACCAAGACTCAGATGCCAATTAATTGGATAACCTAAAAGAAATGGACAATTTCTAGAAACATACAACATGTCAAGATTGAGTCAAGAAAAATAGATAATTTGAACAAACCAATCACCAGTGGTGAAACTGCATTTGTAATTTAAAAACTCCCAGCAAACACAAGTCTAGGACTAGATGACTACACAGGGGAATTTTACAAAACATATAAAGAAGGACTAATGCTTATCTTTCTCAAACTATTCTAAAAAATTGAAGAAGACAGAAAACTCCCAAGTTCATTCTACTAGGCCACTAATTACCCTGATACCAAAACCAGACAAAGACACTTTGATAAAAGAAAATTACAGGCTAATTTCTTTGATGACTATAGATGTAAAAATCCTTAATAACATACTAGAAAAGTTAATTCAACAATATATAAAAAGGATCATACACCATGATCAAGTTGGATTTATTTCAGGGACACAAGGATGGTTCAACATTGACAAATCCATCGATATGATATACCACATTAACAAAAGGAAGGATAATAATTACATGAGCATCTTAATAGATGCAGAAAAAAAATTTCACATTTTCAACATTTATTCATGATAAAAACTCTCATCAAAGTGAGTACACAGGGAATATATCAACCTATCTTCTTGCTCAGTCACTCAGTCGTGTCTGACTCTTTGCAACCCCATGGACTGTAGCCCACCAGGCTCCTCTGTCCATGGGATTTCCCAGACAAGAATACTAGAGTGGATTGCCATTTCCTTCTCCAGGGGATCTTCCAGACACAGGAAGTGAACCCTCTCTTGTATCTCCTGCATTGGCAGATGGATTCTTTATCAAGTGCGCCACCTGGGAAGCCCACATATCTTCTTAGACATAATAAAATTCATTTAGGACATACTGACAACCAATATCATATTCAATGGTGAAAAGCTGTGTTCTAACTTCATGGCAAATAGATGGGGAAACAGTGGCTGACTTTATTTTTGGGGGCTCCAAAATCACTGCAGATGGTGATTGCAGCCATGACATTAAAAGACACTTACTCCTTGAAAGGAAAGTTATGACCAACCTAGACAGCATATTAAAAAGCCGAGACATTACTTTGTCAACAAAGGTCCATCTAGTCAAGGCTATGGTTTTTCCAGTGGCCATGTATGGAGGTGAGAGTTGGACTATAAAGAAAGCTGAGTGCTGAAGAATTGATGCTTTTGAACTGTGGTGTTGGAGAAGACTCTTGAGAGTCCCTTGGACTGCAAGGAGATCCAACCAGTCCATCCTAAAGGAGATCAGTCCTGGGTGTTCATTGGAAGGACTGATGTTGAAGCTGAAACTCCAATACTTTGGCCACCTGATGCAAAGAGCTGACTCATTAGAAAAGACCCTGATGCTGGGAAAGATTAAGGGTAGGAGGAGAAGGGGAAAACAGAGGATCAGATGGTTGGATGGCATCACTATCATGGACATGGGTTTCGGTAGACTCCAGCAGTTGGTAATGGACAGGGAGGCCTGGCATGCTGCGGTTCATGGGGTCACAAAGAGTCGGATATGACTGAGCGACTGAACTGAACTCATATATTTACTTTTACCTTTATCCATTTCTTTTTTCTTTTTGTCTTCCTTTGGTTTGTTTTGTGGCTCTTATTCTAATTATTCCAATTTTCCTCTGAGCATTGCTTTATCTTTCTCTTGTAGTTTTCTGAGATGTGCTTTTTCATTATTGCTATTCTTTGTAAGTTTTGTTATTTTGATTTGTAAGTCCTTTTGATCCAAAAGTTGTTCAAGAGAACTTAATTTTTTAAACCTTCAAACTTAATTATCTTTTAGCTTTATGAATTTTTCCATGGGTGTCTCACTGTGTTGTCATATGATTAGGGAATATGAGATTTCTACTTCTGAAAATTCATTGAAATTAATTTCCTTTGTGACCTAATATATAATCTATTTTCATGCATATTCCATGGGCTCTTGAAAATAAATAAATAGACCACGCCGCCATCGCTGCCCCCGCGCTCGCTGGCGGGCTCCCGCCACAGGAGAGGACCACCAGGGCCGCCGCCACCACTTCGGCCCTGGCCTGGGCTCCTGGCTGAGCCCACTGCCCTATCGGGAGATATAAAGTGTCACTACGAAGGGCTGGGGGTGCGGAACGACGCCGGCGAGGAGGAGCTCAAGAAGGCCTATTGGAAGCTGGCCCAGAAATGGCACCCAGATAAAAATCTGGATAATGCTGCAGAAGCAGCTGAAAAATTTAAACTAATCCAAGCGGCGTATGATGTGTTGAGCGACCCTCAACACATCATATGGTACGATAATCGTAGAGAAGCTCTGGTTAAAGGTGGACGTGATGGAGAATATCAAGAAGACAGCTTAGATTTGCTTCACTATTTCACTGTGACCTGCTACTCTGATTATGGCCATGATGAAAAGGGCTATTATACGGTGTACCTAATGATTTTGAGATGATTGCAAAGGAAGACCTAGAATCTGCTTTAGAAGAGGCCATGGAAGATTTCCCAACTTTTGGAGACCCCCCAGAGTGACTATGATATGGTAATCCATCACTCTAGGCTTACCGGCAGAGTTTCTGCACTCAGAACTTGGCTTGGAAAGAATATGATACACGGCAGGCTTCAAACGGCTGGGAGAAACGAGCCATGGAAAAGGAAAACAGAAAGATTTGAGACAAAGAGAGGAAAGAGAATGAAGTTGTCTATCAGCAGGTCGCTTTCATCCGTAAATGGGATAGAAGAGTGCAGGCTCATCGAAAGCTTGTGGAAGAACAAAACGCGGAGAAGGCGAGGGAAGCCGAGGCGATGAGGCGGCGGCGGAAGCGGAAACAGACCAGGCTGGCAGAGCAGTGCAGAGAGCACAGCTGGATGGCCGTGGCCGGCTTGGAGAAGGAGCTCGGGGAGATGGAGGCGCAGTATGAAAAGCAATTTGGAGACGGATCAGGTGACGATGAAGCGGAAGAACCGCAGCTCAGAGACGGACAGGATGGTAAAGACAGCGACGAGGCCGAGGACGCAGAACTTTATGATGGCCTTTACTGCCCCGCGTGGGATAAGTCTTTCAAGACCGAAAAGGCTCTGAGGAATCATGAAAAATCAAGGAAGCATCGGGAAATGGCTGCCTTGTTAAAACAACAGTTGGAAGAGGAGGAAGCAAATTTTTCAGGACCTTAAACTGGTGAAAACAGCCTGAATGCCAATTCCGAGGAAGAAATGGAGGAGGCGCCAAAACAAAAGCTTTCTAAAAAAACAGAAGAAAAAGAAACAGAAGCCAGCACAGAACTGTGATGATAATTTCAATGAAAATGGAACTGGAGAAGGAGTAAAGGTTGACCAGGAAGATACCAACCTACATGAAAACAGTGCCAAAGAATTGGAAGATAGTCTCCAAGAAAATGTTGGGGTCACAGAGACTGTGGAACTGTGCAGTGACCCAAAAACTGAGGCTAAAAGTGTTTCTAAACCCAAAGGAAAGAAAGCCAAAGGTACTAAAAAGTCTGTCAGAGTACCTGCTGAACCACAGACAATGAGTGATGTGCTTATCAGCTGTAC
Organism: Cervus elaphus; assembly: GCF_910594005.1. NCBI lineage: Eukaryota > Metazoa > Chordata > Mammalia > Artiodactyla > Cervidae > Cervus > Cervus elaphus. The sequence goes on along the minus strand of NC_057836.1, from coordinate 28,105,391 downwards.
AACCTGCCACAGTGAATTTCCATCCCGGAATAAACTTTTTGATCATCGAAAGGCCACCGGTCATGCAAGAGCACCTTCATCTTTAACATCTTTAAACAGTGTAACAAATAGTTGAAACAAAAAAGAGAAACTTAAAAATAGAAATTCTGCCAATGCCTTTTCCTTTCAATTGTCTGTAGATTTTGAAACCAAAAACTGAAGTGAAATCATCTAAAGAGTTAAAATTTCAGTGATCTGCAATTTATTGCATTGTGGAAGATTATTTTTTATCTTGTAAAAACTTTTTTTTGTTTATTATACATATTTTTAAACATGTCATTAGTGACTGAATTCTACTTTTGCCATCTGAAATTGGCTTGAATGTCTCAAAACAGGTAAATATTGTAAAGTATGCATTCTTGACTTTTGTTGGCTCATGTGGACAGAAATGTACAAGGAGAATTAAATTAACACATAAAAAAAGAAATATAACTTTTAACAATGATTTTTAAAGAAAGTCTTTCACAAATTTGCTTTATGTACTTATGATATTTATAGAAGTTTTAATTTTTGTTCTAGTGGTTATTTTATTCAATATCCTTAGACTTTTATTTCTTTTGACAATATTTCTTTCCTAAAAGAAGCAAAGATAAAATTAGTGTGATGATCTTTCTCATCTACTTTGATCTACCATCCAATTACATTCAATGTTGTGATCTTTCTCACTGTTTTTCTAACACTAATATTACATATGCTAAGATTTTTTATTGCTTGATTTGTTACACTTTAAGTGATATCTTTTGACACAAAGCTATTAGACATGAGGTAATTAGAGAAAGTCTTTTCTCATCTTTTTTTCATCTTTTGCTTCCTATATCAGCCACAAGCAACAGTCTAAAATAATCTTCTAATTACATGAGATTATATAAGATGCTATAGCAAAGTGTATATTTTAAAGCTTTCCAACCCCATGGACTGTAGGCAGCCAAGCTCCTCTGTTCATGGGATTCTCCAGGCAAGAATACTGAAGTGGGTTGCCATTCCCTATTGCAGGGGATCAAACCCAGGTCTCCTGTACTGTAGGCAGATTCGTGACTTTCTGAACCACCTTGCCACCAGGAAAATAATCTTCTAGTTAAAAACATGAGATTATATGATATATCGTAGCAAAATGTATATTTTAAAGCTTTCAGTGGAAAATTTCAAAAATAATACAAGTATATATTTACAAGCAATCCTAACCCTTCACCTCTTGTCCTTCCATATCAATAAAATTTAAATTCAAAACCTGGGTAACATGGACTTCCCCAGTGGCTCAGTGGTGAAGAATCCACCTGGTGTAGACTTGGGTTTGGTCCCCGGATTGAGAACATCTCCTGGACTAGGAAATGGCAAAGCACTCCAGTATTCTTGCCTGGGAAACCCCATGGACTGAGGAGCCTGGTGGGCTATAGTCCAGGGAGGTCACAAAAAGTCGGCCATGACTTAGTGACTGAGCACACTTGCATGGATAACATACTTCAAGCTATAGATAATTGGTCTGGGCTTTGTCAGAACAAGCAGCTAGAACATTAACCAGAGAGACCTTGCCATACATCTCAAAGGTAAAGTAGTGATATAAGGTAATGATTGAAAGTTCTTTTTTGTAATCATTTATAATTATCAATGGCATCTAAACATGCTCATTAATTCATCCTCTTAACTCTGGCAACTGTTGTTTTTGATCATGTTCTAGTCCATTACCTACATTATTATTTCTGTATTGTGACAAAAATATATCTTCTGTGTATCAGAGCTGTGTATTGGTGGAAGGTGGATAATGTTTATTTTTGTAAAAGTATTATTTGGCATGGTGGCTGTATTAATTTGTGGAGAGTACAGAGAGTCTGTCATTAGAGAATTAAAGAATACACAAGATAAAATTCAGCAACTTTCTGGTTAGTGTCTTGGTTGAGCCTGGTGTCTGTAATACTAAACATGATAATTTACAGATTTTTTTTTTCCTCCGGGTGATACTTCAAGAGAATTCTAGTGGTTGGGAAGCTTTGAATTCCTTGTGTGGGATTCTTCCACATAAAATGGTGAGTGTGAGAGAAGGAGCATAAATTTGGATTTTGGTTTCTTCTCTCTTGTCCTTTTTATAAAAATGGCAAGCTACCTTGGCACAGAATATTAACATAACTTTCATTATTGTTTTTTGATTGTCAGTTATTTATTCACGAATTCTTTATGGAGTATCTAGAGGAGACAAGGCAATTTGCTCAGCGCTGGGTTTACAATGGTAAGCCAGATACACATGGCTTGTGTCTTCATGGATTTTTAGTCTACAAAGAAGCACATAGCATAGTTATCATTGCAATATGTGTTTTGAGGGAAAAAAACACATTATATAGGACTATATAGTAAAGGCAATTGAGATGAGATCTGAAGGATGCAAATAATGATGGGGAAGGTGGAACAGGAATCAAGAAATCCAGGCAGAGAAAATTGCATCTGTGAGGTCCTGAGGGTCTTGTCTTAGTTGAAGAATTCGAAAAAGACAAGAGTGAAGATCGGGAAGGACCTGATATTTGACTGGAAAGGGAAATTGGTGGGTACCATATTCTGCTGAGATGCAGCAGGAGAATTCTGGTCTTTTTCCAAAGAGCTGGGCCAGCCACATACATAATTTGTGGGACTCAGTGAAATAAAAATGCAAGGTGAAAATTCACAGTCCTTTTCTATAAAAAACTTTTTATTAAGAATTTCAAGACAGTGACAACAGAATATTAAACCAAGTATAGGATTGTTCTAAGTACTGCACTTTGTAGGACTGCATAGGTTACAAGCCCATGAGGTTGGCTCTGCCTAAAGGCAATGAGAAGCCAAGGAAAAGGGGTGAGCAGAGGAGACAGTATACTTGGTTGGCACCTTCTGTTGTTCTACCAAGACATGTTTAGTTAGTAGGTAACAGCAGAGGTAGGACTACAAAGGATTACTAATGTGATCTTTACAGGTCTTGTGCCTAGATACATAGGTGTCCAGATGTGCTGTGCTAGGTCACTTCAGTCCACTCTCAATTCGTTAGTAGGGGTAGTAAAATGGTGAAGTCTGGGATTTTTGCTTCAGGTCATCATCTTTAACCATTACTTTAATACACTGAATAAATTTATCCTCTAATTATTTAACAGCTCAGAGTTTCAAATGACTGACAAGAAGTATCCTTAATAGTGTGCTGCTTTTTTGGAATCAAATGATAATCTGTGACAAAAGTATTCAGAATTCAGAATAAGAAAGAGGAAATAATTTAAAGAATACAAAAAGGAACAACTTCCTGTTAATCCTTCTTTGTTTCAATGATTTGCATATCCTGCTTAGAATATGCAGTCCTGGCTGTTGTAACATAATGGACAGCTTGTCTTTAAAAATATTGGGAACCAAAAATAAACAAAATTGACAAACCATTAGCAAGACTCATTAAGAAACAAAGAGAGAAGAACCAAATTAACAAAATTAGAAATGAAAATGGAGAGATCACAACAGACAACACTGAAATACAAAGGATCATAAGAGACTACTACCAGCAGCTCTATGCCAATAAAATGGACAACTTGGATGAAATGGACAAATTCTTAGAAAAGTATAACTTTCCAAAACTGAACCAGGAAGAAATAGAAGATCTTAACAGACCCATCACAGGCAAGGAAATCGAAACTGTAATCAAAAATCTTCCAGCAAACAAAAGCCCAGGACCAGATGGCTTCACAGCTGAATTCTACCAAAAATTTAGAGAAGAGCTAACACCTATCTTACTCAAACTCTTCCAGAAAATTGCAGAAGAAAGTAAACTTCCAAACTCATTCTATGAGGCCACCATCACCCTAATTCCAAAACCCGACAAAGATGCCACAAAAAAAGAAAACTACAGGCCAATATCACTGATGAACATAGATGCAAAAATCCTTAACAAAATTCTAGCAAACAGAATCCAACAACATATTAAAAAAATCATACACCACGACCAAGTGGGCTTTATCCCAGGAATGCAAGGATTCTTCAATATCCGCAAATCAATCAATGTAATACACCACATTAACAAATTGAAAGATAAAAACCATATGATTATCTCAATAGATGCAGAGAAAGCCTTTGACAAAATTCAACACTCATTTATGATTAAAACTCTCCAAAAAGCAGGAATAGAAGGAACATACCTCAACATAATAAAAGCTATATATGACAAACCCACAGCAAGCATCACCCTCAATGGTGAAAAATTGAAAGCATTTCCCCTGAAATCAGGAACAAGACAAGGGTGCCCACTCTCACCACTACTGTTCAACATAGTGTTGGAAGTTTTGGCCACAGCAATCAGAGCAGAAAAAGAAGTAAAAGGAATCCAGATAGGAAAAGAAGAAGTGAAACTCTCACTGTTTGCAGATGACATGATCCTCTATATAGAAAACCCTAAAGACTCTACCAGAAAACTACTAGAACTAATCAATGAATATAGTAAAGTTGCGGGATATAAAATTAACACACAGAAATCCCTTGCATTCCTATATACTAACAATGAAAAAACAGAAAGAGAAATTAAGGAAACAATACCATTCACCATTGCAACAAAAAGAATAAAATACTTAGGAGTATATCTACCTAAAGAAACAAAAGACCTATACATAGAAAACTATAAAACACTGATGAAAGAAATCAAAGAGGACACAAACAGATGGAGAAACATACCGTGTTCATGGATTGGAAGAATCAATATTGTCAAAATGGCTATTCTACCCAAAGCAATCTATAGATTCAATGCAATCCCTATCAAGCTACCAACGGTATTTTTCACAGAACTAGACCAAAGAATTTCACAATTTGTATGGAAATACAAAAAACCTCGAATAGCCAAAGTAATCTTGAGAAAGAAGAATGGAACTGGAGGAATCAACCTGCCTGACTTCAGACTCTACTACAAAGCCACAGTCATCAAGACAGTGTGGTACTGGCACAAAGACCGAAATATAGACCAATGGAACAGAATAGAAAGCCCAGAGATAAATCCACGGACCTATGGACACCTTATCTTTGACAAAGGAGGCAAGGATATACAATGGAAAAAAGACAACCTCTTTAACAAGTGGTGCTGGGAAAACTGGTCAACCACTTGCAAAAGAATGAAACTAGAACACTTTCTAACACCATACACAAAAATAAACTCAAAATGGATTAAAGATCTAAATGTAAGACCAGAAACTATAAAACTCCTAGAGGAGAACATAGGCAAAACACTCTCCGACATAAATCACAGCAAGATCCTCTATGACCCACCTCCCAGAATATTGGAAATAAAAGCAAAACTAAACAAATGGGATCTAATGAAACTTAAAAGCTTTTGCACTACAAAAGAAACTATAAGTAAGGTGAAAAGACAGCCGTCAGATTGGGAGAAAATAATAGCAAATGAAGAAACAGACAAAGGATTAATCTCAAAAATATACAAGCAACTCCTGCAGCTCAATTCCAGAAAAATAAATGACCCAATCAAAAAATGGGCCAGAGAACTAAACAGACATTTCTCCAAAGAAGACATACAGATGGCTAACAAACACATGAAAAGGTGCTCAACATCACTCATTATTAGAGAAATGCAAATCAAAACCACAATGAGGTACCATTACACACCAGTCAGGATGGCTGCTATCCAAAAGTCTACAAGCAATAAATGCTGGAGAGGCTGTGGAGAAAAGGGAACCCTCTTACACTGTTGGTGGGAATGCAAACTAGTACAGCCACTATGGAAAACAGTGTGGAGATTCCTTAAAAAACTGGAAATAGAACTGCCATATGACCCAGCAATCCCACTTCTGGGCATACACACTGAGGAAACCAGATCTGAAAGAGACACGTGCACCCCAATGTTCATCGCAGCACTGTTTATAATAGCCAGGACATGGAAGCAACCTAGATGCCCATCAGCAGATGAATGGATAAGGAAGCTGTGGTACATATACACCATGGAATTTTACTCAGCCGTCAAAAAGAATTCATTTGAACCAGTCCTAATGAGATGGATGAAACTGGAGCCCCTTATACAGAGTGAAGTAAGCCAGAAAGATAAAGAACATTACAGCATACTAACACATATATATGGAATTTAGAAAGATGGTAACGATAACCCTATATGCAAAACAGAAAAAGAGACACAGATGTACAGAACAGACTTTTGAACTCTGTGGGAGAAGGTGAGGGTGGGATGTTTCAAAAGAACAGCATGTATACTATCTATGGTGAAACAGATCACCAGCCCAGGTGGGATGCATGAGACAAGTGCTCCGGCCTGGTGCACTGGGAAGACCCAGAGGAATCGGGTGGAGAGGGAGATGGGAGGGGGGATCGGGATGGGGAATAGGTGTAAATCTATGGCTGATTCATATCAATGTATGACAAAACCCACTGAAATGTTGTGAAGCAATTAGCCTCCAACTAATAAAAAAATTAAAAAAAAAAAAAAAAATATTGGGAACCAAAACTTTTGCCCATTATCACTGACGAAAAAGTCTTGAGCTGTTATATGATGTAGTAAGAACTAAGCAATCCAGAAAAAAAAAAAAAAAAAGAAACTCTGAAACAACCATTTTAGTTTCTACAATAAGAACCCTAATTTTTTTGTGTGTATGTACTTTAAAACACTTTATAGACAATAATAATCACCAAAATAAAACTTGATAGTTACCTGTAGTTTATTTTTTGAAACATAAAGAATTTTCTTTAAGGGCTTTAATAACAAAACAGAGGCCAAGCTAGTAGCTTTTTTTAAAAGATCCCATGCAAGTTGCTACACTCAGTGCCCCCAGCCCTGCAGTAGGCTACCACCAACCCATGCCTCTGCTGGACACTCTTGGTCACTCACAGGCAAGTCTGGGTCAGTCTCTTGTGGGGCCACTGCTCCTTTCTCCTGGGTCCTGGTGCACAAGCTTTTGTTTGTGCCCTCCAAGAGTCTATTTCCCAGTCCTGTGTAAGTTCTGGCAGCTCTGTGGTGGTGTTAATGGTGACCTCCTCCAAGAGGGCTTATGCCATACCCAGGTCTGCTGCACCCAGAGGCCCTGTCCCTGTGGCAGTCCACTGCTGACCTGCACCTCCACAGGAGATGCTCAAACATGGTTTTGTAAAAATATTTTATTTTGTGGACATCATTTTTCTTTAGATACATGCCATGAAATGTAAGAAATTACCTTACTCAATACTGTTTATGGTTTGACTATAAAAGCAAAGCATCTTAGAGGGTAACATTACTTACATGAGTAAAATGTGGGGGCAATAAAAGTGATTTAATTATCATATATTAATTTAGGATTTGTTAGTATAGAGCAGTGCATAATGCGGAAGTGAGTGCTTGACTGAAAGTCACTTTCAGTCTAACAAGAGAAACAAGGCAGACACAAGAATAAATACATAACAGTAAACAATCACACTATAAGGCCTGATCTGGCTATAGAGAACTGTATACATGAGGGGTAAGTAACTAGGATATCAGATACAGACAGCAGTGATGAGCAGATGGGCCTCATCTTAAAGGCAGAGAATACGAAGGTGGATGTGGGCAAAAGGAAGGCTGGGAGTTGCAAGGTAAAGTTTGGGGTGGGGGGTGAGGCCTAGCCAATTATGAGTTTGCAAATCCTGTGTGAGATTAAAAACCAGTATCAGTATTAGATGGCCAGTGGCAATGGAATTACATTAAGGAATGCTTTAGATTGATAGGATATTTAAAAAGTCTTCCCCAATCTAGGTGAGATGATAGAAAAATTAATTAGAATTAGCACATTTGGCAGAGAATAGGGTAGATAATTGTGCTGGGCTAGTTTAGGATTCTGATAATAAAACAAGACTTCATGAAGGAGGTGGAATAATTATTGAGCTTTAAAATATAAGTATGAAACTGCTAGATAATTCATGGTCATTATTATTGCCCAATATTTATTTTTGTTGCTTTCTAAGATGTTGAGTAAACTGTAAGATTTACATGCAGGGGAAACCAGGACCTCTCTCTCTGAAATGCAATTCCACCTCAAAGCACAATTAACTGAAATGAGTTAATAGTGGGATAGCATGGAATTATTATAATTAGACAAACACACCTGGGTTTAATTTAACTTGATAAACATACTCTAAGGGGTTAAAAGCTTTGAAAATGGTTTGAAAAGACTATGAAAGCCTTATTGTTAAAAATATATTAATTTGAAAATTAAAAAAATATAGTTCTGATTTTTGATACAATTGAAACTCAATAATTGTACATACATGCTCAGTTGTGTCTGACTCTGCGACCCCACGGACTGTAGCCCACCAGTCTCCTCTGTCCATAGGGATTCTCCAGGCAAAAATACTGGAGTGGGTTGCCATTTCCTCCTCCAGGGGATCTTCCCAATCCAGGAATTGAACCTGGGTCTCCTGCACTGGCAGGCAGATTCTTTACCAATGAGCCACTGGGGAAGCCTCACAATTATATTGAAACTCAATAATTGTACATGGTAATAATGATAAAATTACTTGCCTAGGTCCACAGCTGATGATTCTTTCACTGCTTGTTCCACAGGCTCAGAGAGGAAAAAGCTATGTACACAATCACTCTGAAAAATAAGACAAAATATATTTTTTCATTTCATACATTTATTTATCATTCCTGTTTCTTAGTCTCTGAAAACACTGACCCAAATATAGAGTATTTATAGATACCTGTTTTATTTATAGATATATCTATGTTTATAGATTCCATAAATAGGCAAAGTATACTTGGAAGTTTATTAAGTCAGTGCTATAATTTTTCACTAAATTAAACTAATCTCTCATGAGATTAGAATCTAGCCATTTTACATTTCTTTAAGAGGCTCAGGTGTACACTGCTTTTAGAGCTCACCACAATGTTTACATTCTTGAACTTTACAATTATGCATCAATCTCACATGTCCTTTTTCTAGAAAATGTGTACTGTTGGACAAAGCTTTTGGAGAAAAATTACTCTCAGTAGGGCACAGACACTCAGTGAAAAACCATTGCTCTTCAGGGTTCAGTTCTAGAAATGCTCACTAAGCTCTAAGTATTATGGAATGTTAGGGGATATTTAGAAAGAGAAAGATGCAAAAGGTGACCTCTGTATTAGAACACAGTCTAATTAGTGGAGGAAACAGATAGTATTGAATGCTTCAGCAGAAATTCTAGTTCTGTGTAATTTTACTACAAAGTGAGTGTGCTTCTCTTTTAAACTGAGATGATCACAAACAAACTGACATTTTACCTGGACTCCAAATAAATGGGCTAACTGATGAATCAGAATAACTTGTCTTTTGTGACTTTGACAGGCATTTTGTTTTAAGGCATTATATTGACACACATTTTGTTTTAAGCAAAGCAGCCTTTCCTATATTTTTTATCTGAAGGGCACCACTACATAACTGATTATTGCTTTAAACTGTCATAAGCTGGTGCCATACTAGCTGCAAAGCTGCCTGACATTCTCCATTCTCCCCAGCTAACTTTGTTCTGTGCAGTGGCTCTTGCAACCTTTTCCAGAAACTTAAACTTCCAACTTTGAATCCTTTCCTGATGATTTTGTCTCCACTCTAGAGAAAAACAAAAGGCAGATGGAGATTCCTGAATTTCCTGCCAAAAAATCGACAGATGCACAAAGTCATATCTTCTCTTTTCTTTCTTCTCCAAGGGAAGAACTGTCTCTCTCTTCCCATCTATTCTGAATTGAAATGCACCCTCCCCCAAAATGTTGAAATCCTAACCCACAGTAGCTCAGAATGTGAACTTCTTTGGAAATAGAGTAACTATAGATATAATTAGTTAAGTTAGGATGAGGTCATATGGTGGAGGGTGGACCTCTCATCCGATATGACTGGTGTCTTTATAAAAAGGGGAAATTTAGACACATTTCACACTGCAAAGATGGTGTGGAGAGACAGGGAGGAGATGGCCATCTATCATCTACAATCCATGGTGAGAGCCTGGGATAGGTTCTTCCTTCACACCTGTCAGAAGAAATCAACCCTGTGACACCTTGATTTCAGGTGTTCATTCACAGCTTCTAGAACTGTTGATGCAATGCATTTCTGTTGTTTTAAGTCACCCAGCATATGGTACTTTGTTATGGCAGACCTTGCAAACTAAAACACCATTGAATGCTGCTCATGTCCTTCAGTGTCCCAGATTCTATACCTTTCTCCTCAAGAACCTTGTAGAATATCCCAGTGTATAGTCTTCTTCTTCCTTCCTCCTTTCCCTCCCTCCTTCCCTCTCATTCTTGCCTTCTTCCTTCCTTCCTTTTCCTTTCCTCCCTCTTTCCTTCTTTCTCTCAAGAATCAAGCATGGCCATTTCCCTTCATTTTACAACCATATTTCTCTTTTTATGATGTTTACATTTCTGTCTATTTTATTAATAGCATCTTATTTAAAAGTAACTGCAAGGGTGGCCACAGTATACATAAAGCATGAAAAGATTATAGCCCTAACAGTTATTGCTAGAGAATTTTTTCCTTCACCATTTCCGTTATTTCCAAGTTTTAATCCAGAAAGAGAGAGAAGGACGATTAATAGGTCCATAAGGAGTAATTGCCTTCACAATATTAACTTGGACAGAAACAATAAGGACCCAATTTAGCTGGTACCATCTTATTTTTCTAGGGCTTCCCTTGTGGTTCAGCTGGTAAAGAATCCACCTGCAATGCGGGAGACCTGGGTTCAATCCCTGGGTTGGGAAGATCCCCTGGAGAAGGGAAAGGCTACCCACTCCAGTATTCTGGCCTGGAGAATTCCATGGACTGTACCGTCCGTGGGGTCACAAAGAGTCAGACACAACTGAACGACTTTCAGTTTCAGTTTTCAGTATTCTATTTTCCCACTAGACAAGTTTTAAAAAAAGTCAAAGTTTTCTAAGTGTGGAAGAGTAGGACAGCTTTTACACTGACATGGTACCCCAGATGAGTTAAAAATTTCTCAAACCACGAAAAGTATACTCATACAAAAACAATGTCTTGTCATTAATGTCCTTTTCAAGTCCTGTTATTGTTCTCCTCTTTGACACAGACTTATGGGAAGAGCTGTCAGTACTCACACTGATTCCACTTCTTCAACTTCCTCTCACTTTATGATCTACCACACTCAGTTTTCTGTCATTAATTGAACTTTGAAAATGCTCTTACCATCATTTCTCTTGTTTACGGTCTTCCCCCTGCCCCAACCAAATCCAATGGAGATTTTCTTGGCCCTTTATATATATACAGCTACCCCATTTTTAGTGAAAAATTCTCTTTCACTTGCTTTCTTGTTCTCCCAGTTTTTCTTCCATTTGTCCTGCCATCTCTGCTTACACTTTTTTTTCAGGCTCCTTTTCTTTTTGCTTATAACTTCAGTTCTAGTGTCCTTCACTTCTAGGCTCATTTCTCTCATTGTTCTAACATGTTCTTTCTGGGTAATGTTATCCCCTTTGGTGGGTTCTATATTCCCTGGTGGTCTAGGGGTAAGACTGAACTCCCGATGCATGGAACCTAGATTTGATAACTGGTCAAGGAATTAGATCCTACATGGTGCAGCTGAGAGTTCACATGTCACAACTAAGACCCGGCATAGTCAAATAAACAAATGAATAAATACATAACTATTTTAAAAAAACAGACCTTATAATGATTCACAAATCTACACCTTTATCTCCATTCTATCTCTTGAGTCTCAGCCCTCTACTTCACTATATCGAAATATCTTTTTACTGGCTTCCTTGGCTATTCTAAAGATAATTAAAACCCCCAAAGTATACAACTAAATGCATTTTCTTTTCCCTTGATTTGCTACTTCTTCCTGTGCATGCATGCTCAGTCACTAAGTAGTGTCTGACTCTCTGCAACCCTATGGACTGAAGCCCACCAGGCTCCTCTGTCCATGGGATTTTCCAGGCAAGAATATCAGAGTGGGTTGCTGTTTCCTCCTCCAGGGGATCTTCCTGACCCAGGGATCAAGCCCACGTCTCCCACATCTCCTGCATTGCAGGCGGATGCTTTACCACGGCGCCACCATTATACTGAACTGTATTTCCTCATGCTCTCTCACCTCTGCTTTTCTACATGTTCCGTTCTCCATCCTTTCCACCTCTGTCCACCCACTTGCCCAAGTTTTATCACATTGTCTCTTTACTCATTTAGGCTAGTCAGTGTGATAGCAAGAGCAGAGATCACTTATTCACTCATATCTAATAAAGTAGTTTTACTCAATAGATATTTATTAATAAAAACTGAGATCCAATTTCAGATATAGAATACATTGGTCTTCTAATGGAAATATTTTTATCTGTGTAGCAGTTTTATGTATCATTATAAACTAGTTGATTACCAATTTTGATTTCTACATGTTGATTTCTTTTGAACTTGTTTAATAATCTATCTTTAAGAAATATATCTATATTCAGAGAGCTGACCAAATCAAGCTTTTTAGTTCGAGAGTCTGAAGTCAAATTTCAGGCAGTGCAGAATTTGTGGAAGGAAATCTGACCTCTGTTGGTTTTTGCCAACCAGTCAGTTATTCTCATTTTGGCAACATTTTGACCTCACCTCCTGATGGTTATTAAACTTCAGTAGTAGGCAGAATATCTCCCCAATTAGTGTCTGAAATGTCACCACTAGCTAATCATTCCCTTGTGTTTACACTGTCATATCCTTGAAACCCTCATTTGTAATTCCAGGTGTGGGTGACATGCTTAACGTTAATTTCTTCTTGTGGCAAGATGGTTTTCACTTGATGAGAAACATGATCCAGTGTCAATGGAAGGGAAAAAAAATCAATAAAAATGATGATAGGATAGGAAAATTAATATTGCTGGATTTCAAAATAATCAATTAAATTTTTTCTCACATTTGGTTTTACTTGGGTACATGTATCCCACAGCTTTTTAGCACATTGCACTACTGGAGAGTTTGGAGAATTATTGAAATGTTAGTGCTACGATTGCTTTCACTGATAACCTGAACCAGTGTTTTCAGTTGAGTTTGTACTGACCACCAGGCAGTGTGGCTGTCTTCAGTCATGTAGACTGTATACTGAGCAACTCTGTGGGTGCCTTCTTTACATGGACTATAGATAAACTCCTAGTCTGTAGGGCTCTCCAAATGTAGAGCTGCCAGATATAATAAATAAAAACAGATGCTGCTCGGGGCTTCCTTGGCGGTCCAGTGTCTAAGTCTCTGCTCCTGGTGCAGGGGAGCTGGATTCTATCCCTGGTCAAGGAATTAGATCCCACATGCTGCAATTAAAAGATTCCTGCATGCCACAATGAAAATTGAAGATTCTGCATGCTGCAACTAGGACCTCGCACAGCCAGATCAATCAATCAATATTTTTTTTTTAAATATATATGTTTTAAAAAAAAGATGATGTCCATGCAATATTTGCAGTGTGAAAAGTGAAACTGTTAGTCATTCAGCTATGTCCAACTCTTTGCAATCCCCTGGATTGTAGCCGGCCATACTCCTCTATCCATGGGATTCTCCAGGCAAGAACACTGGAGTGGGTTGCCATGCCCTTCCCCAAGGGATCTTCCTGACCCAGGGATAGAACTTGGGTCTCCCACATTGCAGGCAGATTCTTTACCATCTGAACCAGAAATTTGTTTATCTCATATTCAGATTTAACTGGGCAGCCTGCATTTTATCTAGCTAACTTACAGTGTGAGATGCTTAAAGATGTATGGGCACACTTTTGGTTGTCTCAATGACTAGAGAGTACAATTGGCAATTAATGAATAAGGCTACTTATTCTAAATATCCTGACATACCTACAATATTCTCCCATCATAAAGAATATTACTTTTCTGTTTAATTCTTCAAATGGTAATAGTTTCTTGGAGGAAAATCTCTACTTCATTCTAGAAATGAGAAAACTGAATATCAGTACTCATATGGGATTAACTGATTGAAATTAGTATAAAAAAGAATGTAGAGTATAATCAGTATGCCCAGGTTCAACTGTGTTACCACTGCCAATGACCTATAGACATGAAGAATACCTAGGGGGACAGGTGTGTCTACAGAGAGTTTTGCAGGCATCCTAGGGCACTCTAGTCTTCTGCACAAGCGTAAAGCAACTGGGACATATTGATGAGATATAAACAGAAAAATATGATATTTTATACTTATATACTAAATATTCTGGAGAAGGGAATGGCAACCCACTCCAGTATTCCTGTCTGGAAGATTCCATGGATAGAGGAGCCTGGTGAGCTGCAGTCAACGGGGTTGTAAAGAGTCGGACATGACTGAGCAACTAACACACACAATATACTTATATGCCATAAGTATATTTATAAGATATTTCTTAGAAAGTTTACAGTGCTGCATTGTTGAGGAAATGAAAAACAGAAGCCAGACTTAGAGAATGTCATCAGCAAAATCCCTGTAAGCTCAACATATTCTATCCTCCAAGTATCCCATTCTGCTTTCCTTGTAAGTTTCTGAGATGATGGTAGTGCTGTCTCACATTTCCCTTTATAACCCGAGTCCTGGTGATGGGGTAGGTCTCCTTCTTTCATCTCCTTGCTCTTCTAATCTCTGCACTTGCTTCCTGTCTAAAAATGCCCTGCTTTGAATATCCATGTCTACTACACAGCCCTCTCCCTCTTGTTTCACTTGTCTATTGACCTCTAGGTCACTGGCCTTTATTCCAAGAACATTTTAAATCCTGGAACATTGTCATTTTCTCCAATAGTACCAGTCACAATTCACACTTATGGTTTTTTTTTTTTCTCCATTATTTCTTTCCAATTACTTTACAATATTGTAGTTTTTGCCATACGTTGACATGAATCAGCTGTTTATTTTATTATTGACACAAAACATCCTTTTTTTTAAAAAAAAAAAAAGTCATTTCATTCAGTAATCTTATTCTGCATCTCACTGCATCACTCACTTTAGTTCTCTTGATCTTATCTTGATCAATATGACTGAAGCTCTTCCATTGCCTTGATTTCTAGCCTCTGATGCTACAAGCAACCGCTCCTTCCTTTTCAGCTCACTTCCTCTAGTTAAATAACTCAAACAATCTGTTGACCTTTACACTGAACTTAACTCCTCTCATATTCTCATATCCTTCCTTGGCCAATATGGATCACATGGTCGATACTTATAACAACTCTCTGCGTCCTCCTTTCAACTTCTTGACCCTTTCCCCCTTTACGTTATCATTCACTTGCAAAAAACAAAAACGAAATAACTCTGGTTACTCTCTGCCAACTCTGAAACTGTAACAGGCCTGAAAATGTCGCTGAAGAAAATCACTCACCCATGCTTACTGATCTTACTGTCACCTCATGCCCACTACCATCGAATTGGCACTCAAGATTTTCTGGCAGTTTTAGACATATCACTATCCCATTTACTCTTCCATTCACCTATAGGACTATTTAATGTCTTAACCTCACTCCTCAAAAGGCAAACATGCTTTCTCCCTCTTTAAGTCTTCTTGTTGATAGAAAAAACAGCAGCAGAGAAGAATTTTTATAAGCTCCCAACATCTATCATCTTACCATACCTCTGCCATTTTGTCTACTACGTAGGTGGGCTGCCTGTGCTGTAATTTGAGACTGATTTGGGCACCAGATAGCATGCCTTCTTCTCTACTTTAGGTCATCACTCTGATATCTGGCTAAGTGCATCACCAATTTTTGATTCTTTAGTGGATTTTCCTACCAGCTTATACATATCATTCATTTCAATAAAAAAAATGCTTGACTTACATTTCCCTGCACACTATTCCCCTCCCTCCTCCTTTGCCCCCCACCCCCCACATTCATCCTTACAGCAAAGATTTTGCAAGGATTGTTTTCTTCTTTCTACCCCAAATTTCTCTCTTCACATTCTCTTTTGAGCCCATTTTAATCAGGTTTTTGTTCCCAACACTATCATCAAACTGTCTTGGTAAATTCACCAAAGATACCCATTTTGCTAATCCAGTGGTCAGTTCTCAATTTTTGACCCATCAGTAGCATCTGAAACAGCATGTCATTCCTTCTTCTTTGAAATATTTCCTTCTCTTGGATTCCAGGCACCAGATTCTTTGTTTCTAACAGATTGCTTTTTCTCAGTCTCTTAGATTGCTTCTCTTCCATCGTCTCAAATTTTAAAATTGGTGTGCTACATGGTCTCATCCTCAGACCTCTTCTCTTTAATATTTACATTTTCACCCTAAGTAATATGCAGTCTCATGGCAAGAAAAACCAATTATTACCTGAAACTCCAATATTTATATTTCCAGTCTCTCTTTTCCCCTCAACTCAAAACAGTCAATTTTTCCACTTGATATCTCTACTTAGAAGCCTCATAGGCAACTCAGTATATTTTGATCCAAACTCCTGAAAACCCTCACTCCCCACTGCTCCTCCTGTAGTTTTATCCATCACAGCAAACATTCAACCAGTGCAAGCTTGTATGGCCATAAATGTGGGTTGTTGGCCTGCATTTATCCTGATTAATCAGCTCATGTGCCCTAGCAGTTGTTAAGTATTTGGAACATCCCTCCTATGTAAAACATTATATACTTCATGAATAAATTAATACATGGTTGGTATTTATCTTAAACGATTCTAAAATTATTGAACTTTGATATCAGTGATCCAGGTAAATGCACTAAGCTATATTAAATACTCTATGAGGTTATACATATTTTTTCTTTGTTAAAGTAGATGTTTATTTAACTAATATAGGATTCTTACTGTCTAATAATGTGTTTTTAAATTAGAAATTCAGTCAGTAAAAAGTAAATCTAAAAGCCAACTGAGCAATTTTAAACCAAAATCTGCATCAGCTTATATTTCAAACTCAGAGCTCATATTAATAGTTTGTTTACCAATTATATTATCAAGTCATTTGTAATTTAAAATAATTGATTTTTGAGAGTTGATCAATTCAAAATCATCCAAAACCTAAGTGTTTTTGTAATATCATATGAATATATTCTTGTTCTCAAAGACCACAGAGAGTTAAATCCTTGCAAAGATCAGAAGTAATGTAATATGACACTGAGATCAATTTTTTCTTTCTTTAAAATAACACATTAAGAATTCCCATTTATTAACTGGCCAGCCAACATCTAGAACTGACTGCAAGATTTAGTTCCAGCAAGTTAAAACAATAAGCTAAATCTATCTCTCTCAACCACCATGAAGTGCTGTAAAAATGTGAATTTAAAAATGAATTCCCTTAAGAGTTTTAAATCAGAGTTGAACAGTAATTATATTTTATTGCTTTTTTCATAGAGCAGCTTGTCAGAATGTCCAGTCTTTAATGTAGTTCAACCCACTATATTTGTATTGGAGTTACATGGAAGAATGGCACTATGAAAAATAGTGAACTTCTAAGGAATCTTTTATAATCCTGGCTCTAAAATGTCATCAGCATTTTTCCAGACTCTGAAAAATAATCTTGGTTTTACTGATGATACACATATGACATTTATCCTGCCTGCATCGTAATCTCAGCCAGCTTCAAATAGGAAAAGAGCAATATAGTGACAAATGCAGTAATTAACATCTGGGTTTAGCAAGCAGAGAACAAGAAACATATGTTCACTATTAAGACAGGATTTACCCGTTTGGATTTATTTTGACGTTTGATTTCTGCTTAAAAAAATAATATTGCTTATGCCATAAGTGATAGCATTCCTTATTTTAAGGGACTACTAGAAATAAGCAATAAGACTGAGAAGAGCTAAAAATCACAGTGAATATGGTTCTTAAAAGTTTTCAGACAACAGCTGTTGGTTTATCTTAGCTAAACTCCAATGTGGGAACACATTTGTTTAGGTACTGCAGTCATTTGCTGTAACTTTTATTACATGTTTATATTGCCCTTTATAAAGATCTTACTTAGTTTACAACATAATTTAACCAAAACAGAGCAAAATTTAAAGAAACAAAGGGAATTCCTGTTATCACGACTATTGTTTACTTGTGGAATGAAACTACACACATTGAAAGAACAAAAGAAGTTTCAATCAGTTTGAGAGACGGGAGTCAAGCTAAACAGGCAATCAAAAACCAAGAGATAGAGGGCTAGGGTGTCTAAATTGGTGCTTGCAGCCTCATTAGAAGAAAGTGGAATGGTGTGTAACTGTAGTCCTCATTTATGTCTGTTTTATCAACCAATTTGTGTGTGGAGAAGGGGAGTGGAGAGAAGAGAGAGAAGGAGAGGAGAGAAGGATGGTCTCAGGGATTCATAGTCATCCCTGTATTTGAGTTGCTCTTGGTTCTACTGATGATACACATATGTGTGTCATTGGTAATTGATACACATATGATACACATATATCTTGGGTTCAGATAAAACCTTCAGAGACATCTCTCCCATCTAACTTAACTCTGATACTTGAGACTGGACTTCAAGGCAGTCTTTTCATCTCATTTCCTTGACAAGAAAACAAGACTGCTTACAATTGAGTATGCCCCTGAAAGGGTATATAATATTTTATTTTAGTAAGGTAAGGTTGTCCAGTTTCATATTCAAGATGCACCTACTACTTTCTTTTCTCCTCCTTTTCCACTCATTGCCATCTATTATTTATATGTTCATGTCTGTATTTATCACCATATTATAAGCTCATTGAGAGTAAAGAATATATTGCATTATTTTAATCTTTTCAATTTGTTCTCTACAACCAATTTAAAGTTTTTAATCTACAGTGTTATACATAGTAAGTGATCAGTAAAAATTTAAAAGCCTTTACAGAGTTATGTACAGTGATATAAAATATTTTTAAATAGTTACAAATAAATGCTTCACATAACTAAAAAAGACTGCAGTGTTTAATGTATAGACATAATAATTTGTCTTTCCTACATTGCCATATGATAAGCAGCTATGGAAGAAGAAAAGTATTTTTATGAGGATTTTTCCAGGGTCAGAAATAAAGATAATCCTATCACAGGAGTATTCAGCAGAGATATTATAAATTTATTTTATAAATATTGTAAATTAACTGTCTTATTGGAAGAGGAAAAATATGTGTATGTAAAACAAGTCCTCTAAAGTTGTCCACATCACTTAAAATAATTACAATATTTATGTTATATCCCTGACTTTATAGATTTTAGTGTTTATGCAGATAGCTCTGTTAAAACATATGAGAGAAGGGAAGAAGTGCATCAATAATACAAAGTTTTTAAAAAATCTCAAAATAATATGATTTACTTTGGAGTTATTTATGTGATTTTTAGGCCAATAATGTTTATCTAGCTGCTCTTAAAATAAGTTTTCATTCCTTGGATATAAACAAATGGAATCAGGGAAGCATACACCAGCATATGGAGACACTTAAGCTTTCACTGTGGTTAACCTGTTTGAAGATTGAAATTGAAAACTGACATTATACATCACGGAGAACCTGGGCGGTCAGTCAGGTCACACTGCTCATTAAGGCTAGTCAGCATCTGCTGATGTCCCTGTCAAATTATTAGTGTTCTATCACTGTATAATATGTACGAGTAATGGATCAGATGCATAAAGTTCGTTGTTGTTTAGTTGCTAAGTCATGTCTGATTCTTTGTGACCCTGTGGACTGTGGCTCTCCAAGCTCCTCTGTCCATGGGACTTTCCAGGCAAGAATACTGGAGTGGGTTGCCATTTCCTTCTCCAGGGTAATCTTCCCAACCCAGAGATTGAACCTGCCTCTCTTGTATTGCAGGTGGATTCTTTACCACCGAGCCACCAGGAAAACCCCCATAAAGTTCCTTAGCAATAAAGGAAAGAAAACCCCCACGTGTGAAATTGTGAGTCTTTATGAAGCTCCAGAACATATCAACATACACAGAATATGGACAAGGATTGTAATTTTCTTAGAGCAGTGTACATATCTGATTTGGCTTTTGAATTTCTAGAGCAGAATTTCCCAAACCCGGTGGTGTCAGAAACGTGCGTGTGTGCTCAGTCACTTCAGTCGTGTCTGACTCTTGGTGACCCTATGGACTTATAGCCCCAGGCTCCTCTGTCCATAGGATTATCTAGGCAAGGAATACTGGAGTGCTTTGCCATGCCCTCCTCCTCCAGGGGATCTTCCCAACCAAGGGATTAAACTCACGTCTCTTATGTCTCCTGCATTGGTAGGCAGGTTCTTTACCACTAGCACCACCTGGGAAGCCCATATCAGAAACAGGTTCTTAAAAAACCACACAGATACCTAGCTAGATACAGTCATACCTTGGAGATATTGTAGGTTCAGTTTCAGAACACCATGATAAAGTGAATATAGCAATAAAGTGAGTCACACAAACTTTTTGGTTTCCCGGTGCATATAAAAGTGATGTTTATAATATATTGTAGTCTATTAAGTGAGCAATAGCAATATGTCTTTAAAAAACACACATAACTTGTTTAAAAATACTTTATTGCTAAAAGAATGCTAACTATCATCTGAGCCTTCAGCAAATTGTAATCCTTTCAATGGTGGAGGGTCTTACCCTGCTGTTGATGGTTGCTGACTAATCAGGCTGAAGGTTGGGGTGGTTGTAGCAACTTCTTCAAATAAGATGACATGATGCCTCTTTGACAAATGGTTTCTCTGTAGCAGGCAATGCTGTTTGATAGCATTTATCCACAGTAGAAGGTTTTTTAAAATCGTAGTCAATCTGCTCAAGCTGTGCTGTTGTTTTATCAACTAAGTTTATGTAATATTTAAAAGTTTTTGTTGTCATTTCAACAATCTTCATGGCATCTTTACCAAGAGTGGATTCCACCTCAAGAAACAAGTTGATTTGCTTAACCATAAGAAGCAACTCCTCTTCGTCTGTTAAAGCTTCATCATAAGATTATAGCAATTCAGTCCCATCTTCAGGCTCCACTTCCAAATCTAACTCTCCTGCTATTTATATCATACCTGTAGTTACTTCCCCCACTGAAGTCTTGAACCTCTCAAAGTCATCCATGAGGGCTAAAATCAACTTCTTCTAAACTGTGAATGTTGATATCTTGACCTCTTCCCAGGAGTCATGAAATGTTCTTAATGGCATCTAGAATGGTGACTCCTTTCCAGGAGAGCTTCAATTGACTTTGCCCAGATCATCAGAGGAATCACTATCTATAGCAACTATAGCCTTAAAAAATGTTTTTCTTAAATATTAACGTTGGTGCAAACGTAATTGCAGTTTTTGCATTGTGGAAATTTGCCATTTAATATTGGAATGCATTCTTAATAAATGTGGTCATGTTATACACCATTTTAATGTGCATTTCTTGGTTTATATTTTTTGCTAATGACATTATTTGCTGTTTATTTGATATTTACCTTAGACTATGGAAATGATGCTAAGACAAAAAGCAAATTGGAGCAATTTTCTTCTTTGAATTCAAAATGGATCGTAAAGCAGTGGAGACAACTTGCACCATCAACACATTTGGCCCAGGAACTGCTAATGAATATACAGTGTAGTGATGATTCAGGAAGTTTTGCAAAGGAGATGAGAGCCTTGAAGATGAGGAGCACAGTGGCCAGCCATCGGAAGGTGACAATGACCAATTGAGAGCATCATCGGAGCTGATCCTTTTAAAACTACATGAGAAGTTGCCAAAGAACTCAGCGTCGAGCATTCTATGGTTGTTCGGCGTTTGAAGCAAGTGGGAAAGGGGGAAAAGCTTGATAACTGGGGGCCTCATGAGCTGACTGAAAATCAAAAAAATCGTCGTTTTTAAGTGCTGTCTTCTCTGATTCTACACAACAACAATGAACCATTTTTCAATTGGATTGTGATGTGCGATGAAAAGTGGATTTTATATGACAACCAGCGGTGACCAGCTCAGTGGCTAGACCGAGAAGAAGCTCCAGAGAACTTCCCAAAGCCAAACTTCACCAACAAAAGGTCATGGTCACTGGTGATCTGCTGCCGGTCTGATCTACTACAGTTTTCTGAATTCCGGCAAAACCATTACATCTGAGAGGTATACTCAGCCAATCAGTGAGATGCATGGAAAACCACAACATCTAGAGCTCGCATTTGTCAACAGAAAGGGCCCAGTTCTTCTCCTCAACAACAGCCGACTGCATGTCACACAACCAATGCTTCAAAAATTGAATGAATTGGGCTACGAAATTTTGCCTCATCCGCCATATTCACCTGAGCTCTTGCCAACCTACTACCACTTCTTTAAGCATCTTGACAACTTTTTGCAGGGAAAATGCTCCCACAGCCAGCAGGAGGCAGAAAGTGCTTTCCAAGAATTCATCAAATCCTGAAGCACAGATTTTTATGCTACAGGAATAAGCAAACTTCTCATTGTCAAAAATGTGTTACTTGTAATGGTTCCTATTTTGATTAATAAAGATGTGTTCAAGTCTGGTTATGATGATTCATGATCTGAAACCACAATTACTTTTGCATCAACCTAATAAGACTTGAAAGTCAAAATTGCTCCTTGATCCATGGACTGCACAATGGATGTTGTATCAGCAGGCATGAACAACATTAATCTCATTGTCCGTATCCATTTAGTGCACTGTGAGTGAACAGTAATATTTTAAAAATAATTTTTTTTTCTCAGCAATAGTTCTTCAACATTGGGCTTAAAATATCCAGTAAACCATGTTGTAAACAGATGTGTAAACAGATGTCATCCAGGCTTTGTTGTTTCATTTACAGACCAGAGGGCACAGTAGATTTAGCATACTGTTTGAGGGCCCTAGGTTTTTTGGAATTGCAAATGAACACTAGTTTCAACTTAAACACCAGCTGTATTAGTGTAATTACTCTCCCTTGACAAGAGTCAGCTTGAGCTTTGAAATTCTGAAGCCATGCATTGACTTCTATCTGTGAAAGTCCTGCAGGCATCTTCATCCAAAAGAAGGGTGTTTTGTTTAAACCAAAAATCTGTTGTTTAGTATAGCCACCTTCATCAATTATCCTAGCTAGATCTTTTGGATAACTTGCTGGGGCTTCACCTTGCACTTTGAGGTTATAGAGACAACGTCTTTCCTTAAGCCTCATGAACCAACCTCTGCTAGCTTCAGACTTTTCTTCTGCAGCTTCCTCACCTCTCTCAGCCTTCATGTAACTGAAGAGAGTTAAAGTCTTGCTCTTTGTTTTAAGGGAATGTGTGGCTGGTTTGATTTCCTATCCAGACCACGAAAACTTTCTCTTCTCAGCAGTAAGGCTGTTTCTATTTCTTGTGATTCATGTGTTCACTGGACTAGTACTTTTAATTTCCCTCAAGAACGTTTGCTTTGCATTCACAACTTGACTGAGTATTTGGTGCAAGAGGCCTAGCTTTCAGACCACCTCATTTTTCAGTATGCCTTTCTCACTAAGCTTGATCATTTCTAGCTTTTGATTTAAAGTGTGAGATGTGCAACTCTTATTTCCACTTTAACATCTAGAGGCCATTGTAGGGTTATTCATTGGCCTAATTTCAATATTTTTGTGTCTCAGAGAATATATGGAGGCCCAAGGATGGTGGTGGCAAGAGAGAAAGAGAAAGAGAGAGAGAAGAAGGCAGGGCTAGTCAGCAATGTGGACCAGTCAGAACACACAAAGGTTCAGAGTCTTATATGGGTCCAGTTCATGGCACCCTCCCAAAACAATTATAATAGTGACTTCAAAGATCACTTGTCTCAGATCACCAGAACAAATGTAATAATCGTCAGAAAGATTGAAACGTTTTGAGAATTACCACAATGTGACACAAAGACTCAAACTGAGCATATTCTGTTGGGAAAATGGCACCAATAGATTTGTTTAAAGTAGGGTTGCCACGAGCTTCAATTTGTAAAACAAACATAATACCTGTGCATGGCAAATAAAGTGAAGTGCAATAAACTGGAGTATACCTGTATCTCCCTTTGTCTGTATGACCAGCATCTCTAAAGACTGGCCTTAGAACATACTTTTTAAAACCTCCCCATGAAACACTTGATCAGTAGGTACTATTTTGGTTTCTTGGTCAGGAAGTATACAATGTAGGCAATCAATAAACATTTGTTGAGTGACAGAGACAGTAGATTTTGAAAGTATTAATAGTCTTTATTATTCCAGTCCTCAAATTTAATTTTTATTGATTTTATCTTTGTTAATCTAGCACTATTTTATTTTGTTATATAGAAAGGACAATTAAGAAGCAGATGTAGGATTTACATCTTAGGAAGGTATTTTCTTGTACTTCAAATACTCATTTTACAAAATTGAGTACTTGAAATACTCATTTTACAAAATTCAATTCAACTATTAGCAGGGTGTTATTTGTGAGACTCACACCCATCATATCAGCTTCCTTTTGCTTGCTACTTTTATGGCACAAAATAGGATTGCTCTCTTTGGAAGTCCAGGGTTAGAAAATGGTTGGCACAGTCTTACTTCGAGCATTTCTGGGATCTGTGATTTCACAATAGTATCTCATGTTTGATGACATAAATATCTCTTCTTTTTCTTCTCCTTCTTTTTTTTTCCCCCCATTCAAATCCTACATCCTAATCCCAAAACAAAAATAATGTGGTGCTTGAAATTTCTTCAGCCGTGTTTTCCCTAAATATTTGCCAATAGAATTTAAGAATAGCACAAAACAAAATAAAAACATCTCTTCTTGGTGCCTCTTCAGTTGCAATTTAATTTAGCACAGTAGTAAATGTGAATGTGATGAAAACTGAGGTCCTCTGGTAGTTCTGTTCAGCTGTCTCAGTGCAGCTGTGATCATGATGAGCTGTAACACTATTCATTAAACCTTGTGGTGATAAACTTCACTTTGCAAGTCTTCTCTACCTGTATATATCTGACTCCTTTCCTTTTCCCCTCTCAGGACAGTCCTCTGCAAACAGTTCTCTGTGAACCCATCCTCTAGGCAGATATACTTAGGAAATCTCTGTTGCCATACCAAGATAGATCTCAATATTACCCTATTCACACCAGGACCAGAAATCAGAAGCTTCTTCACTTTGCACTCACTTGCCTCTGCTTAAAAAGGCCAAAGCCTGACATTTTCAATGGTTACTAGATATTTTGCCAATTACCCTGAAAAGTCTTTAAAACAGTCTTTAAAACTATCTGATCTGTAAGGCAGCCCTCAGCCTGAAAGATGACAATCCCATTCACAGTCCTCTCAGCATGATCCCTTGCAGACAGTTGTCATAGCCATGTGTCCTTCACTATGACAAAGTGAATGGACATGACCTTCAGAGAATGTCAGAGTTAGTAAGAACATTAAGATTTCAACATACTACATTCTTGAATACACAAAAAGCATTTGAAGTCCAGTGACATAAATTCATTTGCCTTGATCCTATAGAACAGAAGCCTCTCTTATAACTTATTTCCCATTACTCATTGATTTGAGACCTAAATACTAAATATATTCAAAAGATAATTTATATTGAGTATGCTAGTATAATATTGGGTTGGCTAAAAACATTCTTTCAGTTTTTCTATAATATTTACAGAAAAATTCCTAGTGAATGTTTTGGCCATCTCAAACAGTTAAATTCATGCACATGCAAGATATCTACGTATATCTTTTAGTATAGTGTAGCTTTTCTATTGTCTAGTGCTGTTTCAACAATCATTTTACATCTTTATTTTCAGTTAGCTTATTATGTGGTTCTGTTCCCGTAATGAACAGATACTGTTCACTTCTTTCTCTTTGTTCATAGCAGATATACTACAGATGTGCTCTGAGTGATCTTTCTGAAGGGTAAAATCATGACCCAGTGCACCAGTAATGCTCATCATTTAAAGCATGACCAAGCAGTGTTCCTGGCTTTAGTACTAGGTAACCAAGGAACTTGTCCTCAAGCTGGCAGCTAGCAAGATTCTCCAGACCATTCTTTACCAAGCCAGAGGTGTCTGGTCACAGAGTTCATGTGGGATTATACAGTGGGGTGAGAAAAAAAAATCAAAATTGCATTCATATTTATTTTATAATATAATCCAAAATTTCCCCAAAATTTTGCATTATTTTCTACAAATTTTAAAGCCTTTATTGCTTACTAGCATGGTAGCTTATATATTAAAGATAAATTATGTATTTTGGGAACATGCATTAAAATAAAACTGGTAAGAATAAGTTAGGAGACTGCGTACTTTTCAGATGCAAAGTTTCAGTCCCCTAGGTTTTACAAAACAACATAAATCCTATAGGTTAATATATGCTAATAATTCTGTTATTTTTCATTTAAAGTATTTGTTAAATATTGATGAGATTATAAGTGTGCTATCCCTGAATAAAAATTAAGTGAATATAGTCATTGATTTCTTTAAGCTTCCAAACAAGAGAAAAACATGTAACCACAATGGATGCTTTGTCCTTGCAATTCCCCTTGTCTAGAGCAACTTTTTCCCAGTTGCTATTTACTAACTTCTATTATGTGTGCCCTTTAACAACAACCTGAATGCCATACTCCCCGGGATGCCTTCTTTACCTCACTGGGAACTGGGTTAAGTATACCTCCTTAAGTGCTCAGGCACTTGTCCTTTGATACAAAACAGCATCTCCAGCTGAGCTACCAGCCTGGAAACAATATTGCAGCACAATATTCTTGAGTTCAGATTTGCTAAAAAATCAATAATATAGTAGGGTACCTTAATATCTACTACATTGGAAACCAAATATCTGTCCACGTCCAAACTGGAAAAAAAAAAAAAAAGAGGAAAGATGACTAGACTATGAAATATGGTTCTCAAATATGTCATGGAGATTTCCCTTGTGACGCAGTGCATTAAAAAAAAATCTGTCTACCAATGCAGGGGACATAGGTTCAATCCCAGGTCCAGGAAGATTTCACATGCTGCAGAACAACTAAGCCCATGTGTTTCCACTACTGAGCCTGAGCTCCAGAGCCTGTGAGTGGTGACTACTGAGTCCACTGTCACAAGTACTGAACCCTTAGTGGCTAGAGCCTGTGCTTCACAAGAGAAGCCACCTCAATGAGAAGCCCTTGTGCTACAATGAATAGTAGCCCCTGCTCACCGCAACTAGAGAAAGCCAGAGCAAAGCAATGAAGACCCAGCAGAGCCAAAAACAACAACAACAACACTATCATGGATCAGAACACCCTGGAGGGCTTATTAAAACACATTGCTGTACCTCATCCCCAAAGTTTCTGATTTAGATTCTTATTGAGGATGAGGCTGATATTTTGTAGTCTTATAAATTTTCGGGTGATGTCCCAAGCACAGTCCAGAAACTGAGCTTTAACCGCTAGTCTTAAGGACTGGTGATAGGGATTTAAAATTTTCTCTTCTTGATCCTGACTATATGCAATCTAATACAATCATTATTGACAACTGTGGTTTTTTTTTTTCTAATAGACTTAGGATGCTTATAATCTGAATTGTGGGATTTTTTTAAACTAGGTCTATTCATCAATAAACCACAATATTACCCAACTAGGAGGTATAGCAATAAGCCAGCATCCTGAATCAGCAAACCTACAGTTAGGAAACAATTTTGAACATGTTCATTAATATATTTTATTTTTAAATTTCAGTAAGGTTACCTTGATATATACTGACTTAATCTGCTATACAACATGTAACTAAAACAATTTACACTCTGACTGGAAAGTAATCTCATCTAATGTCTTTCCCAAGTTGCACATGGAGAAGAAAAGTTATTGAATGTACAGCTGAGAAAAATAGATTTCTTTGGCGCTTTATTAAGTCCAAGTTATGGGGTCAGTTGTGGGAAGATTCCCTGGAGAAGAGAACAGTTACCTGTTCCAGTATTCTTGCCTGGAGAATTCCATGGACAGAGGAGCCTGGCAGGCTACAGTTCATGGGGTCACAAAGAGTCGGACACAACTCCGCGACTTGCACTTTTATAGGGTTAGTTGTAGTCCTCTTGTTACAATACCTTTAACTTACTGAAGTTCAAAGTCTGCATATTGTATGTTTCTTAGATCAAAGGATACCAAAGTGCTGCTAGGATTTAATCAAGACTGCAGAAAAATTATCAAATCACTATGCTGTACACCTAAACTAATATAATATGGCAAGTCAACTATACTTCAATAAAAGGAAAAGAGACTAGAATCCAGGAGTGATCTGTTAATGTCCTAATTGGATGGCATCACTGACTCAATGGACAGGAGTCTGAGTAAGCTCCGGGAGTTGGTAATGGACAGGGAAACCTGGCGTGCTGCAGTCCTCAGGGTCACAAAGAGTCAGACACAACTGAGCGACTGAACTGAACTGAAAGGCTTCACTGTCAGGGTGCCTGGATAGAGGAGAAGGGAAAGAAATCGGAGGTTCTCATTGTTTTAATCAAGAAATTCATACTAGAAGCAGTCAATATAAGTGCTTCTTTTATATACTCACAACTCATAGACAGTTTACAAATGCTAATTACTGATGTAATTAAAAGCACTCTAAAATTTGGGGGAGAGGATGAAGAAGAGGTAGAGCTATTATATGTTCATCTTATGACATTTATAAATTTTAAAATTGCTTTTTTCTCTTCTTTTTATTATATCTATAGGATATGATAGATGTTAACTAAACCTATTGTAACCATTTCACAATATATGTAACTCAAGCCATTATGCTGAAAACCTTGAGAAAATGGACATTATTAATTAGCACAAAGATGAGATTTTGTTCATAAAAGTGGTGGCTTGTTGACTAGCATGATTAATATTAGAAATGGTCTCTCATTGGGACACTAAAGTTATTCCAGATATATGGATTAGCTAAAGATATTCCATAAGCAGTCTCTATTCTTTCATCAAAAGGCAAAAAGTTTAATAGATCTTGTACCTTTTACACTTGGGCTTCCCTGGTCGTTCAGCAGTAAAGAATCTGCCTATAATGCAGGAGATGTGGGTTTGATCCCTGGGTTGGGAAGATCCCTTAGAGAAGGAAATGGCTACTCACTCCAGTATTCTTGCCTGGGAAATCCCAAGGACAAAATTGGTGGGCTACAGTCTGTGGGATCACAAAGAATTGGACACAGCTTAGCAACTAAACAACAACAACAATAACATTTTACCCTTAGGGATGATGTTCTAGATAAATCCCTGCTGCTGCTGCTGCTAAGTCGCTTCAGTCGTGTCCGACTCTCTTCTACCCCATAGACGGCAGCCCACCAGGCTCCCCTGTCCCTGGGATTCTCCAGGCAAGAACATTAGAGTGGGTTGCCATTTGCTTCTCCAATGCATGAAAGCGAAAAGTGAAAGTGAAGTCGCTCAGTCGTCTGACTCTTAGCAACCTCATGGACTGCAGCCCACCAGGCTCCTCCATCCATGGGATTTTCCAGGCAAGAGTACTGGAGTGGGGGGCCATTGCCTTCTTCGAGATAAATCCCTAAAAGGTTCTATGTCTAGCCAATAACCCCAGAGGATTCTATTAGCTTGGTACCTGCCTCTGTAACTTACATTTATCTCATAGGACCTTTTCATGCACAATGATGATAAAGATTTAATAGTAAAGGGAGCAAGTGCTCTCTTGAATCCTCAGAAGGACCTATATCTTCTGCATGCATGTGTACGTTGTAGTTGTATGTATGTATATATAGGGAGGGATCTTAAGAGTACCTTTTTTTGATGCATATGACAGAAGGGAGCAAAACTGGGAAGTGGTATATCTTTTCAATTTTCCAGCCTACTCAGAATCACTGGTGAGTAGTACCAAAATCTCACCAAGAAATTCTCAAATATTTTTTCATATGGGAAGTGACCACAAACTTAGATCCTCTGAAACAGCTCCCTATGAGAGACAAGGTTTGTTAGAACACAGGATGGAGGTGAAGAGGTAGAATGGCAGATATCTCTGGAAGGGGAGGGATTGAGTGGGTGATGACTGCAGCTCTAAACTCCCATTTTTAGTGACAGTAGATTCAGTCATTTACTCTAGACCTCCTAGTGAGAATAACTTGGATAATTAGACAATTTGTTTTCAAACTGCTTGAAAGCATCAGATAGCTAACAAGATAGTGAGGAATTACCAGACTAAAATCTGGGTAAGACATCAAAATATAAAATCAGTTCTATCTATGTACTGGTGAAAAAGGATTTTTAAAAAGTACCATATCTGGTATAACAAAATATTTTTAAGACCTCTGTGCATAGAACAATAAAATATTATTGAGAAAACATTCTAAAAATACTTAAATGGGTATATGACAATGGATTGGAAGATATTAAGATGCAATTTCAACTAAAACCCCGGTTGGTTTTTGCACGGAATTGACAAGATAACTTTAATTTGCACATGTGTTGAGTAAATGTAGGACCAAAGATGGTATAAAGTATTTAAAAATATTCCCAGTAATGATATATAAAACAGCCCATATGTAAAAATATAAAAGTAAATTGTAACATACGTTTGCAACTTCATATGATCCATTTAATATCTGTTCCATGTAATGATTTAGATCTCTGAACCTTTTGTGATCTGAATTTGTAAAAGGTAAGTGCCACCAATGAGGAAACCTGTTTTAAAAGAAAAAAGGTATATTTTCATTAGTTTGGAAATTGGTGTCTGTATCTTAGAATTGTTCATGGAGTTATAGCTGCATCAGATGGAAGAGCCAAGGAAAACATTTTTTATGAAACCACAGAATGCATGATTAATTCTGAGAGTTTTATTAACATGGCTGTGGACATGTGCTATTTTAACCATCATTAATATTAACACTAATTTAATTTAGCACACTAAACAAATATATATTTTCCCTCTTACTGTATTTATGGCAGACCACACATTTTGTCTTTTGATACATGTGGGGGTTAATAAATACTTTCTGAAATTTAACGATTCATAATTTTCCCGAAAAGTCAGATGGTATTGTTGCTTCTGGGTTCACTAGAGACACTGCTACACTAGCTAAATTAAACGTTTTACCAAGTGACATATGCTTCCATCTGGTCTTAGTCTCTTGGAACAAAGTATCACTTTCCTCAGAGGTCTGACTTGCAGAATTTCCTCTTCGTTATCTGATGATTCATCTTGATGGGTTGGACATTGATTACGACCAATTATTGGGTGGCATGACCTGTTAAAGGCAACAGGTTTTGCTGCTTAAGGGCTTCCCTGGTAGCTCAGATGGCAAGGAATCTGCTTGCAATGCAGGAGACTCAGGTTTGTTTCTTGGGTTGGGAAAATTCTCTGGAGAAGGGAATAGTTACCCACTCCAGTATTCTTGCCTGGAGAATTCCATGAACAGGGGAGACTTGGCGGACTACAGTCCATGGGTCACAAAGGGGCAGATACAACTGAACGACTAACACTTTAACATTTCTGGTTAAATGCATTGTTTTAGGAACTATAGCAACTTCCTCTGACTGCAGTCTTCCTGTTGCCACCTTCATCTTTTGCTTCTTTGGTCTTGACCTTCCCCTGGGCAAAGGAGCATGGGGGATGGCAACGGATTGTCAGCAAACACACCGACGTATGTGACAACTGCAGGACATCCTATCCATTGCTTCTTGTCGGAAACGTCAGGGAAATCCAAAATAATATGTATGTGTCTTTAAATAATTGATATTTTACTTTTTTACTTTTGCAGTTCTAAGGCTTAAAGTATTGAAAGTTTTCATCCAGATTTAGTTATCATAAAAATTAGTATCATATATAATTAATCAAAGCACAGAAATACATTTGGTAAGTAGATAGATTTTTCTGGTTTTAAACATTAATTTGCTTATTTGTGGATGAATTTTCCTTAGAATTTTTTAGAATTTTTCTTTAGCAATTCTAGAATTGCTAGAATAAAATGGAGTTCAACATTAGTTCTATTCCATTTCTATAGATGGATGTACTAAAAAATATTGCCTGTAAATAAATATATGAGAATTAAGGAATTCAGCTCCAGTAATGTCCTTCAATTGTTTGAAATGCTTTTGAGCTATATGTCAAATATAACATAGTAATAGTTCTTGAAAATTATTTTTTAGGATATTTTATCTGATGGTGCTGACAAGTCTTCTTTCAATTCTGTTCACACCACAGATTAAGAAAAACCTGACCTGCAAACAGATTTGATATCCAGAATACTAGAATAATTCATTTTCTCAGTGCCAATACCGGTATTTTGGTTTGCCCTTTATTTGAGCCTCAGAGACTTTGTGCTCCCTGGGACAGTGTATCAGCATAAATTCCTAGATGGCTGGCAGAAGAGCAATGGTGAAAGTAAGCGAGGGAAAGGAAATCAACCTTTCCCAAGTAGATGAGTTTTACTGTTATTTTATGATTTTATTCATTTATTTTTTGCTGTGCTGGGTCTTGCTTGCTGCGTGGGTTTTTCCCCTAGCTGCTGTGAGTGGGGGCTCCTCTCTAGCTGCAGTGCAACGGCTTCCCACTGCGGTGGCCCCTTACTGCAGAGCACAGGGTCTCGGCTTGCGTTGTTGCTGCTCCCAGGCTCCAGAGCGCAGGCTAAATACTTGTGGCGCACAGGCTTAGCTGCTCTGCGGCGTGTGGGATCTTCCCGGACCAGGGATCAAACCTGTGCCTCCTGCATTGGCACGTGGATTCTTGACCATTCTTTACCACCAGGGAAGCCCTCATGCAGATGACTTTAAAGATCATTAATTTCAAGGAAGATTCCTATGTCTTTGTATTCTCAGAAGGTACCAAGAAGTACAAACAGCCTAATTTGAAGACCACTGTTTTACAATATGTCTAATTTGAACTTTCTGATCATACTTTCTAGATTGGATTTACATAATTTGCATAGAGCTTCTCTTAGTAAATTTAGGAGTCAAAGGCAATCTTGCCCTCATCCTTCATGTATATGCATTGCTATAAGCCTGAGTTCCTTTGGGACTGTCAGCATACAAATATTGTTCAGGGCACAAAGGACTAAATATTCCTCCCTTCCACATGTTGCTTGAATGGTTTTAAAACCAATTTAGGCCACCTGACAGGAGTTGTTGAGCAAAGCAGAATCCTAACTAAAGCTGAAAATCTAGACGAGGCACATGGAAAGAGATTACTGACACTTTAAAGTTTTACAGGTTATACTAATATGTATTGAGGACAGAAAAGAGTAGAACAGAGACATTTTTGAAACCTAAAGGAACAGCCATTTACAGAAATGAATGAACGTATTTCTAAATCATTAGTAAGTAAGATACAATGGAAACCACTAATGTTGAATTCAGTATTTGTAGTTGGACTTTAAATTTTTTGGCCAGTATTTCCTTTTCCTGTTATCATATTAGATGTTTTTCAATAATTCTTAAAGCTGATGTTGTCTTTAAGTTTTCACAGTGACATTCCTTCCCTGTCAGTCTCTTACTCTGATGACTTTCTAATTTTTAAAGCATTTGTATTTCAAAATTTCTGAGCTATCTGCAAGTATAGAGTTTCATGAATGTAAACTACTCGGTCTTCAATAATGCCCACTATCTTTCCATCCACTGGTGATGTTGCTTAGATTTATACTTTGGTAAATGACTAAACCCTGAAAGTCTAATGAAAATCCACATGTTCCAAGCATGTCAGGTCAGGTATGAACACTCCTATTGTTAGAGGACCATTTACTTAAGAAAAATCCTGGTACATTTGGCTCTCCCTATCTGCAGGTTCGACATCTGCAGATTCAATCAACTGTAGATGGAACTATTAGGAAAAACTAATCCAGAAAGTTCCAAAAGGCAAAATTTGAATTTGCTGCATGCAGAAAATATTTACGTAGCATTTACATTGTATTTACAACTATTTACATAGCATTTATATTGTGTTAGATATTATAAGAAATCTAGAGGTGATTTAAAGTAAGAGGAATACAAGTACACTCATGGCGGATTCAAGTCAATGTATGGCAAAACCAATACAATATTGTAAAGTAAAATAAATAAATTAATAAATAAAAAATAAAGTAAGAGGAGACTTTAAAGTAAGAGGAGACTGTGGTTAGGCTATATGTAAACACTACTCCATCTTATGGGTAGGACTTGAGCATGCAAGGATTTTGGTGTCTGCAGGAGGGGGGTCCTAGAACCAATTCCTTGTGGATACCAAGAAACTCTATAGGTAACATTTGATATGCCTAAGTGCAAACATCAAAATTTCTAAAAAGTTCCTTTTTAAAAAGTCAAGATATTCCACATACTGAAGTCTATAATCTAAATTTGGCTAGTTCTAAATGATAAATTTTAGAAGATTTATTTGATCAGAAGTTATTTTGAATTATACCCTTTGTTTATGCTTAATATGTTTTTGCTATAACATGAACTGAAGCAATGGTTCTCAAGACTGCAAAATAAAGTTAATAACAAGTTAAATTTAGATAACCCAAGTTCAAGTTAATGTGTGTGCTCCATGCTTAGTCGTGTCCGACTCTTGCGACCCCATAGACTGTAGCTTGCAAGGCTCCTCTGTCCATGGGATTCTCCAGTCAAGAATACTGGAGTGGGTTGCCATTTCCTTCTCCAGGGGATCAAGTTAATAATTAATAACAAAAATGAACTGATGTGAATAAATTTTACTTGTATACTAATTGATATTGATAAATTTTTCTTGTACAGCAAATAAATATATCAGAGATTTTTGTCACCATTATTTGCTGAAAGAGAAGATATATCCAATTTCATTCTGCATTTTCAATTTTATTTTAACAGAAAATTCTAGAAAGAGATTAAATTTAAAAAACAGGCAAAGAAGACAATTTTACTGATAATTGATGAAAAATGAAATTGGTTCTGATTTTTTTTTGTTTACAACACCAATGCCTGAAAGCAGACAAAATTAAAAACCTTTTTCTGTTTGATGAGACAAAAGGTTCTTTACTCTGAGACCAATAGAGACTGCTTGGATAGGTTCAGTGGAACTAGAATCAGAATGCTGTATTGTTCACAAATAGAAAGCCCCATAACCGTAATTTCTCCTTATGTTCAAGGGCAAGTACTGAACACAAAACCCCAGGGAGGACAATCCTTACTCTGGGAGGGTCAGTGATGCAAACTGCGTTTGAAGTTGGCTGTGAAGTTTTGCAAACTGGTCAAATGACTTTTCTGTCAGGCTTGTTTCGTTGTTACTGTGAGTCACCTGGATTAGATACAGCTGCAGAAAATAAATAGACAAAATCAAAAGACGGCAGTATCAACCTTCAATACATTCTAAAATCTGGCTCTGTGTAAACTAAACAAAGCAAGAATTTCTCTGCAAAAAAAAAAAAAAATCATCACAAAAGATAAGAGGTGCATTTTGTAAAGGCAAAATTACCTATAAACACACGGTATAGAAAGATATCATAATCTTAGGTGCTGGGAACAGACTGCCTAATTTCTTTTCTTCTGTCCTGTGGACATTTTAATTAGTTCTTGATTTATAGTCTACCACAGGGCAGGAACTGTTCTCTTTGATGATTCTCTACTAACAGCTCTGGTTGTTATGATTTCTGCTTGGAACATCCTCCTTAACTGCACTTCTACTCAAACTGTAACTGATTTTTCATATGCATAGTAAAAAAAAAAAATAAGCATGGTATGAGGAAGAGTGTGTATAGTGAAGCAAAGTGGGAGATGTAGTCAAATGATATTTAAGTCAAGATAACAGTTTTGAAACTTACATGGCTGGTTTTCTTGCTGAACCCTAAGATTGTTGCTCTTTGGATTGACCTGCTTGCACCTGGCATACAGGATTCCTGGGAAAACGTCTGTGAAGTTGATTTGGCAGGATTTATGGATGTCATTTGTGCAAGTGTGTGGATCAAGTTATTCAATTTCACAGGGAAGCACTCCAGACTTTCCTTTATTTTCCTAGAGAAATGAAAAAAGATAAGATAGTGAGTGATGTTCCCCCTGAGTTGACCCATTTCACTTGAGTCATTTCCTTGTGTTAGATGTGGATGAAGAAGTAAAAGACCACGCCTATTGATTTGGAGTACAACTATTAATAGTAAACATTATTTTTTATCAACTTCAAATTCACATCTTGAGCTGTTAGCAAATATAAGAGAAACTTTCGTGGTGAAATATAAAACTAATTGTAATATTTCTATTTTGACTTCTTTAAATTTTTCAAAATTAGAAATTCTTTAAATTTCTATTTTTGTTGTTGTTCAGTACTATGTGGTGTCCAATTCTTTGCAACCCTATGGACTGTAGCACACAAGGCTCCTCTATCCTCTACTAACTCTTGGAGTTTACTCAAACTCATGTCCATTGAGTCCATGATGCCATCCAACCATCTTGTCCTCTGTTGTCCCCTTCTCCTGCCCTCAATCTTTCCCAGCATCAGGCTGTTTTCCAATGAATCAGCTCTTCCCATCAGGTGGCCAAAGTATTGGAGCTTCAGCTTCACCATCATTCCTTCCAATGAATATTCAGGGTTGATTTCCTTTAGGATTGACTGGCTTGATCTCCTTGCAGTCCAAGGGACTCTCAAGAGTTTTCTTCAACACCACTAAAAGCATCGGTACTTCATTACTCAGCTTTCTTTATGGTCCAACTCTCACATGCATACATGACTACTGGGAAAACCATAACTTTGACTAGGCAGACCTTTGTCAGCAAAGTGATGTCTCTGCTTTTTAATACAGTGTCTAGGATTGTCATAGCTTTACTTCCAAGAAGCAAGCGTCTTCTAATTTCGTGGCTGTAGTTACCATCTGCAGTGATTTTAGAGCCCAAGAAAATAAAGTCTGTCACTGTTTCCATTTTTTCCTCCTTCTATTTGCCATGAAGTGAAGGGACTGGATGCCATGATCTTAGTTTTTTGAATGTTGAGTTTTAAACCAGCTTTTTCACTCTCCTCTTTCACTGTCATCAAGAGATTCTTTAATTCCTCTTTACTTTCAGCCATTAGAATGGTATCATCTGCATATGTGAGGTTGTTGATATTTTTCCCAACGATCTTGATTCCAGCTTGTGCTTTTCACATGATGTACTCTGCATATAAGTTAAATAAGCAGGGTGACGATACACAGCCCTGATGTACTCCTTTCCCAATTTTGATCCAGTTCTTTTTTCCATGTGCAGTTCTAACCCTTGCTTCTTGATCCGCATACAGGTTTCTCAGGAGACAGGTAATGTGGTCTCAGATTTTCGTATTACATTTTTTAGGAATAATTTAAAACATCAATTTGTTAAAAATACTTAAACAATTCCAGAAGTTATATCTATCAAAACAGTGTATATTCCAAGAAGCCCAACATCTATCCCTGAACTCTCTGTACTATTCTTTTCTTCCCCCTATATTTAAACATTTTTGAAAAATGATGATTTAACTTTCATTGTTTTATTTTCAAATATATTTGATTTCCTCTGTCAACTATTTTCTAAGAAGTTGTATACTATAATACTATATTTAATATACACATATTTTACATGAAATGCTTTTCACTCTGGTCTTTATTTACTTATTTTTTTTTTGGTTAGGTCTGCTTTATTATGATGATTATTTATATTTAAGAAGGTTTGCACTTGTGTCCTAATAGTATAATGAATATCTTCAGATAATACCCTTTATCCCCCATGCCCTTTTTCTCCCGTATCTGATTGCAGTGTTATCCTTTTTATCCCAGTTCATATAATAAAGCAATCTTTATGCCTACTCCACTTTTCATATGTGCTTCCTATTTCACTCCCATTTTTTTACAGAGCTATTCTATTTACATCATATGGTATCTATGCTATACATATTACACATTCTGTCTTCTATCATTAAATATGATATGCTCTACCAGTCCTATGTCACATCCCTCTGTCATTTCAACTATCTGATGCTCATTTTCTGGCAAATTCCTCCAGAAGTTTTCCAGGAAGTAAGTTTCTGAGTTCTGGGCGTTGATAACAGTTTTTCTGTGGCCTTTATGCATGAAAGTCAATTTTACTGGCTACAACATCCGTGGCTCACGTTTTCTTTTTTGGAGGGTCATAAAAATATTATTTAATTTTCTTCTGGAATAAAGGATTAAAACCCAAAACTCTTATGACAGACTGAACTTTGTTCCCTTTACAAATGAATTGATATTTTTGCCTAGATGCTTAAAGGAAGTTTTTTTTTCCCCTCAAATCCAATACTTTCTCCAAAGGTATGGTTCAGGTTGGTTATTCTGGGTAGCTTTCTCAATATGCAAAGTGTCCTTTCCATATGTAATTTCAAATCTTTTCATTTTTCTGAAAACTTCTTGAATTATGGTGTTAATATTTATTAAAATACTAAATATACAATTTAGTTTTGGTATTGTTTTGATATATTACTTTGGTTTTCTTCTTCAGGGACTTTATTAAAGTATGTTTTATTTTCTAATTTTTGGGAGGTTTCATCATTTTGTTTTTGAGTTTTCTCTAATTATAATTTACATTGCTCCTTCATATCTTTATCATTTTCTTAATTTCTTTTAGCTCAATTTGAAATATAACAGTTTATCCCTTTGTTAGGAATGTCTTTCTGGCATACTTTCATTGAAGAGATTTTATTTGCATCTTATTTCTTTTTTTTAAATTCTAATTTTGTATGACATTCAGACATGATCCATGTTACTTATTCATTTAAGATGAAATTAAACTTTCAGGAAGGAGTAGAGGGTCCTCAGGATCTTAAGCCCTCTTTTCTGTTGCTGTCAGAGTGGTAAGAAAAAATACTGTTTCATACTTTCTGAGATGTGCTGCTTTGCCCCCAATTTTTTCTGGATTTTGTTTTTCCTTTGCTCTTACAATCTTTCTCCTTTCATTTGGATTATACTTATAGCAGTTTGTGTTCAGCTTAGGACTTTTTCTAGGGAGGAAGTGCCAGTTACCTTTGAGAGTTTATAGACTTCTTCAGCCTTCTCAGATTTGCCATGGAATCCTTGCCCTTCCTTCTGAACTGGAGTGTGTAAAAGTCCTTCCCCGTTTCAGCTGCTTCATAGCTTATCAAATTGGCCCACTCAGCTTTCCAGTGAGTACCTGTGAGCTCTGTGGAGCCTTGTTCTCAGGTCCATCAGATAACCTGTGGCTTCCTTAGCTTCCTCCCATAAGATGCTGTTACACAGGTCTTGTAACTTAATGATCTGCCCTTCCCTGCTTGTTCTTGGAACACCTTGTTACTTAGTTTTGTCTTGGATGCTGTCCACAGCATCTGTTTTATTAATTATGAAAGAAATTCCATGCACACTAAAACATTTGCTTTTTTTTTAAAATAAAATGTAATTCAAGTCACACAGTAAAATATTTAGTAAAATGTAAAAGGCTTGCCTCATCCTTCTTCCATTACCACTCTCCTCCCCCCAAATAACCACTATGAACAGTTTGGTAGTCTTCTTTTGCGGTTCCTCTATACACTTGTGCAAACGAACAGACATACAGACACAGATGACACTCCTACTATTTTTACTCTTGTTATATGCCAGGTGCATACTGGGATTATACCAATGAGAAAACCAGACAGAAATGTCTCCCCTTATAAAGTTTCTATAATGTGAATATAAAATATCATGAAATAAACATAAAAATATAGGATTTGAGAAAGTAATATAAACCATAGAAGAAACTAAGAAATTGGGGAGAGGGAATGTGGGGTAGGAAACAGTTGCCAGTTTAAGCAGGATGAAAGTGAAAGTGAAAGTTGCTCAGTCCTGTTCGCCTCTTTGTGACCCCGTGGACTATACAGTCCATGGAATTCTCCAGGCCAGAATACTGGAGTGGGTAGCCTTTCCCTTCTCTAGGGGATCTTGCCAACCCAGGGATCACACCCAGGTCTCCCACAATTGCAGGTGGATTCTTTACCAGCTGTGCCACAAAGGAAGTCCAAGAATACTGGAGTGAGTAGCCTATTCCTTCTCCAGCGGATCTTCCTGACCCAGGAATTAAACCAGGGTCTCCTGCATTGCAGGCGGATTCTTTACCAGCTGAGCTACCCTTAAGCAGGATGGTCAGGGATAATTTCACTGAAAAGATGAGCAGAGTGATTTGATTAACTTAATTTGCCGAGAACATAGACCATGGGAATTTCTGTTGGAGGCTATTCTAGAAAGAAACAACAGCTCATCCAGAAGCTCAGAGGTAGATGGTTGACTGGTTCTTAATAGACAGCAAGAAACTGCAGTGTGACTGACAGAGTGAGGACGGGAAGAAAGGAATCAGGCAGATAAAGGGAGCATGTCTTTGTAAGAATTTTGAGACTGTGTGAGATGGAAGTAAAAAAGGCAAGAGTCAAAAATCACAATGTAATCTGCTTTTTTTTAACAGTAATATATTTTGGACATGAACTTGGGCACACTTTGGGAGATGGTGAGGGAC
The DNA here is from genome assembly GCF_910594005.1 of Cervus elaphus. NCBI lineage: Eukaryota > Metazoa > Chordata > Mammalia > Artiodactyla > Cervidae > Cervus > Cervus elaphus. The sequence continues at coordinate 28,065,269 of NC_057836.1, read as the reverse complement.
AAGAGAGGCCTGCCGTGCTGCAGTCCATGGGGTCACAGAGTCTGACATGACTTAGTGACTGAACAACAACAACAAATATATTTTGGAAGAAAAATTTTACAATAACGTGTGCATAGTAAGTAGCCTTCAAATATTTGTTGAATGAACAATCTATTTGGGAAAATGGAGTTAACTTTATTTTTTAAAAAATGATCTATCTGGAAGTATAGGTACACAATGATTAATTTAGCCAATTTTTTTTTTTCCATTGCAGACCATTCTTTCCTCACTGATTCAACTTTTGTCCAACACCAATGGTCTACATACATATAGGCTTGTTCTTGGCTTCTTCATTTGGTTGTACATTGTCAATTTGTCTATCTCTGTGTTAATACTGAAAGTGAAACGTGAAAGTGAAGACACTCAGTCGTGTCCAACTCTTTGCGACCCCGTGGACTGTAGCCCACCAGGCTCCTCCGTCCATGGAATTCTTCAGGCAAGAATACTGGAGTGGGTTGCCATTTCCTTCTCCAGCGGATCTTTCTGACCTAGGGGTCGAACCCAGGTCTCCCGCATTGCAGGCAGATGCTTTAACCTCTGAGCCACCAGGGAAGCCCCAACTTACTACATATTCTTAAGTAGCTAGAATTTACAATAAGTCTTGAAAATTCCTTTGCCTTGTTCTTCTTTAGGTGTTTATTTTTTTCCCCATGATTTTAGGTCCTTTAACCTCCTGAATATATTTTAGAATCAGCTTATCAAGCTTCTGTTGTTGTCACGTCTGACTCTTTGGGACCCCATAGACTGCAGCATACCAGGCTTCCCTGTCCTTCACCATCTTCTGGAGTTCACCCAATTCATGTCCGGTGAGTCGGTGATGCCATCCAACCATCTCATCATCTGACACCCTCTTCTCCTCTGCCCTCAATCTTTCCCTGTATCAGGGACTTTTCCAATGAGTTGGCTGTTACCATCAGATGGCCAAAATACAGGAGCTTCAGCTTCAGCATCAGTCCTTCCAATGAGTATTCAGGGTTGATTTCCCTTAAGGTTGACTGGTTTGATCTCTTTGCTGTCCAAGGGACTTTCAGGAGTCTTCTCCAGCACCACAGTTCAAAGGCATCAATTCTTTGGTGCTCAGCCTTCTTTACAGTCCAGCTCTCACAATGATACATGATCATTGGGACCACCATTGCCTTGACTATATGGACTTTTCTGGTTTGTCATAGCCTTCCTGCCAAGAAGCAGTCATCTTCTGATTTTATGGCTGCAGTCACCATCCACAGTGATTTTAGAGCCCAGGAAGAGGAAATCTGTCACTGCTTCCACCTTTTCCCCTTCTATTTGTCATGAAGTAATGGGGCCACGATCTTAGTTTATTTTAATATTTAGTTTTAAGCCAGCTCTTTCACTCTCCCCCTTCACCCTCATCAAGAGACTATTTGGTTCTTCCTTTTTGCTTTCTGCCATCATCTGCATATCTGAGGTTGTTGATGTTTCTCCCACCTATCTTGATTCCAACTTGTAAGTCATCCAGCCCAGCATTTCTCGTGATGTGCTCAGCTTGATGTGCTTATCAAGCTTACCCATACACAAAATAAATGAACAATCATTTGAGTGGCATTCATTAAACTATAAATTAATTTAGGGAGAATCAACACCTTCACAGTATTGAAACTTACAGCCACTAAACATGGCATATTTCTCCATTTAATTGAGTCTCATTTTACATCCTTCTGTACAATTTTAGAATTTTTTTCCTGTGGATGTTTTGCATATCTTTTGTTAGGTTTATTGTAGCTTGTAAATTCTAGGTTTTTTTTTTTTCTAAATTTTAATGAATAACTGTTAATATATGAGTAGATTTTAAGTTATTATTTCTAACAATATATTGTATATTCTTTTGAAATTTGAATGGACATAGTCATGTTATATGAAAACAATGACAGATTTTTCTGTTACCTTTTACTTACTAAGATTTCTAGTTCAATGTTAAATGAAAATAGTGATAGCAGGCATTTTTGGTTTGTTTGATTATAAGGAAAAGCTTTTAATGTTTTACCACTAAGCACAATGTTGTCTATTGTTTTTAGCTACAGGTTAAGGACACTTCTTTCTATTTTTAGAATTAAAAAAACAGTGATTCTAAATTTTAATAACTGCATTTTCTGTATCTATTTAGGGTGATCATATAAAGTTCCCCCTCCATTTTTTTCACTCCTGACTCTTGAATGTTTATCTTGTAACTACTTACTGTACTAAATTCTGGTTATTTCAAAAATTAAAAGAAAATTATCTGGAATTGCTTTATTTGTTTTCTTATTCAAGTGGAAAATAGCAATATACCAAATCTTAAATATAGAGCTTTACTATAAAGATAGAGGCATTATTATATTTTTCTTGACATTAGTGACATTAAAGATTATAATTTTTCACTTTAAAATACATGTTTATCTAAGTTTCCTTCTATTCTGAGCTTACTAAAAATTTCCAAGAGGAATAGATTGTGAATGTAGTCAAACACTGGTTTTCTGGGTGGGCATCTATCCAAGTTATCATGCAGTGATTTCTTTATGAAGAGGCAGCCATGTCCTTGATGTTAAAAATATAAATCAATAATGTTTAATAATTTCCCCCTCATTTTTTATAAAACTTCAAGCCCATTTATCTTGTTCTGGTATTAGGTTTTTTAAAAAAATCTAAAATTTTCCATTATTATATATCAATCTTGGCCAAAATTTGCTAAGAAAGTTAAAATATGACCCTGATCATTATTCATTTCCACAGTGTTCATTATTTCTAAAGATGTCCTTTGACTTTATGAATTTTTTGGGAGATAGATAGTACAGGATAAAACGTTCATTTCTTTCCTCATCAGCAGTTTAAAGACATGAAGACAATAATAATAGTAAAAGAATAATACTAAACATGATTTATGGAGACCTTAAAATTTATTCACTCATTCAACAAATATTTACTGAGCACATTTTATGTATTGGGATGGAAAGTTTTATGGTAACAGCATGTACTCACTTCTCCTGAAGACAGGACTATGAACCATAAATCTTGAGTTCTGATGTACTCATGCTCACATAATCTCAACCACATCGTAGCCTTATTCGTACATTTCCCAACAGTCAAGATGCAAGAGGGCTAGTGGTGAAGGATGAACTCTTATGATAAACCTAGAGTTTTAAGGCAACTTTCACCTAAATCCATCTCCAGTTTCTCAAGTGGCAGATTTAACAAGTCAGATAAACGAGTGTTGTTAAATATGATGCAATTTAGGACGGGGGACCTTGGAGCAGAATTGGACATGACTGAGCGGAAAAGGTCAGTTCTCATTCCAATCCCAAAGAAAGGCAATCCCAAAGAATGCTCAAACTATCGCACAATTGCACTGATCTCACAAGCTAATAAAGTAATGCTCAAAATTCTCCAAGCCAGGCTTCAGCAATACGTGAACCGTGAATTTCCAGATGTTCAAGCTGGTTTTAGGAAAGGCAGAAGAACCATAGATCAAATTGCCAACATCTGCTGGATCATTGAAAAAGCTAAAGAGTTCCAGAAAAACATCTATGTCTGCTATATTGACTATGCCAAAGCCTTTGACTGTATGGATCACAATAAACTGTGGAAAATTCTGAAGGAGATGGGACTACCAGACCACCGGACCTGCCTCCTGAGAAACCTATATGCAGGTCAGGAAGCAACAGTTAGAACTGGACATGGAACAACAGACTTGGTTCCAAATAGGAAAAGGAGTACATCAAGGCCGTGTATTGTCACCCTGCTTATTTAACTTATATGTAGAGTACATCATGAGAAACGCTGGGCTGGAAGAAGCACAAGCTGGAATCAAGATTGCCGGGAGAAATATCAATAACTTCAGATATGCAGATGACACCACCCTTATGGTAGAAAGTGAAGAGGAACTAAAAAGCCTCTTGATGAAAGTGAAAGAGGAGAGTGAAAAAGTTGGCTTAAAGCTCAACATTTAGAAAACTAAGATCATGGCATCTGGTCCCATCACTTCATGGGAAATAGATGGGGAAACAGTGGAAATAGTGTCAGACTTTGTTTTCTTGGGCTCCAAAATCACTGCAGATGGTGATTGCAGCCATGAGGTTAAAAAAGATGCTTACGCCTTGGAAGGAAAGTTATGACCAACCTAGATAGCATATTAAAAAGCAGAGACATTACATTGCCAACAAAGGTCTGTCTAGTCAAGGCTATGGTTTTTCTAGTAGTCATGTATAGATGTGAGAGTTGGACTATGAAGAAAGCTGAGTGCCGAAAAATTGATGCTTTTGAACTGTGGTGTTGGAGAAGGCTCTTGAGAGTCCCTTGGACTTCAAGGAGATCCAACCAGTCCATCCTAAAGGAGATCAGTCCTGGGTGCTCATTGGAAGGACTGATGTTGAAGCTGAAACTCCAATACTTTGGCCACCTGATGTGAAGAACTGACTCATTTGAAAAGACTCTGATGCTGGGAAAGACTGAAGGTGAGAGGAGAAGGGGAGGACAGAGGATGAGATGGTTGGATGGAGTCATCGACTCTATGGACATGAGTTTGAGTAAACTCCGGGAATTGGTGATGGGCAGGGAGGCCCTTTGTGCTACAGTCAATGGGGTCGCAAAGAGGTGGACACGGCTGAGCGACTGAACTGAACTAAACTGAACTGAGCAACTGAGCAGAAGCCAACAGATTAGTATGGAATTCCTAGGTGGGATAAAAGCACTGAAACAATGCCCCTTTAGTTTTTATACAGAAATAACACAGAAAAAAAATTTAGTATTTCTTGAATCAAGGGAACATAGTCCGAAGGGACATAAAATAAGATAAAATTTCATAAGCCATAGGTTCCATCTTAAACATATGTACAAATTCTTTTCTACTTCAGAACAGAGGTACCTTTTTATGTATGTATTTTAAATTGCTTATCATCAGAAACAACTGCTACTAATAGGTTTCCTAGCTATATGTGAATAGGCAATTGAGTTTATCAGTCTTAGAAAACTGTCAAATTCAGGTCTACTCTTTCATGTCAGTTTTTTTTTTTCTTCTCAGGTTAAATACTGTATATTTTGAGCTCAGATTTTTGCTAATATAAATTTATATTAATAAATAAAAGGGCAAAAGTTTGTAATTGTTTCATAAACTACATTGGAGTAACCATTGGAGCTTGCATGAGCGTTTCGTCACTCAGTCATGTCTGACTCTTTGTGAGCCCGTGAACTGTGACCTGCCAGGTTCCTCTGGCAGGTATGTATGTATGTATGTCTATTTGTATGAAGATACATTTAAGCTTCATGGTCTAACCTTAAAAAATTAGATGCTAAAAATGGATATCTCATGTTAACCTCATATAGTTTTGATGGCATGGTACCCTAATTTGAGAAACAGAGCTATGAACATTTAGGTTTTTTCTCTCACTATGTTCTTTCAACTAATCCAAAGACACTACAGTTAAAGCACATCCATATTATCTGAGATTATCAGTTTCCTATGTAGTTTTATTCCCACATAATTTTGTTTAGCATCCTGAGAAGAGCACCTATTATGCAAGAAATCAGTTTTGTTCTCTTTTGAACTCACTTATCAGTTCTGCCTGTAATCTCAAGAAAGTCAGCTGAGACTCAATTGTTACCATCTAGAAATATAGTTGATGACTAAACCATGCCATCCCCTGGGACTATTGACAGAATCAAATGAAGTAACATATAAAAAGTTATTAGAAATAGAATGTGTATCTGCTAAGTAGCTTCAATCTTATCTGACTCTTTGCGACCCCGTGGACTGTAGCCCACCAGGCTCCTCTGTCCGTGGGATTTTCCAGCAAGAATACTGGAGTGGGTTGCCATGCCCTCCTCCAGGGGATCTTCCCAACCCAGTGATCGAACCTGTATCTCTTATTTCTCCTTCATTGGCAGGCAGGTTCTTTATCACTAGTGCCACTGGGGAAGGCTTATAAATTTTATTTAAGAAAGCTTACTACTAAATAAGTAATAAAATGAATATATATATGAGCCCAAAAGGCAGTAAACTAGTAAGATAGATACAAGGGAAAACAAATGTACAGATTTATGATTCTGTGGAAACTGACTTATGGTAGACTCTTCAAATCCTACAAAAGAGATGTTAGATAAGGATTAAAACAAGAGGCAACTTTAGAGTTTCTCATCTTTTTCTCTTTTCTCCTACTCATAGTTTAGAACCTGGCTTTAAGAATGAAAAACTGCTCTCCTCCAAGTCCAAACTTCAAATCTTAAGAATTCATCTACAAGTGTTATGCAAATTTCATCAAAGGCACCCAACTGCATACAAACAAGAATTCCAGGCTCCATGGCTTTTAATAGAGTAAGTAATTCTTACATTTTCTTATGGAGGCTTCTTACAAAATTTTTAGCCAAATTAGAGCAAATGGAATTAAAAAACATAGGGAAATATAGATGGACTAGTCTTATGTATAAGTACTATGCCAGCAAAATAGCATTCCAGGTTTTGATCTCCACCTTCCCCTAAAAGCCAGCTTTTTTAAAAATTTATTTATTGTAAAAGCTATCATATGTGTGTGTCCAGTCACTCAGTCACATCCAATTATTTTCGACACCTTGGGCTGTAGCCCGCCAGGCTCTTCTGTCCACTGGATATTCCAGGCAAGGATACTGGAGTGGGTTCTATTTCCTACTCCAGGGGATTTTTCCTGACTCAGGAATCAAACCTGAGTCTCCAGCATTGGCAGGCCAATTCTTTACCACTGTACCACTTGGGAAGCCCCTCTAAAAGCTGTCCTATCTGCAGTTAAAAAAATAGTAGTTTCAAAAATCAATTTAGTTCAGATTAGTTCTTACAATTACATTTTTTAAAAATGGAAGACTTTTTTTGGGGAAATGCCAGTTTAATTTGCATTTCCCTTTGAATCTGCTTTCCTAATTTAAGGAAAGTTGGAGGTCATAACTGTTAGTTCCTCTAACTCCTGTTTTTTATTTGGTTTTTCTTGTGAGCATTCATTTCTGAAAGTATCAACAGTTAAGCTAAGGCAAAAGAAAACTTTGACCCTTATTTGTGGAATTCAGCAATCCATGAGATGACACCTGATGCAAAGAGCTGACTCATTGGAAAAGACCCTGATGCTGGCAAAGATTGAGGGCAGGAGGAGAAGGGGACAACAGGATGAGATGGTTGGATGGCATCATCAACTCACTGGACATGAGTTTGAGCAAACTCCAGAAGATAGTGAAGGACAGGGAAGCCTGGCATGCTTCAGTCCATGGTCACAAAGAGTTGGACACGACTGAGCAACTGAACAATGAGATGACAATTTGCAAAGTCCTAAAAAAATAAAATCAAGAAAGTTTAATGATAAAAGAGCACAGGGATCTGCATTCCTGTCCCGTACTCTGTTTCTCAGTTTGGAGGAGAAACCAGGTAGAAAGCCATTGAACTATGTTTTGAGACATTTGAGCATAAGGAATCTTGTCTCACCTTATTAGGTTAGGTGTGCAAGCTCAGTTGTGTTAGTCTCCTTACAACCCCATGGACTGTAGCCCACCAGGCTCCTCTGTCCATGGGATTCTCTAGGCAAGAGTACTGGAGTGGGTTGCCATTTCTTCCCAACCCAGGGATTAAACCTGCATCTCCTGCATTAGCAGGTGGATTCTTATCACTGGTTCCACCTGGGAAGCTTATAGCCATGAAAAATAAACAAGAAGGAATGCTGGGGACACTGGGGATTTCTGGCACTGTATCTGCATACTTTGTCAGCTAAGGGACTCTGACTTCTGTGTTTGTGATGTGAGGCCTGGGAGCACTCTTTTGGGATGTCATCATTTTCAGCAGCTTCATGCTTGTACTTGTTGGGACAGTCATTGTGCCTCTACTACCCAATGACCGCTCCTTATTAAGATTGTTCCTTCTAAAGCCCAGAGTTCAGAGAAGAAGCTCCAGGCTGTTCTCTGTGAAGGGGTGGCCCATGGTGAGAATAAGAATGGACAACTGAATCCATGATGGCTTTGCATGAAGGACCCTGTCCAGTAGGAATAAAGGCCACTAGTTAAGTCAATTAGACAGTCTCTCTCTGGAATTTATATGACAGAATACTGGCCAATAGGCAAAGAGAAGTAGTATTTGATAGGTAGAGATAAGCAGAAGAGAAGGTCTTTGTTTTCAATAGAAACTGGCCAGGCATATTGGTTTCTGGTTTGTTAGGTGACAGTGTGAGTCCATGTGTGTGCTTCTCCCCAAAGATACCAGATAGAATCGAGTTCTTGCTATCAAAATACCCCACTGATGCAAATAATTAGTTATTTTGAAGTCTGGGGTTCTGTTTTGCTTCAAGCTGCCTTCAGTTTTAGCTGAAGAGCTGGAGATCTTACATTTACTAAACCAAAGAATCTGCGTGACAGGCCAAATGGATTATCTGGGAAGACAAATGGAAAATGTCTTCTTATATTTCTGGAGGAGGAAATGGGTAAAGGGAAAAGCAGGATCTGTGTATAGGAGGGAAGGTAGGCTGGGAAATTTATGCTTGATGATCCCAGTCTGGCCTGTGAAATAGGTTGCCTGTTTCTAAAGGACAGCTCGCCTGAGGTTTGAGACTGACTGAAAATTCTGAAATAAACCATTTGGATGGCACTTTAATGGATGGTTGCCTTTGTTGCCTAGCAGTGGGCTCGGCAGAGATATTACATGAGAGTATCAATTTGCAGGGACTGAGTCGTGATACTTTGCTGATTCTATTCAACAGAACGCAGCTGTAAGGGGAGTAAAACAAAAAAAAAAAAAGTAAGGGAAGCAGAGAGAGGAATTGGCAATGAGGTAAAAAACCTTTGTGGCCGGTAAACCAATTTTATTTTCATTTTTCTCTAAATGCTATTCGTTGTAATATGATTTTTTAACGTCACACACCTTCTGAAGCTCTTGTGATCATTTCTTAACCCAGAATGTGAATACCCAAGAGTGAAGCAGGATCCTGTGTTGTTCATGAATAGAGTACTCCCTGAGAGACACAGGAAAAGCCATTTCTTTCTTTCAAGTCTCGAAGAGGGTCAAGAGGGGCAACCTCTTAATGCTAATACCGTAGTCAGGATGAGGGCACTTCAGGTATCCACACATGCTGTGTCTCGGATGGCTTAGTCCTCATTCATGACCCAAATCTCTGAGTTTAGTAGTGGTGGTGGGAGAGGGTTGATTTTCATTTTAGTTTTATCTGTATCTTAGTAGAGATATCAGAATAAAAAGTGGCATAAAATACTTCTAGTTTGTTAGAACAAAGAGAACAAGGGGTTTAAATATACCAGGGCTCTCATAAGTATACCCAAGTTAATGACACTCATTGAGGCACCAAGACCATTGCTGGATCCATTACTGAACTTGGTTTCCTGTTTGGTAAATTATGTGCTCTGTCATCGACACTTCAATTTTTTCCTTAAGTTTGGATATCCATATAATGTCAGAAAACATAGCTTAAGATAACAGTATAATTTATGCAGACAAGTAAACAAGCACACAGAGTTTTTAAAGGCTTCCTTATTGTTTTCAATTCACCAGCCTGCTTTTATAAATTCACACTATATGTTAAGCATTAACAGAAGAATACTGTATAATTTCCTTTAAAATTTTAAATGTCTAAATAATAGAGAGTTTAAGTAGCTTTTTAACTGGCAAAGAATCATAGTCACATTCAGTTCAAGGCTTCCTGAACCTCGATAATAGGTTCCAGCAAAAGTGCTGGATGGAAAGTGTGTTAGGAAAGACCCTAAACATTTGATCTACAGATACTGACCAAGAAACTTAAAGGAGAGTTGAAAAGATAATCTCAAGGCATATTAAATCATATGTAAAATATAAAGGTACATAATTAAGATTTTAGGACAAAAGATACTACTGAGACAGGCTCTTGGAAATTAATGGGAAGGTGAGTCTCCTGGCGATTTCTCTGAGAAGAAAAGTAGAAAAAAATAGAGGTTCAAGGCATCTGGTAATGTGCCAAAAGTGGGAAGGCAGGTGGTGGTCTTTAGTCGTGTCCAACTCTTTGTGACCCCATGGACTGTAGTCTGCCAGGCTCCTCTGTCCATGGGATTTTCCAGGCAAGAATACAGGAGTGGATTGCCATTTCCTTTTCCAGGGGATCTTCTCAACCCGGGGATCAAACTGGCATTTCTTATATCTCTTGCATGGGCAGGTGGGTTCTTTACCACTAGCACCACCATCCTGAACCAAACACCTGGGGGACACCTGATGGTGGCACAGTACAGAGCTAGAATAATAATTCTGGGAAGGACCTCGGTCCGCCAAGGCTTGGGGTATTCAGGAATGAAGATAGGTGCCCAGGAAAGGTTACAATATCTTCCTGCAGCCAGCGTGGGCTCCGATGAACGAATCTCAAGAAAACTGTGGTCTGAATTAAGAAGCAGCACAACTCCAGTAGCCCTCACATGCGAGGGGAGCATCTGAGCACAGTAGAATTTAAGACCCCGCGCTATGGGGCATGAGCCCCTGGATTTGCATCGTGACTTTGTCTCCTGTTGGCTGTATCCTTTGTCAAATCATTTTCTTTCTCTGGGGTCTCAATTTCCTGATCTAAAAATGTAGAGAAAAGTGATACTGCCTCATAGACTTGTCATGATGATTAAACAAGTTACTGTATGAAAAGTACTTAGAACAAGGTTTGACATGTAAGAAGCACTGTATTAAATGTTAGCCATTATTATATGAGTTTTATACACTTGATGTTTCATGTTAAAATTGTATTTTCCGTGAAGTTAAACTTTTTAATATATTTTAAGGGACTAGAGCTTGTTTCACATTCAGATATTTTTGGAAGTGGAAATAAGTCCTCTGCTTTACTTGGGAAAAACTGATTAAACCAACCAGCAGATTAACTTAGGTGATATACTAGATAGTATATAATTCAGTAATAAATTAGGCATATCATGAAATAATACATGTTCTGTAGAATTATAGAAGACTAGTGAGTATTAAAATAATATGAAAAGCCTTTGTGGATGACGTCCAGAGTCTCAAGGGATGGATAAGACTAAAGATTAGATCAGAAACCCTCCTCTTTTCTAGTAATTTTATAATTCTTAGGAAGCCATTTTTGATGAGGCTGTACACACAAGTTAAAAAGACAAAGCAGGAATGAGCACATGTGTGCTCACTCGTATCTGACTCTTTGCAGCTCCATGGACTGTAGCCCACCAGGCTCCTCTGTTCATGGGAGTTCCCACGCAAGAGTACTGGAATGGGTTGCCATGCCCTCCTCCAGAGAATCTTCCCAACCCAGGGGAAGACTGAACTGGCATCTCCTGTATTTCCTGCATTGGCAGGTGGATTCTTTATCAGTGAACCACCAGGGAAGACCTGCAGGACTGAATGTATATTGACAAATTGATCTACCATGGCAAGAATTCATTTGGGAATAACAGAGGTGGTGTGGATAAACCTCAATAAAGACAATCAAGTTTATAAGGTCCTCAAAAGTAAGAGGTAGGATATGGCAAGTCAGAGACAATTACTGAACAGAGTAATAGTGTGCTGTGGTTTAGATGACCAGATGTGTTTTAAGTCTCCCAAAGAGAACAAGTTCTTGATTATAAATTTGTAGAAAAGTGTTTAATTAACCGAATGTACCACATAACATCTGAAAGTGAGAAAATTAGCCTGGCGGAGAGATGCAGGCAGATAATGAGATCTAGCTCACTGCCAGAATTCTACTGGCTTCAGATCCACTTCTTTTGTTTGTTCAGGTCCTCTCAATGGGAAAGGGAGATGAGTCAACATAGGCAAGCTCTCCCATCTCTACAATTCTATCCCTCACAGATCTGAGTGTGTCAGATGAAGTTGGAGGATGTGGAAGGATGAGACTCTGGCAGACAAAGCTTATTTACCTCTCTCTATGGCCTCGCCCTGAAAGAACGTTCTTCATCTAAAATATAGTTTTTTCCTTTGTTCTAAATGGTAGCAGGACTTATTTGTGGACTGTAGCCTATAACTGCTTTGTTCAAGCATGACACATCAAATGCAGGTTGGAGCACAATCGCGTTTTTACCCTCCACCTTTTCCGGCCCTCTCTCCGCTCCTCCCCCGTCTGACTCTGTCTCACTGACATGCCAGTCATTGTGCCTGCCCTGCTGCAGCCCACTTTAAAGAAGGGCATCCCAGTCAGATCCTGACAGAATAGCCTGAGGGGACTATTTTTGGTACTAGGTGAACCCATACACCTTGGATGGAGTTAACTGTAGCAAGGTCAGCAGCTCGAGTGAAAGGCTGATTTCCTATTGATGAGGTCCCCAGAGCTGCCCTCAACATAAATCTGGAAGGACCTTCCAGGCCCTGTGATAGACCTTCTGTTCTTCCTGAGGCAGGCAGTTAGCCAGTCCTTCCTTGGGATTTCTCATTAGTCTCTTGCCCCCACTAACTGAGGCAACTTGAGAGTCCCTCATCCTTGAAACTGAGGATCTGAAACACCTCTTCCAGTCTTCAAGCTAGTGTCTTTGGCCACAGTCAATTGTCAACTAATATTTGTAGTTTTCTAAGGGGCACTTAGAAGTGAACTCCTTATTGCCAAATTCTGGCTTAATCTGAAGAAAGTGGGGAAAACCACTAAATCATTCAGGTATGACCTAAATCAAATCCCTTATGATTATACAGTGGAAGTGAGAAATAGTTTTAAGGGACTAGATCTGATAGAAAGAGTGCCTGATGAACTATGGGCAGAGGTTTGTGACACTGTACAGGAGACAGGGATCAAGACCATCCCCAAGAAAAAGAAATGCAAAAAAGCGAAATGACTGTCAGAGGAGACCTTACAAATAGCTGTGAAAAGAAGAGAAGAGAAAAGCAAAGGAGAAAAGGAAAGATATACCCATTTGAATGCAGAGTTCCAAAGAATAGCAAGGAGAGATAACAAAGCCTTCCTCAGTGATCAATGCAAAGAAGTAGAGGAAAACAAGAGAATGGGAAAGACTAGAGATCTCTTCAAAAAATTACAGATACCAAGGGAACATTTCATGCAAAGAAGGCATAATAAAGGACAGAAATGGTATGGACCTAACAGAAGCAGAAGATATTAAGAAGAGGTGGCAAGAATACACAGAAGAACGGTACAAAAAAGATCTTCATGACCCAGTTAATCATGATGGTGTGATCACTCACCTAGAGCCAGACATCTTGGAATGTGAAGTCAAGTGGGCCTTAGGAAGCACCACTACAAACAAAGCTAGTGGAGGTGATGGAATTCCAGTTGAGCTATTTCAAATCCTAAAAGATGGTGTTGTGAAAGTGCTGCACTCAATATGCCATCAAATTTGGAAAACTCAGCAGTGGTCCCAGGACTGGAAAAGGTCAGTTTTCATTCCAATCCCAAAGAAAGACATTGCCAAAGAATGCTCAAACTACCACACAATTGCACTCATCTCACATGCTGAAAATTCTCCAAGCAAGGCTTCAGCAATACATGAACCGTGAACTTCCAGATGTTCAAGCTGGATTTAGAAAAGGCAGAGGAACCAGAGATCAAATTGCCAATATCTGTTGGATCATCGAAAAAGCAAGAGAGTTCCAGAAAAACATCTATTTCTGCTTTATTGACTATGCCAGAGCCTTTGACTGTGTGGATCACAATAAACTGTGGAAAATTCTGAAAGAGTTGGAAATACTAGACCACCTGACGTGCCTCTTGAGAAACCTGTATGCAGGTAGGAAGCAATAGTAAGAACAGGACATGGAACAAAAGACTGGTTCCAAATAGGGAAAGGAGTACGTCAAGGCTATATATTGTCACCTTGCTTATTTAACTTCTATGCAGAGTACATCATGAGACATGCTGGGATGGATGAAGCACAGGCTGGAATCAAGAATGCCAGGAGAAATATCAATAACCTCAGATATGCAGATGACACCACCCTTATGGCAGAAAGTGAAGAAGAACTCAAGAGCCTCTTGATGAAAGCTAAAGAGGAGAGCGAAAAAGTTGGCTTAAAGCTCAACACTCAGAAAACTAAGATCATGGCCTCCAGTCCCATAACTTCATGGCAAATAGATGGGGAAACAGTGGAAACAGTGGCTGCCTATTTTTCGGGGGGCTCCAAAATCACTGCAGATGGTGATTGCAGCCATGAAATTAAAAGACGCTTGCTCCTTGGAAGGAAAGTTATGACCAACCTATCCTAGACAGCATATTAAAAAGCAGAGACATTACTTTGCCAACAAAGGTCCATCTAGTCAAGGCTATGGTTTTTCCAGTGGTTATGTATGGATGTGAGGGTTCGACCATAAAGAAAGATGAGCACTGAAGAATTGATGCTTTTGAACTGTGGTATTGGAGAAGACTCTTGAGAGTTCCTTCGACTGCAAGGAGATCCAACCAGTCCATCCAAAGGAAATCAGTCCTGGGTGTTCATTAGAAGGACTGATGTTGAAGCTGAAACTCCAATACTTTGGCCACCAGATGCAAAGAGCTGACTCATTTGAAAAGACCCTGATGCAGGGAAAGATTGAGGGCAGGAGGAGAAGGGGATGACAGAGGATGAGACGGTTGGATGGCATCACTGACTCAATGGACATAAGTTTGGGTAGGCTCCGGGAGTTGGTGATGGACAGGGAGGCCTAGCGTGCTGCAGTTCATGGGGTCGCAAAGAGTTGGACACGACTGAGTGACTGAACTGAATTGAACTGAAATTTCACTAGTGGTGGAGAACTCGACTGCCAATGCTGGAGATATAAGAAATGTGGGTTCAGTCCCTGGGTCTGGAAGATCCCCCAGAGAAGGGCATGGCAAACCATTCCAGTATTCTTGACTGGAGAATCCCATGGACAGAGGAGCCAGGTGGGCTACAGTCTATAGGGTTTCTAAGAGTCGGACAAGACTGAAGCAACTTAGCATGCAAGTAGATATAAACCATTGCTTCTTTCAGAGATAATTTTACTATTAAAGGGCTTTTTTGTTGTTGTTCAGTTACTCAGTCGTATCCTACTCTTTGTGACCCCATGGACTGCAGCAGGACAGGCCTCCCTGTCCTTCACTATCTCCTGGAGTTTGCTCAAACTCATGTCCATCGAGTCAGTGATGCCATCCAACCATCTCATCCTCATTTGTCCCCTTCTTCTCTTGAGTTCAATACTTCCCAACATCAGGGTCTTTTCCAATCCGCTGGCTCTTCACATTAGGTCACCAAATTATAAGAGCTTCCACTTCAGCATCAGTCCTTCCAATGAATATTCAGGGTTAAGACTCAAAAAACCAGACCTACCTAAAGAATCACTAATGGTAGAATTTCAGAAACAAATCAGATAGCAGGAAGGTATATTTTTGACAGGGGCTCTGCCTGGAGTTCCTTAATCATATCATATAGTTTCCAATGTTGAATGCTGAAAAAACCCTAGAGCATGGGATCAAAGCCTTAGCTTTGGGCTGTAGTCCTAGCTCTATGTCTTACTACTTCTTTTAATCATGGGCAAGCCCTTAATTCTTTAGATCTCAGTTTTCTCATTTGCATATTTATTGTCACAATAAATAAGTAAATAAACTATTTTATTTAGAAGCTAGGGCTCTTCTAGCTCTAATATTCTGTCATATTTCTACCACTCAACCACAAGAGCAGCGTATCCATTAAAGTTCGTGAAACAGAGATTCCTTGCAAAAGTGAAATTCTCTGAGTGTTTAGGACATACATTCCCATGAACTACCCCTAATCCCTTGGAATAGAGACAGATTCTACACTATACATTCTGGGAAAAGGAGAGAAAAATAATACCTGTGTGGGAAAGATTTTACTATCAGTAGTGTTGTCTTTAACAAGACAGAGCATACATCCATTAAAAAAGTATAATTTGTGTTTACTAATTGCCAGTTGACTATTACAATGATTAAAAATTAGACTCAGATAAGATTCAATATTGGGCTTCCCAGGTAGTTCAGTGGGAAAGAATCTCTCTGCCAATGTAGGGAACGCAGGAGATGCAGGTTTGATCCCTGGATTGGGAAGAACCTCTAGAGGAGGAAATGGCAACCCATTCCAGTGTTCTTTTCGAGAAAATCTCATGGACAGAGGAGACTGGTGGGCTATGTAGTCCATGGGATTGCAAAGAGTTGGACACGACAGAGTGACTAGATTCAATATTAAGAAATTACAGGAAAGAGCACTGTATTTCTCTACCTAAAATGTTTACTAGGATAATGATTACGGCTAACATTTATGGAGCATCTAAAATCTGCTAGCAGTTTTGCTATCCTTTCAAAAATTAAAGTTCAAAAGACTTTTGTATTATAAAATGAACCACCCATTTGACAGATTTTGGATCTAACTGATAATCAGTACACTGTGCCCAGACTCTTACCTTGTTGTTCACTAGCGCTTTCCCAGACGTGCTTAATAAAAACTAGATTAACAACAGAAGACAGTCACCAAATATTCCAACATTTGTATTGTCTTAGAGATGAAAGTAGTGAGTCCATATCTCATCATAAATCTTTTTCCAAACTGTTTTTCAGGACATAGTTCGAGTAGAACAACCAATTTATTTCTGTCAGCTCTCTGACCTCTTCATTGAGTAATGTGTTACATGAAGAGGCTGGTTAGCGAACAATAGCTTTTGCTACAGAGACGCTGACTAAGGCCTCCTGCTAGACAGTCTGCATTGCTGCTTTTCTGTCCCTGGAGTAAAAGACACAAGCTTGTTTTGGAAATGACAGTTTTATACCCATGACTGTTTACCCTAAGATCATCTCAAATGTGAGATGTGTCTGTACACAAGAATACATGCATACGCATACATTCACAGCTAGTCTTACTTGGTAAAATGACTTGTTGCTTCGAGGTCTGTATCTTGTGGACGAAGATTATTATACACATATTTCAGGTCTTGGATTCCACTTAGCTCGGGCAATCCTGCATGTAACATCTTAGAAAAAGAAAAACACACAAACAAAACAAACAAAAAAATCTCAATAAATGTAAATAAAATCTCCATTCTTGTCTTCTGTAGAAGAGGCATGCTCAGCAAGAGACAATAGAAATAATAAGAGCTCTAGTGTCTGAATTTCTGGATCCATGATTTAAAATCTAAATGATCTTGAAAAAGGCTCTTAACCTCTCTGAATTTCCATTTTCTCCTTTTTAAAGTGGATATAAAAATACCTAACATGTTCTGGGAGAATCAACTAGTAATGATTAAGAAAGAGCTATACATATAAATTATAACACAAAAATTATATCACAATACATATTTTTAAGAAGAAAAACTTAATCCCTCCAAACATGTAAGTAAAGCATACAGATCAAATGGTGTGTAAGGAAAGAAAAAATTCATCTTTCTGTTGCTTAATCTTATGCCCCATTCCTTTGCTTTTTAATCTTATGTTCTTTCATGAGTCAATGACTCTTACTATAAGAACACATTCTTCTCTAGTGAATTTATTAAAAAAATATTAAAACAATGAAACAAAGATTAAACCATACCAAGTTTCAGGTATTTTTTTTGCCAAACTTTGGGAAAATGCTTTGTTTAAATTATAGTGTAGATTGAAGGGGTAATATTCTCTTTAGTTATAGGCAGACAGCTTAGAAAAAAATAGATCTTTGAGATAAATGTGAGCTCTGAGAAAAAAAGAATGTCATCAGTATCTCATGACTAAAATAAATTACTTCCTGCTCTGGAATAGAGGAAGGGAAGTTAAGAACAGTTGTGGGAAGTTAAGAACAACGAGGTTGATCCTAAAAATAAAGAAAAGCCTGAGGAACTTCCCTGAAGGTCCAGTGGATAAGGCTTTGCCTTCCAATGAAGGTGGTGCAGGTTTGATCCCTGGTTAGGAAGATAATATCCCGTATGCCTTGTGGCCAAAATACCAAAACATAAAACAGGAACAATACTGTAACACATTCAGTAAAGACTTCAAAAAGGGTCCTCATCAAAAAATAAAAATCTTAAAAAAGAATAAACAGAGTGTGGCTATGGAGGATGGCTGAAGTTGTGACTGACTTGATGAAATTCAAGTGAAAAAAAAATGGATTTGAAGCTATTTTCCCTTCCTACTCTTTCCACACAGGCTGAGGGACCAGCATAAATAGATGGACAGAGGAGAGCAAGATGTCTTCCATTTGTTCACAGACAGAGATCCAAGATAGATTTCAGGAACATTGGGTATCCTGTGGGTGAGTGACAAGAGATAGGGCTGAAAAGGCAAGGAATGTGGGATGTTTTAGCAATAGGAAATATTCTGTACTTTATCCTAAAGGCAAGGAAAGCTCCTTTCATGTTTATATATGAGCATAAAAAGAATGAATTGTGTTTGAGAAAGATCATCATGGTTACATGTGAAAAATAAAGTGGGGCCAAATAAGAGGCTAGATCGGAGACTGTGGAGGAATAAAGAAAAGTTACTAGAGTTTAAATATACCTAGGGGATAGAATTGAGAAAACTAGGTGGGTTGACTGGATATATTTGGTGGACTGGTTGGGGCTTAAAGCATAAATACAGATTTGGGGGTTATTAGCATACAGATAGTAATTGAAACCATGGGAATGGATTAGGTTGTCCTGGGAAGTTGTTAGCTATCTTTCCCCGTGGCTGATCCAGCATCTTACATTCATGATATCTAAAGTTGAGCAAATTTTTTTCTCCTATAAACTCTTCCTCCTGTTTCTTATTTCATATCTCACTGCCACTATTATCCAAATAACAAGAAGTGAACATGTTAGTCACTCATTTGAGTCTCTTTGCGATCGGGTTCCTCTGTCCATGGCATTCTCCAGGAAAGAATCCTGGAGTGGGAAGCCATTTCCCTCTCCAGGGGATCTTCCTGACCCAGGGCTCAAACCCAGGTCTCCCACATTACAGGCAGATTCTTTACTGTCTGAGACACAAGGGAAGCCCATAGTAACAAGAAATTCATATCTTATTTGAGTTTCTCTTCTTCCTGATTCCCAATGACAGTCTTCCATTGCAATTATTGTTCCAGCCCAGCTCCCCATCTTCATTTGCTTAGATAACTTGAATAGTTTTTTCTCCTGGCTCTTCAATACTTATCTCTCTAATTACATAATTTCTAAGTTATCTGTCTAAAATCCAAGCTACATGGATTTCAGTATGATGGTACTTCCTTCATCAAAAACAAATAAATTTTTCTAGGTTCTCAGATGGCTATATCTCAGGTGGCTATATAAATCCAAAATTTTCATCCTGGTCACAAATGACTTTCTTAATCTAACTGTGATATAACACTTCAACCTTACTATCTACACAGGCCTCCATCTGTGCCACAGACTGGGTGCACTTGATCACCTCCGTTTCTATCACATGATATGCCCACGGTCTCTAAGCCTTCACACATACTTATGATTTTCTTTCAGTCAGGCTTCCTTTCCTCTCTTCCCTTGTCTATTGAAATTCTTTTTGAAGGCTCATCTCAAATACTTCTTCCTCCTTGAAAGCACCACAGGTGCCCTTGCTAAGATTTCATAATTTGTTTTCTTTGTACAGTAATCCTATTTTGGTTACAACTCTTTCAAAGAACTTATTGCTGCTTAGATTTAGCTACGTTTTATTTGAGTGTAAGTTTTTCACATTAGATCTTAAGTTCTTTGAGAATAGAAATTAAGTTTTTAGTCCACGTTGAATTGTCTATATTGCTTAACATGGTGCTTTGTAGTTAGAACTTAATGAATGTCTGAATTAATGAATGCATGAGTGAATAAAAACCCTGTGAGGCATTGAAAACCTACAGATAGAACATCAGTCCCAACTAATAAACTTAAAATCAACCATAGGGAGATACATTGCCAAGGGCAACTAAAGCCTAGATTAGGTTCTATCAGTTCTGTACTTAAGAATTCCAGAGACACATGTGCACTTATTGTGACAGTGTCCCCCTTTAACACACTATGACTGTCTGCTTGCTATGAACACCTAGATCTGAATTCCTTTCTAGTTTCTCTGAATATTCTGAATTCACACATGCTCCTTTAGGACTCTGTCAAACATTTCCTTGGGAAACAGACTTTATACTTACCCCTTCCTACACATGCACACATACACACACAGACCACACCAGTGGTCTACCGACTGCAGATGGCTTCAGATCCAAATTCTCTCCCTTTCATGTGGCTGATTAAAGGAAGCAAGTGCTAACTTTGCCCTTGTTGATGGGATTCATTCCTTAGAAAGAGGGCTTTTAGTGTTGCAACTCTGCACATGAGAGTAAGGACGGTCTCAAACTTGGGTTCACTTAGCCAGGTCTGTTCACTGACCCACAGAGATGTGATTCCAGTGCCTGCCAGCTTAGATTACATGGGTCAAAACTTTAGTTGGGCTTCCCCGGTGGGCTCAGTGGTAAAGAATCTGCCTACAGTGCAGAAGATGTGGGTTAGATCCCAGGGTTGGGAAGATCCCCTGGAGCAGGAAATGGCAACCCACTCCAGTATTCTTGCCTGGGAAATTCCACGGAAAGAAGAACCTGGCAAGGCTAAAGTTCATGAGGACACATGAATTGGACACGACTTAGTGACTAAATCACCAACAATAACCTTAATTGGGGCAATAAGAAAGAGAAAGGGTGGCTGGTACAGATAAACAGATAAGTTTCTTCTTAAAACATGGGAACATTAAAATTTTTTTTTAATTCTGTTTTTCAACTACTGAGTCCAAATCTATCTTGATAGTCATGCTTCAGAAAGCAGACACTCTTTGCCACCACGTAGAGAAGTTAGAAAGATTTCTGTGGGGAAATATTGGATATAAAAATGGGTGTGATAAACATTTTAAACTGGGTGAATGGTCCCTATGTTCTTTGGGAGCCTTCCATAATGACTGCTATTGATTTTTTAATAAGAGAAAAGCTGATGAAATACAGGCTTTTATGTTAGTGAATTCAGCCAGCAACACTCTTGGGTCTCTACAGATGTTTTGCTTTTAAGCAAGATGGGAATTTCATGGATTATTTTTCCCCAGCTTTTCCCAGGAGTAAACAAAAATGACTGTGGATATCTGGAAACGGACTGTTCTCTACCAACGATGAGCAATGAACTCCACAGCAGACACCAAATGTTTGTGTCTCATAATCCTTTGTTATTGGCCATTCATGGAGGGCAGAATTTAGGACCCATGTCAAGTACTTCTCAAGTCGTAACTAGGTTATGGCACAGTAGATTAAGTTCTTTTTGAGCAAGTTAACACAGAAGAAGTCATTTGAGGGAGAGTTGAGGGAAATATAGATTACACACAGAGGTAGAAAATAATCCAAAAGGAGTCCATGTGTAGGCCAGAATTGGAATGGAAAAGAAAAATAGCTTGGGGTAAAGAGAATGGGATTGATATATACATACTGCTACTGCTGCTGCTAAATCGCTTCAGTCCTGTCCAACTCTGTGGGACCCCATAGACGGCAGTTCACCAAACTCTGCCATCGCTGGGATTCTCCAAGTAAGAACACTGGAGTGGGTTGCCATTTCCTTCTCCAATGCATGAAAGTGAAAAGTGAAAGTGAAGTCAGTCATGTCCGACTCTCTGTGACCTCATGGACTGCAGCCTACCAGGCTCCTCCATTCATGGGACTTTCCAGGCAAGAGTACTGGAGTGGGTTGCCATTGCCTTCGCTGATATACATACTACTATATATAAAATAGGTAACTAATAAGAATGTACTGTGTAGCAAAGGGAACTCTACTCAATAGTCTGTGGTGACCTAGATGGGAAGGAAACCCAAAAAAGAGTGAAAAGTCAGTGTTAGTCGCGACCCCATGGACTGCAGCTCACTAGGTTCCTCTTTCCATGAGATTCTCCAGGCAAGAATACTGGAGTGAGTTCCACTCCCTTCTCCAGGGATCTTCACGACCCAGGGATCGAACTCCAGTCACACACATTGCAGGAACATTCTTTACCATTTGAGCCACCAGGGACGCCCCCTAAAAATGTCAGCAGAGTGTATATATGTCTATAGATAGCTGATTAACTTTGCTGTACAGAAGAAATTAATACAACATTGTTAATCAACTACACTACAATTAAACAACAAACAAAAAACCCGAGCTTGGCACTGGTACTGCAGTTCTTCTGACAATGGATACTTCTTTTTCCAATAGACTATAAACTCCATGGGGACAGAAATTCTGTTCATCCCTTTACAGATATATATCCAGGGCCTAGCACAGTGACATAGATGCAGCCAATCTTCATCAAATACTTGTTGAGTGATAGAATAAGTAGCTAAATGCCGTAAAACAATCTTCTGTACATTTAAATTTGGTCTTTATTTTATAAGAAGCTCTACCAGAGAAGACATGGTCTTGAAACCTTTACTGATGCTTTGTTTATCTACAGAACCCCATAAGAAAGAAATGTGAAGAGCAGGGAATCAAGAGGTAAGTAATCAGAAACAGAGATATAACATTGTTGTTTTATACATGTGTGTGGGGTCACAAAAGAGCCAGAGATGACTTAGTGACTAAATAACAACCACCTTCGTTTGTCTAATTGGTCCATTTCCCAGGTGGGGCTCAGTGGTAAAGAATCAGCCTGCCAATGCAGGAGACGTGGGTTCGATACCTGGGTCAGGAAGATCCCCTGGAGCAGGAAATGGAAACCCACTCCAGTATTCATCCCTGTCAAATTCCATGAACACAGGAGCCTGGCACCAGGGCTACGATCCATGGGGCCGCAGAGTCAAACATGACTGAGGACACATGCACACACTAATTGGCCCACATTGCATCTGATCTCTGTTTCAATTTCTGTAAAAGTCTAAATCTAAGATTATAAAATTAATTTGAATTAGTATCATTCACTGCCAACTTTTCTTCCTTAGCCTGAAAGTCACACTTGAATAATTAAAACAGGGATTTTTTTTGCAAATACTACTTACCAGAATCCTTCAATGTCTGATTTTAATGTTATTTTATGAAAAATTATTTGACTACTTGAATAAAATATCACATATCTACTTCTTTCGATGAAATAACATTGTATTACTCTTTAATGACCATTTAATATACTATGACTCACATGCTAAAAGTTTTCTTTTTAGGTAAGTGGAAATGTTTATTAAACAAAAGAAAAAAGTCCACCAATACCTTTTAGAATTTTTTTTCTTCAAAAGCTGTTCTTTCACATTATTTTAACATGCTTGTCATTCAGCATAATTTTACTGTCATCTGAGAAACAGTATAAAATGATATCTGTCCTTTTCTGCTTTGGGTTTATTTTTGAAATGTCTGTGACTGGTGGAAGCAGTTGTTAGAATATGGTACTCAGTCTTAGTAGGCAGTTACTTATAGCATTTTAGACATTTAGAATCGCTGGGTACCTAATTTGATTGTGTACATGAATTTTGTCCTCCTTATTAAATTGAAAATTTTAAGACTGACAAGATCTCATATGTTAATGTATTCGCCACAGTTTCTGGCATATAGCAAGTACTCAAAAGTTTATGGATTCATGAGTTAGACCCCATTAGAGTGTAAACGTTGATATCATCTGGATATTTACTGTGAAATGGAGTCAAGGTCATAGACTCAGTCCTTGTAGAGTTTTACCTGTGGCTTGAATACAATGAACTATAAACCATCTCATGATTGTAATATGGCCTAATAGAATTGGGAGATAGAATAAAATTCTACCAGTATGAATTACTGGCTATTACTGGAAAGTCAGTTTGACTCTGGAGATGGACAGAACTGTATATATCGTTTACATGTGAAGTAACCAAAGTGTCTTTCTATATGAAGGACTACATGTTTATAGAATATTTAGAAATCCGTATTTTCAAGACAGAGAGAAAAGAAGTAAGGTCCATATGTTGTTTGAAAAGTGAAACAAGAATCAAAAGCCAATCTTCAGTGCAAGAAGGTCAACATTTATTTAATACTATGCAATAGAACTTTTCTGCTATGATGGAAATGTTTTATATTTGTGCTGCCCAATATGGTGCCACTAGCTAGATGTGGCTGGTGAGTGAAATGTGAAATTTCAAGTGAAATGTGGTTAGTGAGACTAAGGAGCTGAATTTTAAATTTTATTCCATGGTAATTAAATTTAAATAACCAAGTGATTAGGGGATACTGTATGGACAATGCTCTAATAGGTTAACAAGGATCTAGTGTAATAACTGGATCCTACCATAGGACAGGTACTGTGCTGTTTATATTAATTATCTAATAGGGCTATTACAAAATGTATATCAATTAGTACACATAAGGCACTTAGCATAAATGCTCATGGAAAGTATTCAGCATTAGGTCATTTATTTATCAGTCCTACAAGGTAGATGCTACTACCTTTATTTAATAGATGAGGAAACAAGAGTCCAACTGGAGTGAGTAACACATGCTGAGGAATATAGCCAGTAAGAGGCCAACTTAGAATTCAAACCCGGGAATTCAAACTTACCCTTAACAACATCTAATAGAACTGTCATCTGATGGTTCTAAACCAGTTTTTTTTAAATTTATTTATTTTTAATTGAAGGATGGGGAAACAATGGAAACAGTAAGAGACTTTTTTTGGGGGGGCTCCAAAGTCACTGCAGATGGTGACTGCAGCCATGAAATTAAAAGACGCTTGCTCCTTGGAAGAAAAAATATGGCCAACCTTGGCAGCTTATTAAAAAACAGAGACATTGTTTTGCCAACAAAGGTCCATCTAGTCAAAGCTATGGTTTTTCCAGTAGTCATATATGGATATGAGAGTTGGACTATAAAGAAAGCTGAGCACCGAAGAACTGATGCTTTTGAACTGTGGTGTTGGAGAAGACCCTTGAGAGTCCCCTGAACTGCAAGGGGATCCAACCAGTTAATTCTAAAGGAAATCAGTCCTGAATATACATTGGAACAACTGATGCTGAAGCTGAAGCTCCAATATTTTGGCCACCTGATGCAAAGAGCCAATTCATTAGGAAAGACCCTGATGCTGGGAAAAATTGAAGGCGGGAGAAGAAGGGGATGACAGAGGATGAGATGGTTGGATGGCATTGCCAACTCAATGGACATGAGTTTGAGTGAGCTCTGGGAGTTGGTGATGGATAGGGAAGCCTGGTGTGCTGTAGTCCGTGGAGTTGCAGAGTCAGACACGACTGAGTGACTGAACTGAACTGAACTGAATTGAAAGATAATTGCTTTACAAAATTTTGTTGCTTTCTGCCAAACCTCAACATGAATCAGTCACAGGTATACATATATCCCCTCCCTTCTGAAACTTTCTCCCATCTCTCTCCCCATCCCACTCTTCTAGGTTGATACAGATCCCTGTTTGAGTTTCCTGAGACATATAGCAAATTCCTGTTGGCTATCTATTTTACACATGGTAATGTAAGTTTCCATGTTACTCTCTCCATACAGCTCACCCTAAACCAGTTATTTTTGATGATTGTACTGATTCCAACACCATGCTCATTTACAAAAGATGTACAGATCTCCTACAATTTGCTGCAGTTATTAGTGTGTATGCATGTGCCCATAGGAATCACCACATTTCCTTTCCAGGAGATATTTCTATCAGATTCCCTCTCCTCTCATCCTGACATTTGGTTGGTCCACTGGACAGTGGAATGAAACATTAAAAATTCCTCTGTTGGTCAACAGAGAACACCCAGGACTATGATGCATAGACTCAAATGTGCTATTCTAGAGTTGAGTTGCTAGCAAGTCATCTTACATTTTTGACTCTCAGTTTCTTCATCTGGAAAATAAGCAAGTGATCAAAGGGACTGGGAGGGAAACCAGGAAAAATCATTGCTTGTTCTACATCACTGTGTTGCCATAATGTGAAAATGAGATAATATTTTTAAAATACTTTTGAAAAAATCCTAAAGTACTATGCAACTGATATAATATTCTAAATTACTGTCCTTGATCTTTAATCAAAATATACTGAGATAACCCCTGAATATATCAGTATTATTGTGAAGAGAAAGGTTTGAGACAATGACTGTGAACTAATGTTATGAATTATTAAGAAATGTATTGGTAAGCTGTACAATGGTACTTTTAGTTTGTTCATTCCATTCCATTTTGAATAGCTCTTTGGGGAACTCCAAACCATTAGCAAAGATAGACGACTGAAAGAGAGAAAAAAGTGAAGCTTATTATTTCTATTAATTCCCCAAGGGACTTACCATTTCTAGCAGGTTCAAGAGCAGCCGACTGTGTCTTCTGACAATATTATAAGCTCGACAGCAAAGCTCCACAAAATCTTGGAAATGCTGTGGGTTTTTCCCACCCTCTGTAATAAAGTACTCCATCTCTGAAGTAAAAATAAAAGGGGCTCGGTCCCTATAGGCAAAAAAAAAAAAAAAAAAGGAAAAAGAAAAAGAAAAGCAAGAACAACCATAAACAGGAAGAGAAATGGTTGGAAGAGTCAAATTAGGCAGTTACAACAACTTATTTCCATTTGAAATTTTTTGTTATTTTTCTCTCCACTCTAATGGATGAACCTCCTTCATTGTAGGATGGTTAGAGAAACTTGCTAATTATAGGCTTTGAATAATGTGACTGAGCTGTAACAGAGAAGGAAGGGCAAGTTATTTTACAAAGTTGACCTATACTGTCTCAAATAGTAATTTCAAGTTATTTTTGATGTGACTATTATCCACTAAAGTTAATATAGGGAATGTGATTTTATAGAAAATATATTTATTGCTAAAGTATGAAATGATAGAACAGATCGTGTTTTTAACCTCATGGTACTTTTTCTTTTTTTTTAATGATCTTCCCTGATGCTCAGATGGTAAAGAATCTGCCTGCAATGAGACAGACTCAGGTTCAATCTCTGGATCAGGAAGATACCCTAGAGAAGGGAATGGCAACCCACTCCAGTATTCTTGCCTGGAAAATTCCATGGACAGAGGAGCCTGGAGGGCTACAGTCTTTGGGAAGACTGAGTGACTAACACTTTCTTTCACTTTCAGCAAATTGAGGAGCATTATTTACAACAGCCAAGATATGGAAGCAACCTAAGTGTCCATCAATATACAAATAGATAAAGAAGATGTGACATATATATATATACACACACACACACACATATATATGTATATATATATATTTTTATGATATATATATATATATAAAGAAATGTTATTCAGCCATAAAGAAGAATGAAATCTTGCCATTTTAAACAACATGGATGGATCTAGAAGGCATCATCCTAAATGAAATGAGTCAGAGAAAGACAGATACTATATGATTTCATTGACATGTAGATTCTAAAAAACTAACACAACAAAACATAAACAGACTCATAGAATCAGAGAACAAACTGGGGTTGCCAGAGGGGAGGGAGATGGAGGAATTAGTGAAATAGGTGGAGGAGACTAAGAGTTAGAAACTTCTTGTTATAAAATAAATAAGTCATAGGGATGTAATGTACAGCATAGGGAATATAGTCAATAATACTGTAATAACTTTGTATGGACACAGATGGTAACTGGACTTACTGTGTTGATCATTTTGTAATGCACAAAAATATTGAATCTATTGTTCTATAGCTGAAATGAATGATGATATTGTAAGTCAACTATAGTTAAGGAAAAAAAAAGCTAAGATATGCATGACAAATTCTTTCAGAAGGTAATCTGTGAAAGAAACAGATGTTACCAATTCATTGTGATATGCTTAGTAAGGGAAAAAGAGGTAGCTATGTTTCATTTTATACTAAGTGTAATAAAAATATTGGTCAGAAAGGAGGAAATATGACCAGACACTGTTAGTATGGGGTCATGAAAATTTGGACATGACTTGATGACTGAACAACAACAATACCTAGCTCTTAGAATTGCTGTGAGGACTAAGAACATATACACAAAGGCCCGACACAGACAGAGCTATACATTTGTGAACTGCTATAAGAGGTTCATGCAGAAGGCACAGACCGTAGCCTTGCCAGCTAGGCTTCCAGTCATATTCAACCACTTACTAGTACCCTGAACAAGTCACTTGGCCTCTGAGTGTCTCAATCTCTTCCTCTGTAAAATGGGAATAAGAGCACTTGACTCCTTGGATAGTTGAGAGGATTAAATGAGTAAAAGTACTTAAAATATAGCCTGGCATATAGTAAACACTCAATAATTTTAAATACTGTTCTTAGTCTCCAAACTAATAAAATTATTCTTGGAGCTGAACCTAGTCATAGCTAAATCTCTCTTTCTCTTCAAAAATTCCATCTGTGAGATCCCACCTATCCTTTAATGTTTAGTTTACTTCCAGCTTCTCCATGTGATCTCTTTGGCTGCATGTCCTTAAGTGTTTGGTAGCATTTTTTATAAATCATTCAACCATGGGGTCATCACTACAGGTAACATTTTAGTGAGTTTTAGCAATATCTTAGATTTCTATAATTGGAAAAAAGCTTAATTTTATATATAAAAGTCTTCTAATTCTTTTTCTTATTCTCTATAGTATATTTGCTATATTGAGTGAAGTTTTTGAAAAACTTTTGAAAGGGTCTCAAACTTTACAACTTCCTGAAATTTTCTTTTTTAGTGTCATAGATATGCTTTTCTCTTTGACAAGGAAAAATATGTCTGACCAAATTGATTTCTCTTGGAAAAATTTTTAGTTATGTTTAAGTTCATGTGATAATCTATTTCAAATATGTAAAAAAAATATACAAATTAGAGAAAATATATAAACTAAAAGAGAGAACTGAAAGTGAACTGAAAGATGAATTCCCCAAGTAGGTAGGTGCCCAATATGCTACTGAAGGTCAGTGGAAAGTATCTCCAGAATGACTGAAGGGACGGAGCCAAAGCAAAAACAACACCCAGTTGTGGATGTGACTGGTGATAGAAGCAACGTCCGATGCTGTAAAGAGCAAAATTGCATAGGAACCTGGAATGTTAGGTCCATGAATCAAGGCAAATTGAAAGTGGTGAAACAGGAGATGGCAAGAGTGAATGTCAATATTCTAGGAATCAGCGAACTAAGAGGGACTGGAATGGGTGAATTTAACTCAGATGACCATTATATCTACTACTGTGGGCAAGAATCCCTTAAAAGAAATGAAGTAGCCATCATAGTCAACAAAAGAGTCCAAAATGCAGCACTTGGATGCAATCTCAAAAATGACAGAATGATCTGTTTCCAAGGCAAACTATTCAATATCACGGTAATCCAAGTCCGTGCCCTGACCAGTAACGCTGATGAAGCTGAAGTTGAACAGTTCTATGAAGACCTACAAGACCTTCTAGAACTAACACCCAAAAAAGATGTCCTTTTCATTATAGGGGATTGGAATGCAAAAGTAGGAAGTCAAGAAACACCTGGGGTAACAGGCAAATTTGGCCTTGGAGTACAGAATGAAGCAGGGCAAAGGGTAATAGAGTTTTGCCAAGAGAACGCACTGGTCATAGCAAACACCCTCTTCCAACAACACAAGAGAAGACTCTACATATGGACATCACCAGATGGTCAATACTGAAATCAGATTGATTATATTATTTGCAGCCAAAGATGGAGAAGCTCTATACAGTCAGCAAAAACAAGACCGGGAGCTGACTGTGGCTCAGATCATCAACTCCTTATTGCCAAATTCAGACTGAAATTGAAGAAAGTAGGGAAAACCACTAGACCATTCAGGTATGACCTAAATAAAATCCTTTATGATTATACAGTGGAAGTGACAAACAGATTCAAGGGATTAGATCTGATAGACAGAGTGCCTGAAGAACTATGGATGGAGGTTCATGACATTGTACAGGAGGCAGTGATCAAGACCATGCGCAAGAAAAAGAAATGCAAAAAGGCAAAATGGTTTTCCTAGGAGGCCTTATAAATAGCTGAGAAAAGAAAAAATGTGAAAGGTAAAGGAGAAAAGGAAAGATATACCTATTTGAATGCAGGGTGCCAAAGAGTAGCAAGGAGAGATAAGAAAGCCTTCCTCAGCATTCAATGCAAATAAATAGAGGAAAATAATAGAATGGGAAAGACTAGAGATCTCTTCAAGAAAATTAGAGATACCAAGGGAACATTTCATGCAAAGATGGGCACACTAAAGGACAGAAATGGTATGAACCTGACAGAAGCAGAAGATATTAAGAAGAGGTGGCAAGAATACACAGAAGAACGGTACAAAAAAGATCTTCAAGACCCAGATAACCATGATGGTGTGATCACTCACCTAGAGCCAGACATCCTGGAATGTGAAGTCAAGTGGGTCTTAGGAAGCAGCACTATGAATAAAGCTGGTGGAGGTGATAGAATTCCACTTGAGCTATTTCAAATCCTGAAAGATGATGCTGTGAAAGTGCTGCACTCAATATGTCAGCAAATTTGGAGAACTCAGCAGTGGCCAGAGGACTAGAAAAGGTGTTTTCATTCCAACCCCAAAGAAAGGAAATGCCAAAGAATGCTCAAATTACCACACAATTGCACTCATCTCACACGCTAGTAAAGTAATGCTCAAAATTCTCCAAGCCAGTCTTCAATAGTATGTGAACCGTGGACTTCCAGGTGTTCAAGCTGGTTTTAGGAAAGGCAGAGGAACCAGAGATCAAATTGCCAATATCTGTTGAATCATCGAAAAAGCAAGAGAGTTCCAGAAAAACATCTACTTTTGTCTTATTGACTATACCAAAGCCTTTGACTGTGTGGATCACAACAAACTGTGGAAAATTTTTGGAGTGGGAATACCAGACCACCTGACCTGCCTCCTAAGAAATCTGTATGCAAGTCTAGAAGCAACAGTTAGAACTGGACATGGAACAACAGACTGTTTCCAAATCGGGAAAAGAGTACATCAAGGCTGTATACTGTCACCCTGTTAACTTAACTTATATGCAGAGTACATCCTGAGAAACGCTGGGCTGGATGGAGCACAAGCTGGAATCAAGATTGCCAGGAGAAATATCAGTAACCTCAGATATGCAGATGACACCACCCTTATGGCAGAAAGTGAAGAGGAACTAAAAAGCCTCTTGATGAAAGTGAAAGAGGAGAGTGAAAAAGTTGGCTTAATACTCAACATGCAAAAAACTAACATCATGACATTTGGTCCCTTCAGTTCATGGCAAATGGATAAGGAAACAATGGAAACAGTGACAGACTTTTTCTTTTTAGGCTCCAAATTCACTGCAGATGATGATTGCAGCCATGAAATTAAAAGATGCTTGCTCCTTGGGAGAAAAGTTATGACCAACCTAGACAGCATATTTAAAAGCACAGACATTACTTTGCCAGCAAATGTCTGTCTAGTGAAAGCTATGGTTTTCCTGTAGTCAAGTATCGATGTGAGAGTTGGACTATAAAGAAAGCTGAGCGCCAAAGAATTAATGCTTTTGAACTGCTGTTTTGAAGAAGACTCTTGAGAGTCCCTTGGACTGCAAGGGAATCCAACCAGTCCATCCTTAAGGAAATCAGTCCTGAATGTTCTTTGGAAGGTCTGATGCTGAAGCTGAAACTCCAATACTTTGGCTACCTGATGTGAAGAACCGACTCACTGGAGAAGACCCTGATGCTGGAAAAGATTGAAGGCAGGAGGAGAAGGGGACGATAGAGGATGTTATGGTTGGATGGCATCACCAACTCAATGGACATGAGTTTGTGTACACTCTGGGAACTGGTGATGGACAGGGAAGCCTGGCATGCTGCAGTCCATGGGGTCACAAAGAGCCGGACACAACTGAGTGACTGAACTGAACTGATATAAACTTAATAATATTGTTGAACCTAATCATAATATAAATAATCATAATAAAAATAATATTGTTGAACCTAGTTTTAACCATGTTTAAATATTATGATAGTCTAAATTGTGGCATCTTTTCTATATGATTTGTATGGCTCACTTCTGAGCAATTTTTTAAAATAATGTAGAATTTGACTAAGATTTTTCTATAAACAGAAGGAAGCCTCACATATGAAACAGAAAGCTATCCCAGCCTGACAAGCTGTAGGTATTGTAGCTGGATTGATTTATCAATCTACTCAAATGTGACCACAATCCCAGGTTGCAGAATTAATGTATTGGAGCCTGTGTCTGAAGTTAAAGCAATACTTACAAGTCTGAGATATAAGTTGGTTGTGGCAAGAGGGAAGATTGGAAACTATTTGATCTCTTAGAGTCCATACTGTACTGCATTCTGAATCATATGTTGGAAATCTCTCACTTATAGCTGTATAAATAAACCAGAAATTCCTTATTGTGACTATCCCTTTTTTTTTCTTTTCCAGATAAGTGATTTTACTATTACCTGCCTAAGCCCTAACTATTTGTGCTTCTGTACCTTTTACTTGTATAGTTTGCCATTTCTGGATATGTTTCTCTTTCTGTCTTAATATCCTTATACTAAGAGACCAGGATCAAAATTTTTTTAATAAGTTTTCTCTAAGGAACCTTTCCCTTGCTCTGCCTTATCCTTTTGCTTAGTCCTACAGCTAATATATTTTATTTTTTGATAGTCTCTAGTAATCTCATGAATTTCCCCCAATGATTGTATGATTTTCAAGGGAACATGAAGTATTTTATTTTCCCTTTATAGTTTTTAATATCTCAAACAATATTTTGTTGCATTCATTGCTGTATACAATGAATGCAAGAGTAAATAAATACAAGCTCACACAGTGAAGAGCTTAGATGATTTAACATTTATGTGGAAAGACCGTGTGAACAAAGTTATTATGATTCTGTCATTTTGTTGTCAAATTTAATCTTTTTATTAACTTATGATCAGTCTTTCCCTGAAATTATTATCCTGTAAAAATGCTGGGAGTATTTTGTATAAATTTTCAATATAGGTAGGAAGCAAGTAGTAGTTTAAAAATGTACATATACTTGGGAAATTTAAGGATATTTCTCTTATAAATAAATACTAATTACCAAGACAAATTCTCTTAGTATGGGAAACAGCAGGACAATTAATAATTTGCTTTTTGTTATTACTTATGCATAAGCTTCCCTTTTAACTGTACTGTATCAGGTCACTAGAATACCAAGGTCATCATCATTAACTATATATAGATTCTTACTGTACTGAGGGTACACAGAGATTTAGGAAATGTCTCTGCCCCACGGGCTCCCAGGTGGATCAGTGGTAAAGAATCCACCTGTCAATGCAGGAGACGCAAGTTTGATCCCTGGGTTGGGAAGAACCTCTGGAGAAGGAAATAGCAACCTGGTCCAGTATTCCTGCCTGGAGAATTCCATAGGCAAAGGAGCCTGGTGGGCTACAGTTCATGGGGTCTCAAAGAGTCGGACACGACTTAGCGACTGAGATGCCTGCACTCTGCTCCTTAGGTGACTTCAGTCTAGCTAGAGAGGCATGCATCTAAAATGTTAGCATACTATAGGTATTTATCAACAAATATTTAATAGGCATCTATAATAGATATTTGGAAGGCTAATAGGTAGGTGGAAGTTAAAGGTTTTAAAAACCAATACCCTAAAAGCAATGAAAATTTACTGAATAATAACAATAGTTTTTGAAAAGCTCTATCCAGCTGTAATATGGAAAAGAACGTAAAACAGGGAGGGTGTATGTGGGCAGATCAGGTAAGGGGTGTTTGCAGAAGATTTTGATTAGATGCGAGAGTTGTTTAGATTAGAATTGTGGCATGCAGATACAAAGAAGTGTGTGTGTGTGTGTGTGTGTGTGTGTGTGTGTGCACGCGCGTGCTTAGTCATGTCCAGTTCTTTGCGACTCCATGGACTGTAGCCCGCAGTCTCCTCTGCCCGTGGAATTCTCCAGGCAAGAATACTGGAGTGGGTTGCCACTCCCTTCTCCAGGGGATCTTCCTGACCCAGGGATTGAGCGCATGTCTCTGGCATTGCGGGTGGATTCTTTACCATCTCAGTCACCAGGGAAATACCTAGATACAGTGAAGTGGAAAGAATTAAAAACTACTTTGAAGAAGAAAGTCAAGAGGACTTCATGATGGTTAAAATGGAAGCGAAAAGAAGAACTAAGCAGAACTTCACATTTTTGGCTTGTGTATCAGGAAGGTGACAGCGCAGCATTCCGAGTGGGCTCAGCCTTGAGCAGGTCACCTTTGAGACTTACAAGAACAGAGGATAATGAGGTGTTGCCACACTTACTTCTGGACCACAAAGAAGGGATACAAACTGGAAGGAAAATTTTGTGACTTTTGGGAAGACTACATAGGAATATTTTTCCTTATTCCTCCCACTAAGTACACAAACCCCCTTGGAAATTATATATAAAACAAACATAAGAAGACTCTTAAAGGGTGTAGAGAAGAGGAGAGACTTAATAGGGGCCTCAGACCTCAAGGAACAACATTATTTCTGCCTCACACATTCCAGACATAGAGCTCAAGAAGCCAGCAATATGGAAACGCCAGTGGATGTAGGCAAAAACATGACCAAAAGAAGGTCTGCTCTCTGTAGCCAAAAGACCAGGAAAAGGTAGCTTGGCAAGACAGAAAATGTTTAAACAATAACCACTGTACTCCAGCCAAATATCACAGAAAAGACTGTGGCTATACTCCCCTACCACACTAGAATAGATGAATAGTGGGGAGCTTAAGCTTCCATGCTCACAAGGCTGTATTGAGGCACCTCAATCCCCTCTCCAGGGGGTATCAGAGACAGGTGAGTCAGGAGCTAGGTATTGATGGAGGAAGAGATACATAGATCAGTGGAAAAGGATAAATAATGCAGAAATACTCATTTGTATAGCCAAAGCTATGGTTTTTCCAGTAGTCATGTACAGATGTTAGAGTTGGACCATAAAGAAGACTGAGCACTGAAGAGTTGATGCTTTTGAATTGTGGTGCTTGAGAAGACCTTTGAGAATCCCTTGGACTGCAAGGAGATCAAGAAGTCAATCCTAGAGGAAATCAACCCTGAATATTCATTGGAAGGGCTGATGCTGAAGCTAAAGCTCCAATACTTTGGCCACCTGACTCAAAGAGCTGACTTACTGGAAAAGACCCTGATACTGGGAAAGGCTGAGAGCAGGATGAGAAGAGGGCAACAGAGGATGAGATGGTTGAATGGCATCACTGATTTGATGGACATGAGTTTGAGCAAACTCTAAGAGACAGTGAAGGACAGGGAAGCCTGGCATGCTGCAGTCCATGGCATCACAAAGAGTTGGATACAACTGAGTAACTAAAGAACAACAAGCTCAAATAAATACGCCCAACTGATTTTTGAAAAAGGGGCAAAGCCAATTTAATGGGAAAAGGTTTCAGTGTTTTGACCAGATGACACTGTAACAATCAGACATCCATAGGCAAAAATATAAACTTTGATCTAAATCTCATACCTAATATAAAAATTAATTTAAATGGGTTACAGACTTAAATGTAAAATGTAAAAGCAAAATTTCTTGGAAGAGAACACAAAAGAAAATTTGGGGGCTATGCAAAAAGTTTTTAAGAGGATGAAAAGAAAAGTTATACACTGAGAGATAATATTTGCAAATCCCATAGCCAGCAGGGGAGCAGTGTCTAGAATATGTAGAGAACTCTTAAACCTTAACAGTAAAAAAACAAATGATATAATTAGAAAATGGGCAAAAGACATGAAATGTTTCATGGAAGAAGATATGCAATAAATAAGCACATAAAGAATGGTTGACATCATTAGTTATTGTGCGTGTGTGTTGGGGGGTACTCAGGCATGTGTGTGCTCAGTAGTGTCCGAATCTTTGTGACCCCTATGGACTACAGCCCGCCAGGCTCCTTTGTCCATGAGATTCTCCAGGCAAGAATACTGGAGTGGGTTGCCATGCCCTCCTCCAGGGATCTTCCTGACCCAGGGGTTGAACCCGTGTCTCCTGCATTGGCAGGTGGATTCTTTACTAAGTCACCTGAGAATCCCCATTAGTTATCATGGAAAAGCAAATTAAAACCACAATGACATGCCCATAAGAATGACTAAAATATGTAGTTAACGACAATGCCAAATGCTGGTAAGGACGTGGAGAAAATGGATAACTCATACATTGATGGTGAAAATGCAAGTAGTACAGCCTCTCTGGAAAACCACTTGGCAGTTTGTTAGCAACAACATGAACTATCATACAATCCAGCAATTATACTTTTGGGCTTTTGTCTCAGAGAAATGAAAACATAGTCACATAGAAACCTGTATGTGGACGTATCAAGCAGCTTTCCTTGTAATAGCTAGAAACTGGAAATAACACAAATGTTCTTCAGTGGGTGAATAATTAAACAAACTATGGTATATCTACACCATGGAATATTATTTGTCAATAATATAAATAAAATATAAATAAATATAAAATATAAAAAAATATAAATAAAAGGAACAAAGTATTGATACACACAACAGTTTGGATGACTCTCCAGTAAATTATGCTATGTGAAAAAGGCCAGTCCCCAAAGTAACATTATTGTATGACATCATTTACATAATACTCTTGAAATGACAAAATTATCGAAGTGGAGGACAAATTAGTAGTTGCCAGGAGCTAAGGATGGAGAGAGACAAGGGGTGAGAGGGAAGTGGGGCAACATGGAGGCTCTGGGGGTGATGAAGCTGTTCTGTATCTGGATGGTATCAATATTAAGAAGCTGGTCATGATATTGTACTGTAATTTTATAAGATGCTACAAGTGAGGGAAACTGGTAAAGGGCACATGGGATCTCTTTGCATTATGTCTTAAAACTACATGTGAATCTGCAAATATCTCAAAATAAAATGTTCAGTTAAACTTTGTATGAGTCATCTGGATATAAATATTGATAGAGGTCTTGGATGTAGCTGATAGCAGTGTGCTGGAGACAGAACAGTGAGAAGAGAAAGAAAAAGGCTAAGATAAATCTCCAGGAATCTGACATCTAGTGGCTTGGGGAAAAGGAAATCACCCTGCATTGGACACTGCCTGGGGGAGAAAACTAGAAGGGAAGCAAAGATCATCACTATTCTGAAGATGGAATAGTTAACGCTGCTGAAATCTGCAGGTAAATTAGGTAAAATGAAGAATAAATAATGTTGTGCGTGCTAAGTCACTTTAGTTGTGTCTGACTCTTTGTGAGCCTATGGACTGTAGCCCACCAGGCTTCTCTGTCCATGGAATTCTCTAGGCAAGAATACTGGAGTGGGTTGCCATTTCCTTCTCCAGGGGATCTTCCCAACCCAGGGTTGGAACCTGTGTCTCATATGTCTCCTGCATTGACAGGAGGGTTCTTAACTAGTAGCACCACCTGGGAAGCCCAAATAATGTTGGGTTTAGCACAATGAAGGTCACTGATTTTATCAAGAAATGAAGAATAAAACCAGGTTGAAGTGGGGAATCGGAGGTAAGAAATGTAGATCAGGAGTTTCGATACCTCTTTCACGAAATTTGTGAAGGTGAGGAAAATGCATGGAAATGGGGGGTTTGAGGCAAGGTCATTCAAACTTTGGAGAAATAAACATATTTAAGAGTACTATTTAAAAGGGAGAGGGAATTCTGTGGAGGTCCAAAGGTTAGGACCTTGTCTTTTCACTGCCTTGAAGTGTCAAAGTGTTAATTCCTCAATCGTGTCTGATTTTTTGCGACCCCATGGATTATAGCTCATCAGGCTCCTCTGTCCATGGAATTCTCCAGGCCAGAATACTGGAGTGGGTTGGCATGCCCTCCTTCAAGGGATCTTCCTGACCCAGGGATCAAACCCACATGTCCTGCTTTGCAGGTGGATTCTTTACTGTCTGAGCCCCCAGGGAAGCGATGGCACAGGTTCAATTCCTGGTTGGGGAACTAAGATCCTGTAAGTTGCACAGTGTGGCCAATAAATAAAGAGACAGATAGGAAAGGAATGCAGGGAGGTATGAATTCTTGGTAGTATAACACAGCAGTCCCTAGCCTTTTTGGTACCAGGGACCGGTTTCATGGATGACAATTTTTCCATGAATGGGGGTGGAGATGGTTTTGGGATGATTCAAGTGCATCACATTTGTTGTGCACTTTATTTCTACTATTACATCAGCTCCATCTCAGATCATCAGGCATTAAGTCCAGTATAATGTATGTAAGAAGGTGAGAAGGAGATGGCTCCAAAGCACAGATGGAAGGACTGGCTTTGAAAAGGAAAAACAAATTTGTCTATTATCACAACAAGAAAGAAATTGTGATGCAGATATAAGTTTCTGAGTTTTGTATTGAGTACAAAAGCAGGTTCTGTTCTGTTTCCCTTTTTCTTTTTTTTTCCCCACAATAAAGTAGGAGGTGTGGCTGTCTGTGTAAAATAAGGAGTAGTAAACAGTGGGTTGGAGAGACTGGAGGTTTATCCTATAAGGATAAGCATGGTAGGATTGCTGGGCCATGTGGATGGCCCATCAGAAACCAAGAACATCTGCCCTGTTGTGCTGGGGCTTTCCTGTAGTGCAAAACTGCTGAGGGTCAGTAGCCCTGGCGGTGGAGACCACCCTATTCTGAAATACAGTATTAATGACAAGGACCAAGCATGCCAACTGCAATGGCTGCACCCTGAAACGGCTGTGGTGCAGTCTCCTTAAAAATGAGCATTCTTCCATTTATTGAGCTGTTCCTTAAACAATTAGGTACATATTTGAAAAATGAATGGCATTGGATTTTAAAGTGTCAAGCATATAATCTATTTGAGGACATAATAATTCACAGAAGCAACATCCTCAGATGTAAATTATTCAATCTAAATATTAATAGTACCACTGGGCTTCATCCCAATGGTTCTGAGTGGTCTTTGGCCATACCAAGTTCAACAAAACAGTCTCTGCTGAGCTCGGAAAATTAGAGTCATATCCCTTGAGCACTTAATTTCTATTAGATTAATGACCCTGTTAGATTTTTTTTTTAATGTAAGAAAAAAAAGGGTGAGCAATTGTGCCTGAGTTTTCATTCATAAAAGAGCATATTGCCCATAGACAAGAGAGTGGCCCTGCTGCTGTCACGCTTGGTCCTAGAGTTTGAATGCCTCTTACCATACAACCATCTTGTAACACATTTACGGACATGAATTTAATATATACAATGGCCATAAATGCAGGATAACTATGTCGTCTGGTACTAACTAAAGAAACAGCCAACTTTCCCAATGCTGAAGAGGAAACAGTGTGTTGGAATTACAGAGAAACAGAATTACCAGATTCCTACATGGCACCCTCCCAAGGGTACCACCACCCAGTGACTAGGACTCTGGACAAATTATAATGACAAAGACTTCTTAGTTCTTGATTCATAAATTAGAGAAAATAACAGTAACTTCCTCAAAGACTTTTGTAAGAATTAATTAAGCTAATGCATATCAAGTACTGACAAGTCTTTAAAGGGTAATTTTGAATCTCTCCTTTAGAATCTGCTCCCTACTACTGCATGACATAGCACCTCACTGAGAAGCACTGCTTTCTACCACTCCCAGCGATATTTCACAGCAATTTCAGAAAAGTTATGTGTTTCAGTATTGATGATGGAGGCAGGGAATATGAAGTGTGGGTTGGAAAGACAGAGAAACTCAAGCAAGGATTCACGGTGGTAGAATTTGTCTGCTATACTCTGTGGACATACTTTTAACTTCCTCTTATAGGATGAAAGTGTGAAAGTGTTAGTCATTCAGTCGTGTCTGACTCTTTGCAGCCCCTTGGACTGTAGCCCACCAGGCTCCTCTGTCCATGGAATTCTCTAGGCAAGAATACTGCAGTGGGTAGCCATTCCCTTCTGCAGGGGATCTTCCTGACCCAGGGATCGAGCTGGGGTCTTCTGCATTGCAGGTGGATTCTTTACTATCTGAGTTACTGAGGAAGCCCTTTTATAGGATAGTTCATCTAGTATTTACTTGAGCAACTGATAAAGCCAGTAAGTAGATACCTACAAAAGGACATATACAAGTTTGAAAGGCTCCAGATGAACACATGTTTGTACATCGCACTGAAATGTGGGACTCGGTAGTGAGGCACATTTTATTTCTATTACTGAAATTATTATTACTAATTTCGTGAATTAAAAATGTTTCTGTCCCCAGGAAGTATCATCGTCACATTAAAATATATTGTTTTAAAGATTTTTAAAAGCTCCAGACTGCTGTTATGGTGGATGGTGATCTTAGCAACACAAATAAGTGGGG
The DNA here is from genome assembly GCF_910594005.1 of Cervus elaphus. NCBI lineage: Eukaryota > Metazoa > Chordata > Mammalia > Artiodactyla > Cervidae > Cervus > Cervus elaphus. The sequence continues at coordinate 28,025,290 of NC_057836.1, read as the reverse complement.
AATGTTTCAGCCTACACTTTCCCTGATATCACAAGTGACCTACATTTCAGAGTGCACATTCTGCTGTCCAACACAAAGAGCACAAGTCTCTTGTCTCATATCCATGAGTTAATTGAGAAGGCACGTTTGGCATCTCCATTGGAGAGGAGAGCACCTTGTATAATTAAACAGCACAAGAAATCTCATCTGTGCAATATAATAAGAACATAAGGGTACATGTACTATCACAAAAAGAACATCTAAAGTCTTGGGAGATCTCCAAGTTCTCAGCAGTTATTAACTAAGGAGACCCTCACCAATAATCTCTTAAGTGTAAGACAAAGTTTTCCCTCCACTAACCTCTTTTATAACTCACTGTGGGTCCTAAGTTAGACTCTGGGAGGTCCTTGATCTTTAATTGCTTAATAACTTTAGATACTGACTCTGGAGTTCCTTCCCAGGCTCAGACACTCCATTTCACTTCTTTGAAAATGCTAATTAAAACAGTTACCTCTTCCAATGATCAGTCCTACTTTCCTAAGTATGATATTTGGGAGTGAGTTTATAGTAGGTTGGGATTATTTGGGAGTACCCAGGTGGCACTAGTTGTAAAGAACCCACCTGCCAATGCAGGAGACATAAAAGATGTGGGCAAAAATCAAGAATAGCCCAAATTAACTCTGAAAACATTCCAGTCACTCCTAAAGTTACCATATGCATGATCAAAATTTAGGTATCAAGCTTGAAATGGACCTTTTACCTCTTACTGAAGAGTTTAACACCAGGAGTGTCTCCCTGAGCACAGAAACAGGTACTGTTTCTTCATTTGGGTATCAGATAAAATTCTAATACCTGGCTCAAGTTTAGGAGATATATTTAGTCTTGCTTTAAAAACTAGACTCAGACTCAGGACTATGAGATGTTTTTATTGACAAGCACATTGTACCTTGGATCAGCTGAAGAATCAGTACCCATGTCTTCCATCTTAAACATGTTTTGTTCTCACTGGTGCAGGAAGGCAGGATCCTTACAGTATTTATTCTCTCTCTCCCCTTCTCTCCTTCCCTCTTTCATTTTGTTCCTTTTATTCCCTCTCTGTCACAAACTTTTCTTCCTTTCTTAAGCACTCTTCACTTTTTTCATCTGACAATCTACAAGCTTCTCTTTGAAAAAAACTCATAGTTGGTTGGTTTGGCTTTTTTTTTTGTTTTTGCTTAAGTTATTTTATTTTTTATTCTTTTAATTTATTTTTTTTCTTTTTAATTTATTTTTTTATTGAAGGATAATTGCTTTACAGAATTTTGTTGTTTTCTGTCAAACCTCAACATGAATCAGCCACAGGTATACATATATCCCCTCCCTTTTGAAAGTCTCTCCCATCTCCCTCCCCATCTCACCCCTCTAGGTTGATACAGAATCCCTGTTTGAGTTTCCTGAGACATATAGCAAATTGCTGTTGGCTATCTATTTTACACATGGTAATGTAAGTTTCCATGTTACTATTTCCATACATCTCACCCTCTCCTCCCCTCTCCCCATGTCCATAAATCTATTCTCTATGTCTGTTTCTCCACAGCTGCCCTGTAAATAACCCTGTAAATAAATTCTTCAGTACCATTTTTCTAGATTCTGTATTTGTGCATTAGAATACAATATTTACCTTTCTCTTTCTGACTCACTTCACTCTGTATACTAGGTTCTAGGTTCTTCCACCTCATCAGAATTGTCTCAGATGCGTTCCTTTTTATGGCTGAGTAATAGCCCATCTTGTATATGTACCACAACTTCTTTATCCATTCATTTGTTGATGGACATATAAGTTGCTTCCATATTCTACCTATTGTAAATAGTGATGAAATGAACAATGGGATACATGTGTCTTTTTCAATTTTGGTTTCCTCAGGGTATATGCCTAGGAGTGGGATTGCTGAGTCATATGGTGGTTTTATTCCTAGTTTTTTAAGGAATTTCCATACTGTCTTCCATATTGGCTGTATCAATTTACATTCCCACCAATAGTGCAAGAGTGTTCCCTTTTCTCCACACCCTCTCCAGCATTTACTGTTTCTAGACTTTTTGATGATGGCCATTCTGACCAGTGTAAGGTCATTGTGGTTTTGATTTGCATTTCTCTAATAATGAGCAATGTTGAGTATCTTTTCATGTGTTTGTTAGCCATCTGTATGTCTTCTTTGGAGAAATGTCTGTTTAGGTCTTTTCCTCACTTTTTGACTGTGTTGTTTGTTTTTCTGGCATTGAGTTGTATGAGCTGCTTGTATATTTTGGAAATTAATTCTTTGCCAGTTGTTTCATTTGCTGTTATTTTCTCCCATTCTGAGGGTTTTCTTTTTACCTTTTTACCTCTTTTTACCTCTAGGAGGTGGGTCATAGAGGATCTTGCTTTGATTTATGTCATCGAGTGTTCTGCCTATGTTTTCCTCTAAGAGTTTTATAGTTTTTGGTCTTACATTTAGGTCTTAATCGATTTTGAGTTTATCTTTGTGTATGGTGTTAGTAAGTGCTCTAATTTCATTCTTTTACATGTAGCTGTCCAGTTTTCCCAGCACCATTTATTGAAGAGGCTGTCTTCGCCCCATTGTATATTCTTGTCTCTTTTGTCAAAAATAAGGTACCCATAAAACCACAGGGTTTATTTCTGGGCTTTCTCTCTTGTTCCATTTGTCTACCTTTCTGTTTTTGTGCCAGTACCGTGCTTTCCTGATGACCATAGCTTTGCAGTGTAATCTGAAGTCAGGAAGGTTGATTCCTCCAGCTCCATTCTTCTTTCTCAAGACTGCTTTGGCTATTCAGGGTCTTTTGTGTCTCTGTGTGAATTGTAAAATTTTGTTCTAGTTCTGTGTAAAATGCCATTGGTAATTTGATAGGGATTGCATTGAATCTGTAGATTATGTCTAGTAGTATAGTCATTTTCACAGGATTGATTCTTCCTACCCAGGAACATGGAATATCTATCTGCTTATGTCATATTTGATTTATCAGTGTCTTATGATTTTCTGTGTACCATTCTTTTGTCTCCTCAGGTAAGTTTCTTCATAGATATTTAATTCTTTTTGTTGCAATGGTGAATGGCGTTGATTCCTTAATTACTCTTTCTGATTTTTCATTGTTAGTATATAGAAATGCAAGTGATTTCTGTGTACTGATTTTGTATCCTGCAACTTTGCAAATTCACTGGTTAGCTCTAGTAATTTTCTGGTACTATCTTTAGGGTTTTCTATGTAAAGTATCATGTAATCTGCAAACAGCGAGAGCTTTACTTCTTTTGTGATCTGGATTCCTTTTATTTCTTTTTCTTCTCTGATTGCTATAGCTAGGACTTTCAGAACTATGTTGAATAACAGTGGTGAAAGTGGACACCCTTGTCTTGTTTCTGATCTTAGGGGGAATGCTTTCAGTTTTTCACCATTGAGAATAATGTTTGCTGTAGGCTTATGATATATGGCCTTTACTATTTTAAGGTAGGTTCCTTCTGTGCCCATTTTTTGAAGAGTTTAAATCATAAATCAGTGCTGAATTTGTTCAAAGGCTTTTTCTGCATCTGTTGAGATGATCATATGGCTTTTATCTTTCAATTTGTTAATATGGTATATCACATTGATTGAATTGCATATATTGAAGAATCCTTGCATTCCTGGAATAATTCCAACTTGATTATGGTGTATGAGCTTTTTGATGTGTTACTGAATTCTGTTTGATAAAATTTTGTTGAGGATTTTTGCATCTATGTTCATCAGTGATATTAGCCTATAGTTTTCTTTTTTGTGTGTTGTCTTTGTCTGGTTTTGGTATCAGGGTGATGGTGGCCTTGTAGAATTAGTTTGGAAGTGTTCCTTCCTCTGCAATTTTTTGAAAGAGTTTTAGAAAGATAGGCATTAGCTCTTCTCTAAATGTTTGATAGAATTCTCCTGTGAAGCTATATGGTACTGGACTTTTGTTTTTTGGGAGATTTTTGATTACAGCTTCAAATTTCAGTGCTTGTAATTGGGTTGTTCATAATTTCTATTTCTTCCTGGTTCAGTCTTGGAAGACTGAACTTTTCTAAGAATTTGTCCATTTCTTTCAGGTTATCCATTTTATTGCCATATAGTTGTTCATAATAGTCTCTTATAAGCCTTTATATTTCTGCATTGTCTGTTGTAACCTCTCCTTTTTCAATTCTAATTTTGTTGATTTGATTCTTCACTCTTTTTTTTCTTGATGAGTCTGGCTAAAGGCTTGTCAATTTTGTTTATCTTCTCAAAGAACCAGCTTTTAGTTTTAGTAATCTTTACTATTGTTTCTTTCATTTCCTTTTCATTATGTCTTCTCAGGTCTTTTTGATTTCTTTCCTTCTACTAGTTTTGTTTTTGGGGGGGGGGCTGTTGTTCTCCTTTTTCCAGTTTTTATAGGTGTAAAATTAGGTTGTCTATTCGATGTTTTTCTGTTTCTTGAGATAAGATTGTATTTCTATAAACTTCCTTCTTAGGGTTGCTTTTGCTGCATCCCATAGGTTTTGAGCTGTCATGTTTTCATTGTCATTTGTTTCTAGAAATTTTTTTATTTCCCTTTTGTTTTTGTAGTCCAGCTTTCTTTTGTTTCCCATTTGCATGAAATATATTTTTCCATCCTCTCACTTTCAGTCTATATGTGTCTTTAGGTCTGAAGTGGGTTTCTTATAGATGGCATATATGTGGGTCTTGTTTTTGTATCCATTCATCCAGTCTGTGTCTTTTGGTTTTAGCATTTAATCCATTTACCTTTAAAGTAATCATTGATATATATGTTCCTATTGCCATTTTCTAAATATTTGGGGATGATTCTGTAGATCTTTTATTTTCTCTTGTATTTCTTGACTATATAAGTCCGTTTAACATTTGTTGTAAAGCTGGTTTGGTGGTATTGAATTCTCTTAACTTTTTCTTGTCTGAATAGCTTTTTATTTCTCCATCAGTTTTGAATGAGATCCTTGCCAGGTGCAGTAATCTTGGTTGTAGATTTTTCCCATTCAGTACTTTAAATATATCCTTCCATTCCCCTCTGGCCTACAGAGTTTCTGCTGAAAGATCAGCTGTTAAGCATATGGGGTTTCCCTTGTATGTTATTTGTTGTTTCTCCCTTGCTGCTTTTAATATTCTTTCTTTGTGTTAGTCTTTGTTAGTTTGATTAGTGTGTTTCTTCTTGGGTTTATCCTGTATGGGACTCTTCGTGCCTCTTGAACTTGATTGACTATTTCCTTTTCCATGTTGGGGAAATTTTCAACTAAAACCTCTTCAAAAATTTTCTCACACTCTTTCTTTTACTTTTCTTCTGGGAACCCTGTAATTTGAATGTTGGTGCATTTGATATTGTCCCAGAGGTCTCTGAGACTATCCTCAGTTCTTTTCATTTCTTTTACTTTATTCTGGTCTTCAGAAGTTATTTCCACATTTTTATCTTCCAGCTCACTGATTTGTTCTTCTGCTTCAGATATTCTGCTATTGATTCCTTTTGGAGTATTTTTAATTTCAGTAATTGTGTTGTTTGTCTCTGCATGTTTATTTTTAATTCTTCTAGGTCTTTCTTAATTGATTCTTGCATTTTCTCCATTTTGTTTTCAAGGTTTTTGATCATCTTTACTATCATTATTCTGAATTATTTTTCAGGTAGTTTGCCTATTTCCTCTTCATTTATTTGGACGTCTGTGTTTCTAGTTTGTGCCTTCATTTGTGCAGTATTTCTCTGCCTTTTCATTTTTTTTCCTTAACTTACTGTGTTTGAGGTTTCCTTTTCCCAGGCTTCAAGGTTGAATTCCTTTTTCCTTTTGCTTTTTTCCTTCCTAAGGTTAGTCCAGTGGTTTGTGTAAGCTTCATATAAGGTGAGATTTGTGCTGAGTTTTTGTTTGTTTGTTTGTTTTTCCTCTGATGGGCAAGGCTGAGTGAGGTGGTACTCCTGTCTGCTGATGATTTAGTTTGTATTTTTGTTTTGTTTGTTGTTTAGATGAGGCTTCCTGCACGGGGTGCTACTGGTGGTTGGGTGATGCCAGGTCTTGTGTTCCAGTGGTTTTCTTTGTGTGAGTTCTCACTATTTGATTCCCCCTAGGTTTTGTTCTCTTGTAGTCTGGGTCTTGGAGTCAGTGCTCCCACTCCAAAGGCTCAGGGGTTGATCTTGAGTTTTGCATGTGTCTATATATTCTTTTCCACTGGTCAGACACTCCTGTCTGCTCTCAGCTGTTGTTCTGCATGCACTTCTGTGTCTGAAGATGTATTCCTGATGTATCTGTGAAGAGAGATGTACTCCATGTCCACCTACTCCTCCACCATCTTGTTCTCTCTCTTTAATTTATTTTTAATTTGAGTATGATTGCTTTACAATGTTGTGTTGCTTTGTCATAACAACAACGTGAATCAGCCATAGGTATACATATGTCCCCTTCCTCTTAAACGTCCCTCCCACCTCCCACTCCGTCCCACCCCTCTAGGTTGTCGCAGAGAACTGGATTGAGTTCCCTTTGCTATACAGCAACTTCCCACTAGCTATCTATTTTACACATGGTAAAGTGTATGTTTCAATGCTACTCTCTCAATTCGTCCCACCTTCTACTTCCCTTGCTGTGCCCACAAGTCTATTGTCTATATCTGCATCTCTATTCCTGCCCTGCAAACAGTTTCATCAGTGCAATTGTAGATTTTAGGATGATGGCCATTCTGATTGGTATGAGGTGATACCTTGTAGTTTTGATTTGAATTTCTGTAATAAAGAGCAATGTTGAGCATTTTTTCATAAGAATGTTTTTTAACTTATCATGGGAGGGAGGTAAATAAATAAAAGGAATTTACTCAAATGAAAGCCAATGATGAAACATAGTGGAATGATAAAACGAAGTAAAAGAGGGAGAATTAGCTATAAGATGATGAGAGTGACAAAACAAACTTAATTTCTTGAAATAGTGAAAGAGCTTTGAAAAATCCAGAGGTCTATTCAAATGCTAGGTGGAGTTTACCTTGGATTGATTTTATGGCTAGATAAGGCTTTTGTCAAACTTACAGTTTACCAAAAAAATTTTTTTTCAGTTATTTCACTGTGGTAAAACACACACAACATGAAATATACAATCTTATCCAGTGTTAAGTGTACAGTTGAGTGGTATTAAGAATATTCATAATGTTGTGTGACCATCAACACCATTCACCTCTACAATTCTTTTCATCTCTTAAAAGTGCAACTCTATACCCTTTAAACAATAACTCCTCATTTACCCTCCTCACTGCTGCTGGCTGTGGGACTCCTGGCCACCATTGCCTTACTTTCTGTATCTATGAATCTATGATCTGAACTACTCTAAGTACATCATGAAAGTGGAATCATACACTCATTTGTGTGTTTTTTTAATTTTAAATTTATTTATTTTTTATTTGAAGGATAATTGCTTTACAGAATTGTGTTTGTTTCTGCTGGCTCACTTGTGATTTTGAGAGTGGCTTATTTTGCTCAGCATAATGTCCTCAGGACTCGTCCATGTTGTAGCATGTGTCAGAATTTTCTCTTTAAAGAACTCCATGTTCTGCTTATCCACTCATCTGTTGATGGACATTTGGATTGCTTCCACATTTCAGTTATTATGAATAATGCTGTTACAAACATGGTTGTACAAATATCTCTTCGCTGCTCTGCTTTCAGTTCTTTTGGGTATATTCCCAGAAGTGGAATTGCTGGATCATATGCTAATTCCATTTTTAATTTTATGAAGAACAGCCAGGAGGTTTTCCACAGTAGTTGCACTGTTTTACATTCTCACTGACATTTCTCCACATCCTTGTCAAGAACTTATTTTCTGTTTTTTGATAGTAGCTATCCTAAATGGGTATGAGGTAGTATGTATCAAATTTTGAATCTCATCCTCCAAACTCCCACATGGAAAGTGACCATCAGGTAAAATCCCTTGGTAAATTTCCAGGTGGAATAAGAGAATATGGCAAATTCTTCACAATTTTATCTTCAGAAAAAGTGCAGTTGCTCAGGTCAAGGAAAGTCAAATGTATGGCATTTTTCAGTGATCCTTCAGTTAACCAAAACTGAGTCTCTGCTAAATGTCACGCATTAGCTAGGTGTTTAAGATACAAAAGCGTTCTCATGGCACTTACAGTTGGAGAGGTATTGGAAAGTGTGTTTTTCTTCTCAAAAGTTTAGGTGAAATTGAAACCTGCTTTGAGTTAAAGGAATGAGTCTTTCTTAATAATAATATAATTTTGTGAATAACAGACAGTGAAACTCACCTAATTTCAAAGAACACTAAGATAGTAATTAAAGCATGCGGGAGATCATTAATATCCATGTAGCATGTGGATTACTGTGAATATTGTACTAAACCAGAAAGACTGGAGTAAGGCAAAAATTAATCTTTTAATCTGCTCAGGGAGTTTTTTCCCCTAAAGATCGTTAAATTGAGGATATTTAGAATATAAATAATATAATACTCAAATTAGGACTGAGACATTAAACATTTTAAAATTTAGTAGTAATTAAATATTGAAGATAATGTCAAAATGATTACAGGTACAGATAATTTTTAAGACTAATATTGAGAGAAAATTCTGAGATCAATTATATTAAGTGATTGCTGATTTGCTGGGATAAAACTTGAAAACTGAGTCTAAATCATGTTGTAAAAGACATATATATATTGATCACCCAGGTGTATATATACCCAGGTGTATATATTTTAATAGGAAAAAACCAGAATTTGACTTTTGTTGAGTTCTCAAATGGTTTTCATCTGTTTTAATAGTTGATTTATGTCCTAGAGTGTGGTGGTAAATATTTAATAACCTGCTCACTCACTTTTTCTAAGAAAAAAAAAGCTCTGATTTGTGACATTTGCCAAATTTCCATGATATATATTCTCCCACCATGGCTGATTTCAGGCTACCAGTGGAATGTCATTGAAATGTGGCGTTGAGAAGAAATAACACATAGTAGGCTCTTTCAAGCCAGTATTAGCCAGTTCTCACACAGCTCGGCTCATGTCTTAAATTACATCAGAAGTCAAGAGTGACTTGGTGAAAAACATCATAAACTGAATAAACCTGACAAAGAGTGTAATCTATTCTTTCAGGCAACAAGCTTCAAAGTCAGAGAACTAAAAGAACTAACAGTTCAATTTATGAATTTCAAACACATCCTTTAAAGAGTACCAAATAAGATATTTAGCTTTTTGATGGCTCAATTGGTAAAGAGTCTGCCTGCAACATGGGAGACCCAGGTTTGATCCCTGGATGGGGAAGATGCTCTGGAGAAGGAAATGGCAACCCACTCCAGTATTCTTGCCTGGAGAATTCCATGGACAGAGGAACCTGGTTGGCTGCAGTCCATGGGGTCAAAAGAGTCAGACATGACTGAATAACTAACACAATTTCATGATATTTAGATAACTTTAAACAAACAAACAAAAAACAATACCTAATGATGCAACCTAATTTCTTGTCACTTCATTTGGAATTTTTACATTATTATTAATTCCAACAAACATTTATAGAGGCCTCACTCAGTTTAAGGAAGTCTTCTAAGCACTTTACATATATCAATTAATTTAATCTTCAAACCAAATCTATGTTATAGCTGATTAAACTGATGCACAGAGAAGCCATGTGTTTAAGATCAGATCATTAGTAAGTGATAGGAGGTTTTTTGTTTGTTTTTTTTTTTAAAGCAGAACTTATCTTAGGGTATGAGACTAACTACTGCTCATATGGCCTCTTTAAATTATCTAGAAATAAGGCTGCAAGAGGTTTTCCCAGGTTGTACTAGTGGTAAAGAATCTGTCTGCCAATGCAGGAGACTTAAGAGACATGGGTTTGATCGCTGGGTCAGGAAGATCCCCTGAAGATGGGCAACACACTCCAGTATTCTTGCCTGGAGAACCCCGGTGACAGAGGAGCCTGGTGGGTTACCTCCACAGGGTCTCAAAGATTTGGACACAACTGAAGTGACTTAGCATACATGCATAAGGCTGCAAGAAAGACTTCATGCAAGTCCAGCATTACCAAAGTGAAAGATCATACGGACTGGAAATAATAGTCTAAAAAAAATAAAAGTGTGAAACAGTGAATTAGAACAATAAACATCACCAATAAAGGCCTTCCTTAATTTCCCCTCCTCTGTAAGAGAGTCACCATCAAGAAATCATTGAATGGAAATTTAGAGTTTATTACAATAATATTTTTATGCAATGAAAAACTTACTATATAGAAATAATCGTTACACAGCAACTTTGAAAAATTGTGGATGCATAATTTGTTAATCATTTTTATTTGAATCTTTGTGAGAGAAAATAAAGAAATGAACAAAATAATTAAGCAATATTTCAAAAGAAAAACCAATTGGTTTCAGAAAGTTGGTGAAATCTCATTGTTTTCATGGTGGGGATTTAGCCATTTTTTTCTCCCAGAATCATTAAGTAATGCTGGGGCTAAACTGTCCTGTGATTTAATCTGCCGGTGTAAATCCTCTTTATCTAATCTCATAATTAAAACCAACACTAAAGAACTGCTTTTTTATGTACAGGATGTGAAATTCTTCAAATTCATAACTGAGCTGTAACTTTTTTTTCTTTCTTCATAGTTAGAAAATCTACAGGAACCTCAGATTTGGTCTATTGAAGATAGGTTTTCCAGATTTCTGGAAAACTGAATTCAGAGCAGTGCTTCAGGGACACCTGAGTGAAGACTCCAAAGGAGTGTTGCTGGGCTGACTCACATAATTCAAGAATCAGAAGAGCCTGATGTTTATAAACATTTCTTAAACAGAATCACACAGATGGTTAGTGTGAGATGCTCTGGAATGATGATATAAGCATGAGTATTAAAGGGCAGTGGCACAGCAAGAAATCCCTTTATTTCTTGAGACTTCTCTGGAGGTCCAGTGGTTGAGACTCCGTGCCCCCAATGCAGGGGTACAGGTTCAATTCCTGGTTGGAGAACTAAGGTCCTGCATGCTTCAGGGCATGGTAAAAAACAACAACAAAAAAGTCCTTTATTTTTCAAGATCGTATTTTTATGGAGAATGTCACTTCATTACTGTTTCCTTTTAAGGAAACCAAGGGAAAATCTCTCCCCAGCTTCAATTTATTTGCATCTGCTTTGTTGGACTGTTAATTTCCATTATTAAGTTCTGTATCCTTGGCTAAGGGTTAAATCTGCAATATAGAGAAGGATTGTATGTGATTTCTTTTTGTCAACTCCATTCCCATTCATAACTGGAAACTGTACTCTTTTACGTGAGGTTAAGCAACTGTCTTGTGAAGTAATATCAGTTAATGTATGGGGTTAGTGACACTTTGTAAACCATAAAAAATCACACAAATACTTTCCTTCTCCATGTTTTTAAGGAGTAGACAAATAGGAGAAATATGCATTCTGGGATACATATGCTCTTTTTTCCCTGTGGGTACAGCATTTTTTGTAAAGGAGTATGATCCTGGCTTATTGCTGGTTATTACTGGGACATTTATATGGCCTTGCTAGGCTATAAGAGATTAGAATAGTCATAGAGCATGATTTACAAACCTGGCTTTGTACATTAGAGAATGTTTATTAATATGTCTAGTATGTGTATAAAAGAAGCAAGGTGTAGTTAGGTTTTGCTCTAGAGATCAGTTATATAATGTAATAATGAACACATTTATCTCAGGGGGATTCAGAAGCCTTTTTTATAAGAGACCTTTGTTCACCTAGCAACCAAGAACAACCAATGGACTTAGGATTGAAGAGTTGGCTGCTTAATGAAACAACATTCAAATGAATTCCAGAAATAACTGAAAGAGATGTGGAAGGAAATTATTGGATGCTGCCTGAGATTCAGGGCTTCCCAGATGGCTCAGTCATAAAGAATCTTCTTGCCAAGCAGGAGGTGCGGGTTCTATGCCTGGGTCGGGAAAATCCCCTGGAGAAGGAAATGACAACCAACTCTAGTTCTTGCCTGGAAAATCCCATGGACAGTTTTTGCCTGGAAAATCCCCATTGTGGGCTACTATGGGGTCGCTAAAGAATCAGACATGACTTAGTAGCTAAGCAGCAGCAGAAGCAGCAGCTATAATTCAAAATATTAATCTATATAGAGTAATAGTGAGTAGGCATAGTTCAGGTTAATCACTAAAGAAACTCAAGGCATATATTAATACTTCCCTGGTGGTCCAGTTAAGAATCAACTGGTGGTTAAGAATCCACTTGCCAGTGCTGAGGACATGAGTTCAATCTCTGCTTGGGGAGGATTCCACGTGCCTCAGAGCCACTAAGCCCCTGCATCACAACTATTGAACCCGCAATGAGAAACCCGTGCACTGCAATGAAGAGTAGCCCCTACTCACTGCAACTAGAGAAAGCCTGTGTGCAGCAACGAAGACCCAGGACAGCCAAAAAAAAAAAAAAGGAAAAAAGGGCAGAAGTATCAGTATCAAGAAAGAAATCTAAGGAGATATTGCCAATGAGCCTTACATAGTCACTGGTGGAGATAAAATCCTGCAAACAATAATCCACATGGATCACAATGCTTCTGTTGGCCACCTCAGCTGGTGCCCAATAATCTCAAGGAAAGACAGTGCCAACTTCATTTTCTTTCATCCAGTTAGTAATTATTGAATGGCTGAGGGCTGACCTGTGAATAGTTTATTGGCTGAGTAATTCAGCAAGGACTTTCCCAGTGGCTCAGCAGTAAGAAGTCCCCCTGCCAACGCAGGAGATGAGAGTTCAGTCCCTGGGTCAGGAAGATCCACTGGAGAAGGAAATGGCAACACACTCCAGTGCTCCTGCCTGGAGAATCTCATGCACAGAAGAGCCTGGCGAGACCCTATAGGCCATGGGGTCACAAAAGAGTCGGACTTGACTTAGTGGCTAAACAACAATTCAGTAAATGGTATTAAGAACCTACCGAAGTAAGGTTCTCTGCTGGGCACGTTTTCATGACCTCCTTAGTGGTTGCATTAAAAAAAAACTGTCACACTTCAGAAGCAGCAGTAGCTGCTGAAGCATCAATAAACCAACAAACTGGGCTCCACCTCTTCTGTAGACCCTGGTACATACCGCTAACATAGCACTTACCCTATTGTTTAGTAACTTGTTCTTTATTTTTTGTTTCCCCAGCTGAATTTTTTTTTTCTGTGTAACTGGAATATCTTTATGCATATTTTAACCACCCTGTGGTCAACACGGATGCTTATCTAATAAATGAATAGGGTTAACCTGAATTCTCAATGGACGATGTGCATATGTGCTAAGTTGCTTCAGTTGTGTCCATCTCTTTGTGACCCCATGGACCATAGCCCACCAGGCTCCTCTGTCCATGGGATTCTCTAGGCAAGAATACTGGAGTGGGTTGCCACATCCTCCTCCAGGGCATCTTCCCGACACAGGGACCGAACCTACATCTCTTATGTCTCCTCCACTGACAGGCAGATTCTTTACCACTAGTGCCACCTGGGAAGCCCCGCCCCCCAGTGGGCAATACAGCACAATAAAGATGTCACAATTTTAATGTAATCTTTAAATTTCTAGGAAAGAGTGGATCTTAGGGAAAGTGTTACATGAGTAAATTATGTAATATGCTCATAGCTGGTAACGAACATTTGTCTTTCATAAACCAGGTATCCCTCCGCTGTGATGTTCTAATTTTCTATACTTCTACCTTTTCCTTCACCACATTTTTGATAATTATTTATGTGTCGGTCTTCCCAGTATTCTAAAGACAGAGTAAGCACCACTGAGGTGGTTGTGGCTCAGCTAGTAAAGAATCCGCCTGCGCTGCGGGAGACCTGGGTTTGATTCCTGGGTTGGGAAGACCCCCTGGAGAAGGGAACGACTACCCACTCCAGTATTCTGGCCTAGAGAATTCCAAGGGGGTTGCAAAGAGTTGGACACAACTGAGCGACTTTCACTTCACTTCACTTCCCAGTATTCTAAAGACAGAGTAAGCACCACTGAGGTGGTAACTATAAACTATTCATCTTTGTATCCCCAAGGTTTATCATAGTTCTTCACACATAGACCATACCAAAAGATGTTTAAGGAATGAATGAGTATGTGGTGAATTTTCCTGAGCTTATTAATTATAGAAGGCAATGTTTTGAAAGTGATGAAAAGTGAAACAACTCCATTTGTAGGCCTTCAGAAAATAGGAGCTATCAGTTTGTAAGAATTGAACCTTATTATGTAGTTTATATTGGCATTTTAATACCAGATTATGACCATCTGGTGAAAATTCATCTTGTAATATTGTAGGAGACATTTTTATGTCCTCTGTTGAGGAGCTGTTTTTAGCTAAAAGTGACTGATGGGTCTTTGGAATGGTCTGATACCATTTCTACTTTAATATGAGGTTATCTTTTTAAAGCAAGGGACTTTTAGTCTTAGACTTCTGGTTCCCTTGCCTCCAGTTCAAATAAAATAAAACAAAAAACTGTTTATTCACCAGTCTTTTCCATTTCAGTAAATGATATAATTCTTTGCAAAGAATAAAAATCCAAGAGCCATCCTTGAATGCTTTCCTTATTTCTTCTACCCACCAGGCCTGTTTTCCCCGCCTGTTAATGATTGACAATGCCCAGTCAATTAGTAGGTCTTGTGGCTCAGATTCCAAAATATGTTTGGAATCTTCTTTACCATTAAGGTCTTCCCTTAACTATTGTAATAGTCTGCTAACTACTTCCATTATTTCACAGGACAGCAGGAGAGAGCTTTGAATTCCATTGAGATCTATCAATGGTTGCCTCTGAATGTTAAGTAAAAGCCATCCTCTACACCATGTCTTCAATGCCCTACTTGATCTGGCCTCCACCAAACTCTTCATCTTTCTTCCCTACAGCTCACCTCTCTATCCCATCTCCAGGCCCCAAGGCCTTCTTCTTGTCATGAGAACGCACCATGCTTAGTCTGTGCTCATGGCTGTTATTTTGGTGTCCTCTCTTCCAGGAATACTCTTCTCATGGATCTCCACAAGGGGATCACTTACTATACAGCTGTCTCTCATTTCTTCCAGAAGGCTGTCTAAAATATTAGATTGGCCAAAAAGTTCACTCAGGTTTCTTACAATGTTATGGAAAAACCTGAGCAAACTTCTTGGCCAACACAAATAGCATTCCTCACGCAGTTACTTTCTATCCCAATTCTCAGCTTTTGTTTCTTAGTATGAAATGAAACCCCTCATTTCCTCATGTTATCTTCTTTGATGTCTGTTTTCCATATTAGAAAGAGGTCAGGGTTTGTATTTGCTTCATCCACTGTTGCATCCTCGGAGTCTTGAATGGTAGTTGCTTACTGAATATTTTTGGAATGATTCAAGACTAATTTAGTCAGGAAGTGTGCTCATTTTAAGTGTGCTCATGTAAACCAGAGTGGTGATTGTTATGGGCAAGATACCAGCTGTATTGAGACCATGAACTCTGTCCTCACTGTCCATTCAAAGCTTATAAGAAAATGAAAATACCATGTTTCAAACAATTCAGACCAAAACAGGAATAGGATCCTGTGAGAGAAGGCCAATTTAATTCACTAACAATTTGAGGAACCTAATTTGTTCCATTAGGGCTTTCCAGGTGGCTCAGTAGTAAAGAATCTGCCTGCCAATGCAGGAGACACAGGAGGCAAGGCTTTGATCCCTGGATCAGGATGATCTGGAGTAGGAAATGGCAACCTGCTCCAGTATACTTGCCTGGAAAATTTCATGGACAGAGGAGCCTGGAGGGCTACAGTCCTCGGGGGTCACAAAGAGTTGGACACGACTGAGCGATTGAGCACACACACACACACACACAAACACAATTTGTTCCATTAATAATCTATTGAGAAAACTCTTCCCTTCAATATTATTAGCTATATAATCATGTTTATGTTATCTTAGGGGATTTGAGAGATGTAGAGCAACTCATCTGCTGGGTTTCTATTCTGTTACATGTTATAGATCACTTCAGGAGACTGCTTAATTACTACAATAAACATGTTTTGAGCACTCACCTTTTTATCCCTCCAAAGGTTTGTGCATGACCCAGGAATTTTCCAAAGTCAATATGAAACATGTGGCCCGACTTTGTTAGCATGATATTGTCGTTGTGTCGGTCACAGACTCCCAGGATGAATGTTACCACACACCAGCCAGCACAGGAATAGAAAAAGTTCCTTAAGACCTAATCAGTTGAAAAACAGTAACACAAAAGTAATATAAACACAAATGAGCAAACACAGAGGTAATGGTAAGAGTATGATAAAAAACAGAATTGTATCATCTGGAATCGATTCTACATCTCAGTTGAGAAGATATGATTAAATGGTTGGTTCTTGATATGCTACAGAAGAAGGTGAAGCAGTCTGTTCTTTGGCTTAATGAATGTTTTTGTTGAAATGAGAGAAAATATCTTTTATTCAATTAAAGCCAATTTTCATAGTTTATTCATAATGTGATCTTTTAATGTTACAGTTGCACAAGAGTGGATGACTTTTTTCAAGGTAAAAGAAGAAGGAACAACATGGCTCAATATTGCCTAGTCCTATAGAAATTTAAAATATCAATTTTGGAATATATGAAGTTTTTACACAAAATAAACTATATTGAGATGTTTCATCCCTTACAAATATATCATCCAGTTAATGCCCCAAACGGTTTGCTACAGTATATACTTGTGTGGGTGGAAGAAGGTTCCATTAAGTCAGTTGTGGCTTATGTTTCTTTAATGAACACAGGTTTCTTGCCAAAATTCCTTTTTCTACAAAAAAATTGTCTCCTGGGTATACATCATTTTGATGGATGATGGGACGATGAGTGTAACCATGGTGCAACCATGAGTGACAGGCTGAGCCACACATATGGACCTCCTCAGCTAGTGTGGCTGACCCTTGGGAAGGGAAGTCTATGTGGCTGGACTACATGCCGGGTCAGTTCCAGGTATCCCAAGTGCCTTAATTTGTCTGTCTCAATTTTCTTTACTTATGAAGATAATAAAATATGTCTCTCACATGGTACTTATGAATATTAAATGTATGTGGAAGCACCTCAAGCAATACAACCTCACGGTTTGTGCCTAACTCAAGTCTCAATTTTGGGAATGGGTAAAAAATAGATTCAAGATAATTTCATCTAATTCTTTGTTATTTGGACTCCCAAACCTGTATTTTGCTGTATTCCATGGCTCAGCTGGTAAAGAATCTGCCTGCAATGCAGGAGACCTGGGTTTGATCCCTGGGTTGGGAAGATCCCCTGGAGAAGGGAAAGGCTACCCACTCCAGTATTCTGTATAGTCCATGGAGTTGCAAAGAGTCGGACATGATTGAGTGACTTTCAGTGATTCACTCAATCTCATAGAAGTCTGGAGTGGATTAAATCTTGGGTCTCTCTTGCCTGTCCCAGGCCAACTAGGGTGACCAAACCTCCCAGTTTGCCCAGGACTGAGGAGTTTCCTAGAATGAGGGATGTTTAGGGCTCAAGATGGTTCTGAGCAAATCTGATGCTGACCCACATTGCATCTTTGTGTGTATCAGCATAAAGGTGTCCCTACCTCTCTAGGGGACCTAGCTGTACCAGTTCATGCTTTGGCAAGTGGGGCAAGGCCTGGCTCTAGTCAACTCATTCTTTCGTCTAGGAGCCCTGGTTGAGGGCAGAATCTGAACACTGTACACTGCAGGCTAGATGCCAAGGTAAAGTGGGGAAAATGTTTGCAGTCAAATGGAATACTATATTTTGTAAATTCTAAGATATAAAAAATGAAAACTCTATTATGCATTCTGAAAACATTAAAAGAATAAGGCATGAGAAAAGAAAACTTGGCAGAAGAAAATACATTGCAAAGGAAGGAGGGGGATTTATAGAAATTATAGATTGTGGACAAATAGGCAGAGGTAACTTAAAGACAGTTTCAAGAAGCATCATCTCATGTGAGATTGCTGTAAAGGAGACTGCTAAGTCACTATTTATAGCCCAGAATTTCCACCCAGAGGAAAAACCAAACACAGAAATTTTTCCGAGTTAATATACCAGTACCTTGGACTGCAAGAAGATCAAACCAGTCAATTCTAAAGGAAATCAACCCTGAATATTCATTGGTAGGACTGATGCTGAAGCTGAAGGTCCAAATCTTTGGCCGCCTAATTCAAAGAGCTGCCTCACTGGAAAAGACCCTGGGGCTGGGAAAGATTGAAGGCAGGAGGAGAAGGGTGTGGCAGAGGATGAGATGGTTAGATAGCATCACCAATTCAATGGACAGGAATTTGAGCAAACTCCAGGAGACAGTGAAGGACAGGGAAGGCTAGCATATGGCAGTCCAGAGGGTCAAAAAAAGTCAGACAGGACTTAACAATTGAACAATGAAAACAATATACCATTTAAACTGTGTTGTTATTACTAGACTGTGACTGAGTGAATTAGAATTCAGGAGAACTCAAGAACTCAAGAGGACTCTATTTTTTCATAAATCAGAATATCTAATAAGCCAGTGTATATCCTTATTTAAGTACATCATTTAAAATTAGCTACAGAAGGACAAACCTTTTCATAATCCACCTTTAAAGGGTTGTGCTGACTGAACCATTTTTTGATTGTATTTTCTTTCAAGGGTCCTATTGGTCCAAAACGACGATGGATTTTTGCTAGGGTTACAGCATCAGGCACCATCTGCACCAACCCTGGGTGATTAAAAAAGAGATTATGGAAACAGCTCTTTCTCTGCAGGATGAAGGATACTTAGGAAACACATCTTGATCTAGGTAACGACAACAACTAGCATGACTTGGATTACCCCCTCACCCCGCTTTTTTTCTTTTTTCAAATTTTCTTTTCTGAAGGAGTCTTACCTAGATGGTATTCCTTCTAATTTTTCCTAAATCCTGGGGAGTGATGAGGCTACTCATGTTTGGCCAGATGTATAAGAAGCATCTATTTCTACTAGATGCTTAGATGTTCCATTAAAACAATAGTAGAAAGTCAATCTAGATGGTCTCCCAGAAACCTCACTGAGTCAACAGAGTAGTGAATTAATTAATGTATGGCTTGCGCATTCATTTACAGTTTAAAGGAAGACATTTAAACTTGTATAACAAGCACACCTATGATATAAGTGAATCAAATATAATCTACATGACAAATATTTCAAATATATGATAAAATCAATGTTCAGGTTAATAAATGCTTCACTTACCAGTTTCACTTCTAGGAGTGAACAGAGTAACTCTGCAGTAAACATGTGCAGAGCCACCAGCTCCTTCCTTCCCAGTCAATGTTAAAGGGAAGCTATGATAATTTTTTAACAGAACATACATAGGTTGAACTTCAATAGGACCTTTGACCCACTAACCATCAAGGCTTCTTTTCACTGTATTCCTAAGGCTACTGGCATGTAAATATTTTCAAACCTTCTGATTTTTATTCTGTACAGAACAGCAATTTAAACCCAGTGTTTAAAATTCTCCTAGGAATAATGCCGAATAAACAACCTGTAATCTACAGTTCTGTAAATAAAGTCATTGAAAGAAATTAGAGTTGAGAATTTCTGATTTCCACAATCTTCAACAGATGCAAGAGTTGCAAACACAAATGCCCAAAGGGATCAGGGACATAAATGTAACTACATAAAAAGAGAGACAGTTAAGTTTTAAAAATTGACTGTTTCGTGTCTACCTTAAAAATATTCAAATTAAACAACAAATGAGTAGATCATAGTAATGGTGGGCAGAACACTTCTCTGTGTTGGATTTGGCCAGTGGCAGCTGGTTGTAGCCTTCATCTCTCTCTCTCTCTCTCTTTTTTTTTTTTGCAGCCTGAATCTTTTAATATTCAATAGCCCAGTCCAGGGTGACCATTAGGCATCTACATTGCTAGATCAGAGAGAAACTTAAAACATGGAGAGTGGGAATAGAATGCTGCAAGATATAACATATTAAAATCAATTTGTTGAAAACAAAAAAAAAAAGAAGGAAATGTAACATCCCAGAGATAAATCTGAGTCATATCTTTAATATCATTTCTCCCTCCCTGCCTAACAGTATTTGGCTCTTGTGCAGGTATTCCCTTGCTTATAGAGATAGTGAATGTAAAACTTAACATTTGACAGTAATATAATTACTTTGGAAACAGTAATATAATTCCTTTTTCCAACCCTGAAATTTTCCTTCATTCTTCCAGTTCCCCCGTTTGATACTTTCTAACAGAAAACCACGGCACCTGGCTCCACGGTTCTTCATCGCACCTCGCATTTGTTGTTGTTGTTCAGTCACTGAGTCACGTCTGACTCTTTGCGACCCCATGGACTATATAGCCCACTAGGCTCCTCTGTCCATGGGATTTCCCAGGCAAGAATACTAGAGTGGGTTACCATTTCCTTCTCCAGGGGATCTTCCTGACCCAGGAATTAAACCCACAGCTCCTGCATTGGCAGGCAATTCTTTACCACTGAGCCACCAGGGAAGCCCTGTGCATCTGGCCACACCCCAGACTAGCACGTAGATTAGCGCGCCCCCTAGATACAGTACTGTAGCAAAGTCAGTTATGCTTCAGACCTCATTTGTCTTCAGGGAGTTAATCACTGCTAAATCCCAAGTCATTTATCATAAGTTTTTCATTGCTGACTACCCGGAAAACTTTGTACCTCATTTATAACAATCATGGTGGCTAAATTCTGCCCATTAACTAAAACCATAATTTACATTTTTATACATTTTAAGCTACTATATATTATACACCTTTTAAACACTTCTAGCATAATTCTGTGCACATTGGGTAACATGTGTTTCTCCAATCCCATAGTTCTGTAATACAGCATTTCTCAAAATTTAATGCCCATATGTATTGCCTGAGGATCTTGTCAAAATGTAGGTTATGGTTCAGTAGGGTGGAGGTGGGGCCTGAGATTCTGAATTTCTAACAAGTTCGCAGGTGATGTCATGTTGCTGGTCCATAGGTCACACTTTAAGTAGCAAGGTTCTTAGGGAGAAAACTTTTTAAGATGGTATCAGACAAGGTGTGCATGCATGCATGCTTAGTCACTAAATCGTGTCTGACTCTTAGCAACCCTATGGACTATAGCCTGCCAGCTTCCTCTGCCCATGGGATTTCTCAGGCAATAATACTGGAGTGGGTTTCCATTTCCTTCTCCAAGAGATCTTCCTGACTCAGGGATTGCATTCATGTCTCCTGTATTGGTAGATGGATTCTTTACCACTGAGCCACCAGGGAAGCCCCCCATCTTATAAGGTAGTGATTCTCAAAAAAAGGTGCCTGAGAAACACCAGAGCAGCTTTTTGTAATCACTGAAACTGAGCCTCTCCACTTTCCATCACCCTCCCCACCCCTGCCCAGTGGAGAGCTTGATTTAGTAACCTGGCTGGATCCTAGATGTAACTGCTCCAATTTTCCTAAGTAATTTTTATGCCATCAAATCTGGAGCAAATTTGGAGCAATAAAATAAATCCTAAAGAAATTTCATCTGTTTGATAATCTCTTCCAAAGTTCCTACAACACCATATCCCAAGTAGTCATGAGAATTAACAATGTTGATAAAGTTATATTAACTTGTGGCCTGGAGTATACTCTCCTTAAGACCAACAGCCCTGTTTAGGTCGTTTTAGTATTCCTATCTTTGTGACAGGTGTCCCTAGCGGTTCAGCAGTAAAGAATCCGACTGCAGTGCAGCAGACACAGAAGACATGGGTTCGGTCCCTGTGTCAGGAAGATCCCCTGGAGAAGGGGATGGGAACCTACTCCAGTATTCTTGCTTGGAGAATGCCATGGAGAGAGGAGCCTGGCAGGCTACAGTCCATTGTGTCGCAAAGCATAGGATACTAGGGACTTAGGACACATGCATTTTACTTTGTGACATTTCTTGAGAACAGTAGATATTCAATAACCCTTGGAACCTGATTAAAAATGGAACCTAAATGCCTAAAATAAGACATTTGCTTTAATGATCACCATTTCAGTGGAAGAAGTATTTTTCCATTATAATCTCACAACTAAAGAAATTGTTGGTAGATAGTGGGGAAGAATAACTTGTTTGCCTAATTATATCTGTAACTTTGGGCAAGTCTAGAGTTATTTTTGCTGAATTATTTTATGAATGTTAAAAGTTTTAGTCTCCATTACATTCCTATGATTGTAAACAGAGAAACAAAGAGATGGAATTGAAGAATTCCACTGAGGTTATTGCTGTATTCAATTTCTGAATAAAAAGTAATCCATGTGACATCAAGAAGCTCAGCTTGGCTCATCTAAGCCTTGGCTCATTCTTACCCTTTCAACATATTAGGATATGAAAGAATTAGGTCATTTATGTGAGAAAAGGGAGAATAAAACTGAAGGAATAAGGATCTCTGAGTAGCAGTAATAAAAGACTTTCAGGATTTAGAACATTAGAAGTTCAGGAGTGGTACACTTGGCATGGAAACAAAGGCCCTATTATTAGAATCAAAATAATTGGGTAGTTTGACTTGTAACAGTAACCCTGAACTATCTAGCTGCAAGTTAACTAGGAGATGCTTCCATATTTAGCTTCTAAAATCTTGAATCTCAGTTGGCTTGGGGACTGAGCCTAGGTATGGGACCCCAGGAACTGGAGGGTGCGTGGAGGCAGTAACAGTTTTTCTTTTAAGATGATGGGTTTAAATTGTAGTTCTGTCTGAATTAAAAAGCAAAACAAAACAAAACAACATAATCCCTTTTCCAATTCTATGATTATTTTATCCCTTTGTTTATGCAGATATATCTTCTATGCTGCTGCTGACTAGTGCTCAGTTTTGTCTGACTCTTTGCAACCCCATGGACTGTAGCCCTGCCAGGCTCCTCTGTCCATGGGATTTTCCAGGCAAGAATGCTGGAGTGGGTTGCCATTTCCTTCTCCAGGGGATCTTGCCAACCCACGGATTGAACTTGGGTCTTTTGTGTCTGCTGTACTGGCAGCAGATTCTTTAGCACTAGTATCACCTGGGAAGCCCACATTGTCTATATTTCATACCAATTAACTTAATGAAATTTTAAGTGGCAATGGCCACATGTAAAAAAATCATGATACCTTAGAAATTATTTCTTCAATTTAGCATGATTGTAATTAAGTACAACTTTTACTTCTGATGTCTGCTTATTTGTGTGGATCCTCAACATTTTAAAAATGTGTACACATGTAATTATATTTACATATTAACATCTTGGCTTTTATACAGAGAAATGCTGAAGTAAGTTCAAAGTTTGCATATAGATCATCTTTGATTGTTGATATCACATTTTACTCAAAAGTCTTTCAGAAACTAAGTGCATGTTTATAACTTATTTAGAATTTTCAGAACTCCTTTAAGTGTTTGCAACTTTGTAAATTTTGTCTCAATTGGAAACAATTGTAATTTTTATGAGTAAGCAGATCTTTCTATTATCAGCTTAAAAAAGAGAAAAAATATGAGTTATTAATGTAAATAATCCTTAAAGACACTCAAAAGAATATTACAGTTAACATTTGAGTTGTCAGAGTCCTGATTAATATTTAGAAGGACATTATGCTTTATATAAATCATCTTTGTTTATTGTTTTTGAAACTAATTCTTTTTTTTTTTTTTTAAAGAAGAATGACTATGTTTGGGGCTTCCCAGGTGGTGCTAGTGGTGGTAAAGAACCTGCCTGCCAAAGCAGAAGAAATAAGAGACGCAAGTTTGATCCCTGGGTTGGGAAGATCCTCTGGAGGAGGAGGAAATGGCAACCCACTCCAGTATCCTTGCCTGGAATCCCATGGACAGAGAAGCCTGGCGGGCTACAGTCCATAGAGCCACAAAGAGTCAGATGCGACTGAAGTGACTTTAGTCACTTGATAATATTAGATTATCTTGGCTTATTGTTTTTGAAACTAATTCTTTGTTAAAAAAAAAAAAAAGAAGAGTGACTATGTTTAGTTCTTTGGATTTTAAAATTTGTCATCTAAAATGAAAGTTGTAGAAAGTCTGAAGGTATATTACCAATAAATGTGTGAGACAAGTAAAGTAAGTCAGCTTTCTAATCTATACTGACCTTGGCCTTTTCCTGTGGATAGACATCTATAAACGATCATTTGCATATCCAGGCCCTCCTGCAGCCAAATATTGTCCATCACTTGAATAATCTGCAGAACAAGCATATCCTGACGGAGATCATCTCCAGCCTGTTAGAAACAAAAGTATAGACTCTGGGTTTCTCCTTGAATTCCATTGAAAGTTTTCAACAACAGTATATGTCATTTCCTTCTCTGAATAACTTTCCAGCCTGACTTAGGGTGGTTTCAGTTGTTCTGTTAGCACTAAGAGTACCCTGTGTTTCTGATAGAAGATCAAAGAAAATAAGAACTTTCTTTTAAATGATTATAGAAGCTTTAGCAATCAAATTAGAAGTGTCTTGTAATGATGTTCCCTGATACCAACATTTCAATTTACTATCCATGTGCAGCCTCTTAACCTCAAAGTCTGGTGAAGAGAGGCTAAACAAATGTTCATCCAAATTTCAAACTCAGCCAAGTGACATCTCTTTCAAAGGAAATGTATTTGATGTGTTACAAATTTATACACTGATATACAGTTTGATTACCTGGAGCTTCTTGACTGGGAGTATAAATAGCACATATATGATTCATCAGACTGACTCATTGGCTTCTCTTACTTTGAAGGCAGTTACAGAGTTTTCAGAATAAATGGCCTTTGATAACAAGAAATCATAAAGGGTGATTTTCTAGCATAGGTGAAGGAAATGGAAAATGTCCAAAGGGGAAGGACAGTTCTATGCTGTTAGCTACCAAGAGGCTCAGTTTTGAAAATGCTTTCTAAATTACATGCAGAAGACTGTGTGCCACGATGAGATTTTGTGTGGTTCTTTTTCCTTCACTAAAAATGCAGTGCTGGGGGAACTCTTAATGCTTGAGGTTACACAGATCACAGCAAAAATATGGATGTACTAATAAGTGTGATCCTTAAACTAGTCAGAATTGAATAGAAATTCCACTCTGAGACCTTGTATTCTGGTTTGGCTGAGTCATTTAACACATTAATCGAATGACCGGCAAATATTTCCTTTGTTCCTACTGAACTGTAGGTAACATTTTACTCTACTGTCCCATGGGATTCGTGATAAAGACTGCTATGGCCCATATTTATGTTTTATTTAAAAAGAAGACAACAACCCAAATTACTAAAATAAGCAAGTGCTCACTAAGAAAAATTTTATGTTAAATCATATCATTTGAGTTGCAGCTGATTTTGATTCAAATTTAATATAGAGGCCAAAAGAAGACTTTCCCCTGAGAAACTTACCACAATTCTGCTTTCTGTACTACTCAAAAGTGATCATATAATTTCATTTATTGAAACATACCTCCCAGAGTTTTGCACTGAAGATTCATTGGCTTTGAGCCAGTAATGTTGGATTTATTGCCAATCATAGTGTGGCATGTACTGTAATTCTGTGAAAATGCGGAATCGAAAATAACTGGCATCATCTGTGCTGTTGCCAGAGGAATAGAGCTATACTAATTTATTTTTCTGAGTAATAAATCAATAGTCCTATCTATGGGATCAATTTGATGTTTCAGGAGAGCTACTGTACCTTAAAAATGACACTGATGTTTTTGCCCATTGGATTGGCATTAATGAAAGTAATCTTCAACGGCAAAGCATTAGATGTGAAATATGAACATGCCTACAGGACAAAAGCAAGAGAAATATGGTGAGCAAAATAAGGCAAAAAGAACAGTTTGAAATCATGGCCCCAGCGGAATCTGTTATATGAGCAAATGTAACACATATGAATAATTTTTACACTTTGAAACAAAGAAACATATTTATTTAAAAAAAGGCTTTAGTCTACCAACAAAAGCCTTCATTTGTAAACTAAAAAGCCAGCTCTTTGGCAGGTTATAAATCTTCAAGGACATTTTTTTCCTCATTGAGCAGTGATGGTGTGTAGGGGGTTTAAATAAACTAAGTAGTATGTAGGTATTGTGCTTTTGCTGGTTGGTTAATATCTAAAAGATGAAATTGCTATTTAAAAAGTATATATTTCCTTTTCATTCTTTCTGCCCAATAGCATATTTTAAGGAAACATGGATACAGAGTTAAGAAAGACCTGAATACAAATTTGGACTCTGATACAGAGGGAAGCTGGCTTCCCAGGTGGCTCTAGTGGTGAAGAACGTGCCTGCCGATGCAGGAGACATAAGAAATGTGGGTCTGATCCCTGGATTGGGGGGATCCCCTGGAGGAGGGCATGGCAACCCACTCCAGTATTCTTGCCTGGAGAATCTCTTGGACAAAGGAGCCTGGCAGTCTACAATCCATAGGGTTGCAGAGTCAGACACGATTGGAGTGACTTAGCATGCATGCACAGTGTGAAGTAAGCCATAAAGAAAAACAAATATTTTGTATTAACACATATATGTGGAATCTAGCCAATCCAGCCAATCCATCCTAAAGGAAATCAGTCCTGAATATTCATTGGAAGGACTGATGTTGAAGCTGAAACTCCAATACTTTGGCCACCTGATGCGAAGAACTGACTCATTTGAAAAGACCCTGATGCTGGGAAAGACTGAAGGCAGGAGGAGAAGGGGACAACAGAGGATGAGATGGTTGGATGGCATCACCGACTCAATGGACATGAGTTTGAGCAAGCTCCAGGAGTTGGTGATGGACAGGGAAGCCTGGCGTGCTGCAGTCCATGGAGTTGGAGAGTCGGACATGGCTGAGTGACTGAACCGAACTGATGGAATCTAGAAAAATGGTACTGATGAACCTTTTGGCAGGGCAGGAATAGAGATGTAATTGTTGAGAACAAACCTGTGGACACCGTGGGGGAGGAAGAGGGTGAGACAAAAGGAAAGAGTAGCACTGATATATATACTACCACATGTGAAATAGATAGCTAGTGGGAAGTTTCTATATAACAGAGAAGAGAGCTCAGCATGGTACTCTGTGACAACATAGAAGGTAGGATGGGGAGGTGGGAGGGAGGTTCAACAACAATATGTATGTTGTTATTTTTGTTTAATTTCTGAGTCATGTCAAACTCTTTGTGACCCCCACAGACTGTAGCCCTCCAGGTTCCTTTGTTCATGGGATTTTCGAGGCAGGAATGCTGGAGTAGGTTGCCATTTCCTTCTGTAGACAATCTACCTGACTCAGGAATCAAACGTGTGTCTCCTGCTTAAGCAGGCAAATTTTTAGAACTCAGCCAACTTGGAAGCCTGAATAAACACACACACACACACACATATAAGTTCAGTTCAATTGCTCAGTCGTGTCGGACTCTTTGCGACCCCATGGACTGTAGCATGTGAGGCCTCCCTGTCCATCACCAACTCCTGGAGCTTACTCAAACTTATGTCCATTGAGTCGGTGATGCCATCCAACCATCTCATCCTCTGCTGGCCCCTTCTCCTCCTGCCCTCAATCTTTCCCAGTATCAGGGTCTTTTCTAATGAGTCAGTTCTTCGCATCAGGTGGCCAGAGTGTTGGAGTTTCAGCAACATCAGTCCTTCCAATGAACACCCAGGACTGATCTGCTTTAGGATGGACTGGTTGGATCTCCTTGCAGTTCAAGGGACTCTCAAGAGTCTTCTCCAACACCACAGTTCAAAAGCATCAATTCTTCGGCATTCAGTTTTCTTTATAGTCCAACTCTCACATCCATACATGACTACTGGAAAAATCAGCTTTGACAAAACGGACCTTTGCGGGCAAAGTAATGTCTCTGCTTTTTAATATGCTTTCTAGGTTGGTCATAAATTTTCTTCAAGGAGTAAGTGTCTTTTAATTTCAAGGTTGCAGTCACCATCTGCAGTGATTTTGGAACCCCAAAAATAAAGTCTCTCACTGTTTCCGTGTTTCCCCATTTATTTGCCATGAAGTGATGGGACCAGATGTCATGATCTTAGTTGTCTGAATGTTGAACTTTAAGCCAACTTTTTCACTCTCCTCTTTCACTTTCATCAAGAGGCTCTTTAGTTCTTCACTTTCTGCCATAAGGGTAGTGTCATCTGCATATCTGAGGTTACTGATGTTTCTCCCAGGAATCTTGATTCCAGCTTGTGCTTCATCCAGCCTGGCATTTTGCATGATGTACTCTGCATATAAGTTAAATAAGTGGGGTGAAAATATACAGCCTTGAAGTATTCTTTTCCCAATTTGGAAACAGTCTGTTGTTCCATGTCCAGTTCTAACTGTTGCTTCTTGACCTGCATACAGATTTCTCAGGAGGCAGGTCAGGTGGTCTGGTATTTCCAACTCTTTCAGAATTTTCCACAGTTTGTTGTGATCCACACAGTCAAAGGCTTTGGCATAGTCAATGAAGCAGTAGATGTTTTTCTGGAACTTTCTTGCTTTTTCAATGATCCAGTGGATGTTGGCAATTTGATCTTTGGTTCCTCTGCCTTTTCCAAATCCAGCTTGAACATGTGGAAGTTCATGGTTCACGTACTGTTGAAGACTGACTTGGAGAATTTTGAGCATTACTTTGTCAGCATGTGAGATGAGTACAATTGTGTGGTGGTTTGAGCATCCTTTGGCATTGTCTTTTCTTTGGGATTGGAATGAAAACTGACCTTTTCCAGTCCTGTGGCCACTGCTGAGTTTTCCAAACTTGCTGACATATTGAGTGCAGCACTTTCATAGCATAATCTTTTAGGATTTGAAATAGTTCAACTGGAATTCTGTCATCTCCATTAGCTTTGTTCATAGTTTGCTTCCTAAGGCCCACTTGACTTCGCATTCCAGGATGCCTGGTTCTAGATGAGTGATCACACCATCGTGGTTATCTGCATCATGAAGATCTTTTTTGTTCTTCTGTGTATTTTTGCCACTTCTTCTTAATATCTTCTGCTTCTGTTAGGTCCATACCATTTCTGTCCTATATTGTGCCCATTTTTGCATCAAATGTTCCCTTGGTATCTGTACTTTTCTTGAAGAGATCCCTAGTCTTTCCCATTCTATTATTTTCCCTAATTTATTTTGTAAATTAATTTATTTTTTATTGAAGGATAATTTCTTTACAGAATTTTGCTGTTTTCTGTCAAACCTCAAAATGAGTCAGCCATTGGTATACATATATACCCTCCCTTTTGAAATTTCCTCTCATTTCCCTCCCCATCCGACCCCTCTAGGTTGATACAGAGCCCCTGTTTGAGTTTCCTGAGCCAGACAGAATTCCAGTTGGCTATCTATTTTACACATGGTAATTTACATTTCCATGTCACTCTCTCCATACATCTCACCCTCTCCTCCCCTCTCCCCATGTCCTTAAGTCTATTCTCTGTGTCTGTTTCTCCATTGTTGCCCTATAAATAAATTCTTCAGTACCATTTTTCTAGATTCCATATATATGTGTTAGAATACAGTATTTATCTTTCTCTTTCAAACTCACTTCACTCTATATAACAGGTTCTAGGTTCATCCACCTCATTAGAACGGACTCAAATGTGTTCCTTTTTGTGGCTGAGTAATATTCCATTGTGTATATATACCACAACTTCTTTATCCATTCATCTAGGTTGCTTCCATCTTCTACATATTGTAAATAGTGCTGCAATGAATAATGGGATACATGTGTATTTTTCAAGTTTGGTTTCCTCAGGTTATATGCCTAGGAGTAGGATTGTTGAGTCATATGGTGTTTTCTTTCCTAGCTTTTAAAGGAATCCCCATACCATCTTTCATAGTGGCTGTATCAATTTACATTCCTACCAACAGTGCAAGAGTGTTCTCTTTTCTCCACACCCTCTCTGGCATTTATTGTTTGTAGACTTTTTGATGATGGCCATTCTGATCAGTGTGAGGTGATATCTCATTATCGTTTTGATTTGCATTTCTCTAATAATGAGTGATATTGAGCATCATTTCACATGCTTGTTAGCCATCCATATGTCTTCTTCGGCGAAATGTCTGTTTAGGTCTTTTCCCCACTTTTTGATTGGGTTGTTTGTTTTTCTGGCACTGAGTTGCTTGTATATTTTGGAAATTAATCCTTTGTCAGTTGTTTCATTTGCTATTATTTTCTCCCATTCTGAGGGTTTTCTTTTCATCCTGCTTATAGTTTCCTTTTCTGTACAAAAGCTTTTAAATTTAATCAGGTCCCTCTTGTTTACTTTTTTTTTTCTTTTCTTTTCTTTTCTTTTTTTTATTAGTTAGAGGCTAATTACTTTACAATATTGTAGTGGTTTTTGCCATACATTGACATGAATCAGCCATGGATTTACATGTGTTCCCCATCCCTATCCCACCTCCCACCTCCCTCTCCACCCGATCCCTCTGGGTCTTCCCAGTGCACCAGCCCTGAGCACTTGTCTCATGCATCCAACCTGGGCTGGTGGTCTGTTTCACCCTTGATAGTATACTTGTTTCAATGCTGTTCTCTCTGAACATCCCACCCTCCCCTTCTCCCACAGAGTCCCAAAGTCTGTTCTGTATATCTGTGTCTCCTTTTCTGTTTTGCATATAGGGTTATCGTTGCCATCTTTCTAAATTCCATATATATGAGAATAATGTTTGCTGCTAAGTTGCTTCAGTCGTGTCCGACTCTGTGCGACCCCATAGCCTACCATGCTCCTCCGTCCCTGGGATTCTCCAGGCAAGAACACTGGAGTGGGTAGCCTTTCCCTTCTCCAGGGGATCTTTCCAACACAGCAATCGAACCCAGGTCTACCCCATTGCGGATGGAATCTTTACCAGCTGAGCCACAAGGGAAGTCCAAAAGTGGATATGTCTCCTTTGAGCTGGAGTCGAACCAGTGACCTAAGGATGTCTCTCGGTTAGAGTGTCAACTACAGTCCTCCACTCCACCAACTCAGCTATCGAAGGGACTTAGGGAAAAGGAAAGACAATGTTTGCTGTAGGCTTATCACATATGGGCTTTACTATGTTGAGGTAGGTTCCTTATGTGCCCATTTTTTAAAGAGTTTTAATCATAGATATGGATGTGAGAGTTGGACTGTGAACAAAGCTGAGGGCTGAAAAATTGATGCTTTTGAACTGTGGTGTTGAAGAAGACTCTTGAGAGTCCCTTAGACTGCAAGGAGCTCCAACCAGTCCATCCTGAAGGAGATCAGTCCTGGGTGTTCATTGGAAGGACTGATGCTAAAGCTGAAACTCCAATACTTTGGCCACCTCATGCGAAGAGTTGATTCATTGGAAAAGACCCTGATGCTGGATGGGATTGGGGGCAGGAGGAGAAGGGGACGACAGAGGATGAGATGGCTGGATGGCATTACCGACTCGATGAACTTGAGTTTGAGTAAACTCTAGGAGTTGGTGATGGACAGGGAGGCCTGGCGTGCTGTGATTCATGGGGTCGCAAAGAGTTGGACACGATGCAGCGACTGAACTGACTGAACTGAGGGTTAGTTCTGGTAGTCTAGGGTCTTGGAGTCAGTGCTCCCACTCCAAAGGCTCCGGGTTTGATCTCTGTTGTGGCACATCTCATTTATGTGATGAGTTGCTTATGCCTGTTAGTGGCTCAACAACCTGGTTATTTAGTTATTTTAGAGCTCTCAGTCTGCCTCTTTGATTTATTGTCCTGGGAAATAGCAATACATTCCAAGACCAGAGTAATATCTCTATATGTATCTGACTGTGAGGCCCGGCCTGTGGTTCTGCATATCTCTGGGCACCGTGCGCATTTCCACCTGATCTCAGAACACAGCTCCATGTATTTTCCTCTATTTTTTTGCATTGATCACTGAGGAAGGCTTTCTTATCTCTCCTTGTTATTTTTTGGAAGTCCATTCAAATGGGTATATCTTTCCTTTTCTCCTTTGCCTTTAGCTTCTCTTCTTTTTTCAGCTATTTGTAAGACCTCCTCAGACAACCATTTTGTCTTTTTGCATTTCTTTTTCTTGGGGATGGTCTTGATCACTACCTCTTGTACAATATCACAAACCTCCGTCCATAGTTCTTCAGGCACTCTATCAGATCTAATCCCTTGAATCTATTTGTCACTTCCACTGTATAATCATAATGGATTTGATTTAGGTCATATCTGAAGGGTCTATTGGTGTTCCCTATTTTCTTCAATTTAAGTCTTAATTTGGCAATAAGGAGTTCATGATCTGAGCCACAGCCAGCTCCTGGTGCTTTGCTTTTGTATGTATATATATTTATAGCTGATTTACATTGCTTTGGCAGAAACCAACACAATGTTGCAAAGGAATTATCCTCCAATTAAAAATAAATTTTAAAAAATTTGGACTCTGTTACTTATCAACTGTAACACCTTGGACAAATTACTTAAATTTTTTTGCGTGTGTGTTAGTTGCTCAGTTTTGTCTGACTCATCATCCCTATTTCACATTGGGATAAATGTTTGTATCCTAACATAATATAGGGATAAAAATCCTACCTCATACAATTTTGTAATAGGTATATGAACTAATGGATATAAAATAGCTTTTATAATGTCTGATATTAATCAGGTACTTAAAAAAGATTAATGCATTTTTCCCTTTTTGTTAATGAACATTTTCTTATCTTTACAAACAATAGGACAACATGTATTTCCTGTTCTCATGTTTTTCAATTATACTTTACATTTTATCTTCAGCTACAGCTGAATGATATCATAAACAATATCAACTGCTTTCCATTATTTTCCTTTTATGTGCTTACAATTGTTTGAGTGCTAAAGGCTATATGTTTTTAGGTTATTAGAGAGTTCATGTTGACAGTGAAGAATTAAATCAAAACTAAAAGGAAAAGGATTTGATACTTTCAACTTATCAACTTAGTAAAAATATGAGATCAATACGTTTTGCAGGATCAGTTTGAATGTCATTATTTCTGAGAAGTCTGAAATGGGTAGAAGAGAGGAAAGGATCTATTTCTCAACCTATCGATGTAAATCTAACATAATCCCCAAGCAAATAGAAACCCTTGTTTACTGAATCAATTTGAGTTTTACAGTGAAAGGATGAGGCTGCTTGTTAAGTAATGAATTCTTGCTGCAAGAATCAGTCAATCAGGGAACATATGAACTCCTGTCATGGTGTTCAATTAGGAAACCCTGTATTGGGCCACAGTCTAGACCAGTGGTTTTCAAATTCTCTTCATTCAACTCTGGGGATGCGTGGGGTGCGGGGAGGTGATGAAGTCTTTGAGGCATGCCAAGTCCAGGGGAGAGACAAAGGGCTAAGAGAGACTGAGCCCCTCTTTGTAATTACATCACTGAGAGTGATTATGCTTTCATTGTTTTGTATTTTGGTTTTCAGATGCAGTATGTTTTTTGAGAGTCACAACAAAAATACCACACACTTGACAACTAGTATGCACAAACCACTATCTATATGCAAATAGAAAGAGGCACCAAATCTACCTTTGAAAGAGCCTGCAAAAAGTTGGTATGAAAGTATACACACATGCATTAAGTCAAAAATAATTTACAAGGCAATGTAACAGTTGAATGAGGAAGCATTTGAAGAAGAGAGTATTTCAGAGATGAGCTGAATTTGAAGATTGTGAAAGACATAGATGAGTAAACAGGTGAAAGAAAAGGTTTGCTGGATAGGAAAAGGCAAACAAAGACACTCCAGAGTAGAAGTTAAAAGTGGATTGGGAAGGCCATAACCAAGAGATAGGAAAGAATAAATCAGTCTTGGAGGATAGATTATAAAAATGATGAGATAAAGGAGCTGGAATAGAGAAAGATAAGAAAGGTTAGAATAGGGAAAGGATGATATGGCTTCTCTTGTTGTAAAGTAAACACTGCTGAAATAAACTTAAAACAGATTTTTGAAATGAAAAGAAACCTATTAGTAAATGAAAAGTCTGGTCCTTACTCTCCCAGGAGTAGAGAAGGATTGCATTAAGTTATTCCCACCCTTTCATTCTAACCATCCTTTAATGAAACATGAAATGGTCCATTGTGATTAGTGGTCCAAACAAGAGGTAGGGGTGAGAATTCTCCTTATAAAGAAAGCTTCGCCAAACCTAAGAAGACTTTTGCTCTCTGTCTTGAAGGGCCATGTTTTAAGAAATGGATTGAGCCAGGCCTGAGTGCTTCTCCCTTATGTAGTTAACTGATGGTGATTCAACTAGAATGCTGACTATGTATGCAGGCTTTTCCATGCTCTCTCATTCATGGGACTTCTCTCCAGAGTGACTTCTGACACACGATAAGCTCAGTATTGACTTTTCCACCATCACTGCATTTATCAGCTTTCTCCCCAGATGGGCTCTCTGAGGTCCTAGAGGACTGGTGGTTTAACCAAAGACCTTCCCATGCTCATTATTACATCCATAGGACTTCTAACCTGTGTGAATTCTGTGATATATAATGAGGTGTGAGTCTCAACTGCGTATTTTCCACATTTATTGTGCTTTTCTGGTGTGAAGTCTGTAACATAAAGTAAGATATTTATTAGACTAAATGCCATGCCATGCCACATTCAAAAGGCTTTTCTCTGGCATGAATTTGCTCATAATCAACAAGTTTAGAGGTCTGACTGAAGGCTTTTCTACACTGCCGACACATATGTGCTTGTTCCCTGGCATGGGGGACCCAGTGTCAGTGAGACTGACGCTGACTGTCTTACTTGACACTGGATTTTACTCTGACTGAAGGCCTTACTACATTCCTTACACTTGTAAGACTTCTCCCCAGTGTGAACTTTCTGGTGGTCAGCAAAATTTCTATCAGAATAGAGAGCATTCCCACATTCATTTCAACATAACATTTGTCACCTGTGTGAAGCGCCTGGTGCTGTAAAAAGATTCTACTCTGAATGAAGGCCTCCCACACTCATGATATTCTGAAGACTTCTCCCCAGTAAGGGCTGTCTGATGTACCTCTGAGGGGATGAGGAGTGAAGGCTTTTCATGTTCATCACCTTGATGAGGTTTCTCCTTGTCTAGTATTTATTGAGACGGGAGGAGTGGTGACAAATCTCCTCACACTCACATTCATAGAATCTGTCCCCTCAGTGGGTGCTCAGATGAACCACTGGCTGAGGGGTTTCTCTAAAGCTCTTAACATACTCATTACATTCCCAGAGGTTCTTACAAGTATGCATTCCCTGATGGTCAACCAGGTGTGGGTTCTGACGAGAATTTTGCTGCATTTATGGCACCTTCGGAGGTGATGTGTCCCTTCAGACCTCGTCGTCGTTCAGTAGGACTGAGGACAGACTAAAATGTCCTGCAGGTGAGAGCTTTGCCTGCCACAATCCCTGCTCATTGCCGTACCCACAGCACAGCTGACCAGAGCACGTGGGCAAAGAGACGGCTCCCCTTGGCAGCCTCAGGAAGAGTGCTGGCGGCTGCGGGTTGCTGTAGGGGAGGAGCGTGGCCCCAGCCGCAGCACTTTGGGTGCTGACTGCTGGGTAGTGGGGACCCTGGCCTGGCCAGCTCACCTGGGCACTCTCACAGCCACCCAGTAGAGCCAGGGCTCCACATCCTCAAGGCCTGTACAAGGCATAAATGATACGTAATTTTAATTGAAAAAAATCTTTCTACTCCTTAAATAATAATAACAAATCAAGAAGGCAGAAATAAAAAATAACATCTGACCTCCACAGTCTCATTGTTCTTTCTATGTATTGCTCACGTGGCTGCTCAAATGACCTAGTTATTTACATAAAAAACTTCCTTTTCATTTCAAAAACTGTTGACTGGACCCAACTGCTTTTTGATTGTAGTGTTAGAAAAGTATATTAATACTTATAACCAAAAAAATAAAAAAGATATGGCTGTCTTTGCAATATTGAGTTTCCATGTATCTTTAACATCAATCAGTATACACTACTTATAATAAAAATGTTACACATTTTTTTAAAAAATCAGTGATGATTTGGATTTTAGCTTTGATAGACAGCTCAGCTTATGGAATTGATGCCTTGTTTTGTTTTTGTTCAAAATACATCAATGAAGTATATTAGGAAAGTTTGTAGGGTGTCTTTGTAGCAGAAAAGTTGTCAAGGTGACAGCATTAAGCTTTTAGCAAAATGTTTTCTATTCATGCATTGTGCGGGTGTGTGCGTACTCAGTTGCATTCAATTCTTTGCGACCCCATGGACTGTAATCCTCCAGGTTCCTCTGTCCATGGGATTTCCCAGGCAAGAATACTGGAGTGGGTTGCCATTTCCTTCTCCAGGGGATCTTCCCGACTCAGGGATCAAACCTGAGTCTCTTGTGTCTCCTGCTTGGCAGGCAGATTCTTCACCACTGTGCTACCATTAGTATGAATAGAAGAGGAAGCCCTCTTCTATTCATACTAATGGTCTAATTTTTCCCTTAATTATTAAATTTACTTCCTTGACTGTATTAAGACTTCAGTTATGTAACATTTACTGTGTATGTATGAAAGTTTAATCTCTTCACTTCTAAATGTCACTTATCAATCCTTTTTAATAGAGTCTTCTAGTCTTGGACTTTGGAGAAAGAAAATAATAAAGTTCATGGAGAAAGGATGATTCTAAGTCAGACAAGGGTGACAGAGACTTGGCAGAGAAGGAGTTTGTGAGTTCAGTGATGCTGAGAAGGGCTTTCCGGGCATGAGTAAAATCACAAAATATATCACATAGCATCATGACTCATGAACATCAATGAATTTTAAATTGAATCAAAACTGAGATGTTATAGCTAATGATATACTCGTGTCCTAGGCAAGGGTGCACACATAATCTAAATAAGCATGGAATTAAACCAGCCTGCATAGGGTCACCAAACCAACCAGTTTTGATTAAGTCAAGAAATCAATTTAAGTAAGGAGTATCTTTATTTTTTTCACTGAACTGAGAGTCTGTTTCTATTAATAAACCAACAAAATAGCTGATGCAGTTAATGTGATCCCAACTGGTCACAGTGCATCAAATAGAGTATGCAGTTTGGATGAGATTCAATTAATTTTTCTTAAATAATTATGATAACAATTCACAAATTGTTTTTGCCATTTCAAAACCATCCACTGAACTAAACAATACAAAGTAAAAATACTCAACTTATCTACTGAATATATCAACTTACATCACCATCAATCCCCTGTATGCATAGGGCAGGGTTCAGAGGGAGATGACAGGTCTTTGTACACCAAAAGAATTCTTCTAGTCTGCCAAGCTCCTTCTTCAGGACCTCCTGTGAAAAATCATTAGAAAAAGCATTTTTGAAACTGTAAAGAACTTGACTTGCCCTTCAAGTTATACATTTCTTCTTTCGATTATAAAAACTCGTTAATTTAGGGTTACACACTTGGATGCTTTGGGTCAGTGGGTGATGTAGCTGCATATGAGGAGGCAACAGGCTAAAGACAAGAGGGAGTCCTAGGAAAAATGAGGGAGTAAAGATTGAATGCCCTTTCTGAAGCACTTTAAATTAAAAACAAAAGCAAAACAAAGTACTGTTCTATTCAAACAAAACATGATGCATTGGGCTTGACCTGTGACCTAGCAACTTGCAACCCCTGCTTTAAGGAATTATTAACATGATCCATTTATCATAATTCCCTGAAGTCTTAGTTTGTAACTCTTAACATTTACACCTGATACTAATAGTACATTTTAGAAAAAAAATTTCCATACAGTAGGAGCAATAATGTCAAAAAAGATAATTACGGACAATTGATAAATGTCAGAAACGGTAACATATATGAACAAATAGTTTACTAAATGCCAGTGAGTGTATTTCTGATACTTGACTCACTCCCTTCCACAGTCCTCTGCACACGTGGAAGGTCAGAGACCAAACAACACCTTTAGAATTGTGTATCCCCTGAGAGGTAGAGAACAAACGTACAGATATCAGGGGGGAGCTGAGGGGATGGGATGCACTGGGAGATTGGCACTGACATACATCCATTATTATGTATAAAACAGAAAACCAATGAGAACCGACTGTATAGCACAGGGAACTCAGCGCTCCGCGGTGACCTATACGGGAAGGAACGCCAGAAAAGAGGGGACACGTGTGTACATGTGATTGATTCACTTTGCTGTACAGAAAAAACTAACAAAACATCGTAAGGCAACTATACTCCAGTAAAAATTAAAAAAAAAAAATAGAATTGTGTCTTCCCTGTCAAAAAGAGGGAAAAACAATGATAATTAAAAATACAAACAACTTTTGAGCTATTTTGAAAACTCTTTTAAGTCCATTTCTACAAATGAGGTGATCAGATTAATGATGCTTGACTAACTCTCAAGAGTTTCTCAGCTCTGACTTCTGGCTCATGGTCAAATAACAGAATTGACTGCTCCCAGAATCCAGAAAAACAAGGAGGAGAAATGGGGCAAAGTTCCACAATGGGATTCTTTTTGCCTGCCCTCTTTGTCTTTTCTATACCTGGATTTGCCTGAAGAGCATCAGAGGGGAAGCTCTGCTCTCTTTAACTAAAATCTCTTCACCAGGTATAGTTAGGTTTAATTGGGCTTTAAAAGAAAAAATAGAGAAAAAAAGCTTACAGTAACTTGTGAGAAATTATAAATTTTTCTCCCACCTCCTTCTTTTTTCTTTTCCTGTTTTCATGTGAAGAGGTGTTCTCATAAGAGCAGCCAGTCAAGGTGAGAGAAATGCATTTATATGAGAGGATGATGTCAGTATCACTTTGGAACTTGATGCAATTGGTCAAAAAGGCACTGTACTGACTGTAGTATGCATCTTCAATACATGAGGGACTTTAAAGTATAAGAAATAAAGACCAAACCTATACACAAAGTTTGTAAATTTTAAACCAAATTTATTTTACTTATGCTCAACTTTTTGTTTACCATTAGACAATAACTAATGAGTTTGCAATAACATGGAGAAGTCACAGAAATATTTTTTGCATTGCATATCATGTTATGTGCCTTAAGGCTCTTCTCTGCATCCAGAGATTATATGCCCCCCATTAAAAATAAATTCCATGCTTCTGCTTTTTATTTTCCATTTTTTCCTACATAGGTGAAGTAGCATAGCTTCTGGCATTACTACCAAATGAAGATATTTCCAGTAAGAAAAATCTTGTGCTGGGAAAGAGTTCTGGGACAATTTGCCTCCTACTATGTTCATATCATTTTGTTGAAAATTCCTGTTGATTTTAAACGGTGGCTGGAGAGAGACCATGAGCTCCCTTGAGGACAAGATTCATGGTTTAGTCATCTTTCTATCCTTAACTCTGAGACCATAGTAAGTACTTGTTATTGAATTATATTCTTAATCCAATGAATGGAAGTTCACTATCTCTCTACATCTAGAATGTGAACTTAAGAGAATCTACTTAATCGTCTGTAACAGTGAAGGGAACTAGTAATGCAGACAATTAAAAAGAGCAAGTATTCTTCCATTAGATCAAGAAAAAGAACAGCCAGGTCCTTTATTATAATCAGTGATGAAAGAGGTACAATATTTTGACTACCATCCATGGATGTTAGTATGAAAGTCTTATTATCCATACCACTATTGATTTGTTTCATGTATTTCACTTTATTTGTTGTGGCAAGAAAAAAAAATGCCTTTAAAAATGTAACTTTGATTAGTGCAGAGTTAGAAAAATTTAGACCCAAATTTTGTCCCTTGGACAAGGGTGTTTAAAAAGTCCCATTTGTGTACTTCTTCTGTGAGTCTGAACTGTGCCTCCATTCTGAGGAAATTACTTCATCTGGTCATTTTAGTCAAATTGCCTTGAAATTGGTCTCTTGTCAGGTACTGTTTGTGCTACATGGCTATTTAAATTAAAAAACCATGTCCTGGTGATAG
The DNA here is from genome assembly GCF_910594005.1 of Cervus elaphus. Classification (NCBI taxonomy): domain Eukaryota; kingdom Metazoa; phylum Chordata; class Mammalia; order Artiodactyla; family Cervidae; genus Cervus; species Cervus elaphus. The sequence goes on along the minus strand of NC_057836.1, from coordinate 27,985,658 downwards.
AAATTATCATTAACATTAGGATAGTAAATTGACAAAAAAAAAAACTTAAAAGAATTGATTGAAGTGTCTTATGACTAAGTGGCAGTCAAGGAATGTACTTTCAGTGTTATGAAATTCAAACTTAATTGAATCATAATGAAAAAGAAAACAAAACTTCATTACACGAAGATTGATGTCCCAACAAACCTGTCTTTGAGGGTCACTGGCACCCTTGACTTTTTCCCCAATGTCTCCCAGAATCTTGATAAGTTTTTGCTCCTTGGCAAACTCGTCCCTCAGGGCTTTTCCTGCACAGAATTGGAGTGCAGCCAATAGCTTCTGATACCAGCTTTTAAAATAAGCTTCATTCTGTGCATCCTTTAGCAGCCTGAAGGAAAGGGAGAAAAAGAATCCTTGTATCTAAAGCTGATTTTTTTAAAACACCTCCAGCAGGAACAATAAGTGCGTTTCAGACTAATCTGTGTGATGGCTTTGGGCAGTTTAACAGCCTAGAATGGGGAAAATGTTGTTTATTTGTTGCCAGTCGTCAAGTTTCATCTGATAGTTAATCAGATTCCGAGAGTGAAAAATCAATAACAGACCCACTATTCCTCATTTCAGTTCATGATGCACTTTTTCTTCTTTCAGGCTTCTTAAGTTCTATGACAAATAACTTATCCTAAGAGCCTATTTTTGGCTTATTAAAATACAGACAAAGTTTTTAAAATTGTATTTAATAGTCACTATGCTTAATGGTGACTCAACCATCAACCCCATGTTTTTCTGTTTTTCTTCAATAGATAATGTCCCCACACTGTCATATATCTATGTATTGCTCTTTATTCCATCACTTCCCCTTGATTACCTGGAGGAAGATACCATAAAGGCAAGAACATGGTGCTTTTTTTGTTGTTTCGTTTTGCTTTCAAGTATTTCTGGATTCAAATCTTAGCCCTACAACTTCCAAGTAACTTAGGCTACTTACTTAAACCAGTTGAGGTTAAAAAAAAATTAATATCTCTGAACCTATAGAATTATACAGAATATAGAAAAAGTTAATGTGATTCTAATTCAAAAGGGCTTAGCTCAAAGTATGTACTAGTCAGTAAAAAAACATTAGTTCAGCTGTATCTTGCAGTCTCCCCAAGCCAACTTCTCTCACTGGCAGTCTGCTGGTGTCATGAACACGGGAAGCACAGAACAAAAGAAGGGAAGGACACTTCGCGAGATAATGGAACAGTGACAATTACTGGATTACTCTTTCTGCCATGTGACAATTTCTATTTCCTTGAAACTAATCCCAATATGCTTCAGCTTTACTTTTTATTATGCCCTAAAACAATGAAGTAAAAAAGACTGATTCCTTTAAATGTTAACCTATCTTTGACTGATTCTTTAATTCTTGTCTCTAGTCTTCTCTTCTAAAAAAAAATTATCATTCAAGGAACTAGAAGAAAGTTATGAGAATGGAATGCTGAAAAAAAGGATTAAATGCCTAGAAGCCAAAATATTAATATATATAGATGAGTTTCATTTTGCATTCCTAATTTTGCATCTCTGCCCACTATGTATTGTGCTACAGAGATTCTAAGAAACACATTATTTTCATTTGTTGTATATTCTCTGTTCTTACACATTTAAGTTAAAAAGTTAATTGAATGAATCTGCTTTTTTTTAAGGAAAGGGCTTTCTCTCTTGTCATTTTTACGAAGCCAACTTATCTTCTCGCACCTCTTTTACTTTTGCAAAGGAAACATAAACTGAGTGGAATAATAGTTCTTATTTCTGAAAGGCATTAAAAAAAACCTCAAGGTGCTAAAGATGTATTGATGAAAATATAATCTATTGATACTTATAGTTTCAATGTAAGGAGAATAACAGACAATAAAAAGTTTCCTACCTACTCCTTCAATGGGATTTTTGAGATGTCAGATATAATAAATGAATCATGTCATTATTTGAAGGCTCTAGGAAAATGAGAGTTGTATGGATGTGAATTGGAAAGCCTCAAATGAAAGCTTAAACTTCAAGATATTTTCTGCAGAGTGTATACCTCGGAGGGCCTTCCCAGTGCCTCAGTGGTAAAGAATCTACCTTCAGTTCAGGAGACACAGGAGACACAGGTTCTATCCCTGTATGGGGAAGATTCCCTGCAGGAGGGCATGGCACCCCAGTATTCTTGCCTGAAGAATCCCATGGACAGAGGAGCCTGGTGGGCTATAGTCCATGAGGTTGCAAAGAGTCGGAAATGACTGAAGCGACTGAGCATTTACCCATGTATACCTCAGAGATTTTCACAGTAATTTGAGGACTTCAGTAATATCCAGTTGTATAGGCTACTTAGTTTTCAATAAGGTAAGGAAGTGATGGATAGAATATTTCTATATCCCATATCAATGCTTGCCAACACTCTCATACATTTTAAATACTGAATTACTCGTTTTTACAGATATTATTATTTAAAACTTTTAGAACATAACTATAACTCTATTACCACCTGACTATTACATACATGATGAAAGGTTATTCTGCACAGATGAAGTCAACTTTTTACTAAAATAGTTAAAGAGAAGATATATTTTAGGAATGGGAGTGTGGTCATAGGAATTGTCAAGATTGTATTACTTGTATCCAAAATACTCTTAACCAACTCGATGGACATGAGTTTGAGTAAGCTCTGGGAGTTGGCGATGGACAGGGAGGCCTGGCATGCTTCAGTCCCTGGGGTTGCAGAGTTGGACACGACTGAGCGACTGAACTGAACTGAATTCTTATTCTATTAGAAGTCTATTTGCTTTCATGAGCACTGGTTCAAAGAGGGAGAAAAAAATCAGTCTAACTCATTGTCCAAAATAAAACAGCAGGGACTTCCCTGGCAGCCCAGTGGTTAAGACTCTGCCTTCCACTGCAGGGTGCGTGGGTTCAATTACTAGTTGGGGAGCTAAGGTCCCACTTGCCTCATGGCGAAAACCTAAAAAACATAAAGCAGAAGCAATATTGTAACAAATTCAGTAAAGACTTACAAAATGGTTCACCATAAAAAAAAAAATCCTTAAAAAATAAATAAAAAAATAAAACAGAGCAGGGGAGATTTGTAGAGAGATTATGTGACTGTGCTTTAAATTTTTTTAAGTGAAGAAAACTCAGTGTATTTCATTGTGATTATTTTCCTTATAGAACATGTCTCATTCAAACTTTCATTTCTCCCATGATGACATGGTCTCCTGGTTCCAGCTCTGTGGGTTTTTACTCAACTTGTAAGTTGTTTTACAGAGTGCGGAATTGAAATGATAGTGTGTTGTATAATGATCCTGAGAGGTCAATTAGTCTATCCCTGTGTTGTCAGCGACAATCATTTTAACTGAGGAGAGAAATTAGCATGTACTTTAATTTTAATCTATTCAGAGAAAGCTGGACTATTCAATTTTGAGTGGAGGGTTACATAATTCTGTGTCAATGACCTTTACCAGCAGGAAGTGGCAAACCCATCATGTGGTATTTTTTACCTGCTGCTTCTGTTTGTAAGACTGGAAAACAACTGGTCACTTTCCCCTGAGAATTACAGAAACTCTTTTCACAAGACACTGTCACTGGGAAAAGCAGAATTGCTTATGCCAAATTAAAAAAAATAATTTTTTAAAGTTCAGATCAAGGGATTGAGAAATAGGAAATAAGACTTGGTGCTGAAAGACTGGGCTTTTAAGATGCAGGCAACGTGACCACAAACAAACTATGAGGTAAACCTCAAAATGTCAGAGACCTGTTTATCCCAGTGCAGGCGAGATACAGGAATAGTTCAACTTGATATTATTTTTTACGTGTGTCTAATGGACTGTAAGTAATGACAACATTAAAATGAGAATACATGCATAAAATCCAGCTGATTAAAGGTTTTGGTAGTGTTGAGAATGAGAGGCAAAAATAAGAAGAGAAGCAAGCATAACACAGATGACAGAGCATAGTTGTTCTGGGATGTCATAAAGGCATTTGCCTAAGTTAAGGGGATAGTGGTGAACTCAGATACACAAACCCCAGCAGCATGAAATGGAGATTTTCCTTGGAAATTAGAGCTTTCCTCCATTTCTTCATGCACATCATGCTTCTGATCACATGGTGAGTGACTTGCTGGAGGTCCAGGAAAAGGACAGCTAGTTCTCACTTCATCAGTCTACCAGCAGGACAGAACAGGCTAATCACACCAACCCAGCTCTCCTTGCCTCATGACTCCCTTCAGTGTAGGTCTTAATCTTAGTTCTCAATAGCATTATATCTTAATCAGATGGTAAAGAATCCGCCTGCGATGCAGGAGACTCCGGTTTGATCCCTGGGTCAGGAAGATCTCCTGGAAAAGGGAATGGCAACACACTCCAGTATTCTTGCCTGGAGAATTCCATGGACAGAGGAGCCTCGTAGGCTACAGTCCATGTGGCCACAAGGAGTCAGACATGAATGAATGTATGAAATACACACCCACGTGTGTATTTCCTGTGAGGGAAGAGAAGAAACAACATTCAAAAGAAAACTGAGCTACACAATGAAGATGAGTGATTTCAGGTCACTCCAGGACCTCCCCTTCCCATTGCGTCTATTGGTTTTTACTTTAGGTGGGGGTAAGGCATGTGCTCCTAGACCAGGTCTTAGTGAGCATAGCTGGATTTTCGAATGTGACTTCTTTGAGTGTATTTATAACCCTGGGACATATAAAGGCTGAAATCCAATATTTGATATGGAATTATTAACTATAAGTTTTCAACAGTTTGTTAAAAAGTAAAAAATAATGTACCTCTTTAGTCTTTATAACTTTACTTCTCATTGGTTGACAGATTTATTTAATATTTCCCTAAATCGAGGTGCTTGATACATTTTATTGTCTTGCAAACATAGCTGTTTCCTATGACTAGCTCATTTCTAGAATATTGATTCTCTCTTTCAGAAATATAGCACCAAACTTCTTTTGAATTTTGCGCATAGGGAGCATTACATGGTCGAAGTCTGCTGAAATGTAATTTCTAATCAATAGTTATTTTGCAACATACATTTGTCTATAAGCCACTTTGAAACAAGAATATAAAACTATTAAAGGGGAATAAATTCAGAAGATAATGAAATCCATACTCTGGAGACTGTATACATTTTTAGAACACTTAAATATATGAGAAGAGTCCCTAAGGTATGAACTGACTTCATTTTACCCCCATTTTGCAATTTATGTACCAAATATTTATTACCACCTCCAAAGCAGTGTGTTCAGAATGCCATATGTTCATACTTACAATCTTTCCACTGTGTTCACACTGTGTGGTAGATTTGATTATTTTTCTCAATGCCATGCTTTCTTCTCTGAAGCTTACACAACTACACTATTTGCTCTGTGACTTCCAGTGTCTTCCCAGAGGCAACATCTACTTTTCCACCCCATGTCAGGACTGGCCTTGTGACTTGCTTAAGCCAGGAGGTTATGACTGGATAAAATGTATGCCCAAGTCCATGTGGACGCTTTAAATGTACTATCGTGGATTGGTTTGCTGTCTTGTACTTCTGCTTTCTGCCATGAGAATAGCATGTGCCCGCTGGGGTTGCGGGTGAGGGATGGGGTTGTTCCTTCAGTGCTGGAATGAGAAGATGATGCTGAGTGGAGCCGAGCACTGCTGTGTGGAGTCCAGGGCAGCCTAGCAGAGCTATAGTAAGTCTGCAGCCTGTGTGGTACATAAGTGAGAAATAAATCTGTTGCTATAAGCCACTGAAACTGTGGGGCTATTTGTTGACATGGTGGAAACTAATGAATATGCCAAGTTTTATACTCTTTCTCTTTCCCTTTTCTTTGCTTTTGTTTTCATTTGTTTGTTTATATTGCCTTTAGAATATGGAGCATATATATGTTTTTTAATCTCTCCAATGTTAGCCCTGAGGATACTCTGGGGGCAAATCTAACGAAAGAAATTAAACAAAGGAGGCAAGTCTGGTGAAATAGATGGGTGAACAATTTGAGTACACTAATTTAGATTAAAAAAATTATAAAAGTTAGAAAAATGACTTTCTTTTATGGATCATTCAGTCAGTTCAGTCACTCAGTTGTGTCCGATTCTTTGTGACTCATGGACTGACTGCAGCATGCCAGGCTTCCCTACCATCACCAACACCCAGAGCTTGCTCAAACTCATGTCCATCGAGTCGGTGATGCCATCCAACCATCTCATCTCTGTCGTCCCTTTCTCCTCCTGCCTTCAATCTTTCCCAGCATCAGGGTCTTTTCTAATGAGTCAGTTCTTCGATCAGGTGGCCAAAGTATTGGAGCTTCAGCTTCAGCATCGTCATCAATGAATATTCAGGACTTTAGAATTGACTGGTTTTTATGGATCATAAAAAGCCCAAAAGAGTACTTAAAAAATGATTTGATATGGTTCATTTGGACATGCATATTCTGTTATATTGCTAGAAGCTTATTGTTATTTTATTACTACTAACATACTTTTTGACTCATTTAGAGTATGAACAGGCCTAGGTACCATCTGCTGTTTTGTCCAGCCCAGGTGTCTGAACATCTAATAGGAGATTCTCTCTGAGTGAAAATGCACTAATGGGTGCAACAGGGCAATGACAAAATCTTTTGACCTACATAACTCAGGACTAGACAAACCTAACACACTACTAGATGAAGGGTCTGATGGTTGAGGGAAGTGAGGGAGGCAGTACACCTAGCTGTTTGAGAAACTGAACTCTGCTAATGGTGACAGCTGGAAGAATGCAACAGCTGAATAGGGAGGGTTTTGGAGGAGAAAGCATTTATCTATATTAGCATGCTTAATGGAACTTCCTTTATTGCTCTGGAGTTGGTGATCAAGACCGAAGATTAAAGGAAAGAGACAGCAGTTATCCTATGCTTTAACAATAGCCGAAGAAGTGACTGGAAGTCAGAGAACTCTACAGGGTTTATTGGGAGATGCCCAAAATGGCTATGATACACCAAGTGCCATCTCCCCTACTGGGCTTTATATTTTCAAGTGGGGTTAAAGGAAAGGGGCTGTTTGAGAGTCATGAGTCATCAGCTTAGTGAGGGATAGAGTGGATCTGCTATTCTCACACATCCCTGCAAAGTCTAATGAGGAGGGAAGTTCAAGGATAGCCATTTATTCAGATATGTGCAAGAATGGGAGACAATTGCCTCATTTCCAGGTTAAATGTCTGTGCTAAAAGAGGGTATGTTGATTTTCCCTGGGGATGTCAATAGGGAACAGAGTGCAATGCCAAGATGGAAAAACAGGATAGCAAAGGAGCAGCCTCTAGTCCTGCACCCTAACTGGCAAAGCAAGGATGTGTGAGTTTCTCATGGTTCAGATAAACACATGGCAGGTAATTAAATGTGATCCCACTCCTTGTGTTGGTTCCTCAGCCATGTCTGGCTCTTTGTGACCCCATGGACTGTAGCCTACCAGGCTCTTCTGTCCATGGAATTCTCCAGGCAAGAATACTGGAATGGGTAGCCATTCCCTTCTCCAGGGGATCTTGCCCATCCAGGGATTGAACCTGAGTCTCCCACATTGCAGGCAGATTCTTTACCATTTGAGCCACCAAAGGTTCAGCCAAAGGAAAATCTCCTAATGGGAAATCCTGCAAGGCTGGAACTCACTCACATGAGGGAGCCAGCTTTGACACTGAATCCACAGGGGCCTTGATGGAGAGTCAGAGACCACACACAGAAACTGTACTTTCTTGCCTCAGTGAGTGCGAGGGTCACTCTTTCTCTTTGTCCCCCACTCCAAATTAAGAAAAGTGAGAACTAGAAGACAGAAAGAAGAGGAGTGAAACAGCAGGTAATATTCTCCACCCACCACAAGTCCCCTAAGCTAAAACTTGGGGGTGCTAGAGAATGAGGGGGAGGTGTATGCCAAATTGGAGAAGAAAATTAAGTTTTAAATTGGACAAAACTGGTGAAGAGTTTTTTTATTGTTTGCTATCTAAAAGTGACCTAGGAATCTGTGGAATCTATCCTGGCTTTAATTAGGAAATGTGAAAGGAAACAGTAGATTTTCAAAATAATAAAATGTTTTATTGGAGACCTACCAATACCAGGCTCAGCCATTTTAAATAAAGCCAGGCAAGACAGTTAAACACCTATGAGTCAGTGCAAAAAGAAATATAGCTTTAGGAAATGCACTGACCACACTGCATGAGAGAAAAAGTCTCAAAATGCAGAGTAAAAACTGGGAAGTCTTGTCTCGTAATTTTCAGGGAGTTGGTTGAGATTTCCCTCTTTGCCTTTCTTCATCCCCTTGCAGCCACTGACTGCTCTTTTAGAGCACTGCTGATTTTGGCTTCCCTTGTGGATGACTGTTGTGATACAATACACATAACTGTTTTCAAGAAATCAAAGTTGTTTCACCAAGAAATAGGATATTAATACTTCATATATGTGTACATAGAGGTATATATTTACTACTATAATTGATATTTTATCATCATATCAAAATCTTTTAGCAGTTATGACCAGTTGCATAGTTAATGATAAGCTTAAATGATATTTTTCTGAACAAAAATTAGCCATAAAGGGTACCCAGTTTATGTACACACTTGTAATCAGGATGACGCTTACACTGCAGTGTTGCTCTCTTAAGATTATCTGGAAGCTATGAAGGAAAGAAAAAAAAACTATGCTGAGCAGGTAAGTTCCCCTGAGTAGATTCTTGAATCTATAATTAGAAATCAGAGCCCTTTTCGCTCATCTTGCTAAGGGATATGGTCAACTTGGGAGATGTCATTGCTGCTGTTTAGTAGCTAAATTGACTCTTTGTGACCCCAAGGCTTATAGCCCGCCAGGTTCCTCTCTCCATGGGACTTTGGAGGGGGTTGCTATTTCCTTCTCCAGGGCATCTTCCCAACTAAAGGATGGAGCCCACGTCTCCTGCTTGGCAGGTGGATTCTTTACCACTGAGCCACCTGGAAAGCCCAACTTGGGAGATTAAGGTAAATAAATAAAACTCTTTCCAATCCACTCACAGGTATTCCTTTGTTCACATGTTTAACATACTGAATGATGTGATGTCAGAGAGCAGAAACTCTGTCATCCTCCTCTCATGCCAACACACTTTCTGCTTTAGTGTTATTTTATTCAAATCACTTTCCTTAATTGAGCACCAAGCTGTGAATGGCTATCAGTGACCTCTCTCAGTCCCCACTGTTATACTCCTTATGTGCTTACTAATCCTAAAACAAAACAGGCGGACTTTTGGCCCTGGGCACACTTCAGAATACTAGCCAGCCTTCAATGAGGTCCTCCTGTATTACATTTCCCTTTTTTCTCATTCTGGTTTTCTCCCATCCCTGACCACCAAGATTCGTACTGCTTCTGCTGCTCTTCCTTGGCCAGAAACTACCTAGCCCTGCTCTCCCCTGTGGTGTTCTGGGGTCCCAATTACTCCTTGTTTTTCTTACTCTGAACATGTATCTCTCACTTCAAATTACACTCATATTTTTAGAGAATAATATCACATTAGTGTAGAGCTGAACTGCACTTTGAGATAATCCCTCCCACCCATCACATTTATTAGGTGAGGAAACAGGAAGATTAAGGGACTTGCCTAAGATCCTTATGACAAGAACACTGCATTCTTAACAGGCTCTTTCCATAGCACCACAGCTTGTGTGTTATGGAACAGATGTTTGTGTCTCCCCAAAATTTGTATATTTAAGCTCTAATTCTAAATGGGATGATATTGGAGGTGGGACCTTTGGGAGTTGATTAAGCTTAGATAAGGTCATGAGAGTGGAGTAATATAATTAGATTACTGCCTTTATAAGAAGAGGAGACTGGAGCTCTGCCACGTGAGGACACTGGGAAGGTGTCCAGTGCCATCCAAGAGCCAGGAAGAGGACACTTATGGAGGACTGAAATTGGCCAGCACCTCAATCTTGGACTTCCCAGCCTCCAGACTGTGAGAAATAAATTCATGTTGTTTAAGGCACACAGTCTGTGTTATTTTTTAACTGCAGCCTGAACTGATTAACACAGTGTCCTAAAAACCATTAAAACACAACTTGGAAGATGATTTTATGCTTGCATCACCTTTGGCAAGAAACTTAGTGCTTTAGCTCTTCACTTTCCTACTCTGTAAAATGTTGGAGTTTGTGAGGTTCTGTTAGATACCTTCCAGCTCTAGGGCTCCATGACTTTCATACTTAATGAACTTACCCAACATCTACACCAGGCATTTCCTAAGCATTTCCGGTAGCTCTGTTAGGTAATTCTCACAAGCACTCCAAGTAACGTGATTCCCTCCATTTTACAGAGGATATTACAGTTTACAAAGATCCAATAACTTGCCCAAAGTTATTGGATAATTAGGTGACAATGCCCAAAGTCACCCAACCTGTAGACCAGGGATTCAAATGCAAGTGTATCAGACTCCAGAGCCCTTGCTCTTCATCATCACCTTGTACCGCCTGGTGATATCCTAACACAGGTACCAGCTGATGATTTACTCTTGAGACTAACAACGACGGCTCAGCAGGTAAAGAATCCACATGCAATGCAGGAAACAGTAGGTGCAGGTTCGATCCCCAGGTTGGGAAGATTCCCTGGAGGAGGAAATGGCAACCCACTCCAGTATTCTTGCCTTAAGAAAAATCCCATGGAGAGAAGAGCCTGGTGAGCTACGGTCTATGGGATTGCAGAGAGTCAGACACGACTTGAGCGCAGGCACCGATCGAAGGATTCTCTTCTTGCCTCTTTCTAATTATGTTTTTCTTTAACATCTCTCTCTTACTTACTGTTTTGTAACCCTCAGAAGTCTCATGCTCTCCAGGTTGACTTCTTTCTTTCCAAAGTTCCTCATTTAATTTTGTCCTGCTATGTGTAAGCTCCCTGCCAAAAACCACCAAACGATGTTAATAATATTTTCCTTTCTGCTTCTATTAATAACATTTTTTGAACTTTTAAATCAGAGCTTGTTAACCTATTTTCATGTGAAACACTTACAAGCAGGAATACTTTTTTCTCCCCACCTGGTCAGTAAAACGAATAGGATATGTGGATCTACTTTGATAATGCAAGTAATACACTCACCTATGCTCTATCCTTCCTCACTTGAGAAAGTGAGACCAACACCTAAATTTCAAAGGATTTGGACTTTCATGGTTTGTTTATACAAGTGGTGGTGCTGGGTGAGGCTAGCTAGGAGAGTGGAGGGAAAAGATGCTGTATTGAAAATAACACTCATTGCACTTGGGAACCTAAAAATCCTGATGAATTGTGTGGACACAACCCGTGTGCCTTGAGCTACCCACCTTAACTGGGTCTGTGGTTCCAAATAAATGCCAAGCTGTGGCAGAAGAGAAATGGGGAGTCATTACCAACAGCACATGTGCCAAAATAAAATAAATTTTACTCGACATATAATTAGTGTTCAAATTCATGTCTGTGGAGTTTTAAACTAGTCCAATAGATGTCTACATTTTCCCTTACTTATATTTTAAAATATGGTTCTGAACTGAGTTCCTAAACTCAGTCTTTTTGTTTTCTTTTTCTATATATATATATATATTTTTTTTTTCTGAATACATGTATAGTTACTTTAAAGGCCATGTAAGCACCTTTTTCATAAAGCTTCCTTCACAAAAAATTTTTAACAGCAAAGCAATTCCTTTGCTATATGAATGTTTCATAAGAACAGCAACCTAATAATAAAAATCCTCTTTACCACTCAGCCTTTTGTTCTTGCATAGCCCTCTGGTGAAAGTTGGATAATCATTACACTGTGCAGTGAGCAAGTCATGTGTTTGAACACAGCCGGAGGGGCTGGTTTACAAGGCTAAAGGCAAAGCTGGCTTTGAAATACCCTGCTTCCCCAGAACCCAAACGCATCAGAACCCCAGTTTCAAGTCACAGCTGGGTGGTTGCTTCACCCTTCATCCTTCAGAGGCACAAATAGCGTGGTTTATTCTGTGAGGGTATTAAAGTTTCCCTGGGAGGCTATCTGTAAGATTTGGAGCTATGTTTGATGTCCTGAGAAAATTTCTGGGACATTCTTGCTCAGCATCATGAAAGAGCGTGTTCCCTGAAGTCGGCAAGCACCGTTTAATCCTGTTCCTTTTGGAAATTCAATAAAGCCTTAGAGGTGTTCCAGGAGGTGTCCACAAACTACCTGGTTAATTTTCTGTTGATTTAGGTGATGTTGTTGCTTTGTTCTGTGGCTCAGGTTGTACTTGCCAGGCAGGGATAACTGTCCTGTCCACCATACTGTGTGATTGTGGGAAAAGTACTAAGCCTATTCCATCTCTCAGGCTCTCTGTATGCACAAGTAACTTAGAGGTTCCAACCTTAGTCTTCCCATTTCTAAAATGATAATAATGAGTGTCCTGTCATCAGATCTATGTGTCTGTTACGGACTGAATTGTGTTCCCTGAATTCTTATGTGGAAGCCCTAACTCTCAATGTCACTGTCTTTGGAGACAGGCCTTTAAGGAAGTAACTAAGATTAAATGGGGTCATAAAAGTGTGGACTTAATTCAGTAGAACTAGGGTTTGTATGAGAGGAAGAGACGCCAGGTAAGTGTTCACACAGAAAAATGGCCATGTGAGGACCCAATGAGAAGGTGGGCTGTGTGGAAGCCAGAAAATCTGTTTGTAGCTCTTACCAGTAACTAATGCTTAAGCACCTTGATCTTGGGAGTTCCAGCCTCCAGAACTGGGAGAAACTTAATTTTTAATGTTCTAGCTACCTAGTCTCTGGTACTCCGATTTGGCAGCCCTAGAAGCCTGTAAGACAGTTTCCAATCTAGAAGTCATTTTTTCAGTTTAGACCTACGTGTCCATCTGTCTACAAGATATGATTCTCAAATTTTCTTAAAGCATCTTAACCTTGAGGGTGAAGAAATCAAGAAGTGATGGTCATTCAGTTGTGTCTGACTCTGCAACCCTCTGAACTGCAGCCCACCAGGATCCTCTGTCCATGGAATTCTCCAGGTAAGAATACTAGATTGGATTGCCATACCCTCCTCCAGGGGATCTTCCCAACTCAGGGATTGAACGCAGGTCTCTTGCAATGAAGGCAGATTTTTTACTGTCTTAACCATTACATGACTAATTTCATCATTATTCCTCCCAATGCCTACTTCTTTACCTGAATTACTTATCTCCACAAAGAGAATGGCCAGCCATCCATCACCTGAACTAAAAATGAGACACGATTCCTCTCTCACCCTCATCCCAACATCAACTCTGTTACCATGTTTCATTATGTTTACCATTTAAATAGCTCTCAAATCTAATTCCTTCTCTCTTCCCTGACTGACAGCATTTAATTGAGGTCTTAAGTTCTTGAATGTATTACCTTACTCTACTGGTACTTGATTTTCCTACCACCTGCATTTTTAATTTTTTCCCACCTCAAATTAGTTCTCTTTACTTAGTCTAATAAGTCCTGTTCTAAAAGTCCTGAGATTAAAAGCCATGTAGCCTCAGGATAAAATATAAAATCCTTAGTATGAAAAGACAGTGCACTTGGTGGTTTAGCTCCTCCACATCTTAAAGGCTTGTCTCTGAGTCCCATTCATGTTTTTCCATTCCCAAACACAAAGTGCTACTTATAACAAGTTGAATCTTCTGTTTTTACAGGTTAGAATGCTTTTGCATTGCACCAGCCCCTGTGTCTGAAATTATATTTCAATATGCCAACATGTTTGTCCTTTAATGTTTAACTTAATTGGCATCTTTTCTAAAATAGTCTTTCTTAATTTTTTTCCAATCTTGGGCATGTGTTCAGTCTTCTGTCTGTAAGGATGAAGTGTTTTCCCATATCCATTATTCTTGTAACACTACCTGTTTTTTTTTTTATGGTGTTTTAATTGTTTATTTTTTTATCTTTCACCTACTAGACTTTAAGTTCTTTTTTTAATTTAATTTTGTTGGAGTAGGAAGTTTCTAATTGTGACAGTAGCCAGTCAATGTGTTAGTGCTGTCACCTCAGTAGTGTCCGACTCTTTGAGACCCCATAAACTGTAGCCTGCCAGGTTCCTCTGCCCACGGGATTCTCCAGGCAACAATACTGGAGTGGGTTGCCATTTCCTCCTCCAGGAGACTCTATACAGCATTATACAGTAATAGTCCCAGAAGTACAACCATGTGGAGAAGATATATGCACATGAAAATGTACACTGAACATGTGAACTAACATGTGACAGGATATGAGAACACATATTCTCATCTTTGAAAGTTTGCAACTTGAAGGTTCAAATGGAGGGGACTTACTGTTCTTAATTAGATGGACTTAGCTGAGGAGGCTCATATTGAAAGTGCATCACTGGGAAAGGTACTTGAGCTAAGAGGCAGGTAATCTGTAAGGAAGATATCTTGCAAAGCACTTTTCTATTAGATAAGCCATGCCATTTTAGAATTGGAATTTCCTACATCTCAGAGGAAAAAAAATAATAAATGTAAACATCTATTTCTGCTTTGTTTACAATGCCAAAGCCTTTGACTGTGTGGATCACAATAAACTGTGGAAAATTCTGAAAGAGATGGGAATACCAGACCACCTGGCCTGCCTCTTGAGAAACCTGTATGCAGGTCAGGAAGCAACAGTTAGAACTGGACATGGAACAACAGAGTGGTTCCAAAGAGGAAAAGGAGTACATCAAGGCTGTATATTGTCACCCTGCTTATTTAACTTATATGCAGAGTACATCATGAGAAACGCTGGGCTGGAAGAAGCACAAGCTGGAATCAAGATTGCCGGGGGAAATATCAATAAACTCAGATATGAAGATGACACCACCCTTATGGCAGAAAGTGAAGAGGAACTAAAAAGCCTCTTGATGAAAGTGAAAGAGGAGAGTGAAAAAGTTGGCTTAAAGCTCAACATCCAGAAAACTAAGATTATGGCATCCAGTCCCATCACTTCATGGCAAATAGATGGGGAAACAGTGGAAACAGTGGCTGACTTTATTTTTGGGGGCTCCAAAATCACTGCAGATGGTGATTGCAGCCATGAAATTAAAAGATGCTTACTCCTTGGAAGGAAAGTTATGACCAACCTAGACAGCATATTAAAAAGCAGAGACATTACTGTGTCAACAAAGGTCCTCTAGTCAAGGCTATGGTTTTTCCAGTGGTCATGTATGGATGTGAGAGTTGGACTATAAAGAAAGCTGAGTGCTGAAGAATTGATGCTTTTGAACTGTGGTGTGGAGAAGACTTTTGAGAGTCCCTTGGAATGCAAGGAGATCCAACCAGTCCATCCTAAAGGAGATCAGTCCTGGGTGCTCATTGGAAGGACTGATGCTGAAGCTGAAACTCCAATACTTTGGCCACCTGATGCGAAGAGCTGACTCATTTGAAAAGACCCTGATGCTGGGAAAGATTGAGGGCAGGAAGAGAAGGGGACGACAGAGCATGAGATGGTTGGATGGCATCATCGACTCAACGGACACGAGTTTGGGTAAACTCCAGGAGATGGTGATGGACAGGGAGGCCTGGTGTGCTGTGATTCATGGGGTCACACAGAGTAGGACACAAAAGTGACTGAACTGAATTGAACTGAAGAAAACATTACTGTACATTTGTGAGCAAGAAATGTGTCTGTGTGGGCGGGTGGATCTATTTAGGTGCGCAATCAGAGCATTCATTTCCAAAGAATTTCCAAAAGCTTGTTGTATGATACTTAAATCTCATGTTAAAAAAAAAAGTTGGTGCAAAAAATGTCAGACCCTAAAATTTATTCTTAAGAATGCGTTATGATAATTAAAAAAATGTTTATCTACCCAAGTTAATATGGCTTGTAACAACCTAAGGGTGGTTTTTATTCCTACTGTTATTCTTCAGGGGATCTCCAAGTCTTTTCTACTCTGGACCATCAAATCATCTAGTCCTCTATGGGACTGTCCATTCATAATTTATCCTTGAAGAAAAGCTTCAGGAGCTTGCTTTAATGAGACTCTTTAGTTACCTCAGAAATCAACAGTGGAGTTTGTATGATAGTGTTCAAAGGGCAGATAACAGAAATTGCTTTAGACAAAAGTGGTTGAGAACTTACTTCTTTTTAATGACACACATTAAAAAAAAGAATAAGTGGTTTACTGTTCACATTTCTTAGGGAATGACATTTACTTAGTTAGGATTTAAAAATTAATTCATTTGAATTATGAATCAAATATTTGCATACTCTACTTTTGGAGGTGTTCTTCCCTAAAACAGTATTTTCTGTTAGCTAAATCCAACAATGCTTAATTTCTTATTTTTCCTTTGTTAATGCTTAACTTTTTTCTGTTTCCCTCTATTTCAATTAGCAGCAGCAGAACAAAATAACTTATTTATTTTAATGCTTTTTCTGTTTAGAGTGTAATGATTTCTATTTTCACAAATGAGGAAAACATGCTGATAAGAGGGTAAGTTGATAATGAATTTGTGCTCATTTCTTTTCCTAAGAATTTTGGAAAAGTATAAATGGACAAAGAATTCAGCATGAAAAAGTCTGTTATTTTTGCATAAACTCTGCCTCAGGAAACATTCATGGTCTCATCCCTTTCTTGGACTGGTGATACCATTGATAATCAATTAAGAAGTGGTATTTTCAGTTTAAAGGCTTTGAAATATAGGTAAAACAATAGGCCAAGGAGTCAGACATAACTGATAGTGTAACACAGTTGGGCCATTTAATTGCTGTGTGACCTTTGGTCTCTGATTTAAACTCTCCGAGCTTCCACAGTATCTAATGACTGCTCTGAGGACTAAACGATAAAATTCAGGAAAGTACTTAGTGAAAATCTGCCATTACTATCATCTCAATCATAATGGTAATCGTTGTTCTTGCTATCCCTAGAAATATGCAGCTTGAATTCTAGCTTGCATTTTTCTAGACTTCATAAATGTTTTTGGTTACAGTGGGGTTCATTTTACAACAAATATTTTTCTAAACATGACCTAATGGAAAACTTAAACTTTCCTCAATCGAAATAGCTGCTGAGTTAAATATATTTCTTATTTGAATGCTATTTAGACAACACTCTCTGTTTAATAAAAAGACAATTAGGAAGAATGGTAGAAGGCTTTCTCCACTGTTCAAGGCAATTCTGGTTCTAAGGATATGCAGGTTCAATATCTTCAGTTCGTTTTATATCACTATCAAAAATACTGGCAAAACAACCACTAGAATAACAAAGAGAATAAACATATAATAATAACAACAATCACTGAAGTCGAGGAACCAAGTGTAAGAAAAATACTGTAATTTATTCAGCAGGCACTCTAAAGTTGACCATTGTTACTGATAAGAGTGGATATATGAGTATTTTTCTGAGTTTTTAAACATACGCTGACATATTGCTCTAGACATAATACTTCTACTTGACCCACATAGCAGGACTTGTTTTTGATATTTGATCTGAATTGGTTTAGCATGCAGAGAAGTAGCAGTCAAACATAAGACAGAAATCAACTTTGGAAACTGCCCCAATATGTAAATGTGGCCAGACACACAAGGGCGTTTTGTCTTTTCATTAGACAAATGTGCTATCGTTTGTAGGCTAACCTTTGCACAGTAGTGGAGAGAATAATTACTTCTTTTAATGTTTGCCCAATAATAAGCTGTAAAATGGGACTTGGACTATAGGAAGTTTTATGGAAATAATTTTATTCAGAAGTTTTTTTATTTGTTTTGTAAAAGAGCATACATTTTTAAACAAAATCTTATTTAGAACTATCTTCTTCCTCCCACCTCTCCCTTATTAGAAAAATAGATAAAAAGAGATTTGCTCAGTTGAGAATGAGGTCAACAGCTGCCTAGACCAATGGTCTGTTTTGGTGTCACCTTTCACCTTCAGTAAAACACTTCTCCAACACTGTGGTGTTGAAGAAAACTCTTCAGAGTCCCTTGGACAGCAAGGAGATCAAACAAGTCAATCCTGAAGGAAATCAGTCCTGAATATTCATTGGAACGACTAATGCTGAAGCTGAAGCTCCAATACTTTGGCCACCTGATGCGAAGAACTGACTCCTTGGAAAAGACCCTGATGCTGGGAGAGGTTGAAGGCAGGAGGAGAAGGGGAGGACAGAGGATGAGATTGGATGGCATGACTGACTGGATGGACATGAGTTTGAGCAAGTTGCAGGAGTTGGTGATGGACAGGGAAGCCTGGCGTGCTGCAGTCCATGGAGTCACAAAGAGTTGGACATGACTGAGTGACTGAACTGACTGACTTCACACTCAGAGATAGCTCTGGGAAATTTGTGGTTTGAAAGAATACATGTTTAAAACATACTGGAATAGGTAAACATTTCTATTTAGAGATGCAATGGTTGAGGCCAAGAGAGAAATAGTGACATGTAAAAAAAAAAAAAGAAATAGCGACTTGTTCTAGTTTGTTGTTATTGTTAGTCGTGTCTGACTATTGCAACCCCATAGATTGCAGCACGCCAGGCTTCCTTGTCCTCCACTATCTAGTTTATACAACTACTTTATTTATAATATTTTATTCAAAAGATAGATACTAAGCATCTACACATACTCTGATAATACAGTCAGTCAGTTCAGTCAGTTCAGTTGCTCAGTCGACTGAACTGTAAAAGACTAAGGTCTTTTAAAATGAGTCAGGTCTTTGCCTCGGGTGGCCAAAGTATTGGAGCTTCAGCTTCAGCATCAGTCCTTCCAATAAATATTCAGGACTGATTTCCTTTAGGATGGACTGGTTGGATCTCCTTGCAGTCCAAGGGACTCTCAAGAGTCTTCTCCAACACCACAATTCAAAAGCATCAATTCTTTTGCATTCAGCTTTCTTTATAGTGCAACATTCACATCCATACATGACTACTGGAAAAATCATAGCTTTGACTATATGGACCTTTGTCAGCAAAATAATGTCTCCGCTTTTTAATATGCTATTTAGGTTAATCATAGCTTTTCTTCCAAAGAGCAAGCGTCTTTTAATTTCATGGCTGCAGTCCCCATCTGCAGTGATTTTGGAGCCCAAGAATATAAAGTCTCTCACTGTTTCCATTGTTTCCTCATCTATTTGCCATGAAGTGATGGGACTGGATGCCATGATCTTAGTTTTTTAAATGTTGAGTTTTAAGCCAACTTTTTCACTCTCCTCTTTCACTTTCATCAAGAGGCTCTTCAGTCCTTCTTCACTTTCTGCCATAACGGTGGTGTCACCTGCATATCTGAGGTTACTGATATTTTTCCCTACAATCTTGATTCCAGTTTGTGCTTCATCCAGCCCAGAATTTCTCATGATGTACTCCGCATAGAAGTTAAATAAGCAGGGTGACAATACACAGCCTTGACATACTCCTTTCCCAATTTGTAACCAATCTGTTGTTCCATGTCTGTTTTAACTGTTGCTTCTTGACCTGCATATAGATTTCTCAGAAGGCAGGTGAGGTGGTCTGGTATTCCTATCCCTTTAAGAATACAGTAGTGACCGAATACATGATAATACAGTAGTGACCAAAACATGGACGCGCAACAGTGACCAAGACATAGTGTTGATTGTGATCAAAATTCTTATGCCCATGGAGTTTATATTATAGTGGGGGAGGACAGATGTTAAGCAAATATGAAAATGGATTAGCAAGATAATCTAAAGATGTCATATAAAGTGACCAGAATGCAGACATTTACATAGCTGATAAGTACAGCCAGTGAAAGAACATCTCTAGACACAAATCCAGAGTACAAAAAAATAAAATTAAAATATCTGCAGATGTTTAACTTTTAAGATGAGGGTACATTTTAAAGAAATATGCTTTAAGCAAAAGTGAAAGAATTACAAACATATAATTACAAACAATTCTTAAATAAATTAACTGCTTGATTTGTTTCATATTTTTATACATTTGAATGTACTTTTGAATCAAGAAGTGCAGAGTGTTCTTTCAAATTTGAAAGTAAGGGAAAGTTGAACTAGTTCCTATTTGGAATAAGTTAGTGACTGGGGAAAGTTCACTCTAGTAATATAGACTGATAGAGTTACATTTCTCATAGCTTTTCAAGTATATGCCATTTTGATTTTTTTGATTCAGCTTTGAATTGGACATAAATAGACTCTTATGGATTTAGAGACCTCCCATAATAAATTAACATCCAAATATTTATAAATATTAATTTCTGGACACAGGTGAGATATTTTATTAGGTACTGTCAGAAAGCCATTAAAGTATAAGAATCCTTTGCCCAAGAAGCACATCTAGCTTAACTGGAAGTAAGGGAATTAAGATACACTTAAAAATATAAGATCTTACATTATGCGGATCAAATGTGTGCTAAGTTGCTTCAGTCATGTCCAACTCTGTGTGACCCATGGACTGTAGCCTGCCAGGCTCCTCTGTTCATGGGATTCTCCAGGCAATGATCCTGGAGTGGGTTTCCATGTCTTCCTCCAGGGGGTCTTCTTGACCCAGAGATTGAACCCAAGTTTCTTATGACTCCTGCATTGGCAAGCAGGCTCTTTGCCACTAGTACTATCTGGGAAGCCTGAGGATCAAATATCAGCACACAAATTTTTGTACAGAAAACTGACTAGAAAAAAAAATAATTCTTGTTCAGAATGACTGCAGAAAGGTCAGCTGTAAATTAAACCATAAAAAATAAGTAACACATGGATAGGATGTATTACAAAGGTAGGAAGTTTCCAGAGATGAGTCATATATAAGCAATGACTCTGTGATGGGATGAAGCAAAATTTATTCAGGCACTGGTAACCTCAAAAATCTGATAACAGCAGAAGGTTTATGCAGGGGACTAGTGGAAGCAAAGTTGTAAAGGTATTAATAGATTTGTGATAGATTATGAGCATGTGCTCAGTTGTGTTTGACTCTTTGCAACTCCATGGACTGCAGCCCACCAGGATCCTCTGGTCATGGAATTTTCTAGGAGAGAATACTGGAGTGGGTTGCCATCCCCTTCTCCATAGGATCTTCCTGACCCAGGGATCGAACCCAGGTGTCCTGAATTGCAGGCAGATTCTTTACCCTCTGAGCCACCAGGGATCTTAAATACCTAGCAGAGAAGGTGGGAGTTTCTATAAATAACTTCAGACAGGAGTACATGCAGTCAAGATTTATGAGTAGGGAAGAGATGTTGCATTCACACAGGTTCAGATTGGTCTCCTCCTGTGTACTCATTTAGTAGATGAGAAGACCTAATTCCATAGGGCATAACTGTTTTGCCTGATGTCAAACAACTGGTTCTTTTGCAGCAGTCGCTTGGCTGCATTTTTATAGGTTTTCAAGATGAGGAGAAGTTTTCGTTTATTTCTTTTCAGATAATTGCATGGCTGAGAGCGGCTGTGGTACACTAGAGGGCAAAGAAACAGATCAGACAAACTCCAACAGAATGATTGAGCCCTCACAAAGGTGTTTCTCGATTTCTTAAAACCTATTCTTTCTTTTGATGAATAAAACCAATCTCAAGCCTTCCTTCAATCCTTTTTGGAAATTTTGAAATCAAGTAAATTATTTTCATGATGAGCAATTAAATACAAAGAGAAGAGAGCTGTAGACACAGTGGGGGAAGGAGGAGGGGGGCATGAACTGAGAGAGTAGCATTGAAACATACACATTACCATATGTAAAATTAGATGGCCAGTGGAAATTTGCTGCATGATGCAGGGAGCTCAGATCTGGTGCTCTGTGACAACCTAGAGGGGTGGGATGGGGTAGGAGGTGGTGGGGAGGTTCAAGAGGGAGGGGATATACGTATATCTATAGCTGATTCATGTTGCTGTTTGGCAGAAACTAACACAATATTGTAAAGCAATTATCCTCCAATTAAAATAAATAAATTTTAAAAAAAGTACAGAGTTAAATTTGAGTTTTGAAATTATATTTAATCCTGTTGATAGGAGCTATATCTCTCTTTCGGGCTTCCCTGGTGGCTCAGATGGTAAGGAGTCTGCCTTCAATTCAGGAGAACCGGGTTTGATCCTTGGGTCAAGAAGATGCCCTGAAGAAGGAAATGGCTACCCACTCCAGTATTCTTGCCTGGAGAATTCCATGGACAGAGGAGCCTGGCAGGCTAGAGTCCATGGGGTTGCAAAGAGTTGGACAGGACTGAAGCAACTTAGCACATACCAATCAGTAACTTTGACAAATATCTTGCCCTTGACTAACTCCCACCCCAAATGTTAGTCTGGTTCCATGTCTATTATTATTTCAACTGCCCTCCTGATAGTCACCTACCTTTACTCATGCTTATATTATTACAATTCATAATTTCTCAGCCTATACTGTTATTATAAATAATAAAACAATATTATAAATAATCTTTCAAATTGCTTTCTACTCTGTGTGTGTGTTAGTTGTTCAGTCATGTCCGATTCTCTGTGACCCTATGGACTGTAGCCCGCCAGGTTCCTCTGTCCATGGTATTCTCCAGGCAAGAATACTGCAGTGGGTTGCCATGCCCTCCTTGTGGGGATCTTCCCAACCCGGGGTAGAACCAGTGTCTCTTACATCTCCTGCATTGGCAGGTGGGTTCTTTACCACTAGTGCCATTGGGAAGCCCATGTTAGGCTATAACTCAGGTCAACTCTATATGGCTCCAAATCTTCTAAGTTGATAGTGCCAGGTGTCAGAAAGTCTACAGGAATTAAAACAGTAGTAGCAGATTGCCACCCTTCATTTTCCTACACTTAAAAAGTTTTAAGCACACAGGGAAGATAGGTAAGAGGGAAAAGTGCTGATATTTAATATTTAATATTACAGTAACCAGTTTATGCAGACGGCACCACCCTTAAGGCAGAAAGTGAAGAGGAACTAAAGAGTCTCTTGATGAAAGTGAAAGAGGAGAGTGAAAAAGTTGGCTTAAAACTCAGCATTTAAAAAACTAAGATCATGGCATCCAGTCCCATCGCTTCATGGCAAATAGATGAGGAAACAATGGAAACAGTGAGAGACTTTATATTCTTGGGCTCCAAAATCACTGCAGATGGGGACTGCAGCCATGAAATTAAAAGATGCTTGCTCCTTGGAAGAAAAGCTATGATTAACCTAGATAGCATATTAAAAAGCAGAGACATTACTTTGAAAGATTGAAGGCAGGAGGAGAAGGGGATGACAGAAGATGAGATGGTTGGATGGCAACAATGATTCAAAGGACGTGAGTTTGAGTAAACTTCGGGAGTTGATGATGGACGGGGAGGCCTGGTGTGCTGCAATCCATGGGGTTGCAAAGAGTCAGACACAACTGAGCAACTGAACTGAACTGAGCTGAACAAGTTTATCTAGTAAGCTTTTTAAAAAAGAAACGCCATAGGTGAATCAAGCATGCATGCATATTTTTAAAGAAAATATAAAATGAAATATCAGAAAATAATATAATAAACCAAACATGGAAAGGAGAAAGGGATAAAGGGAAAAGAGAGAGAGAGAAAGAGAATGACTTGGGAGGTAAAGGAAATTTGCAGGGAAATGGATTATTAAAAAGAATTTAAAGGGGCCAAGGGGTTAACTTGGAGAAGGAAATGGCAACCCACTCCAGTATTCTTGCCTGAGAAATCCCATGGACAGAGGAGCCTGGCGGGCTACAGTTCATGGGGTCACAAAGAGTCAGACATGACTTAGCGACTAAAACAACGAAAACAAGGAGTTAAATAAGAGATGCCCTTCCATAGGATAAAAGTCAGCGTAATATATATAATAGCTTGCTTAAATAAAACCTCAACTACAATCTGAAATGTGATTATAAATAGGTATAGTATAATTTGAGCATATTCAGCATGTCTTTGAAAAGGTCATGGTTAAAATAAGCAATCTGTTGCCATTAATTACCAAGCTTATGAAAGTATTTCCAAGAAAACTTCCCCTTCTCTCCTTCCCCTGTGGGGTTTTTTCCCTTTATTTCCCATAAGAAATTATTATTTCCATTCTATGCAGAGTCAAAAGCATCACTGCACTGATATCAAAGAAGCTATACACTACTTTGTAGGTAAGAGCTTCCTTGTCAGCAATGAACCTCTGAGGCAGTTCCAATTTAGGAGCAGTAGTTTAGGGACTGAGGGACAGAAGAGCCTCTGGTCACATTTTCACACGAAGCACATTTAATTCTGATTTGGGAAGAAAGTTCGAAAATACAACACAAAGGCTTTATCTGAATAGTTGATTGAAACAATATGGATATATGATCAAAGAACATACTCAACAGTTTTTAGAGTCCTTTTTGCTGAAAAGATGAATTACAGGTTTAGTATGTTATAATTTCAGGGAAATGAAACCATGTTAGCTTTTTTCTCTCCGTAAGGTACATTTTAGTCATTGGTATTTTGTGCATTATTTACCTTTAACCAATGAAATTAAGCCCCTCAGTTTCACATCAATACACTGATTCATGTTCTGGCTGTTAAGTATATGGCTTTTTTGTTCACAGCAACATGGGTGAGATTAAAGTATATTTTAAAAAAGTAATTCACAGAAGCACTTACAGTCATTATTTTTTATGAAACTCAGTCCTTGAGAAACCAATTATGAATCACAAAAGGTTAGAAATTCTTTTTAATCACAGAATATTACTGCTCAAAGATCATAAGGTGCAATAATTAATCAGTGTATTACTTACAGTCAATAAAGGCAGATGTCACAGGAACTATTTGTTCCCTGTAGTCTCATAATCCATGACCTCACACTGTTCAGACTGTCTGCTTTGCTTGACATAGTTGAGAATTTTTTGAAAACTTCTCTATTAATGAACTTTACAAAACAAATAGTATTTTAAGGCTCTGGCTGGGGAGAGCATTCCAGAATCAACAAGGAAGCCAATCAAGGATAAGATTTTGAAATAAGAAATACTGCTCCCTTGGCCCCATGCTTCTTGGTTTTAGAAGTCAGCATTCTGTGTGTTGGATTTCCTACCAGAATAATAGAAAGATGCCAGAAAAAGATCCTAAGAATAGGAGTAGAATCAATTATCTGAAGCAGCATCTCTGTATTTGAAATCTGTTTGCCAGCTTTGAGCAAACTGACATAGTCATAACTTGTTTGACTGAACTGGTGAATCAGTGAATAACTGGGCAGTTCAATTTATAATATCAAGTCATTTTTACATGGCTTCCCATCTTTCAACATTTCAAAAATAGGACACTATGAATGACAATATAAGGTCATTTAGTACTTGTCCTAGAACATGGTAAGCTCCAAAAGTGACTCAGTGAAAATAGTAATGAAAGGTAAAAATGTAGAGTTCTGTTGATTGTGTTTTCTTTTTGAGAACTGTGTTCTTTCACTATCGTATTATTTCTATTAAATTAGGAACATACAAAGTGAAAAAAGAGGTTATTAATTCTATTTATATCAAATGTTAATACTTTATTCATGTGTGATTGAATTAGAAGTTTGCAACAGATGAAGGTTAGGGAAGGATAATGTTGATTATCTGACTCTGGGGTCATTTTAACAGAGCTTTCTCCTTTCTGTGTTGGAGTAAAGTGGTTTGCTATTGACTTTTCCCCATGTGCTAGTTCTTGAACATTTCAAGCTTCTCTAAATAAATTCATCCATCCATTCAGTGATCACATCAGCCAATAAATGTTTAAACTTCAGGAAGGCACTAACATTTTTCTATTCTCTTCATAAAATAGCTTTTTATTAGTTAACTGATTAAATTTATTTTAAGTGTTACAAGCTTGGATTTATGTAAAACATTTATAGAAATAAACTACAACCAGTACAACTATGTATTCTCCTGGTGGCTCGGATGTTAAAGAATCTACTTGCAATGTGGAAGACCTGGGTTTGATCCCTGGGTTAGGAATATACCCTGGAGGAGGGCATGGCACCCACTCCAGTATTCTTGCCTAGAGAAGCCCCATGAACAGAGGAGCCTGGCGGGCTACAGTCCATGGGGTCGAAAAGGAGTCAGACACGAATGAGCGACTAAGCACAGCACAGTACAAATATGTATTTTAGATATTGTGGTATGGTATAAGATTTCACTTATAAAGGAGTTCTACAAATAAGCTTGAAACCAATACTTTGATATCAGCCCTGAAGATAATTGGTGTGGGAAGCAGAAATTAAAATATTTCAAGTTGGAATGTAATAATGTTTAAGAATATTAGTCCTATCTTTATTAACATTTTTGTTTTTAAAGAAGTTCATTAAGCCCACTATTTCTCTATCTAATTCCACTGTTTATGATAAAATTTCACTTGGTCTCATGGTCACAAGAGAAATCCACAATAATAAATTGCGTTGTTTCTACCCTTAATGTATATATGAAATATGATCACTTTCATCACTATTCAGTTCAGTTCAGTTGCTCAGTCGTGTCTAACTCTTTGCAACCCCATGAATTGCAGCACTCCAGGCCTCCCTGTCCATTACCAACTCCCGGAGTCTACCCAAACCCATGTCCGTCGAGTTGGTGATGCCATCCAGCCATCTCATCCTCTGTCATCCCCTTCTCCTCCTGCCCTCAATCTTTCCCAGCATCAGGGTCTTTTCCAATGAGTCAACTCTTCACATGAGGAGGCCAGAGTATTGGAGTTTCAGCTTCAACATCAGTCCTTCCAATGAACACCCAGGACTGACCTCCTTTAGGATGGACTGGTTGGATCTTCTTGCCTTAATCTAAATTTGGACTATTTGAACTGTTCTGCCTATTTTCACCTTTACATCTCCACTGCTTTCTCCAATCAAAATGCATGTGTGCACATTTATACATAAACACCTACAAAATTTATTCACCACAAAATAGCTATGAAGCTTTTAAAGTGAACCAGTTCATATCCTTCCCTGTTCAAAACCTATCAAGGGATTTCTACCTTATCCATAATAAAATCCAAAATTCTTGCCATGGCTTATGATGATTTGACCTCTACTGAGCACTGTCACCTCACTTCCAACTACCTGCTCACTCCACTGGACCACTTGGCCTTCTCCAGTACAACACGTGTAGTCCCAGCCCTCGTTCCTAAGGGTCCTCCTCAGGCATTTAAATGGATCCCGCCTTCATTTCATTCCGATGTTTATGAAATATCTTACTATCCTTACCAGCAATATCCTGAACACTGTTCTATTTGTCCTAATAACAATTGTCACCATTTGACATCATATAACATCACATATTTATTTGTATTTTTTTTCCTTCTATAATGGATACCCCTGAAGGCATAAATTTCATTGTGTTCACTGACACACTGCAGCGACGAGAAAGTATTCAATAAAGATTAAATGAATGAATAGATAACTAAATGAATGTGTATGCCCATTCTCTTATCTTGCTTATGTGGACTAACTCCAAAGCAAGCCATAGAAATAATGCTTACTTACTATTTTACATTATTTAATCCTGGACTATCTTCACAACTCCCACATGGTGATTTTCTCAATATGTTAATTCAAGGTTAAAGCAATTAGATTTCAAAATTTTATAAACATTGATCCTTCCAAGATTATTTTCAGTCTAATTCTATGACAAGTGATTTTTAAATTGTAGAATTCTTCAAAGACAGTCTATGATAAATCTCATGCAGCAACAATACTTATCATAACTTATCCTGGGTGGCCCTTCCATTCTTTTGGTTTATTTTACAAAGAGACAATAGTCATAGCAGTGTTTGGAATCATACTGTTCAAATCCCAGTTTCAAAAAAAACAAACAAAACAAATCCCAGGTTCAACAGTTATTAGCTGAATAACTCTGGGCAAGTCACTTAGTTTCTCTAAGACAAATGTTCTTTATCTGGAAGGAGAGGATATTAATATAGTCTGTTCTACAGTAGCATGTATTTCTGTAATGTGAATTACTCATGTAAGATTAGCATATGGGGGAATGATGTTAGCATAATGCAGAAGTTATATTGGTTCATAAGCTATTTTTTCTAGCATATTAATAGTATTTTGTGCCACTAAAAAGCAGCAACTGAATGTCATGTACAGCAAGAGTTGAAAACAATAAACCAAGGAAAAATAACAGTAGTATTTTCATAGTTTCCAGTAGTATTCAAGTTCTTTGTTCAAAGTGGCCACAAACTTTCTCATGAAAAAACTTTATACTTGCTTCTATCAAGGTAAATTTTATCTTATACTTCTAAGTTAAGCTTTGCTGCTCAGGGCTGCCTGGCCCCAGTCAGGGAATACTGGGGCAAAGCCCTAGCAGTCGCCCGAACCATTTGTCCCGAGGATCTTTCCTTCAAGATTCCCTGACATGGCACCGGTTGCCCCTGGGCTTGGCAGTTGAAGCTAGGAACCGGCAAATTACCCATTGACAGACTCAATTTTGTAGGGTAAGTCATTGCAGTTTGCACACTGGGAACATATTTCCCCTTCACTGTGGGCTTTTCCTTTAGGGAACAAGCCAATTTGATTGGGGTACCCTGTTGGGAAGGGGAATTGTTGTTGGACTGTACCTGAGCTGGAACTGGGTTCATTGGAGAACTAGTTCTTGTGGGGGTAAGCCTATCTTAGTTGGAATTGACTCATTTGTTTTGTAGAATAAATTTATTTCCATGAGTTGGAAATCAGTTCAGTTGGAGCCAGTTTATTGGGGAACTAGTTCTTGTGGGGGTTAAGTCTACCCCGGTTGGCATTAGTTCTTTGGTTTGTAGGGTAAGTTTGGGAGTTGGGAACCAATTTGTTGGTGTATCGATGCTGCCATTCTTTTGTGGAATTTTTTATATTCGACTTGTATACATCTTTTGTGCTGTGGTATGGTCATACTCATAAAAATGGGAAGTATTCCATCAATTAATGGGAATTACTCCATCTATCTCAAAGAAGAGTGCTTTTGGCCATATACTGGACAAATGGGATATGGATAAATGGATACTGGATATAACTGTAAGCCTATGACTATGCTACTGTAATAGGGTGTGGACCCAATATATTTTAGAATCAGAAGAGCAATGGCCCCTGAATGGCGCACTCAAATATTATGCAATCTCACAGTTAGAAGTGTTTTGCAAAAGAGCAGGGAAAAGAGATGAGATGCTACAGGTAGAAGCACTTACGCTATTTCATCAGGAGAAAAAGGAACCAGAGGACTACTGCCTTATAGTGTGGAGATCTGAGAGAAAACCCAGTGGGATACCTAGACAGAAGAGCTTAAACAAAATTCAGGAGACAAAACAAAAGCCAACTGAGGATCCGTCAGTTTCTAGAAAGAATTTATCAAGTTTATAGGTGCTACACAAATACAGACTCTGAGCACCCTGAGAATGCAAGGATGATAAATATGACCTTCATCAGGCAAAGTGCCCCAGAGATTAACAGCAGGGAACAACGACAGAAGCAAGGAGATGAGAAACAGAATGTAGCTTTTTTTTGGCAGCAGCCTGGAAAGCCAGTAACCTAAATGAGGGCTTAGGCTCAGTGGTAAAGAATCTGCCGGCCAATGTAGATCCCTGGTTCAGGAATATCCCCTGGAGAATGGAATGGCAACCCACTCCAGTATTCCTGCCTGGAAAATTCCATGGACAGAGAAGCCTGGTGGGCTACAGTCCAGGGGATTGCAAAGAGTTGGACACGACTGAGCACACACGCAATTATACTTTGCATTTCTTTATGTATTAGGAATCTAACATATTTTCAAACTGTCCTGGTATTTATTACTAAGAATGTTACTGTTTTGCCTAGTTCTCTAACAATAACATTCACAGAAATGTTGAATAGTCAGCCTCAACACTTTTCCCCATAATCCCTACTTCCTTTCAGTAGATGATTCTGCAGAATGTGAATTTTCTTTAGGAATACATATGGCTGTGGTGAGGATTACATGAGATAATCCATATGATATTTACTAGAGTGGCATCTACTAAATATTTAAAAAAGAATGCCTGTTGCACACTCTTAATGTGTATGTATGTGTATGTGTGTGATGGGTGTACAAATCTTGTTGAAAGACTACTAAATTGTTAAACTGGAGATGCACATAAGTAATGATTTATAGTATGCAAACTGCTTCCAGTAACAGTATTAAAAATATATTTTTAAATTGATTACTTACTTCCGTTTTGGGTAATGCAGCAGTTTAAGTATCCTGACCAAGTTTATTGCAAAAGAAAATCCCAAATGCTAGATTATAATTAAAATATTTATTTTAAAATGTATTACATGCATGGATGAGCCAGCAGGAAGGTAAAGATTCCTCAGATGCCAAAAAAAATAAGAGAAAGCAGAAATGTGGAGACGTAAATAGGACTCGGAAGCCAAATTTTGCCTGGCATTTGCTGAATTTAAGCAACAAGGACTTTTATTTTTCACTTGGGGTGATAAGGAACAAAGATTGTACCCTGAGAAGAGGGATTTAATAAGCGATTTACACATAAATCTTGGAGCTCAAAGGGATAGGCCTTTAGTTTAGGAGTTGACTAAAATCAATTAGACATTTCCAAAGCACTTCAAGGAAAATTAACTTTCTGAAAACATGGTGCTGGGTGGAGAATTCTTTTGGCTCCTATCTGGGTTTATATCTCATATATATAGTACCCTAGTGTTCAAAAACTCCTTCAGCAAATAACTTAGTTGATATCATTCTGAATTGACAGAGCTCTCAGGCACACAGCAGAAGCAAATGCAAATCTTTGAAGGAACATACATTCATCCAGGCAGGGCTTCTGTCGTGGCTCAGATGGTAAAGAATTTGCCTGCAATGTAGGAGACCTGGGTTCGATCCCTGAGTTGGATAAAAATTCCTATAGATAAGTTTCCAGAAAATATGAGCTCTCAATCAACTACTCTAGGGGCTTCCCGGATGGTGCTAGTACCTGCCTACTAATGCAGGAGACACAAGAAATGCTGGTTTGATTCCCTAGGTTGGGAAGATCCCTTGGAGAAGGGAATGGCAACCCACTCCAGTATTTTTGCCTGGAGAATCCCATGGACAGAGGAGCCTGGCGGGCTACAGTCCATGGGGTCACACAGAGTCAGACACGACTGAAGTGATTTAGCACACATGCATGATCAAATACCTCAATATACATAAGGAAACAGGACACTACGAATCGGAATCAGCAGCAATAAAACCCACAAAAGTTAGACCCACACTGTCAGATAATTTTTCACTCCACAATTTCACAGTTCATGATTTGTTAATGCAAATAATTCTGTGGAAGTTAATAATGGAACTGAGTACACAGCTAAGTGTCAAGTTGTGAGATCAGACCTGTGACTGACTCTGACATGAGGAAGAATGGAAAGCAAGTGGGCAAGGAGGAAGTGGGCCAGGTAAAGGGCAGAGCAGAGAGGCTGGAGTAGCAAAGAGCCCTTATGAGCATCATCAACTTGCATATTGTCAGCTCTGAGACCATCAATAAACTCATTCAGGGCTAACACAAAGGGGTTTGAGGAATGAAGACATTGAGTCTCTCTGGGTTTCAGTTTTCTCACTTGTAGAATGAGAGACTAGGTCATAAAGACACCTAAGGTCTTCTCATTTCTCACATTCTACGTTTCTGTGATTCCACAAACACAAAAACTGCCTTAATTGCTTTGGTTTGCACCAGAGAATAAAAGCTACTAGACTACCTGTACTCATTAAATACCATTCAAATTATGAACACCTGCATCAGAAACACAACCAACATATAATCTCCAGTGCAGTCCACCGCTGACTAATTAGGGAGCATTCATCCCCTCTGGTAAACATTTAGCAAGAATCCTCTCTGTTGCCTATGCCAAATTTATCTGTAAGAGGAGAAACCTGGATTGAAATATTAAAGAGAAAATATTTTATTATGGGGCAGCGGTGGTGAATTTTTTTTTTTTTTGCAGTATTTTATTCAAATACTGAGCTGTCATTGTAAGAGGGATAATGCTTCGGTTTCTTGCTGCCTTATGTTTGATTTCCCTTAGATATAGCGGGCTTCCTTGGTGGTTCAGACAGTAAAGAATCTGCTTGTAATGCAGGAGTCCCAAGTTCAATTCCTGGGCTGGGAGGATCCCTTGGAGAAGGGAATGGCAACCCACTCCAGTATTCTTGCCTGGAGAATTCCACGGAGAGAGGAGACCAGTGGGCTACAGTTCATGGGGTTGTACAGAGTCAGACAAGACTGAGCCATATGCTATTAAAAACTGCTGTGCACTACTATAAGCATGCTTGAAAATCACATGATGAAAGAAATTATTCTGAATCTTATCAAATTTGGGTATGTAAGGTATACTGTGAAAACGAATAGGTAAAGCAAATCTTAGGACTCTAAAAGGATGATAGAAATCAGACCACAGGAATCAATGTTGATGATGGTGACTATTTACAATAATGAAATTAAGTCAAAATCTAATATATCCTTATCAATTACTGAGTTTTTCCATGCTGATTGGAAAAACTATATCTTTAAGTACAGTTGATAAAGCCTGTGGTATTCTTGTACACGTAATGATTCTATGCCAAAAGAACATTTTATAAATGATAGTATTTATTTATTCTTTTAAAAGCTGTTTCCAAATCATTGAAAATAATGTAATGCTGGATAATTTAGTTTTATTGGTAAAGGGAATAGATTTTATTGTTGGTAAGCAAGTTGGCCTTTAGAAAACAGCCAATATCATGTGTTGAAATGAGGCCAATTTAATCAGTGAGAGGAAATTTCTAAGCCAGAAATTCAACTTGCAAAAAAAAAATAAATGACATTACTTGGGGGGAAGAAAAACACACACAGAAGATCCACATTTGTGACTTCTCTTGTAAACTTGGTTAAGTTTTTAGAGTTTCTCACAGCTTAAAAAAGAAATTCAATTGTTTCATTCAGTTTTCCCAAGGGTACTGGTTTAGATTTCAGAATCATCAGTTCCTTTTGACTTATCCTCTGTCAGTGATCTATAAAACAGGCCTAAATTATAGTGGAGACAAAGCAAGCAGAAGGGAATGAGAGGGAAAAGGACTGCTTACTTGATTTCATTCTAGTTTATTCTAGTATCGGTTATAATATGCATGCCATATCTCTAAGGGAAAGCCACACTTGTTGTTGTTGTATCATAGTTCTCCACAGTATGTTATTTACCTTTCGCAAAAGGGCTGTTCTTTCATTTCATTTGAATACTGTCTCTGAGTGGCCAATATTCTATAGACCGTTTATGAAGTTTAACATTAGAATTACATCTCTTCAGCCTTTTCTAAGGATTCTCTAATGTACCGTGGGTTAAACTAAAGGCTATGCAGGGAGGACATTAAGGTAATTCCCTATGGTAAGCTGAATAATACACTCCTTTCCCCCATTATATCTGTGTCTTTATCCCCAGAAACTGTGACTGTGTTACCTTAATTGGTCAAAGATACTTATGATTAAAGATTGATTATTCTGGATTATCTGGCTGGATCCACTGTAATCAGAGGGTCTTTACAAAAGGGAGGTTGGAAGGTCAGAGTGAAGAGGAGATATGATGGAAACAGAGGTCAGAATGAGGCCACTGCTAGAAAAGACTCCCGAGTCAAGGAATGTGGGCAGCCTCTAGAAGCTAGAAAAGGCGAGGAGGTAGTTCCTCCCCTAGAGCCTCTGGAAGAAATAGAGCTCTGCTAATACCTTGATTTTAGCCTGATAAGACCCATTTTATGATTTTAATGTCCAGAACTAAGTTGGTGGTAATTTGTTACAGCAGCAATAGTAAACTAATACATTTGCTATAGGGCCTTACTGAGAAATGGAATTCTTTGCAATGCAAGTTGTATAACATCCCTTATAAAATAAATATACCATTCAAAAAATTAACAGATACTAGATAAAATGAACAGAAAACCATACCCAACTTCCTTTAGAATGTGATTACCTCAATAGTTAGACTTTTATCAAACCAGTTGACTTTATTATCAAACCAGAGTTTAAGTATACGTGAGGATCCAGGAAACAGCCATTTTTGTGTACTACTAGTGAATGTGTGAAGTGAAGTGAAGTCGTTCAGTCGTGTCCGACTCTTTGTGACCCCATGGACTGTAGCCTATCGGGCTTTGCCGTCAATGGGATTTTTCAGGCAAGAGTACTGGAGTGGCTTGTCATTTCCTTCTCCAGGGGATCTTCCCGACCCAGGGGTCGAACCCAGGTCTCCTGCATTGTAGGCAGACGGTTTACCCTCTGAGCCACCAGGGAAGCACGTGTAGCACACACACAAAAAGGTGTCATGTTATATTTTATTTATAAGTGCAATAATAAAGTGAACTGGTTTGATAATCAAGTCTATTCCTGGGTTGGGAAAATCCACTGAAGAAGGGATAGGCTACTCACACCACTATTTTTGGACTTCCCTTGTGGCTCAGCTGGTAAAGAATCTGCCTGCAATGTGGGAGACCTGGGTTCGATCCCTGGGTTAGGAAGATCCCCTGGAGAAGGGGAAAGCAACCCACTCCAGTATTCTGGCCTGAAGAATTCCATGGACTGTATAGTCCAAGGGGGCTGCAAAGAGTTGGACATGACTGAGCGACTTTCACTTCACTCACAGTGAATGTGTAAGTTCCCACAATCTTACTTAATAGAGGGCATTGGCAATGGAGAGCAAAAGAAGTATAAACACTTAAATAACTTCTATTCCAGTGATTCAACTCTTGAAAAGTAGCCTAGTGAAATAACCAAGACCCTATGCAATTACTTAAGTACAAGGAAGTCTGTCTAAATGTGACTAGGTAAATATAGGAACCAATCTGAATTTCTGATCAGTTCAGTTCAGTTCAGTCGCTCAGTCATGTCTGACTCTTTGCAACACCATGAACCAAGGCACGCCAGGCCTCTCTGTCTATCACCAACTCCTGAAGTTTACCCAAACTCATGTCCATTAAGTTGGTGATGGCATCCAACCATCTCATCTTCTGTTGTCCCCTTCTCTTCCCGCCCTCAATCTTTCCCAGCATCAGGGTCTTTTCAAATGAGTCAGTTCTTTGCATCAGGGGGCCAAAGTATTGGAGTTTCAGCTTCAACATCAGTCCTTCCAATGAACACTCAGGACTAATCTCCTTTAGGATGGACTGGTTGGGTCTTCTTGCAGTCCAAGGGACTCTCAGGAGTCTTCTCCAACATTACAGTTCAAAAGCATCAATTCTTCTGCACTCAGCTTTCTTTATAGTCCACCTCTCACATCCATACATGACTACTGGAAAAACCATAGCTTTGATTAGATGGACCTTTGTTGACAAAGTAATGTCTCTGCTTTTTAATATGCTATCTAGGTTGGTCATAACTTTCCTTCTAAGGAGTAAGTGTCTTTTAATTTCATGGCTGTAATCACCATTTGCAGTGATTTTGGAGCCCAGAAAAATAAAGTCAGCCACTATTTCCACAGTTTCCCCATCTACTTGCCATGAAGTGATGGGACCAGATGCCATGATCTTAGTTTTCTGAATGTTAAGCTTTAAGCCAACTTTTTCACTCTCCTCTTTTACTTTCATCAAGAGGCTCTTTAGTTCTTCTTCACTTTCTGCCATAAGGGTGGTGTCATCTTCATATCTGAGGTTATTGATATTTCTCCCAGCAATCTTGATTCCAGCTTGTGCTTCCCTAGCCTAGCGTTTCTCATGATGTACTCTGCATATAAGTTAAATAAGAAGGGTGAAAATACACAGCCTTGATGTACTCCCTTTCCTATTTGGAACCAGTCTGTTGTTCCATGTCCACTTCTAACTGTTGCTTCCTGACCTGCATACAATACAGGTTTCCCAAGAGGCAGGTCAGGTGGTCTGGTATACCCATCTCTTTCAGAATTTTCCACAGTTTATTGTGAGTCACACAGTCAAAAGCTTTGGCATAGTCAACAAAGCAGAAATAGATGTTTTTCTGGAACTCTCTTGCTTTCTCAATGATCCAGCAGCTGTTGGCAATTTGATCTCTGGTTCCCCTGCCTTTTGTAAAACCAGCTTGAACATCTGGAAGTTCACGGTTCACGTATTGCTGAAGCCTTGCTTGGAGAATTTTGAGTATTACTTTACTAGCGTGTGAGATGAGTGCAATTGTGCAGTAGTTTGAGCATTCTTTGGCATTGCCTTTCTTTGGGATTGGAATGAAAACTGACCTTTTCCAGTCCTGTGGCCATTGCTGAGTTTTCTAAGTTTGCTGGCATATTGAGTGTAGCACTTTTACAGCATCATCTTTTAGGATTTGAAATAGCTCAACTGGAATTCCATCACCTCCGC
This sequence comes from Cervus elaphus, assembly GCF_910594005.1. Classification (NCBI taxonomy): domain Eukaryota; kingdom Metazoa; phylum Chordata; class Mammalia; order Artiodactyla; family Cervidae; genus Cervus; species Cervus elaphus. The sequence continues at coordinate 27,949,647 of NC_057836.1, read as the reverse complement.
TAGCTTTGTTCGTAGTGATGCTTCCTAAGGCCCACTTGACTTCACACTCCAGGATGTCTGGCTCTAGGTGAGTGATCACACCATTGTGATTATCTGGGTCATGAAGATCTTTTTTGTACAATTCTGTGTATTTTTGCCATCTGACAACAGGGGGTTAACTAACTTTATCATAATAATTGATGATATTAAAATAAATAAAGGTATTAATTAACAACAGAATACTTAGCTGTAAAAATAACATCATGAAAGTGTAATTATTTTTGGAAAGATGCTCAGGCCAAGTTGTATTTTTAAAATTACAGTATGGACAACACAATATCTATAATATAATATCATTTTTATAGTATATGTAATACACACAGATTATGCACTTACATACACATAAACACGCAGTTTAGGAGAGTATCTGCCAGCAAGGCCTACTGATATCTAACACTTACATATCACAACTGATTTGCAGCATCTATTGTAGGCATTCTACATAACTCATTTGATCCTCACACCAAACCTAGAGAGTAAGTGCTATTATTAGTGTCTATTTTTCACCTGAGGAAATCAAGGTTAAGGTTTAATTTGCTCAAAGTGATATAAATAGCAAGTGGGAGATCTGGTAATCAGTGTACAGGCTTCCCTGATGGCTCAGTGGTTAAGAATCCTCCTGCCAAGCAGGAGATGCAGGTTTGATCCCCGGGTCGGGAAGATCCCTTGGAGAAGAAAATGGCAACCCACTCCAGTATTCTTGCTTGGACAGAATCCCATGAACAGAGGAGCCTGGCGGGCTACAGTCCATGGAGTCACAAACAGTCAGAAATGATCCTGCAACTAAAACAATGATGTGCAGAATTTATGGACCTAATCAACAGGGGCCAGCCTTAAAAATGCTCGGATTAGCGACAGTTGAAAAAGTATTTTTACTGATCTAGATTTTGTATTTTTGATATAACAACAACAAAAATAGTAACAAAGATTAAGATATATTGAGTGCTTTAATTATTCCAAGCATTGTGCTAAATGCTTTATATGCATGATCTCAATTAATACTAACTAACAACTTACAAGGCAATATTTCTAATCATCCTGTTTTGCATAGTAAGTAACTAAATCTCAGAGAGGTGAAGGTACATTTTCACAATCACACAACTACTGAGTGTCAGATGGAAGTTCATAATTATCTGAATTCAAGGCCACTGTTTTTAACTACCATGTCATGCTGCCTGAATGAACTTAACACTGTAGAAAAATTCACTGAAAGAAAAGAAACCTTCCCTTTCTGGCCTTGGGTTCAGAGAACTTCAACATACCATTTGATGTGACTTAATGACAGCAATTCTCTACACATTATAGACTTAGTTATATTGAGTATATTTCATTAAAGAGTTCAATTTAGGCACAGGTTAAATACTCAAAGGACTGGAAATGAATCTCAATATAACTAATGTATTTCCAATATAAAATCCAAGTAGTGAGATTTGAATTTAATTGTTTCTAACAGTAAAGATACCCACTACAGAATATAAAGGAGTGAAGCAGTCTACACATTCATAGGGATCAATATCTAAATAGTAGAAATTAATCTCTCACACTTTCCCATGATCATTACCTTGAGGCTTCTGCTGTAGTAAAAGGAAGTTTTCAACAAAATAACTGCTTCCTAACATAGGTTACAGGATTCCTGAGGGGCTCAGATGGTAAAGAATTTTCCTGCAATACAAGAGACCCAGATTTGATCCTTGCATCAGGAAAATCTCCTGGAGAAAGGAATGACTACCCACTCCAGTATTCTTGCCTGGAGAATGCCAGGGACAGAGGAGCCTGGCGAGCTACAGTCCATGGGGTCACAAAAAGTTGGACACAAATGAGCGACTAACACTTTCAATGTAGGCTACTCCGTTAGTTCCTAATGTAGGTTGGTCTCTTTTCCTTTTTCTAAATGCCTTAGAATTAGGTGAGTGGCTAAAACAACTCATATTGGACTGACCTGTGCCAAACAAACACTTCAACAAACCCAGGAATTGAATCGAGGTCTGCTGCACTGCAGGTGGATTCTTTACCAACTGAGCTATCAGGGAAGCCTGATATAATTATTTATGGGGATCTATATTACAAGTTTTATGGATTGTGTGAGATGTAGTTATATATTAAAAAAAAAAAAGACTAGCTGAGGGTTTCCAGGTGATAAACTTCTTCAAACTCTCTTTTGCTGAGGATTCTTTTTCTCGGATTTTAATGAGAATAACAGCTGATAGGCTACAAACTTAATGTATTAAAACAATGACCATATATTAGCTATGGATAATGAGTCTGAGCATTGTGTGACTGGATAGTCTGTTCAGGATATCACAAAGCTGAAATCAACGTATTGGCCACATTAAGTACTCTTCTGGAGGCTCTGGGGAAAAATTTGGTTCCAAGCTCATTCAGATTTTCATTTCCTCACTGGTTCTCAGCTGGGCGTCACTCCTTGAATACAGAGGTCATTATCACTTCCTGACACATGGTCTCCTGCCATCTTCAAAATCAGCTACAGAGCATCTCCTCATATCGATTCCCTCTCACACTTGGAATTGTTGTAGTAGCTTTATCTTCTGCCAGCTAAAGGAGACTCTGCTCATAAGGGTTCAACTGACTAGTCAGGCCCACACAGGGTAATTTCTCTTGCCATATATAAACAGACCTCATTTTATTCAGCCTTGCCTTATAGTGCTTCCCCAATACTGAATTTTCTTTCTTTCTTTCTTTCTTTTTCAACAAATCAAAGATTTGTGGCAACTTGGCTTTGACTAAATCTTGGCACCATTTTTACAACAGCATTTGCTCACTTTGTATCTGTGTCACATTTTGGTAATTCTCATAATATTTCCAACTTCTTCATTTCATAATTTTACCATGAATATCACTATTTTCATTCTTATTGAAAGTCTCAAATAAAAAAAAAATCTGGTCTTTCATTAAAAAAATTTGATACACTTTATTCTTATTTTATAGAGATTGAAAAGTTTTAGAGTCAACACAGATAAACACATTACAAAGAAGGAGCATCTGGGACCCTATGCTTGCAACTTAAAGAACTGGGGAAATTTTTTGGAACAGTGTGAAGATACATAAATTTTCTAAAATCAGTGATGTATGTGGTTTAGACAGGTAGGAACAGGCTCACACAGAAATGAGGCCAATGACAGTAGCACTGAAGAATGAGCTATATTAGTAGTGTACATAACAGCATAATTTCCTGATGGCCACTAAAGCAGAATTGTTAAATTATTTTTCTGTATTGACATGATAATATGGGCCTACATTGCATTCATATTTGTTTTCTATATTGCTTCAGTTACCATCATAAATAAAAGTAAATTCAGAAAGAAAGAGGTAATATGTAATGCTGCAGAATCGAGCAAAAGCATTTAACTATTCTCTGTTGATACTAATCTTTCTTACTTTCACATTTATCTAATAACTTCCTATGTACAAGCTACAAAGGAAAATATAATATGCATATCTTCATCCTATCCATTTTTCAAGGATCCATTTTTGTCTTGTCTCCTTCCAGCCAATTTCTCTACTCCAATCCACCCTGATTGCTCCTTTTCCTTGGTTTCAATTTTTTTCTCATTTCACATTGAAATGCTTTGTAAGTAACCACTTTCCGATGGCTTCAAGAATGTTGGTTTTGTCTCTCAGGAATACAAAGCCTTTAAAGTGGAAAATAGCTGTGCAAAGAGGATGGACTGTAAAATAAGAGAGATACAGGTGTACAGGCTCAAACCCAGCTCTGCCTCACTAGCAGCATGGCCTTGAAAAATGATTAGCCTTTTAAAAGCTTAATCTCTTGCTAAACTTGCATCTAGCTTTCTTTAAATCTCTGACTAGTAAACAATGGCCTGTGTTGAGTTCTTCTTGAGGACAGAGCCTCTGTGTAACTGCTCTGTAACTCAATGATGGGCACATCTGAAACCTCAAGGGCTTCCCTGGATGCTCAGCAGTAAAGAATCTGCCTACTATGCAGGAGACCCAGGTTCGATCCCTGGGTTGGGAAGATCTCCTTGATCCACTCCAGTATTCTTGCCTGGAGAATCCCATGGACAGAGGAGCCTGATGGGCTACAGTCCATGAGGTTGCAAAGAGTTAGAGATGACTGAAGCGACTGAGCATGCATGCATGCTGAAACCTCAATCAAGATTTCTGGGCCACTTCTGGGAACTCCAGAATGGTTTAAAAAAATGGTGAAGAAAAAATGGCATAAGGCAAATGTCTCTGACATATTACGAATGGAGGCGTAAAGTCCTTAAATAAAAAAGGTATCATGAAGATTTTGAACTTGAAATTGATTGCAATTCAAACTCAGCAATTCAAGAAAAAAAAGATGACCTATTCACTGTTATTTACATTGAAGCCATTCCTGGTTCTTCCCCATCCCCTCATACCTCTGGTGGGAGGCATCTTCTGATATGGTTCCCAGTGATGCCCTTCTCCTGGTGTCCATGCCCCTGGGGAATCCTCCCCTTAAGCACTGGCTGAACCTAGTGACTTGCTCCCAACTGATAGAATATGGCAAAGGTGACAAGATGTCACTTCTATGATTACACTATAAACACAAGACTCTGTGTTGCTGGTATTTTCTCTGGCTATTCTTGTATTCTCGCTCTGATGAAGAAGGTCTCCTGATCAGGAATCAAATCTTGTCAAATATTAGTTTGAGTCAACACGGAAGTCAATTCTGTTCCATCTAAATCTTGAGATGACTGGGGATCTCAGGTCGACACTTTATTACAGCCTCTTTAGAAAGAAATCTTGACGCAAAATAGCTAAGCTCTGCCTGAATTCCTGATCCACAGAAGAAGTGAGATGATAAACATGTCTTTTTTCAGCCAGTAAGTTGTTGGGATAATTTGTTACCCAGTCCCTGATGCTGGGAAAGATTGAGGGCAGAAGGAGAATAGGGTCTCAGAGGATGAGATGGCTGGATGGCATCACTGATGCAATGGACATGAACTTGGGCAAGCTCTGGGAGATGGTGAGGGACAGGGTGGCCTGGTGGGCTACAGTCCACGGGGTTACAAACAGCTGGATATGACTGGGAGACTGAACAACAACATCAGATAATGAATTCATCAGTAAACTGTATCGGCTCTACGTTCACATTTAGAATAGAAAATTCTGTTAATAAAATTTCCTGAATTCTAAATTCAAAATGAGAATAGAACCTTACCAATTTACTGTTACCGCCTTCATCTAATACAATTTCTCACCTGATTACTGCAGTAACCTCTTAAGAACATGTGACTTTTCTGCTTTTGCCTTTTTCCCCTTATTTTATTTCAAAATGGCAGGCACAATGATCCTATTAGTGGAGTCCACTCTAAGTCAGATACTCAACCACCTTACAGAGACCTATATAGGCTTGCCTGGTTTGTGTCTTCTTCCTGAGCACACCTAGCACATCACATCAGCTTCTCAGACTTCCCTACCATGCCATTATCACACTCTGATACTCACCAAAAGATTTTGAAGCCCCTGCATTTTGCTTTCTCAGCATAGAATGTGCTACACCCAACAACTTCATAGCTGGTTTCCTCAAATATCTTACTCTACTGTCTTCTTCTCAGAGAGGTCTTCCCTGGACACCCTAGTAAAACTGCAACTTCTCAACATAGTTCCTAGTTTTATTTCCATTTTAGTATTTATCACAATAGCATATTTTATACACTTTATTTATCTTGTTTATTATCTGTCTCCTCCACTAGCATATAAGCCCCATGAGGGCAGAGAGTTTTAATATGTTTACTATTATTTCCAGCATATGAAACAGTGCTTAATATATAGTAGGCATTCATTAAATGAATGAATGAATGAATATTATCAATTTGTACTTGCTAGAAGAAATTAGTATAGAAACTGTTTTGAAGAGAGGATGTGTATTATGTAAGCATGCAATGACATTTTTGTGGTACTTAAGACCACAAGGAGCTTTACATTAATAAGCTAAGCAGTGGGGTGGAATTAAGCCAGCTTTAGGTTCTTCCTAACAAACAGGAGTAAACCTTGGCATGGAATACTCCAAACCACAGACAACTGACAACATTCAAATTAGGCACTGAGTCAGAACACTAATTAAAATGTACATTTAAAAGCTAATTGAGTGGCATTTACTTGCAAAAATTATTTCAGTAGTAAATTACTTCCTTTTTATTTTTTTAATTAAAGAGAATAAAACAAGGATGACAGAAAGTCGCTCTTTGTGGCTTCACAATTATTCTTCAGAAACAACACCTGAAAGAAAATTCCCAAAGGCACTTTCCAATTTTCAATATTGCCATTAACTCAAGATAAGAGTGTCACTTTGAAATGTTACATTGAACTTCGGACCCAACTCCAACATTCAGGACCTATAGTGAAGTCGCTCAGTCGTGTCCGACTCTTTGCGACCCCGTGGACTGTAGCCTGCCAGGCTCTTCTGTCCATGGGATTCTCCAGGCAAGAGTACCAGGATGGGTTGCCATTTCCTTCTCCAGGGGATCTTCCCAACCCAGGGATCAAACCTGGGTCTCCGGCATTGCAGGCAGATGCTTTATCCTCTGAGCCACCAGGGAAGCCCTTCTAGGCAAGTATTAAAACCACAGGTCTTAAAACTTTTTCAACATTTATTTCTCATATAGAAAAAACTGTAGAGCTGCTCTCAGATATATATATATATAAATATATTCATTTAAGAGTTACCTGCATATTATTCCATATAAATATGTTAATTATAAAACATAAAAGATATATTAGAATAAAATAAATTAGTATTTAAAATTAATTTTAATTCCATCACATATATTAACTAAAATGCATTTCTTGCTCTTTCTAAATACAGTTACTAACACTACTTGTTGATAATTATATTAGTAAACATTCTACATTATATTTTAAGGTCTTGGCTTATCACTTTATGCTACCAAGGTCTGGGTTCAATATTTGGGTTTACTTGGTTTCATTACTGGGAAAAGCCTATCACAAAGATGCATAGATCCAAGTAGGAGAAAGACCTCAGAGTCTGCCCTGTCATAGGTGTATTTAATAATAATAATTTTTAATAATACTATCTAACAGCTAAGCAAACATTTCTAAAATTTTGCTAAAAATTTTTATTATTACCTACTAGTTCTTAAAAGCTAGTGGAAGTTTTTGCACTTTCATACTTTTAACTTCTTTATTTGGAAGATTTTAATACAAGTTAGAATTTTCTATCCCCAAGTTTTAAAAGTATATAGATATGAGAGATTTTGTAGGTCATCCTTTTACATAAATTTTGGCAACAAATGCACTTAATTATGAAAACATATCCTAACTAACATAACACTTTCAAAATACTCCCTCTTAGCACATTAACAAAAATGAAAGTTGCTTTTCCATTACTTAAAAAAATTACCTTTATCTTGAAGGAGCACATGAAATTCAGCGTGTGTGTGTGTGTGTGTGTGTTTACTTTAAGAAAATATCTGCCAAGTAGAATAATAAACACCACAGAAAAAGCTGCAAATTTGGAACTCATAGTTTATAAATGAAATTACACAACTCACTTTTATGTTTGCCAACTTTTAAAAGTGTTCTATCACGAGATAGCCACTGATTGGGCCATCTGTCTAGACAAAAATTCTTCATGGTTACTTCCTGTATTATTACAAAGAACTGTAATGATAGGACTCTGCCTTTCAAAATAACATACATCTACTTAGCCAGGCACAAGCAAAAAGTGCCACGGGCAATTGTTGTACGTTGTGGAATTCACTCTTCTTTTATGATGTCGTAAGAGAAGATGAATCACCTGACATGTGAGTCAAATGAGGGTACCAATGAGTACTCTCATATTAAGTGCAATGATTACTGCAGTATGTGGTTCAATATCTGTATTTAATCACTGAAAAAAGGTGGAACACCATGGAGCCTTGGGAAGAAACTGAAGAAATTTAAGACCCCTAACTACAAGGAGATATTAATATAATTTACATCTCTTCTAAATAAAACAATTTCATCCAACTCCATCTGCTCTTTATTCCATATATGTACTATTAAATAGTAAAAACATCTAGCAATCAAATGAAAAAAAGAAGAGTCAAGGGAAAGAAAACAAGGCCTTGGGAGTTCAGTAAGACTAAAGCGAGTGTGCTTTCACTGTTATATTTATAATGGATAACCAACAAAATCTTACTGGATAGCACAGGGAACTCTGCTCAATGTTACATGGCAGACTAGATGGCAGGGGAGTCTTGGGGAGAATGGATACACGTGTATGTATCACTGAGTTCCTTCACTGTTCACCTGAGACTATCACAATATTGTTAATCAGCTAAACTCCAATAAAAAATAAAAAGTTTAAAATAAAATTAAAAAACACAGTATACTTTATTTTGAATAAAGACTATCTTAATACATATATTCTCTGGAAATTAACATAAACCTTTCTGACTATGATGATTTGTGGTATAGGGTTCATGATAACAATTAAATATTTACTTTTGCTCATTCCAATATTAATTGAAACAAAACAACACCAAAACCTACCTCCTTCACTGTAACAGTCAGGGTCCAAATGGGGAACAATGTCCATTTAAATAAGGAATGTGTTATGAAGAAGATATGGGAGGGATGATGAGAAACCACCTTGAACAGCTAATAAGTGAGGCCACTCACAGTGGGATTGTTATCAGTATTAGGCCTGAGGTGTGGGAACACTTATGGGACCTCAGGAGGGAGTCAGTGACCATACAAGGAGCAGTGAAGACATGGCCAACTGGAGAAGAGTTTCACAGATAGAGGCAGGGAATAAATATATACTCCGACTACACTTCCTTCTTTTCCTGTAATATCCTGCTGAGTCTACTCACTGGCTATTGTCAGCCAAAGGCAAAAGAGACTCTGGAAGCTGACCATGAAGGTTAGCCTTCTTGAAAGGGCAGAGAGCAGGGTGAAGAGTGGAGAGTGGGTCTGAAGAGGCAAACACAAGACACAAGGCCAGATGTTTTTCAATTTTATTTCCTTCTGTAAGATAAAATAGTTAAATGACAGACTGGCACTAAATTCTGTTTTTAAGAAACTGTATGTAAAAAAGATATGAGATCAATTAAAAAAATATGGAGAGATTATATAGTCTGTTGCTGTGGCCCTAAAGCATGACTAATTACAGGCTTTTAAAAAATTACTTCTTTTACCATTTTGAATAGGTAATGTTTCTATGTTACAAAATTCAAAATTGTAAATGGGACTAGAGTGAAAACTGTCTACAATTCTCCTTTCCTTGTGCTCATTTTCCCTCCTTACATAAAACCATGGCTCCTAGTTTCCTGTACTTAACAGATTTTTCCATGTGATTGCAATCAAGATTAAGTATATAAATATATATTTTTTACTTTTTACAAGTATCGTAGCGTATTATATACACAGAATGTAAATTCCTTTTGAAATGTAATAATACATCTTTAGACAGTTTTAAATCAATACATAGAGTATTTTCTATAGTGCGTGTGCGCGTGCTAAGTCACTTCAGTCATGCCCGACTCTTTGCTACCCCATGGACTGTGGCCCGCCTGGCTCCTCTGTCCTTGGGATTCTCCAGGCAAGAATACTGGAATGGGTTGCCATGCTCTCCTCCAGAGGATCTTCCCAACCCAGGGACTGAACCCACATCTCTTTCATCATAGGCAGATTTTTTTGCTGCTGAACCACCAAGGAAGCCCCGTTTTCTATAGTATTTAAGATTTTGTTTGCATGAGTGAAACAGAACCTCCTTTATTAGTTTTCTATTGATGAGTATTTGTTTCTGCCTTTTTTCCTACAATAAAATCTACAGTGAATATTGTCATATATACATCATTTTTACATCTTCTACTATATTTATAACAGGACTTAAAAGCAAAATTGTTTTGTTAAAAGGTTAGCACATTCAAAATTTTAAATTATACTGATAAATCTCCATAAATAAATCTCCAGTCATAACCATTAAACTTCCAGCTGCAGTTTGAGAGTCTGTTTTTCTACATTTCACCAGCTGAGTGCTGCCAAATTTTTTGGTGTTACTAATTTGACAGGTTAAAATGACGAATGATTTAATTTTAATTTCTACTATTATGACTTAGGTTGGAACAATGATTCATTTTTTAATTTATTTTTTATTGGATTACTTGTTTATATCCTTTAACCATTTTTATGGATTGGGAAGGGCTCTATATTCATTAAGAAAATAAGTTATTTGCCACTGAAGAGAGTGGGTTTATAAAACACTTTGATTCATGAAAAAGTGTTTTTCTACTTAAAAGAAATTATATATTTTGTAATAGAAATTTTATGGTCTCTTTCTATTTTACCCTCTTTCTGTTTGTCTTATAAATCTTTGATGTACTTGGAGTTTATTTCAGGGAATTGTATAAGTTATGGATCCAGCTTTTTATCACACAGTTGGTTATCCAAGCACTATTTACTGAATGATCTATCTTTCCTCCACTGATCTAAAATTATTTTTATTAAAAAGAAATCTACTAAATTACTAAAGACAATTTGGTATACATCTGGACTCTCAAATCTCTTTCACTAATCTTTTTTTTATGGCAATCTTTGTTTTTTTGGTTTTGGCAGTACTATACAGTTTTTATTATGGATAATGATTCATTTTGATCATAAATGTACCAAAATGATAAAAAAAAAATCCACTGTGCTAAAGAGTGTTCATGAATATATCAAACCTAGAACATAACTTGAATGAATTCTTTGGATTTTGGATAAAACAAGTGGATTCAGAGAAGTACTTTTAATAAAAATAAAAAAATAAAAACATTTTGTTGGATAAAAGGTCAAATCAATTCAGGCACACTGAAAATAATAAAAGAAAAATTAGTCATCATTTGTCACTATCATCAGCAGTGACAATAGAAATATCCCTGTATTGACTATCATATGGAGGACCTGGCCATCATTATACCCATTCTACATTGTGAAAACTTAGGTCAGGAGAATTTAAGATTAGGCAGCTGGGAAATACCAGAACCACCACACCACCACAATTAAAATATTGATGAGCATTTGCTACATGTATTAGGCTAAGTGTAAGTATTCATAAGATGCAGGCCTATATACAAGACTAAAACGTAAATTATCAAATGATTGATAAAGACAAAATATGATATAGGATTTCAGCAGAGTTAGAAATTCTCGAGATTGGGGTTGTTCAAGTATGACAATATTTTTATATTAATAGGTGGACCTGTTAAAGAGGATGACTCAGGAAATAAAGATCATGACTCAAGAGGTCATTCCAGGGAGTGGAATTGAAGATCAAACATAATGTTACAGAAGGAAGATGGCTCATAATGTATTTGGAGAAAAGGTGTATAGATTTTATCTGAATGGGAGAGCTTTTACATCCATTAGTTCATTTATGTATTCATTTTGTAAGAGAATAGTGCTTTGGTACTTTCTGATGGACAAGATGATAACTGGTATTTTTTTCTTATCAAAGGAAATACATTCAAAAACATATGAGAGTTAGGAATAGGAATCAAGCCTGGTGTGAATATCTGCATAGTTATAAAATGCTTCATGAACTAGGAATGTGGAAGTGGCAACTGTGTAAATAAACAGCTCTTGGGTGGCCAGGGGAGATCATTACATTCTAAAATGTTTTCCATCCAAACTTTGCTGTCCTATTTTAAAACAATTCTTGGATCTTTCTTATGCCTATGCTAGCATGCCTGCGTGCTCAGTCGCTCAGTCGTGTCTGATTCTTTGTGACTCCATGGACTGTAGCCTGTCAGACTCCTCTGTTCATGGAATTTTCCAGACAAGAATACTGGAGTGCGTTGCCATGCCCTCCTCCAGGGGATCTTCCCAACCCAGGGATTGAACCTGCATCTCAGGTACCTCCTGAATTGGCAGGCAGATTCCTTACCACTGAGCCATCTTTCTTATGCATAAATGATTGGTGATGACTGTACAGTTATTATAATTATTGGATAGTAAGAGATTAGGAATAGACTTTAGTAGTTATACATTTTGATTTAGCAATTCTTCATTGTCTTATAATCATTATACAATGTAATTCACTTTTGCCATGAAATGATTCTCTGTTCATTCTGCCTCTGATTTTATTCTTTCCTTGTCTTTAACCAAAATTTCAGCTTTTGACAATAGCATTCCCACTCCAACATACAGAAGAATTTTCCAGTGCTTATGGAAACAAAAGGGTAAACAGGTTCTTCAGAGGCTCCTTTAATTAAATTAAACAAGAAACAGTCCAATAAACGTTTTCTTTATTTCCTATGTGCTGTGTAATGAACACAAATGCTTTTCCAAACCATAACAGCACATGAAATAAAAGGAAAATATATTCATATAAGATTGAACAAAGATAAAAATATTAAATATGTAAGTATGTGCTCTGCTTAGTCACTCAGACGTTTCTGGCTCTTTGTGACCCTGTGGACTGTAGCCTACCAGGCTCCTTTGTCCATGGGGATTGTCTAGGCAAGAATACTAGAGTGGGTTGCCATGCCCTCCTCCAGGGGATCTTCCCAACCCAGGGATCGAACCCAGGTCTTCCGCATTGCAGGTGGATTCTGTACCATCTGAGCTATAAGCATACATTTCCTTTCATTTGGGCTTCCCAGGTGGTACCTGCCTGGGGATGAATTCACCTGCCAATGGCAAGAGACACAGGAGACTGGGTTCGATCCCTGGGTTGGGAAGATCCCCTGGAGTAGGAAATGGCAACCTCCTCCAGTATTCGTGCCTGGAAAATTCCATGAAAAGAGGAGCCTGGAGGGCTTCAGTCATGGGGTAGCACAGAGTCAGACCCAACTGAGCCTTCACACACACATGGGGAATACACACACACACACACACACACACACACACACACACACACACACACACAGATAGCACAACACCCAGAGTAATTACTCTATTGATTTCTGTATACTAATTCTATTTCTTAAATTGTGAGACCAGCTTCCAGGAACTCACTCCAAACTAAAAATGAACACATTAGCCATAGAGAGAAACTTGTAGCCTGTTTTATTGAGTTCTAACTCCTATTTGAAAATTGTAGGTACAAAAGGACATAGCTTTTCTTGTCATTTTAAAAGAAGTACTCCTAGATAATTTAATCAGTTGTGAAGGTTGTTGGTAAGACCTGAAGAATTATAATGCAGTAACTTGGTACTCTTTCTTTCTTTCCTAAAATGATCCCAGTTTCAGAAAGTTAATCCGGCCACTCTTTTCTCATTTCAGCCTGTGTCTTTCCACGAGGTCCTTGGAATCTACTCAGATTATCCTTATCCATAGCCTCTTTGAAACAGTGTCAAAACTGTACTTCCAAGAATTCATTTTAACTAAGCTCGCTTAATCCTGAAGACTTTTAAATTTTCCATTCCCTTCCTAGTTGTTGTGGTTATCTTACAATTACTGTGCTATTCCTTTATAAATGTTCTTATATTGTTTCAGATTAAATTGCTTGTTTATACTTAATTATTTTAAGAAAGAATGTAAACTATTTGAAGACAGGTACTTATTACATTTTTTAAATTGGTCCACTGCATATTTTAACAGTGCCCCACACTCAGCCTCATTAAACGTCTCTGAGTGAGACGAAAACAGTTATTTCTCCCAGTCTGGGGGTTGATACTGTCAGTTAAATCAAAGCAATCATAACCATTCATTTTAATATAGTTTTTATTTAAATGTTATTATGCTAAATGTGGCTCAGTGGTAAAAGAATCCCCCTGTCAATGCAGGAGACTCAGGAGATGCAAGTTCCATCTCTGGGATGGGAAGATCCCCTGGAGGAGGGAATGGCTACCCACTCCAGTATTCTTGCCTGGAATTCCCATGGACAGAGAAACCTGCAGGGCTACAGTTCATGGGTTGGCAAAAGAGCTGGACAAAATTTAGCGACAGAGCACACACACACATGCTAAAATGTATCACACCTTAAATCCTAATTTGATGTTTCTAAATTGGTAGAGTACAATTAAATGCTGCTGATAGGTGGTCAAAATTTTTTTTTGCTTCTTAATGGAACCTGGTATTCAGTCCCACTACTGAATTAAAATTTTGTTCATTTAAAGCTTTACATTTTTATAGCTTCATTTGAATAATAAAATGCACAGACAGAAGTAGGAGATTAAAAGAAAACAAAGCTTAAAGAACAGTTAAGTCAGGAGTTGAAGTAGAGCAATCTGTATCGCTGCACTTGGCACTCACGTCTCTAGAATGTACATCTGTCTTCAGCACACTGTTCTTGTACCTTTCGTCATCATCATCTGCTCTACTAGTTGGTCCTCTGCTGTATCATTGGAAAATCTTGGACTTCTCCTATTACTACACATGATTTTAGAGTTTGTGACATAGAAAAAATAAATAGGCCCAGAGATAGTATTTTTGCAAATGAGTAGTTGAATGAATGAACAAGCCAACTAAGCATTCTGGGAAATCAGAATTTTGAATTCTAGTCCTAGATAATAGGCAGTTATTTAACACAGATCAGAAATTTAATAAAAAAACAATAGTGTAATTGGAGGAGTGAAGGTTCATATATTAATTGAAATAAATGTATCAATTAGACATTCATGACCTCACCACAAACCTTTTTATCTTTGAATAAGTTATTTAGCTTTTTGGAGGCTTAATTTTTTCATGTATAGAAATAACACCTACTTTGCAGATAAAATAGCCATAGAGTTGTCAGGTTTAGCAAATGAGGGTACAAGATAACCAGTTAAATTTATTGAATTTCAGATAAATATTTTTCAGCATAAATATGTCATAAATATAGCATGACATACTTGTACTAAAGACTACTTATTGTTTATCTGAAATTCAAATTTAACTGTATATTTTGCATGACCTCTGGCAATCCTACTTGCTGATGACATGTTGAGCACTTGGTACTTGGTACATACCATGTGCAGGGTAAAAGGCGGTGAAGGTACTGGCTGATCCCACTTCTGTGATTGTAAGAGACAACACAGTTTAATTAGTATTAAAAGTGGGAGCTCTGCAGTCAGACTGCCTGATTCAAACCTCCTTCTCCAACTTAACAGTTCAGCATATTACTTAACATTTCAATTTTCTTATCTGTAAAATGGGGATAATGATAGCATCCCATGGTGGAGCTGTTGTGTGGATTAAATGAGTTAATACTGGTAAAAATATTTAACATAGTGCAAAGACTTAGCGACTGAACTGCAACAACACATACCATCAATATAAGCCCTGGATATATGCTAGTTATGTCTGTGGTTTCGGGCAAACCACAGATCCACTTTGCCTAGAACTGAGGGGTTTTCTGGAACATGGGACTTTGAGTGCAAAAACCCAGACAATTCAGGACAAACAGAGAAATGTAATTTAAGCTTTTAGCCAGGGAAACAGAACTCACAAATATGAAACTACAAAGGAGTTAAATAATAGTAATAATAACAACAATAATATTACTGTCATCATCAAAAATAATAATAGCAATTCATGTGTTAAGGACACTGATTATAATTTATATTTACCAGCTCTTTACTAAAATAATTCAAGGAAATCATGTTGAACTGGTTACTTTTAGGAGTGGTTAAGCCTTTGCCTTCAAGGAGCTATCAGAAAGACAGATTTTATACAGACTTTAAACAATTAATTTCCAGACAATTTGATAAGTAACATAAACAGGAGATCTTTGGGAATCCAGAGAAAGGTTTAATCAACTCTAGCAAAGGATGGAGACGATTTAGAGAAGATATTTAAACTGTGTATTCAGAAATGCCAAGGAGTTTTCCAGGCAAAAAGCGAAGAAAAGCATTTTAGTATCTTCAGACAGTAAAGAGATGTGAAGGTAGTGATCTCTCCAGGCAGCAGCAAGCATGCTGGCATGGTCCGAGCATCAGAGCATAGAATAAATAGTATAAAATGAGACGAAAAAGACACAAGTGAAGGACCAAATGTAAAGGGCTTATGTGCTCTTCTCTTTATGTATCAGCTATATATTCCTACAGGATAAAATGAAAATATAAATTAAATATGATGCAAAGGAAAAGTACAGATAGGAAAGATGGACCTGGAGTGAAGTTAGTGTTAGAATTCAGGCTACAAGCTCATGCTTAAAGGTCAGCCCCAAATTGTATATACAGTCAAAGGGGAGTAATGACATCTAATGAATGTTTACTATGTGCCAAGCACTATTCCTAATAATATCAGACTTTCTGGTGTCTTCAAACAGTTTTCAGTCTAGAAAAGATCATTCAAAAATTATTTTAGCTGTTCAAATTAATATTTATTTTATTAACTTTTAAGTTTAAAGAGTCCATTTTCCTTAAGGTTTTAAGGTCAGATTATATATCTTACACTATTTATAAATGTAATTAATTTTAATAATCACTTTTGGTGGGGAGTGGGGGGGTGTATCTTTGATTAATGTTTTCCTAGTTAGAAACTTAATGCTATCAAACATTTTGAACTTCATTTATAAATTTAGTATGTTTAATGTTCTTTTAATAGCTCAGTAATCTGTCTTAAGAGAGAAAACTTTCTCAATATAGCTTATACATAATATCATAAATATGGTGTGTTGTTTACTCAAATATTTCATATTATTTATATAGTACCATTTCAACCTAAAAATCACAAGCCTATTTGATTACTTGGCTAATCTGTTACCCTAAAGGCCACATTCTCTTTTTTAAAAAATTACAATGGCATACATATGCATGTAATAATAGTTATTACAGTATAATTCTCTCAAATATTTCCATACCTAATTATAAATCTAAGGGTTAAATGATGCTTTCTTTTTTTCTGGCTGCACCACATGGTTTGTGGAATCTTAGTTCCCCAACTAAGTCACTCAGTCCTCATAGAGCATTGTTCTGCTCAGGTTCCTCTGTTCATGAGATATTCTAAGCAAGGATACCGGAGTGAATTTCCATTTCGTACTCCAAGTTCTCCAGCCAGATAAGGATTGAATCCTGGCCCCTGGCAGTGAAAGCTAGGAGTCCTCCTAACTACTGGACCACCAGGGAATTCCTGATGTTTTCTTAAATGTACCAAAATCTTGATAATTGTTGAAACCTGGTGACAGTGTATGTGTGTGGGGGTAGGTTATGGTACTATTTTCTCTATTTTTGTAAGTATTTGAACACGTTTAAAACAAACAAAAAAATTAAAATGCTTTGTCATTAAAGATGCAAACATGTTATTCCAAACAATCTTGGAATATCTTTTTAAACAATTTTTGTGTTGCTTTCTCAGCTTGATGAGATTTCCTAACTACCAGAGTGGCTTCTGGGTAGAACACTGGCCAGTTGATGCTTAGTTTGTAATTTCTAGGTCAACACCTTCCAACTGAGGGAGTCTTTCAACCCATGTTCCTTAGGTTCACAGTAGAAATTACATCATTTTTCAGACTGACATTAGCATTCTACTACATCCTCTCATACCTGCCCCTTCCTGCCCTCTGAGATCTCTATCCAACCTTCACCTTGGCTCCCACAAGCTTCTCTGTCACTTAAATAAATTTTGCTTTTTTCTGGCCCTTAAAATATTTAAAGGACTTTGCTTCTGGCTCCAATGACTGCTCCTGATGAAACCAAGCCTGGCTACAAAAGTCTTTCTGAGCGTCCCCTATTTCTTGTTTGTAGGAAGAAGGCTTCAGCCTCCTAGACCTTCCCTGAGTTTCAAATGGCAGGTTCAAAGTTACTACTTGGGGAAGGGAGGGAATACAGAAACAAAGGAGGAACAGGCAAGAAACAATTGCGCAGCAGGGTATTGGTTCCTCCTTGGGATATATGTAACAACACATCTCTGAGTTCTTCTGCAGGACCTAAGACCCCCACCCAGGTAGAGGACAGTAACTTCTAGCTGAGCACAAGATTCCTGGAGCACCACACTGTTGTTGTTGTTTAGTTGTGTCCGACTCTTTTGCAATCCTATGGACTGTAACCCACCAGGCTCCTCTGTCCATGGGATCCTCCAGGCAAGAATACTGGAGTGCATTGCCATGCCCTCCTCCAGGGAATCTTCCTGACCCAGAGATTGAACCTGCGTCTCTTATATCTCCTGCACTAATAGGCCAGTTCTTTATCACTAGCACCACCTGGAAAGCCCTGAATATGCACATGTGTGTGTGTGTTAGTCACTCAGTTGTGTCCAACTCTTTGCGACCCCATGGACTGTAGCCCACCAGGCTCCTCTGTCCATGAAATTCTCCAGGCAAGGATACTGGAGTGGATAATGGACTGGTTTGCCATTTCCTCCTCCAGAATATGCACATACCCTTAGCTTAAATCTTCACCAGCTCTGCTGTTCAAGAAGACACTGCTTTGGGAAAGATCCCTGGTGTTCTCCTTGCTTGCTGCAAAGAATAATAAATTCTTCCTTCTCCTGATCTCTGGCTTGGTTGTGTCTTTTGGCTTGGCACCCACCAAGAGGTGAATCCGGTTTTTGGGTAACGCTCTGTTGCATAAACCTTCCATTTCCTTGCCTCTCTCTCTTTTTTTATTTTTGGCCGCACTGCCCAGCATGCAGGATCATTGTTCCCTGACCAGGGATGGAACCTGCATCCCCTGTGTTGGGCCAGAGGAGTGTAAACCACTGGACCCCCAGGGAAATCCCTTCTTGCTTCTCTTGCTTGATGATATATTCTGATAAACAATATTTCTGGTTAAATCCAGATCTCCACATATTTCTTGGACAGGGAGAAAACCACACAAGCATGCCTGTTGTCCTTTTGAATTAAAAGCAATAATTTTAGGTGATCTCACTCTTCATATCTCCAACACCAATTGCCCTATTCAAAGATGTTCTTGTTTCCTCCATTTTATAAGCAAGTATAGGAAATGGCAACCCACTCCAGTATTCTTGCCTGGAACATCCCATGGATGGAGGAAGCTGGTAGGCTACAGTCCATGGGGTCACAAAGAGACACGACTGAGCAAGTATCTGTATGTATCTGTGTATCAGTACATCTAGCCCCCTATGTGTTCCCATCTACCTTTCAATTATTTTTTTGTTAGTTTGTGTGAACTCAGTGTATTAATCCTCTTGTGCCATAGATTCTGCTCCTTATCATTACTCACTGACGATGCATCAGAAAATTTACCACTTTTGTCTCATTAATGTTGCTCTATTAGTTTCTCCCATCAGTATATAAAAAAGTGGCAGTAGTGGTAAAGAACATGCCTGCCAATGCAGGAGATGTTAGAGATGTAGGTTGGATCCCTGGGTAGGGAAGATCTCTTGGAAGAGGGCATGGCAACCCACTCCAGTATTCTTGCCTGGAGAATCCCATGGACAGAGAAGACTGGCGGGCTACAGTCCATGGGGTCACAAAGAGTTGAACATGACTGAAGCGGCAGTATATACACATATAAAAAAGTTGCTATTTCTCACATTCTAAAAACAAACCCAATGCTCATTTTGATGATCCCACTTCTCTTTCCCTTCCCAGAAAAACACCTAAAATCATTATCTTTGATGCCTACAAAAGTCCGTTTAGTCAAAGCTATGGTTTTTCTAGCAGTCATGTATGGATGTGAGAGTTGGACTATAAAGAAAGCTGAGTGCCGAAGAATTGATGCTTTTGAACTGTGGTGTTGGAGAAGACATTTGAGTCCTTTGGACTGCAAGGAGACCAAACAAGTCCATCCTAAAGGAGATCAGTCCTGAATATTCATTGGAAGGACTGAGGTTGAAACTGAAACTCCAATACTTTGGCCACCTGATGCGAAGAACTGACTCACTTGAAAAGACCCTGATGCTGGGAAAGATTGAAGGCAGGAGGAGAAGGGAATAACAGAGGGCAAGATGGTTGGATGGCATCACCAACTCGATGGAGATGAGTTTGAGTAAGCTGCGGGAGTTGATGATGGACAGGGAAGCCTTGGCATTCTGCAGTCCATGGGGTCACAAAGAGTCGGACACGACTGAGAGACTGAACTGACTGATCTCCCCTTCCATTATCTCTTGAATCTATTCCTATCAGGCTTTTATCTCCACTGTACTGTAAATTGCTTTTTCAGTGACCTGCAGTGATCTCCATGGTGCTACTCTGATCTCTGAGCTACTTAACCTATTAGCAGTCCTTGACAAAGTTGATCATATCAGTTTTATTTCTATACTTTCTTTATTTAGAAATAACGTTGTAGAATTCCATGCCCACTTGGCTTATCTTTTACATCTCTGCTTCTGCTTCTTTTTAGTCTTTATTTCTGCTTCTGCCTTATCTTTTTGACTTTTAAATGTTGGCTTGACCATGAATTATTTGGACTTTGCCTTTCTGTCTGTTCTCATTCTACCACCACATCATCTGTGCTAATAGTTTTAAACCTCATCTTTTGTGTTGATAAATACATTTTTTATCTGTAGTACAGATAAAGATGTCAATAGTCCTTATTTCAGATTTTAATAGGTTCAGACTGATGTTTTGATGTCTATTTCCTACCCTTAGAAATAAACACTCCTAAAACTATTCTTTCAGCTGTTCAAGCAACCACCTTGGTATCATAATTTACTTGTTTCTCTTATACTTCTCATTCATCAGAAAATTCTGCTGGCTTTAATTTCAAAAATGAATCCAGAATTTAACCATTTCTCACTTCTTTTACTACTATATCTTAGACTAAGACACTATAATCTCTCACCTGGATCACTGAGTTAGCCTCCTAATTGGTTTTCTTCCTCAGCTGATTTTTAACACAGCATAAAGAGTAATTCTGTTAAAATATAAGTCAAATCATGTCTTTCATTTTCTCTGAACCCTCTAATGACTTTTCATTTAGATTAAAGCTAGTATTCTCATAATGCTGCAGAGAATTTTATATAACTTGTCCCCATCTTCACCTTTTTCCCAGTTGATCTCATTTCCTACTATTCTTCCCCCTTTTCAAGTTAATTCAGCCACACTGGGCTCATTGTTTTTTCTCTAACACCCCAAATACACTTTGCATTTGCCATTTCCTCTTCCTGATATCCTCTTCCTTTACATATTTAAATAATCCATTCTTATACTTCACTGATGTCTTCTTCCAAATACCACGTTTTTAATAAAGCCTTTCCTTCTTTGTTGTTCAGTCACCAAGTCATGTCCAACTCTTCGTGACCTCATGGACTGCAGAATTAAAGTGTTAGTTGCTTCAGTCATGTCTGACTCTTTGCGACCCTATGGACTGTAGTCCACCAGCCTCCTCTGTCTATGGGACTCTTCAGGCAAGAATACTGGAGTGGGTAGCCATTTCCTTCTCCAGGGGATCTTCCCAATCTCAGAATCAAATCCAGCTTTCTGGCTACTCTATCTTAAAATTGCAACTCCTTGGACTCTTGTATTCCTGTATCTCCTGATTGTTTCATTTTTCTCCCTAAATCATATCAACATCCTATAACTATGTATCTTATTTCTTTCAAATGCTACAGAAGGAAGGGCGGGGATTTTTGTATGTTTTATCCACTGCTGTATCCCTGACGATGACAACATAACCCAGCTCATGGAAGGTGCTTGTGTGCCTAGTCACTCAGTCGTGTCCAACTCTTTGCTACCCAAGGACCATAGCCTGCCAGGCTCCTCTGTCCATGGGGATTCTCCAGGCTACAATACTGAAATGGGTTGCCTTGCCCTCCCCCAGCGGATCGTCCCAACCCAGGGATCAAACCCAGGTCTCCTCATTGCAGGCAAATTCTTTATCATCTGAGCCACCAGGGAAGCCCAAGAATACTGGAGTGGTAGCCTATCCTTTTTCCAGGGGAATTTCCTGACCCAGGAATTGAACCAGGGTCTCCAGCATTGCAGGTGGTACTTTACCAGCTGAGCTACCCGGGAAGCCCATGGAATGTGCTTAATAAATACCTATTTAATGAGTAAATCTTCCTATGGGATAGGATAACATCTCTTATAGATATAAACCTGACACTGGTTGGATTTTCTGTATCACAAAGCTCTCCATCTCTTTCATCCCAAATCTGATCTCACAACAACCCTCTGAAAGTAAATGATATTCTCACTTGTAATGCCTGAGAAAAACTGGTCTCATAAAATTTAAGTACCTTGCTAGAAGTCAGATACCTAGTAAATAGCAGAACCAAGTTTTGCATCCAGGTATAGTGATGTAGATCCTAAACTATTAACAATTACCCTGTGGGTTAAGAGAACCTACATTTTTATATGTTAAAAACAAACTGCATGTCTTGGAGAAGCACAAACTTTCCTGCTATAGATAATAAAATTAAATTTATCTTGTGGGTCATTCTATATACTATAGGATGAATGAATTTGATCTGTGTCTTAACAGACACTGCTGAATCATTGAACTGGGTAGATGAAATAATAAACAACAGCATTATTAGTAGAGAAATGATGATGTTCTAAGTTAAGGGTTTAATGGAGATGGAGAAGATGGTACTGATTCATATTTCTTAAGTTAACTTGGTAGATACAGTGAGTGATGGAGAAAATTAACCCAGATATAGAGATGAGTGGCTAGAAAAACTGATAAGAAAGTAAGTCAACTCTGAGTAGTGTGATGAGACTGAAGAACCGGTGAAGGTCAGGAGTGGAGTTTCTATTGACACTGAACTCTGAGTTTAGTACTTGTGGTAAAGTCAAAATGTAAAAAGATTAATACATTAGATTTCTAAGTTTAAAAACTTCAGATGAAGTGCCATTCTTAGTGATGACAAGATCAAATATGTAACCAGGGAAAGCAGTTACTGAAGTGCGAAGGTGCTAAATTTTACTGGTGAAAAAGGAGGTCAAGGGCTCTTGACACTTTAAGATTTTAGCTGAATCATTCATTTAGAAAGGAAGCATTCCATAATGGTGATAAAATGCGGGATGGTGAGAAACACGAGGAATGGTGTTCCAGCAGGTTTCCCAGGTACATAGTTTTCCCATTTACACTTAGGTGAAACATGCATGAATTAGACCACAGAGTTACAGATATATGCCCGCTTATCTGATGAAATACTTTGGTTGGGGAAGTGCTATATTCCAACAAATAGAATATCATTTGATTAAAAAATAAAAAAAAGAAAGGGAAAGAAGGAAAAGCATAAGAAGAAATAATTGTCATGTCTAGAAACTATATGAGGCATATTGCATAACCTTATGTTATTCCACCTTTAAAAAAAATCTCAATTCTTTCAATGATTGACTGATTCAACATCTATTTATTGAGTAGCTACAGGTGTCAGGGCCTGTGCTAGGTACTTATGGTAAGTATGGTATTCTTGTTTTGCAAATGAGGAAATGGAGGCTCAGATGTTAAGCCAATTGCCCAGGACCAAAAAGGCATGGTGTGTCATAGCAAAGATCACTGGGTGCTTCAAAATAAAGCTCCAAAAGTGACAGATACAGTGTCCCCTAGAAGTTGGAGCAGGAGTTGGACCTAACTTTAATATGTAAAAAAGAAAGTGAAGCCGCTCAGTCCTGTCCCACTCTTTGCGACCCCATGGACTGTAGCCTACCAGGCTCCTCTCTCCATGGGATTCTCCAGGCAAGAATACTGAAGTGGGTAGCCATTTTCTTCTCCAGGGGATCTTCCCGACCCAGGGCTCAAACCCAGGTCTCCTGCATTATAGGCAGACGCTTTACCTTCTGTGCCACCAGCGAAGCCCATCTTCATATGTACAGAAATAAAAATAATTTCTTCAAGATAGTAAAGGAAAGAGAAAAGAGAAATATTCAGTCTTCACTTGTCATTAATCCACTGCCAAATTGGAAGGAACTGCCAACTATGACCCTGAAAGTGAACCCTGCATAACTGATGTTACTTTACCTTAAGAACGAATTATCTCATTTTAGTCATAAGCACAGTGATAAGGTTTATTATAGACATTTTGTACCAAATGAATAAGTCATTCAAGGTTTGAAAATCTGACTAAATTATGAAAAAGTCCATGATGGCCACCAATCACATTTTCTTCCCCATTTCACGAGATGTTCCAATGATTTCTTATCTTTTCTTGGGTAGCCTACAATGCTTTCCTAGTGTGGTAGGTTTAGCAATGTTTTGGTGATCCATTCTCTTGCTGTTGTAAGAGGTTCTTTAGTTCTTTGCCTTTGACGTTCCCAACTTCTTGAGTGAGTACAGTTTGCATTTGCACTTTACAGTCATAACCCTTTAAAATAAACAAAGGATTGGTGGAAATTTTTACTTGTATCGTCTCCTGAATTGTGTTAGCGGGCAGTGGAGTGATGTGAGTGATATAGATGCTGACTGTTGAAATGTAAAAACAAGTATCAACAGGCAATCTGTGAATGTTAGATTCCTTTGTCTGTTAAATTTCTCTGAAACTAAACGATGCACATATTCCCAACTTTTTCTGACACTGAGCATGTTTCAAGATACTTTTCTTAACAGGTCTCTGAACTAATCTGTATACACATTGATTTTCCTGGTCCCACATCTAAATTCTATTATTAAGTTTCAATTACAAATTTGAATTGGAAAACACACACACACACACACAAAGAACAATGGTAGGAGTGAGGAGTCAAATGTCAATAATCCAAGATTTAAATTCAACACAATTATTAATTAGTGCTATAACCTTGGGAACTATAATATTATGTTTCTAAATGAATTCCTATGTTTTCTAAATGACTCAAAAATACATCCTTAGATGTGCTAAATACACATCTTGATATATATGATCTCAATCCATTTTAACAACTGCTAGGCATAATTGTATTTCTTTTTACAGATTATGAAAAAGATCTGGGAAATTAAGTAATTTTTCTGAGAGCATTTAGCTAGTAGAGATCTGAGTTGGAATTTCTATTATGTTTTCCTCCAAATTTTGTTCTCTTACTACTACATTATTCTGCCTTTTATTGTTATTATCTTTTATAATATTTACGTGGCTTGGTGGATCATAATGGATGAGACTCAGGGTCAACTTCTGGCTCTTCCACTTAGTAGCTTTGCATATTTAGGCTTTTGAGAACTATGTTTTTCATTTGAAAAGTGGAGATAACAGAGTTCTCTGAAATAATGAAAGAGTATTTGAAACGACTAGTATATTATCTAGCATTTGTCTACCAGAAGGCAGTGCTGTCCTAAGAAGAAAGAGTATTGAAAACAGAGAGTTGGATGATTAGAATTTTTAGCAATACTCTTCAAGTCAGAGCCATACCAGAGCTGATAAACTTTAGTATTCTAGTCTTCTTAGCAGAGAAAAGATAATAAAATATTCCTAATGATTATCCAAGATACTGTCTTATCACCAATTAGGTTCATGAAGTTCCTTGATCCTGAGAAGGGGTTCACTGGACACTTGACACAACTATTCCCAATAACAAGTAATTGCACATGAACACACTGAATGTATGGATGTGAGAGTTGGACTATAAAGAGGGCTGAGCACAGAAGAATTGATGCTTTTGAACTGTGGTGTTGGAGAAGATTCTTGAGAGTACCTTGGACTGCACGGGGATCCAACCAGTCCATCCTAAGGGAAATCGGTCCTGGGTGTTCATCGAAAGGACTGATGTTAAAGCTGAAACTCCAGTATTTTGGCCACCTGATGCGAAGAACTGACTCATTTGAAAAGACCCTGATGTTGGGGAAGATTGAAGGCAGGAGGAGAAGGGGACAACAGAGGATGAGATGGTTAGATGGCATCACTGACTCAATGGACATGAGTTTGGGTAAACTCTGGGAGTTGGTGGTGGACAGGGAGGCCTGGTGTGCTGTGGTTCATGGGGTTGCAAAGAGTGAGAAACAAATGAGTGACTGAACTGAACTGAACACTGAATTTGGTTTCATAATTCAATCAGAGGACTTAAAAATTATTGAATAAAATGTTTATAATTATTCTATTGAGACAACAGAGTTGAAAAATAAACTCTAGAATCTGTAATAACTGCTTGGATTAGCTAAGAGGGAAGCTAATGGTTGAAGAAAACACATTACTTAAACTATGTTTATCATTATTTGTTTATATTTTCTATTCCTTTCACAAAATAGCTAAAATTATGTATATAATAGACACTCAATAAAAACTTGGGGAACAGATATATGAATGAAAGAATGAATGACTAACATAACACTCTTTTTCTCAGTAGACTTTTTTTTTTTTAAGATATAGCAGTGGAATTTATTTCCAATATTTGTACATATCTCTGAAAAAGTTCTTGATGGCAATGTTCTCTAATGATTTATTTATTTATTTATCCAGTGTTATTTATTTATTTTTATTTTACAATATTGTATTTGTTTTGCCATACAGTGACATGAATCTGCCATGGGTGTAAATATGTTCCCCATCCTGAATCCCCCTCCCACCTCCCAAAGAGGACACAAATAGATGGAGAAATATACTATGTTCATGGATCAGAAGAATCAATATAGAGAAAATGAGTATACTACACAAAGTAATCTATAGATTCAATGCAATCCCTATCAAGCTACCAATGGTATTTTTCAGAGAACTAGAAGAAATAATTTCACAATTTGTATGGAAACACAAAAAAACCTTGAATAGCCAAAGCAATCTTGAGAAAGAAGAATGGAACTGGAGGAATCAACCTGCCTGACTTCAGTCTCTACTACAAAGCCACAGTCATCAGGACAGTATGGTACTGGCACAAAGACAGAAATATAGATCAATGGAACAGAATAGAAAGCCTAGAGATAAATCCACGCACCTATGGACACGTTATCTTTGACAAAGGAGGCAAGACTATACGATGGAGACAAGACAGTCTCTTTAACAAGTGGTGCTGGGAAAACTGGTCAACCACTTGTAAAAGAACGAAACTAGAACACTTTGTAACACCATACACAAAAATAAACTCAAAATGGATTAAAGATCTAAATGTAAGATCAGAAACTATCAAACTCCTAGAGGAGAACATAGGCAAAACATTCTCCGACATAAATCACAGCAGGATCCTCTATGACCCAACTCCCAGAATACTGGAAATAAAAGCAAAAATAAACAAATGGGACCTAATGAAACTTAAAAGCTGCACAACAAAGAAAATTATAAGCAAAGTGAAAAGATAGCCTTCAGAATGGGAGAAAATAATAGCAACAAAGCAACGGACAAAGAATTAATCTCAAAAATATACAAGCAACTGCTGCAGCTCAATTCCAGAAAAATAAATGACCCAATCAAAGAGTGGGCCAAAGAACTAAACAGACATTTCTCCAAAGAATACATACAGGTGGCTAACAAACACATGAAAAGATCCTCAACATCACTCATTATTAGAGAAATGCAAATCAAAACCACAATGAGTCACGCCATCAGAATGGCTGCTATCCAAAAGTCTACAAGCATTAAATGCTGGAGAGGGTGTGGAGAAAAGGGAGCCCTCTTACACTGTTGGTGGGAATGCAAACTAGTACAACCACTATGGAGAACAGTGTGGAGATTCCTTATAAACCTTGAAATAGAACTGTCATATGACCCAGCAATCCCACTGCTGGGCATACACACCAAGGAAACCAGAATTGAAAGAGACACGTGTACCCCAATGTTCATCGCAGCACTGTTTATAATAGCCAGGACATGGAAGCAACCTAGGTGTCCATCAGCAGACGAATGGATAAAAAAGCTGTGGTACATATACACAATATTACTCAGCCATTAAAAAGAATACATTTGAATCAGTTCTAATGAGATGGATGAAACTGGAGCCTATTATACAGAGTGAAGTAAGCCAGAAAGAAAAACACCAATACAGTATACTAATAAATATATATGGAATTTAGAAAGATGGTAACGATAACCCTGTATGTGAAACAGCAAGAGAAACAGATGTATAGAACAGTATTTTGGACTCTGTGGGAGAGGGTGAGAGTGGGATGATATGGAAGAATGGCATTGAAACATGTAAATTATCATATGTGAAATGGATCGCCAGTCCGGGTTTGATGTGTGATACAGGATTCTCGGGGCTGGTGCACTGGGATGACTCCGTAGACTTCTTATGCACTTTTCTATCTCTGTTCCCTGAAGTCCACTGGTCCTTTTTTCAGCTGCCCCCATGACAACTAGAAAGTAAAGCTCTAGACTGAATTCTGTGATATTTGCAGAGTCATCAATCAATTTTTGTTGACATAAAAAATTGAGACTCTCTAAAAATAATGGTAAGTTTTACTTGGAAGAAAGTAATGGAAATTTCATCATTTTGGCAGCTGAATGACATTTACAGTCTCTTAGTAAACATATATACACAGTGCCCAATTTATAAAAAAGATTTATAAAAAAGGAAAGTGATGCATACATTAGGATTCTCCATTTAACAATTTCAGATGACTAAACTCAAGTTAAGATAGACCAATAATTTGACATTCTTTCACAAGTGGTTAATGTATCAGGCAGACTGTCATATCTGAAGACAAACACTATTTGTGCAAGCTGTTCACTCATCTTTGGTCAAAAATGAATCACACATGCCAAAACAAGAACAAGAATTCTAAGTTATTAAACATGACAAATATTTGACTGAAATACCCAGGTCTAGATTTTGTAGCAAATAAAAGCAACACATATGAAGCTCTTTAGAGGAAAATAAAGTCAATTTTTTCTGTTGTAACTAAAATGATTGTATACAGATAAAGTTGAAATCTGAGCTAGAAAGTTAGCAAAAAAAAAAAAAACCTCCAGCCTTTTCAAAGAGTGATCTTTTGATGAGCAAAGATAGAAAGTAAAATAGGGCCTGAAAAGAAAGGAGTTATTCAGTAACTGATATAAAACAAAAAGAACTAAGTATCTTCACAGCCCAGAAAAAAGAACAAAAAATTGGAGAATACAGGAGTCAGCAAAAGTCATAAAGTCTTCAGTAATTCCCTAAAGCTCACAGAAAGTCTCAATACAGATTGTATTTAAAAGATAGTAATCAGCTATTTGGCAAGGTTTGCCCCTAAAACACTTCTTGCCAAATCACTAGACATAACCTTTTATTTTCAATCAGGGCTTTAAGAAACAGCATAGTTAAAGTCATAAAAGCACCTCACTCTGTGGACTCAATCAGTATTAACACCTGATACCTCTTCAAAAAATTTATTCCAGACTACCATATTTTTCTGTAAGTCATTTAACTCAACAAATATGATTATTAGAATACCAATGGCCAACTCTATACATTTAGTATAATATGATTTGGGAGGATTGCCTGCTATTGTAAGTACAGTAGTTAAGATAACCTATTGGCAGCACCAATGTATGTGGTGTGATTATTTTTAAAATTCACTCAGCAAGTATGTATTGAGCACCAATGATTCTACTTTCTGCCACATGGGTGGTGTCATCTAGATATACAGATGACACCACCCTTATGGCAGAAAGTGAAGAAGAACTAAAGAGCCTCTTGATGAAAGTGAAAGAGGAGAGTTGAAAAAGCTGGCTTAAAATTCAACATTCAAAAAACGAAGATCATGGCATCTGGTTCCATCACTTCATGGCAAATAGATGGGGGAAAAAATGGAAACAGTGAGCGACTTTATTTTCCTGGGCTCCAAAATCACTACAGATGGAGACTGCAGCCATGAAATTAAAAGGCACTTGCTCCTTGGAAGAAAAGCTATGACAAACCTAGGCAGCATATTAAAAAGCAGAGACATTACTTTGCCAACAAAGATCCATCTAGTCAAAGCTATGGTTTATTCTGTAGTCATGTATGGATGTGAGAGTTGGACCATAAAGAAAGCTGAGTGCTGAAGAATAGATGCTTTTGAACTGTGGTGTTGGAGAAGACTCTTGAGAGTCCCTTGGATTACAAGGAGATCCAACCAGTCAATCCTAAAAGAAATCAGTCCTGAATATTCATTGGAAGGACTGATGCTGAAGCTGAAGCTCCAATACTTTGGCCATCTGATGTGAAGAACTGACTCATTAGAAAAGACCCTGAGGCTGGGAAAGATTAAAGGCAGGAGGAGAAGGGGATGACAGAGGATGAGATGGCTGAATGGCATCAATGACTTTATGGACATGAGTTTGAGCAAGCTCTGGGAGTTGGTGATGGACAGGGAGGCCTGTTATGCTGCAGTCCATGGGGATACAAAGAGTTGGACACAACTGAGCAACTGAACTGAACTGAACGATTCTACTATGTACAATGTTCTGTGTTAGGAGAGATGATCAAGATAGAGCCTCACAGTACAGAAAGGGAACAGAGGTTTTTATCTACACCAAATCTATTTCCCTCTTTATATCTGAGTAAAGAATCTGATTTTGTTCAGATATAAAATTCTTCAGGAGAGATGAACAGTTTGGGGATAGATTCTCAATATTCTAAATCAGCTGGGTAAGTCAACTCATTCAATTGCCATCTAATTAGATAACTGGCTCAGGATGACATGCAACCCAATTCTGGCAAATGATATAGGAAGTTAACTCTGCTATGAAGTTTACAGAAAACTTTTCTTGTTGGAGAAAGATTGGTCCTTTTCCTTTTGCTGCATGGTGCCATGTATGCATGTGATATCAATGCTGGCAGTCTTCTGTAACCATGTTATGAAACGGACTAAGGACCAGTCAACATGCTAAGGATGACAGAGCAGAAAGATAAAAGAAACTGAGTTTATGACAAAATCAGTGAGCTTCTGCAATAATAAACTCCAGAACCACCTGATGAGCAAACTGTGAGATGATTATTTTTTCACATCATTTCAACCCTTTGAATCAAAATTTTCTGTTACTTGCGGCCCAAAGTGTCTTAAAGAAAAGGGATATAATGAAGTCAACGCAAGTATGCATGCTTCTCAGGTGGCTCAGTGGTAAAGAATCTGCCTGCAAATGCAGGAGACACAGGAAACTCAGGTTCAATCCCTGGATTGGAAGATTCCCTGGAGTAGGAAATAGCAACTTGATCTAGTATTCTTGCCTGGAAAATTCCATGGACATAGGAGTCTAGTGCGCTATAGTCTGTAGGATCACACAGAGTCAGACA
Organism: Cervus elaphus; assembly: GCF_910594005.1. Lineage (NCBI taxonomy): Eukaryota > Metazoa > Chordata > Mammalia > Artiodactyla > Cervidae > Cervus > Cervus elaphus. Next base: position 27,918,749 of record NC_057836.1, on the reverse strand, counting down.
TGACTAAGGAGGATGAGCATGCATTCACACAGATATACACCCAATCTGCTTTCCTACACTAGCTGACAGTGGGCAGGGCCTTCTTATTGACTTCCCATGTATGGAATATAATCCAAAGTGTATGTGCTACTTCTAGACCTGGCACCTAAAAATATTTTCAACCTGATGCTCCCATTCTCTCTCTTTCTTTTTCTGGGTCCAATACCATCAGCGTGGTGATATGCTTCTATTACCTGTCACTAATCCAGATCTTTTTCCTTATCTTCATTAAAAACCAACAAAAATCAAGCAATGCTGTTTTTTAAGGTCTTAACCCAAATCTCCAGCATACACTATGGCAGAGAGGGGCTAATATTATTATAAGGGAACCAGATGACTATCTAAGGAAGCAATGATGTAACTGCATGTAGTTATAATGACAAATTGCAAGACTGGATTAGAAAGTTTAGTTCCCAAATGTCAGATGTCTGAGTTCCAATAATTGAGCTCAGTATGTATGTACATATGTATGTATATACATATATACAAAATGTTCCTTTTTACAACTCTTTACTTATTTAACAAAATAGAAGAATATCAAGGAAAAATAATTTAAACTAAGAATAATTTTAAGGTGGAGCTCTGTGCCTGTTTTTGCATTTTTCTATGGCAGACCTTTGTATTGGTCTTCTCTCATGGCTCAGGTGGTATAGAATCTGCCTGCAATGTGGGAGACTTGGGTTCAACCCCTGGGTTGGGAAGATCCCCTGGAGAAGGGACTGGCAACTCACTCCAGTATTCGTGCCAGGAAAATTCCATGGACAGAGGAGCCTAGTGGGCTACAGTCCAGGGGGTCGAATCAGATTCTATTTTCATATATATTTAATAGGAGTAATAAGACAAATTATATTAGAAAATAACTTAAAATTATATTATGCTTTTTAAATACATCTTTTTATTAAAGGAACTACATATAACCTTTATCATATAAAACAGACAAAAAACAATTGTTCTTATTTTTGACCTTAACTAGAAAATTGTGTTAATGAATTTTACAGATTATTATGTAAAATGTAAACCTTTTCACAAATAACTGTCGCTTTTCTCCAGGTTGATCGGACTGGAGAAGAGCTATCATTAGTTTGGTGAGTTGTTGATTATAGGGATTTTATCTGGTGTGTACTTTTCTGAGAATGACAGGGTGAAAGATGATTATAACAGATCAATATTAAATGACAAGATATATCTTCCCCTTACAAAAAAGTGAAGCAACAATTCATTATTTATTACGCTGTAAAGATAAAATGGTGAATTAGTGGCAATATAGTGATTCTAGAAGGTAAAGGATTGAGGCTTTAAAACCACCTATTGATTCTGTATCATGCGTGCTCTATTACACCATAATAACTCCCTAAAGTGCAGCTCTTCACTCTCACTTTAGGGAGTGTTCCAGACCTCGAAAGAGACAGAGCACGTACCTCCTCTGTGTATAATTTGTATGCCTTTATCAATATTTAAGTCTGACAGAAGGGAAGTGTTTTTTATTTACCTGATGGCCAGCCTTGCCTCTCTGCCTTGTGCTTATATTATATTTGGAACATGTCATGGGCGAAACTGTCAAATGTGCAGAATCTGTGGCCAGCTCTCTCCTTCTACTCTGTCCCTGCCACACAGCCCAGAGGTTTTTTTTCTGCCCGCTAGATACTAATGAGAGTTAGCCTGTGAGTTTCTTTAGGCAAACACCATTCTAGTCTATCCTTAGTAGTTCAGCAGTATCTAACATCTTAACATCTGTCATATAAATGGACAAATGAGGACTTCCTTGGTGGTCCAGTGGCTAATAATCCCCCTGCCAATGTAGGGGACATGGGTTCAATCCCTGGTTGGGGAAGATTTCACATGGCTTGAGGCAACTAAGCCAGTGTGCCAGCTTGCCCTACCGAAGACCGCATGCCCTAGAGCCCGTACTTCGAAACAAAAGAAGCCGTCACAAGAAGTCCACGCACAGCAACTAGAGAGTAACCCCACTCATCACTAGAGAAAGCCTGCTTGCAGCAACGAAGACCCAGCACAGTTAAAAAATAAAATATTTAAATATGAACAAATGATAAATTAATTCCTCATAAGCATTATGTTCTGAATATATATATATTCATATATATATATACACACACATATATATATATATAATATGAGAAGAGTACTTCTGAAAGGAAACATTATTTAACCAAAAGGAGTGGTTGCTAATGAGAGAATTTCAGGCATTGGTGAGAGATAAATTTAGGAGAGGGTTAAGGGGGACATGTGACTTCAGATCACATGATGCAAAATTTCCACATTATTTTGCTTTATTTAGAGTAGTCCCTGACTTGAGAAATTGCCCCAAAATTCTAGATAGGAAAAATTTAAGGTAGATTGTTAAGAAAATGACTGGTCAGTTTTCAAATCATCTCAACTTTAAGCATACTACATTAGAGCTCATATAGTCCTTTGACACCATGGGCCACCCTGGAAAGTCCTCGTGGTCCCAGAGACTCCAGTGCCTTAGGTCACTGCGGCGTTCTCCCAGCTGTTTCAGCAGACGCTGCATCAGGGGCCAGTCACCTGATACTGTTCTAGCCTTGCCAGCATTGTTTGGCATCAAGGCTGATTGACTGCTCAAGCAGCTCTCTTCTGCCCCCTTCTGTCATAAATTTGCATGTACCCAGCTGGGCCTGGGACAACTTTGTCCTATTCGTTCCTTGAGTAGCAATTTATTGAGTATTTGTCAAGTGCCAAGTACTGTCCTTGATAGTACTTGATACATATGATATATTTGATAAATATATATTATATACTTGATAGTACTTGATAAATATGATATTTATCAGTGAATAAAACAGAAAAATATTGTACTTGGAGAGTCAGCCAATGGGCATTTCATCTCAGGTTATCCCCACACTTTGAAGAGAACATTTTCAGAGTTTTGTAGGATATGACTTAAAAAAACAATTTATACAGATTTTTATTCAAAATGACTCTCTTGGAGCTCATTCAGCCAGACTTATTAATACTATTAGGAATATGAAAGACTGCAATATTGCTGTTCCTTATGATATGTGTCTAGCATACTGATGCTCCAATTTTTTTAAAAGCAAATATTTAAATTAGTTTTCTTTGATAAAGAAATGTTTATCTTATCTAAGCTTCCCTAGAACAGACACAGGAATTAAGGTGTATGTGATTTACTGAAAGAGTTACTCTTCAGGAATAAAACCTTTGAGGGAACAAGAAGCACTCTAGGGGAGGGGAAGGAGTTAACCAGGAGATCAAGGTCTAATCTAGCTTTGAGTCATCTCGGTGGAGGCTTGGAATGAAAATGGTACCGTAACGATTTCCCACTCCCCAGACTAGGTAGCTATGTTAGCAGAGATGGATTCTGCAGAAAAGAGGCAGCTGTCAATTGGCAGTCAATATTCACAGAAGCTGCAAGAGGGGTCCACCAGCTGGGTAGAGGGGATCTGCCTAGGGCACTGACAGCATCTTTGAGAGTGCACTGAATTCCCTGCATGTGAAACTATTGCTGGCCTTAAAGAAATTTCTCTGGTTTCCTGACTTAAAAAACGTTTTTTGTCAGTATCTCCTGAGTGTCAGGCATTGGTATGATTCGTATGTTGATGAGCATGACATGATAGCTATCATGAGTCACCATCAGGACTAGCAAGGGAAGCAGACGGGAACAGAAGTGTTAAGGTAATGTGATATGACAGCCGTGGGGTCATCTAGGGTGTACTCTGGGAGACGGTACGCCTGCTGGACAGCGGCTGCGGAGTCAGGAGAAGCTTCCTGCGTGATGTGTCATCAGAGCTAGTCTAGTCAGGGCCCTTCATAAAGTCCTGTCCTTACTGTGTACTGCCATAATAGACTAACACAAACTGAACAATTGAGATTAATCTCACAGCTCTGGAGACCAGAAGTTTGAAATCAAGATTGGGCTGTGCTCCCTCTCAAGGCTCAGGGGGAGAATCCTCCCCTGCCTATTCTAGCTTCTGGAGACTCTGGACAGTCCTTGGCTTTGGGCTGTATCACTCCCATCAATGATGCCATCTCCACATGGCCTTTTCTGTATGTGTGTGTCTTCTCTTCTGTTTCTTACAAGGACAGTTATCATTGGATTTAGGACCCACCCTGATAAAAACCCACACTGGGATTCCCAGATGGCTCAGTGGTAAAGAACCTGCCTGCCAATACAGAGACACCAGAGACCTGGGTTCGATCCCTGGGTTGGGGAGATCCCCTGGAGAAGGCATGGCAACCTGCTCCAGTATTCTTGCCTGGAAAATCCCTTGGACATAGGAGCCTGGAGGGTTATGATCCATGGGGTCTCACAGAGTCTAACATGACTGAAGCAACTTAGCACTCACACACTAATAAAACAGGACAATCTAATCTCAAGATTTTAAATTTAATTTTATCTTCAAACACCCTTTTTCCAAATAAGCTCAGAGTCACAGGTTCCTGGAATTAAGACGTAAATAAATTTTTGGGACATCCCATTCAATCCAGTGTCTCACTATCAGCTAGTGATGGCTGTTTGTTTATTTCTTATTCAAAATGGAAAGGGTCTGAGCTTAAATTTCTATAATTGCTGTATGATGGGGGAGAAACGTCCTAAGTATGAACTCCAAATGCTACCCTACCAATTTACAGTCACCTTTTAGGGTGCAAACTGTGACTGAGATCTTTTAAACTTTCCCAATCCAAAGCTACTGTTAGCTCCCTTTCCGTGAAAGATTGGGGATATTCATCCTATGTCACCCTTTCAATGGAGGAGACTTGCAGTAACTCCAAGTCAATTTCCCTTTTCAGGAAGGCTGCCCGCAGTGATGGCAAGTAGTCAAGATGGTTTCTGTGAAAGCCTGTTTATTCACAACTCAATATCTGAGGAGTTAACCTTCTGATCAGTGGCAGGTGGAAGCAACTGTTTGGGGGAGACCTATTTGGGAGGTATACGATTACAGGGCTTGGTAAACAACTGAGCATATTAGTGAGAAACAGGGAGGGTCCAGAAAAGCTTCCAAGACCTGAGTGACCAGGGTAAGTCATTGAGTTCAGTGCTGAATATGAAGAAGCAGGAGCTCACCCAAGTGGAAAAAAATCATTAAACTGATGTCTGATGGAACTCTACCTTTTTAAAAAGTTATCAGATATTGGTTTTTATTGTTTTTGCTTTGTTTTCTAAGGAAAGACAAATTGAGAATTTTTCAAGTGTATCATGAGGATTCTGAGCAGCATCTTTGAAGTTTAAACTCAGCACTCTACATACAAATGTCCCCTAAATATGATGCTCATTCCCAGTCGCTCAGTTGTGTCTAACTCTTTGCGACCCTATGGACTGTAGCCTGCCAGGCTCCTCTGTCCACGGGATTCACCAGGCAAGAATACTGGAGTGGGTTGCCATTTTTTTTTTTTTTGGTGGGTTGCCAATTTTTCTCCAAGGTATTCTGCCAACCCAGGGATCAAACCTGCAAATCCCACGTCTCCTGCACTGCAGGTGGATTCTTTACCACCAAGCCACCTGGGAAACCCCAAATACGATGCTAGGCAGCTGCTTTTTTTTTTTTTTAACTCCAAGATGTATTTTAAATATACGTAATGTTCTTTGATGCTTAGAATATTTTGCCTGATTCTTAATTCTTAAGTTTTAAAATGATATTGGTATTTTAAAATTTCCCTCCATGTTGTCTTGTTCCTTCTTCATATTTTCATAAATTAAGCATTCAGAAACAAGCAGTTCATTTATAACTTACATCTTTTTCTAGTCCTTCTATCTTACTCTCTTCTTAAATCAGTGAGAAGGGAAATGGGCTTTGTTACTCTTTTTTCTCTTTTTCATAAGGGTGAGTTCCATACTGAGAAAGTCTTTCCTCCCACCTTCTTTGACAAAGTGACATTATTGTATTTATTGTGAACCTGCAAGTATGGCATTAATTGACAGCTCTGTCTGTACCCACTGTTTCCTATCAAATGACCCCACTTTTCGCAACTTTAGCAGGTGCAGAACTTACTAAGATGGCTCTAGTACTAGTATTATGACAATCAATGTAAGTCCTCAATATTTTATTCTAATTTTTTAAGTGATCTTTTTATTTGCTCTTCTACTTTATATATTTATATTATGTTTTGGTTCAAATATTTAAATCAAGACTGTTATGTGGTCATGTTACTTTTTAATATGTCTTCGTTTTAGTAAACATGTTTTAAAAAAGTGAAAAGTGAAAAAAAGTGAAGTTTGAAGGGAAATAAACATTGAGGGTAATGGAGTTCTAGCTTTAATATGACAGTGAAATACCAACAAATATATCCACTTAACTTCCCTTATCATCAAAGTAGCTGTTGGAAAAATGCAAGAGAATAAGACTTAATTCAGAGTCTGATGAAGAGAGTCTACTTAGTGGAAGGCCTACTATTGGCCAATGTAGCTGATGTCTAATTATACTGACATACTAGAGGAAAATGATCTGGCTTTTCTATTAGACACTTGAAATGGAAATCTGCATCTAATCAAACACTAGTTCTTGACAATTCCTTGTATTTCTATTTTTATTTGAAATCCTTGAGTCATTTTTCATGGGAAGAGTGATGTCAACAAGAGCAATGTTTTTCAAAGTAGAAAAACATGATATTCAAAAATTATATTGACTTCCTTTTTTCCCATTAATTAAAGTTATTCACTAGCAGTTGAAGCCAATAAATGATGCTTGTCATACATATGTGAGGACAAAAGATAGACTCAATTCCATCTTTAAGTTACTGACACTTGTAATTGCTAAATTTTTTGTGCGAATTTAGTAATAACAGTAGGAAGAACAGCATCCAAAGAACACCTTGTTTAGTAGGATCAGGAGCAGGCAGTGATGGGAGAAATCCTGATATATCTTTAAAAAGTCTAACTTCTTCACTAATAGTATTCAAATTTAATGTTTTTGGAAAACTTTAGTGCTCCAGGAATTTTAAGCTTAAGACAGTATATATTGGCCTCGATCCCACTGTTTATAACTAATATTGTTACAGAAATTACTTTTCAAGCTTACATTCTTCCAAAACATACCCAATCTTATAACTAGATTTTATACTGAAATATTCAAGAAGTAGGTGTGACCACATGTAGACCTTGTGGTTTAAAGCTATTGGAAAAGGATCACCTAGATTTAAAATTCCAGTTGGATTCAAAGAGCAGCAACAGTGCAAAAGGAAGACTTTTAAGACAATGACAGTTAAATTGTACTCATAAATAAAAATAACCCTGATAAAGATTCACATTTGGCTGAATTTTAAGTGGAAGTTTGTATCAGTTTTATAAGGAAAAGCTGCCGCACAAAAAGAAGTTGACAATAAAAAAGGCATCCTACCTTACTTTGGTTAATCTTACCAGTAAAGACGATGGGCAACCTGGATGCTTTGTAGTGACCGGTGTAACAGAAGTTGCACTAGAGGACTCTCAAGGCTCCATTCAAACTTGACAGCCTGAAATAAGAGATGCAATTACTTTATTTTTTTTTTTCAGTAACAAAATTATATCAGAATACAGAGGTACTTAAGAGGCTTGAGAAAGGGAAAACAGCATAAACGGTTTGACAAAATACTTATATTTGATAGCTTTATCAGTTGGTACGTAACTAATAACAGAGCATATACACATCACACAATTCAGTGTTGTGGAGTCTGCCTTTTTTTCTTTTTTGGCTTTTAGTATCACAGAATAAATAAGAGCAGGTGGTTGGTGGAGTTCAACCATGGCTAGGGAGAGAATACTGGCACACAGAAAATAATATCATGAACAGTGTCTTGGATATAAAAGATGGAATTATTAAACAATAGATGTTTCTATTCTCTTGGTTTGAAAAAGTGGAAGTCATTCAGTTGTGCCCGACTCTCTGTGACCCCCATGGATCCATGGAATTCTATATGTAAGAATACTGGAGTGGGTAGCCTGGATCAAACCCATGTCTCCCACATTGCGGGCACATACTTTACTAGTTGAGCCTCTAGGGAAGCCCAAGAATACTGGAGTGGGTAGCCTATCAGGTAGCCTCCAGGGGTTCTTCCTGACCCAGGAATTGAACCAGGGTATCCTGCATTGCACGCAGATTCTTTACCAACTGAGCTATCAGGGAAGCCACACACACACAAAGCCTTAACTGAAATCATGTACTGAGTATTAACCTGCAGATTTTGAAGCTTTACTTTTAAGTGTCAAAGCTACCTTTCAGTGGACACATAATCCACCCATCCCCCAATCTCCCATTCCTTCATCTGTACTGTGAACAACTTTCTAACATTTTCTAGGATATTCAACCTGACGGAAAAACATAGCAACAGCAACCTTTGAGACCTAATTTAGACCTCCCACTTCACCATCAGCACTCGGTATCTGGGCCCTCATCATCATCTCATGAACCACAATAAGCTGTGAAAATGAATGTCAGGTTTTCTCCCTATCTTTCTAAAAGGACTTATTCCTGCTTGAGAAACAAAGCTTCTATGGCTTGTTGCTCCATAAGCCATTTAAGTCACATACACACACAGAGTTAATACCACAGTCCAGAGAGCAGAAAAAATGGGTACAACGCTCATTCAACACACACCTAAAGAAACACCTCAGTATACTAATTATCCTTCAGGATGGGAATGTTTATGAATTCTTGAAGTGTGAGAATGTCAAAGATGATCTCAGCAAATTTGCATAAACTCATGACGCTGTCTGAATATATAAAGATCATAATGTGTGTTGTCTTAGACTGCAGTTATGACCTTCTTTAACTAACATGCTAATATTGGATTGACTAGACCATGGGCTATGTTCATGCCCTTATTGTGAACATATCCTATGAGTACATTAGCAGGAGAGAGATGCCTCAGAGTCTACTTCCATGCTTGTCTTTTAGCTTTCTTTCAAGATTTCCTTGTGATTTCTTTCTGAACCCCGTAACTACTTACTGACCATGAATGGCCTCCCTTGCTTCCAAATTCACTGCATCACTCTGTCTGCTGCTACAATTTCTCCCTACATCCTGCATCATCATCTAAGAAGGAGACAATATTTTGGATGCATGCTTTGCTGACTTCCTAGTTGTCTCAGTGGTTAAGAATCTGCGTACCAATGCAGGAGAGGGGTTCAATCCCTGGGTTGGGAAGATCCCCTAGAGAAGGAAATGGCAACCCACTTCAGTATTCTTGCCTGGGAAATCTCACAGACAGAGGAGCCTGGCAGGATATAGTCCATGAGGTCGCAACAGAGTTGGATTCAACTAAGGAAACGGAACAACAACAACAGCATTATTTTGAACTCTCTTCTTGAAACCTACCTGCATTGTTACAGCCTGTGGTTTGCAGTAACCTCTGGGTCTGTGTCTTATTTGAGCATTAGCTATGAACCATAAGCTTCCCTGGTGGCTGAGACAGTAAAGAATCTGCCTGCAATGCAGGAGACCAGGGTTTGATCCTTTGGTCAGAAAGATCTCCTGGAGTAGCGAATGGCAATCTACTCCAGTATTCTTGTCTGGAGAATTCCATGGATAGAGGAGCCTGGCAGGTTACAGTCCACATGGTCACAGAGAGTTGGACACTACTGAGCGACTAACACTTTAAGAACCATACCTTCCGTTTTCATCATGGTCTTCAAGTACCTTCATATTGCTCTTTAACATAGCCTGCACAGTTCTAATAAAATAATGCATAAAAAAATAACATGATTCCAAAAAATAATCAGCAGGGTAGGAAATTTTTTTTATGTCTTGCAAAGTCAGGGTGCAGCATCAAAGTTTTAAGGGCAAATCCCACAATGAATGTTTTGAAAATTCTTCCCATTTGTTATTTTCCAGTCACATTACATATTTCTTTCCATCTCACATGATTTTATAATTACCATTTTTAATTAGGGAATATTTGCAACTTTACCTATCTTTACCTCTGTGTATTTGCAATGCTGGATCTTGGGTGCAACTTGTCTTATAAATGAATTTGCATTTACAGGTGTATGTCTCTCAGCCACATTCCTAGTGTCAAGTGTTATTGACAGATTCTGGCCTTCAAATAGATTTAATTTACATATACTGTTGTAGAAATTTCCTTTTTTTGAGTTGGGTTAGATATAGCATGTTTCCCATACTCAAGAGGCATGAGATGAATAATGTTTCTGCAAGTTGAATTAATTTTTATTTTCACTACACACTCCTGCAAGGCTAGGAAAACCACAACTGTAAGGAGTGGTAGCAGTAACTCTCTGGTACGTATGCTTCTAGATCAGTTCTCTCTTTAAGGCTTTCAGAGAAGTGAATGTTCTGTTTGTAAAGTAACATAGAATTCAATTCTATTATTAGAGACTCCTCACTTTAGTCTCAGGGTCCCTGTCTTAAATTCAAAACCTGAGGCACCTGGCATTTAAAATAGCTTATAACGATGACCTGATCTTTCAGATAAGAAAACACCTGAGTTAAAAGCAAAGCAAAAGAAAAACATACAGATCCCTATTTTAGACCTATTCAGCATTCAGTATCCAGTTAACTTAGAAAAAAATCATTGTTTATATTTTGGATATTCAATCATATACATGATTGTGCAATTGCTTATATGGTAACATATTCAAACTAAATCAGACCATGATCAGATTTCTAGATAAGTTTATAGTATTTTCCAAAATTACTCCAATATCAGGATATATGATGTCACAAAGCTACTATCTGGCAGCAGAATTTGATTATTAGAAACTACTGTTTTAAAATCTGTAATTAATATTAGGATATGGGAAAAGCAAGAAAATATTATGAGCAGATGCCTAGTAACTGACTATTTTCTACATAATGTTTATTTGGTTACTTTTTTACAGTTTTATATATACAGCTGGATAGCAATTTTTCATCACAAGTATTATTTATTTTTCTGTTCTAATTAATCAGTGAAGGTGTTCTTTAAAAAAATATTTCCCTTTTGGTGTTTATATACCTTTTTTGTAACCATATCAATTTTGGGTAGAGAATTTCTGCAGTACCCAAGTTGACATATGAGCTATATTTTTAGCCCCTTGGCTAGCCAAACTGAAATTATCACTTTTTATGTAGGCTACTGTTGATTCACTGGGACCTGTTTTAGAGAATTATTGGTTAAAATCCTGGAATCCCTTGGCAACTTTGCTGTCCTTACCTGAACTAGCTGTGGGAGATATTCCAGTAGTTCATCATTCAAGAGGCTGTCTAACTGCTGAACTGCCACATTACGAATTTCTTGATCTGGAAAACTAAAACAAAGTAAATATACTTACTATGCTGTTAATAGCATACAATAATGCATGAGAAATATCAAGAAAACAGAGAATTAATTCCAACCCCAATGCCTTAGGTAAAATAATCTCAAAATCATTTAAGATAATCATTATCATCAAATAATCACTTTTTTTTTTCTTCATATTCCGTGCTCTCCTGTGAACTGTAGTCGAAAGTTCTCTTGACTAGATTTTGGAAACATGAGCTTAAGTCAGATCCCTGCCAACTTTTCTGCCTATAAAATGTGGATTATAGGATATCTAAGATTTTTTTAAAAATATATGAAAATCTTTGCTTATTATTTAGCCGTGTATTTAAGTAAATAATTACTAGCTGGAGATCTGATGGCTTATATGATTAAAAATGGGATAAAACATATTTAAATGAGTCTTTGGGCAGAGAATAATAAAAAACAAGAAAACTAAAGTATCTTACAATAAATAAACACAAATAATTTAATACAGCTAAATCGTACTAGGCTGTTAAGTTCTTGAATGTAACTATGCCTTACTCATTTTGAACTGCATATGCCTGTTGTAAGATTTAGCACCATAAACACAATAAAAGCTTGCTGCTAAACTAAATTTATGAAGGTAGTTCACATCTGAAACCCTACAGTTTGGAGGGTTCTCATCTGTACATAGGGTGGGTTGTACTATGCCCTTTTATATAAGGGCCTTGAGCTTCTAGATTTTGGTTTCTGCAGGGGTGCTGGAACTAATGCTACTGATGGATGACTGTGCTCCTCATAACAACTAACACTGCTCCATCAGTAGAACTGTGTGTGTGAGTGTGCACATGCATGCTTAGTCGTGTCTGACTCTTTTGTGACCCCATGGACTGTAACCTGCCAGGCTTATCTCTCTATGGGATTCTCCAGGCAAGAATACTGGAGCAGGTTGCCATTCCCTTCTTCAGGGGATCTTCCTGATCCAGGAATCGAACTCGAGTTTCTTACGTCTCCTGCATTGCCAGAGCTCCTGGAAAGTGCCTAGATATAAATTTGACACCACGCTGCTTTGACATGATAAATAAATATAACAAGGGTTTTGGTGAGAGCAACACCCTTATTTATTATTTTAAATAAACAAATCTTAAAAAATTAATATGCACAATTTAAAATTCGAAGGAACAGTTTAGAGCAATTCACTTAAAAACAAAGAAAAGAATAAATAAGACCCTCAAATCTCTTTGCATGGGAACTATGAATGCCTTTCAGGTGAGAGCTCTAAAGACTGTGGAGGTCAGAACATTTTAGTCTCTAATGCCCAGTCTCTTTTCAGCATGTCCAGTTACTTAAGGGTGAAAGGAATACATGTAGCTATAGTGTGAAGGACAAAAATAGCACCACTCAGTATTTCCCCAACTGTCCTTCTTGATAGCAGTTTGAAATGTGGTGCTTAAACAGGTTACATATTTTCTCTTCATTCATTGAAACTGAGCATTTTAATTGCAACAAGAATTTCACTTCCAAGGTTGGTCATTCAAAACCTTTACTTCTGATCTACATATACTTTTCCAATAATATTTTCCCTATGGATATTCTAGCAATAAGACCTACTGAGACTGTAGTCCAGGCACATCTCATGAAGTACCACTAAGGTCAGATTTCAGCATAGCATCATGCACAGATGGAAAGAAGAAAGGGTGTAATAAAAATGCAAAGCTGGAGGAAGGTCAGCTTGTTTTAGCACACGAAGACTTTATTTTCTCCTAACTAAATGTGATTGACTCTAATTTATTGCTCTCAATTACGAAACCATTTGTCTGAGGCTTGTAGACATCAAGGTCAGTTTGAGGACACTTTGAAGTCTTGGGGGAATAGTTACTTGGTACATTTTGTTGCCTAAGTGATGACTTAGGTCAGATACTAGTCATCCTCGCTTTCCTATGTGCCTATTTCATCTTACTGATGTGAATGACAGCAAAGGAGGAAAAACAGAAAACAAACATCACAACAAAATAAAACTTTTTGCTAAACACTGTATCTCTAATCATGTGCTTATTTCCAAACACTAGAATGTAAAGTCCTTGAAAGCAGAAAAATTTTACCTGCTTTGTTCACTTACTGTCCCCATTATCTCTAGATTGGTGGACACTCTACATATTTCAGAAATGTCTAAATTGAATTAGTTATCTTTCTATCTGAAGCATCACTACTGCCAGACTTCTGTCTCACAGTCTGTGTTATCATCTTTCTCCAGTCATGTAGGTCTGAAATTTTAATAATTGTTTTCTCCCTCTTTGCTAAAGACTCGTCATTTAATTCCCACCCCCCTCCTTTCTATCTGGTGAAATTAAATTCATCCTTGAAGACAAAGTTCAAGCATCAGTTTACTGGTGAAGCTGTTTCAGCCACTTTCTAGAATCACCCCCTTTTCTATGGGATTCTAAACACAAGGTTGAGGGTAGGCTCATTCATTTACATCCCTAGTCCAAGTGTAATTGAATAAAAGTTTGTGGAATTTCTAGCAGTCTCTTATCTTTGCATCTGATCCGTTGCCAAGTTCTGTTAATTTTTCTATCCCAATGGCCCTTGCATCAATGTTGTTATTTAGTCACCAAGTTGTGTATGATACTTTTGTGACATCATGGACTGTAGCCTGCCAAGTTCTTCTGTTTATGGGATTTCCCAGGCAAGAATCCTGGAGTGGGTTGCCATTTCCTCCTTCAGGGCATATTCCCTACCCAGGGATCGAACACAAGTCTTCTGCATCTCTGCTTTGGCAGGCGGATTCCTTTACCCCAGGCCACCAGGGAAGTACTCTATGCTTGTTTTCAGTTTCTTCTGCAATTATCTATGCTAGGCTATACTTGGCTCACACTGGTATTAGCATTTTTTTTTTTTTTGTGGTATTAGCATTTTTAATAGTAATACCTTATAAAATTTCCTGAATTGTTTTGTAAATTCATTTCCTATAAAACAGTAAATGGTTTTCTATTTTCAAAGAAACTTTCAGGCCCATACTACTTATTTACATACTAAAAGCTAGCCAAACACTCCAGATTTTTGTACTACTGCGATACTGAATAAACTGCCCTGGCTCATTGTATGCTGTTTTTACTTTGAATATGCTACGTTCATCGCCACCTTTGTAAGTACTGTAACTTCTGCTTGGAACACTCTCCCTTCTCTTCTTAAACTTCTAGTTCTCCTTCAACCTGTGGATCATATTCCCTTGAAGGCCACTATACCAGTCTTTAGCAATCACTTTTCTTAACTCCCAGGGCACTGAGTGTTTCCTCCATTGGGCAACTGGGTATGACAGAGCGTGAAAGAATTTATCATTTTATTAATATGTATCCTCATTCCTCAACTAGTGAATATACTGTAGCTAAGGATTGGTCTATCCTCTTTTTTTATTTCCAGAATTCAGGACCACCTTCCTTATGTGTTGGGTGATTAATACAAACACATTGATCACAGGAATTCCCTGGCAGTCCAGTGGTTAGGACTCCATGCTTCCACTGCTGGGGCGGAGGGCAGGGGCGGGGCATGGATTCAATCCCTAGTCAGGGAGCTAAGATCCCACGTGCCATGTGGCACGGCCAAAAAAATAAAATAAAAGCATTGGTCACAATAATAATAATGAGGAAAATCATACTATGCTTCTTGTGCTCTGAGATAATTTATATATTATATATTGTAGCAGGAGGTTCAATTCCACAAACAGCACTCATACAAATCCCAGATTTTTTTCCCCTCACAGTCGAAACAGTAAGACAAAAACAAATCCAATGGTGATGGAAGAGAATTTTTTTTTTTCAGGCTCTTTAGGAATAGGAGAACAAAAAACTCATAATATCTTTATAGAACAGTCCAAAAGGAATATTATGTATTTGTATTAATACACACAAATGTTGGGAAGAATGTTTTTGCATTTTCATAGAAAGGGATGTCTCTTTTTATTCATTACTGGTGCTTGAAGTTGAGGAAGAAATTGGAAGAGAAACTGGCAAGAAATGAACCACATGACATCCTGAGACGTGACTAAGGCCTAACGACATTAAAGCATATCCAAATATAACCTGAATCTGACTATTTTAGGAAGAGTTGGCTACATTAAAAGAGATGCTGGCAGTGTTGGTGAAGTTCCTGGAAAATGGGGCTCTTTTATACATTGCTGGCAATATATAGCAACATGTATAAAAAGAATCTTTAAAATGTGCTTATTCTTTGATCAAGCAATTCTACTTTGGGAATTTATCCTACAGAAATAATAAAAAATGTGTGTGAGGATATATGTATGCAAACAAAACTGGAAATAATGTAAATATCTAAAAATAAGCACTTAAGTTAAATGTTCTATGACTCTATGATAAAATACATGCTGTCATTAAAATATTAAAATAATATTTAATAATATGAGAGTATAATGAAACATGTGTGCTTAACAAAAAAGATAGAAAGGAAGGATCAAAATATGAATACCAAATTTCTAGATGGAAATGTCATGGATGACTTTAGGTTTCTTCTTTAAAGCTTAGTTTTTAAAGATTTTTAAACTTTCTATATGACTGTTTTATTGGTTACTAAAAAACAGTAATTTTAAAAGTAAGTCTCATTTAATTAATTATGAAAATACATTAATAATTGCAAATAATTGCACATTTTAAAATAAAATAAAGTGAAAATAAATAATTGCAAATTTATTACCACTAGAACAAAGATCCAAATCATGTATTCTTTTAAGAATACACATTGTAGAGTGAAAGAACAAGCCTCATATTTTGTACTTGATTTAGAATATTCTTTTAACTAACAGGCCCAAATAGGGATCTCTACCCTTGGAGAATTTGTGCTTAATATCTTTTCAGGGCCATGAACTCAGCCACAGATCAATGGACAAATATGTTCCACAAATCCTGGCCTTTCTTCCCTGTGATGTTGTCTGCAACTATTTAAACATTCTTTGGGGATATAGCTATTGGCATTTCATGCTCAGTAACTCGCTCCTCAATGAGGTGAGGGCTACTCATATTAGTTCTCTGACTGTGGTGTGATATTTACACACTGAAATGTCATATGTATCAGAAGAACTTCAATCTATTTTGAATTTTCCACAAGCCAGGTTATTGTAATTTCCAATGACCTGGTGTGCTTGAGAAATAAGTATAATTTTTGCTGATAACAAACTAGAGCCACTTTCTAGTGATCCTGCTAACCTTGGGATTACTAATTTCTGTAGTCATGGACATAACACCTTGAGTCTGGGGAATAAAGAAAAGTCTCAGTAGAAGGATTCATCAGGCTGATGTCAATTAGGTCCTCATTCATTTACATTTATCAGAAACTTCCTTATAATCTGGTGGCTCAGAGGGTAAAGCATCTGCTTGCAATGTGGGAGACCTGGGTTTGATCCCTGGGTTGGGAAGATCCCCTGGAGAAGGAAATGGCAACCCATTCCAGTGCCCTTGCTTGAAAGATCCCATGGATGGAGAAGCCTGGTAGGCTACAGGCTATGGGGTTGCAAAGAGTTAGACATGATTGAGTGACTTCCCTTTCCTTTCCTCATAATCAATCAGAATATAGATAATTTAAAATGTAATAAATGGAGATCTATCTGTTTTAAGGTATTAAAAAGATATAAGATCAATAAAATTCACTACTTGTTAGGGAGGAGACCAGGTAAGTGAAACAAATTTTCATTTACTATGAAATTTAAAAAAATTAGAAATAAAAAGAATCCATGTGAAATAATCACTTATTTAAGGTTATTCATAATTTTTAAATGTCCATTTAATTAACTTTATGCTATCTAATTTAACTTCCAAAGTATGTCTGAAGAGAGGAGCAAAAAAAAAAAAAACAAAAAAAAAAACCCAAAAAAAAAAACCCCAAAATAAACCTCAACAATTATGGTCAAAAGCAAAAACATTAAGACTGGCTTACTATTCAGTTTTATATGAGCTTCCTGAACAGTGATTCTATATATTCAGGGTTTAGTTGCTTTTGAACTGAGCTAACAATTGCATCTTAAGGATTTCTAAAAGGGCAAGATACCATACCTCAGAAAAATATAAAACTCGCTACAGTAATTGTTAAGGGATTTTACCTAAAAATAGCTTGTTGTCCAATGAGGACATTTGGACACAAAGAAAAAAATACTCTTTGCAGACTGGCTGTAAGAGTTGAATAAAGGAATCTAAGAAATATGGCTAAAAACCTCAAAATGTGAAAACATTAAGTGAAATGAAAGCAAATTCAAGACAAACATTTTTCAAAGAAACTTCAGTGAGATATCAATTTTCTATTTTGCTAATACTGTAGGGTAAACACAAAGTTGAAAGTCAAGCAGAAAATTAACCTGGAATTGCAATCTTTACATGGGCAGGAAAGGAAGCATATCAAATATTCATGTAATTCTTTGACTCAAGGGAGAAGCAGAAACTGACCAGTGGTTAGAATCTGCTGTTCAGTAGAAGTTCTTCAATTTCTTTTGGACCCTTTGAGATCCTTAAAAATTATAGACGATTCTGTTAGGTAGTTAGAATAGGGAAAAAGAGTCCAAAATGGCGGTGTCTAAAGGACAAGGAAGGGAAAAGCCCGCGAAAATAGAACAAAGGAAGGTGAAAGGAAGGTCTGAGGACTGGAGTGAGGATTTCAGGTAGAACAGCACTCCTGGCTGAGCCCAATTTGCATAGGGCAGGCCCAGGGGGAAGAAAACATATAAAAGGAAGAGCCAAGCGTGTTCTTTCTCTCTCTCTCTCTCTGAAGAGCCAAGCGTGTTCTTTCTCTCTCTCTCTCTCTCCCCGCTGCGTGGATATCCTCTTTCTCCCTCTCTACCCCCCACCCCCCCCCACATGCTGGCGCGCTCCTCCACTCTCTTCTCTTCTTCAAGGATGGATTTTTCTGCTATTTTTCTGCTATCTTCTAAATAAAATAGAGCTGTAACACTGATTTGTCTAAGAGCTATGACACGGTTTGTCCAAGACCTGAGAGCTGTGATGCGCCGAGGGCTTTAATGTCCGTCGCTCCAAATCATTGTTGTGATGAGACAAAGAACCGAGAAGCATACACTCGCCTGACAATTCCAGTTTTTTTTATGTGGGTTATGCAGGCAGGTGTTCATGCTCAGTCATGTCTGACTTTTTGCGACTACGTGGACTGTAGCCCACCAGGTTCTTCTGTCCCTTGGATGTCCCAGGCAAAAATACTGGAATGAGTTGCCATTTCCTTCTCCAGGGGATTGTCCCCACTCAGGGATTGAACCTGCATCTCCTGGGTTTTGGCAGGAAGATTCTTTACCGGGGAGTCACCTGGAAAGCCTCTATCTATAAATAAATTATCAATTAAAAATAAAACCAAGACATTTAAGAAATATTTATCAATTCATTTTAAGTGACATTAATAAATTCATTATATGTTAACATAAACAATATGTTTCTAAAAAATATAGCTGTATTTTCTGAAAGAAAATAGTGAGAAGAACTATACCATTTTTGTCTCTAATGTCTGGCTTAACAGAAAACAGCTGAATTCTCCTATCTGCTTCGGCATTAACTCTGTTGTAATACTGCATATCATGCAATCTCTGGAAAACCCCACTCTACACTCATGAGTAAATGAGTATGACAAAAAGAAATGATGTCTGGAACTACTTTGGAAACAATTTCGACCTTGTGACATCGCTGTAAACATCTTGAGGACTGTAGACCTCTAGGACTGTAGACCGTAGACTTTGAAAACTTTGGATGTACAACGTAGTTTTGGTCAAAGGATCAGCACCCGTGCCCTGTTTCTAAGACAACAGCACATCAACCTATGTCTCCCATGAATGAAAAATTGGCTTCAAAGTCATCTGACCAACATCAGACTTGGGACTTGTCATTCTTCCTCAAACGTATAATTCCTCTCATCTCAGAGGGCTATAGGAATATCACAACGGATTCAGACAAGCTTCAATAGGACCACTGGAATTATGAAGTGAAATTTCAACAGAAAAATACATCTTTCAACTTCTTCCCATTTGGCTTGTTACTTTGCCATTTCTACTTATTTCTTACTTTCTTTTTCTCTTCTTTTTCTAGTTTGAACAATGATATAGGGTCAATAGCTTACTTCAAAAACTTCTGAAGATGGGTGAAAGCCAAATGCAATGTAACAAATGTTGACCTTTAAAAAAAAGCAACTTGGAGTAAACTGAAAAGCAAAGAAATCTGAGATCAAATTTAAGTGTAACAGAAATGTCAGACTTCAGAAAACACAGTAAGAATTCATGCAGAATGCCATGAGGCTATTCAGCCTAAAAGCACCAATGTCAGGTTGGAATTAGAAAACCATCAGAAGTACAGAACTGTTTTTCCAACAGGTATTGAGTCTGATGACACACTCAGCATCAGCTTGGAAGGAAAATGTCAATATGAACATCCTTGCTATTTTTCTAACACTAAAAACAATCAGATATGACAGAAGAAATTTTTTTCTAGGAAAAGAGGTGAATAAGGCTTCTTTAAGATGATTGTCAACCTCTATCTACTGAATAATTCATGTTCTTTCAAAATTGTTCACATGATTATAGAATATTAGAATTCAAGGAAACCTGGAGATCTGGTTCAACCTCCTGACTGTATACATGAAGAAACTGAAACTCAGAGAGTTTGGGCTATTTTCCTGAGGTCATTCACTGGTTGATACTGAAACTAGATTCTAAATATCCAGAATACTAGGCCAATATTTCCATCAAGGCCTTCTAATCTTTTGACTAGCTATTATCATCTATGCTTATATAATAGGCACAAGACTTATTTGGGTGTATTTTTAAATTTTATTTTATTCTAAATGGGTCAATAGAGACATATAATAGTGAGTAGTGTAATTTATGTATCTGGATTGGGGCACTGGTTCAGCCATGAGCCAAAAGGAATAAGAATGAGTCCTAGGCCCAAACAAACAAAGGAACTGTTCAGATATTTTCTGATGGATAGTTATGGACTTGCACAACGATACCAGGAAATGACTATATAGTCATGTGTGCACGTGTATGTAGTCGCTTAGTTGTGTCTGACTCTCTGCGACCCTTTGGACCGTAGCCTGCCAGGCTCTTCTGTTAGTGGCAGTTTTCAGGCAAGAATACTGGAGTGGGTTGCCATTTTCTCAAGGGATATTCCCGACCCAGGGATCAAATCCACATCTCCTGTGTCTCCTGCACTGCAGGCGGATTCTTCACCCACCGAGCCATTGGGTAAGCCATCTAGTCATGGTATTAACTAATTACCTAATTAAAATTATCATTTATAATTAAAGTGTAGTTATTGGTCTTGTTCCTTTTTATGATTGCATTTTGATTTTTACTTAGACGAGGTTAGAAAGGCACTACCTAAAGCAAATGGTATAATTGAAAGCATAATAGAGAGAGTTTGTGTTTGGACACATTGAACATTACAAGCAAAAGCAGTATGACATTAAGAAAAAGAATAAGGGGTTTTGATGTTTGTGTCTCTATTTCTGCTTTGTAAATAAGTTCATCTGTATCATTTTTTTTAGATTCCACATATAAGTGATATCTATGATATGTTTCTCTTTCTGAGAATGGACATATAGACACCATGGAGGGAAGGGGGTGGGATGAATTGGGAGACTGACATATATATACACTAACATGTATAAAGTAAATAACTAATGAGAACCTCCTGTATAGCACAGGGAATTCTAACAAGTGCTCTGTCACCATCTAAATGAGAGGGAAATCCAAAAAAGAGAGGACATATGTATACATATAGTTGATTCATTTTGCTGTAGAGCAGAAACTAACACAATATCATAAAGCAACTATACTCCAATAAAAAGTATTTTAAAATTTTTAGAGTTTTATAATTCTAGCCAATAGGCATCTGACTGAAAAAAATAATAATGTGTACTTAAATTCCAAAGTATAACCAAAAAATACTCATTGAGAATAAAGTTATTCATTATCTTGTGGGGAAAAAAAAAGAATAAGGGATTTTGAGTCTAAATATGAAGGGTTCTAAAAACAAACAAACAAACAAATAAATAAATAAATATGAAGGGATCTTTTCTTATCTTAAGACCTCTCCCTAAACAAATTTATTTGCACCCTTGACTTAATTCCCATCCTTCACTGGATGATTTCCATGTTGGGGTCTCCAGCTTAGATACCTTTCTTGAACACTTTTGGTCATCTCAAGCACTCCTCAAAGCCAACATACAAAGTCTGAACTGCAGAGTTCTTGTTCTTCTATTGTTTATGTGTCACCCAGTGTGCCCCATCTTAGGGAATGTTACTTTTATCCCCTTACTTACCAAAGACAGAGACTTAGGAGTAATCCTCGACACTCTTCTTTTTCACTATGCCTTCCCATTCAGTCCTGTCATTTTTATGTCTAAATATTCTGATTCTCTTCATTTCATTACCTTACCACTCACCTTCTAGGGCTTCCCTGGTGGCTCAGCAGTAAAGAATCTGCCTGCAACATGGCTTTGATTGCTGGGTGGGGAAGATCCCCTGGATAACAGAATGGTAACCCACTTCAGTATTCTTGCCTGGAGAACCCCATGGACAGAGGATAGTGGCAGGCTACAATCTACAGTTTCAGAAAGAGTCAGACAGGACTGAGCAACGAAACAACCACCACCACCACCACCTTCTAAGGCTGACTTGCCATTCTCTGATCCTTGGACTACTTCCATAACTTATCGCATCTTCTCTTATCTACTTTTGCTTCCTTTAACAAATCCATGCTTCACTTAGAAACCAGAGTAACCTCAGAAAGATGAAAATCAATTCAAAATATTCTCTCACTGAGAATTATTTATGCCTTTATGTTGCTTTCAGAATAAAGACGAAGTTGCTTAACATGGCCCTGTTTAGAAGACCCTAACGTGATCTAGTTCCATCTGAAGGTACCTGTTCATCACACACTCCTCCCTTGTACTCCAGGCATACTGGCTCTCTTCAGTATAGTTCAGTCGCTCAGTCCTGTCCAACTCTTTGTGACCCCATAGACTGCAGGATGCCAGGCTTCCCTGACCATTACCAACTCCTGAGGTTTACTCAAACTCATGTTCATTGAGTCGGTGATTCCATCCAACCATCTCATCCTCTGTTGTCCCCTTCTCCTCCCAAATTCAGTCTTTCCCAGCATTGGGGTCTTTTCAAATAAGGCAGTTCTTCACATCAGGTGGCCAAAGTATTGGAGTTTCAGCTTAAACATCAGTCCTTCCAATGAATATTCAGGACTGATTTCCTTTAGGACAGACTGGTTGGATCTCCCTGCTGTTCAAGGGACTCTCAAGAGTCTTCTCCAACACCACAGTTCAAAAGCATCAATTGTTCTGCAGTCAGCTTTCTTTATAGTCCAACTCTCACATCCACACATGACAACTAGAAAAACCATACCTTTCACTCTTTGGATCTTTGTTGGCAAAGTAATGTCTGCTTTTTAATATGCTGTTTAGGTTGGTCATAACTTTTCTTCCAAAGAGCAAGTGTCTCTTAATTTCATGGCTGAAGTCACCATCTGCAGTGATTTTGGAACCCCCCAAAATAAAGTCTGCCACTATTTTCACTGTTTCCCCAACTATTTGCCATGAAGTGATGGGACTGGATGCCATGATCTTAGTTTTCTGAATGTTGAGTTTTAAGCCAACTTTTTCACTCTCCTCTTGCATTTCATCAAGAAGCTCTTTAGTTCTGCTTCATTTTCTGACATAAGGGTGGTGTCATCTGCACATCTGAGGTTATTGATATTTCTCCCAGCAATCTTGATTCTAGCTTGTGCTTCATCCAGCCCAGCATTTCCCATGATGTACTCTGCAAATAAGTTAAATAAGCAGGATGACAATATACAGCCTTGATGTACTCTTTTCCCTATTTGGAACCAGTCTGTTGTTCCCTGTCCAGGTCTTACAATTGCTTTCTGACCTGCATAGAGATTTCTCAAGAGGCAGATAAGGTGGCCTGGAATTCCCATCTTTTGAAGAATTTTCCATAGTTTATTGTGATCCACATAGTCAAAGGCTTTGGCATAGTCAGTAAAGCAGAAATAGATGTTTTTCTGGAACTCTCTTGCTTTTTCGATGATTCAATGGATGTTGGCAATTTGATCTCTGGTTCCTCTGCCTTTTCTAACTCCAACTTGAACATCTGGGAGTTCATGGTTCACGTACTGTGGAAGTCTGGCTTGGAGAATTTTGAGCATTACTTTACTAGCATGTGCTGCTGCTGCTGCTAAGTCGCTTCAGTCATGTCTGACTCTGTGCGACCCCATAGATGGCAGCCCACCAGGATCCTCTGTCCCTGGGCTTCTCCAGGCAAGAATACTGGAGTGGGTTGCCATTTCCTTCTCCAATGCATGTATGCTCAATCACTTCAGTTGTGTCCGACTTTGTGACGCTATGGACAGCAGCCCACCAGGCTCCTCTGTCCACGGGATTCTCTAGGCAAGAATACTGGATTGGGTTGCGTGTGAGATGAGTGCAATTGGGCGGTAGTTTGGGCATTCTTTGGCATTGCCTTTCTTTGGGATTGGAATGAAAACTGACTTTTTCCAGTCCTTTGGCCATTGCTGAGTTTTCCAGATTTGCTGGCATATTGAGTGCAGCACTTTCACAGCATCATCTTTTAGGATTTGAAATAGCTCAACTGGGATTCTACCACCTCCATTAGCTTTGTTTGTAGTGATGCTTCCTAAGGCTCATTTGACTTCACATTCCAGGATGTCTGGCTCTAGGTGAGTGATCATGCCATCATGATTATCTGGGTCATGAAGATCTTTTTTGCATAGTTCCTCTGTGTATTCTTGCCAACTCTTCTTAATATCTTCTGCTTCTGTTAGGTCCATACCATTTCTGTCCTTCATTGAGTCCATCTTTGCATGAAATGTTCCCTTGGTATCTCTAATTATCTTGAAGAGATCTCTAGTCTTTCCCATTCTATTGTTTTCCTCTATTTCTTTGCATTGATCACTGAGGAAGGCTTTCCTATCTCTCCTTGCTATTCTTTGGAACTCCGCATTCAAATGGGTATATCTTTCATTTTCTCCTTTGCCTTTCACTTCTCTTCTTTTCACAGCTATTTGTAAGGCCTCATCAGACAACCATTTGTGTTTTTGCATTTCTTTTTTGGGGGGATGGTCTTGATCCCTGCCTCCTGTACAATTTCATGAACCTCCATCCATAGTTCTTCAGGCACTCTGTCAATCAGATTTAATCCCTTGAATCTATTTGTCACTTCCACTGTATAATGTAAGGGATTTGATTTAGGTCATACCCGAATGGTCTAGTGGTTTTTCCTACTTTCTTCAATTTAAGTCTGAATTTGGCAATAAGGAGTTCATGATCTGAGCCACAGTCAGATCCCAGTCTTGCTTTTGCTGACTGTATAGAGCTTCTCCATCTTTGGTTGAAAAGAATATAATTGATTTGATTTCAGTATTGACCATTTGGTGATGTCCATGTGTAGAGTCTTCTCTTATGTTGTTGGAAGAGGATGTTTGCTATGACCAGTTTTTGGGGGTTTGCGTTCTTTTGGCAAAACTCTATTAGCCTTTGCCTTGCTTCATTCTGTACTCCAAAGCCAAATTTGCCTGTTACTCCAGGTATTTCTTGACTTCCTACTTTTGCATTCCAGTCCCCTATAATGAAAAGGACAACTTTTTTGGGTGTTAGTTCTAGAAGGTCTTGAAGGTCTTCATAGAACCATTCAACTTCAGCTTCTTTAGCATTTTTGGTCCGGGCATAGATTTGGATTACTGTGATATTGAATGGTTTACACTGGAAACAACACAGGTCATTCTGTTGTTTTTGAGATTGCATCTAGGTACTGCATTTCGGACTCTTTTGTTGATTATGATGGCTATGCCATTTTTTCTAAGGAATTCTTGCCCACAGTAGGCTCTCTTCTCACTTCCTAAATGCAGTTTCTTCATTTCCTAGCTCTCGTCTTCCCATGGAGCTCTTCTCTTATCTCCCCTTTCACCAGTTCATTTTCACTCATCTTAGATATGAAATCAAACATATAACTTCCTCAGGGAAGACTTTTCCCACTCTGGAGAAAGATTTGGATCCTTCATTTTATGTTATCATGGAACCATGCACTTTTCTTTCAGAGCTGTTATGACACCTGTTATTTTACATTTATAATTTGGTAAGGGCCTATTTCTCCCCACCTCCAGTGGACTACAGCTCCATAAAGGCAGGATTATGTTTGTTTTTGCTTAATATGCTAGCTTTAGGGCCTGAAGAAGTGTCTAACATGAACAGGCCATCAATAAGTATCTACTGAGTGAATGGATAAACAAACTGGATATAAATTTCTGTGTCTATAAAGTAGAAATCAGTAAAGGGGGGGGAATTGTACATGATGGTAATGATATTAAAGAGACTGTTTTGTAGGTCAATCACATAATATTTTGAAAGTGCTTAATAAGTAAGCTATAAGTCACTATTCAATTTTCAAATATAAATTTGCTCTTTTACCATATACGTTTTGACAAGTGATCTTAAGTTTAGTGAAGCTTACTAGAAAAGAAATTGTTCCCATGAATTTATGATATTTACAATTTAGCATTGAAAAAAATCTGAAAACTTTAAACCCTTTTAAAAATACAGATACCAGGAAGAGGATGATGTTGACAAGCTTGACTGGTAACATTTATTGAAAGTTCTCATAAGTCCTTTATCCTGTAAGGGACAACACATGATACTTATTACTCCCACTGACAGGTAAGAAAACTTGACTGAGGTGATTGAGGTAGTAAGTGACAGAGATAGATATGTCTGATTTCAAAGCTTTTATTGTCAACTGTGAAAGTTGGAAGCAACTCCATAAACTCTTCAAAAATACACAAAAGTAAGATTCATATCTTTGGTTTATGCAATTCTAAGTTCTTCATTCTCAGTATATCACTTTGACTCTCTCTTCATGTGGAATACTGAAACCTTCACATTTTTCTCTTCCATATCCATTTGTTGTTGTTGTTCAGTCACTAAATCATGTCCGATCCTTTGAGACACCATGGACTGCAGCACGCCAGGCCTCCCTGTCCTTCACCATTTCCTGGAGTTTGCCCAAGTTCATGTCCACTGAATCAGTGATGCCATCCAATGGTCTCATCCTCCGTTGCCCTCTTCTCCTTCTGCCTTCAATCTTTCCTAGCATTAGGGTCTTTTCCAATGAGTTGGCTCTTTGCATTGTGTGGCCAAAGCATTGGCACTTCAGCTTCAGCATCAGCCCTTCCAATGAGTATTCATGGTTTATTTCCTTTAGGATTGACTGGTTTTATTTCTTTACTGTCCAAGGTACTCTCAAGAGTCTTCTCCAGCACCACAGTTTGAAAGCATTAATTTTTCACTGTTCTGCCTTCTTTATGGTCCAACTCTCGCATCCACACATGATTACTGGAAAGACTGAAGCTTTGACTATATGGAACTTTGTCAGCAAAATGATGTCTTTGCTTTTCAATACACTGTCTAGGTTTGTCATAGTTTTCCTTTCAAGAAACAATCGTCTTCTGATTTTATGGTTACAGTCACCATCTGCAGTGATTTTAGAGCCCAAGAAGAGAAAATCTGTCACTGCGTCCACCTTTTCCCCTTCTATTTGCCATGAAGTGATGATATTGGATGCCATGATCATAATTTTTTTAATACTGAATTTTAAGCTGGCCTTTTCACTCTCTTCTTTTACCTTCATCAAGAATCTTTTTAGTTTGTCTTTGCTTTCAGCCATATGAGTGGTATCATCTGCATATCATTGTTGATATTTCTCCCTGCAATTGATTCCTGCTTGTAACTCATCTAGCCAGCATTTCGCATGATGTGCTCTGCATATAAGTTAAATAAACAGGGTAGCAATATACAGTCTTGTTGTACTCCTTTCTCCATATCCATAGTTACCTATAATTCTATTCATATATTTCCTTCCCTCCCAACTGAGAGGAACAAGGTACTCTCTTTCCTTGAGAACAGCTCTATTTTCATTTTTGGTCCAGTCTGTTGGGTGTTGGTGTCATCTCATTTTGTCACTTCACTCATCCCTGTTTTCTGAGCTTCTCCTCATGCATCTTTCATCTCAGTTTGTAAACATGCTTGGAGCTCTTTTATTTAAACAAACATATGAAGCCCAAACATAAAAATCGTTCTCTTACCTCCTTCAACTTTAGTGATCTTCTCACCTTTACGATCAATCTTATTCCAAGAGGCACAAATTATTTTTCTCGGTTTCCTCTTTGATGCCTTGAAGATGGCATCCAACTTCAATACCCAAATTTGCTCTTTCATCCACAACTCTTGTCTTGGTTAATGATGTAATTATCTATCATGTACCTAAATCAAAAAGTTCAAAATCTTCCTTATTTCCTCTCTTGTTCACTTTCCTCTGAAATATTTCTCCAGTCTGCTCTGTAAATCTTGACTGATGCCTAGAGCAGGCCCAGACCACTTTTCAAGTAGACTATTTCTATACCTGCATCTAATATCCTTGCTGTTACTCTTTTTTACAGTTCACACTTTACATTAATGTGCAGAATTATCCTTGTACAAAATAAATCGGACTGTGTGAGTCCCATTTTTAAGATTCCATGGGGTGCAATAAAGTTAGTTATGAGTAACTGCCTGACTTATAGAGCCCCAAATGATTTAAACTGAAAAAGTCTTTTCAACCTTGTCTCCCAGTACCATTCCCTTCTAATATTATAGTAAATCTCTCATATTCTCCGAACTTCCATAACTTTGACCATCTAGTCTTTCTTTCTGGAATTCCATTTCCTCTCTTCTCCACTCAGGAAATGCCTATGAATGTTTCAAGTCAGAATTAAATTCCTTTCCAAAGCTTTTCTTACGTTTTCTGAGAGAATCTGTCTCTCTCTTCCTTGGGGGCATACAGCACTCAACACTTTGATTATAGTCTAGAGAACATTGTGTGGTGATCTTCAGTTTGAGTCTTTCCCTCTGAATTCTATGTTCTTTAAACACAGTTGCTATGTCTTATTCTGCTTCTTTGATTCACTGTGTGCCAGTTTCCATGTACACATATTTTTGCTCAAAAAATAAATGGAAAGGATACATCGTCACCTATCAGTTGATTGTTTAGTCAAATGTGGAAGTTATAGCTGTCTAACTTTTCCATATTCTCTTTGGCCTGCTTGCAATGTTAGTTAAGAATGACTTTAGTACATTAATCTCTACAATAAAGAATACAGTGGTCTGATGCAAACATTTTCATGGGACATTTTTCCAGGGAAACTGATTTTGAAAGCTAAGGCACTGCCTATTAACTATTGCTCTTGTTTCTGCAAAACAATAATTTCACTTCATGTAGGATGGGAAGTTCTAGTACCTTGTCAAATTTTTATTTAAGCTTCTGATGTAATCCTCTGATGCTAATTCAGAGTTGCTATTTTTAAATGAATGCTTTCCTTGAACTGCCTTCTAATTCCTTGGGTAATTTCAGCTTATTATTAGTAGTTGAATAGTTGTGTCTGTGCACCAGGGTTCAAGAAAATAGCAACCATCTGCCAAGAGCTACAGACCTTAGCCCTTGGTCTCTGGTATTCTGACAGTACTGCCTTCTCTAATGGAAATATCAGTACCCGGTGAACACACTGTTAACACTCAGCTGTGGAAATATTAACACCCTATGGCCCACAACAGCGAAATCAAATCTCAACATGTCTCTTGCTAAAAAGAAGCCAGCAGGAGGTGGTGAATCTTCAAACAGGATTAAGTAATCAGCAATATTAAAAATTATCTGAGCTAGAAATGGAGCACGCAGGTTCTCAGGAGGTGAAGCCCTGGGAAAAAAAGTAGATTATTCAATGGAGACAAAATATAGACCTTTGAAGAACTCACTCTGACAACTCACTTAACAAGCACATACTGTTTGTTCTCAGAGAAGTCAGCTTTTGAATTTAGAGAAGTTGAAAGGTTCATTTCTCTAAACAGCCTGTCCTCAAGTTTTTTAACAGTTCGGTTAAACTGAGAGTGGGAGTCAGAGGATGAGTACAATGGAAACACTCCAACCTCTTCAGTAACCTTTTTTGATACATGATAAGGAACTGTTCAATGTACAAATAAATCAAGTTTCTACTAAGCTCCTTGAATGACGCTTACTAAACACCACTCTACTCTGAAACCAGTCCTCATAACGTCTAAAATTCTGATTATTCAGAAAAAAAGAAATTACACAGGGAAGTGGAAACATCCAAGCATAAGTACTGCTATTTACTATAATCAAACTACTTTAGGATAGTTTTTAAACAAACAGCATGTATTTATGTAGGAATGGTGTGAATTATAGGGTGAGGATGGCAAGCTCCAAATCTCTGGATTTAACTCTAGCTCCTTAACTTACAAGTGCCTTTTGGGCAAATTAACCCTTGTAAGCTTCAGTTTCCTCAAAGGTAAAACTGGGATAATAATAGTATTTGTTTTATAGGGTTATTATAGATAATAAAATGAGGCAGTATTAAGGGAGCACTAAATGAAAATCTAAACTTTATACTTAAAATATTAAGAGAATCAAATAGATGTTCAACATCTCTTCAGGTAGAGAAGCTTAGTTATCAGGAATTAAAGAATATAGAAGTCCCTCTAGTGAATCCTTTTTATCTATAAGCAAGAAAACTAAGCAGGCTTCATGCTGACAAAGATTTTTGTAAAAAATATTCCATGAACTTTACAAGAAAATATACATTTAAACATCTTTAAAATAGACCAAAGTATATCTTAATGGAACAATAAGCTATCAAAACAAAAAAGGCCATAGTTAATGCTTTAGAAACTTTAAAAAGTTATCCCATAAGAAAACTAGGCTTTAGTGATATAGAGTCATATTAATAGTTTTGCCTTTACAATCATTCTTTAAGTATTTTTAACAGTTTTATAGAGATGTGATAAATACCATACAATTCACTCAGGGTACAATTTAATGGCTTTTAGCTTCCTCCCAGAGTTACTGAATCATAACCACAAAAGAAATCATAACCACTGGCTCTCATTCCCTATATTGCCCCAAACTCCTCTGGCCCTAGGTGATCAGGGATCTACTTTCTGTTTCCATCCATTTGCCTGTCTCTGGGCATCATAAAACATGTGGTCTTTTGTGACTAGCTTCGTTTGCTTAACATGTTTTCAAGGTTCATTCATGTTGTAACATACATTAATATTCACTTATTGAATACTCTAACATTGCATGGACAGACCACATTTTATCTATCCACTCATTATTTGATGGTCATTTGAGTTGTTTTTACTTTTTGGCTATTGTAAATAATGCTGGTCTGCACATCCATGGAGGAATTTTTAAGGGAACCTATTTTTCATTTATCTTGAGTATATACCTGAGTGGAATTGTTGGGTCATATGTTAACTTGATGTATAGTATTTAAGAAACTGACTAACTGTTTTCCAAAGTGGCTGCCCCATTTTACATTTCCATGAGCAATATATGAGATTTCCAATTTCTTCACATCCTTGCCAAAGCTAATTGTCTTTTTCATTATGGTCATCCTAGTTAGTGTCAAGTGATACCTCAGTGTGGTTTTCATTTATATTTCCCTAGAGATTAATGATGTTGAGCATCTTTCCACGTGCTTATTGGACATTTCTATATTTTCTTTGAGGAAATGTCAGACCCTGTGACTATTTTTTGTTTTAAATTAGGTTATTTATTGTCTGGTTATTGAGTCATAAGAGTATATATTCTGAATTAAATGCCTTTATTAGATATAGGATTTGCTAATACCTTCTCTTCTGTGAATTGTTACCTTCACACTTTTTTTTAACCTTTACATTTTGAACCCATTTTCTATGAGCTAATCAGTTGAGGAATGACAAAACAATAACTGTGCTACTTTTCTAAGTCTTACCTGAGCTAAAAACAATTAGGATTTAGCAAAAAAGTATTTGTAGATGTTGGCTACTCTTATCTAAATCAGAAAAAGAGGTTAAGAGTAAGGTGAAAATGGGAACTCATTTCTTCCAGAAGTTTCTTGAAATATAAGTGTGAACTGTAAGTAATTCCAATGAAACCAATTGTTAATTGATTTTCTTATATAATTATTTCATTAATTAATTCAACTGTATAAGGAGATGTAAGAAACAAAGATAATTGATGACTCCTTCAAATAATATAGTTTAAATATTATTTTAAAATAAGGCATAAATGATCATAATGAATTTTTGAGAGTGATTGATTCAATATTGAGTAATTACTATGTCTCAGGTATTATTAAGCTTGTGGTAAACAGAAACACTATGATGAACTATTTGAGCTTAACTAGCTCTCATTCTAATGTGGGTAAATTATATGTTTTACATGTTGTGTGTAAACACATTGCAACATAATGTAATTCATAAAGAAACAAAGCACTGTAGTAGGAAAATGTGGTCAGTTTTACTTAGGGAGGTCAAAGAAGGATCCACGTAGAAGAAGCCTTATAAAAAGGGGGAGAGCTGCAAGCTCAACTAAAAGACAAATTCTATCTATGTATCTATCTATGTTCTATCGTTTATTAAGGAAGGTGGGTATATGGGTGCACAGTAATCGATGAAAGATATCAGAAAACAGGAATATTCAATGTACGAGGCACAAAAAACATAGAATTTTAAGATAATTTGTAAATTTTGAACTTGGAAGATTGAGAGGAAGCTTCTAGTAACTCCTACGAATAATAGAAAAAAATTCCTTTCTCCTCCTTTCACATGCTAGAAGTTTTATAAAAGACACAAATTTTAAAATAAACCAAAATAAATTGTTTGAAAAGTCCTTTGTGTCACTTTCTCTCCCTCCTTTCTCCTTCATCAGGATCTTGAGAGAGAATTCAGAACAGAACTGAGTGTCATAATTCTTCTCTGACTCTAGAGATTGCAGACTTTCTTCATGGCATCAGTGCTGATGCCATGAAGAAGACTTAAAATATCTCTTCTTGGCTTTGAATGTGAAGCAGAAGCCAAGTAAGAACTGCTTCCCCAAGCCAGAACCAGACATCACACTTATTCCCACATGCTTCCTCTTAACTAGACGATGACATCATTATCCACCAGATTCTCAACCACCATGCATTTTATTCTAGGGAAGATACAGAGAATACACAAGGGATAGGTTTTTTTCATTTTCCTCTTATCATTATCATTGTCTTACTAACTGGACACCTACTATAATCAGGGTATTTTGCCAGGCTTTGCATATTTCAATAGTAAAAGATACTGTTTCAATTTTTAAGGACTCTTTTGTTTTGAGAGAGGGACAAGTAGAGAAGCTTATTTTTCCCTATTCAATATTTTTTGGTTGTTATTTCTCTAAGAGCAACTAGACTCCCCATTTAAGAAACTCTGGCATTAATTTTATTTCAAGTTTATTTTAGTTTAGAAGACACAACTGGAGCCCATTATACAGAGTGAAGTAAGCCAGAAAGATAAACACCAATATAGTATACTAACGCATATATATAGAATGTAGAAAGATGGTGACAATAACCCTATATGCAAGACAGAAAAAGAGACACAGATGTATAGAACAGACTTTTGGACTCTATGGGAGAAGGCGAGGGTGGGATGATCTGAGAGAACAGCATCGAAATATGTATATTATCAAGTGTGAAACAGATCGCCAGTCCGGGTTGGATGCATGAGACAAGTGCTCAGGGCTGGTGCACTGGAATGACCCAGAGGGATGGGATGGGAAGGGAGGTGGGAGGGGGGTTCAGAATGGGGAACACATGTAAATCCGTGGCTTATTCATGTCAATGTATGGAAAAAACCACTACAATATTGTAAAGTAATTAGCCTCCAACTAATAAAAATAAATAGGAAAAAAAAAGAAGACACAATTATAGTTTAGATTTGTTTAAAATTTATATTCACAGCTTACATGTATCTAAATTTAATATCCACAGCTACTGAAATTGGAAATAAACAGAACTGGTATTGAATTATTCATAGAGACTTGCAGTTTTTCTCCTCAAAATTTTCACATTAGTAATATCATGTCTGTCATGCAATTCTTACCTGGAAGTCAAAAGTCCAAGTGCCTCCAAAGGGTGAGAGAATTTCCATCTTCTTAAAATGGTATGCATTTCTGAAACAGTTCTTTCATCCCATCCAGGAGCACTTCCCAAGACCAAAGGAAGAGAGCAATTTTCATTGTTGCAGTAGAAGCGATAAAACCATAAGTATCTTCTCTTTCCCTCAGAGAGGCTGCAAAACCAGATTGAAAGTGATAATTTACTGGAGTTTGTGACACTAACAAACGCTTGCTATGAACAGTCAGTACAAAATATTAGGTCTAGTTCTTTAATTTTTAGTTTCTTTTGGAAAATAAATCCTTTATCTTCTTGGGACAGTTTGATAGGTTATTTTATCAGATTATTTCCCACTAACTTTAATCTTTTATAGAAAAATTAAATAAAATGTACTTCAGATAATTCACATGTATTTTTTCCTTGCCCTTATCTTTGCCACTTTTTAAAAAATGTCATTCTGGTTAGTAAAGTTTTTGTCTCCTTTAAGCAGAACAAGTTTATCAATTCTGCCACATGTACTACTTAGAACAAAAATTCTGAACCATTTACTTTCTTATTGTTTTTGGAAATTAACTTAGACCCAAGTGGGCCTGTGAAGAAACGGCATATTTTAAAGATGATATTCCTTCATTTCAAAGCAAGTTTCATCAGAGGTCAGAAAACTTTTTGCTCTAAACGTCAGAAACAAAGATCTCATTTCATCCCTGGATTCTGGCTTTAAATTCTCGGAGTTTGCTGGAAGTTTGGAGTTAAAATGCCAGTGAATAGGACTTTCTCACATGCACAAGTGTGTGCCTCAGAAGATCTAGATCTGGGACAAGGGCCATTGATTCACTGAGAGTTTACCATGTTTTGCTTACACTCCAGGAAAAGCATTCAAGACCACAGTTGAACTGAAGGACAGCATTTCTCACATGACAATGACAGCTTTTCAACACTGTCTCCTCCAAACTGACACTCTGTCGCTCAGCTTTCTTTAACTAAAACTCCCAAGAAGGGATAGCAAGAGTTATTAACAGATTTTAAATATCATTATTTCTCTATAATGTCTTCTGAAATCCTCTCCATCTGCAAAATGAAAGAAATGAATTCCAGAGGATGGTTTTTGAGGTACATTTGGGCTCTTTTTCTCTTTTGTCACTACCTTCTTCACCAGAAACCCCCCAGAAGAAAAATATTCCATAATAAAACTGTTACTATGCTACTAAAACTAATTATTTTGTTTTAACTGAATTCATTTTTCAATATTGAACAGTGCATTTTTCTCTTTTACTGAAGCATAATTTACGTAAAAGAGAATGCATGGATTCAGTTAATTAAATTTTGACAAATGCACATATCAAGTATAATAAAATCCACACTCTTTTCAAGATATAAAACAGTTTCTTATGCTACCAGAGGCAAGCAGTAGTATGACTTCTTTCACTTTAGACAAATAATAACTACTTTCAAACTTCATATAAACAGAATCATGAATATTTTTTTATTTATAGCTTCTTACACTAAGGATAATTTTTTGAAATTATCCATACTGTTGAGTATATCAGTAGATTATTTCTTTCAGTTAATGACTATTACTCCTTTATATGAACATATCACAATTTGCTTATCCTTTCTCCTGTCTGATGGACACTGGGCGTGTTTCCTGTTTTGGAATGTTATGAATAAAGCTTTTGTGAACATTTGTGTGCATGTGTTTGTACAGGTGTATTTTCATTTCTCCTAGGAAGTACCATGGAGGGAAATGAATTGGTTGTATGTCATGTGTTTACCTTTTGAAGAAACTGCTTCCTGAAGTGGTTGTTGCATTTTACATTATCAGGTGTAGGGTGTGACAGAACCAATTGTATGGCATTCTTGCCATTCTTTAATTTTGTCCATTAAAAAATATTATCCAAGTCACTGGAGTTTAATTAAAAGCATACTGATCATTTGAAAAAAATTATACTTTCTAACAGATTATAATTGTATTTTTATCAATTAGACACTGTCATCTTAACAACAGAACAACTAGAACTATCATCTTAACAATAATGGTTATTCTAATCAATGACATGATATATTCTTCCATTAACTGAGGTTTTCTTTAATTTCTCCTAGCAAAGTTTTGCATTTTTAGGTAATTGTGTGTTAGTCACTCAGTCATGTCTCATTCTTTGCAAACCCATGGACTCTAGCCCTTCAGGCTCCTCTGTCCATGGAATTCTCCAGGCAAGAATACTGAAGTGGGTTGCCATTCCCTTCTGCAGGAGATAGAGATGTTGATATTGTAAATATTGATAGAATTTAGAAAAATGAAATTTATTTTCTATTTTTTACTGGGATAGAGCTGCATTTTGTACATTAATCTCAAATGCTATGATCTTACATAATCACCCATCTGAAAATAGAGTCAGTTTTATTTCTTTCTGACTTTTACACATTTAAAATTTTTCTTTTTTTTTTTTCCTGTGGTAGTGCACTGGCTAAGACTGACAGTATAACACTGAAGAGGAATATTTAGGCAAGCATCTTTGTTCCCAAACTTAGGGGGAAAACATTTATTCTTGCATCATTTAATATAATGCTAACTATAGCTTTTCCTATAGATCCAGATTCAACTCAAGAGTTGAAGGTCGAGGAAGTTCCACTCTATTCTATTTTGAAAGTTTTTATTATAAATTGGTCCTGAATTTTGTCAAATTTTTTCCCCCAAAGATATCAAGATGGTATGATTTTCCTTATATATCCTTTTCTTTTAATTTTAATCTAGCTAAATTTTTGTATTTAAAATATGCACCTGTAAACAACATAAAGTTGGATATTACTTTTGCAATGTAGGCTAACAATTTCTTTCTTTTAATTGGGGTTTTTATTTATATTTAATGGAATATTGATATGATTAGGTTTAAATCAACCATGTTGGTATTAATTATTTTTGTCCAAACTATTTCTTCTGTTTCTTCTTTCTTTTGGATTTTTAAAAAATTTAATTTCTGTCATCTTTTTTACTTTTAGATGTACTCTTAAAATCTGGGGGTTATGGTTTCTGTCAAGATTATAATATTCTTCTTTAGCACATCATGGGTGTGTGTGAATGCTCAGTTGCTAAGTGGTGTCCAGTTCTTTGTGACCCTATAGACTGTAGTCTTTTCATTTATTCTATCTTTGGGATTCCCCTTATGGCAGAAAGTGAAGAGGAATTGAAAAGCCTCTTGATGAAAGTGAAAGAGGAGAGTGAAAAAGTTGGCTTAAAGCTCAACATTCAGAAAACTAAGATCATGGCATCTGGTCCCATCACTTCATGGGAAATAGATGGGGAAACAGTGGAAACAGTGTCAGACTTTATTTTTTTGGGCTCCAAAATCACTGCAGATGGTGATTGCACCTGTGAAATTAAAAGATGCTCACTCCTTGGAAGGAAAGTTATGACCAGCCTAGACAGCATATTAAAAAGCAGAGACATTACTTTGCCAACAAAGGTTCGTCTAGTCAAGGCTATGGTTTTTCCAGTGGTCATGTATGGATGTGAGAGCTGGACTGTGAAGAAAGCTGAGCACCGAAGAATTGATGCTTTTGAACTGTGGTGTTGGAGAAGACTCTTGAGAGTCCCTTGGACTGCAAGGAGATCCAACCAGTCCATCCTAAAGGAGATCAGTCCTGCATGTTCATTGGAAGGACTGATGTTAAAGCTGAAACTCCAATACTTTGGTTACCTCATGCAAAGAGCTGACTCATTTGAAAAGACCCTGATGTTGGGAGTGATAGGGGGCAGGAGGAGAAGGGGACAACAGAGGATGAGATGGCTGGATGGCATCACCGACTCGATGGACATGAGTTTGAGTAAACTTCAGGAGTTGGTGATGAACAGGGAGGCCTGGCGTGCTGCGATTCATGGGGTTGCAAAGAGTCAGACATGACTAAGCAACTGAACTGAACTGAACTGAACTGGGATTTCCCAAGCAAGAATACTGGAGTGCATTGCCATTTGCTCCTCCAAGGGATCTTCCTGACCCAGGGATTGAATCCACATCTCCTGCACTGGCAGGCAGATTCTTTACCACTGAGGCAGCCAACCATGGTTATTACACTGCTTTATGTATAAGATCCTTAGAATACTATGCTTTTATTTTTCTACTTCTCATTATTATTGTAGCTGCTATATGTTTATTTTTATTTATATGCCCAGTTGTACATTATGATTATTTTTAGTTAAATATTTTAAAAAATAAATAAATAAACATGAAAAATGTATATCTTTATTATCTAGCTATTTTCCCTTTGTGGTACTTTTCATTTACTCTTGTAGATTTGAATATCCATCTAGTTATCACTTTTTTCAGCCTGAAGTATTTTCTTTAAAATTTTGTACAGTACAGATGAGCTTATAATTAACTAACTCAGCTGTATTTAGTTGAAATGTTTTAATTTTGTCTTAATTTTTGAAATGCAATTTTATTGGTTATAGAATTTTTAAGTTGATAAGAGTTTCTTTTCCCCTTTCAAAATGAAAGATAACATATAATGTCTTTTGGTTTCCATAGTTTCTAATGAGAAATATGAAGTTAATGAGAAATCTGTAGAATTATATATAGTTCATCCCATGAATATGATTTGCTGACTTTCTCTGAAGCCTTAGAAAAATTTTATATTTATCTTTAGTTTTCAGACATTTGACTATGGTGTCCTTAGGTGATGTGTATGAGTGTGTGTGTGTGTGTGTGTGTGTGTGTGTGTATGTGTTTGGGATTTGCTAAATTTCTTATATCTGTAGCTGATTTTTTAAAAATTAAACGTAAAATTTTGGCTATTATCTCTTTAAGAATTTGTTTTCTTCACTATCTCTCTTCTCTCCTGTGTGTCCAATACATACATGTTACATTGCTTGATAATTGTCCTATAGGTCACAAGGCTGTATCACTATTTTCAGGTTTTGTTCTTTCTGTATTTCAACATGGATAATTTCTATTGCCCATTTTTTAAACTCACTCTTCTTTTATTTCATTATGCAATCTATTAAGCTTTTCCAGTGATTTTTAAAAATGTAGATACTGTGCCTTCCAGTTCTTAAATTTCCATTTTTCTACTTCATTTGTTCACCCATATGTGTCTTTTAATTTAAACCCATAAATACCTTTATACTACTACTACTACTACTAAGTCGCTTCAGTTGTGTCTGACTCTGTGCGACCCCATAGATGGCAGCCCACCAGGCTCCTCTGTCCCTGGGATTCTCCAGGCAAGAACACTGGAGTGGGTTGCCATGTCCTTCTCCCAAATACCTTTATAACAGTTGTAAAATATTTGATGGAGGAGGAAATGGCAACCTGCTCCATTGTACTTGCCTGGAGAATCCAATGGACAGAGAAGCCTGGCAAGCTATAGTCCATGAGGTTGCAAAGAGTTGGATACAACTGAAGCAATTTAACATGCATGCAAAACATCTGAAGCTGTTTCTGTTAACTGCCTCCTTCAATCCGGGTCTATGTTTATATATTCCTGACTCTTCCTATGTTTAGCAATTATTGGTTGTACACTAAACATTTAAAATCCTACATTGTTCAGAGTCTGCGTTTTGCTACATTTGAGTGCTGAATGTTTCCTTTTTTTTTTAGGAGGCAGTTTAATTACTAGTAGATCAGCTTGATCCTCTTGGGATCTGTTTTTATGATTGTTAGACTAGGCCAAGCACAGTCCTAAATCTTGAGCTAGAGCACCCTTACTCCTAATATGCATCTTTCTGATTTCTTTATTGAGTGCTGAGGTGTTCTGTGATCTTTCTGCATCATTACTGGTCAGAAAATTTATGTCTCCCAGCATTGTGCAACCTCTAGAATCTACATTTATTTCATATCTCCTTGTAGCAGTTCTTTTGCTATAAAATCCCCAGGTGCTCATGAGTGGCTCAGTACTCAGCTGAATATATAAGGGGACACCACTACATATTTCTGTAGCTCCTATCCGGTGGATCTCCCTTTTTCCACTATTATTCTCTGGAAATTCTAGCTGCCTCAAAATTATTAAACTCTGTGATCTCTGCCTTATTATTTTTTTTAATCTCAGGAGGTAAGACCTGCCTGCTCTTCTTTAATCATAACTTCCAGAGCTATGATACAGAAAATGTCTCTGGGTCTGAAGGCCTTTTTACTCATGGGTTCACCTCAAGCCTTCTCTGCTCAATTTCTGAGAGCAGTTGCTTTATATGTATTTCTCTTGTGTCTTATTTCTTTAATTCAGGAGGACTAGTTTAGTAATATAGTAGGTAACCTTCATGGCTAGAAGTGGAGGCATAATTTCTTTCAAAAGATTTGTTTTTTTACCTTATGTTCTGAGATTTTCCTTACATTAGATACTTTTCTTTAGAGGTCATCAAGAAGGTATTCTTATTTTTACAAATGTTATAGTACATTTTCACCAAACTTCATTGAGTCTGAACTTCTCGACTGCTTACATTTAACCAATTTGAAAGAAGACAAGTATGTCACCAACTAAATGATAAAATGTGGTATTTGGGAAATGAATTTAATCTGTTTCTAACATAAGTTTTATCACATTGAAGACTTCTCCATCTGTTTTCACAGTCCTGAATGAAACTGTATTCTACTGAGCATTAATAATTGTATTTGAGTGAGTAAAACAGAAAAATGTTGCTTATTTTATGTATAAGTTATTGACTTAAATAGAAAACTGAAGTATAAAACCAGTTAGAATTCCTGGGGCTAATTTAAAACCACAAACCTTTAATATTTAAAAGCAGTTTCTATGCTTATTTATTTGTTGGTTTTGACATTTTTTGTTTGAACATATTTAAAATTTCAAAGGATAGCAACTTTTTATATTTTAAAAAAATCTCTCATACAAATATATCAGTCTTTGATATGTGACATACTTGTTAAATGTAAAGTTTTATATTTTTGAGTAAGAACTATCAAAAGATGCTTCATTTAATTAAGATGGCAATAGTCTAGAATAACGATGGATAATCAAAATATGTGTCATAAGGACTATGAGAATCCTTAAGGTCATTTTTATACCAAACTCTATGCCAAGGAACTTTATCCTTTATGACATTTATTTTACACATATTATTTATCAGGCAAAATGTAGAACACTGGAAATGTAGTAATAAATAAGATAGGTTCCTGGTTCTCTTGGTTCTCACAAACAAATGAGGAAAAAAACACATTAATGAACAAGATGATACTAGATTGTGTTATGTGTCATAAAGAAGGTAATAAGAGAGATTGTAAAGAGGGGAAAACTTCATTCAATAGGGTCATAAAAGAAGGTCTCTTTGAGAAGATCACAATTAAGTGAAGACCTACAGGTTGAGGGGCTTCCCTGGTGGCTCAGATGGTAAAGAATCTGCCTGCAATGCAGGAGATCCAGGTTCAATCCCTGGGTTGGAAAGATCCCTTGGTGGAGGAAAGAACACCAGTGTTCTTGCCTGGAGAATCCCATGGACCTAGGAGCCTCGCGGGCTATAGTCCATGGGGTTGCAAAGAGTCAGACATGATTGAACAACTAGCATTTTAACACTTCCACTACAAGATGAGATGATTCAGCCATGTGAAGAACTAGGAAGGAGTATTTCATGAAGAGGAAATCGCAAATAAGACCCTGAGATGGGAAAGGGAATGGCACGTGTGAAATATGTGAAGTAAAGAGATGTCATTGGCTTGAAGTGAATGAGGAAAAGAGTAAGACATGTGGAAATTAGAGCTCAGGGCAGTAACAAGGCAGTAACAAGATTATCCCAAACTAAATGCTTAATCACTTTCAATACCTCAGTCTGAAAGGTCTCTAGTGACCATGACCTTCTGCCTAAAACATTACATCAGCTACTTTACTGTACTGCTCTCTTTCTCTTTTCAGTTTAGTTCAGTCACTCAGTTGTGTCCAACTCTTTGCGACCCCATGAACCACAGCACGCCAGGCCTCCTTGTCCATCACCAACTCCCAGAGTCCACCCAAACTCATGTCCACTGAGTTGGTGATGCCATCCAACCATCTCATCCTCTGTTGTCCCCTTCTCCTCCTGCCCTCAATCTTTCCCAGCATCAGGGTCTTTTCCAATGAGTCAGCTCTTCGCATCAGGTGGCCAAAGTATTGGAGTTTCAGCTTCAACATCAGTCCTTCCAATGAACACTCAGGACTGATCTCCTTTAGGATTGACTGGTTGGATCTCCTTGCAGTCCAAGGGACTCTCAAGAGTCTTTCCCAACATCACAGTTCTAAAGCATCAATTCTTTAGCGCTCAGCTTTCTTTATGGTCCAGCTCTCACATCCATACATGACCACTGGAAAAACCATAGCTTTGACCAGATGGACCTTTGTTGACCAAGTAAGGTCTTCCTCTCTTACTTCCTCTCTAAACCATCCTTCAATTTATAGCCAAAAGGATCACTCAAAAAGATTATTCCAATCACATGACTACCTTGTCCAAAACCTTTAAATAATCTTTTATTCTTGGAATAAAACGTTTTATTATATTATATATCTCACATACATGAAAAGTTGCTTTCTTAGGTTTGTGCTTTTCCATGTGGTAATGAGAGCATCATAAGCTGTGGTTTGGAGATTACCAAATATTAAGTACAAACAGTAAATACACAGAATTAGTAAACTCTTATAATTCTTCCTGGGATATCTCTTTCCCAGAGAATTGCTGTTTGACAAAATTTAAGTACTCCTTTAGTTACTAATTTAGTGGTATTAAAATGTAAGCTATTTCTTTTCTTTTTTAAATGTCATTATAATTAAATTTTACATTTTCTGGTTTACCAAAACAATTTTCTATCTAACTGAAGAGCAATGGTTTATCACTGTTAAATGCTGATCTGTATCTATCAGTCTCTGCTTTGTTGTTCTGAACTGAATGTTTTCCAATCTTTTTATTTTTCCTTGACCAAAGTTAAAGTTTCTGAGTGTCACAGAAAAAAAAAAATCTTTAAAAAAACACAATTACTAACTTAGCTCCTAAGTATTAGTGGATCATCCAACAGATGTGATCGTAGGAAATGAGAGGAGTTATGTGGGAAGAAAGGTTCACTCTTAACAGATATGAGTGCTTCTAGAATGATTGCTGGTATCATGAAACGCAGGCAAAATTCCCTCCCAAGAACTGGGTCACTTACAGTATGGGAGTCTGTTTCTGTGACAGTCTGGCAATATGTTTTAAACATTCTTTTGGTGGTTCTTCAAGATCACTTCCATTCTCTTCAGAATCAAGTTTCATATACTCCCACTCAGTAGCTGGAAAATCAATCTGAAATAACAAAAAGATGGTTTGCCATGTATCAAATGCCTGAAAAATGCATCATTAATTTAATGATCTCTATCTTAGATTTATAGAAAATAAAGCAAAAGGCAGGAAAATATCCTATGTTTCCTGTGATGTTTATTATTTAACAATAATTTTAGAAGAATCATTAGGGTTTGGACTTGGTGTTTAAATATACATGATATTTGGCAAATTCTCAATTATTTATGTAAATGGTATATAAATTTGTAGTCTGTAACTTTATCTGAGAAAAAATAAGAAAATAACATTTATTAACTTTTCATAAAATTAAACGCTACATTTTTATGTAATGCTGAAATTATACCTTTTCTGTATTTCACTACTAAATGTCAATTATTAATTGATGAAAATTATAGATTGTAATCACACTTTTTTTCATGTAATCACTTGAGAAAATAAAAAGAGTAACTTTATGTTGGTCTCTACTATTTAAAATCTGTAAGTCTGTGAACCACTTTGTAGACATGATAGTGAACTCTTCTCTGGTTTGCAAGTATACAACCAAACAGAATATTCTTGCTGTGGCTCTATAGTTCAGTTTTATAGACAAGGCTAGAATGCAGACCTTCTTTTTTCCTGGCTTAACATGCCTCCCACTAGACCACATTTAAGTGATAACCTGATTCTAGTAAATAACATTTGTCATTGTTGTTGTTTAGTTGCTCAGTCATATCTGATTCTTTTGTGACCCCATGAACTATAGCCCACTAGGCTCCTCCATTCATGGGATTTCCTGGGTAGAATACTGGAGTACGTTGCTGTTTTCTTCTGCAGGGGATATTCCTGACCAGGGATCGAATCCACATCTCCGGCATTGACAGGCAGTTTCTTTACCACTGAGCCACCAGGGAAGCCCAGTAAATAAAATAGTAGTTATAAAAAAATACAGTTTCCAAGTATGTAAATGAGATAAATATTCTACAGCCCCATATAATGCTTAGGGGGTTTCCCTGGTGGCTCAAATGGTAAAAGAATTTGCCTGCAATGTGGGAGACTCAAGTTTGATCCCTGGGTCAGGAAGACCCCTTTGCCTGGAGAATTCCATGGACAGAGAAGCTTGGAAGAATACAGTCCATGGGGTCATAGAGTTGGACATGACTGAGTGACTTTCACTTTTCATAGTACTCAAAAGTATCACTTTTTTTTTCATTTTCATATCGGAAAATCTAAAGAATTTATTTTTCTCTGTTGATCTATGTTAGATTGTGATCTCAGAGAAAATGGAATAAAATTATATGGTAGACTGTGAGTTATGGTTTGAAATACAGTTTAATCTACTTGGGTTCTTATTTGAAAAGTCTTAGGAATTTTATTCTTTAATCTTTGAAATTTGTTGCAATATTTGTTTTTGGTATAATTTTTGTTACAATATATGATTCTTTATTCCAATACACCAAAGCAATATTATAGTAAATTTTACCTCTTGACAGAAAGATTAATTTTGCCTTGGAAAGAAGCACCTCCAGAATTAGTAGGTTACCCTTTACTCTTAATATATCCAAATATTTTAAACATAGAAAACAAAAATACTAGAAATCGTATTTAATGAGCTAATTCAATTTTATGTTGGTCCTAAGTAAAGGGCAAGGTAGATGAGGAAACTAAAGCTAGTGGATGAGAATACAGAAGTATCCTTATACAAAATCTACTAAAAATTCCTTGATATATTTTAATTATGAAATTTTTTTCATTTCTGATACATGAATGAGGTCCTATACAAATTGCATATTTTCATATTTTATGAAGCTAAACAGTTACCGATTCTTCAGTTGCTAACAGAAAATAGGGCTTTCCCCAGTTGCCTCTTGTTCTAGTTTTTCACAAAAGATACTTTCCCAAAATATGTGTTAATGTACAACATTTTCCCTAGAATTCTTTTGAGTTCTATGCATTATGGAGGAAGAGAAAGGCAAACATCAACAATTAAAATAGGGTTGAATACATACAAAGCACCCCAAGCTATGCTTCAGGTTAATAATGGCAAACATGTGACTCTTCTTCTGTGATCATGATGCACCAAGC
The DNA here is from genome assembly GCF_910594005.1 of Cervus elaphus. Classification (NCBI taxonomy): domain Eukaryota; kingdom Metazoa; phylum Chordata; class Mammalia; order Artiodactyla; family Cervidae; genus Cervus; species Cervus elaphus. The sequence continues at coordinate 27,874,181 of NC_057836.1, read as the reverse complement.
TTGGCCTTAGTCTTATTTTTTTTTTTTTTTCTTTTCTTTAATAGAGTGCTGCAGGAGCTCTCTACTAATGTGTTCACTTAATGTGCCATGACACCTACTGCTCCATTCTTGCCTCAAAGAGTTAAGGATAGACTACTGACTTCAAACAAAACAAACAAAAAAAGAAAATTATGAGGCTCTTTCTTCCAGGGTACAGGAAAATATTCAGATTCAATCATCCACACTTATAATTCACACTTCCTCATACACTGAATATTGACTTCTTGTGTTCCATTTATCTGTTGTGCTTTTACTCTCTCCTTCATCCTTCTCCATTTACACGTGGCCACCATGGTTCCTACTATGGCTTCATTTTGGAATTCCTTGAAGGAGCTGCTGTGAATGTTCCTAGCGTTCATGTTCACATAACTATGCCAATACGATGTTCATGGACTTGCTCAGGCCCCCCTGATTCTACCTCCTTATTCAAAGAAATGAGCCTGGGCTGTAGGTGTAGTTTGGATATAAGGCATATACATATTGGACCATAAGTTCTATGCGGTTCAAGGGAAGGAATGATGTCTATCAACTTGATGGCAATTGCTGTGAGTCTGTGGAAGGAGTTGTAAAAGAGGGGCTGAAGAAAAAGGAACCTGTGCTACACTAGGACAAAAATGTACTGTGTTCTAAGGATCATGTACCAATAATATTACTGTTGCCTCACCCTAACATCACTGATAATGAAGGATAAACAGGTAATGAAATGTTAGGTAAAGTAAAATACCTTGTATGAATGAGTAGGTAAGAACTATGGTTTAAAGAAGTTCTCAAGAAAGAAATACAAGGTGTTGTAAATGTGTTGACAAAAATCTTCTTGGTTATTATGTGAACATACAGGTAGGGCATGCTAACACAGAGTGAAAAGAGGGAAGGGGGTAAGAGGGAAGTTCATGGAAGAGGGTTCCAAGGATCCTAAAAGGTGAATAACAATGACAGAAACTAAGCCCAAGGGTGGGTAACAGACAATTAAGGGAAGATGGTAGACACATTGCAGGCAGTGAACAGAATTCATAAATGCACAAAAGGTAAAAGCAGGACAGTGCATGTCAGAGACTACAACTTTTGAAGCTGCTGGAGCTTGACGTCAGGGAGTGACAAGGGAAACAATGGGAGGAGGCTGTGCTTTAGAACTTGCCTGTGATTCTCTAGGTAGTGCTGAGTTACTGAAGAGTATAAGAAGGAGAATGGTGGGTTCAGATTTCTATTTTAGAAGGATCATGCTTGTGGATTTTGGATTAGAGAATAACAAAACTAAAGACAAGGGGAAAAAAGCTGAAATATTGTAACCTAGAAGGGAAATGTTGAACTACGGCAGACACAGTGGGGACTTGTGAGGACAGATTTGAAGAACATATGAAAGAAGAGTTGACAGGATCTACAGTGGACAGAATATGAGTATTGAGAGAGAGATGAGACAAGTGCAATAGCTAGCTGTATGTGAGTGCATGAACAGTCATAAATAATTCAGGGAGTGAAAGCAATTCTCAGAGGACGGTGAGCTCAATTTGGGATGTGTTGTTTTTGAAGCTGTCTACAGAATATCTCTTGATGAGGGTGAAAGAGGAGAGTAAAAAAGCTGCCTTGAAACTCAACATTAAAAAAACAAATGGCACCTGGTCCTATCACCTCATGGAAAATAGAAGGGGAAAAAGTAGAAGCAGTGACAGATTTTATTTTCTTGGGCTCCAAAATCACTGTGGACAGTGGTCCCATGGACTGCAGCCATGAAATTAAGATACTTGCTTGCTCCTTGGAAGGAAAGCTATGACCAACCTAGACAGTGTATTAAAATGCAGAGACATCACTTTGCTGACAAAGGTCTATCTAGTCAAAGCTATCATTTTTCCAGTAGTCATGTACAGATATGAGAGTTGGACTATAAAGAAGGCTGAGTGCCAAAGAACTGATGCTTTTGAACTGTGGTGCAGGAGAAGACTCTTGAGAGTCCCTTGGACTGCAAGGAGATCCAACCAGTCCATCCTAAAGGAAATCAGTCCTGAATATTCTTTGGAAGGACTGATGCTGAAGCTGAAATACCAATACTTTGGCCATCTGATGTGAAGAACTGACTCACTGGAAAAGACCCTGATTCTAGGAAAGACTGAGGCAGGAGGACAAGGGTGTGGCAGAGCGTGAGAAGGTTAGATGGCATCACTGACTCAATGGACATGAGTCTGAACAAACTCTGGGAGATAGAGAAGGACAGGGAAGCCTGGCATGCTGCAGTCCATGGGACCACTCAGACATGACTGAGTGACTAACACTTTCTTTCCCTGTGGTGTAAAGGAATGTGAACTAAAGGTATGGACTTAGGCATGAACCTGCAAGATATTCTAAGTCAAACCTTAGGAACAAATGAGACCCAGCAATTCCATTGCTATGTATACAGCCCAGATAAATGAAAACATAGGTTCACACACAAACTTGTACATGAATGTTCAGAGCAGCTCTGTTCTTAATAGCCAAAAGGAAATAATCTAAATGCATATCAACTAATGAGTGGTATATCTGCATTATGGGTGGGGCTTCCCTGATGGCTCAGCAGGTAAAGAATCTGCCTGCAATGCAGGAGACACAGGAGATGCTGGTTCAATCCCTGAGTCAAGCAGCAACTCACTCCACTATTCTTGCCTGGGAAATCCCACTAACAGAGAAGCCTGGCAGGTTATAGTTCAAAGGTAGCAAACAGTCAGATGTGACTGAGCAATAAGCACATTTCTATATTGTGATACTATTCAACAATAAAAAAAATAAGTGAATACTGATATTCGGTGCAAAGTGGATGACTTTTGAGACATTATGCTAAATGAAAGAATCCAGCTACAACAGAACACATACTGTATGATTCCATTTACATGAAATGTACAGAGTAGGTGAATCTATAGAGACAGAAAGTATATTAGTAGTTGCTTAGAGTTTGGGACTGAAAAGCAATAGCTAAAAGTTATGAGATTTCTTCATAAAAATGAAAATGCTCTAAAACTGGCATTGGTTGAGATTAGTTGTACATATCTGTGAAAATACTAGAAAACATTGAATTGTATACTTTAAATGGGAGGATTGTATGGTATGTGACTTATATCTCAATAAAGCTTTAGAGAAATTCTCTCAAGGAGAATATACATACTGAGAATAGCAATGGACAGCAGACAGAACCCGTGGGAACTGTCAACAGTGGGAACAAGTAAAAGAAAAGGAGCAGGAGAAGAAAACAGAAAAAGAATAACCAAAGAGAGTGTGAAGAGAAACCTAAGAGGGCAATATCAGCAAAGTCAGAGGAGAAGAGTGTTCTGTAGTGGGGAAGTTGCTGTTGAGTCACTAAGTCATGTTGGTCTCCTTTGTGACCCCATGGACTATAGCCTGCCAGGCTCCTCCGTCCATGGGGATTCTCCAGGCAAGAATACTGGAGTGGGTTGCCACTTCCTCCTCCAGACCCAGGGATGGAACCCACATCTCCTGTGTCTCCATTGGCAGGTGAATTGTTCACCACTGAACTCCTTCGGAAGGCCTGTAATAGGGAAGAGACAGAGCCAAAAACTGCACAGAGAGGACTAGAATGAAGAGGTATGAAAACCAGTACTGGGTTTGGCAACTAGAAATTAGGAGGTTATCTGACAGCAGTGTGGTGAGGACAAATAAACCAGAATATAGTGTATTTAGAATGAATGGGGGGGGGGGGGAACTTCTCTGTCGGTCCAGTGGCTAAGACCTCGCCTTCCAATCTGGGAGTGTGGGTTCAATCCCTGGTTGGGGAGCGAAGATCCAATCTACCTTGTGGACAAAAAAACAAAACATGCAACAAGCAATATCATAAAAAATTCATTAAAGACTTTTAAAATGGTTCACATAAAAAAAAGAAAAACTTAAAAAAAATAGAATGAATGGGAAACTAAGTAGAGAAATATAAACTAGAACAAGAGCAACATTAACTAAAACAACTCTGCTCTTAGTGTTTAAATTATGTCACTATACTAGACTGTCCTTATGCTAAGAGTTGACCCATTGGAAAAGACCCTGATGCTGGGAGGGGTTGGGGGCAGGAGGAGAAGGGGACGACAGAGGATGAGATGGCTGGATGACATCACCGACTCGATGGGCATGAGTTTGGGTAAACTCAGGGAGTTGGTGATGGACAGGGAGGCCTGGCGTGCTGCGATTCATGGGGTCGCAAAGAGTTGGATACGACTGAGCGACTGAACTGAACTGAACTGATACTAGATTGTATACAGGGGAAGGGAAGAAGTTGAGGGAGACACACATTGATCGGATCATATAATAATTTGTCTCCATGTCTGAATTCATATCTGTGCATGCATGCTAAGTTGGTTCAATCATGTCTGACTCTGCAATCCTATGGACTGTAGTCCTCCAGGCTTCTCTGTCTGTGAGATTCTCCAGGCAAGAATACTGGAGTGGATTCCACGGAATCTTCCTGAGCCAGAGAATGAACCTGCGTCACTGACATCTCCTGCATTGGCAGGAGAAATCTTTACTACCAGTGCCACCTGGGAAGCTCCGAACTCAGATCTACTTCACTCTATTCACTGCTTCCAGTCTGCAGCATAGTGTGAAAAAAAGAAGACTGACTGGAAGGAATTAAGTTCTGTAACATAACCTGCATCATACCATAATTGTCATCTTTTAATAACAGACAATCAGCAAAGCACAGACCAGAAAGAAGTTGAACAGGCATAGTACAATCCTCTCACTGTAGGGAGGTGGAAAGTGACTTGTTCAGAGTCATAATGTTTACGATTAAAGAGCTAAGACTAGACTCCGGATCTCCTGACTCTGAGCCTGATGTCTTTCCCTGTGACTCACACTGACTCCTTAACACAAACACTGGTTGCAGAACTTGCTTCTAATTTCCTCACCATCTCATAATCCTTAGGTTGAAAATTCTGCTCTAAATTTAGCTGTGTGTAATTAGAATGAGACTAGTTATTAAGGCTTTTAACTTTATTACCATAATACCTCTTACTTTATTTTGTATATTTCATCATCAATTGAAAAAATTCTGAGACGTTTCCGTCTATGTCTATACCATGTGAAATTATTTTGTAAAAGCAGACAATTGAACATTTTTTCATACTGTTGGATGATTTCCATATCTTCTCTCCTTTTCTTGTAAGATAAATTATGTCATATGGGGCTTCCCAGATGGCTAAGAGGTAAAAAATACAATCAGCCTGCCAATGCAGGAGACACAAATTTGATCCCTGGGTCAGGAAGAACCCCTGGAGAAGGAAATAGCAATCCACTCCAGTATTCTTGCCTGGGAAATTCCATGGACAGAGGGGCCTGGCAGGCTACAGTGCATGGGGTCCCAAAGAGTTGACTTAGTGACTGAACACGGGCATGAGGTAATTCTGTCCTGGCTGTAGGTCTCTACCTGGAATCTATGCTGCTGAATACTTGAAACTTCTTCAGCTTCCACTTCCAAGATCTGTGCTCCTAAAGCAGCTGATCCCCTCACTTGAGAGGAATCAAGGAAGGTCTCATCTGATAGTCTCCACGTCTCCCACCCCATCTCAGCCACTAAAGACCCTGATAATCATAAATTTATATCCATAAAGCTCTGGTAATGGTCAGACTTGGAAGATTTTTGTTAAGGTCAGGTGGTTTAGATCTGGCAAGAAAAAGTCTGCATTCATCCTCTTAAAGAAAGGTGGTTGTCCTGTTACAAGGAAATATCTGCTAATCACTAGGTCATCATCTGTTGAGTGTCTAGAATGCTGTGCCAAGATCCAATTTAATCAACCACCTCTTTGGCGTGTGTGTGGCTTTATTTTTGACAACATCTGGCTTTTATTTTTTTATTTTGTATGGAGGTATATAGCCAATTAACAACATTGTGATAGCTTCAGATGGACAGCAAAGGCACTCAGCCATACATATACATGTGTTCATTTTCCCCCAAACTTCCCTCTCATCCAGGTTGCCACATAACATTGAGCAGAGTTCCCTGCACTATACAGTAGGTCCTTGTTGGTTATCCTTTTTAAGTATAGAAGTGTGTATGCATCTATCCCAAACTTCCTAACTATCCCATCCCCCATTCCCCACTCCCAATCCCCACAATCAGAAGTTCCTTCTCTAAGTGCATGAGTGTCTCTTTTGTAACACTTTTTTTTATCACCCCATCCAGGGATTAGAAGTGGCTCTTCAGCTACTGTCTAGAGGGGGAAGTTCCTTCATCTTGCAAAGTGAAAGCCACGCTTTCTTATTAGTGCTGCTTTTCTTTTCCATTTTTAACAGCTTGCTTTCCATGTTGCTAAACTTTGTCCCTCACATCCTTTACCCCAAACCTGGAAATTCTACGAACCTAGAGACTCTACTCATTTCCTCCAGCATAGTGATTCTCACTTGAGGGCAATTTTATCCCTAGAGACCATTTGACAGTATTTGGAGACATTTTTGGTTATCAGAACTGGGAAGGTACTAGTGGTACTCAGTGGGTAAAACTGAGTTAAATATTAACTCAAAACACTGTTAAACATCCTGCAGGGCACAGGGCACCCCCCACAACAAAGACTCATCCCATCCAACGTGTCAATAGCGAGAGGTTGAAAATCCTGTACTATGGAGCACGGCCCAGTTTTTCCCACGCAGATGGAGAGTCCGTATTCCCTGCATTTGCATGTATGGGAGCAGTTGGGCTTCAGGTTATCTGATGAAACTGATCACTTACTAGCATGAAAAAAGTGAGGAAAATGAAAAATAAAATCCTCTGAGCAGAAAGGATGAAAGCCCAAAATCATTAATCACCTTTCATTCATGATTACAAATCACAGAAAGAAGAGAGCCTTTAAGGAAAAAGGAAGGATTTGGTTTGCTGTTTCTCCTCCTACTATTCAGCTTAATGGCTAGTCATTTAGAAAACATATAACAAAAGAGATTTTAAGGCAATATGACATAATGAAGAGGTAGGTGTGAATAAGGTATCAAGTTAATAATATATACTAATGACTGTTTTTAGACAATGGAAAGAAAAATGAATATGTATAATGAGTAGACTCATGGCAACAGTCCATTCCTTTCCTTCCTGATTGTGTTGGATGGAGAATGGCTTGAAATTACTATTATATAAACTGGGAGAAAAGTGCTTTGAGAACACTGAATGCAAAATAAAAGCAATAGAGGTTTTACAGATCCCAGCAGGCTGGAGAAAGAGAAGACTATTAAAATGTGTGATCCTGGAAGAAAATTGTTTCTGTAATTGACAACAAGCTATTTATCAAGTAATCCTTGCTGTGTGTACTTTAATCTCATAGCCTGACACTTACCTGCAGGGTCACTGGGGACGGCTGACTTACATCCCACACTCCTGGAGCGATTATTTCCATGGGAGGCTCACTTTGTAACGTCATGCTGAATAGCACAGACCCGAGAATGGATCTGCTGCAAAAGACAACACATATGGACAGACAGAAGTCATTTCAAGAGGGAAGCTACTATTATTTATAAATTAAAAGATGTATATAAACACAATTAGCTTCAGTAGCTTTATTCAGTAGTTAAAAGAGAAATAGGATATTCCACAAGTCTAGATACTGATGAATGGTTCATTTCTAATAACACCACATGCATGGCTATGTCTGTAGATGTCTACATTTATTTTCCACAAGAGAAAATTGTTTCCACAATGGTTTCTAACGGGTAGCATTTACTCTTAATTTCCAACAATGCTGATTACAAGATGGGACCAAGAATGTCAAGTTTATATTCTTGGAGTTATGACTGCCTTAAATCAATAAAGATGTTAATAACTTTTAAGAATATTTTTTTGCTTCATAGGGTGACTAAATTCCCTGGGAATCTTTAAAGATATGAGCTCTAAATTTATAGAAAGAAAAGATTTAAATTAGCATATGATTTGCAGATCAAAGTAGTTGTGGGACTTCATGGAGGAAGTGGTTCTTTATGCATAAATAGAAAGATTATTCATATTCTGAATATTTAAACCTATGTTGTAAATTACCATAGTAAATGAGAGTGAATACAGGAAAGACTTTAGACAGGAAGAATTCATGGATAGTTTTAACAGCTTCAATAACATCCAAATTCACAGAGGCTTATAGGAATTAAAAAACAAGCTATACCTGGCTTGTATATATGAATACGATTATTGGTTAAAATGTTCTACTGATCACTGGGAACAGTCTTTGATTAACATACAAAATTAAAACTGTAAAACTTAAAGTCAACAAGATTAAAGTTTATATAGAATTTTAATTCATTAAGCAAGTCTTTGGAAAATAACATAGAATTCTACCTTGACATTTAATGGGCAAATATGCAAAGTAAGAGGAAAAAAATCCAAATAAAGTTTTCTAAACCCTTAGCTTCTTGAGGCTTGGCTTCTTTAGCTTTCATATTTAAAGATACTATTAGAAAGTATACAGGGAAGTATAATTTTAATCATTACTGTGCAGATATTTTTATATAACCCAAGAATATTCTTTTAGCAGGATGAATTTTGAGTCATTTTTATCCCTTTCTTCTATCCTCACCTCATCTGGAAAAACTTGAGTTCTGTTTTTTTGTTTGTTTGTTTTTTGGTATAACAATACCAGGGACCAGTATTAGCCAATACCAGCATTAGCAAAAGTAGTGTCAAAGCGTTAGCTGCTCAGTCGAATTTGACTCTATGTCACCCCATGGACTGTAGCCCACCAGGCTCCTCTGTCCATGGAATTCTCCGGGCATGGATAGCCATTCCTTTCCCCAGGGGATCTTCCTGATGCAAAGATGGAACCTGGGTCTCCAGAATTGCAGGCAGATTCTTTACTGTCTGAGTGACCAGGGAAGCCCACAGTATATTAGCAAGCTAAAAGTTAACTCAATGGAGATAAAGATTAGAAAATTATTCCTGTGGTTTTCTCTTTTACCTTTCAGAGTATATAACCTTGCCCCAAATGGTTTGAAGCATCCATCTTCTTGGGAAAAGTTGTGGATTAGTTTCAGCCAGAATGCAGAAGAAGAGTGCTATAACTGAACTTGGAGGGCTCAGATGTTAATGTCCTCCACAGTATTTACAGAAAATATGCCTATCCATGGTAGAGTAAACAGGAGTGTGGGAAGGTGGATGTGGCATACTGGAAGGAGAATGTAGCAAAAGAAAAAGCTACCACTTCCTGGCAATTTGAGTTGGTGGGAAGCAGAAGACAGAGAAAGAGGGGACAGTGTGATCATGGTATCCCAAGCTCCCCTCTTCTGCCCATAGGAAGGCAGATGGGGAGGAGTGGTAAGTAAGTGAGCACAGCCTAATGCTGAAGGCGGAGGGGGCTCCATTTTATGCTCTGCGCTTCAGATCTGAGAAGAAAATCATTTCTTGAGCTGATCCTGTACAGAGTTGAAGAGTGACCTTCAACATGGGGTCACACAATACATAGGCCAAAGGAACTTGTGTTCAGCTTTATTGGGTTTTTGGTTTCTTTACAGACGAGACGGAATCTAGACAGAGCTGAAGATGCTTGTGTGAGAACGTTTCCATAAAGGGAGTCAGGTGGTGGGGATAAAGGGCCTCTACAATAAGGGCATCTGGTTAGACCATCTGAGCTGAGGTCAGCTCGGAGTCCTGTGTGGGTCTATGGTGCCTGTGAGAGCCCCAGACACCCTGAAAGTGTCAGTTAGCCCTAGACAAGTTGGGAGGGTGCCAATCACAGGCTACAATAGATGGAACAAACAACCACCAGCTTAAAAATGCCTTTGATTGGATATCGCATGTCACTGGGCCAAATAACCTGTTTCTTTTCTGATCCTTTGTATCTAGATTTCCCAGGTGGCACAGTGGTAAAGAATCCACCTGTCAAAGCAGGAGATGCGGGTTCTATCCCTGGGTCCGGAAGATCCCCTGGAGAAAGAACTGGCAACCCACTTCAGTATTCTTGCCTGGAGAATCCCATAGACAGAGGAGCCTGGTGAATCCAACAGACAGAGGAGCCTGGCAGACTACAGTCTTTGGGATAGCAAAAGTTAGACACAACTCAGCGACCAAACAACTGTCCTCTTAAAGACTTAGGGTGTCAGAAAGCTGAGTGATTGAGCATTTTATCCAAAGGAGGCCTCATAATTCTAAAAAGACCTATTTAGATGATCAAATTGGCTAATTTTTTAGTAATCAATGGAAAGTTTGTCCTCCTCCTTAGTTACAGGGTGGGAGCTCATGAGGAAAAGTGTGATATATTAATTGCACTTTTTCTTCACATCTAAGTTGTGTAGTGAGCTATATTTATGGCCCTACTATATTTAGACATCTTGGTCGTATTTCACTCTGAAAATCTGAGTGATCTAAGCTGATTGCTATAAATAATGAAGGGACTCAAGAATAACTGTGAGTTATCTGTCATTTGTCTTCTCAGATGGAGTCTGGGTCAATAGTCACCCTGGCCTTAACCCTGAGTTGTATGGGCACAGTGAAGTCAGAACTCTTGATTCAAATATATGTATGAAAGGATGTATCAAGAGATAGGACATAGAGAGAATGAACTGCTAGTTGTCCAGTTAAGGTTAACATGATACATACTTTAAGACAATTCTGGGGGAAAGGATGTTTGGCACCATTCTTTGGGTTCTCTGTGGGCAGGAAATTACCTAACTTATATTCTGACAAGGGGCCTTTTTCAACACTATAAGCATGACTGAAGGACTACATTTTCATAGACTTCTGTGACTAGAAAATAGGAGCATGAGGAAGATGATCAGTGGAATCAAGGGATTTAAAGAATGCATCTTAGTGTTGGTGGTCTCAGAAAAAAAGGATGAAAATGGAAAATTTTAATATCCAAGTTGGTGGGATTCACCAGTAGGTTTTACGTTATAATGCCATGCAAAGGTTTATGAAGTCAGTTAAAATTAAGCAAACAAAACAAAAACATGATGAAAGCAAAACATACCAGAAACAGTTTCATAATCGTGGAAAGAGCACCAGATTTATACCAGGACATCTGTATCCTGTCTTCATTAGCAAGCCTTAATTTGCTTAATTTCTTCGAGCTTCTGACACAAAATCAATAATTTTTGAGTTTTATATCTGTCTTCATGTGGCCTTGTGTTTGGGGGAGTCGATTTTAGAAAGGTGATGTGCTGTGCTGTTCTTAAGTCACTGAGTCACGTCTGAGTGACTTTGCTACCCCATGGTCTATAACCCACCAGGCTCCTCTGTCCATGGGGATTCTCCAGGCAAGAGTACTGGAGTGAGTTGCCATGCCCTCCACTAGGGGATCTTCCCAAACCAGGGATTGAACTCAGGCCTCCCGCATTGCAGCGGGATTCTTTACCATCTGAGCCACCAGGGAAGCAGAAAGGTGCTGAGGCGATGGCAAATTGTTGTTCAGTTGTTAAGTCATGTTCGGCTCTTTGCTACCCCATGCACTGTATGTAGCCTGCCAGGTTCCTTTATCCACAGGATTTCCCAGACAAGAGTACTGGAGTGGGTTGCCATTTCCTCCTCCAGGGGATCTTCCTGAACCAGGGATCGAATCCATGTCTCCTGCATTGGCAGGTGGATTCTTTACCACTGAGCCACCAGGGAAGCCCTGGCAAAGAGATAGGAATCTAGAATTTCAAATGCCACCCTGCCCACTCCACCAACATGTATATGGACTGTTCATTAATCTTATATGTGGAGATTTTGAATAAGATGTCATTAGTAAAGGACTATGCCAATAAATAACATTTCTATCCTTAGTTTAGTCCAGTTCAGTCACTCAGTTGTTTCTGATTTTGTGACCCCATGCATTGCAGCATGCCAGGCTTCCCTATCCATCACCAACTCCTGGAGCTTACTCAAACTCATGTCCATCCAGTTGGTGATGCCATCCAACCATCTCATCCTCTGTTGTCCCCTTTTCCTCCCACCTTCAACCATTCCCAGCATCAGGGTCTTTTCCAATTACTTAGTTCTTCGCATCAGGTGGCCAAAGTATGGGCGTTTCAGCTTCAGCATCAGTCCTTCCAATGAATATTCAGGACTGAATTCCTTTAGGATGGACTGGTTGGATCTCCTTGAAGTCCAAGGGATTCTCAAGAGTCTTCTCCAATATCACAGTTCAAAAGTATCAGTTATTCGGTGCTCAGCTTTCTTTATAGTCCAACTCTCACACCCATATGTGACTACTGGAAAAACTATAGATTTGACTAGACAGACCTTTGTTGGCAAAGGAATGTCTCTGCATTTTAATATGCTACCTAGGTTTGTCATAGCTTTCTTTCCAAGGAACAAGCATCTTTTAATTTCATGGCTGCAGTCACTATCTGCTGTGATTTTGGAGCCCGAAAACTAAAGTCTCGCTGTTTCCATTGTTTCCCCATCTATTTCCCATGAAGTGATGGGACCAGATTCCATGATCTCAGTTTTCTGAATGTTGAGTTCTAAGTAAACTTTTTCACTCTCCTCTTTCACCTTCATCAAGAGGCTCTTTAGTTCTTCTTCTATTTCTGCCATAAGGGTGGTGTCATCTGCATATATGAGGTTATTGATATTTCTCCCTGACATTTTGATTCCAGCTTGTGCTTCATCCAGCCCAGCTTTTCTCATGATGTACTATGAATATATGTTAAATAAGCAAGGAGACAATATACAGCCTTCGCGTATTCCTTTCCCTATTTGGATCCAGTCTGTTGTTCCATGACCAGTTCTAACTGTTGCTTATTGACCTGCATTCAGATTTCTCAAGAGGCAGGTAAGGTGGTCTGGTATTCCCATCTCTTGAAGAACTTTCCACAGTTTGTTGTGATCCACAAAGACTTCGGCATAGTCAATAAAGTAGAAGTAGATGTTTTTCTGGAACTTTCTTGCTTTTTCGATGATCCAATGGATGTTGTCAATTTGATCTCTGATTCCTGTGCTTTTTCTAAATCCAGCTTGAACATCTGGAAGTTCTCGGTTCATGTACTGTTGAAGCCTGGCTTGGAGAATTTTAAGCATTACTTTGCTAGTGTGTGAGATGAGTGCAATTGTGTGGTAATTTGAGCATTCTTTGGCATTGCCTTTTTTTGGTATTAGAATGAAAACTGACCTTTTCCAGTCCTGTGGCCACTGCTGAGTTTTCCAAATTTGCCTGCATATTGAGTGCAGCACTTCCACAGCATCATCTTTTAGGATTTGAAATAGTTCAACTGGAATTCCATCACCTCCACTAGCTTTGTTCATAGTGATGCTTCCTAAGGCCCACTTGATTCGCATTCCAGGATGTCTGGCTCTAGGTGAGTGATCACACCATCATGGCTATCTGGGTCATGAAGATCTTTTTTATACAGTTCTTCTGTGTATTGTCACCACCTCTTTTCAGTATCTTCTGCTTATGTTAGGTCCACATCATTTCTGCTCATTTACCTGTTAAGGCCATAGCATTTCTATACTTAAGGGTCCTTTAAATTTCAATATTATACAAATTCCTATGCCTGGATAAACCAAATGAAAATCTGTAGCACCAGGAGAATAGATGGGCTAGTTGGCCCTCTCTGGCCCCCTGTTTCCTCAGACAATTAAAAAGCATGTTTAGAATAAATTAATTACTCCCATTTTTAAGTATAGGATTCTATGCATCCATGGTTTGGCATTCTGGAGCCAGCACTTTCAGAAGATCTGATCTTATAAAACTCTTTGAGACTCTGACTCTCATAAATCTAACAGGTTTCATGGCCAGGAAGAGAGACAAGATCCCCTCCTGTGCTGGTGAGGTTTCCACAGCTCATTCATGAAGGAGGGCATGGCATCTAAGGGCAGCAAGGGAGGCAGCTTGAAGTAGGAAGATGTGTGGACAGAAGTCAACCCTCCATTCTGATTCTCGTTCTATTCCTAAATAGCCCAGTGACCTCTAGCCAGTCCTTAAACTTCTTTCATCATAAAGATCTTCATGTATAAATAAGATATTTGAATTGAGTTCTGAGAGTCTTTATCCTACAAGATGGAAGAATGATAAGGCATTTTTATCTACAACTTGTTTTTATTATTTGATTTTAAGGGTATATCTGAAATGACAATACATAGTGGGGCCAGGGTTGGCTCCTGAGACAACAGTCTCAGGAATAAACTTGTATTATGATTTACTTAGGCTTCTTTTTAAATTCTACAAAAGAGATTCTCATTTTCTTGCATTTTAACTCATCTCAGGAACTCTGGAACTACTGATGCCTGGGCTTCTTCATAGACCAATTAAATTAGAATCTTTGGGAGAACTTGGGTTTTGGGTTAGTTTTAAATCTCCCCAGGAGATTCTATTGTTCAATCAGGGTTGAGCATCTCTGCACTGAAGGAGTTTACTGCAGTTTAGAAATGCTAAGTAAGGACCACGCTATTTGTTTTGAATTTAAGTAGGAAAGGTAGCTCATAGAAATGACTAAGGTGAGAACAACCCTGTCTTACTGCAGCGGAGGCATTGTGAATACAGATGTGGTATCAGCCCTGTCTGCAAAGGAGAGGAATATAAAACTTCTGTGGGCAACATTTTACCTTTGTTCTTGACACGTCTTTTTAAAAGAATTGAAAGTGAGTTTGTGTGCTTGAAAATGTTGAGCTTTATTTTTATTTGTGCATACTCTTGATGCAGCCATAACCAATACATGTGAGTTTAATCTTGGTTGGTTCTTCTGAAACCTACCTCTGGAAACCACAAAGAGATAGAAAGCCTTTAAGTCCGCATATTTTCAAGTCGTATGTATCTTGGAAAAAATAAAGACATAAATGCTCATTACGGCTCCACACGACTAGGTATGAGCAATTTGAACTGAAATAAATGACAGAACTGATACCAAATGTTTATGGGCAGGGGTCATCCTATGAAAGGAAATGAAATTAAGTGACTTATTTGATGTGATCTTGAAAAACCTGCATTACATAAATTGGGTTAGAATCTTTGTAACTCAAAGCAATGAACACAATGGGAGTTATTACATCTCCCCAACTGGCCACGTGATGGATTTCTGATGTCTTAAAAAGATCTAAATTTCTTTACGTTGTTTAGCCCAGGAGAGAGCAGATTTTCTGATTTTCATAAGAAATGATCTTTCGGAAACACTTCCACAAATGCTTACTGACATCCTCTTTGAAGTAAGTTGTGTTTCTGTGATGTCTCAGCATCCACAATTTTGCCATTTTCCCTTAGGAAAAGCACTTAATATCAGTCCCAGATGGCATTCCTTAAAGATACCGATTGTCTCTACTCACTTGCCTCTAAAATGCCTACCAAAGGTTAAGTGACAGATGACGAAACAACATGGAGGCAGCATTTTACTGTCACAATAAGCATGTAGAAAAAAGCCTTGAAGATTAGTTTGAAAGACAAAAACATTCCAGATCTTTAATATATTTAACAAGTTTTTGATTACCTGCTATGTACAAAATAGTGTGTTAGAGGTAACAAAATGGATTTTTTTTTCAGTGAATAGCTACAGATGTATTCTACAAACATTTTAGATCTTACAAATACTGCAGATGAAACTTTAAAGAAACTCACTCAGGAGAAGGAAAGGCACCTGTGCAGCTGCTCCCAGTGAGAAAGTAATGAAAGTTCTTAGCCCACAAATCAGATTTTTGAAATATCTGCTAACAGCAGTTGGTATTCCTGTTAGGGTTGAACTGTTTCTGATAGACTTTTGAGATTTTATTTCATTCTAAATCTCCTATAGAGATTGATTTTCTTCCAATTCAGTTTAATAAACAAACCTGTACTGATTGCCTATTTATAAGAGGTACCATATTAGATGACAGAAATTACAAAGAAAATACATTCCCTGTGCTCACACATGTGGAAACTGGCTATAACATGAAAACAAATAAAAGAGCAACAAATATACACACACAAACATGCACACCATGTCATAATTAACCCAATAGAAACTATCTTTAAAATGTACTACAGAGGACTTTCCCGTAGACCTGGTGGTTAAGACTTGTGCTTCTACTGCAAGGGGCACGAGTTCGATCCCTGGTTGGGGAACTAAGATCCCACATGCCACAAGGTGTGGCCAAAAGCAAAACAAACAAGCAGACAAAACCAAAATACATATCACAGTTGCTTTGATGACATTTTATTTATACTGACTAAAAGTGGGAACTAAAACCTGGTGAAGAATTTTGTTAACATTTTTATATTACCAAATCTTTCTAAAAGAGCAGAGGCAGAAACACACTTAAAATAATATTAAAATAACAACACAGGTTCTAATTTTTCAAAAGTCTTTTTTTTTTTTTAACAGTTTGATTCTAAGGCAAGTTTTGTCAAGGGAATGTAACTCGGATGTTTTAAAATATTTTTCTTTAATGACACAGAAAATCACATTACTGACTTTCTCAAATATTCTAAGTATTAATAATTCCAAATCCTTACCGTTAAATTGACAACTACTTTTTCAGTGGCAACTAGTTCTGACAGAACTCCTATTTATTTGGCTTACTTTTCTGAAAAATATAGTCTTAAAGTTGACATATATTTTTTCTCGGCAATAAAAGGTCAGTAAACCAATTACATTGAATAATTTTACTTCAGCCAGAATTTCATGACTTACATTGTTGCTAAATGACAGTGCTGATCTAAATCATTTTGCATTAGTAATTCCAGAGAAACTGGCTGGTCAGAGAAGGATAAGAAATTGAGATTGGTCATGCTGATACCTTTTCATGGTAAATGACCCAGTTGACAAGCTGAGCATGAAGCTTGTTTCTAAAGCCATTTCTACATTTTGCTTTTCAGTCCTGCTTTCAACAGTCATGATTTATATTGAGGTAGCTCAATTTTAGAATAAAATGTCTTCTTGATTTTCTCATTATGCCATATACTGAACATTATCTAGGTTCAAGGAGGTTTTATTGAGATGGAAGTTTTGTTAATCACAAATGATATACTTACTGTTTTGGAAACAGTGGAAAACAAGTCCAGGCCAATAAATCTGCATTGGTTGCATAGGTAATCCCAAACAATTTTATAGTGAGCATGGATTCCCTTGGAAGTGATTTTATTTCAAGAGGAAAATTGATCCTTAAGATAAAAGAAAAAATTAGGTTGGGTTTTCCTGGTAGCTCAGATGGTAAAAAAAATTGCCTGCAATGCAGGAGACCCTGGTTTGATTCCTGGGTCGGGAATATTCTCTGGAGAAGGAATGGCAATCCACCCAGTATTCTTGCCTAGAGAACTCCATGGACAGACCATGGGGTCACAAAGGGTCAGACACCACTAAGTGTGCCAAGCACTGTTACCCTTGATCTCATTAATACTCACAACAACTCTAGGACACTAGGACCCGATTTCAATGATGTTTTCATACATTTTTCCTTCTAATACAGTGCTGTGTAACACAAGTGTTTTAACTATTTGAGTTGAGGCATTCTCTTAAGTTTTAATGTTTTATCTTATAAATGCAGAAATATAGCAGAAGTACTAGAGTAATGAGATTGATTATGGTGATCGTTATGATTTTGACACGTAAGCTTATTTTTTGAAAATACAAAAACTTCAGCATCAAGAAAGTATGATTAACATTGTCTTAGGGAATGGGGGGAGGGCAGGAAATAACTCATAATGGGTCTTAAAGAGTAGGTTGGCTACAACCAGGTGAATAGTTGGAAAAGAATATTCCAAAAAAGAAAAAAGTGCACAGACAAAGGCATATACACATGGAGCTGAGGAATGGTCAGTGGTGCATTGTAGCTAGAACAAGAAACATAGTCAAGTTGGTCTTAACCTGAAAGTTACGAAGGATGCAATTAGAAAGATAGGTGGTTGCCAGAATATTTAAGAACTCTGTATGCCAGGCAAAGGAATTTATTATTTTTTTCCTAATGGCAAAAGGAAACGTTTAAATGAGAGAGCTAAAAGCATAGAGAGTTGTTTATAATTTTAAATGTGAACTATTCTGGGTGATGATGAGATTCCAGGAAATTGGGGGCTGATTGCTGAGATGTAATAGACAGTACAATTCCTGGATATGTCAAGGTGAAGAACATCAAACTCAGACCCTGGATGGATTGTAGATATGGGTAAAAAAAGTGGCTAAGATTAAGCGTAAGGTTGTTAAAGGTGGAAAAAATTTGAATTTGGGCATCGAATCCATTAATATATATATGAGATTGCCTAGAAAGTATAAAGATACTTTAAGACTGGGAGGAATATACCTGGGTGGTTGAAGCATCTAAGAAGAAAGAGCTTTTGACAGGAAATTGAGAGATCTGAGGTTCCTAATGGTGGACAGGAAGAAGGGTATCTTTCTTTCCTTTCAGGAGTCATCTTGGCTACATAGAAATGATACAAGAGTCTCAAGAGAAATACAGTGTTTAAAAGAGATAAATTTGTGGGTGGCTAGGAAGCATGTGTGGAGAAGGAAACAGCTACCCACTCCAGTATTCTTGCCTTGAGAATCCCATGGACAGAGGAGACTGGCAGGCTACAGCCCATTGGGTCGCAAAGAGTTGGACACGACTGAACGACTTTCACTCACTCATTCAGGAAGCATGTGAGAGTTGGACTATGAAAAAGGCTGAATGCCGAAAAATGGATGTTTTCAAATTATGGTGCTGGAGAAGACTCTTGAGAGTCTCTTGGATAGCAAGGGGATCAAACTAGTCAATCCTAAAGGAAATCAAGCCTGACTATTCACTGGAAGGACTGTTGCTGAAGCTGAGGCCCCAAAACTTTGGCCACCTGATGTGAAGAGCTGACTCACTGGAAAAGACCCTGATACTGGGAAAGACTGAAGGCAATGGGGGAAAAAGGTGGCTGATGATGAGAGGGTTGGATAGCATCACTGACTCAATGGGCATGAATTTGAGCAAGCTCCAGGAGCCTGCGAAATCCTATGGACAGAGGATCCTGATGGGCTACAGTCCATGGGGTTGCAAGAGTCAGACACAACTTAGCAACTAAATCACCACCGGGAGATAGTAGAGGACAGAGGAGCTTGGTGTGCTGCAGTCCATGGGGTTGCAAAACGGTGGACACGACCTAGTGACTACACAACAACAACAGGCAGCATTCAGCCTGAGGAATAAGGAGCAGTTAATTCAGACCAGTGCCCATAACTGATTCTGAGGAAATACACATCTTTCCCCTCAACATGCTATTCTCTGAGATGGAGAGGTCCAGGTCCAGGTGTAAAAAAACCATCTAACAAGAGGAAAGACAGAAGAGCTGTTTTAGAGATAAAAATGGATAACTAATAATTGACTGACAGCATATTAGTGGAATAGGACAATGACGAATTGAAGATGAATTTCAGGCTCCTAGATTATGTTAGTGGATACCTTTAACTGATAGAAAACACAGATAAGGAATTTGGGGTAGGTGACTTATATGTGGTTTATGGCATTCTGTCATTGAATTAATAATAACTCAGAGATGTCAATATGTAAACTGCGTGTGGAGATGAATCAAAGGTTTTGATTCAAATGTTGGCCCTGTGAATAAACAGATGTTCTTCTTTGAGTGATAAATTTAACCTTTTTAAGCCTTGTTTATCTATAAAAGGGAAAAAATATTACATAACACAATATGTGATAAATGGTAGATTGTATATCAGCAGTATATTCGTTATTCCATCAACAATGTAATAACTTATATTAGCCATTGTAAAACAGATGAAATATAATTCTAGTTAAAAGTAAGGGAGGGGACATACATATACCTATGGCTGACTCATGTTGATATATGGCAGAAACCAACAAAATATTGTAAAGCAATTATCCTCCAATAAACAAACTTTTTTAAAAAGGAAGGAAAGAAAACAAAGGAAAGGCTAAAGAAAATTTATTTTTCAATATTAGCAAAAATTTAGATTATTGAAAATTAAATTATCACGTTTAGTTATCTAAAAGTTGTTCTTATCTTTCATATTATTTCACAGTTATAATATTCATTCAATGTAATGTGGACATATTTCTCAGCTTAAAAAGAAGCTTTGAAACTCAACATAAAATGTTGATGATTTTGTGAAATGCACAGTAGTTTCTTGAATATTCTCTTTTACCTGTAATTGACTTTCTATTTAGTTTTCATAATTTTGTGTCAAGATGGAAGCTATAATCTCACTTTATTTCTCACATAATCTGGAATGTTCTTTTTCCCATTGCGTCTCTCTTCTTCATGTGTAACTTCACTTCTTAGTGAGCTTTTCAAATCAAGAATGACAAAACATTCGATAAGTTACAGTGGATAGTTACTGCCTATCTCCATTTTGTCATTTTTATTAATAAAAATAAATTCTTCCAGAGTAAGAATACATACTTTATAGTTATTTATTCATTTTCTTGAATACATATGGATTTTTAAGCCAGAATAATCTCATAGTCACTGAGAAATCTTTTTTATTAACTTCTACACAGCTATTGAAAAATCAAAGGAATGAACTTTACACAAAAAAGGAAGAAAAATACTTTGAGATAATTCAATAAGTGAAGTAAGATTGCTTCTCTATATTTACAAACTTCAAATTTTAACCATATGCTTGCCTTACTCTACTATTTAAAAATGACTAAAAACTAAAATTTTTCTTAAACATTCTTTACTTCTATATAAGACAGTTTTTCTAAAATCAGAATAACTTTTTGATAGTGAAATTGGGAGATTTAAAAAGTCACACTGTATAGAATTCCCCTATTAATACTGATATAAAATAATGGACCATTGTAAGCACTTTGACTTTTGTCTGAGTGAAAGAGGGAGCCATTTCAGGATTATAAAAGAGCACAGTGATGTAGCCTGACTTATATTTTAAAAGAGGTTACTTGAGCTGTTGTATGAGAAGGATTATAAAGGCAGAAGAGAAGTAAGGTGACTATCACAAGGCAGTTGTAGGAATACAGGGGAGATACGATGGTGGCCTATACAAATGAAAGTGACAAGAAATGACACTCTGGAAATATTCCGAGGAGAGAGCCAGTAGGATATCTGAGAAATGGGTCTGAGAGAAGAAAATTCAGGCTAAGGATCTGATCTAAACAACCAAAACTGGAAATGATCATCCAGGGTGGCCATCCATAGGTAGGACAAATTTGGAGTGTCAGATCAAGAGCTTAGTTTTAGACATGTTGAGTGAATAAGTACGAGGTTTGTGACTGATGCCTGGGTTGGTGATATAAATTTGGGAGTTGCTGGCATACAGATGGCATTTAATGCTATGTGACTATAAGAGAAAACTAAGGCTATAAATATAGCTACAACAGAGGAAGCTTAAGTGCCGGGAGCCAGCACATGAGATCCCACTCATGACAAGGTCATGAGGAGAAGACCTGACAAGCAAGGCAGATCAGGACTTCAGGGATTCGAAAAGCTTCCCCGGCGCTCACCTTAAAGATGATCTCTGTCTCTCTGATGCTTGCTATATTAGACTACTCCCTAATTTCTGTGACACAGGAAGAAGGCCTTCCCCGATCTCTCTCCAAACAGAATCAACCTAGAACTTTAATGAATATGTCCCCCGGATGGCGGTATCCTTTAAGATTATCCAGGATGAAAGGAGTGTTTCAATTTAGACCCCTTTGCTGGCATTCTAGCCTGCTTGGCAAATGCGTACTGATGCACATGCCTGCTCACAACACCTTAATCATATACAGCATAAAGAACCTGATCACATAAAGGCCCTAATGGCACGGAGCCCTTCGGGGGTGAGGAAGCCCTATTAGAGAACATAAAAATATTATTCTAAAAGTGGTTATAGTTAAAGATTTAGAAAAATAAGAGTTTAGAATTGTTCATTTTAACCAGGAATGCTAAACAGGGGCTGCCTCACCAGAGCTGCAGAGTCTTTGTGTGGTAAACCTTTTAGATAAATTTAACTGATAACTTCTGCAAAAGGACTGACCTTTGTGTTCATTATACAGAGTGAAGTAAGCCAGAAAGATAAAGAACATTACAGCATACTAACACATATATATGGAATTTAGAAAGAAGGTAACGATAACCCTATATGCAAAACGGAAAAAGAGACACAGAAATACAGAACAGACTTTTGAACTCTGTGGGAGAATGTGAGGGTGGGATATTTCAAAAGAACAGCATGTATACTATTTATGGTGAAACAGATCACCAGCCCAGGTAGGATGCATGAGACAAATGCTCGGGCCTGGTGCACTGGGAAGACCCAGAGGAATCGGGTGGAGAGGGAGGTGGGAGGGGGGATCGGGATGGGGAATATGTGTAAATCTATGGCTGATTCATATCAATGTATGACAAATAAATTAAAAAAAAAATGAATGAAAAAAAAAAAAAAAAAGAATAGATTATGGAAAACAGCTTTGCATTCACCTAGGTCATAAAATGTCAATAGGCCCTGAGGCCAGAAGATAATGTATAAGACTCTCACAAAGAAGTTGCAGGAAACACCCTGGTTTTGTGAAGGATAAGCTGATGTAATATTAAACTATCTTCCCCTTAAAAATGTACTAACTTAGAATATAAAAGCTACAGTAAAAAAATAAAGATTTGCCAGACTCTACTACACACCCCCAGTCTGGTCTCTCTTTCTCTCTCTCTCTCTCTTTTTCTCACCGACGCTGTTCATCCTGAGGGTACCCCTGGATCCTGCTGAGGCTGGACCTCAGAACTTAAGGGCTAAGACTATGAGCAGTCTGGGAGAACAAAAGGATACGGAGAAGGAATGCCCAGTGAGGGAGGTGGAAAGCTAAAAGAATGTGGGAAACAGCTCCTAATAGATTATGTAAGATGAAGACAAACATCAGATTCAGGTCTGCAGGTCACTGGTGACTCTAACGATCCATTTCAGCGGAAAAGAGATGATGAAAGCCTGACTGGAGTATGTTTTAGAGCAGGGGAAAGAGCCGAAGAAAGTGAATACAGACAACTCTGGAAGGGTTTTGTTGCAATGTAGAGAGAAAAATAGCATAGGTGCTGTTGAAACAATAGAGCAGAGTTTGTTTTTTTTTTAAGTTTAAGATTAAGAACTATTTGGAGAACATAAATATTCAGCCTAAGATTTTATATGTTGTAAAAAAGTATGAAAATCACAGTAAAAACCTCAGCTTTGGAGTCAGAGTGTATTTGAGCACTAGTTCTGCCTTTTGCTGGTTGTGGGACCAGGGCCAAGTTAATTAAGCTTCATAAACGTCAATATTCTGATCTGTAAAATGGAGATGACAATATCTCTATGCATTTTTGTTATTAAGTTTAGATGAGATAATATGTTTGGGGGGTAAACTCTGATGACTGGAATGTAATAAGCAGTCAAAATCTATGTCACATAGTATTATTAAACAAAGTTTATGTCCTCAAATTTACAGTCTGGTAATAAAACATGCAATTAATTGTATTGTAATGGGTATATGTCAATAAAATATATAAAGGATGCTACAGGCCAGGCACCTAGAAAAATGGTAAATAAATATATTTTTAATGAAATAAAATGAGAAGAATTAACATACACACTACTATATTCAAAATGGATAACCAACAAGGACCTATTGTATAGCATATAGAACTCTACTCAATGTTATGTGCTAGCTTGGATGGGGGGTTAGTTTGGGGGAGAATGGATACATATATATGTATGGCGGAATCACTTCACCATTCATCTGTAACTACCACAACATCGTGAATTGCCTATATCCCAATACAAAATAAAAAGTTTAAAGTATGAAAAAAGATAAAAAGATTTGAAGGACAAAAAAAAAAGAAAGAAAAGAATTCTGGTTAAAGTAACTAACTCTTGGGGGAATCAGAGAAACTCCACAGGAAAGATAACACTTATGCACTCTTGAAGGACAAGAAGAAAAGTATACCAATGTAGTTATTCCACTAACACTAATAATTTCAATTTCTTTTGAGATTTTTTTCTCTGAAATTGGTTTTAGAATTAGGAAATTTTTCTCTTGAATTGTTTAAATGATGGCACATATTTGTCAGTTGAAAACAACCATGGATAAGCTTTAATTAAGTCAGAAGAAAAGTGAAAAGTCAAGTGAAAGTCACTCATTCATGTCCGACACTTTGTGACCTCATGGACTATACAGTCCGTGGAATTCTCCATGCCAGAATACTGGAGTGGGTAGCCTTTCCCTTTTCCAGGGGATCTTCTCAACCCAGGAATCGGACCAGGGTGTCCTAATTCTAGTAAATGAGCTGGTTAATATATTTTTGAGGAGTCACTTATTACATAAAATTCATTCACTTGCCAAGCTACATTTACTGGACTCTTACTGTGTCTGGTGCTGCTTTAGCTGTTAGGGATAAAATTTGAAAATAAAATAAAATAAATAAATAAATAAAGATCTTGGTAGGAGTTGATTATCCCAAATTAGATGACATTTTACACCATGCACAGATAGTTACTGTACAAAAACTTGATTGCTTAAATAAATTTGCAATTGGCTTTTGGGAGAAAATAGAGATTACGTATGTCATTAAGTGACATCTTTCTTCTTTGTTATAACTGAAATCCATCTCCCTCCAATACCCAATAGAGGGTATTCCTTTTATCCACAGTCTACAAATGATTAATAATTCTCCTTTCCCCAATTTCCTTCTTTGAGCAGTTCAATAATATAGATTGGATATTTATCTAGATTTTTAAAGGGACCTTTAATCTGTTGAATTGAAATTAGTTACCTAGTATGCTTAGCATATTTACCACATCTCTGAATCAAATCAACCAGCTACATTAAAAAAATTATATCTTTCACTTAGAAAGCAGCAGGGGAGAGGGCAGGTGGAAGGAACCCTGGTCTTTATTGGACAAATAATCCTTCCAGAATAAAAAATAAACTTACGTTTCATTCCAGTTGACCATGAAAAAAAACAACTTTTTGACGGGAATATTTCTGCAGTTTCTCACTTGGCACAGCTTCTTTCCAGCATATGTAAGCCAACAGGAGAAAGAAAATGCTTTATAGCTAAAAAGAAACAACATTGATTCAGTAAGTTGAACACTATGAAGGAAGCAGTTTTCTATACGGGTCAGTTATTTTATAGTGAAAAGTCAAATGATAAAGTGCTGTTTGCTTGTACAGAGTGTACTTTAAAAATTACTAAGAATTTATGTTTGGTGGCTTCAGCAAAATTGCAGAATAATGGGAAGTCCGAGACCCTCTTTCCCCTGCTGGAGACACCAATTCAACAACAATACATGGATCAGTTTCCTTTGCGAGAAATCCAGAAACAAGTTAAAAGGCTCTTGTACCCAAGTGCAAAACCAGTCACAAAGAAATCAGTAGAAAAATTCATGGCACTCATTTTGCAGAGTGTCATGTGACCATAAGAGAACTCCCAACTCACAAAGGATTAATCTCAAAAATATACAAGCAACTCCTGCAGCTCAATTCCAGAAAAATAAATGACCCAATCAAAAAATGGGCCAGAGAACTAAACAGACATTTCTCCAAAGAAGACATACAGATGGCTAACAAACACATGAAAAGGTGTTCAACATCACTCATTATTAGAGAAATGCAAATCAAAACCACAATGAGGTACCATTACACACCAGTCAGGATGGCTGCTATCCAAAAGTCTACAAGCAATAAATGCTGGAGAGGGTGTGGAGAAAAGGGAACCCTCTTACACTGTTGGTGGGAATGCAAACTAGTACAGCCGCTATGGAGAACAGTGTGGAGATTCCTTAAAAAACTGGAAATAGAACTGCCATATGACCCAGCAATACCACTTCTGGGCATACACACTGAGGAAACCATATCTGAAAGAGACACGTGCAACCCCAATGTTCATCGCAGCACTGTTTATAATAGCCAGGACATGGAAGCAACCTAGATGCCCATTAGCAGATGAATGGATAAGGAAGCTGTGGTACATATACACCATGGAATATTACTCAGCCGTCAAAAAGAATTCATTTGAACCAGTCCTAATGAGATGGATGAAACTGGAGCCCATTATACAGAGTGAAGTAAGCCAGAAAGATAAAGAACATTACAGCATACTAACACATATATATGGAATTTAGAAAGATGGTAACGATAACCCTATATGCAAAACAGAAAAAGAGACACAGAAATACAGAACAGACTTTTGAACTCTGTGGGAGAAGGTGAGGGTGGGATGTTTCAAAAGAACAGCATGTATACTATCTATGGTGAAACAGATCACCAGCCCAGGTGGGATGCATGAGACAAGTGCTCGGGCCTGGTACACTGGGAAGACCCAGAGGAATCGGGTGGAGAGGGAGGTGGGAGGGGGGATCGGGATGGGGAATAAGTGTAAATCTATGGCTGATTCATATCAGTGTATGACAAAACCCACTGAAATGTTGTGAAGTAATTAGCCTCCAACTAATAAAAAAATTAAAAAAAAAAAAAAAAAAGAGAACTCCCAACTCCCATCTTCTCCCTGGGGTGGGAAAGAGAAGACTGGAACATATGTCTGACATTCAGACTTTTTAAGGGTTTATCCAAGGGACTTGTTTTTCTCTCGCCTAAATCTGAGTGCTGAACAGGAATCGGTGCCAAGTTGGGGGCCTCTGAAAACAAAGGCAGTGAGTGGTCTAAACTAGCACAAACTAAGGACCTGTAGGCAGAGGCTGATGCAATCTGATGATCTCTGAATTGGCAGGAAGAGAGCGGAGCAGGGAGGATGCAGTGTGCATCCAACAGTTTGGCTTTCTTTGGAGGCCGTGTGAGGGTCTGGTTTATGTCTCATGCACCAGAGCATCTATGGGACCAGGCATACTCTGAATGCTGGCACCCAGCTGAGAACAAAAAAGAGCTGGGCAGCTTATGGAGAACCAGCAGGAAGGACCACAGGCTGATGCTAGATGAAACAAGAAATTCAAGTTCTTGACAAAAGAAGTAAAACCTCTCTAAGTGTGAATTGACACACAAATCCAGGGAGGATGCACCTACAAGAAAGGTTTGAAAACCCCCAAATCTCTAGCTGATTGGTAACAACATTCTGTCAACCACAAATTGGCGTTTGCCATGGATGCTTGCCATCTACCTCTGCAAGGATTAAATCACATGCTACTGTAGTTGCTGATCTCCAACACCCCCTGAAGGAGTTCAGGGTAGACAGCAGAAATGAGGCACTCTGTGTTTCTGGAAACTGGAAAGGACAGGTTTCATAGATAGTAAGATATTTTCAGGAACTGAGTTTATGAGCCCTGTTCTTGATTCTCCTCATATCTTGAAAAGCACTAAAATCCTTCATATCTAGAAAAGCACTAAAATGATCATTTCTCGTGACTAGCAGAAGCTTCACGAGATCAACGGAAGTTTTCTACAAAAAATCTGTGCTTGATTGCATGTACTCCCCCTTCACCAAAGTCACATATATGCTGTCCTTTCCCCCTGCCTCTTTGGAGCCGTTTTTCAGAGCTATCTGAGGTGCTGTCTCGCAGACTGGAGTCCTCATATTGCCTCAAATAAAACTTAACTCACAACTCTCACATTACACATCTTTTTTCAAAGCAACAATTCTTTCCTTGTATGAAACCAGTCCATAAGGACTGGGAGAGGTAGCTGATTTTTTTTTTTTTTTTTTTTTTTTTAATGTTCAAATCTCAATACAAAGTAAAACAAGGTATACGGTGAGAGAGGAAAACATGAGCCCAACCAAAGGAACAAGATAAATCTCCAGAAGTGAAATGAAAGTTGCTCAGTCGTGTCCGACTCTTTGCAACCCCATGGACTATATGGTCCATGGGATTCTCTAGGCCAAAATACTGGAGTGGGTAGCCTTTCCCTTCTCAGGGGATCTTCCCAACCCAGGGATCAAACCCAGATTTCCCGCATTGCAGGCAGATTCTTCACCAACTGAGTAAGAAGGAAAGCCCTGAGAGTCAAAATGCATTTCTAAACCATTTCTGAGAATGAAAGGATGAAAAATGAGGTTAGGCTAGATAAACTTACCATCTTCAAAGTCAATAATTTTGTATGAATCTAACTGACATTACAAAGATCCTCTAGTCTTTTCTCTACCAGGTCTCCCAATGAAAGAACAAAATTAGAAACCAAAGAGAAAATGCAAACAACCCTCAAGTGTTGTTCACTGCAAAGTCAAGTTTATTTGAAACATATCAACATAAAATGGTGCCAGGGCTAGAAAGCAAAGACCTTTATAACAGATGAATTAAAGTAACAAGTGCAGACACAGAACCAACACTCTTTTATTTCCCTCACAAAAGGGTAAGTTCTTACATCACCATATTGACCAACTTCATGAAATGTTATGAATACATCAAAATTGTGGAGAGTTGGTTTATGCTAAAAGAAAAATCTCTAGAAACCAATCTTAAAGAAATGGAAATATATGAACTACCTGACAAAGAATAAAATATATACATATATATACACACACATGCTAAATAAGCTCAGAAAAATAATACATAAACAAAATGAGGATATTAAAAAATATATAAAAAATATTTAAAAAAATAATGAAAATATTAAGAAGAAATTGTGGAGCTGAAGAATACAACTGAGTTGAAAAAAATCAATAGGTGGGTTCAAGAACACACATGGATCAGGCAGAAGAAAAAATCTGTGAGCTCAAACATAGGTATTTGAAATTATTCAGAGAAACAAGAAAAATGAAGAGTGGAGAAAGTCTAAGGGGCTTACGGGACACAATCAACAGGACAAACAAACACATTATTTGAGTCCCAGAAGATGACTGAGAGAAAGAGGCAGAAAGCTGATCTGAAGAAATAATGGCTGAAAACTTATTAATTGCAGGAAAGGAAATGGACATCCAATTTCAAGAAGCCTAATGGGCTAAACTAGGATGAGCTCAAGGAAGACCATACTAAAACATTAAAATTAAACTGTTGGAAGTCAAGTACAAAGAGAGAACTTTGAAAGTAGCAAGAGAAAAGTGATCTGCCACATAAAAGGGATCTCATCAGCTTTTCAGCAGATTTCTCAGCAGAAACCTTGAAGGCCAGAGGGAGCGAGATGATATATGCAAAGTTCTGAAAGAAAAAAAAAATATTGTATCTGGCAAAGCTGTCCTTCAAAAATGAAGGAGAAATAAATACTTCCTCAGGTAAAAAGCTGAGGGAGTTCATCAGTAGTAGACCTGACCCAACATGAAATGCTAAAGGGAGTCCTTCAAGTGGAAATGAAAGGACGCTAGATGGCAACAGGAGAGCATACGAAAGTATGAAAGCTTGCTGGTGAAGGGAAACATATAGACAAATACAGAATACTGTAAGACTGTAATGGTGATACATGAATAACTTTTAACTCTGCTACAGAATTTAACAGGACAAAGTATAGAAAACTTTAATGATAACAATATATAAAATTTAAGAAGATGCAATTTGTGATATTAGTAACATAAAGTATGATGAGGGAAGAAGAGTAGAGTTTTTGTATATGACTAAAGTGATATTATAACAAAATTTTTAAAAGTGAAGTTATTATCAGCATCAAACAGTGTTTTAAATATAATATGTTTTATGTAAGGCCCATTGTCACCACAAAGAAAGCAACCACAATATAGATGATACACAAAAGAATATCAGAAAGGAATTGAAGTGTATCATTATAGAAACTCATCAGGACACAAAGGAAAGTGGCAAGACAGGAAAAGAAGGACAAAAATGCTACAAGACAGAAAACGAGCAAAAAACTGGCAAAAGTAAGTCCTTCTCTATCATTAATTATATTAGATATAAATTAAATTCTACAATGAGAAGAAACAGCATAGCTGAATGGACTAGTAAACAAGATCCAACCATATGCTGTCTACAAGGCATACACTTTAGATTTAAGGACAGAAAAAGATACGATAATCAAAGAGCAGGCGTGGCCATACTTATACAAGACAAAACAGACTTTAAGTTAAAGCAGTCACAACAGACAAAAACATTATATGATGATAAAGAGGTCAATTTACCAAGAGGATACAATAACTGTAAATATACATGCACCCTAAATTGAAGCAAGTATATTAAGCAAACATTGAAGGGATGAAAAGGAGAACTAGAAAATAACACAATAATAACAGAAGATCGCAATACTGGTTACAAGGAATAGAACAATCTGACAGAAGCTCAATAAGGAAACAGAGGGTTTTAATAACACTCTAGTCCAGATGAACCTAATAGACATTTATAGAACATTCCACCTAACCTCAGGGCAATATGCATTCTTCTCAAGCTTGGATCTTTCTCTAGCACAGATCACAAAATTGGTCATGGAACAAGTCTTAACAAATTTTTAAAAATTGAAATTATAGCAAGTATATTTTCCGACCACAATGGAATACAAATAGAAATCAGTGGCAGAAAAAAAAACTGGAAAAATTCTCAAATTAATGTTAATTAACACTTCTTAGTTTCTGTTTCTTTTTTTATTTTACTGAAATATAGTTATTGTACAATATTACATTAGTTCCAGGTGTACTACATAATGATCTGATGTTTGCATACATTATGAAATGATGACCATAAGTTAAGTAACCATCTGTCCTCATAAAAAGGTATTATAATGTCATTGATTCATGTTTCTTATGCTGTATATTATTAATACATCCATGTGAGTTATTAGTTATGTAACTGGAGATTTATGCCACTTAATCCTCCTCACCTATTTCACCGCCAACCCACCCCTTTCCTTCTGGCAACCACTTGTTGTTCTCTGAGAGTCTGTTTTCATTTTGATTTTTAGACTCTACATAAGTGAGAAATGAGTACTTTGGAACAACCAATGGGTCAAACAGAAATCAAAAGGGAAATTAGAAAATATCATAAAATGTGAAAACACATACCATAACAAAACTTATGAGATATAGCAAAATCAGTTCTAAAAAAGAAGTTTAAAGCAATAAATGCTTACATTCAAAGAAGAAAGATCAAATAAAAACTACAATGAGGTAACACCTCACACTGGTCAGAACGGCCATTATCAGACAGTCTACAAACAAGTGCTAGAGAAGGCATAGAGGAAAGGGAACTCTCCTACACTGTTGGTGAGAACGTAAATTGGTATTGCCATTATGGAAAACAGTATGTAGGTTCCTTAAGAAACTAAAAATAGAGCTACCATATGATCCAGCAGTCCCATTCCTGGGCATATATCTGGAGAAAACCATGCACCCCAATGTTCACTGCAGCACTATTTACAGTAGCCAGGACATGGAAGCAACCTAAATGTCCATCAATGGAGGAACAGATAAAGAAGATGTGATACATGTATACAATGGAATATTACTCAGTCATAAAAAGAATAAAATAATGCCATTTGCAGCAACATGAATGAACTTAGAAATTTTCATACTGAGTAAAGTTAGATGGAGAAAGACAAAAATTGTGTGATATCACTTATAAGTGGAATCTAAAAAAAAGTACAAATGACCTTATTTGGGCTTTCCAGGTGGCACTAGTGGTAAAGAACTCACCTGCCTGTTCAGGAGATGTTAAGAGATATGGGTTTGATCCTTGCATCGGGAAAAGGATGGAGAAGGGCAAGGCAACCTACTCCAGTACTGCCTGGAAAATCCCGTGGATAGAGAAGCCTGGCAGGCTACAGTCCAAAGGGTTGCAAAGAGTCAGACACAACTGAAATGACTTAACACACACACATGACCTTGTTTACAAAATAGAAATAGAGTCACAGATGCAGAAAACAAACATGGTTACCAGGCAGGGAAGTGGGGAAGGGGAGGGATAAATTGGGAGATTGGGATTGATATATATACACTACTATTTATTTATAAAGTAGACAACTAATAAGGACCTACTATATAGCACAGGGAAGTCTTTTCAATACTCTGTAATGACCTCTATGGGAAAAGAATCTATAAGAGTGGATACATGTATATGTATAACCGATTCACTTTACTTTACAGGAGAAACTAACACAACATTGTAAATCAACTATGCTGCAATAAAAATTTCAAAAACAGATTTAAAAAATTAAAAATGAAAGAAGTTCACAAATAAACAATCTAAATCTATACTCAAGGAACCAGAAAACAAAGAACAAAGATAAAAATTAAAAGAAGAAAAAATAATAAAGATTAGAAGCAAAATAAATAAAATAGAATAGCAAAACAATAGAAAAATAAGCAAAACTAAATTTTCCACATGCATAAATAGAAGCTGTATGTATATAGCTTTCTCAGTATTTATCTGGCTACATGGTTTTTCCAGGTGAATTAGAATCAATAAGGATATAGTAAAGGTTTAACAATTATGAAAACATTCTAGTAGCAGTTTGTTACATTATACATCATCCTCCTAAAATACTTCATAAAATTAAGAAAAAGTGTAAAAGAACATCCCATGGGTTTTAAAGAATGTTTATGTGAGATACATAGATAGTTGTTTTTCTTTTTTACATACAAAGGTAAAATTTTCGTTATAATTGACTCATAAATTTTGCACAGTTTCCATTTGCAAAAATACAGACCAAGATAAAAGTTATTTCTCTTTTAACTAAAACTGTTTCTTTTAGCCTTTCTTTGAGATGCTAAGTGCAGTGGGCGCAATAAATCCATTAGAAAATTACTATTCTCTTATCATCGTTAATTTGATTTAATCAGTATTCTCTTACAGATTTAATCCGTAAGGAATTTAAATTAATTATTATAATATTACTCTAATTATGTTACTCAAGAAAATAGTACATAGCAGAATTAACCTCAAACCTGGCAATGTTCCATGCATAATTGTGGTTAATTTCTATTGTAACTCAAGTAACTCTTGGCTAATTTTCACTTTATCAAGGTACTAATCTTACAAAATATTTACCACTCACAACTTGATAGGGATCAAAGTGATTTCTTTCTATTTTTAAATATTCTCCAACTCCTTGTATGTGTGTGCACATTCTCACCCTGTGTTAATTAGCATCAGTCATTTAAACTCAAACATAAAATATGAAAAATTTAGGGCAATCACTATGTGAAGATGGGCATTTTCTGTTTCTGTTATGATATACTGATAACATGCAGTTATTTTTAATAGGAGAATGGGAGAAGACTTGAGAGAAAAGGAATGTGCACTGGACTGGAAATAAAAGTGTGAATGATTTTAAGAACACGGATACATCCATGCTGATTAAATTTCAAGATGAAATACTTGCTTCTGCAAATAAGAACAAGGCAAATTATATTCAACTAGAAGCTACACAAAACTAATTAACCCTTTTGTGGAAAAGGCATCACTACTCACCTGTGCACCCAGGTTTCTGGAATATTGTGAGCTGCATACACTGTGAAGCTAAGGTGGGAAGGGACCCCAAGATTTTCGCAGGAGACTCTATACAGAGGTGCATGTAGAGGCTGGAAATCTGCATAGAAGCTGCTGCAATGGATATCAATTAGCTGATAGATGGATGTGGATAGTTCAGTTGTCACTTTCTCTATTAAACCTGGGGAGAGGGCGGGGAGAGGGATAGAAACTAGGTCATCTGTGAAGGGTCATATTTATCACAAACCATTCTTTACAGCTTTGAAACTTTTTATAACAAAATTTAAAGAAAATTGAATTAAAATGACCCTCTACCAACTGAAGCCAATTAGCCATCTGTGCCTCTGTATGCAGCCTGGGGTAGCTGCTATAGTGTAATTAATAAGCTTTCATTTCTTCAATTGCATAAATTTGGGAAGCGCAGCCTTTAATCACAAATCATAATTCTGGGTTATCAATTTGGCATTCTGCTCAACTATAATTCACAAAATTTTTGGCCTAGATTATTATTGTTTAGAATTAATGTTCAGACAAGGGACATGTTTTCTGTGTGGTTTATCCCTACTTTAAACAAACTCCATCTAAGGAATTAATTATAATAAGTTTGATTATGCTATGTACGCCATTAACTGAACACTAATCATACACATTATGGTGCCATAAAAAGAGTGCTAGTACATGGCTGGGATCTGAGGTAAGTTTAGAAAAAAGATTTATGACATTTAGTATATTTCTTCAAAATCGAAGCCTTGCTGGGGTTACCATTAGTTATTTGTAGGGAGTCTATTGATTATCCTAAAAGTGACTTGTCGTGAAGGAAGAAAAAAATGAAGAAAAAAATGAAGAAAAATGACTAAGTACAGGGACCAATGGTTTTGAAATGTCTGCTAGATGTCATGTCAATTTACCTTAGAGCACATGAAAAGCGTCCCCTGATCATTAAATTTAAGGTAAATTTTTCTGAGAATGGTATTCTCCCTCTCGTTAAACCCTCTTTGCTGGACAAACTCCAACCTGAGTGGGAGGGAGCAGAAGAGGCTGATGAAATAGACTAGGCAGAACTGGTGGACTTTGATACGAATCTGGCGCCATTAGGATGGAGAAACCCGAGGATGACGAATGTCATCCTCGGGTAGGATTCACTGTCAGACCCTTAACAGGGCAGGTGAATAACACTCACTGCTGACATTTGGTATGCAGTAGTCAATGCATCGAAAATCGTAAGATGCTCATGACCTGCAATTATTTTTAATATTCAACTATGTTGTTTCAGAAGTTAGGTGAATAATCTCGTGTAAAAAATTGTATTTTAAAAATTATTCCTTTTTTACCTAGAAGAGGAAACTCTTTAATGGACAAATATTTAAGTGACAAAGGGTTTTAAGAGATAAGTGTAATATGAAGTGTTATGAATGGAGCCCTTCTACTCCTCTGAGTCACGCATGCCTGACTTTGCTGACAAGTCTCGAAGGTCAGGGGTCGCAAGGCTCCTGGGGTCGTGATCAAGACCCCTCGGTACTTCGGGCCTTTGTCCAATCCCCCCAAAAGGTCTCCTTAAATTCCACAGGTGGGTCTTGGTAGACGAGAGTGAGGCAGAAAACCATGCGTTCCTCTATCCATCCTGGGCCAGAAATATGTACGGAAATGCCTGGGCCAGAATTATGTACGGAAATGCCGAATTTCAGATATTTCTACTTTTCGGCCGCCTTGTTCTGGAGAAATTAAGTGAAAAGGCAGTGCCGCCAGTGTGGGGAAGACAGAGGGGAGAAACAGTGTTCTTGGAGGCGGTTCCCACGTGGGGACTGGACGCCGGGCTTTGGAGAAGAGCCTCCCGGAGGAGAGCCGGCCCTCCAGGCGGTACTTGGGAGGGAGACACCTTGTCCGGAGGCCTGAAGCCCATGCTCCTAAGCATCTGTAGTAATCCTCGTCTCCTGGGTGGGACCACGGAGAACGTGATGGAGCCCTGGCGGAGGGATGGGCGGAGCCAGCTTGTGTGGGTAAAGGCAGGAGGTTCTCTCCCCTTCCTCCTGATGCTAGGCCTCCGCCCATTGCTGCTCCAGAAGTCAGCCTCCATCCGACTTCCGTCTCGGGTTACCGTACAGCCTCCATTTCCCGGAGGAAAAGGGCCGAGACAGGAGCTGGTCGGCCTCGACTGGCAGCCTTTCCCCAGCAGGGCTGAGCTAAGTTTACAGACGCCTGGCAGGTGTTCGCAGATGATGACTGAGGTTTCTGTAGTGCGAGGGACAGACCGATGGACAATTTCCCTCCATTTCAACCCCAAGCTTGCCAGTCGGACACCAGTTAGTTTTGGTTCGCGACTCTGCGGTCAGAGTGCGGGCCTTTTCAAGCGAGGCGTCCACGTGGTACTGGGAGTGTCAATTGCAGAATAGGGCTGTGTGGCCTTAGCTTTGGAGTGGTCCGGCCTGAATGCCTGTTCTCGCTCTCCGGATTGCAGGTTCTTAGTCCACTGGTTGAGCAGGGTTGGTGGTGCTCACCTGTCCCAGATGGGGTCCCGAATGCCAGGTCCAGGGCGGGCTCCTTCCTCCTCCTCCCTCCCGCCTCTCCCACTCCTCGGGTGGCTGGGTCATGTGCAGCCGTGAGTCCCCAAGACCACAGCCCAGAAGAGCGAGGTGGCCAAGCCCGTGGCAGCTGAGGAGACGTTGTCAGAACAAGCGCATCCTCAGATCTTATGTTCTCAAGATCTGCTGTGATTTTTTAAAAATTCTCATAACATTTTATTTTACTTCAGTTCAGTTCAGTCGCTCAGTCGTGTCCGATTCTTTGCGACCCCATGAATCACAGTACACCAGGCCTCCCTGTCCATCACCAACTCCCGGAGTTTACTCAAACTCATGCCCATCCAGTCGGTGATGCCATCCAGCCATCTCATCCTCTGTCGCCCTCTTCTCCTCCTGCCCTCAATCCCTCCCAGCATCAGGGTCTTTTCCAATGAGTCAACTCTTCGAATGAGGTGGTCAAAGTACTGGAGTTTCAGCTTCAGCATCAGTCCTTCCAATGAACACCCAGGACTGATCTCCTTTAGGATGGACTGGATGGATCTCCTTGCAGTCCAAGGGACTCTCAAGAGTCTTCTCCAACACCACAGTTCAAAAGCATCAATTTTTCGGCGCACAGCTTTCTTCACAGTCCAACTCTCACATCCATACATGACCACTGGAAAAACCATAGCCTTGACTAGATGGACCTTTGTTGGTAAAGTAATGTCTGCTTTTTAATATGCTATCTAGATTGGTCATAACTTTCCTTCCAAGGAGTAAGCATCTTTTAATTTCATGGCTGCAGTCACCATCCACAGTGATTTTGGAGCCCCCAAAAATGAAGTCTGACACTGTTTCCACTGTCTCCCCATCTATTTCCCATGAGGTGATGGGACCAGATGCCATGATCTTAGTTTTCTGAATGTTAAGCTTTAAGCCAACTTTTTCACTCTCCTCTTTCACTTTCTTCAAGAGGCTTTTTAGTTCCTCTTCACTCTCTGCCATAAGGGTGGTGTCATCTGCATATCTGAGGTTATTGATACTTCTCCCGGCAATCTTGATTCCAGCTTGTGCTTCTTCCAGCCCAGCATTTCTCATGATGTACTCTGCATATAAGTTAAATAAGCAGGGTGACAATATACAGCCTTGATGTACTCCTTTTCTTATTTGGAACCAGTCTGTTGTTCCATGTTCAGTTCTAACTGTTGCTTCCTGACCTGCATACAGGTTTCTCAAGAGGCAGGTCAGGTGGTCTGGTATTCCCATCTCTTTCAGAATTTTCCACAGTTTATTGTGATCCACACACTGTACCATATTTTAAAGGTTTTTATATTTTGAGTTGTAGAAAAAGAAATGTCCATTAAGATTATGAAAGGGGCCAAGTGTGGGGGTGGGGTTCCCGGGTGGCCCAGTAGTTAAGAATCTGGACACTTAAACTGCAGTAGGTGAGATTAGAGCTAAGATCCTATCAACCGTGCAGTTTGACCAATAATAATAATAATAATAATAATAAAGATAAAAAGATGATGAGTGGAACAAGTAGAACAAGTCACAAATTTGGCATAAGCGTATTCAGTGTGGAGTCACATCACACACTATTATTGTTTTTTTGAGACACATGCACTTTCTCATAAGTAGTTTCCAAAACGGAAATTGCTTTTTGGTTCCTCTGTGCTGTGCTTCGTTGCTCAGCTGTAGAGAAAGAACTCCTTCCAACCCCATGGATTGTAGCCCACCAGATACCTCTGTCCATGGGGATTCTCCAGTGAAGATTACTGGAGTGCGTTGCTGTGCCCTCCCCCAGGGTGTCTTTCCCAACCCAGGAATCCAACTGGGGTCTCCTGCATTGTGGGCAGATTCTTTTGGTTCTTAGTTGTTTCAAGAAATTGACAGAATGAGCTAGACACTTCCTCCAATAGTATGTATGCCGTGTTCCATTGCCCAGGAAAGAGGCCAGCTTCTGCAAGGAGCTTCTTCCACATCCTGTCCCTCAGCAGCTCTGCCAGTAATTAAACATTTTGTTGTTGTTGTCCAACACATGCTATTATTCACTTAGTTATTCATAAATTTGTACAAAATTTATGAGATGGCCAAGTTCTACTCACTTGCTGTGTTTCTAAAATTGTGCCCTTTGTTGAAACAGCCTGAGGTGACAAGCAGAGTGAAAGAGCTCTAATTAAAATTCTCTGAGAAATCAGCAGTAGCAATTAATGAAACAGAAGAGGAAAGGCTCATAAAAATAGTCTTTAAAGAGGCCTCATCAAACTCTGGAGGCTAACCAACAGGGTTTCTCCTGAACAACAGGAGGCAGAGAATTATAAATTTATAAAAACATCTTGTTTCTCTGGTCTCCAAATTGTATTCTGAAGCAGGAAGTACAGACTTCTTGTTAATGATTCCCAATCTTGTGCAATTGAATGCATGTTAAAATAAACCATAAAGTTGAATTAGATGAGATCTCATTAATTCAAGCCCCAGCACATATTTTAGAGAATCTTAATTATTGGGCTAATTACTCAAGCTCCACTTTTTACTTTTTTGCAGAAATACAGTTCTAGGTTAGAATTTGCTTCTTTAAGGTAGGATAGAGATTGGTGAAATATGGGAAAATGTTTATTGTACCTGATTGCAATGAGAAAAGACTTGTAGTAACAGGAAATAAGCAATGTCAATATATAGGTGATTAAAATGCATTAATTAGAATGTTTTGTTTGCCTTTTTATGGAAATGAAGGAGTAAGAGTACATGACTTTATTCTAATGTACTTTTGAATGGAAAATAGCCTCTGTGTTGTTGCTCTTTGTCACTTTCTGTACTTCTGTTCAGTGAAGTCTGTGTTTTCCTTGCAAACATAATCTGTATTAAAATCTGGTTTGTTTTTCATGTTCCAAATAAACTTTGTTTACACAAACAGGCAACATGCCAGATTTAATGAATGCTGGTGTAGAGCACAGGTATGATCAGATCTCTTAGCTCAAAGTATATTGCAGAGAATCCATAAGAATATTAAGTATGAGAATCAGAATCATCAATAATAGTGGCTTATTGTTAGATCAACATTTTGTGTAAAGAGGGTTCTAGACTTTTATTTCAGAGTACTGAAATAGAAAGCAACTGCATGCATGTACTGGCAAATGTTCATTTCATTTTGCTGTCATTTCAGCACTCTTCCTTTCTGCTTTTTAAACTACTGTGAGGTGTTTCTACTTAATAAAATACTAGAAAAATATATTTATCTTGTAGAATGAGAAATATGATTTATGAAAAGTTTATGAGAGCTGCAGATGGAGAATTTTTAATCCAGAATTAATTCCTTTTCTGTGATGACTTAGCGTGGATTATAAATCCCTGGGAACATTTCTTGCAGTTTTGTGGACTCTCATATCCTGACCCCTGAAGAACATAGGATGAGAGGAGTTTATTCCAACATTCCTTCCTAATAGAAAGGAAGAAAAGGCCAGTTTCATATAGGCATAACTCTGGCTTATTCATTCCTCGTTCTTTTTCTTGTACTCTGTGCTAGGGAGATTGTTAGGGGGTGTCTATCTCTTCCCTTCCTTGGTGGTGCTCTGGAGTTTTATTATGTGAATGCTTGGAATAGGGATTTTTGCACTAGCACAGGTTTTTTGCCCTTACCCTTTGCTATCCTGTTTTCCTCTGTGATGTGAAGTGGGGGAGTTCTTCCTATGTATTGAATACAGTAAGTCCTCTATATATGAATGAGTTCAGTTCTGAGAGTGCATTTGTAAGTCCAATTTGTTTGTAAGTCCAACAAAGTTAGCCTAGGTACCCAGCTAACACAATCAGCTATATAGTTCTGTACTGTAATAGATTTATAATACTTTTCACACAAATAACATATAAAAAGCAAACAAGAACATTTTTAATCTGATAGTACAGTGCCTTGAAAAGTACAGTAGTACAGTCCAACTGCTGGTGTACAGAGACTGACGTCAAGTGGACAGGTGAGAAGAGTTACTGACTGGAGATGGAGAGGAGGAGGTGGGAGATAGTGGAGCTGAAGAATCATGAGCAGTAGGAGACGGAGGGCAAGCTGCAGTTTCACTCATGCCTGAACACACGTTTGCATCTTTCAAAGTTCGCAACTTGAAGGTTCGTGTGTAGGGGACTTACTGTATCTTCTTTTAAGTGGTGGGAACTAGAGTTGACAGGATATCCTGCTATGCATAACTTTCTACTGAAAACCACTAAGGGTATGGAGGGCAGGTCAGAGTTATTGTTTTGCTTCACTGTCGCCTTTGACAGTGTTAGTTGAACATCTGTGAGTCAGATTATTTCCTTTAAGATACTCAGAAGTGTTCATAAGCCAAATACGATCTGCCAGTGCAAACAAGAGCAATCTTGACCACACCCTGCACTTTACACACTGTCCTATCCTTTATTCATATTAGGAAAACTGAGGATCAGAGAGTTTCATTCTTTACCATCAGAGTCAAAAAATGGGCAGTTGGAATTCAAAACCAGTTCTGCCTGATTCCAGAAGCCAGACTCACTGCTGCACACCACACTATCTACCCTTTTCAACAGAGGCCCAGTCCTCCTGTGGCTTACAGTTTTGTAGGCTCAGAGCTTCTGCAAACACTTAAATATTTCAGAACCAAATCCTCCTGCCTGATACATTAAGTTGGTGTTTCAAATAGAGCTTGATTTTAAAATGGAAATTAATGACCTTGAAGAAAGACATCTGCTACATTTCTGACTTCTCCTACATCAGAATATCATTAGTTAAATAAAATTTTATTTTTTCTTAGAATGATAATAAGGGCATTTTCAGAATTCCTTTTATTTTTATAGCTTTCTTGACTTTATTTTTTAAAAAATCTCAGGCTCAAAGGCAGTGGATTTTTATTCACTTGCAGAATAATTACTACCGTCAATAAAAAGAGTTTTAGCAAAAGTTTTTTCCCTCAAAAATATTTTTTGTGTGTGTTATCACCATATTTGGAAAAATTAAATTATTTTTGGCTTTAGAAATTGTTTATTTAAAAAATATTTGGATGCACATATGTTTTACCTTTTGCTGAAGTGTCTGAATTTTGATGAAGATTCTGAAAAAGAAAAATAGGTCCAAAGATACACTTGTTATTCGGAAAACAAATTTGGAAAACCAAACCAATAATGTCCACAATCTACATACATAAATTTCTCTGCCATGATAAAAAGAAAATGCATTTCTTGGTGTCATATATATCAATATTACTTATTAAACAGGGAATCTAAATTGTAAGATGAAAGAAAGGTCTTCTAACTGTCATAATCAGCAATCTTTGTTATTTGATTCAAGTAAAAAAATTTCTAGCATAAACTCAGGTTTCTTAGTATTATTTGAACAGTTCTGCAGATATTGCCTGGTGGCAAAACAGCTTCTAATGGTTCAGACAGTAAAAAAATCTGCCTGCAATGCAGGAGACCCAGGTTTGATCCATGGGTGGGGAAGATCCCCTGGATGAGAGTATGGCAACCCACTCCAGTTTCTTTCTTGGAGAATCCCATGGACAAAGGAGCCTGGCGGGCTACAGTCCATAGGGTCGGACATGACTGAAGCAACTCAGCACACATCGACAGATGGTCCCAAAATCCAATCCCCCTTCCACAACGGAGACTGATATTTTAGTATAAAAGATTTGTCATTTTCTCTGTTTAGTGTGTTCAGTTCTTATTTTAACAGTCACTTAGATACAGGCTTAAAAAAATCATACAGATTCACTGTATAGTTTCATTTCTTTATTTTGTAGGATTAAAAAGAGAAACTGGTAGTCAAACACTTGAGGTTGTATCCTGAATTTTTAAAAAAATACTATCTGAAATTTGTGTTTTTCATTATCATTTAAGTTTGTATCCATTAGCATGGTGATTTTTATTTGCTTGTTTGTTTATGTTTATTGTACACCTGGAGTTACTTTAGTGGTTTAGAATGTACTGGCTATAACTTCATTATCATGAAAACTATATAAGGTAGGTGATTCACAGATTCACTAAAAGTTACATTTGAGTCCAAAAGCAAATTCAGTTTTCTAACAAGATCCATTTTAATTGACGCTAAATTTTTTTTGAAATTTTGCTTTGACAAGTTTGCTTTGAAGGAAATCCAATTAATGAAAAGCTTGATTTCTCAAACAAACAAACTAGGGAATAATTGTTTTCCTGTAACAAGGAACTTGCTAGAGTATTCCTTTTAGAGAGAAAAGTCTTCTGTCATGTTTAGAATGTAATTAAACATTTATGTAACTTTTCATTGAAGAGTATCATTCACATGAACCTTCTCAGAAGCATTTCTCTTAGGTAAAATAGGTCATCTGAGCATAGATTCAACTACTAAGCTGAACACATGAGATCTTTACCCCAGCTTTGTGGGTGAGATTGTTAAACACGTCACCATGACTTAACTAGAATTCAGTTTATTCAGAAATGTAAACTTGTATTTTAAAATCACCATGACACCCACCTACAGCACAGTGTGTAAGACTGTATTTTTTATCTGTAGTTTGTTTATTGCGTATTTAATGGAAATATATTATGTGAGCTTCTGGAATATAATTCTAAAGAATGGAAAATTGTTTCCAGTGCTAGGTGGGAGCATGAAGTATAGATGGAGTATAACTGCATTCGTGATATAATTCTTCATTTTGCCAAAACTTACATTTAGTAAACAATTACTTCCCGGTATGGCAGGAAATAGTGTTTTGCTAGTTGACCTAAAAATGCAGCCAAGAAAAAGGACAGCTTCTGAAATTTGAGTTTGTTGGCAGAAGACATATTTCTCAGTGTTTCTTTAGTTTTAGGTTTATGGTGGGTGGATAGATTGAATTACTTTGGCATTATTAGCCATAGTTGGTTACTACAGAAATAATGTAAAATATACTTACTACTTGTGCTGATTCTCTTATATAGGTGGGCTTATAATTAAGATACATTGAGAAAATGGATAGACAAAATATCTGAGTGATGTTGAATAAGTTAATTTTCAAAATGTACTCAAGCAAAATCTGTTTACTTGGGCATATTCAACTATTTATTTTGACTCTTGACATATATGAAATAAAACTGGTAAATGTCAATTATTTTCTTCATTTCTATGCATGAATAGTCACATACAATTTAGTGCTCATAAGTATAGAAGAAATGTGAAATATGATACAGGCTTCTCTTGATTATTGTTAATTGTCCATATTTTCCTAGGAAATACTTTGTTTCTCCTTGAAGGATTCTTTTGCTTCAGATATGCTGAAAGTTTGATATTTTTGAGAAAACTGTCATTTTTTTTTTTATCTAGGGAGTTTCGGAAAATGAATGTTTAAAGAAAGCTTTTTCTTTAAAAAGCTTTTTTTTTTGTTTTTGGTTAAAGTGCTACTTTAACAGCATTTGAAGTGCTTCATCCTAAAATTGGATTTTCCTCCTTCTTTGATCATTTGTTTGTTTCTACTGATTTCCTGAGAGCAGGACATAAAAACTGAAGAACAGCCAAGTGGTCTTAACAGATGGGAAGACATGTGTCCACATTCATGTATCTGGTCTCCTACTCTAGCATTTGCCATGAGGTTGGCTATAACCAATGGTCCAGAGATAAGACAGTACTTAGTGGTACTTGGGTGAATTAAACTCTTCATCTTGGCCTCATGAGGAAGATTATAAAAAACTACTACAGCATCATCTCTACTACTTCCACTAATAATAATGGGTGGTAGTGGTTTACTTGCTAGATTGTGTCTGTTTGTGACCTCATGGACTGTAGCCCGCCACACTCCTCTGTCCATCAGTTTTCC
This sequence comes from Cervus elaphus, assembly GCF_910594005.1. NCBI lineage: Eukaryota > Metazoa > Chordata > Mammalia > Artiodactyla > Cervidae > Cervus > Cervus elaphus. The sequence goes on along the minus strand of NC_057836.1, from coordinate 27,830,767 downwards.
TAGGCAAGAATGCTGGACTGGTTTGCCATTTCTTTCTCCAGGGGATCTTCCCAACCCAGGGATTGAACCTTCATCTCCTGCATTGTAGGCGGTCTCCATTGCAGACAGATTCTTTACTGCTGAGCCACTCAAAATGCACTATCATCTGGCCCATTTGTTAATGTTATTTGTGATACAAGAACCCTGCAAATTCTGTTTTCTTTTTCTGTTTTAGAGATGAGGAAAATTGAAACTTAGAGAAATTAATTAGTTTTCCAAAGTATATTCACCTGGAAAGTGGCAGATCTCAAATTCAAATCATCTCTGCATGACCCTATGCTTTTTGTATTTTGTTACCAGCTCTAGGTATTCGTATTATCTCCAAAACGTGGTAATCCAAGAGAAATGAATAACTTGTTGCAAGTTAACTCTCGATTGTTATCGTAAGTTAACTTTAGCTGTTATAAAATCTTTTGTTGGTATGACAACTTTGCTCCTCAGTCGTGACTGTCACTGTTCATGTAATGCAAATAGGGTATTTACAATTCTGGATGTATTACATATGATTGCAAAAAACACAATTGTAATTATTTATTATAAGACATAGGGGCAAAAACAAATACCATATATTAACACGTATGTAAGAAGTCTACCAGGCTTCCCTGGTAGCTCAGCTGGTAAAGAAGACGCCTGCAATTCAGGAGACCCCAGTTCGATTCCTGGGTTGGGAAGATCCCCTGGAGAAGGGATTAGCTACCCACTCCAGTATTCTTGGGCTTCCTTGGTTGCTCAGATGGTAAAGAATCATCCTGCAATGTGGAAGACCTGGATTCCATCCCTGAGTTGGGAGAATCCTCTGGAGGAAGGCATGGGAACCCATTCCAGTATTCTTGCCTGGAGAATTGCCACGGACAGAGCAGCCTGCTGGGCTACAGTCCACGGGGTCGCAAAGAGTCGGACATGACTGAGCAACTAAGCACATGGAATCAAGAAAAATGGTACTGATGAACCTATTTGCAGGGCAGGAATAGAGACATAAGTGTAGAGAACGGACTTATGGATTGGGGCAGGGGTGGGTGATTGTGAAGGAGAGGAGGAGATGAATTGAGAGAGTAGCATTGACAGATATACACTACCATGTGTAAATAGCTAGTGAGAAGCTGCTGCATATCATAGGGCGCTCAGCTTGGTGCTCTGTGATGACTTAAAAGGGTGAGATGGGAGAGTAGGAGGGAGACTCAGGAGGGAGGAGACATATGTATACATATAGCTGATTCAGTGAACATGTATACACATAGCTGATTCACTTCCTTGTATAGCACAAACTAACACAACATTGTAAAGCAATTGAGCTTGAGGGGAAAAAAAAGACATAGAATGTCCAATACTAAGAAATTACTGCTTTTTACCAAGTCACCTATTTGAAACAATAAGTATGACAATTTATATATATTAGTATAATTGTCAACTTTGTAAATCAGTCTTTTTGAAATTTCAAGACTGGGGCATTCAAGGTAATAGAATCTATGCTCTTCCTATCCATACAGATAAGGAGTGCTTGCAGTCACTCTCTTTTATGAAGTTTCATATGTACTGAAGTGTGTTTACAGGCCTGAGCTCACATTTCTATTTTGCTGCTTATTAATTCTCTATACACAGCACTCTAAGCATCAGATTTTAATACTAAAATAAACAGTAAAATATCAGCTTCAAAGTATTGCTATGAGGATTAATTGAAATAAAATAAAAATTAAATGAAATGAAGTAATATATAAGTGAAGATACTATTGCAATTCACTATCAAGTATTAGTTATTATCATCAGCAGTATCATATCTTTTTGACTTTATCACTTGCTAACCTAGTAACAAGACTGAACAATTCATTGTAACCAGATGTTCTAATCTTTTTCTTAGGCAATAATCACATATAATCTACATCAGATTTCTGAGATTAAAAAAAAAATCATATAGCGCTCATTTTTATAAATGGAAAAACCAGGAAATCATTATAGAATGTGAGATCATTGAAGCAGTGTGCTTCAACAAAAAAAATCACAAAAACTGATCTCTTCTTTCCTGCATAAATGCTTGTCCAAGGAAGCATGGATGCCTGCCTTTGCATACACTGGTGTGCATGAGAGCCATTAATAGTCTATACAAACACTTGCCTGTGAATATTATTATATAAGCACATTCATCTAGGTAGGACTGTAGGGTAGATTTCAGTCTCATTTGAAGGTTATATTGTAGTTCCACTTTGAAGGTATAAGAAATTTCCTTTTAATTAAACCATTTTGGTATAATAGAATTAGGTTTTCATTACCCCCAAATGATTGAAATATATATGAACAGCAACACATGCACACACATACACACACACACACATACGTATGTACCAGTCAATCAGAAGTCTTTCACTCTCCTTAATTAATTATTGAACTCAGGTTTAAAATAATTGTTGTGTAATAAATGAGTGTATTTACCTTTGCTTTTCTCTGAAGAATAAGATTTAGTTCATTTACAGCATCTGTAATTTGTTTGGTCTCCACACATCCCAGGACACTGCATATATTTTTCACTTCTTCGATAACATTATCCACATTTTGCTGTAGATGAAAAGATTGATACCTTTTAGTTTATTGAAATCAAGAGGACACTAATATATATTTAAACTACCTCTCTACCTAGGAAGAGGAAACGGAATAAAAAATGATTGTTTCCATGCAAAAGAGTCTCAGGACTGGTTACCCTGTGATCTAAGCATGATTTGCATTGAGTGAATGCTGAAAACTAAGACTATCAGTCCTAGTTGATATATATCAACTCTAACATTATCTGATATAAAATGGGCGAGAGAAGAGACAGAGACAGAGAGAGAGACTGAAAGTCTCTGGTTCCTGCAAAATACTTGGAAAACCAGACAAGTTATAGCAGATCTGTGTAGAGTGCAGAATACATTTATTTTTGTAAGCACTGTACACAAAGGCAAAATTATTAAAAATCAGAGTTCAGAACAAACGTGGGACAATGAAGTTTGGTACTGGGGGTGTTAGGTAATCATTTGATTATACTGTATTTTAAGCTTATGATGTTTCAAAAATAAAATCACTGATGACAAGTACAGTCCACAGAAATGCCCAAATATTCTTAAAATCAAAATTACTGTCTCTGCTTAAGATAGTTATACACAGATTTTGTGTCACAGTTCTAAGAGCTTTTATTTTTTTTTTTTTAATTTCTAAGGTTTCACATGTTCTTAAACTTAGCTTTCATTAAAAAAAAAAACTGCCCTATTTTGACCTTATTCTTTTTTATTTTTTATCAGTAATTATTGAGAAATCTTTTTTTCTTTAATCCTTTGCTAATCATTTTTAACTCTATAATATTTTAATGTATTTTATCTATATCACTAATAAAGTTGGCTTTTCAAAACACATTAGCTCTATCAAGTCTAGAATCACAGTCATTCCAATGGAGAATTTCAATGGAGTTTATTTCAAGAGAGATGGAAAAATTTTTTTTCACACAAAGATATGAATTCATAATACAAAAGATTTTAACTCTACTTATTCTAGATCATTTTCTTATCAAAATATTATCAATATAAAGACAAAAAAGTGGGTATTATATTAAGAATATCATTTTGTGTCTTTTGTGGAAGAACAAAGCTTTTTAATATATCTCCAGTACCTTTTATAATGATTTTATAAACATTGAAAACTGTTGACAAAAACCTAGAAAGAATGGCTAATTAATACAATGAAAGAGACAATCAGGACTCCAAAATTGTCAACAGACTTGATTAGTGAGCTAAAAACAAAACAAAACAAAACAAACAAAAAAATGAACTTAATTGGGTTCTTGGATCTTAAGTCTTCACAGATTAAGAAAATATAACTACTCAGTTATAACATGGGAAGAAAAATTTATTACTAATGCATGTGGAAAAAGCTCAGTTATTTTATTTATGTGTGAAATAAATGAGTCCACACTGATGTGGCTGCCAGAAGAGCTACTTTATTATTAAATTGGAAGATATGTACTCTCCAGAACCAGAAAGTTAGAGCTCAGCAAATGTATATAATCTGAACTGAGGTTAGTGTTGAGTATCACATTTGACACTGGACTTAACACACCAAATTTTTCCCAAAGAGAGCAATCCAACTATTAATATGATATGAATATACTCTTCTGAAAGAAATAATAAATTCTATTTCCAGCTCTGCAATAGGGTTACATGTGATAAAATCCTGATTCTGTCCTATTCTACTTATGGCCATTATCAAAATTATTTAACTTCCGTGGATCTGAAGTCCCTCATCTGTAGAATTGGAACAATAGTAATTACTTATTATGATTATTAAATAATAATTAATTTTTATTATCTGGAGAAGAAATGGCAACCCACTCCAGTATTCTTGCCTGGAGAATCCCATGAACAAAGGAGCCTGGTGGGCTACAGTCCATGGAGTCGCAAAGAGTCAGACATGGCTGAGTAACTAACACACAACACACAATTATTATTAAGGTTAAATAAGGCAAAATTGGAAAAGTCCTTGGCAAAGAATGTGGGCTAAATTTTAGTTAGTTCATTTTTAATTAGTTCATTTTTATCCACTCAAAGAGATTTTTTGGTTTATAAGAGAAATCAGACACTGTTCATGCCCAGGTAACTAATAAGATAAAAATTAAGAAATATTAAAACTATGAGAGAGATGTGTATTAGGTTCTGAGTGAATGAATTTGCTTTTCATTTGTACATTCTTGGTAGTTATGAGATACATGTGAATTTGTTGAAATTCATGAAATATTACTAGTTAAAGTGCAAATGTTGGGTTGACTGGGTCACTCAATAACTAATTTATTTCATCTGTTATTGTAGTCTTGTAGTGCCTCTTGTCTGATCTATTTATCTCATTTGATCTGCATAAAAATTCAGAAAGATAAATATTTCATTTTTGAGTCACCACAATTACTAGAATATGTTAAATGAAATGTTGCCATTGTAGAATTAACTTGGTGACTAACTAGATTGAGTGCAACAGGGATATTGGATTGAAGATGTTTTCAAAATTTCATATTTGGAAAACCAAGACAGAGTGCCATGAGTTATGGCAAAATATGAAGTTTTGGTGGAATTGTGATGTGTGTATATTTTTGATACACAGAACTTGAGTTGCCAATGGAGAAACCAAATAGACTCAGCCTCTGGATGTTGGGAAAATGCAGCTGAGTTCTAGCTCTTGCAGCTGTAGGGCTGAGTACACATGGACACCTTACACACACACACACAGTGTACACATATAAACATTAGCTGAACCATAAGAAAAAATGTAAATCCAAAGTTTAGCCCAAAACAAACATAGGATAAATCTGTGGATGACAGAAATTTAATGAGGGAATTTAAAGGGTGAGCATTAGCTTCAACATGGATATGTCAGTAGCCTGGGAAAATGTCAGTGGACTTAGATACTGGTGTTTACTGCTTAGAATGGGACAAGTGCTGAAATTTTAGACCTAAACCTATTGGTTGAGGTAGGAGAAGGGACAGACCTGGGACTGAGATCCCTGACACTGGATTGTCACCTGCAAAAATGCGGAAAAAACAGTGCCTACTGACCAGGAGAACATTTGAGGAATTCTCTGTCAACCTGGGCATTGCGTAAGGAAAATGATTACCTGAGGAACTGTTATGTGTAGCTATGGGGTATTAATTTGCACTACCCTTAGCAGGAATATATGCTAAAAATAATGCCAGTGTTGTTACTATTTTGGACTCAGGCAGAAGCAAATGCAAAACTTTTCTGACCCCAAACCACAAGGGCTTTGGGTGATCCATCATGAAGAATTTGTCCCTGATTTCAAGAGATAACAAAGCTTAGATTTGAGTGTTATTTTCATAGAGGTGATACCCAACAAAGAAATTGGATTTGATTGTCCAGAAGGAAAATATAAATAGAGGAAATAAAAATGGAAACCTGGGTATATAACATTTCAGAGCATTTAATATTTAGATGATGAAGGAGGAAGTATGGGTCACAGTTGGAGCACACAAAGTTTTGAGACATAAGCCATAAGCCTGCAGTTTAATGGGCATAAAGGAAATATAATAGAAGGTATTAGAAAGTTTCAGTTTGGAAAAAAGAAAAAGGAAAAACAATCACTTTCAAGTATACAATGACCTTTCAAGTAAAAAGGGGATTAGATTTACAGTAAGTTCTGGAATGATAAATTAGAACAAACGATTGCACATTTAGGGAATTTCATTTTGGCTCAGTGTGAGAAACTCATTTTGGCTTGATATTTCGGAAGAATTATTTTTTCCCAAAATTGAGTAGGCTGCCTTGTGAGTAGAGACTTCTTCCACGTTACAGGTGTGCAGGCAATCAGGATGTTTAGAGGAAATTTTTGCGTTAAATAGGAGTTTGAAGTAGCCTACTGTAAAGTCTTTCTAACTCTATGGATTAGTGAAAACTAACAATACTGCTGTGATGTTATTTTATGTGCTATATTCTAACCTTAGAAATAATTGATGTAGACTCTGAAGGAGCACCAGTCTAATACTTTAGAGATTAAGCATATTTGTAATGTATTTTGAACACTGCAGAAGATTGGTGATAAACTTTCCTCCCCATCTTTTTTGAAAACAAAACTAAACTAAGAGCCTAAGTTTCATGTCCCTGACCCCATTCCCTTAATTTAGCTATGAGGGAGACCAAAGCAATAATGTGTTTAAACAGCTTGCTGTTTTCCAGGATTTTTAAAATAAATCTTAATTAATTTCTATTTCTGTTTACATACTAAAAATTATCAAATTCAATTAATTATCAAATTCAGGAGACAAATTGAGAATTTAGAATCATTTTTATTCCAGGTTCAGCGGTTAGTGCTATTATAAATTGCTCCTTAAAGATTAAAAATTGTCTCTGGAGTTTCATTTCAGCTTAAAATGTAGAGCTTTGGACCCACTGTTGAAATAGAAAAAGGCAGACAGTATACAAAGAAATAATTTTTCCTGACTGCATTAGAGATTTGAGGTCAAAAGGTGACCAAGTAGACTAAATTCCAAAGAGTGGCAGGCCCTGCCAAGGGGAGATGGAGCACAAAAATGTCTTTGGCCTTTGGCAGAGCCCAGGAGAATGAAATGACCACTATATACGAGGGTAAGAATAAATCAGCCAAAATTTCAGCAGATTCTTAAAGGCTAGATGTGAGCAAGCATGTCAGTCTGAAATAATCTGGGAGTTCAAGACACAAGGAGAGTTAGCAGTCATTTGTAAGCTCGTCTTGGACACCTACCAGTTATTCAGGGGAAATAATGAAGACGGTGCAGGAAACTGAAGGTCCATTCATTGGCCTTCTAGGGGAAACCCTATATCTGTAGATCTTCCTCTGATAAGAAGCAGAAACTCTAAGCTACTGGTTTATGATACTAGAAAAATGATAATACGAGAGGAGACAGATATCCTCTGTGATCCTGAGTGCAGGCAAAAATCTCTTGCTTTGGAGGAAGGGAGAAAAAGCAAACAGCCTGCCTCACAGGGATAAGTGGGACACGGGTTAAGATCCTTTGCTGGTGAGAGAATGGTTGAAGCAAAAACCTGTTGTTCCTGGGGAAAAGACTGGGGACCCAGTATGGAGTCCAGGATCTCACATGGGTACCAGTCCGAAGTCAGGAACCAAGAGGAAGGACAGAAAACTGTCTCCTGTACAAGATTAAGTGCAGATATAAGATACAGTTTGGCTGCCAGAAAGTTCCAATATAAGGCAGAAATGCTCAGACAGTTCCAATCCTGAGATTCAAAAACACAGCCTAAGGCTGTTGTTGATCGTTACCTCAAAATTCCCTTTATTTTAATACAAAAATGAGTCTATTTTGAATAATAAACAATAGCAGAGTACACTAGGAGAGAGACAGTAGTGTTGAGAGAGATCGTCTCTGTGACCTGGCAAACGGGCTGTTGAAAGCTGAAGAACAGAGAAAAAGATTCTAGTATTACAGGTGTTCTAAATCTGTATAGGTGATGGTAACGAACCATTAGGGGAATTTGAAGTCTGAAGTGCCCTGACTATAATGATAGGAAGAACGAAACACAAAGCTCAAATCCAGACTAGATTTACCAACTCTACATACAAATAGCGTAACAGAAGAGCATTGCCCATATCCAGGTATGAATACAATTAACCTCAGTCTCTAGTATTGTTCAATATGGGATGTTTAGGACTCAATACAATATTGGGATCTATACCAAAAAACCAAGATATAACAATCCATTGTCAGTAGATGAAACAACTAACAAAACCAAACTAATAAATGACCCAGATGTTAGAACAATCAGACAAGGACTTTTAAGTAACTATGATTAGCATGGGACAGGACATAGTGGAAAATGTAGACGACAGGCATGAACAGATGGGGATTTCAGCAGAGAAGTGAAAACGATGTACAAGAGGCAAGTGGAAATCATAGAAATATAAGAATATACTTGATACTAGAGATGAAGAATTCTTTCAATTGATTAAACATCAATCTGAGCATCAGATTGAACACAGTGAAGTAAAGTATCAGTGAAATTGAAGATAGATCAAGAGAAACCATCCTACCGAAACACAAAGAGGAAAATGAGTGGGAAGAAAAACCAGTACACACCATCCAAACCTGTCAGAGGCATTTACGCATTTGGAGTTCTGGAAAGATAAAAATGGGGGAGAGACATATTTAAAGAGATGATGGCCAACATATCAAAATTCATAGGATACCACTAAAAGTTAGAGGGAAATTTATGACTTTAAACTTTGAATGATTCTATGTTATTGAATTAGAAGAAACTGAATTTATCATAAATCCTTCCCATAAGGAAAATTCTATAAACAGATGGTTTCGTTGGTAAATTTTATCAAACATCTAAGAAAGAAAGAAAACCAAATCTACACAAATTATTTCAGAATGCAGTCAGCCAGAGGGAACATTTCTTAACTTATTTTATAAAGCTAGCATTATTTCAATGTTAAAATCAAGCCACAATATTAGAAGAAAAGCACAGACTGATGTCTCTCATAAACACAGATGCAGATAGCCTTAACAAAATATTTGCCAATTGAAGCCAGAAATATACAGAAAGAGTTCTAAGTCATTACAGTTCAGTTCAGTCACTCAGTCCTGTCTGGGGTTTTTGCGACCCCAGGGAATGCAGCATGCCAGGCTTCCCTGTCCATCTCCAACTCCCGCAACTTGCTCAAAGCAATCCATCGAGTCGGTGATGCCATCCAACCATCTCATCCTCTGTCATCCCCTTCTCCTCCTGCCTTCAATCTTTCCCAGCATTAGGATCTTTTCCAGTGAGTCAGTTCTTTGCATCACATGGCTAAACATTGGAGCTTCATCTTCAGCATCAGTCTTTCCAATGAATATTCAGGAAATTTCCTTTAGGATTGACTGGTTTGATAACCTTTCAGTCCAAGAGATTCTCAAGAGTCTTCTCCGACACTAAAGTTCAGAAGCATCAATTCTTCGGCACTCAGCTTTCTTTATGGTCCAACTCTTACATCCATACATGACTACTGGAAAAACCACAGCTTTCAATAGATGGACCACTGTTGGCAAAATAATGTCTGCTTTTTAATATGCTGTCTAGGTTGGTCGTAGCTTTTCTTCCAAGGAGCAAGCATCTTTTAATTTCATGGCAGCAGTCACCATCTGCAGCGATTTTGGAGCCCAAGAAAATAAAGTCTGTCACTATTTCCATTGTTTCCCCATTTGTTTGCCTTGAAGTGATGGGACTAGATGCAATGATCTTAGTTTTTTGAATGTTGAGTTTTAAGCCAGATTTTCACTCTCCTCTTTCACTTTCATCAAGAGGCTCTTTTAGGCTGGTGTCATCTGCATTTCTGAGGTTATTGATATTTCTCCCGACAATCTTGATTCCAGCTTGTGCAGTGTTTCTCATGATGTACTCTGCATATAAGTTAAATAAACAGGATGTCAATATACAGCCTTGACGTAGTCCTTTCCCAATTTGGGACAAGTCTGTTGTTGTATCTGGTTCTAACTGTTTCTTTTTGCACTACATACAGATTTTTCAGAAGGCAAGTAAGGTGGTCTGGTATTCCCATGTCTTTAAGAATTTTTCACAGTTTGTTGTGATCCACATAGTCAAAGGCTTAGTCATAGTCAATAAAATAGAAGTAGGTGTTTCTCTGGAACTCTCTTGCTTTTCGATGACTGACAGATGTTGGCAATTTGATCTCTGGTTCCTCTGCCTTTTCTAAATCCAGCTTGAACATTGGGAATTCTTGGTTCACGTACTGTTGAACCCTAGCTTGGAGAATTTTGAGCATTACTTTGCTACCATGTGAGATGAGTGCAATTGTGCGGTAGTTTGAACATTTTGGGCATTGCCTTTCTTTGGGATTGGAATGAAAACTGACCTTTTCCAGTCCAGTGGCCACTGCTGAGTTTTCCAAATTTGCTGACATATTGAGTGCAGCACTTTTACAGCATCATCTTTTAGGATTTGAAACAGCTCAGCTGGAATTCCATAACCTCCACTAGCTTTGTTCATAGTGATGCTTCCTAAGGGCCACTTGACTTTGCATTCCAGGATGTCTGGCTCTAGGTGAGTGATCACACCATCATGGTTATCTGGGTCATGAAGATCTTTTTTGTATAGTTCTTCTGTGTATTCTTGCCACCTCGTCTTAATGTCTTTTGCTTCTTTTAGGTCCATACCATTTCTGTCCTTTATTGTGCTCATAATTGCATGAAATGTTCCCTTAGTATTTCTAATTATCTTGAAGAGCTCTCTAGTCTTTCCCATTTTATTGTTTTCTTCTATTTCTTTGTATTGATCACTGAAGAAGGCTTTCTTCTCTCTCCTTGCTATTCTTTGGAACTCTGCATTCAACTGAGTATATCTTCCTTTTCTCCTTTGCCTTTAGCTTCTCTTCTTTTCACAGCTATTTGCAAGGCCTCCTCAGACAACCATTTTTCCTTTTCTGCATTTCTTTTTCTTGGGGATATTCTTGATAACTGTCTCTTGTACAATATTACGAAACTCTGTCCATAGTTCCTCAGGCACCCTCTCTATCAGATCTAATCCCTTGAATCTACTTGTCACTTTCACTGTATAATCATAAGGGATTTGACTTAGGTTATACCTGAAATGGTCTAGTGGTTTTCCCTACTTTCTTCAATTTAGGTCTGAATTTTGCAGTAAGGAGTTCATGACCTGAGCCACAGTCTTGTGGCTCCTGGTCTTGTTTTTGCTGACTGTGTAGAGCTTCTCCATCTTTGGCTGCAAAGGATATATCAATCTGATTTTGGTATTGACTGTCTGGTGATGTCCATGTGTAGAGTCTTCTCTTGTGCTGTTAGAAGAAGGTTTTTGCTATGACCAGTGTGTTCTTTTGGCAAAATTCTGTTAGCCTTTGCCCTGCTTCATTTTGTAATTCAAGGCCAAACTTATCTGTACTCCAGGTATCTCTTGACTTCCTACTTTGGCTTTCCAGTCTCCTATGATGAAGTACACATTTTTTTTTGGTGTTAGTTCTAGAAGACCTTGTAGGTTGTTATAGAACCATTCAACTTCAGCTTCTTTGAGGTTGAGGCATAGACCTAAATTACTGTGATATTGAATGGTTTGCCTTGGAATGGAACAGAAATCATTCTGTCATTTTTGAGATTGTATTTTGGATTCTTTTGTTGACTATGATGGCTACTCCATTTCTTCTAAGGAATTCTTGCCCACAGTATGAGATATAATGGTCATCTGAGTTAAATTCGCCTATTCCAGTCCATTTTAGTTCACTGATTCCTAAAATGTTGATGTTTACTCTCGCCATCTCCTGTTTGACCACTTCCAATTTACTTTGATTCATGGACCTAACATTCCAAGTTCCTATTCAATATTGTTCTTTACAGCATCGGACTTGACTTCCATCACCAGTCGGCAGGTGGATTCTCTACCATTAGTTCCACCTGAGAAGCCCCTCACTGTGTCTATAGTAGTGCAAAGATTTTTCAAAAATTGAAAAGAATAAATGAGAAAATCATACACCCATATGTATAGGTACAGTGAGGGGCTTCCCAGGTGGCACCAGTGGTAAAGAATCTGCCTGCCAATTTCGGAGACATGAGTCTGATCCCTGGGTTACGAAGACCCCCTGCAGGAGGAAATGGCAACCCACTCTAGCATTCTTGCCTGGAGAATCCATGGACAGGGCAGCCTGGCAGACTACATCCCTGGGGCTGCAAAGAATCGGACCTGACTGAGTGACTGAGCACACAGACACACGCAGGCACAGTGAAGCCTGAGGACGGCACTGAATTGCTGCAATTTCATGACAAAACCCGAAGGATGAGGAGCTGAGTCTTCTGGATGAGCCAAGAAAGTTGTTTCTCGAAATGGAAACTACTCCTAGTGAGGACACTGGGAAGACTTTTGAAATCACAACCAAGGATTTAGAATACTAAAAAAAAACTTAGTTGATAAGGCAGTGGCAGTGTTTGAGAGGACTGACTTCCAATTTTGAAAGGAGTTCTCCTATCAGTAAAGTACTATCAAACAGCATTGCATGCCCCAGAAAATCATTCATGAAAGGAAGAGTCAACCAATGTGGCAGACTTCATCGTTTTCTTAAGAAATTGCTGCAGCACGCCAATCTTCAATAGACATCAACATCAAGGCAGTATCCTCCATCAGCAAAAAAAGATTACAATTCACTGAAGGCTCAAGTGTTTGGGTTGATATTTCTAAAGAAGGGAAGCGAAAAGCAAAGGAGAAAAGGAAAGATACACCCATTTGAATGCAGAGTTCCAAAGAATAGCAAGGAGAGCCTTCCTCAGTGATCAATGCAAAGAAATAGAGGAAAACAATAAAATAGGAAAGACTAGAGATCTCTTCAAGATAATTAGAGATACCAAGTGAACATTTCATGCAAAGTTGGGCTCAATAAAGGACAGAAATGGTATGGACCTAACAGAAGCAGAAGATATTAAGACAAGGTGGCAAGAATACACAGAAGAACTGTACAAAAAAGATCTTCATGTCCCAGATAACCACGATGGTGTGATCACTCACCTAGAGCCAAACATCATGGAATGTGAAGTGAAGTGGGTCTTGGGAAGCATCACTACAAAGAAAGCTAGTAGAGGTGATGGAATTCCAGCTGAGCTATTTCAGATCTTAAAAGATGATGCTATGAAATGCTGCACTCAATATGTCAGCAAATTTGGAAAACTCAGCAGTGGCCACAGAACTGGAGAAAGTCAGTTTTCATTCCAATCCAAAAGAAAGGCAATGCCAAAGAATGCTCAAACTACTGCATGATTGCACTCATCTCACATGCTAGTAAAGTAATGCTCAAAATTCTCCAAGCCAGGCTTCAGCAATACATGAACTGTGAACTTCCAGATGTTCAAGCTAGTTTTAGAAAAGGCAGAGGAACCAGAGATCAAATTGCCAACATCCGCTGGATCATTAAAAAAGCGAGAGAGTTCCAGAAAAACATCCGTTTCTGCTTTATTGACTATGCCAAAGCCTTCAACTGTGTGGATCACAAGAAACTGCGGAAAATTCTGAAAGAGATGGGAATACCAGACCTCTTGACCTGCCTCTTGAGAAACCTGTATGCAGGTCAGGAAGCAACAGTTAGAACTGGACATGAAATAAGAGACGGGTTCCAAATAGGAAAAGGAGTACGTCAAGGCTGTATATTGTCACCCTGCTTATTTAACTTATATGCAGAGTACATCATGAGAAATGCTGGGCTGGAAGAAGCACAAGCTGGAATCAATATTGCTGGGAGAAATATAAATAACCTCAGATATGCAGATGACACTACCCTTATGGCAGAAAGTGAAGAAGAACTAAAGAGCCTCTTGATAAAAGTGAAAGAGGAGAGTGAAAATGTTGGCTTAAAGCTTAACATCCAGAAAACTAAGATCATGGCATCCTGTCCCATCACTTCATGGCAAATAGATGGGGAAAGAGTGGAAACAGTGGCTGACTTTATTTTTCTGCGCTCCAAAATCCCTGCAGATGGTGATTGCAGCCATGAAATTAAAAGATGCTTACTCCTTGGAAGGAAAGTTATGACCAACCTGGACAGCATATTAAAAAGCAGAGACATTACTTTGTCAACAAAGGTCGGTCTAATCAGGGCTATAGTTTTTCCAGTGGTCATGTATGGATGTGAGAGTTGGACTATAAAGAAAGCTGAGTACCAAAGAATTGATGCTTTTGAACTGTGGTGTTGGAGAAGACTCTTGAGCATTCCTTGGACTGCAAGGAGATCCAACCAGTCCATCCTAAAGGAGATCAGTCCTGGGTGTTCATTGGAAGGACTGACACTGAAGCTGAAACTCCAATACTTTGGTCACCTGATGTGAAGAGCTGACTCATTCGAAAAGACCCTGATTCTGGGAAAGATTGAGGGCAGGAGGAGAAGGGGACGACAGAGCATGAGACGGTTGGATGGCATCACCGACTCAATGGAGATGGGTTTGGGTGGACTCCGGGAGTTGGTGATGGACAGGGAGGCCTGGTTCATGGGGTCGCAAAGAATTGGACATGACTGAGCAACTGAACTGAAATGAAGCAAGAAATTATTTTTTAATTATGGTACACACATTGTGTTTTTTTAAGACATAATGTCATTACACACGTACTAGACTACCATGTAACAAAACTTTTATACATACTGAAAAATCAAAAAAATTCATGTGACTCACTTTAGTGCCATATTTTCTTCATTGTGGTGGAGTGAAACCAAATCTGAAATATCTGAGGTGCAAGTTGCTATTGGATGCATACTTCTGTGGTGATATGGCAAAGAAAAGCTACAAAGTGGCTTTTCTTCAAAGAATACCACTCATGGAGAAGAAAAGAGATATAAAGTGGCATACAGCCAGATTTTAGAATAGTGGCAATATTTTGTACCAAACTTATTCTGTAATAAGATTGCCTATTCAGTTCTTTAATTTGTGTGTGTGTACTCTTCATGTATTATATAACTCACTGCACAGATCTTAAGTCATCAGATTATGTCATTATTCTGATGAAACTCTTTGTATCTCACTTGAAAGTGAAAGTCGCTCGATCATTTCTGACTCTGCAACCCCATGGACTGTAGCCTGCCAGGTTCCTCTGTCCATGGAATTCTCCAGGCAAGAACACTGGCGTGGGAAGCAGTTTTCTTCAGAGGATCTTCCCGACCCAGAGATGGAACCCAGGTCTCTTGCCTTAGCAAGCAGATTCTTTACCGTCTGAGCCACCAGGGAAGCCCACTTAGGATACAAATTATGTTGAGTAGTAATTATCTCCTTACTGAAGATCTTTCATTGTTTCTTCTTATTCTTGTCTGGCAGTTTTCTATACATAGGTTTGACTTTTAGTAGTTTCAATCTGCCCTTTATTTCTGCTAAGATAGGTTGCAGTTCTGCAAAGGTGTTTTACTTCCTTTTTAACCTGACTTATCTCCTTTGTCTCCTTGACTTCTCCGTTTGTGACCTTTTAGCTGGTCCATGTTACTTATTCATTTTACTCTATTTTATTATGATGATTTTTGCTCCTTTCCCTCCTGTTATATTCTGTTGTGACTGCAAATCAGTTTTGTGACATTTTTCTTCTGGGTCCTATACAATCCTCTACTTTAGTGACAGTGTTAAAAATAGTAACTCTAATAGCAATAAAATCACACTTGTACTTATCTTTTCTTGAACATTTTTAATCTTCCAGCACTATATAATATTAAGCACATTACATCTACTGCTTGGTTAATTTTTAACAATATTATTTTACTATCTTCACTCTAGTAGTGAGTAATATAAACTCAAGGATTGCTGAATTAAAGCTTACCCCATGGCAGAATGTTTATACATACATTTGGAATCTCTGCTCCTAGACTCTGTCTTTACTGCCACTCTGGTTAAATTATGTTTGAAATTGGAACTTCTGAAAATCCAACAGTCAGTCTGCTTATTACTAAGACAGCTATTGTCCTAAAAATGCTATATATATATTATCAGATCCCTGTATGCCCACTTTCTTTCTCCTTATAAATGGAATTTTTGATCTCTGTTTAGAGGCTAAGTACTGTTAGATTTTGGTCTTGAGGAAGGTGTGAGAAAAGAATTATTCTGCCTTCCTCATTCAGTTAGTTACACCTGAACAACAGGCTTCCCTGTTGGCTCCATGGCAAAGAATCTGCCTACAGTGTAGAAGCCTCGGGAGACTTCTGGCTTTGATTCCTGGGTCAGGAAAACGCCATGGAGGAAGACATGGCAATCTACTCCAGGATTCTTGCTTGGAGAACCCCGTGAACTGAGGAGCCTGGCAGGCTACAGTCCATAGGGTTGCAAAGAGTCGGGTGTGACTGAAGAGACAGCACAGACACACGTGAACAATAGAGGTGACGTTTTTATTTTTTGTCTGGTTATCTAGTTGGTACAGCCTCTGAGTTATGCGCTTGAAGGTAAAGTGTTTGGAGGCTTTTAGCTCTTTTTATACCAAGCAGATGTTTCATGAAGCCAACCTACATTTTGAAGCATGGATAGATTTTTTTTCAGTCCAGATCCATTTGGTCTACAATGAGTTCATCAGTTACTAGATCCCAGTGTAAGTTTGTCCTCAGTGATAGGGATTGCTAACTTTCTCTAAAGGTCCTACTTGGCATTTAAATAAAAATTTTGGAGACAATGCGTTAGAGGCTACTAGGAGAAAGCAACTTTGAATCACAAGCTGATTGTTACACCTAGATAGAAATCTGGCTTTACACTGCTTTATCCTGGAGATTGACCACTCTGTGTTCTTTATGTGAAAATGCTGTTTCCAATTAGATTGTTAGCAACTTCAGAACATGGTTCTGACTTTGATTTCTGTTGATTCCAGTAAGTAAATAGTTTAGTAATTTGTACCAAGTAAGCATTAAGTAGCTCCTCCGGGGAAAATTCTTTCTCTTTCTTCTGTTCTTAATTTCTCCTAAATGTTAGCAATGAATTCTGAATATAGAATGAATACAGAAAACATTCCTTAATTATTAGTAGAATAGAAGAGAGGGGGAAAAAATTGCCAAAAGGAAAAGCTCTATGTAAATTACTTACAAAATTAGCTGTTTAACAAGCATAAATTAGGATGCCCAATCTGAAATGTGTCAAATGTAAAATATGCTAATAGCCATTGCTGATGAAACAAAATATTTGGAAATTTAAGTTATCCATATTATTCAGTAATATCCATGGCAAGTTTATTTGACCTGCTTGTTCGTTATTTTGCCAAATCATATAATAATTCAAGTATGAGATAGGTAAAAACATTGTTCTTCAAATTGTTAACTATTTTCAGTGTTGATGAAATGCTATTTAATGGACTTGTCAAACAAACAGAAAGTGCAATATTGTAAGTTGATAATATCACAGTCTGTTCTCACTTCTTAGATATTTAGCTATTGATGCTTCTTAGGAAGAAATGTCATTTAAAAAATTCATTGGTTTAGAGAGAGTTCATGTGGAAAATTGCAGACACTGTGGCCTATTTATACAATAATTCAGATGTGGTGATAATAACTATTTGCCTGTGATAATATAAAGACAGTATTTCTTCGATGGTTTGCCAACTTTTCAGTCGTATTGGAAAAATTGCTTTTTTTCAAAAAATGATTTCTTTTAAAGTGAAAGTATTGGAGGCCTCATATATAAGTGATATGACCAAACCGCTGCATTTGACAATTAAATTAATTATCATGGATCTGTTATACATGAGCAGTACTGAGACATTTAGGTAGTTAAAATTCATCCATAAGGAAGGTATGATAACCTCCACAGTATATCTGTGTATAGTCAAGAGCCATAAATGATATGGGATTAGAGCCTTAATATGCCCTGGGTACCTGGTATATTTCAAATTCTACAGTAGAAAGAATGGAAGTCACAAAGAAGTAGTAATTATGACACTTTTATGAGGTTTAAAGCAATAGAAATAATTGTGAATTGTTTGCACATTCCACATTTTAAACTTCCAGATTCAGGCTAGACTCAAGAAAGAAGTGGAATTAGAGTTAGAGGATTACACTTTGGGAAGGAAGATGAGTTGTGTATTTGTCATCCCTGTATCTTTACTTATTTACATGGAATTAATGTGTGAGTTTCGTATCTACATCAAGAAGTGTAATGTATTATTTTCAGAACTGTTTACTCTTTTTTAATATTGGGGATGGCAATTTAATATTGCTTAAGATCTGGACCCTTGGTATAGTTATCAAGTCATTTGTTTAATGGAAAAAGAAATCTTCCCTTGTTTTAAAAACATTCTCTTACCTCATTTTCTGTAATCATACAGTATTTTATCTGTGGAAGACTAATATGTATGCTGAGCACATCAGGAGAAATGCTGGGCTGAATGAGTTACAAGTTGGAATCAAGAGAGGCAGGAGAAACATCAACGACCTCAGATATGCAGATGATACCACTCTAACGGCGGAAAGTGGTACTAAAGAGCCTCTTGAGGGTGAAGGAGGAGAATAAAGAGCCGGCTTAAAACTAAATATTAAAAAAAAAAAAAAAAAGATTGTGGCATCCAGCTCCATTACTTCATGGCAAATAGAGGGGGAAAAGATGGAAGCAGTGACAGATTTCCCCCTCTTGGACTCTAAAATCACAGTGGATTGTGATTGCAGCCATGAAATCAGAAGACAGTTGCTTCTTGACAGGAGAGCTTTGAAAACCTAGGCAGTGTGTTGACAAGCAGAGACATTACTCTGCTGACGAGAGTCTGTATAGTCAAGGCTACGGTTTTCCCACTGCTCATGTATGGCTGTGAGAGCTGAACTGTAAAGAAGGCAGAACACCAAAGAATTGATGCCTTTGAACTGTGATGCTGGAGAAAACTCCTGAAAGTCCCCTGGACAGCAAGGAGATCAAACCAGTCAGTCTTAAGGGAGATCAACCCTGAATGCTAGTTGGAAAGACTGATGCTGAAGCTAAAATTCCAGTATTTTGGTTGTCTGATGTGAACAGCTGACTCAGTGGAAAAGTCCCTGATGCTGGGAAAGATTGAGGGCAGAAGGAGAAGAGGGTGCTAGAGGATGAGATGGCTGGATAACATCACTGATGCCATGGATGAACTTGGTCAAACTTCAGGAGAATGTTTGGGACAGAGAGGCCTGGCGTGCTGCAGTCCATGGGATCACAAGGAATCAGACATGACTGGGCAACTGAAAAACAACAATCCTTCCCTGGAAGAACACACTGTAAGAAATGATTTGCCTAATGGTGACTACAACTTGGATGCCTAATAGGCATTAGATTAAACTGAATCCATTATTTTCCCTGCCAAGCTAGCTTCTCCTACCTTCACTGTTTAGTTCATTAATGTCTCCATTCGATCAGTCAGCCGCCAGGAATCTGGAGATAGTCTAGGCACTGTGTTCTTTTGTTGTTCACAGTTTTTCACCAAATCATGTAAATTGCACATTTTCACCTTTTATGAAGTCCCTTCCTTTCCTTCCCCATATTAGAGCTTTTGTCCATGCCCTCCTCATCTCTTTGGGTTAATGAAATATCCTATAGTCACCCATCTGTCGTCATGCTGCCCTGCATAATGGCTCTATGTCATCAGCTGATAAATTAGAAAATCATTAAATTGTCCATAAAATGTCCTTAAGACCATATATAACTTGGTTCCTGCTTCTCCCTTTCATCTGGTCTTTTCCTAGGCTTTCACCTTGAACCTTAATTGTGGCCATTCCAAAGTTTCAATAGCATACAGTTTCTGACTCAAAGCTGTTTGCTACCTGCTCTATTCCTGTTGTTATTTGCTTTAAGTTATCCCTACCTCTGACTTACCTTCACCACACCCCTCCCTTGGCTGACACACTCATTTTTCAACACTCAGATCAAATAAGTAAAATCAATAACCCTCTTTTGTGTGTCCTATATACACATAGGTCTTTCACAGTACACATGACACTTTATTACACACCTCTGGTTACTTGTCTGTTTTGCCATGATAGAATGAAAGCCATTGAAGTGCAGATCCTCTGCTTTATAAATCTTTGTATATTCAGAAATGTGCAAAGTTTTAGAAAAAGAGTAGATAATAAATGCTTATTAGATTAATTAAGTAAGTAACAAAAGTTAATACCTGGGTTTTCAATAAGTATTTCAGGTGGAAGTCATATTTTTGGATTACTGTTGAGAGACACTGTCTGGAAAGAAAAAAAGAAATTTGTTTAAAGTTGACTGGGAAAACATTAAATTTAGCAAATTTATCACAAGCCTTGCTTTGCCCATGATTCTACAGCAAATATGGTTTAAGGATTTCTGTTGATGTAATTTTAAATATCATTTTGAATGTCTGCCTTAAAACCTCTGTATAACTTGATAGGCTACAAGCATATTTAAAAACCTTAGAACTCAGAAGAAATTTTTGACAACATAACCAAACCTCTCAAAGACTGTTCATTATAAGAAACTACTTTTATTTCAAAATGTCAGTTGCAAAGGGATTCACAAGGAGATAATGACAGATACATCAATATTAAATATGCAAAAATTTGCAGAGAATTGCTTTCAGAATTAATGACATATTTATCATAGGTAGTGTTGTATTTGATCCCAAACCTCTGTGTTTTCCTGGTATTTTTGCTTTTTCCCTAAGCTCCAATTAATGCTTCAGCTTTATCTCTTCTTAGGTGGGATAGATGTGAGTTGAACAGAGATTCTTCTGGCTTCACTATTCAAAATTATTTTCCCAAACATTATTGACTTTCCCTTCATATTTTTTCCTGAAAACTCCTGAATTGAATCAAATGATGAATTGTACAACACAAATTCACACCAATATATTTTATAGTAGCAGGTAGCCCTGTTCGATCCCCTGTCCAACTCTATGAGTGTCTGCAGCCAACCCTGTCGCTACACAGGCACCTGCAGCTGGCCTTCACAGCTGGGTGTGGGTGTGTGTACACGACCAGCTCCAGCAGCGACTGCTGTCTGCCCTGGTCCCTAGCTGGAGGCACTACTGAGGATCACAACAGCCCCCGCAGCACTGCAGACCTCCCACAGCACTTGCCAAGGACCACATGGTGGTGGATGCTGTGGAACCCCATGGCCTGAGCTGAGCAGACTTTGTGTTTCTCCTCCCCTCCTGGAGTTGTCTCACAATTCTGTGCTCGGTGCCTTGCACCACTACACCCAGGGTCACAGCACATTTCGGGGTACCCTTGCCTGTAGGTGAAGGTCTTTCCATACTGAAGCCAGCTCATACAGTCTGGAAGAGGTGACTGCTGCTTCCTGCGTACAGACAGCTACGCAAGGCTGTGTGCAGTGAAAGTGTTCGTTGCTCAGTCATGGCCAACTCTTTGTTACCCTATGGACTGTATAGCCTTCCAGGTTACTCTGTCCTGAGGATTCTCCAGGCAAGAATACTGAAGTGAGTTGCCATTCCTTTCTCTGGGGGATCTTCCCTACCCAGGGATATAAGGCTAGAAGATCACAAAAAATCAGGGAAATATGACACCACCCAAAGAATACAGTAGACTTCCAGCAACTGACCCCAAAGAAATGGAGATACAAGAATTGTCTGATTAAAGCACTCAAAATAGTTGCTCTAAAGATGCTCAGAGAACTACAAGGGAACACAGGAAAAGAATTTAGTGAATTTAGCATAACCATGCAAGAAACAAAATGAGAAATTCAGCAAAGAGAAAACACAAGAATCAAATAGAAATGTTTGTGCTAAAGAATACAAGACTGAGCTGAAGAATTTGATAAACTACCAAGCAGAAGACTGTAAACTTACAGACAGATTTCTTGAAATCGCCCAATCAGAGGAACAACACAATGAAGAAAGGGAATGAAGAAACGTTGTCTGTCAACTATACTTCAATTAAAAATCACTGACAATGAAAAGTTAGTGAATAAATCCTATGGGTCTTACAGTCAGCTCAGTCACTCAGTTGTGTCTGACTCTTTGAGACGCCATGGACTGCAGCACGCCAGTCCAGCATGCAGTTGCCATCACCAAATCCTGGCGCTTGCTCAAACTCATGTCCATTGATTGGGCGATGCCATCAAACCATCTCATCCTCTATCGTCCCCTTCTTCTCCTGCCTTCAATCTTTCCCAGGACAGGGTCTTTTCCAAAGAGTCACAGGCTCCTTTTGTTTCTCTGTGCCCTAGGTAGCATCCACCTACAAGTCACAGCCCTCCACCAAACAGTTCAGAAAAAATCTCTGACTCTCAGGGATTCCAGACTTTTTGAAGAATTTGTCCAATTCGATGTTTCTCTCTGCATTTGTTGATGTGGTAGTTGTTGTCTTATAAATTTATTTTGAAACACAACCTTTGATTTAATACACCATTTTGATGGGGACCTATCTGAAGCATGTAATTAGTAATACAATAATAATTTAGATTAAGTGATATCAAAAGTCCTCCTTAGTTTTACCCATTCTATGATTTTATGGTATGAGGCTGAATACTGGCAGGAAAGAGGAAGACATGATATTTTAATGAAAGAATGTAGCCTTTGCAAATTGCAGACAGCATTGATTTCACTCTTTCTACTAACAAAAGGACTTCCCTGGTGGCTCAGACTGTAAAGCGTCTGCCTACAATGCAGAAGAGCTGGGTTTGATCCCTGGGTTGGGAAGATCCCCTGGAGAAGGAAATGGCAGCCCACTCTAGTATTCTTGCCTGGAGAATCCCATGGACAGGGGAGCCTGGCAGGCTATAGCCCATGGGGTCGCAAAGAGTCAGACACGACTTAGCAACTATACCCCAACTAACAGACTGAGTGATTGGCCCTAGATAAGTTATTTAATCTTCCAGAAGTACAGTTTCCTTGATTCCAAAGTAAGGTAGTATGTGTTGTTATGGAGTTAAAGGGAGAATTAGATGAGATAATGTATGCAAAATGTACTAGAACTCCAGGAAGTGATAGCTATTATTAATAGTCACTAAAACAATTTTAACTCACTTTTATATCAGGCTGTGCTTTAGAGAATTTATGACATATACCTCCCACACTCCATTTTTTGCTCATTTAGCTCAGAGCAACTTTAATTCCTGATAAACTCACCCTGTAGCACTGATACCTTCTCCCAGGTTAGCTTTTTGATATGTCTATTCTTTCAAATAATACATGCATACGTTGAGATATCAGACTCAATTAGGATATGCTCATTTGCTGTCACTTGAGTTTTCCAATTTGAATTCACTTTCCTTTGTTTATAATGTACCAATTATTTTCAAGGAGTTCCAGAAAGGAATTTAAAGCAGGAGACGGTGACTTTCAAAGTATGGAAATTCAGAGATACAAAGAGCTTAGTGACATATGCACAATCAAATTTACCAAATGAATGAGAAAAAAAATCCTCGAAAATGTAATAACCAATAGTAAAGAGATTTTTAAATGAATGTTAGATTGTTCTGGAAGGTGTTAGCAGCTCTTCAAACGCATCTGAATAGCTGTGAAGAATAGATAATTACTAACAGAATTTGCCAAAGGGAGATATCTATTAAAAGCACAATAGCTTCCACAGTATTAGTGAAAGGATAGTTTTTACAATCAACTGAAAAATATTATGATTCGGCACTTGAGAAATCAGTCAGAAAGTAGTCTTGGAACAGAAATGAAATGTCTTACCTGGACACTTTCCAGATATGCATAAATTCTAGAAGTTGCTTCAGATAAAACTGACTGTGGTCATCCTCATGCTGTAGACAGGATATATTAATATTTATAGAGAGAAGAAGAATGAATCCCAGATAAAAATAGGTCCGTAACTTCCTGCTGTCATTTTATTCACCTCTTTTGATAACCCTCATTTATCATTTTAATATTTTGTTTTAAAGACCTTAGAAGACACTTCTTAACTGTAGAAACATTCTTTTCAAAAGTAAAGTGGAAAGCTGCTCTTTGGTTGAGGATAAACTCCAAGGACAGTTGAAAGGCATCCTGCCACCACCAAGGTCAAATACGAATTTATCCCAGCAGGAAAGCAATTTTGACACCAGTTCTCCCACATATGTGTACGTTTTCTTTACATTTAGGCCTTGGATCCATGGCAGCATAAGACTTGACAGCTTGCCACATTGGCCGGCAGACACAGAATGGAATCCTCCGTTTTTCAGATTTTCCATGTCTTGCCACCAAAACGTCAGGGTAAGAGAACTTCCCATCTCATGAACGCTGAGTTATGCTAATGAAAGACGACTACTGATAGGTGTAAATTGCAGGAGTTATCAGATGGCATTGTATTTTTCTCCCAAGATGAGCAGGAACTACTCATCTTAAAATAGCAGCCTCCTGATCCACATCACTGCATTCACACAAATGCACTCATCTTAACTCCTTGATCAACTCTTCTGAAATGGGCACCTATAAAAACCCTATGCAGGTCTGCAGAGGAAGCAAATATACCCCATCATCTTTGCACTTTTTCATCACCCAGAGCCGTTAAGTTTTACAGCCCAGTGGGTCCCTTAGCGCCTGGGGTGCATATAATCTTGTATGTCAGTATGCACACAATCTAACTTTAAAACTGCCTGTTAGAGTTTCTGACAGAAAACATCAGAAGGAAAACCTTTACATGGCTTAAGGTCAACGGTAAATCAATTTTTATGTTGGGTTGTTTTGTGAGGAAGAGGGAGGAAGCTAAGTAACATGGAAAAAATAAGGTCATTGCTATGAAAAAGGAAGGCTTTGTATTAATAGAAATGCTAAGGAACTTGGCAACATGAGGCTTACTCTATAGGCATTTACATCCAAGGTCCCTGGTTGATGAAATCTGAAAGTGTGAGAATGATTGAGATAGTTTCTTTTTCTGCAGAAGATAAAGCTAAAGTTCAGGCTTGGAAAGGACAGTAAAAGGGAAGGGAAAATAGAGAAAATAAGAGTCAAAATACATTAAGATTTGAACTGTAATGTTTGGCATTTGCCTTATTTCAGAGACTTCCCTGGTGGCTCAGTGGTAAAGAATCAACCTGCAATGCAGGAGACACGGGAGATGTGGGTTTGATCCCTGGGTCAGGAAGATCCCCTGGAGGAGGAAATGGCAACCCACTCCAGTATTCTTGCCTGGAAAATCCCATGGACAGAGGAGCCTGGGGAGCTGCAGTCCATAGGGTTGCAAAGAGTTGGACATGACTGAGCACACACGTATGTATTTCAGAAGTTAAAACCAAAGCAGCATATAAATAATATGACATATTTGCATCTTTCAGTATAGCACAATCATATTCATTTAAAAGCTACTTTACTTGGCTTCCAGAGATACTTTTTGGGGCAGGGGAATTGTCCTTTTTCATACAGTCACTTGGAGAGGGAGGTGGGAGGGGGGATCGGGATTGGGAATACATGTAAATCCATGGCTGATTCATATCAATGTATGACAAAACCCACTGGAAAAAAAAAATAATAATAAAAAAAAAAGTGGATAAAAAAAAAAAAAAAGAAAAAAAAATTATCTAAAGGATCTCAAAGAGTTGGAGGAAAGTTTGAGCATGTATCCTTGGAATGTATTGTGCAATTTACTTTTTTCCAAAGCTGAAAGCCCTACCTTTGTTTTAGTAAAAATACTAAGGTATTTTTTTTCCTTTTTTTCATACAGAAATCTATTGCTTTAAGTATTCTGTGAAAGCTTCCTTAAGCTATAAAGAATTCTTAATTTTATGATTAATATCTACAATGTTGGCAATACTTTTGATCAAACCTGAAAGATGTAAAGGAAGAAAATTAAAAAAAAAAATGTTTCAGTTATTCTTGTCATCAAGACAGGAACTTAAAAATTTTGAAATCTAGGATGATTTCTAAAGAATATCAACCTGTTTTGTGAATAATCTCTTGGAACATGAATTAAATCATCGTATGTCAATATAATAGGAGTCAGTTTAAAATAAGAAAGCCATCTAAGTTGAATTGAGCTTTGTAATGGTTTTTACAATGAAAAAAACTCTGAAATAGCTCCTGAACGGTGTTGGTGTCAGTAAACTTAATAAAATGATAGTGATCATTATAGTTCCAATATTACATAGAAACAATATTGTCAAGCCATTTTATGTTGTTTAACTAGAAAGAAAATTTAATTATTCCTAACGTTTAGCATACAGCTGAAATTATGAAAATCATAG
This sequence comes from Cervus elaphus, assembly GCF_910594005.1. Lineage (NCBI taxonomy): Eukaryota > Metazoa > Chordata > Mammalia > Artiodactyla > Cervidae > Cervus > Cervus elaphus. The sequence continues at coordinate 27,804,656 of NC_057836.1, read as the reverse complement.
AGAATTTTGGCATCATTTTAAATAATACAATTAAGAGAGGAGATCATTCACCGTTTCCTTAGCATAGATTTATAAAAGAAAAAGAATCATGGGTCATTTATTTTAAATATAGCCATTCAGACCATGAAGAAGGGTTGCAAACTGTTAAATTGTTTGTTATATCCAGTTATATTAAATTAGTCAACATGCTTATTTAGTCCTGAAAGAAGATTTTATAAAACCAGGCAGTTAGTTTTTAGTTTCTTCAACTGTAAGATTTTCAAGTGAAATTATAGTCTAACCTACTCGACGGGTACAATATTGTAAAGTAATTAGCCTCCAACTAATAAAAATAAATGGGAAAAAAAAATAAAGATACCTTAAACAAAACAAAACAAAATTCATAACAAAAAGTATGATATATCAGAGTGCAACATATGCATCATGTTGACATAACATAACACACCAGTGTCCAGATTCTAATATTTTCAATATCATGAGTAAGTTTTTGAGCTGTATGAATGTTTTAACTAACATTAGGGTGATCTAATGGCTAAAACTTTGCCTTCCAATGCAGGGGATGTCAATTTGATCCCTGATTGGAGAGCTAAGAGCCCACATGCCTTGTGACCAAAAAACTGAAAAAACATAAGTAATGCTGTAACAAATTCAGTAAAGTCTTTGAAAATGGTCCATATCAAAAAACTCTTTAGGACGTCCCTAGTGGCTCAGCGGTAAAGAATCCACCTGCCAGTGCAGGGGATGGAGATTTGATCCCTGAACTGGGAAGATCCCGCACACCACAGAGCATCTAAGCCCATGCCCCACAACTATTGAGCCTGTGCCCTAGAGCCTGGGAGCCACAACCACTGAAGCCGTAATGCCCCAGAGTGCGTGCTCCACAACAATGAGAAGCCTGTGCACCAAAACTAGAGTAGCACCCACTTGCCGCAACTAGAGAAAAGCCCACACAGCTGTGAAAACCCAGCCCAGCCAAGAATAAATAAATAATATTATTTTTAAAAGTTTAAAAAAAGACTACAATATCATATAGTCTAACATCCTATAGTTTTTGCTTTGGGGCTGTTATGAATTAATACATGTAGAGGACTAATAACAGTGCCTGGCACCAAATATATGCTTAATGTGGTTAATTATCATTAAATACCCTGTGATGGCCCAGGCTTTGGGATATGTGGATACAGCTGTGGAAAACAAAACAAAGCCAAAAAAACATAGAGGTAGAATTTTGACTAATTGCTCTGACACCCATATCTAAAACGTTTGAGTATAGTCCATTAATTCTCAGTGGAGACTCACTGACTGGGCTCAGATCCAAGTCTCTGCTTACTAGTTCCATGAATGTGACCTGAGAAAGGTCATGAGCTCCTTGGGATTCAGCGTCTTTATTGACACATGGAATTGTAAAGAGTAAACGTGATGTAAATGTTAAAGTTTCAGATATAAAGTATATGTTCAGTACATATTATATCAAAGTAGTGGAGTTACATGCATTTAAGAATAAATACTTAATTTACATGAAACTGAAATATTAGTGATTTGTGAATTACCACCAGTGACATTCTTTTTAGCAATTATTCAGCTTCTAAACAAGAGTAGGAGTTAGAATGATACATTTTCTCCTCCCCCTGTTGAAATGAAGCATGATAATTTCAGCTTTTTCATCAACACCGAGGACAATTTGAAGACGCTTAGGTTTATTAATATTAAGGGTTTTAGTTACTTTATAATGCTTCTTTGTGGAGATTTCAGATGCATAGACCTGGAGCTGTCAACGCCATCTGAGTTGGGTACAAGTTCCAAAAGATATTTCTAAACAACTCTCTTTTGGCCTCATTATGTTATGTTCCACATAGATATATTACAAACTAATGCACTACCTGACACTTGTTATGATGAAGCTCCCCAAACTAAAAAAAAAGTCATGCATTGGAAATCTGTTATCTAAGGTGAATGACAGGGTGATGGGAGTTTTGCTTAAAACAGGTAATTGGAAGATTCTATAGATAAAATCTGCTAAAATATCAAAGTTTACTGCATACTGTGCAATTTGGGTTTGATGTAACTCAAGACATCACACAGGGAATAAAATTTATATCTAACAGCATGAAGCTGTCATTAAAGCACAGTAATTCCTTTCTAAGGAGTTTCATTATATATATTATAAATATTAATCTGTCCTGATTTAAACTGTGTTGATACCACCATTGTCTTCAAATAGAGCAAAAGTTGTGTTATTTTTCTTCCTTCAATGGTTTCCCCATTATGTTTTCTGTTCCATTCATTTACTAGTGGATTCTTGTATGAATATAACATTAATAAGTTACTCATAAATGACTTTTCAAGAGACCAGTTGATTTATTATACTGAGGTTGCAGTACGCTGTTCATGTAATTGCTTTAGTCCAAATTGTTAATAGACATATAGACATATATTTCATTATGTTTCAATATACTCAAATTGAATATATACTCAATATACTCAAAATATGTTCAAATATACTCAAATAAATACATATTCATTAAGCCATGTAATCCCAAAATGGTAACAATCCACAAGGATGGGAACACTGTCCTTAAAGAACCCATTTGCTAACTGATGCCAATGCTAAGAAAGTCTCACCTTTCGAGATAATGTTCCTGGAGTGTCTCTCTTTTTCTGTAGGTGAAGTTGAATAACAGACTCATTTTTCTGAAATACTCTGTGGCTTCCCAAATAATGATCACTGGAAGAGAAAAAAAAAATGAACATAATTATTTTCTCTTACTATTCCCCTAGTGTATGTTTTCCGCCCTGACTCCATGTCATTTTATTTTATTTTTAGAACTTAGTCTGATAAAAGTTTAAATATATCTGTAGTTTTCTGTCTGTCTACCTATCTATCATGGTTTTCCAGGTGGCTCAGTGGTAAAGAATCTGCCTGCCAATGCAGGAGACGTGGGTTTGATTCCTGGGTCAGGAAGATCGCTCCTGGAAGAGGAAATGGCAGCCCACTCCAGTATTCTTGCTTGGTAATCCCCTGGACAGAAGAGCGTGGCAGGCTCCAGTCCATGGAGTTGCAAGGAGTTGGACACAACTGAACATCTATGCCTTAACTATCTGTGCATGTGTATATAGGCGTATAGAGATGTGTCTCCTCATATTCAGTTTTAAAGGCAAGATATATTTATTTTCAAATTCACTGTTAGAAAAAATGAGTAGACACCTTTAGAATGGATTTGATAAAGAATCCATATTCAGAGTTAGTTTTATCCGGCCATCTCAAAGCTGACCACAGCATGTTTCTGGGAGGTCTAACTGATGCCACAAAATGTATGTGGGGATCACTGTAACAAGGAAGCAGAGCCGTGTGGTAGACATATCACAAGTTTAGAGACAGATGTACTAACTCCTTGAGCTTAGGCCAGTTAAACTATCTGAAACACAATATTTTTCCTTTAGAGTTGGGATATTAATGTCTATGACAAAGGCTTGACAAGCAGATTAAATAAAACATATTATACATTTCAGACATTTTTAATGGTGTAATTGTATTTTGTTTTCCTCCCTCCCTTTCTTCCTTCCTTCCTTTCTCTCTCTGTAAATATTTCCTAATCACAGATGAAATAATGAACAAAATAACCTGTTGCTATCCATAGGGCTCTTATATTGTTCCTTGAATTATTTCTATTGCGAATCTAGACATAAGACATGGCCAGTGTATTCCCTGAGTTTCTGGAATCATTGATTTCTGCCTTCCTCCAAGGGCTATTCTCGTATTCTATCACATATACTCAAGTTCCTCTTTTCACTTCCCCCAACCCCAACTCTTTTTTTTTTTTCTTTTTCCATGCTTAGAGTTCTGAAATTTCCTCTGAAGTTCCTCTTCTTATTTTGGGAACCACTTTAAGAGTAGTGAACCATCTTGCTCTCAAAGCTTCCTTTGCTCAGTGTGTTGAAGTCTGGACCCTGGATCCCAGGGCAGTGAATTCAGCCCCAGATATGGCTACTGCTTTCTTCAACTGCGTATTTCACCCACTTGTATGTACGTCCCTCACTAGGATTGCCAGAGAAAATAGATGACCAATAAACATGAATTTCAGATAACAATGAATAAACATTTTCATTCATGTATTATATGAAACATACACCAAGAAAAATGGATATTTTTGAAGTTCAAATTTAACTGAAAATTCTGTATATTTATTTGCTAAATGTGTCAGTTCAACTCCCTTCTAAAAGTCAGCCCAAGTTCTTCCCTTATCTTTGCCTCAAGTGTGGTGAGGAGACGGGTAAGGTCTGGGTAATTTTCAGATTTTGAAAGGAATTTTTCCCCTATAAATTTTCTTTTTTAAAAAAAGTTATGTTATAGGAATATATTCTCAGGGAAAACATTTGAATTCGGCTAAATTGTGCACAATAAAAAAGATCTTAAAATTGTTCTCTTTCCCTTTGTCCAAAACCATAGTTAACAAGAGTATACTGCACTTAAAAAAAAAAGAAAATAGGCTGAGATAAATGGTCAAGCACACATACATTTATGTTAAAAATAAGATCATTTTTATTTTAGCTGTGTCTCTAACTTGTAGCTAAATTTCTTTTAATTTATTTTGACACTGCCTTTTTTGTTTCTGGCATACCACATGGTACTCAGGATCTTAATTTCCCAATCTGGTG